>NC_050581.1:186308994-187521494 GCF_011100635.1 Trichosurus vulpecula | reverse complement strand
CAGCAATGAATGAGCCAAACAAAGTAAAAGAAAAACAAAAATGAGTGGAAAGGAAATCTCTACAGGAAGACTATCAGAGAGATGAAAGAAAAAAGCAAGAAGAAAATCTAATACAACTGTAGCAGAGTTTAGCTAGTATAACACAAAGGAGATATTTTCTTAGCACTTTCTTCCTCCTTAAATTACTTTGTGTTTACTCCATATTTATCCATGTACATGCTGTTTCCCAAAATGATGTAAGCTTCTTGAAAAAGATTGTTTCATTTTTTTTCACTTTGTTCTTAGAACATCAGCTTGCACATTTTAGGGCTTAATGATACTTGATAAAATAGTTTAGGGTGAAAAAACAATATATACATACACACATATACATACATATACATATATACATACGTGTGTGTGTGTGAGTAACAACAATGCGGCTAGCAGCTGCTCTGGAGGTGTAAGACCAATAACACCAGCACACAGGAGGGCTGCTAGCACAGGTTCTTTGATCTGCTTTTCTAAGGAAAGCAACTTTAAGGGGTTAACAATCTCACTTGAATTAAACATATATATATATATATATATATATATACACATACATACATACATACATACATATACATATACATATATACACACCATTCACTTAGTTCAGGAGCAAAAGCCAGCCCCTGAACTTCAGAGAAAGTACAAACAGAGCAAACACATACAGTTATCAACAGACAGGCTTCTAGCTGTCTGACCAAAGAATTACATAGTTACCAGACAAAGAGGCACCAACATCTGGGTTTTCAAACCTGGGGGGCTCGAGTGGCTAACCAGCATCTAGTCTGGTCAAATCACATGACACACTTCCAGTGAGTGACAGCCCCAAACAAAACGCTAACCTCTGAATTTATATGCTCTCTTCAGGATCACAAGGGTATCACAACCAACTAGGCTTTCCCTTGACATAAGGAGACTTATCAAAGACTCCTGATTTAATCAAAGGAACAAAGGCCAGACTGAGCAAAGGCATTTGATTACCTAAGTGCTCCAAAAGAGAAAACAGTAAAAAAAACTCCCACCCTAATTGCAAATACAATATATAAAAGGAACAATCATGCAAAAACTGCAAACAAAAATGCCATACTGGAGAATGGAATGGTCACAATAAACCATAAAGTGGCAGAAAGGATTAAATGAAATGACTGAAGAGAGAGATACGAAACTTTTTAAAGAAAAGCATCATTTGTATGGCTTTTTGGAGCAAAGTCAGTAGATAGAAAAATTGGAACAACATATGTAGAAGAAAGAGTGAAGGACTCAAAAAAGCAATCTAATACTTATTGATAAAACAAAAAACCATATATCATATTTTAGAAAATTGTAGGGATATCTAGGTGGCCCAGTGAGTAGAGCACCAGCCCTAGAGACAGGAGGACCTGAGTACAAAACCGGCCTCAGACACTTGACACATGTGCTAGCTATGTGACCTTGGGCAAGTCACTTAACCCCAATTGCCTTTGCAAAAAAAAAAGGGAAAAAATTGTAAAATAGATTTGCCCAATACTGGCATTCAAGATCAAATTTGTAAGGCAATAGAATCCACAAGACACTAACAGTAATGAATTTTACATTTGTTTCATTGAGAAAGATAGCCACCAAGATCCAGAGGTCCTACATCAAAGAGAAAGTTGTTCATACCTAGTTTTCGAAGAGGACTTGTGACATTACAGGGTGATGAAGTAGATTTAAGTAGGGCAGAGTTACACAAAGTTGTCAGTCTCACTCTCTCTTCTAGAGTCATCTAAGTCCACTACCAAGACAAAAGTCAAAATGACTGGTGACATTGCCAAAGAGAAAGTATTACAAGTTGGCATGTACATGTTCATGTACCAAGGAACTCCAGCCCGTGTCCCATTCTTCTCAATTAAAAAAAGTGAAAAGAAATCCTGGAACGTAATACACAAAACAAACAAGAAAGAAAAATGGTTTGTATACCACTTTGTCTAGGATATGCTCCCCTCCTCTAAAGGAAATTTGAAAAGTTTCCTGTATCCCAGGGATCCCATAATTCCCCCAATGGCTATGTTACTATCATTTGCTCCCACTCCTCAGAAGCCTAGAAAAATTAAAACTCTATCCCAGTGTTTCCTCACTCCAGCAAAAACACTCCAGAACAACCCAATATTATTGCCCATCCATTTGGGCTAGTTCTGGTTAAATATGTGTGGGGTTAGAAGGGGAAAAAAGGGAATCAAGCTGTAGATATGTAATACATTGCCTTCCTTCCTTTCTTCCTTCTTTTCCTCTTTCCTTCCCTCCTTTCTTCCTTCCTTCCTCTTTCTTTTTTCCTTCCTTCTGTCTCACATATTCTATCATTCTTAGTTTCTTTTTGTTGTTTCTTTTATTTCATTTTCTTATTCTTCCATTCATGTTAAAATGAAATATATCAATAAATATTTCTTTTAAAACGCATTAAATGAGACTGGCCAAATAACAAGGCCAACATTGTTTTTCTTCTAGAATTTATTATTTACATTATTTACAAAGCATCCTCTCTTAACAGTCTTTAGCCCATAGTAGTAATTTAGGAATTGCTAATTGACTCTACAGTAAGTTCTGGTCCTGAACTCATGTGGTATTTCTCTATATTATTTTTCCTCTCAACAACTAACCTGTTTGGGAAGAAAAGAAACAAAGTAGTGAGCCGTACAGTCAAATAAATTGTCAAGGCAACTATGAATAATTGATTTTGTGAGCAACAGATACGTGGTGATTTTTCAATTTTCTCACAAAGCTAAACATGAGTGGACAAAGAAACCAAAGTACAGAAGGTCAGGAGGATACATAGGAAAAAAATCCTAGTATATCTGTAGTGAGGAAAGCTAATCCATTATGTAAGCACTATGTATGGTATACAGAAGGGCAGAATGATGTAGTAGACCAAAGTGAGTATGACCAAAGTCCAAGGCCTGCCTCTGAAACCTAAAGGCCATGTGCCTGAAAACCAAGCCACATCATCTCTCAATGAACTAGGTTCTGCCAACATAAATGGAAGATTAGTGTTGATCTTCATTGGTAGAGGGAATTGCCCAATTTCAGGTCTAGACCTGAAACAGCAGCAGCAAGAACTGAAAGTACTGAAGTGACATTTGGAAATGTTGATTGAGCTGTTTAGAGTCTTCAAATTCTACTCTCTCAGCCATCCATAAGCCCAAAGTAACAAGTAGAGGGATCTGTTAATAGTGAACCCAGCTCCATGGCACTATTTTGAAAGATGAAACCTGTCGCAATTCTCTTTATCCCAGGAAATGGAAGTATCACAGATGAGGACAGAGGCACTGTAGATCTCTGTTCAAGATGTACTAAGCTTCAAAGGACTAGAGAATGAGGCATAAGGGGCCAGATGTGAATCTGCAGATGATTCACCAAAGGGCCCTTCCCACTCTCTGAGCTGGTGGGAAACTGTTTACTAGCAGAAAAGGCTATCACATTCACAGTGAGATTTCAGAGTGGGTCAAAGGTTTTAGAGCCAGAAGGGACCTTTCAGGTCCCAGTGATCCTTTGATAGCATCATAGATCTAGATGAAGAAGGAATATTGTTATTGTTCAGTCAAGTTCCACTCTACATGACTCCAATTGGGGTTTTCTTGGCAAAGATATTGGACAATTTGACATTTTCTTCTCCAATTTATTTTACAAATGAGGAAACTGAGGCAAACAGGGTTAAGTGACTTGCCAAGAGTCACATAGCTAGTAAGTGTCTGAGGCCAAATTTGACTTCAGGAAGATGAGCTTTCCCATTGTGCCACCTGCCCTAGAAGGAACAGTAGAGGTCATCTAATCCAATTTCCTCATTCTAAAGGTGAGAAAACCAAGCCACAAAGAGTTTAAGTCACTTTCTTTTTATCTAGTCCAAACCCAGTTTCCTTCTCTGGTGGATTAAGGCCCATAGAGGTTAAGTGACTTGCCCAGGGTCACACCGCTAGTTAAGTGTCTGAAGCCGGATTTAAACTCAGATATTCCTAACTCCAGGCTCAAAGCATATGAGGTGTTCAAAGAGGACTAGCCCCTCTGATATAAGGGCTTGCTGGGCCCTTTTCAGGCCTGCTCATCTACCTTTGGTGTCTGCCTGGCACTTAACTCCTACCTACAGTTCCAAAAATACTATAGCAAATAGGCTTAACCAGGTTGGGGGTAACCAACAGGCCTCAAAGCCATTGATGAGTTGGGGGACGTCTACCCTGAGCATGTGACGACTTCCGCAGGCAGAATGGGCAGATGAAAACAATTTGTTTCAACAGCCATGAAGGCAGCTGAAACAGGGCTGTGGAGTGCTTAGAGCTTGGTCAGATATGGAACACACCAAGAACACCACTGCATCCTGGGTCATCGCCAGGCATCTTGACTTTTGTCTTGCCATTGGACTTCAATGACTCTGGAAGAGAGGGTGAGGCTGATGTCTCACTTAAATCCAATTCACCCATGAGTCAACACATCACCCCATGATGCCATTGGTCCTCTTTGAAAACAAGTCCAAATCTGTCATTTAATGAGCAAGAAAAGTGAAACTGAGGTCACAATATGGCGAATAACAGAGCTATAATATAGCCGACATTTATATGACCCTTTAAGTGCTGCCCAATGTTTGACAAATAGGATTTTTATTTCCCAGCATCTCTGGGACGTAGATGCCATTATAATCCTTATTTTATAGATGAGGAAACTGAGGCAGACAGTTTAGTGACCTGCCCAGGGCCACACAGCTAAGAAGTGTGTGAGGCAGGCTTTGAACTCAGGTGAAGGAGGAGGAGGAAGAAGAGGAAGAGGAGAAGGAGGAGGAGAAAGTATTATTATCATAAACATTTACACAGAGCTTTAAGTTTTGCAAAGTACTATATATGTTATCTTATTTGAGCCTCACAACAACCCTGTGAGTCAAGTGCTATTATTATCCTGGTTTTACAGATGAAGAAACGGAGGCCAAAAGAGGTTAAATGACTTGCCCGAAGGTCCTATAATTAGTTTTAAGGTGGGATTTGAACTCATTATTTTTATGGTTTTCTATAGTAGGTGGGTTTGCCTTCCCTATAGGTCTTTAAACAAGGGCCAGCTGAGCACTCCCTACATATGATGGAGAGGAGATTCTCGTTTCAGCACAGTGTGGAGCAGCTAATTTCTGAGAGTCCTCACAAATCTAAGAATTAGTGACTCTGTAGCCAGAAAACTGTTTATCACAATTCATCAGACTTGAGTTAGCTTGTGATGAACCTTGAACTTTCCTTTGGAGTGTCCGCCAGCCGGAAGGCTAGGAAACAGTGCTAAGTGCCTGCTTCCTGACACTTCTCTTTCATTTCCTGCCCTAACTCTTCCCTTTCCTTCTCAATTAACGATTAAATTGCCAAGGTCAATTCTATCCCAACATATGTCTTTCATTCTCTCCCTCTCCCTCCCCCTCCCCCTCCAACAGCCACTCAGTTATTTGATAGCAATAATGATGTTTCCTTACTTTGATGTACTTATGATGGTATTATAGTGGTCAGCATTCATATTTTCTTCCGTCTTATCTTGTACAAATCCATGATTTTCCGTAAACTTCCAATGAGAGTCTAGCCAAAACACCAGACAATTTCCTCTCGCTGTTTTCATATTCCATAGAAAGGACTGAAGCACTTGGTCAGTCCGTCTTACACCTTCCACTTTTGAAACCTGGCTGGTGTATTCTTATTGCCAGGTCCACATGCCCTTGATAATGTGTTTTCTCTGCTTGCCCTATAGAAGTCCTTGTCGATCACGTACTGCCCTTGTGTGGTTGTATCTAGAAAAATGCCACTGCTCAGAAAACTTCATTTGTCCCCTTGGCTGCCTAGTAAAGTTCAAAGTCATTTACCTGGCTTTCGAAGTCCTCCACAATCCTGTGCCACCTCACATTCACAGTAAGGTTCTCATTCGGGGAGGAGACTAAACCAGTTACTGTCATGTGGAGGGGTGTGTTTGTGTATGTATTGTCAATATAAGTCATGTGTAATCCACAGTGGTATATCTGAATGTGACTCACAGCAAGGCATGAATAAATATCTCTAGTCTCCTCTGCCTACCCTTCTCCAAAAGATACTTTAATTGTCAGGAAGGAAGTGGATGTTGGTGCCACATGGCTGGCCACTCTACTCTTCTCAGAGAGAAGGTGCTGGGCTAGAATTTTATACACACATACACGTATACACACACTTATACGTATACACATGTGCATATATACAAAATTATACGTATACACATATATATACACATTTATATACATGCATATATATACATATATACATATAAAATTAGAATTTATATACACATATACATACATACATGTGTATATATACACACACACACATACAAATACATATCCATATACATATGGAGTGCCTCAGTATTATTAGCCTAGGTTACATAATTTTTAGTTTAAGCTGCACTCCGGATTACTGTCTCTTCCGGGAGAAGAAGTGCCCCTAAGCTATAAGGCTTGATGCTCTTTTCAGCAAATACCAGTTATACAAAGATGAATATTAAGTAAATCCATTTATCAAAGCTAATAGGAAACAGGAATAAGAGAAACTGTACCCATGAGACTTTACCAGACAATATACAGAGTGAATGAGCTCTTCCAATAGGAGTGAGATATCTTAGTTCAAACAAGATATACGATCCCAGGCCTCACTAAAAGAGAAATTACCTGAAGTCTCTAGTGAAGTAAGCTGTGGATAGAGACAACATTAAGGTGCTAGCTCCTCTGCATGTCGAATCTAATTTTCCAGGGACCAGTGGAGTGAGTATGATGTCAGCAGAGAACATTGATTTCAAGAGGGAATTTTTGAATTGGCCTTTATACAGAATATTGAAGATCCAAAGAAAGCCTCTAGGGTAGCAATTTTTTAAAAAATAGGCATCAAGGCTTCTCACCAGCAGGTTAGCCATAAAATGTTTTGGTTTTTCCTTAGGCCACAATAACCCATAAAGAAGACAAAAAATAATACAATAGTTCCTTGGCTTCTTTATTCCTCCCACTTTCATAGTGATGGTGGTGAAGTGCTAGAAATTGTAATTTTGTAATCATTTATAAAATGGTGTGTGTGTCTGCGTCTGTGTCTGTGCGTGTGTGTGTTTCCTTTCATTGATTAGAGACAAGTTCTCAAAAGATGAGGAGAGTCATCGTTCCTAGGACTAGGGAGATAATACTCCTACTTCATTAACCTTGGTAATATCCAATCTGCAATATGATGTTCAGTTCTGGAGGCCACATTTTAGTAAAGACATTAGTATGCTAGAGAACACTCAGAGGAGAGATACCAGGATGGTGAAAGGCATTAGAGGAATGCAAAGCAAAGTAAGCTCCAAGTGAAAATCATCATTAATGACGGGGATTGTGAGGGAAAGCTTTTGGGAGGAGGTTGTATTTAAAGGTACAACCTGATCTGAAGGACAGATATTAATTCAACCACAGAGGAAGAGGATGGAGGGCATTCTGGGAACACTGGAACAAATGAGTGATTTACATAACTACTGGGAGTTTAGAGGAGAGAGATAACCGTGCATTCCTGAGTGGATTCAGATTTTGGCCTCATTTGGTTTCAGTGGTACAGAAGCGAGCAGGCTATGGAATGAATCTGTGCCACCAGGGTACATCAGTGATGGATGAGGCTGAATCAGTCAGGACTTGGATGCTTCCACTGATCCGTGAGTTCAAGAATGTGATCATTTCCTCAGTTTGAAAAACACCCATGCCTCTTCTTCCTGGAGGTCTTGGCTGAAATCTGGGTGATCCTGAGTACTCACTGACTCCCTGTCTGCCACCTTCTCAGTAGAAGGAAGCCATGTGGTACAGGAAGGGCGCCAGATTTGGAGCTGAGAAAACCTGGGTTTGGATCCTGGCTCAGTCACTTTACCTCACATATGGCTATGGACAAGTCATTTTACCTCATCTACAAAGTGAGGAATTTGGACCAAATGGCCTCTAAGGTCCTTTCCATTTTAAATCTTTGATTCTATAAAACAGAAGGAGATCCATGAAGAATTTGGGGGTTGTTTGTCTTCATTTCATCAGCTGCCATGGTCTTTTGACCCATCATCACCTCAGGACCAGTCTCTCCTCAAAGCATGATCTCACAGATTAAGAGGCAGAAGTCATGGCAGAACCTAAGTAGTACAATGCTCTCCTTTACAGAAGGCAAAACTGAGGCTGGGAGGGACTATGTTTCTTATCCAAGTTCACTAAGACATCAGAAGAGCCAAGGCTCAACTTCATTCTTCTTGGATACCTTCTCTTCCTGTGGTTTCTATGACACTGCCCTCTCCTGTTCGCCTACCTCTCTGGTTCCTCCTTTTCAGTCTCCTTTGCAGGATCATTCCCCATTCTGCCTCAGATCAGCATGGCAATGCTCTACCTCTTTTTCTCTATACTTTCTTCTTAGGGTGTCTCCTGACCAACTCTAAGGAATAAAAGCTACCAGTTATATAGTGATGTAAAGTTTCCAAAGTACTTTCAAATTGTTATTGCCTTCGATCCTGACAACAGGACAACATGTTGATGGCAGACAGGCTAAACCAGGTTGAGGGTAACTGACAGACCTCAAACCCATCAGTGAGTCAGGGGGATGTCTACCCCCAGCATGTGAAGACTTCCCAAGCAGAATGGGCACATAAGAATAATTTGTTCCAGCAGCCATGAAGGCAGCTGAAGTAGGTGCTGTGAGAAAGCTTAGAGCTGGGTCAGACATTGAAGATGCCAAAGTCATCCACTGCATCCCAGGCCATTGCCAGTCATCTTGACTTTTGTTTTGGTAACTCTAGAAGAAAGAGTGAGGCTGATGACTTTGTGAAACTCTGCCTCAGTTAAATCCAAAGGATATGCAAAAGTCACATAACTAATATTCTTTGAGATGTAGCACTTTACAAAGAGGCTGTGTTACTCATCGTGTGGGGGCTCAGAGCTAGGTGGTGACTAGGTAAATATACAAATACACAGCACCCTAGACAATGAGTTCACTGCTTTCTAATGAAAGGTAAAGCTGAGAAATAGAAAGTTTTATACTCAATGGTAACCAGAAAGAACGTGACACTCAGCTATCTCACCCAAGATGGACATTCACAAGTCACTGGGGTGAGTGAATGGGGGATTCTCAGTTCTACTCAGCTGTTACAACTCCTCTGAGCCTCTTTCCTTCTCCATTCTAGCTAAATCTTTTTTTTTCATTTTTATCATTCTTCACAATCTTTTGTGTGTTCTGGTTATTAGTGTACTTGACACATATCTTTGTATGACACCATTTTACATTTTACATAAATTTTATATTTATTTTCCATTTTTTGCCCTTTAATGCATTTTCTGATTATATCTTTGTCAAAATATTTTAGAGACACCATTTTTCCCAGAGCTAAGGCCCAGCAAGCAGGCTGTGCCCTGAGCTTGGCATAACAATAATCCTTTGCACTCTGGGTACACGTTCTGGCAAAATATATTGCTTTTACCAGCATCAGGTGTTCACTGAGGGGTTTATGTTTGGAGCTCACTCTATTTCCCAGAGACCTGAGAGACATCCGTCACATCTTCTGACATGGTCACAATCCCTGGTTCTTATGATAGCTAAGTGAACAGAACCATCTACTGCACTCCTGTTCCCACCATGCTAAACTCTGGTTCTGTACTGCACTGTGAGACAATCAACTTGGAGACTGTTCCCACGGGAGCCAGGAATGCCTCCATTGTTCACACATGAGCTTGCCATGAGAGCAGCTAAAAATGATCATGTCATGGTCCAGCCCACTTATGGTTTTTTATGTATATAAAGCACTGCCATGCCCCAGCATATTAAACCCTCCTTCTCAGGAAGGGTGGGGGGGAGCTTCCACTTGAAAGTGTTTTCCTCACTCTGAAATTCATTAAACTTCTGCTTAATCCCTGACGCATCTGCCTCTGGCCTGCTTTGTGCAGCTCTGGCCACCCACAGGTTAGAGGCCAGCTCTGGTCCATTTAACACATTTTAGAATCTAGTTGGTGGATTCATCCTCTATGCACCAACATTGTTTTCCTTAGACCACTTCTCCTTTTTCTCCTCTTGGCAATTGTTTACACTGTGCTTTCAGAATTTCATTTCTGAGAGTTTTACCATTTGTACTGAGCTCAGTTGCCTTGAAGAGTTTTAGACCATGGGATGCTATTTATCCTTTCTTTGAACACTGATATCTGCTCTCCTAAATCTTTAGTATACCCTAGACTCAGCCCAGCTTATCTTTCCTTTCTCCATCACAAAATCTAGGGTGGCGTTCTCATCTCCCCACCAAGTTTTTCATCTTTCTACCCCAGTGAGATTAAGGACCATAATAATGTTTTACCTCATTAGTTTCTCTACATTTTGAAGTATAAGACCCTCTCTGGGCTACTTCCCAGTTTGCATTAATATTCACAGGCTGGGTCCCTAGAGGCATGACTACTGCCTTGGATTCTAGGAGTAACCATCTAGTTGACTACCCTACTCTTGGAGGTCACAAGCTCCCACGGGTATACTGCCCATTAAAAATCACCCCATAGACTTAATCAAACTTTTAGCAAAGTTATACATGAATACAGTAAAAGAAAAAAAAGGACAAATCATTATCCCATGAACCAAGGAATATGATTTTATTAATTCTCTGTAAGTGACTATTGAGTGATTTCATTTCACCTTCCTACAAACATACAGTGTTCATAAGAAGAACGGGCTCCAACTGAAGCTCACGTGTAAAGACTACATGTAGCGATATGTAACTCACAATTCCTGGCACTGGAAGTCCTTTTAAAGGGTCCTGATAGAAATCCCCTTGGGCATGGCTCTTTGCAAGTAAAGTAGCTCATCTGGGCTCCAAGAGCCGGCTTCTCTCTTGAGATCATAGCTGGCATTTTTGGCTGTCCCAAGCGGTCTGTGTCCTGAAACTTCCTCCCTCAGGTGTGTTGTCTTTGGTGAGCCTCTCTGCTGCCTGCTGGCTTTACTATCCCCTAGTCATCCAGTCTCTCTGATAGTATGGTCAATGGGTAAAGGGGCAAAGAGGTATTATAATAGCCCTTCTGAGCTTATTTTCCCTCTCCTTCTTGGCACCCTTTGGAATAGGTGCAAAGGTCTGTGTCCACAAATGGGTGGAATCGTCCGCTGCTGGAATGCTAAACTCCTGAAAAGCTTTCATTCAAAGTGTGGTTAGCTTATTTGGTTGACCAATCAGCTGTTTTCTTCTTGAACCGATCAAAATTGGTTATACCTAAGAGTTATCACAGAGCACAGGCAAAACCTGCTTACAGATTAAAACTACATCGTATATTATTACATTGTTTTAGTGTTATAAGAAAATGCCTTAATACCTACTACTCAGCTGATTGATTCAGTTAAGACGCCTGCACCTTCTGTTCTTACATTAATAGGAAAGAAGGGTAGATGGCACCCCCCTTTCCAAATTGACAGAAAGATAAAATTAGAATGTATTATTATTATGGAATAAGCATTTCCATAGTACCTACTATATTTGCCAACCTGCTAAATGCTTTACAAATATTTCATTTGATCCTAACAAGAATCCTTCAATATAGGCCGCTTTCCAGTTGAGGAAACTGAGGTAAACAAGTCTAGTGACTTACCGAAAGTCACATATCTGAGGATGGATTTGAAATCGGGTCTCCCCAACTCTGGGCCTAGTGCCCTCTCTACTGTGCTGCCTGGCTGCCATTATTATTATTCATACTAATGAGAGCCAGCAGGGCACTGTGGGAAGTGTTGGTATCTCAGTCAGAAGTATATGAGTTCAAACCCTGCTTTTGACCCTGGAGTGGCCCTGGGCAAGTCATTTAAGCCCTCGATGACTCAGGTCATTTTCTAAGACCAGCAGCTGAATAATAATTGAGTCACTGCACTAGTAAGTGAGGGTCTTCACAGTGAGTTCATCACACCAATGAAGTCACAGATCTGGACCAAAAGTAACAGCTCTATTAGCATCATCAATAATGCATGATATTTATACTATGCATTAAATGTTTTCAAACGTAATTTGTCTGACTTGAGCCTCCCCACAATTCTGAGGTGGATTCTTGTTGTTGTCGTTCAGACATTTCAGTTGTGTTTGACTCTGTGACCCCATTTGGGGTTTTCTTGGCAAAGGTACTGGAATGGTTTGCCATTTCCTTCTCCAGCTCATTTTACATATAAGTAAACTGAGGCAAACAGGGTTAGTGACTTGCTCAGGGTCACACAGCTATTAAGTGTCTCAGACCACCTGGCTGATTCTGCAAATATTATTTCCTTCATGTTAAAGTTGAAAAAAACTCAAGTTTAGAGAAGTTCGGTGAGTTGCTCATGTCAGAGGGAAAATCTGAACCCAGATCCTTGTAGCTGCAAGTGTAGAGCCTTCTCCACTCTACCACACTGCTAAGAAATTCCTTCCAACTTTGAAATGTGCTGTTTCAGTTTTCTGAATCTTGGCCACAAAATAGCTGAGAGCTATTTTCTCCCTTTTATTTATCTTAAGGGTCTCTGAACAGATAAATTAGTCACAGTTAAGTGTCCATTGAACTATGTAAACCTCAAGGGAATAGGGCAGCAGTGGAGCTCTGTTGATAGCATATTAAGAAATTTTTTTAAAAAAGAGCTCTCAAGGTCTGTAGCTAATAAGTCCTTCAGTTGTATAACAAAAGTATCTTTAAAAATCATTATTGCTTAAGGATATTCCCTGTACCCCATGTAGGGACTTAGTGGCAAAGAAGTTCTATCTCAGTGGTGGGGAACCTAGAGCCATTACGTTTGTACAATGTTTGTTCAATTTTGCCCAAACATTCTGTCGAATTTGGATTAAGTCAAAAGACCACACTTGAGGATTTAGAAGGCCACAGGTTCCCCACCCCTGTAGACCCTGGTCGACCCATACAGCAGGCACCCTTTTCAAATCTATTCCCCTGATCAATATAGACCAGTAGCTCTCTTTCACCCACCGCACCTGGACTTTCACAGATGCTCCACTCTGTCTTCATCTGCAATGTCTCCGATGTCCCATGTCTGAGGCATCTATATTGTTAAATGGTAAGACAGACTCTGAAGCAAGGCAGCCCTGAACCACTGAGCCAGCCATGCAGTATGGCTGTTCTCATTGCAAATCCAGTGGGCTGGAAAATTCATTTTCTCCAAGCTGCTACTGGATTTGGAGCTAAAACAAGCTGCCACAAAAAGACAAGGAAGCAAAAATAATGTGGGCACTCCCCAGAGTACAACTCAACAAGAACTCACTCTGGACGGCTGGCAATGCTGAGGTTGCCCACTAAGAAGCAGCTACGCAGATATCTCAAGCAGGATACCTCTTCTGGAACAAAGCTTGGAGTCCAAGGAGCGGAGTGCTAAACCAAACATGGTGCTCCAAACAATGACTTCTCTCCCTTTCCCTCCAATTAATCTGCCATGCTGCCTGTCCATGCGCCTTACCGCCTTAGTAGATGTGAAGGGGAGAGAGTGCTGGACTTGGAGTGAGAAAGACCTTAGTTCGAATCTGGCTTCAGCAGCCCTGACCTGTTGTGTAGCTTCTCAGCCTTTCATCTGTAAAATAGAATAATACTAACACCTATTCCAAAGGTGGTTGGGAGTTCAAAAGAGACAAGGCACTCCACAAACCTTAAAACACTATCTAATTCATAGCTATCACTATTTGGGTCAGTCAGGAGACCCTCTACAAAGAGATTGTAAAGAACAGAGATCATTACAGAGTACAGAGCTTTGTCATGGTGATCTGGGGGAAGTGGGGAGTGATCCTGCAAAGGAGACTGGAAAGGAGGGACCAGAGAGGTAGGAGAACCAGGAAAGGGCAGTGCCATAGAAGCCACAGGAAGGAAGCCAACAAGAAGGAAGTTGAGCCTTGGCTCTTCTGATCTCTTGGTGACCTGGGATAAAAACTTAGTCTCTCCAGGCCTCAATTTCTTTTTTTATAAAGGAGGACATTGGACAGCATGGCCTCTATGGTCACTTCAAGCTCTAACTCTATGACATTATGATCTCACCTTGAGGAGAGAATGGCTAGTAGGTAATGACTGGTTAAAGGAACCATGAAACCAAGAAAAACCAGTCCTTGGTCCTTCAAGGGTCTCCTTCTACTTCACATAGAATCAAAGTTTTAGAAATGGAAAGGACCTTGGAGGCCATTTAATCCAAACCTATCACTTTACATATGAGGTGAAGTGATTTGCCCAAAGTCATGCATGAGGTTAAGTGACTGAGCCAGGATTCAAATTCAAACCCTCTTACTCCAAATCTGGTGCCCCTTCCACTGGGCCACACTGCATCCTTCTGTTTAGATGGTGGCAGAGAAAAGAGGGTAGGTATTTAAGGTTACATGATTTTTGAACCAAAGACCTATAGGAAGAAGGCACATAGATGGTCTGCTAACTTGAAGCTTTGGAGGAATTTCCTACGTAATTCAACGCACAGATCCATGGTAGAATCCAAGTGCTATGTGTGATGATGTATGCGATGAGATTAAAAGTAGAATGGTCAGCTTGTTGCCTCGCAAAAACAGCACAGAAGATTTCTTCTGCCTTCAATGATGATTGATTTGGCCTCATTCAGCACCGATGCAGCCTAGGGTCCTGCCATAGTCTGTCTGGTCATTTCCATGCTACTAAATTAAATGAACACCAAAATTAAATTTACTAAAGAACACACTTCTCTCCCTCTTCTAAACTCTCACTATATACCTAAAAACACCACCTTTCAATCGATCATTTTTTGGTGTTCTATTTTGTCATTCATCATGTTGTTATCACTCTTTTCATAGGCACTTGTCGTGTCTCCTTGCCTAGATTGTAAGCTCCTCAGGCTATCCTGCTGTGGATCCTGCCAGCCCCTGCAGCCTCTTTCACTATGCTGTACCCAGCAACTGTTCAATACGTGCTTGCTGATTGATTTTCTGTTTACAGGAACAGTGCGTTGCAATTCAAAGCAACAATAATTTATTGAGTGCCTATTATGTGATCTGCATTGCAGGGCATAGAAAAGAAGTTTAAAACACAGACTCGCTCTTAATAGAAATTTAAAGACACAAAATTACATAATTAGAGAACCTCTGAACTGGAACAAGCCTCAGAGACCACTTAGTCCAACCAGTACCCAAACAAGGATCCCCGTTCCAACCCATACAACCATGTTCAAACTTGATTATCTAGACTTTGTTCAAGTGAGGGCAAGGTCACTTTCCCAAGGTAGTCCATTCCCCTTTGGATAGGCCTAATTGTGAGGAGGATTTTTCTTACTTCAAGTCTAAATTTGCTTTTTTACAACTTCCACACATTATCCCTAGTAATACTGACTAAAGCCAATCACAATCTAGCAAAATAGGTCATATTTGAATTCCTCATGATAGCCTATAAAATACTTGAAAACAGCTCTCATGCCCTCCACCTTGAGCCTTCTCTGCTGTAGACAGAACATCTCTAGTTCCATCAGATAACAGATAAAGCATGATATTGAAGCCCTTCATTATCCCAGTATCCCTGCTCTGATCCCTGCTTCCTTTCTATTTTTTATTTATTTCTGTTTTTATTTTTATGCACATTTTTTACTTAATATATTTAGTTTTCAGCATTGATTTTCACAAGAGTTTGAATTACAAATTTTCTCCCCATTTCTACCCTCCCCCCACTCCAAGATGGCATATATTCTGGTTGCCCTGTTCCCCAATCAGCCCTCCCTTCTGTCACCACACTCCTCTCCCATCCCCTTTTCCCTTCCTTTCTTGTAGGGCAAGATAAATTTCTACCCCCCATTGCCTGTGTGTCTTATTTTCTAGTTGCATGCAAAAACTTTTTTTTTGTTTTTGAACATCTGTTTTTAAAACTTTGAGTTCCAAATTCTCTCCCCTCTTCCCTTCCCACCCATCCTCCCTAAGAAGTCAAGCAATTCAACATAGGCCACATGTGTATCATTATGTATAACCCTTCCACAATACTCATGTTGTGAAAGACTAACTATATTTTGCTCCTTCCTAACCTATCCCCCTTTATTGAAATTTCTCCCTTGACCTTGTCCCCTTTTGAAAGTGTTTGTTTTTGATTACCTCCACCCCCATTTACCCTCCCTTCTATCTTCCCCCCTTTTTTATCTTCCTTCTTCTTTCCTGTGGGGTAAGATACGCAATTGAGTGTGTGTGGTATTCCCTCCTCAGGCCAAATCTGATGAGAGCAAGATTCACTCATTCCCCCCTCACCTGCCTTCTCTTCCCTTCCTACAGAACTGCTTTTTCTTGCCACTTTTATGTGAGATAATTTACCCCATTCTATCTCTCCCTATCTCCCTCTCTCAATATATTCCTCTCTCATCCCGTAATTTGATTTTATTTCTTTTAGATATCTTCCCCTCATCTTCAGCTCATCCTGTGCCCACTGCCCACTCTCTCTCTCTCTCTCGCTCTCTCTCTCTCTCTCTCTCTATATATATATATATATATATATACACAAATACATATATACATACATACACATTCATTTATATATATGCATAAACACATATATATATGTATATATATGCATATTCCCTTCAGCTACCCTAATACTGAGGTCTCATGAATCATACACATCATCTTTCCATGTAGGAATGTAAACAAAACAGTTCAACTTTAGTAAGTCCCTTGCAATTTCTTTTTCTTGTTCTTTTTCTTGATTACCTTTTCATGCTTCTCTTGATTCTTGTGTTTGAAAGTCAAATTTTCTATTCAGTTCTGGTCTTTTCACTGAGAAAGCTTGAAAGTCCTCTATTTCATTGAAAATCCATATTTTGCCTTGGAGTATGATACTCAGTTTTGCTGGGTAGGTGATTCTTGGTTTTAATCCTAGCTCCATTGACCTCCGGAATATCGTATTCCAAGCCCTTCGATCCCTTAATGTAGAAGCTGCTAGATCTTGGGTTATTCTGATTGGGTTTCCACAATACTCAAATTGTTTCTTTCTGGCTGTTTGCAGTATTTTCTCCTTGACCTGGGAGCTCTGGAATTTGGCAACAATATTCCTAGGAGATTTCTTTTTGGGATCTATTGGAGGAGGTGATCAGTGGATTCTTTCAATTTCTATTTTGCCCTGTGGCTCTAGAATATCAGGGAAGTTCTCCTTGATAATTTCTTGAAAGATGATATCTAGGCTCTTTTTTTGATCATGGCTTTCAGGGACTCCAATAATTTTTAAATTATCTCTCCTGGATCTATTTTCCAGGTCAGTGGTTTTTCCAATGAGATATTTCACATTGTCTTCCACTTTTTCATTCCTTTGGTTCTGTTTTATAATATCCTGATTTCTCATAAAGTCACTAGCTTCCACTTTCTCCAATCTAGTTTTTAGGGTAGTATTTTCTTCAGTGGTCTTTTGGACCTCCTTTTCCATTTGGCTAATTCTGCCTTTCAAGGCATTCTTCTCCTCATTGGCTTTTCGGAGCTCTTTTGCCATTTGAGTTAGTCTATTTTTTAAGGTGTTGTTTTCCTCAGTATATTTTTCAGTATTTTTTTGGGTCTCCTTTAGCAAGTCATTGACTTGTTTTTCATGGTTTTCTTACATCCTTCTCATTTCTCTTCCCAATTTTTCCTCTACTTCTCTAACTTGCTTTTCCAAATCCTTTTTGAGCTCTTCCATGGCCTGGGACCAGTTCATGTTTTTCTTGGAGGCTTTTGTTGTAGACTCTTTGACTTTAACTCCTTCCCTCTGTATGTTTTGGTCTTCTTTGTTACCAAAGAAAGAATCCGAAGTCTGAGACTGAATCTGTGTGCATTTTCGCTGCCTGGTCATATTCCCAGTCAACTAACTTGACCCTTGAGTTTTTCAGTGGAGTATGACTGCTTGTAGACTAAAGAGTTCTATGTTCCATGCTTGGGGGGATGTGCCAGCTCTGCCACACCAGCACTCCTCCTTCCCCAAGAACCCCTAACCCGGACTGGACTTAGATCTTTGGGAGGCTCTGCATTCCTGCTCTGATCCGCCACTTAATTCTTCCTGCCAGGTGGGCCTGGGGCCAGAAGCAACTGCAGCTGTACTTCTGTAGCTGCCCCACCTCCCGCTGCCCCCGGGGCGGTAGCCGAATCAGGAGCTCCTTCCACTCCTGCAGCTTTTTCCACTAACCTTCTCTATTGCCTTTGGTGTTTGTGGGTTGAGAAGTCTGGTAACTGCTGCAGCTCACTGATTCAGGGTGCTAGGGCATGCTCCATCCGGCTCCTGGTCTGGTTGGTCCACGCCCTTACACTGGGCTCTGCTCCACTCCACTCTGCTCCCAGCTCCATGCGAGATAGACCTCAATCAAACACCATCCAGTCTGTCCTGGGCTGGAGCCCTGCTTCCCTCTGCTGTTTTGTGGGTTCTGCAGTTCTAGAATTGGTTCAGAGCCATTTTTTATAGGTTTTTGGAGGGACTCGGCAGTGAGCTCACGCTAGTCCCTGCTTTCCAGCCGCCATCTTGGCTCTGCCCCTAAACTACTGTTGTTTATTTCTAACAATTGTTTTTGTAAAAGTTTTTGAATTTCAAATTCTCTCCCTTCATCCCACCTCTATCCCACCCATTGTGAAGGCAGGAAATGTGATATCAATAATACATGTGAAATCATGCAAAACATATTAGCCACATGCAAAAAAGCCAGACAAATAAAGTGAAAAATTATGCTTCAATCTGCATTTAGACTCAATCAGTTTGTTCTCTGGGGGTGGATAGCATTTTTTCATCATAAGTCTTTTGGAATTGTCTGGGATCATTGTATTGCCAAGAATAGCAAAGTCATTCACAGTTAATCATCATTACTGTATTGCTATTACTGTATACAATGTTCTCCTGGTTCTGCTCACTTCCCTTTGTATCAGTTCACATGTCTTCCCAGGTTTTTTTCTGAAACCCTTCTGCTCATCATTTCTTATAGCAAAACATGTCCCATCACCATCACAGACCACAACTTGTTCATCCATTTCCCCAGTTGATGAGCAACCCTTCCAGTTCTTTATTAAAACCAAAAGGGTTGCCATAAATATTTTTGTACATAGAGTTATTTTTTCTTTGATCTCTTTGGGATACTGACCCAGTAGTATTATTGTTGGGTCAGAGGGAATTTGAATGTCCTTTGAACATAGTTCCAAATTGCCCTCCAGAATGGTTGGAGCGGTTCATAACTCCACCAACCATGTGTTATTGTCCTGATTTTTCCACATCCCTCCTAACATTTATCATTTTCCTTTTCTGTCATATTAGCCAATCTGATAGGCATAAGGTGGTACTTCACAGCAGTTCTAATTTGCATTTCTCTAATCAGTAGTGATTTAGAGCATTTTCCCATATAACTATAAATAGCTTTGATTTCTTCTTCTGAAAACTGACTCTTCATATCCTTTGGTCATTCATCAATTAGGGAATGACTCACTTTCTTATAAGCTTGACTCGGCTTTCTATATATTTGAGAAATCAGAGAAAGTTGTTGTAAAAACTTTTCCCAGGTTCATGCTTCTAATCCTGACTGCATTTGGTGTTGTTTGTGACAAAGCTTTTTAATTTCACGTAATCAAAATTGTCTATTTTACTTCTTCTGATCCTCTCTGTCTCTTGTTCGGTCACAAACTCTTCTCTTAGCCATAGATCTGACAGGAAAAATTGTCCATGTTCTCCCAATTCACTCATCATATCACCCTTTATGTTTTTATTCATATATGCACTTTGGCTTTATCTTGGCAAACGGTGTAAGATGTTGACCTATATCTAGTTTCTGCCAAACTAACTTTCAGCTTTCCCAGCAATTTTTCTCAAATAGTGAGTTCTTGTTCTGAATGTTTAGATCTTTGGGTTTGTCAAATGCTAGATTGCTATGGTCATTTACTACAAGGTATTGTGTATTTAATTTCTTCCACTAATGCAGACCTCTACTTTTTAGCCAGTACCAAATCATTTCGATAGTTACTCTGTTGTAATACAGTTGAGATCTGGTACTTCTAGGCTACTTTCCTTCACATTTTTTTTCACTGAGCCCCTTGATATTCTTGACCTTTTGGTTCTCCAGATAAATTTTTAATTTTTTTAACTCCATAAAATAATTTTTGGTAATTTGATTGGTAGGGCACTGAATAAGTAAGTTAATTTAGATATTGTTATTTTGATTATATTAGTTCAGTCTATCCATGAGAAACTGATATTTCTCCAATTGTTTAGACGTGACTTGGTTTCTATGAAAAATATTTTGTATTTGTGTTCATATAGTTCCTGGGTTTGTCTTGGCAAGTAGATGCCTAGGTATTTTATATTGTCCCATTCTATGTCTTTCTGCTGAATTTTGTTGGTAATATACAGAGATAAATACCAATGACTTGTGTGGGTTTATTTTATATCCTGCAACTTTGCTAATGTTAATTATTTGGTTAATTCTATAGGATTCTCTAAGCATACCATTATGTCATCTGCCAAGAGTGATAGTCTTATTTCCTCACTGCCTATTCTAATTCTTTCCATTTCTTTTTCTTCTCTTATTTCTATAGCTAGCATTTCTAGTACAGTATTGATGTTAAGGGGAAGGTTTCTAGCTTATCTCCCTTATAGATAATTCTTGCTGATGGTTGTAGATAGTTGCTCCTTATCATTTTAAGGAAAGTTCTAGAAAGGCGGAGCCAAGATGGTGGAGAGAAACTGGGAAGTTGCCGGAGCTCTCCCCAGTTTCCCTTGGAAACAACATTAAATCAAACTTCTAAAAGAATTCTGGAGTGACAAGATCCACAAAAAGGCAGAGTGAAACAATTTCCAGCCCAAGATAACTGAGAAGGACTTCAGGAAAGGTCTATCCCATTTGGGTAAAAGGGGAAGGGAGCCCAGCACTGGCAAAGTCTAGGCAAGCCAGAAGGAGGTTCTTAGACACAGCACAGATCAGCAACCAAGGCCCTGAAGTCCTGGCTCAGCAGGCCAGTAGCAGAGCAGGCCACCTGTGAGGCCTCCAACCCCAGCTCAGGAGGCAAACTACCAACCCTGAAACCCAGGGCACAGTAGGCATAACTAGGCCAGGCCACCCTAGTGCAGTGGACAAGCCAAGAGGCCCTGAGGCAGAAATCCAGTGACCAGGCCCTTGGCCTCCAGTGCAAGAAGCTTGGGACAGTGCCCTCTGTACCCCAGAAGCAGAGCACAACTTTTTAAAATGAGCAAAAAACAAAAAGCCCTGATGATAGAAAGCTCACAAATGCAGAAGAAGACAACGTCAAAATGTGTACATACAAATCCTTGAGGGGCAATATGAATTGATCTCAAGCCCCAAAAAGTCCTCTAGGAAGGGCTCAAAAAGGATTTTAAAAATCAAATAAGAGCGGTGGAAGGAAAATCATGAAAACAAATGAGAGTTATGTAAGAGAATTATAAAAAAAGAGTCAAAAGCTTGGGAAAGGAAGCACAGAAATTCACTGAAGAAGACAACTCCTTTAAAACTAGAATTGGCCAAATGGAAAAGGAGGTACAAAAGCTGAAGAAAATAATTCCTTAAAAGTTAGAATTGGGCAAGTGGAAGCAAATGACTCTGTGAGACATCAAACAAAATTAAAAGAATGAAAAAATATAAGATATAAAATATCTCATTGGAAAAACAACTGACCTAGAAAATAGGTTCAGGAGAGACAATTTAAGAATTTTTGGACTACCTGAAAGCCATCCTCAAAAAAAGAGCCTGGACAACATCTTTCAAGAAGTTATCAAAGAAAACTGCCCTGAAATCCTAGAACCAGAGTAATTGCGGTAAATTATAATAAAAACAGCAATTGAAAGAATCCACCAATCTTAAAAGAGATCTCAAAATGAAAACCTCCAGGAATATAGTAATCAAATTCCATAATTATTAGGTCTAGGAGAAAATAATTACAAGTAGACAGAAACAATTCAAATATCAAGGAACCACAGTCAGGATTAAACAGGATTTAGAAACTTCTACATTAAAAGACTGGAAGACTTGGAATGCAATATTCTGGGAGGGAAAGGAGCTTAGATTACAACCAAGAATCAAAATTGAGCATAATCTTTTAGGGGAAAAGATGGACATTCAATAAAATAGGGAACTTTCAAACTTTCCTAATGAAAAGACCAGACCTGAACAGAAAATTCAATCTTCAAATTGAACTGTCTAAGAAAAAATCTCAGGTTCACATGGATTTACAAATGAATTCTACCAAATATGAACTATTTGGAAAAATAGATGGAGAAAGAATCCCCACATTCATTTTATGACACAAATGTGGTGTTGATACCTAAACCAGGAAGAGCTAAAACATAGAAAGAAAATTATGGACCAAGTTCACCAATTTCACGTTGATGTAACACTTTTAAATAAAACATTAGCAAAGAGATTACAGCAAATTTTTCTTAAGGAAAATTACTATGACCAGATGGGATTTTTACCAGAAATGCAGGGCTGGTTCAATATTAGGAAAACTATTAGTGTACCTGGCCATATCAATAACAAAAACAACAGAAATTATATTATTATCTCAACAGATACAGAAAAAGCTTTTGACAAAATACAGCATCCATTCCTATTGAAGACACTAGAGAGCATAGGAATAATGAGGAGCTTTCATTAAAATGATAAGTAGCATCTACCTAAAATCATCAGCAAGCATTATCTATAATGGGGATCAACTAGAAGCCTTCCCAGTAAGCTCAGGGGTGAAATTAGGATGCCCATTATCACCACTGTTATGCAATATTGTACTAGAAATGTTAGCTTTAACAATAAGAGAAGGAAAAGAAATTGAAGGAACTAGAAGAGGCAATGAGGAAACAAAACTATCACTCTTAGCAGATGATATGATGGTATACTTAGAGAATTCTTGAGAATCAACTAAAAACTATTGAAATAATTAAAAACTTTGGGAAAATCACAGGATATAAAATAAACCCACAAAATCACCAATATTTCTATATATTACCCATAAAACTTAGCAAGAAGAGACAGAAAGACA
The DNA here is from genome assembly GCF_011100635.1 of Trichosurus vulpecula. Taxonomy (NCBI): domain Eukaryota; kingdom Metazoa; phylum Chordata; class Mammalia; order Diprotodontia; family Phalangeridae; genus Trichosurus; species Trichosurus vulpecula. The sequence goes on along the minus strand of NC_050581.1, from coordinate 187,498,550 downwards.
AAATTCATTTAAAATAATGGTTGATATAAAATATTTGGGAGTCTACTTGCCAAACAAACCTAGGAACTATATGAGCACAATTACAAAACACTTTTCACACAAAGAAAGTCAAATCTAAAAACTTGGAAAAATACCAATTGTGAGTAGGATGAGCTAATATACTAAAAATGACAATCCTGCCTAAGTTAATTTACTTATCCAGTGCCCTAGTAGTCAAACTACTAAAAAATTATTTTGCAGAGCTAGAAAAAGCAATAATAACAAAATTCATTTGCATGAACAAAAGGTCAAGAATATCAAGGGAATTAATGAAAAAATGCAAAGGAAGGTGGCTTAGCCATACAGATCTAAAACTCTATTATAAAGTAGCAATCATCAAACTATTTGGTACTGGCTAAGACACAGAGTGGTGGATCAGTGGAATAGATACTATTAAGTGATTATATAATCTACTGTTCGATTAAACCCAAAGACTCCAGCTTTTGGGATAAGAACTTACTTGTTGCCAAAAACTCCTAGGAAAACTGGAAAACAGTATGTCATAAATTAAGCATAGACCAACATTTCACTCCCTATGCCAAGATAAGATCAAAATGGGTAAATGATTTACACATAAAAGGTGATACCATAAGCAAAATAAAAGAGCAAGAAACAGTTTACTTGTCATATCTATGGAGAAAGGAAGAATTTATGACCAAACAAGAGATAAAGAACATCATGAAATGCAAAATGGATAATTTTGATTACATTAAATTAAAAAGCACAAGCCAATGCAACCAAGACTAGAAGGAAAGCAGGAAGACGGGAAACAATTTTACAGCAACTGTTTCTGACAAAGTCTTCATTTCTCAAATATATAGAGAACTGTATCAAATTTAGAAGAATGCAAGTCATTACCCAACTGATAGATGATCAAAAGATTTGAACAGGCAGTTTTCAGAGGAAGAAATTGAAATATCTATAGTCAGATTTTAAAAATGCTCTAAATCACTATTGATTAGAGAAATGCAAATTAAAAGAAGTTTGAGGTGCCACCTCACAGCTATTACATTGGCTAATATGACAGAAAAGGAAAATGATAAATATTGAAGAAGATGTGATGCTAATGCACTATTGCTAGAGTTGTGAACTCATCCAACCATTCTGGAGAGTAATTTGGAACTATTCCCAAAGGACAAACAAACCATGCACACCCTCAGATCCAGCAATACCACTACTAGTTCTGTATCCCAGAGATATCATTTAAAAAGGGAAAAGGACCTACATGTATAAAAATTTTTATTGCAGCTCTTTTGGTGGTGGCAAAGAATCAGAAATTGAGGGCAAGCCCATCAATTGAGGAATGGTTGAACAAGTTGTGGTATATGAATGTAATGGCATATTGTTGTGCTATAAGAAATAATGAGCAGGCAGATTTCAGAAATACCTGGAAAGACTTACCTGAACTGATGCTGAGTGAAGTGAGCAGAACCAGGAGAACACTCACTGTACACAGTAACTTCAACATCGTGCAATGATCAACTGTGATTGACTTATCTCTTCTCAGCAATACAGTGATCCAAGACAATTTCAAAAGTCTCATGATGGAAAGTGCTATCCACATCTAGAGAAAGAACTACAGAGTCTAAGTGCAGAATGAAGCATACCATTTTCACTTTTTTTTTGTTTTTTATGGCTTTTTCCTTTTCTTCTGTTTCTTCTTTCACAACATGACTAAAGTGGAAATATGTTTAAGATTATTATATATGTGTAACCTATATCAGAATATTTGCTGTCTTGGAGAGAGGAGGTTGGAGGGAGGGAAGCAGGGAGGGAGGGAGGAAAAATTTAGAACTCAAAATCTTATTAAAAAGTGAAAGTTGAGGGAAAATGAACATTCAGTGAAATAGATGACTTTCAAGAATTCTTGATGAAAAGACCAGCACTGAATAGAAAATTTGACTTTCAAATACAAGAATCAAGAGAAGCTTGAAAAAGTAAACAGGAAAGAGAAATCATAAAGGATTTATTAAAGTTGAACTGTTTACATTCCTACATGGAAAGATGATATTTGTAACCCATGAGACCTTTCTCAGTATTAGGGTAGTTGAAGGGAATATATGTGTATGTATGTATGTATGTATGTACATATATGTATATACATACATATACATATATATGTATATATGTGTATATATATGTGTGTGTATATGTATATGTATGTTTTATATATATATAGACAGAGGCCACAGGGTGAGTTGACTATAAAGGGATGATATCTAAAAAATTAAATTAAGGGGTGAGAAGAATATATTGGGAGAAGGAGAAAGGGAGAGATAGAATAGGGTAAATTATCTCATATAAAGGAGGCAAGAAAAATCTGTTACAATGTAGAGGAAGAGTGGTGAGGTGAAAGGGAGTCAAACTTACTCTCATCTGATTTGGCTTAAGGAGGGAATAACATACACACTCAGTTGGGTATCTTACCTTACAGGAAAGTAGGAGGGAAAGAGGATAAGGGGGAGAGGACAATAGAAGGGAGGGCAGATTATGGGAGGGGGTAATCAGAAGCAAGTACTTTTGAAAAGGGACAGGGTCAAAGGAGAAAATAGAATAAATGAGGGTGGGATAGGATGGAGGCAAATAGAGTTAGTCTTTCACAATATGACTATTATGGAAATGTTTTGCATAACTAAACATATATAACCTATATTGAATTGCTTGCATTCTCAATGAGGGTGGGTGGGGAGGAAAGAAGAGAGATAATCTGGAATTCAAAGTTTTAAAAACAAATGTTAAATAATTGTTTTTGGTTGCCCTGTTCCCCAGTCAGCCCTCCTCTCTAACCAGAATATAAGCCATCTTGGAGTAGGGGGGAGGGTAGAAATGGGGAGAAAATTTGTAATTCAAAATGTTGTGAAAATCAATGCTGAAAACCAAATATGTTAAATAAATAAATTGCATTAAAAAAAATAAAAATAAAAAAAAATAATTGTTTTTACATGCAACTGGGAAATAAGATATACAGGCAATTGGGTAAAGAAATCTATCTTGCCCTACCAGAAAGTAAGGGAAAAGAGGATAAGAGGGGAGGTGGGGTGATAGAAGGGAGGGCAGACTGGGGGAAGGGGTAATCAGAATGCATGCCATCCTGTGGTGGGGGGTAGGGGAGAGATGGGGAGAAAATTTGGAACTCAAAATCTTGTGGAAATGCATGTTGAAAACTAAAAATAAATTAATTTTTTTAAATGAAGGTTGAAAATTATCTTTACATGTATTTGGGGAAAAAAATAAAATAATATTTATCAAAAAAGTTATTTGAAGTTGAAGGTGTTATTTGTTAATATTCCAATTAAATAAAATGTTGAAAATTTCAATCATTTCATTTCTTGAAAATATGCATTTTTGGGGCAACTAGGTGGCACAGTGAATAGAGCGCCAGCCTTGGAATCAGGAGGACCTGAGTTCAAATCTGGCCTCAGACACTTGACATACTAGCTGTGTGTCACTTAACCCCAATCGCCCTGCCTTCCCCCCCTACAAAAAAGATATCAAGAAAATATGCATTTTTATCTATGTCCAGACTTTAGGAACATCCTGTAGTAGGTGACCCCAACTTTATCCTCTTAGGAACGAGATAAATCTAGCCATAAAAAAGAATGAAGTTACTGAGATGAACAGAATTTTAGAAAAGTTAGATATGATGTACACCTAGAGAAAACTGAATAGAAATAGAAAGGAGTATATCTTTTTCTCAGTTGTACATGACACGTCAATCTTGCCAAGTGCATCAACCTTTGCATCATAAATGATGGAAATCATATTGAAGATGTTATTTGTTAATATTCCAATTAAATAAAATGTTGTTGAAAATTTCAATCATTTCATTTCTTGAAAATATGCATTTTTGCCTGTGTGTGCGGACTTAAAGAACGCCCTGTAGTATAGTTTTACTGTCTATTTCCTCCTATATCTAATTTTACTTATCCTTAAAGAATTTGGATACATATATGTTTAGTATCAATATTACTTTATTTTCTGTTACCTTTTATTGTTATTGTTGTTCAGTCATTTGTTGTGTCACCTCTTGGTTGACCCCATTTGGGGTTTTCTTGGCAAAGATACTGGAGTAGTTTGCCATTTCCCCCTCCAGCTCATTTTATAAATGAGGAAACTGAGGCAAACAAGGTTAAGTGACTTGCCCAGGGTCACACAGCTAGTAATATCTGAGACCATATTTGAAGTCAGGAAGATGAGGCTTCTTGACTTCATGTCTAGCACCCTATGCAGTGAGCCACCAAGCTGCTTCAGAGTAATTTTGTTGATTATCTCATTTAATCAGGTCTATTTCTGCTTTTGCTTTGGCTGAGATCATGATTGCTACCCCTGCCTTTTTTTTAACCTCAGCTGAAGCACAGTATATTCTCTTCCAGTGCATTATGTTTACTCTATGTGTGTCTCTCTGTTCCAAGTCTGTCCCAACAATATTGTTGGACTCTGGTTTCTGATACATTCTGCTATCCATTTCTGTTTCATGGGCAAGTTCATCATATTCATATTCACATTTATGATTACTTATGTATTTCCCTCCTCCTATTATCCTTTGTTTATCCATCTTTCTCTCTCTTTTTATCCTTCTCCTCAAAAGTTGGTTTTGCTTCTGACCTCTGACTCTTTTAATCTGCCCTATCTTCTATCAGCTCCACCCCCAACTTCTTTTATCCCCTTTCCCTCCTTGTTCCCTGTTGGGCAAGATAGGTTTCTATACCCAGTTGAAATGTATATATTTTCCCATCACTGGACAATTGTGATGAGAGTAGGGTTCAAACAATGGCTGCCACAAACACCCCTATTTTCCCTTCCACTGTAAAATCTCTTCCTTGTGCACCTCTTTAATGTGAGGTAGTTTTCTCCACTTTCTTCTTTCTCCCCCCTTATCCCAGTCCATCCTTCTTTCTTACTCCTTCATTTTTTGAGATCATCCCACCATAGTTAACTTACACTGGTGTCCTCTATGTATATTCTCTCTAACTGCCCTAATAATGATCAAGTTCTTAGGGGTTACAGGTACCATATTGCCATATAGGTATCTCAATATCCTAATAGGAATGTAAACAGTTTGAGCTGATTAGGTTATTTACGATTTCTCAAATTTTCTATGCAGCTCTGGTCTTTTCATAAGAAAGACTTAAAAGTCTCCTATTTCATTAAATGTCCAATTTTCTACAGAAGAATTATATTCAGTTTTGCTGTATAGCTGAATCTTGGTTATAAGCCTAGCTTCTTTCTCTTCCAGAATATCATATTTCAAGCCCTCCAGTCATTCAATATAGAAACTGCTTAATCTTGTGTTATTCTTAATGTTGTTACATGATATCTGAATTGTTTCTTTCTGGCTTCCCGCAATATTTTCTCCTGGAGCTAGGAGCTGTGGAATTTGGTTATAATATTCTGGGAGTTTTCATTTGGGAATCCCTTTCAGGAGGTTATCAGTGGAGTCTTTCAATATCTATCTTACCCTCAGCATCTAAGATATCAAGGAAGTTTTCTTAATAATTTTTGAAAGATGATGTCTCAGTTCTTTTTCGTATCATGGCTTTAAGGTAGTCCAATAATTGTCAAATTATCTGTCGATCTGTTTTCCAGGTTAGTTGTTTTTTTCCAATGAATATTTCACATTTTCTTCTACTTTTTCATTCTTTTGACTTTGATTGTTTCTTGATGTCTGATAAAGTCATTAGCTTTCATTTTCTGATTCTGTTTTTAAAGGAATTATTTTCTTCAATGATCTTTCAAACTTCTTTTTTTTCTATTTGGCCAATTCCTCTTTTTAAGGAATTCTCTTCAGTGAATTTTGGTGCCTCTTTTACCATTTGGCCAATTCTGGTTTGGGGGTGTTACTTTCTTCTATATGTTGTGGTTCTTTTACTGATCCTTGAATTCTCTTTTCATATTTTCTTGCACCACTCTCATTTTTCCCTAATTTCCCTCTACCCCTTAAAATCCTTTTTGGAGCTCTTCCAGGAATTATTGTTGGGCTTGTATCTAATTTACATTTTTCTTTGAGGCTTGCTTGTAGCTATTTTGACATCCATGTCTTCTGAGTTTTTGTCTTAATTTTCCCTATCATCATAGTAGCTTTTTATGGTCAGGTTCTCTTTTGTTGTTTGCTTGTTTTTCCTGTCAATTCTTGACTTTTAACTTTATGTTAAAGCTAGGCTATGCTTCTGGGATAGACAGAGCACTATCCTAAACTTTAAGTTTTGCATGCTGGTGTTTTCAGAGCTAGTTTTATTTATCTGCAAGTTTTCAGTGCTCCTAAGATGGCATGATCTAAGGAAAGATGTGGTCACTTCTCTGCTGGCCTGTGCATCGATCTTTACCCAGAAAGGAACCTTGCTCTCTTATTGCCACAATCACTAGTGCTCCTCTTCACCCTAGAACTGCAACCCAAAACTGCCTATAGACAATGGAACAGGGTCCTATACCCAGTGGCAGCAAATGGTCTCTCGTGATCTCTTTCTGACCAGTCGTCAAACCCCCTTCCCATCTGCAGGCTGACAGCTCCTGAACTTGCTGCTGCTGTAACAGATGCTGTTACGGATGTTATAGGCCCTCAGCCTGACGTTGGTGGTGCTGTGGTGTGGGCTGCACTATAACCAGAGCTCCACCCCAGCGTCACAGGCCTCTCCTGCCAACCTCTTAATTTATCTTGGGGTGGAAAAATATCTCACCTGAACTTTTGTTGGCTCTGGCTCTCCAAAATTTGATCTGAAGTGTTATTTTAAAGTTGTTTGGAGGAGAATTCAGGGAGAGTTCAACTGATTTGCCGCTTGTACACCACCATCCTCCTCCTAATGCTCTCTGGCATACCAATGTCCTTTCTGGGACAGCCAATCGGTGCAACGGATATAGTGCTAGGCCTGGGGTCAGGAAGACCTGAGTTCAAAAGTGACCTCAGACACTTATTAGCTGGGTGACCCTGCAAAAGACACTTAAGATTATTTGCCTCCATTTCCTCATCTGTCAAATGATCTGGAGAAGGGAATGACAAACTGCTCCAGTATTTGTGCCAAGAAAACCCCAAATGGAGTCACGAAGAGTCGGACAAAACTGAAACAACTGCACAACCACAATGATAGTGTCTTTCCTATGACGTAACACCCATAAATGAACATCACATTTTATCCGAGGCATTTTCCAAGCACGGTAGGATTGTTATCTCTCTTTACCTAGAAACTAGACCTCTCTTAGTTGCTTTGGATGCTGATTTAATCTTCTAACAATTTCACATCCCTCAATGGATGAAGAGAAAGAAAAAACAATAAAATTTGGGGAACACAATAAAGATCAGAAGATGGAAATAGACGTTGAAGGTGAGAAATAGACCGTATGCCTACCATACCAGCCTGACAGAGCATTTTGGAGGAAATTCAACCATTCAGACATTTTCTGGAACTCTTTCTATGTTAAAAGTAGAGTAACTGATAAATTATTGATGTGCTCTAATGAAAATCTAAGTCATCAAAAAGTGAAGGAAATAACATGGGAAATGCAATTCTGATCCTGATGCTAACCAATGAGGAAGGAAGGAATCAAACATTTATTAAGTGCCTACTACATGCCAGGTAGTAGGTCATGTGGTAATGGTGTGGTAATGGCTTTATAAATACTATCTCATTTTGTGATCCTCATAACAACCCTTAGAGGTAGGTGCTATTATTATCCCCTTTTTACAACTCAGGAAACAGGAAGACAGAGATTAAATGACCTGCCCAGGGTCACACAGTAAGTACCATTGAATGTTACACAATCAGCTCTAAGAAACAGGAGACTAGAAAGGTAACCCTCAGTTTTCCTGGTCATATGCAATTGTATTTCCTTTAATAAATGCATGTTGTTTTTTGGTTTAGTTTTGTTTCATTTCCCATCATACACATACTTTACCCTGTGTTTCCACAGAATTCTAGCCATTAAAGGAGTTATCAGTCATTTCAGTCATGTCCAACTCTGCATGACCTCATTTGGGGTTTTCTTGGCAAACATATTAGAGTGGTTTCCCATTTTCTTCTCCAGTTCATTTTACATATGAAGAACTGAGGCAAACAGAGTTACATGAGTTACCTAGGGTCACATAGCTAGTCAGCATCTGGAGCCAGATTTGAAAGCATAACAATGAGTTTTCCTGACTCCAGATCCGGCAGTCTATCCACTGTACCCCCTAGGTGCCCAAAGAGTTAGCCACCTGCATCCAATCTGCAGACTGGGATTAGGGTATAGATACTCTTGTGCCCACATGCCCACATTGATACTAATTGTTGATTGCTTAAGCATCTACAGTATAAAGAGTCCTCCCTGTGCCTAGTATTAAGGAAATAAAAAGTTTAGGGAAGAGTAAGACCATGTTTGCAAGGAGCTTCCACCCTGATAGGCTGAAAGGTATCCTCCACAGATGGCTCACATATATAATATTACAAGTAAAACAGCCTTTGGGCCAAGGTGGAAGGTCAGCACCAATCAGGATTATCAAGGAAAGAGTCCTGGAGCAGGAGCATTCAGTTGATTTTTGAAGACTCAGGAGCTTATCAGATTAAAAGAAGGAAAGGAAAAGCACGAACAAAGACACAGTGGTAGGAGAGGTCAGGATTTAGAGAGTTGGGTCCAGTCTGGTCAGAATGTGAAACATATAGAGGGAGTAATACAAGATTAGGTTGGAAAGGCAGGGTGGTAACAGGCTGTGAAGGCCTCGAGTGCCAAGTAAAAAGTTGGAATTTGGCTCAAGAATAAAATTGAACAGAGTAGTCTGGCCAAATTGTACATCCAGATCACACAAGTCTAAAAAGCAGATTTTAAAACAAAACAGGATGGAGATGGAAAGATCTACAATATCCTAGAGAGGCTTCGTGAACATACTCCTCACTGGTTTATTGGCCCAGACTTAGTGTAGAAGCTCCCTTTCCCAAGAGAGAACTTTGGTATCAAGCATGGGAATCAACCCATGCTCTGCCACTTAGTCTTACAGAGTTGTTTTGGGCATGGAGAGTTTATGTGGCTTGTCTGGGATCCCAGTCAGGATTATTAGAGGAAAGTCTTAAGCTCAAGCCTTCCTGGCTCCCAGACCACTATGCTGCTATTCGATGTGAGTAAATTTCATTCATGATGGTCCTGTTTGCAGTAAGAAACTATTAATGACTGATTGGGTATAGGGAGATTTTGGCACAATGTCAGCAAACTCTTCCTAATAAGGACAGTAAAGTGCAACAAGCTGCCTCCAGAAGCAGTGAGCTCCCCATCAGTGGAGGTATGATTGAGTATGATGTCTGATATCATAGGACCATAGATTTAGAGCTGGAAGGAACATCACATGCCATCAAGTACAACTCCCTCATTTTACACATGGGGAAACTGAGAGTTAAGTGACTTGGCCAGGATCACACAAGTAGTAAGTACTGTAGCAAAGAGGGCATTTGAACTCAGGTGCTCTGATTCCAAATCCTGCATTCCTTCTATTGTACCATGCAATTCATCCTGAATTCCGAGTTTTTAGTTCTCTGAGAATGGCCTATAAGGTACAATCTAGACTGAATCAGGGTGGCCAGGTGGTGCTGTGGATAAAGTTCGGGGTCTGAAGTCAGAAAGACTCATCTTCCTGAGTTCAAATCTGGCCTCAGATATTACTAACTTTGTAACCCTGGGCAAGTCACTTCACCCTCTTTGTCTCAGTTTCCTCAGCTGTAACATGAGCTGGAGAAGGAAATGGCAAACCACTCCAATATCTTTGCCAAGAAAACTCCAAATGGGGTCACAACGAATTGGACATGACTAAAAGAACCGAACAACGACAATAGACTGAATCCCTCCTTTTCACCTCTCCTTTCACCCCCAAAACACCTGTGCCTCGTATCCATGGATTTATGACATTTCGGATTCAGGTCTAACACTGGGCAGCACAATTCACTCATACCTCAGCTCAAAGAAATGCGTGATCCCAGTGGATATAAGGAGCTTAAGGCAAGCACTGATCCCTGTTCCTTCTAAAACCCCAATTGTGATGATGTCTGAGGAGAGACAGCGACCAGTTCTGAAGTCAGAAAACAGATCAGTGACCCCAGACTGTCCCTAGAAGAGAGACCTGTACCTTGTCGTGTCCAGAGTCTCCAGGTGAATGAGGGCTAAAGCACTATCTGAGGTGAGAGGACCAGGGAAGAAGGGAGTGGGTAGGGAGAATAGCTGGGTTTCTGAAGGACTGGAGGCCCAGCTGGCAGGAGCACATCAGCCCCCAACTCCATGGTATCAGAACTCCCCTCCCCCAATGAGGAGGTAGGTGCCTGAGGAAAGGTTTCTCTCCAGCTCTGGCTCTGCTTACTCGCCTCTGCTGAAGCCCTGTGCTTGCCTCTGGTAGGCAGCGGAGACAACGCAGAGCTGGAATGTGTTGCTGTGCTCTTCAGGGGAGAGCCAGGCAGTGCTGACTTGGCCACAGTCACCGGCAAGCCAGTAGGGGCAGGGTGGACTGTAGGGGCTCCCTGACAAGATGCAAGTCAATGACACAGAGGGCGGCTGGACTGTCAATGGGACCATGGAACCACGGGATTCCAGCCCCCTGGCAACTTGTGCAGAAACTGTGACTTTTCCTGAAGTGGAAGAGGAAGAGGAGTGGGGTTCTTTCTACTACTCCTTTAAGGTAAGTGGGCTGCTTTCTCATCCTCTTCATCTTCATGCCCATCGGACTCTGTCTTTTGAGAGTAATTCACAGCACAAAGAAAACTGTCAAATATTTAGCAAGGCTTCTCAATCCTAACAAACCTAAAGTTCAGAAATTAGGGAATTCCCAAAGATCGGGGACTTTAAATGGTATGGAGGAACCTGCATATGGTTTCCTGTGAGTACAGACAGGCTGTACTCTTGTCCCATTGTCAAAAATGAATTAGGAGTCATCTTAGGCATTGATTTCTTTACATCTCCTTCCCTCAAACAAACAAAAATGTGGCTTTTCCTTTCCTGTATGGTGGTGCTATGGATGTCAGCCTTAATGAAGGAATTCAGTTTCCCTAAGTTTAAAGTAGGTATTAAGGAGATGGGAGGCTTAGTTTCACCCAAGCGAAAGGATGGATGAAAAGGCAAAGGTAGACCTCAGAATTCAAGGCAGCTTTTTGGGATCTTTAATTAAGCCTTTGTGGTGATGTTTTGAGGTCAGGGCTTTGACTACAAAGTCTGAGAGTGAGCACAAGGCAGGCAGCTCTGGCCCTAGCTGCCCCACCTGTGAGCAGGGGGATATAGGGAGAGTCACTATAACTCTTGGAGTTTCAGTTTCTTGATCTGAAAAGATTATAACACCTGCCCAGGCTTATTTAGATGGCTGCTGTGAGGTTCAAGGAGCAAATGCATGTGAAAAATCTCTGCAAAGTGACGAGGCACTGGTGAAAAGCAAGTATCATGTTTATTAACAACTAAGGATGTTAGGGTGCTGCGTGTGTGCTCTTAGAGGCATCTGCATGTAAAGCACCTGAAAATAGCCCCAGATGTGCTTTGCATATGGACACTTGTTTATCAAACTGAGCTGAATAGATTCTGACAAAACAAATCTTCTTCACAATGAGTTCTGTGGTCAATTGACAACAACAGCTTCTCCATGTGACTTTCACAGGCAAACAACACAAACTTCAGGGGATCTCCCTCTCCCTCTCCCTCTCCCTCTCCCTCTCCCTCTCCCTCTCCCTCTCCCTCTCCCTCCCCCTCCCCCTCCCCCTCCCCCTCCCCCTCCCCCTCTCTCTCTCTTCTTTCTTTCTTCCTATCTCTCTGACTCTTTGCTCTCTCTGTCTCTCTTTCTCTCCTCTGTCTGTATGTTTTTCTCTATCCCTCCCTACCTCTCTCTGTTTCTCTGTCTTTCTCTGTCTCTTTCTCTCTGTGTCTCCATCTCTTTCTCTGACTCTGTTTCTCTGTCTCTATTTCCTATCTCTGTCTCTTTGCTCTCTCTTTTTCTCTGTCTCTTTCTCTGGCTCTGTCCTCCCCCACCTCTGTCCTCTCTTTCTCATCTCTATCTCTCTCTATGCCACCCTTTCCCTCCTTCCCTTCCCCCCTCCCTCTCTCCTCTCTTTTTCCTCTCTGTTTCTGTCTGTCTGTCTCTGTCTCTGTGTCTCTCTGTCTCTGTCTCCACCGCCTATTGCCACACTCCTGCCTCACCTTTAAGGACTCATGGCCATGGAGGAAGAGGAAACAAATGTGTTGGTTGGTGAGAGAAACAGGGCAATCACTTTACTTCTGGTAATCGTAGGGGACCCTAAGGTCCTAGTGATCCCTAAGAACATGACTTATGAGATCTTAGATGATATGCCCATGTGTTAGTGAGGAAGAGAGAAAATAATCAAATGCCAAGAAAGGATCCTGGGAGTTTAAGACTCAGTTTGGAAGAGGAGGAGAAAGACCAGGCAGTTGATGCGACTTTAGCTTATATCCCCAATGCCAATGATAACGAAATTTGTCAGTCTGAAGACATCCAAAGGAGTCCTGATTCTTGTCATTCCTTGGACTGACCTTCTCAGTGCCAAACAACATCATTTTCCCCTGGGCCAAGCCTGAGGTTGTGGTTTTTTCTCACGAAACAAACAGTCCCAAGGGTAGTAGGAAAGTGACAGAAATACAAAGGGGCAGTAATCTAGGGGGTTACAGGAAAGGGAGATCCCTTATTCTCCCCAGAGCACCTTCCAGAATCAGATGGTGCTCTTTTGGTTTAACCCTTCATGTCTGGTAGAGCAAGAAAAATATATTCAGCTTTACACAAAGGGCTTCCAAGGTTGCAACAAAGACAAGAAATCATTTTGTAAAAAAGAAAAAAAATTGTTGAAAGCAAGGCAATGTTCTCTTCTTCCCTAGGTCATGCAGAGAACCAGGCAGATGATGGCCCCATAGTCCCTCTGCTGACCCCTGGGGTGGATGGTTCAAAGCAGGAAAATCAGTGCATCTCAGGGAGCAGGGAGGGGATTAGGTGAGGAAATCTTTTCTTTGATTTTCTTTTCAACATGAAGGAGGGACACATGAGGAGAAAAATACATGAGTGAATGAATATAGTTATTCCCTCAAGTCGCAATCACAGAGGGCAGATTGAGACTCAAAACAGAAAGACCCTCCCACTGCTCAAATATTCTCATCTCAGTCAGGAATATCTCTGGCTATACTTTAAACTACCTCTGAATTTAGGGGCCTTTCACCATTTTAGGGACCTTTTAGCATTTTCCATAAAGAAGCTTAAGGAAACAGAAAAGCCCTAGAACCCTAGATTCATCATTGCCCTAGCCAAGATAGAGGCTTTGTGTAGAGGAAGGTAGCAGCTTACTATACAGAACAAAAAGTGGTGCAGTGAGAGCCAGTGAACTGAGGTTCAAATCCCACCCAGATTATTTATTAATTAGCATCCTGGACAAGTCACTTTACTTCTCTGAGACTCAGTTTCCCCATTTATAAAATGGATGGTTCAACTAAATAACTTTAAGGTTTCTTCCAGCTCTTAATCTATGAACTTTTTATGTCTAACAGTCAAAAAATGCATAAACTAAGAACATTGCTTATTAACTTGATAGAGGTTACCATTATATCTACAATTCATTATCATGACTGCAGTATTTGAACTAACCATGAGAAATTCACAAAATTATGGATTTGGAGCTGGGAGTTACCTTAGATACTATCTAATTCAACTCTGTCATTTTATTTAAGTGGCAATCAAGTCCCTGAGAAATTAGAGAGCAAGCTCTCCCTTCCATGGCTCATATAGTTTCTTCAGTGGCTCTAACATTCATGACTGTTTAGCTAACTGGGAGAATCTCCAAACAAGCCTAGGGCTGCATTGGCAACTAAGGTGGGACTTTCTTACTGTTTTAGATGGGACTTTCTTACTGTTTAGAATGATAAATTAATTAAGTCTCTTTGATTGAGTCTTACTAGGTGCTAAACCCCAGGCCCACACCCTTTTACTACTAGGTGCAAAGCCCCAGGCTGGTTAGCAAACTAGTTCACTAGTTTGAGAGAGGTGGCAAGCCACCAGGACCCTAAGGGGAGTTGCTAATACCAGAACCAATAGTAGGAGCCTAAGTTCTGGTCACTCAGATGACGTTTGATGACACCTAAAGAGTTTATAAAAAAAGAGAACAGAGTTATTTGCTTGAGGCTTTCACTCCTGGAGGAGTATTGGTGTAGGTCTCCGAGCAGCCACTCTAAGAGCCTCCCAGCTCATCAACCCAGATGTTGATGGTTTCTTGGTAACTATGAATTATATTTGGTCTGGTTATAATGTATGTTTGTAACTTGCTTGTATTTGCTCTGAAGTTCAGGGTATTGGCTTTTTCTCCTGAACTAAGTGAATGATATTTGTATGTTGGATTAAAATAAGTTTGTCAGCCCCTTAACTTTCCTTAGTAAAGCAGATCAAAAGAACCTGTGCTAGCAGGGTTGGGCTTGTGTTGGTCTTTCACCCCCACAGCAGCTGCTAGCCAATTGTTGCAACAAGGGCCAGCCTCACCTCTCACCTCTTCTGTGGGGCTCTTTGGCCTGGAATATACAAGCAGGACTCTGGAGGGCATGGTGATCCATGTGGGCACATAGATTCTCCCCACAGCCTCACTCAAGCCCATTCCCCTGACCCACTGACCAGAAAACTAGATCATTATCAAAATCTTGAGAACAGCTATGAGAGGTAGCAAGCTATAGTGGATAAGGAGCTGAGTTAGGAAGACATGAGTGCAAGGCTTATCTCCAAGACAAATTAGCAGTATGATCCTTGTCAAGGCAGTTAAAGTCTCAGCACCTTAGGCCATTCTCTAAAATGAGAAAGTGGTCATTTGCTTTGCTTAAGGGACTCCAATGATAATGAAATTGCTGGTCTGGATAAAAAAGAGGGGGGAGAAAGCATCTGCTCTTACCTTATGGAAGTTGAGAACTTGAAGGAACCTCAGAGGCTGTTCAATCCAACCTGTACCCCAAAGTAATTCCCTCTATCACATGACCAAAAGATAGTCATCCAGATACTGCTTAAATACCTCTATTATGACATTTAAAAAGTTTGAGAGATGCAGTTTTTAGGAAATTAATTATTTTATTAATAATGCTAGCATTTTGTTAATAAAAGTGTCAATGACAATCTTGAATGCCAAAGACCAATCATGGTGGTGGGATCACAGTTTATATGCCCTTGGAAGAGTAGGAAGCATAAAATTGGGAGAAAATCTTTACAACCAATGTCTCTGATAAAGGCCTTATATCTAAAATATACAGGGAACTGAGGCAAATTTATAGGAATACAAGTCATTCCCCAATTGAGAAATGGTCTAAGGATATGAACAGCAGTTTTCAGAGGAAGAAATTGAAAATATCTATAGGCATATGAAAAAAAATGCTCTAAATCACTATTGCTTAGAGAAATGCAAATTAAAACAACTCTTAGGTACCACGTCTCTCCTGTCAGATTGGCTAACATGACAAAACAGGAAAATGATAAATGCTAGAGAGAATGTGGGAAAATTGGAACATTAATACATTGTTGGTGGAGCTGTGAAAAGATCCAGCCATTCTGGAGAGCAATTTAGAACTATACCCAAAGGGATATAAAAATGTGCATGCTATTTGACCCAGCAATACCACTCCTAGGGCTATATCCCCAAGAGATCACACAAGTTGGGAAGGCTCCTATATGTGCAAAAATATTTATAGCTGCTCTTTTTGTGGTGGCAAAGAACTGGAAATCAAGGGGATGCCCATCAATTGGGGAATGGCTAAACAAGTTGTGATATATGAATGTAAAGGAATACTATTGTGCTATAAGAAATGGGTAAGATACGGACTTCATAATAACCTGGAAAGACCTACATGATCTGAAGCTGAGTGAGAGGAGCAGAACTAGGAGAACATTATACACAACTACAGACATATTGATTCTGTGATGACTAACTTTGATAGACTTGGTTCTCCTCAGCAATACAAGGCTCAAACACAGCCTCAAAAGACTCATGATGGAAAAAACTAACTCCATCCAGAGAAAGAACTGTGGAATCTGAATGCAGTATGAAGCAAATTATTTGCTCTCTTTTTTTCTCTTTTTTTTTGGCTTTGTTTCTTCTCTGTCACGATTCATTCCATTGGTCATAATTCTTCTTTGCAACTTGACTACTGTGTAAGTAAGTTTAATGAGAAGGTTTATGTAGAGTCTATATGGAACTGCATGCCATCTTGGGGGGGGGCAGGGAGGAGGGGAGGGAAGGGAAGAAAATTTGAAACTCAAGAACATGTAAAACTAAGTGCTGCAAACTAAAAATAAAAAATCTAATTTAAAAAAAGAAAAAAAAGAAATTATGAACAGGCAGATATCCAAAAAATCTGGAAAGACTTGTATGAACTGATGTAATGTGAAATGAGCAGAACCAGGAAAACATTGTACACAGTATCAGCAACATTGTGTGATGATCAGCTATGAATGACTCAGTTCTTCTCAGCAACACAGTGAGCTGAGACAAGTACAAAGGGATCCACAAAGGAAAATGCTATCCACATCCAGATAAAGAACTGATGGACTCTGAATGCAGAACAAATCATACCTTTTTTCACTCACTCTATTCTTTTTTGTGTGTTTTTTTTCCTTTTGAAATGTTTCTTCTTTCACAATTGTGACTAATATGGAAATGTTTTACATGATAGTACATGTGTAACCTACATCTAATTGCCTACCATTTTCAGAAGAGGGGAGGGGAGGGAGAGAGGGAGAAAAATTTGGAACTCAAAATCTTGTAAAAATGAATGGTAAAAATTGCCTTGACATTTAATTGGGGGAAAAATGAAATACTATTTTAAAAAGAGTGGGTGTGATTTTTGAAGGAGAAAAAGTAGCATATAGTAGAGAGTTAACATAATGCAGTAGAAAGAGCAATGAATTTGTTCTAATAGAATACAGGTTAGAATCCTGGCACTGGCACTTAAATTTGTATGATCTTGGGAAATTCAGTTTATCTCTATGAGCATTAGTTTTCTCATCTATAATAGGAGGCTGCCAGATAAAATGATTTACAAAGTTCCTTCTAGCAGTAAATCCTATCATGCTCAGAATAAAAACAGCAGAGGCCTCATTTCTGAATTTAGGGTATGCCTACATTTCATGGTGAAAACTGCATGAGGAAACAATGGGTTTTTCCCCACTGGTTATAGTACGTAATTTTAATAAAATTAAAACTTTATGAAATATGCTTTATGAAATTTTAATGCTAAAACTGCGGGTCAGGGCCTAAGGGCGTTGTTTCTGATTTTTGTTAGCTGGGTGTGGTGACTTGTAGTCTCAAGCTATGATTAAAACACTATCAAACTGCATTTATCATGGAGGGGCTTTATAATCACCACATCCTGTCAGACTAGAGCTGAGATAACCAACAGGTGACACTAAAAGGATGAAGGCCAAAAACTGATAGCAGCGATCAATGATCAACTGCCACCACAAGACTAGTGGAGTGGTGAAACTAATGGGGGATAGAAATGTCCAGGAAACTGAGAATGACAGGAGGAGCAGAGACAAGACATCCAGTAGGAAGAAACTAAAACACAACGCAATGCCCAAGGGAAGCCCAAGCTAGGAACAGTACCAAACACGGAATGGGCTCAGAATGAGTAAGTTAATGACATCATCATATGACAACAACCAGGATGCAATTAAACAAAGAAGGCAATAGTCGGGGTGTGATGGGGTGAACTTGAAAGGGATTAAAAGAGCCAATTGCTAAATATTCAATATGAACATTTATTTATACCTTGGAAATCAGTAAGTGCTACAAATCAGGGCTTGATTTATTGTTTTGTTAATTGTCTAGACTGAAGAAAGTGGTAGAGAAATGTTGATAAAGCAGATTAAATTATGGGTGTTGTGTGTCCATTTTTTTCTGGAGAACTAGTTATTAAAAATTTGCCAGCACATGCTAGTTGGGGCTCCTGTGCCCTCTGCTCTTTATGTAGAAAAGAAACCTAACTCTTTTGTGGGCTCTGATGCACCTAATAGTTTTCTCCACTTCAAGCTATATACAGACATAGGAGTCAGGAGGTGAGGTATCAGATTAAAATATTAGTTTATAATAATTATTTGCTTTTAAAGAACTTGGGCTTGAGTTTTGGAGGAAATATTCATATCTCCCTCTTGGCATAGACAGTAGGAGGGATTCTATGTGAAGATGATCCTGTTTATGGACCCATAACTTTGGTGGATGGGGAGGGTCCCTTTAACCTTAGGAATAAAAGGTAAATGAGTGTTCAAAATACTATGCCCTCTGTCTGCTTTACAAAGGATGTATGGGTCAATTTCAACAGACTTAGGCAGTATTTTTGTTAATTGGTAGCAAGTCTGAATAATGGATCATAGGGAGGTCTCTAGCCACAGCCAAGAAGGTGGAGTACAAACAACAACTCAGCTGAACTCTCCCAACATGCCCCTCCAAACTAAATAATGCCTCAAATCAAAGTCTTGGTGGCAGAATCAACAAAAGATCCACATGAACCAACTTTCAGCCCAAGACAACTTAGGAGATTGGCAGGAAAGTCTCACAGGGTGGTAATGGGCCTGGACCACAGTGCATGCAGAGGCAACAGGTCTTAGAGGTGGCTACATCAGGGCAGCAGCAGCTTCAGGAGCTCTCAGCCCAGAGACTACAGTAAGAGGATTTGACAACTAATCAGAATGAGATTACAAGGGACCTTTCGCTGGCACCAGGTGCAGGTCCCTGTTGCATTGCCTATACACTGTTCCAGGTTGCAGCCCAGGGCAAAGAGAGGCGCTAGTGCTTGTGACTTCAGGGAAGCAGGGGCCCTGATCACAGGTGGGGCCCTGGTCACAGTTCCAGGGCAGAGAAGAGTGCTTGTGATTGCTTACAAGGAAGCAAGGGCCCTGGTTTTAGGCCCAAGGCAGAAAGGAACTCTAGGGCTTACAGCTGCAGAAGAACAGGGGACACGGTCATAGTTCCAGCATCAAGAGGAGCACTAGAGCTTATAGCTACAGAAAAACAAAGTCCCTTCCTGGGTAAAGCCCAGAGCACAGGCCAGGAGAGCCATGACCACACCTCTCCTTAGATCACACCACCTTGAAAGCACTGAAAACCTGGAGACCCCCAGAACTAGCTGGGAAAACAGCAGCACAAGAAACCTGAAGGTTGGGACAGTGCCCCCTGCATGCCCAGAGCAGAGTCCATCTTGAACATCAAGTTAAGAGTCAAGAAATAGACTGGAAAAATGAACAAACATTTTTTGGAGTTGAGATGAGTGATTTAATTGATGTGAGAAACTCCTGGATGAGGAATCTCCCTCTACCAATGTAGGCATCTGCTCTGTGACTTGGTGTCTTGTAGAGTTGCCTGGGGGTGATGAAAAAGCCCAGGGTCAGTAAGTGCCAGAGGCAAGATTCAAGCCTTTGTCTAACTTCAGTCAGCTCTCCCCCACCCCTCTCTGTGTGTGTGTGTGTGTGTGTGTGTGTGTGTCTCCGTCCTTCCCTTCCTCCCTCTCTCTCTGTCTCTCTCTCTGTGTCTCTCTCTGTCTCTGTCTCTCTGTCTCTGTCTCTCTGTCTCTCTCTCTCTCTCACTGTGCTGCCTAAATAAATTAATGCGCCCAGGAGAAAGAGAGGTTAGACTGGCTCTGCTGGACCCCAGTGAGCAGAACTAGGAGCAGTGGGGATGTTCAGAGGATGAGGGTGAAGGGAGTGTGGTCAGCAAGGCAAAGAGCTCCTGGAGAACTAGGAGCTGTCCAAAACTGGAATGACTTGTCCTAAGGAAGGAGTGGGCAAAGTCTCCGAGCAGAGGCTAGATGTTTAATTATCAGGGATATTAAAATATTGTAAAGGGGATTCTATTCTGTGAATTCCTGTGAATTCACTTGACATACTATGTAATATTCTGTTCTCTAAAGCAGAGGTTCTTAATTTTTTCTTTTTCCTTCTTCTCTCCCTCCTTCCTTCCTTTCCCTTCCTTCCTTCCTTTCTTCCTTCCTTCCTTCCTTCCTTCCTTCCTTCCTTCCTTCCTTCCTTCCTTTTTCTCTCTCTTTCTCTCTTTCTTTCTTCTTTCTTTCTGTCTTTCTTTCTTTCTTTCTTTCTTTCTTTCTTTCTTTCTTCCTTTCTTTCTTTCGGTTTTTCTTTCTCAGTTAAGTAGCGCAATGGGTAGAGCACTGAGCCTGGAATCAGGAAGACTTGAGTTCAAATCCAGCTTCAGACATCCACTAGTTGTATGTTGCTAGGCAACTCATTTAACCTCTGTCAGCCTCAGTTTCCTCATCTGTAAAATGTGAATAATGATAGCACCTACCTCCCAGGTTGTGTTTGTCCTTTGTTTTTGAAGAGGACCATGACATCAGGAAAGTGATGCCGTGCCTTGCAGTTGACTTTGATTTGAGTGAGGGAGGGCTGTGCAAGGTCACCAGCCTCACTCTCTCCTCCACAGCCATCTGGACACAGCGACCAGAAGGACCTCCCAGGTAGGGCTGTGGTGAAGAACAAATAAGATATTCATGAAGTACTTAGCATAGTGCTTGACACATAGCAAGTGCTTAAGAAATCCTTATTCCTTTCCTTCCTTTTTGAGTTAGGTAAAGCCAATAGACCCTTCTCAGAATAATGTTTTTAAATGCATAAAAGAAAATACACAGGATTACAAAGGAAATGAAAGGTTTGTAAAAATAGCTATATTCTTTTCCATCCAAATTTACAAACCCCCTGAAATCTGTCTACAGATTCCTTTGGGTGTGGACCCTAGGATAAGAACCCCTACTCTAAAACATGGTTTTACTTTCTTTTCTAAATCTTTTTTTCCATTTTAAGTACATTTATTTATTTTTACATTTTGAGTTCTGAGTTTTCTCCTTCCCTCCTTTCCAGCCCCACAACAGAGGTGAACATTGTGTGTGTGTGTGTGTGTGTGTGTGTGTGTGTGTGTATGGAACTATACAATACATACTTCCATGTATCAGTTCTTTCTCTGGAGATGGGTAGCACTTTCCTTCCTAAGTCCTTTGTAGCTGATTTGAATAATCATATACTCAGAATAGCCTAATCATTCACAGTTACTCTTTGAACAATGTCACTCTTCCTATATACAACATTCTCAATTCTGCTTATGTCACTCTGCATTGTTTTATACTAGTCTTCCAATGTTTTTTTCTAAAATCAGCTTGCTCATCACTTCTGATAGCACAGTAGTACCTCATCATAATCATATACCACAACTTTTTCAGTCATTCCCCACTGGCTTCCCCTTATTTTCCAATTCTTTGCCACTACAAAGAGAGCTGCTATAAATATTTTAGAACATATAACTTCTTTCCCTTTTTCCCGATCATCTTGGGAAGTAGACCCAATCATAATACTGATGGGTTTCACAACCAGTTTTACCACACACAGTTTTACAACTCTTTGGGCATAACTCCAAATTGCTTTCCAAAATGGTTCAATCGGTTCACAATTCTACCAAGAGCATATTAGTGTCCCAATTTTTCCACATCTCCACCAACATTTGTCATTTCCCCCTTCCATCATTTTAGCTCATCTGATAGGTGTGAGATGATACCTCAGAGTTGCTTTAATTTGAGTTTCTCTCATCAGTCACGACAGAGCATTTTTCCATATGAGTTTCATGTGGATTTCCTTTCAATAATTACAGATGAAGTTTGCAGGTGGGCAGCATCTGTTACATGTCAAAACATAAATTCACTTAAAGAAAATTTGTAAAACACGTACTGCTGATTTCCTCCCCCGGAAGTAAGCAGAGCTCATATTTATAGCACTTTATAGACTAACAACAGCAGTAACAGAAACTTAATGCATATAGCATTAAGACCATAGGTCTGGGAATTAAGGCTGTAGAGAACATAATAAGATGTATCTTTTCCCTTTATGCTGTTGCTTGTTTGGAGCTCAGTAAAAGGCAATAAATGTTCTGTCTGCAGGTAACAAGATCAACCACTTTGGAAAAAAAACCTTTCTAGAACAGCTTGTGGTAGATTTTTTTGGTACATCTGGAATCAGTTACCTCATATTCTCAAAACAAGCCCAGGAATTCTAGAGGGTACATCTGACAACTTACATCAGCTTGGTATCCTGCTAGCTACCACTGATAAATTAAATACTTTGGTGAGGAAGAAGCAAAGTGACCATTAAATTATATTATACAATATACACAGTGTTGACCATCATGTAATCAGAAAGAACAAAAAAGATGGAACAGAATGAGTAAGTATGGTGAACAAGCTTGGTCCTGGAGAAAACCTTAGAATATACACCCTCCCCTTTCTTTGCAGAGGTGGGGGACAGTGGTGGTGGAATGTCACATTTACTGCTACGTATGAAAGATGTCACCAATGGTTTTGTTCAATTGCTTCCATTCGCCTCTTTCTAAAATGTTATAAAAGATGGCTCACAGGATAGGAGATAAGGGAGGGATAGATTCAAGAACTAAGGTAAAAAACAAAGGCTCAATAAAAATATAGTCTGAAATAATTAATGTTATAAGTGCCAAACCTCCACTAAATGCTTCCTAGCACAATGGAAGTAACTCTAGGTTCTCAGAAGCTCTCCTGGGAAAGCACAGGTTCTGTCAGATCCTGCTGGGGTAGGAAGGTGGGTTCCGTACCCTTACCTCAATGAATATAATTGTCAGCCCATAAACATTTACTGAATGCTTCTATTTGCCAGGCACTGTGCTGGGAATACAAACAAAAAAAAGACAGTCCCTGTTCCTGAGAAGTTCACAATTTAATAAGAGATATCTCACAAAAAAACTATGTAAAATGCTATAGACAGGATAAATATAAAATAATCTACAGAGGAAAAGTATTGGAATTAAGAAAAATTGGGAAAGGCTATTTGTAGAAGATGGGATTTTAGTTGGTACTTGAAGGAAGCAAGGGAAGCCAGGGGGCAGAGATGGGGAAGGAGAGCATTCCAGATTTGAGAGATGGAGAAAATGCCTAGAGTTAGAAGATGAAATACCTTTTTCAAGGTATGATAAGGAAGCTGCTGTAGCTGGATAATATGTGATATTATTCAATGTTCATTATTGGTAATACATAGTATGATATTGTTAAATATAATCAGTTACAGACCATGATGAAGTTTTAAATTTTTAAACAACATGGTTCAAGTCCTGTGATCTATTTATGAAGTGAAAGTCCATCTCCAGTCATCCTGATCTACATCTTGCCACTGGACCTAGATGGTTCCGAAGGAGAAAGCGAGGCTGATAACCTTGCACAGGTCTCCCTCACTTAAATCCAATTCACTTGCAAGTCATGGCATCATCTTCCTGATGTCATGGTCCTCTTTGATAATGAAGGACAAACAGCAACAATGAAGTGAAAAGCTCTTTGGGTCAAGAAAGGTGTGGCTGATTGGCTATCCATACACGCTAACCATGTCTCTGGGAGCTTCCAATAGGTGGATGAATTTCAACAGGTGTGAGTCACAAGGTGAAACATTCTAGTAATGGAAGAGTTTGGGGCATAATTTATGGAACCATGGTTTAATCATCTATTTAAGCTAAGATCTTAATCCATTTCTAGTTCAGTGCCTAACTGGCAGATTCTAATGATTCCTGGCTTCTGTGATTGACAGTGCTACAGTGGTTCAAGATCCAGAGAGATCATCGAAGGGATGAATAAGATTAATAAGAGAATCTTGGTGATAGAAGAGTATTTAAGGCTTCCTTGACCCTAGATTTAGAATTGAAAGGGAAGTTAGTCATCATTGATGCCAGCTCCTTCTATAAGTGAAGAAACTGAGGCAGACAAAGGCTAAGTGACTTGCCCAGGATCACACAGGTAGCAAATGTCTGAGGTGGGACTACAACCCAGGCCTTCCGCACACCAAAGCCCATCCTTCCTCCACTACACCAGGCTATCTGTCCTCCATCTAGTCTGCCGCCCCGCAGTCATGAACCCTATGAGAGTCCTACAATCCCCGGGTAAACATCAGCAGAGACAAGATACTACCCAAGACATCCCATTCTCCTTCTGGTCACTGTAAATGGTTTGGGGTCTTTTCCTTATGTTAAACTTACTCTTACTCCATGTAACTTTCTGCAAGAACTCCCAGCTCTTCCCTCCCCTTCCCCCAAGGTCAAGACAAACAGAAGTTTAATCTCTTATTCCGTAAACTGTTCCCAAAAACAACTGTCTTACCTCACTCCCTATCCCCCAACGGTTCTCTTTTTCAGGCTAAAATGTCATGGCACAGCAGAAAGAGTTTTAGCCTGGAGGCAAAGGCCCTGGGTTCAAATCCTACCTCTGCTGTTTCTTACCTGTATGATGCTCAGCAATTCACTTGACCTTTCTGGGTCTCAGTTTCCTCCTCTGTACAATGAGGGAGATGGATTAGATAGTCCCTGAGTACCTTCCAGCTCTAGATCTAGGATCTTAGGATCGTCAGCAGCTTTGTGGCTCAGTCAACAGAGCACTAAGCCTCGAGTCAGTAAGATCCGAGTTCAAATCCAGACTCAGACACTGACTAGCTGTGTGACCCTGGGCCAGTCATTCAACCTTTCTTTGCCTCAATTTCCTCATCTGTGAAATAGGGGTGATAACCATAGCACCTACCAGCTAGAGCTGCCATTGTCAATTGAAATGATGTTTGTGAGTCACGTTGTAAACCTTTAAAACTACACATAAATGCTAGTTATTATTACCTATGATACCACATCCTTCAATGGATCCCTCACACTGGGTCGTAGCAAATAATATCAAGATCGAGTCAGAAATACCTGGGTTCGAATATTGCTTCTGATATTTACTAGTTATTTAGCCATGAATATCCTCACGGATTCTCAATTTCCTTTCTTGTAATATGATGCTGGTGGTGGTGGGGATGCTGGTAATGATGAAAATGAAGATGATGATGTCACCTGTAGGACCTACTACACAGGGTTGTTGCGAGGCTCAAATGATAGTACACACATAAAGCCTTTTGCAAACTTGAGGGGCCTAGGGGAACACCAGCTGTTGGTAGCACTTCATGGTTTTCGCTGGTCACCCTCTTTGAGGAGAAAGCTTTGACAAGGTCATGATTGACAGCTCAAAGCCTGAGCTTCAGGGAAAGATCCAGTGGTTTTCAGGGCAGCTCTATAATGGGATTCTAACATCAAAATAAAGACTGAAAATGAGATTCTCCTCTCTCAAGTGAAACTTGAGCATTTCACTAATAATCTGTATTGGATGCAAATGAATGAGCTCCATAATCCCTTGTGTCTGAAAGAAATTGAACCTACCCAAGAGAAAATAAAGCTAAGGATAATAAAAGTTTGAATAAAATCTTAGCACTAGACCTACAGCGTTGGTGCTGAACTGCTTCAGGCCACTGGCAAATCCCATTCATAAAACTGGTCAGGACAGAGAGAACAGATATATTCCTTAAATCTGTCTTCTAGGATAGGCTGAAAAAAGTTAAAGAGGTCATTTAGTGTCATCCTTTAGACATAGTCCTAGAAATAGAGCCTCTGGTCTTCAACTATGGGAGATCATGCCAACACATGAAGATGAAGTTGTTTAATAAAAAATAACATGTTGAGCTCTTTCCATGGTCCTCAGAATCTTTGTTTTCTTGGTGCAGGACAAATTCCATTTCAACAGACGTAAAGTCATTTTCCCATGCCTTGATTAAACTTGAATGTGGTTATATTGAATATTCTCCCAAATAAAATGGGAGTGGGACTTAGACATCTCAGGCATATATCACGATCCTAATGAGATTTGTTGCAATGGCATTTGGTCTAGAGTCAAGCAGGCAACACCCATTCCACAGGCCTTGGATGAGGAGCAATTACAGATGACATACCATCTTTTAAGAATCCTGAGATGATCATAGGATAGGAGCTTTAAGATCAAAAAAAGGACATTAGACTTCATCTAGCCCAACTCCTTATTTTATATGAGGGAACTCAGGCCCAGAGAAGAGAAATGACTTAGCTTTTATGTGGCAGAGCCAGCCTTTGCATCCAGATCCTAGGATGCAAAGTCTAGTATATTTTATTTGGTAGCCAAAAAGGTACTCTAATGGTACACAAAGCAAATCCAGTTTATAGTCAGCCTTTGCTCTGGATCTGGGGAAAGTTTTGTTCTCATTTGAAAGTCAGACACATGGCTGCCCTGGCTGTGGGCTAGGGCCAGCTTCAGAGGTGGGAGCCAGCAACCTCTCTGTCTTCAAATGGATTCTTGTTGGCTCTGGGGCACATCAGCAATTAGATTTGGGTCACAGAGAACATCCAGGTGCCACTTTACTTGGAAACCCAGCCTCATGGTTTGGCATGGTGGGGATTTGGATGGCCTGCTCTGGGGAGATTATCTACTACCAACAATGCAAAAGAAGGCCTTTAATGCATTTGTATGTTCCAGGATCCCCAAACATAATTAGCTCAGGCTCTGCCTAAGCAAAGAGCCAGAATTTACTGGGTCTGATGTGCTTTAAAAAAAAAGATCTTCAAGATCACTGATCCACCAGATCCTAAGCCTTGGATTTATGATCAGTCCACCTTTGTTCCCCTGCAAAAGTGATGCTAGCACAGACCCTCTCTGAAGTTGCCAGGGGTTTAGCATGGCCCTGGGTTGGAGTTCACAGCATTGGAACCTCCATCCCAAAGGAACTCAGAGAAGCCTGTTCAACTAAATGGACATTGGCTCACTGATTATATGAGCTTTCTCAAGGACGATAGAAGCAGGCTGCCTGGCCTGCCAAAGGCTTACCTAGCTCACTTTCCTTTTCCCAAAAGATGAAGCCACAGAATTAGCTGTTCCTGTCATGGGACACCCCATCTCCCAATGTCCATCTCCCAGACTTTTGTCTTAGCACTAGTTATTCCCAGTGCCTGGAATGGTGCCCCCCTCACTTCTGTTTCCAGGCTCCCCTAGTTTCCTTTAAGACTCTACTCAAATTCACTTTCTGATTGAAGCCTTTCCTGTTCTCTCCCTCCTTCCCTTCCTGCCCTCCCCCACCATGCCTTGCCTTTTAGATGATAGAAATCACAACAATAACAATAAAGCATATTTATGTGGGTATATGTATACATATACATGTACGTATGTGTGTATCTTTAAGGTTTACAAAGAATTTCACATATATTATCTCATTTGCTTTTCCTAACCCCATTTTATAGATGAGGAAACTGAAGCTGACAGAGATTAATTAACTTGCCAAGGTAACATTACCTTCCCCTTACACAGTGAATATATGTACATGGTTATTTTCATGTTGTTTCCCCCATTAGAATGTGAGCTCCTTGAGGGCAAGGAGCATATTTTTGCCTACTTTTATGCATTTTGGCACATAGTAAGTGCTTAATAAATGCATGTCGACTGACTGATTTAGACCTAACTGCCATTTGTAAAGAACGCCACACTAAGTGGTTTGCAAAAATAATTCTGTGGGATTCAGGACCCGATTTTCAAAACGATTAACCAGAGTCTGACATATTCAAAATGGCCCCGTGCACATTTAATTGCATTCTGACAGGAGGATAAGAAAAGATGACACTAAAATCAGCAAACATTCATTAAGCACCTACTGTATGCTGGCTCTGTGCTGAACACTGGGGATGCAAGAACAAAGAACCATACTTTAAGAAGCTTGCATTCTAACGGGGGAGGGGAGTACAATGTATACATCGACAAGTATAACACAAGTTAATATTAACCATTACAACAATAATAATAATGTGGCACTTGGTTGAGTCATTTCAGACTCTTTGCAACCCCATTTGGGATTGTCTTGACCGAGATATTGAAGGGCTTTGCCATTTCTTTCTCCAGCTCATTTTACAGATGAAGAAACTGAGGCAAACAGGATTAAATAGCTTGCCCAAAGTCACCCAGCTAACAAGTGTCTGAGCCAGATTTGAACTCAAGATAGATTAGTATTCCTGACTCCAGGCTCAGCACTCTATGCCTTGCACCACCTAGCTGCCCGTGTAACATTTACTGAGAAGTTAGAAGTTTGCCAAGGAATATACACACTTTATCTTATCAAAACCTCATAAAATCTCTTTGTGGTAGGCATTAAATGAATGATCTATATTTTTAAAGATTATAACACTGGGAGTTAGAGATTTCACATGACTTCTTTGCGTTCATTTGGGTAGTGTCAGAGGCAGTATTTAATTCCAGAACTTGTTAATTCCAAGTTTTCTTGAAGAGAGGGGTTATGCCTTATTCATCTTTATTTCTTTCCTAACATTCATGTAACTGGTATTTAATAAATAGCTATTGAGATTAATAATAATAATTATATTATAATACTTGAGTTTAATAGCTAGAGTTTAATAATAATAATTGAATAGGACAATAATATTTGTTTAATAAATAGGCTGTCTGTTGTTGTTGGTTGTGTTTGTCCTTCGTTCTCGAAGAGGATCATGACAACAGGGAAATGATGACGTGACTTGCAGTGGACTTTGATTTGAGTGAGGGAGGGCTGTGCAAGGTCACCAGCCTCACTTGCTCTTCCACAGCCATCTGGCTCCAGTGGCCTGATGTTCACCAGGATGACTAGAAATGACCCCTGTTTAATAAATAACTATTGAGTAAATGGATGAATTGGTGCATAGCCATTGTGCGCTGAAGAGAACCCTGGAACTGGACTGGGATCCTGGGTTACAATCCAAGTTATGCCTCTGACTTCCCATATGACCTTGGGTCAGTTATTTAATTTTTTTAAGCCTCCATTTTCTGACATGTAAACAAAATAAATGGAATGAAAAATTAAAAAAAAACATCGATTAAGTACTTCCTATGTGCCAAATGTGGAGGACCAGATGATCTCTAAAGTTCTTTCCAGCTTGAGTTCTATAATTAATCATGGAATACAGCTATAGTAGCAACATTTCTTTTGTGGAATATTTAAAGGGGCATATTTTTGAACCGCATAAGACTGAAACCACATCTTAGAAGAAATACTGTGGTTTGAATGTCTTTCAAATAAGCTTATATTGCTATTAATTGAATCCATCTGTTTTCTTAGTCGGTAATGAGAAAGTTTTCAAGTTCTATGGTCCCATTACAAACTCGCATTCTGCCTTTTTTGTCACAAGTGGCTAAGGATCTTCTCACCACTCTTAGCCTTAACTGAGGATTGTCTCACCTTCAGTCAATATCCCTTATGAACCTAGATGCATTCTCCTTTCCCTGGTGTGTCTCTTACAGACAGAGCAGCTGGTAACCCTTTGGATCCTTTTTGTCTTCACCATCGTGGGGAATGCCTTCGTGTTGTTCTCTACCTGGAAGAGGAAGAGGAAGTCACGAATGACTTTCTTTGTGACCCAGTTAGCAATCACAGGTGAGCCATTGGGAGGGTGGGAGTGGAGAAATACTGGATGGGGAATCCCACTAGTTCCTAACTTTACCTTGTCTGTACCTAGGAAGGGAGATGGTATCACTAGTGACCCAAGATAATACATAATCCAAAAGTCATTTTTGTTCCATTTAAACTCTCTTTCCTGGTCCTCCATAACCCAAGTTCAACTTGTCCAACTTTATTTTACATGATCCTCCATGTGAATTATTCACAGGAATTAATTTACGCTGAATTATTCATCTTTCCCTATTCTCTCCAGCTGTTAATATCCCCTTTCAACTGCCTGCTGTTTCTGTTCTCTCCCTGATCAAACATTCTTGTTCCTCTCACTCCCTCCCATGTGCTATCCTTATTTGTAACTAAGATATATTATCTCAGTAGAATATAAATGCCTTGAAGACAGAGATTGTTTCATTGTGAAGGCAATTCTCTCCTCACTTCCACCACTTATAATCCCTTGTTTCCTTCAAAATTCTGCTCAGTCTACATCCTTTGTAATTCAGGAATTCTTAACTGTTTTGTGTGTCATGGACCTTTCCCCTTTTTCAAGTCTGCAGAAGCCTATGGACCACTCCTTAGAATAATGTTTTTAAAATAAAATAAATTGAAATTTAAAAATGCATTTTCCCCTATCCAACTTCACAGATTCCCTGAAATCTATTCATGGACTCCTTGGGAGCTCACAAACCCCAGGTTATGAAACCTGCACTACATTAAGGCTTCACAAGAGATGTGTGCTGTGACTCACTAGTGTTCTGAGAGTTTCACTATTCACACATGAAATTTTATGCCAACCTCCCTTGGTAGAGTTTCTTGAAAAAGGAGTTCTCCATGCTAATTAAATCACAGGTCCAGCCCCTATCTCCTTATTAAGTGATGGCCATTAAGGCACTGGCAATGGAAAATCCCTTTGTTGATGAGCCCTCTGCTTTACTCAGAATTCTAAGAGAAATAGTTACTCTGTGCAATAGTTACTAAGGGTTGAGTCTGGCTCAACTGAGTTCTGAGATAAATGATTAATTCTTTTGAATATGACAAGCTGTTGTATACTTAAGAAATATGGACACCAGAACTGTTGTATATTTATGAGAGAAATGAAGTTTAATTGGTTATAGACAGATAAGAATATAATTAATCATAAGCTAAGGTGAAGTCACTTGCAGAGAGGATCGAAAGACTGAAACTAGGAAGAGAAGAGAAGCAAGAGAGTGCAGATGTTGAAAATATACACTCCAGAACTGCATCAGCTAAGCTTGAAGCTGAAAGTGATATATTCTACAATTGCTGTCAAGAAGTAAGTCTAGCTTATCAGAGGAACAGTTGAGAAGGAGAGAAAACACTCAGTAGGCTAATTAGTTTAACTAAGATGGCCAATGAGGTATTAGTCAAGCACATCATGGATCAATTTAGACTACCAGCAGAAGGATTTATTCATCCCAGAAAATATATTCATCCAGGAACCTTAATGGACAGTTTCTGAGACAGAAAGAGGACAACAAAGGTTTAAATTCTAGAGTTTAAATTACCCTAACAGATTTTCCTCATTCGTTTGCCTCATTGGCAAATTTCTAAAAGTGTGTCCACCCTCTCCTAGATATGGAGTGCATCAGTGGGAGATTGTGGCCCAGGATTACATGTAGATCATGATGTATATGTTATTCATGTGGTTTTAATATATGAGCATCTGGCAAGTTATTGTTATTTCTTTTGCCATGTTACTCAATAAATAGTTATTCCTAACATCTAAAAGTGTCACAACTGTGAATGACTGGCTTTATAAATAAATACCCATCATTGGGGACTGAAGAGCAAGAGTGGTGATTAAGATAAGTGGATTGCCCCAAAATAGTGTTGTCTGTAAACCCTGAGAAAGTTTGAGCATAACCACACGATGGTGATGATTGTCTAGAAGTCAAGATCTTCCAGTGTGATGACAGGTTGGAATGAGTGGGCCAACCAAGAGAATAAGTAAATGTTTACATGCTAGTGTGAGAAGTCTGAGGTACTATAGTGTGAGTGGCACCCTCTGTACCCATTACACAAAGAGGAACAAGAGCATACACTCTAGAATCAATGAGCTTACAATCTGCTAGGACAAATATGATTTATAAACAAAAAGTATTACAAGTCCGTAAATCATAAAGATAAGGATGAAATCTAGAGAAAATTAGAATGGAAATATTCAGTTAGTCAATTAGCCTCTATTAAGCATCTTCTCCAAGCACTGTGCTAGGCACTGGGGATACAAAGAAGTGTAAAAATAAATACAGTTCTTGATCTCAAAGAGCTCACAGTCTAATGGGGAGACAAAATGCAAACAACTATGAACAAGCAAGATATATACAGGGTAAACTGAGGGTAATCTAAGTGGAAAGGAACTAAGATTAAGGAGGAAAAGGAAAAACTTTGGCTGAGACTCAAAGGACTCCAGGGCATCCAGGAAGGGGACATGAGGAGGGAGAATATTCCAGGCATGGAGGACAACCAATGAAAATGGATTGTCCTGTTCCAGGAACAACAAGGAGGCTAGTGTCAATGGGACAAAGAATATGTTAAAGGGCATAAGGCATAAGAAGACTGGAAAAATAGGAAGAGTGTAGATTATGAAAGACTTTAAGAACCCAACAGAAGATTTTATATTTGATCATACGGGTGATTAGGAGCCACTGGAATTTGTTGAATAGGGGATGACATAGTGAGACAAGCTAAATTTGGGAAGATCAATTAGACATGTGGATGGAGGATGACCTAGAGTGGGAGATAACTTGAAGCAGAGAGGCCAATCAGCAGTCTTGTCCAAGCAAGAGTCAAAGCGAGAGATGACAAGGGCCTGTAACAGGCTGGTGGCAGTGCCAGAGAAGACATATACAAGGGGACATATACAAGGGATGCTATGAAGGTGGAAAGGACATAAACTAACCACTGGTTAGGCATAGTGAGTAAGAGTGATGACATCTAGGCTGTGAGACCAGACGCTTTGTAGAATGGAAAAATTTTCCAGGCAAATAGGGAAGTTAGGGAGAGTGGAGGGTGTGAGGGGACAGGAATAACAAGTTCAATTTGGGGTATTTTGAGGTTAAGGTGTCTATAGCACATCCACTTCTAGATGGGTAATAACAGCTGGAGATGTGGGACCAGAGGTTGAGAGAAGTTAGGACTCCACAAATAGATCTGAGAGTCATCTTCATAGAGATGATCATTGAAACCTGGGACCTGATGAGATCACCATGTGACATAGCAGAATGGTAGGAGGGAGAGAGAAGAGAAGGCCCAGGGCAGAGCCCTAAGGAACAGCCATGTTTAGTGGGAATGACCTTGATGAAGATCGAAGAGTAGTCAGATGGGTAGGAGGGGAACCAGGATAGAGTAGTGTTCCAAACATCTACAGAAAAGAGAATATCCAAAGAGAAGAGGTCTATTGAGAGGGTCAAAGCCTGCAGAGAGTTTAAGAAGGATTAGGACTGAGAAAAGGCCATTAGATTTGGCAATTAAGAGATAGCTCATTAATAATTTTAGAGAGAAGACTTTGAGTTGAATGATGAGGTTGGCAATCAAACTGCAGAGAGTTAAGAAGTGATTGAGAAGAAAGAAATTGGAGATACCTATGTCAAAGACCTTTTCAAGGGCTTTAACCACACAATGGAGGAGAGATATAGGATAATAGCTAGTGGGGATGGACCAATCAAGTTAGAGTTGCTTGAGGATGGCACAAACATGGAAATATTCATAGGTGGTAGGAAAGCAGCCAACAGATAGAAAGTAATTGAATGCTATAGAAAAAAATAGGGATGATGAAAAGGGGGCAATGTGCTAGAGAAGGTCAAATCACATTTGCCTATAGAGGGGT
The DNA here is from genome assembly GCF_011100635.1 of Trichosurus vulpecula. Classification (NCBI taxonomy): domain Eukaryota; kingdom Metazoa; phylum Chordata; class Mammalia; order Diprotodontia; family Phalangeridae; genus Trichosurus; species Trichosurus vulpecula. Next base: position 187,465,401 of record NC_050581.1, on the reverse strand, counting down.
CTGCCTTGGTGAAGAGAAGAGCTACCTATTCATGTAAAACAGAGGTGAAGGAGGATAGAGTGACAGAGGCATCTGAATGCTGAGTGATGAGATGAGATGATGACAGTTGAGAAGATGGATCTCTCTTTAATGGCCTCAATTTTTTTCAGGTAAATGAGGCAAAATTCTCATAGGAGTGATGAGAAAGAAAGAGAGAGTGAGATAGAGTGAGGCAGAAACAGAGAGATAAAGACAGAAACAGAGACACAGAGACAGAGGCAGAGAGACAGAGAGAGACAGAGAGAATTGTGGGAGGTTTGAAGAGGGATCAAAAAGTTTGGAAATGCCTGTGTGGTGAAAAGGATAGTAAATCAATCAGGGAAGTGTGAAAGATGCTTGCTGCAGTGAGAGCCCAGTTGAGATTATGCAACCAGCTAACACGGTTTGGTGCCTTTTCTCCAGCTGTGTGCAGCAGGACATGAATAGGAGTGAAGGCTGTGATGAGGAAGCTCTAGTAGGAGCAAGGAAGGCTCTGAGGATCTGTAGTTGGCTAGACACTGCCTGCCTCAAGCTCCATGGAGGGGCAAGTAAGGACTACATAGTGTGGTTGGTGGGAGCACAATGGAAGGGCCCAGGCAAGGCAGGTCCTGGGGAGCTGTGGAAAGAACATAGAAGAGGCATGCCTGAGCTGGGTAGTCATGGAAGAAAAGAATGTCTCCAAGTGAGGATGCGGAAGGAGAATGTGGCAAGCATGGAGACAGCCTGTGTGAATGCATAGTGATGGGACAATGCCAGACGGAATCAAGGAACTGCAAGTCATCTGGTTTGGCTGCAACATGGAGTATGTGGGGAGATGGTGAAATAAGGCTGGAAATGAAGGTCGAACAACACTTTGAGGGCCTTAAATTCAAGGTCAGGGTAACTCATGTCTCATCCCTTAGACCATGGAAAACTACTCAAGCTTCTGGAATGACAGGGTCAGACAAGCACCACAAGAAGGCTTTTTCACCTTCAGTGGGAAAGAGCCAGTGGGGAAGATTAAAGGCACAGCAGCTAGTCAGGAGGCCGTTGTACTAGTGTAGATGAGAGACGATGAAGACTAAACTCGGGGTGTGGCAGTGTGAACAGAGAAGAGGGAACACAGGGGAAAGAGAATGAGGATGTAGAGCTGGCAAGACTTGACAATGGATGGATGTGCCAGTGGCAGAAAAGACTAAGTCAGAAAGGGCTCAGGGGAGGGATGGAGTGATTGGTATCTTTCACAGACATGGTGAAACTGCAAGGCAACATGACAGTCTGGATTTTAAATGGGCTAAATGTGAGATGTCGATGGTCCATGCAGGTGGAGATGTCCAAAGGGCAGTGGGAAATGTGGGACCAAATTTCAAGGGAGAAAGATGCACTGGAGGAAGACATATGTATGTGTATAGAAATAACATGATATATAATACATACATATGTAAATGTAAATACACATATATGTAAAGTTTCAAGTATCATATACATGTGCATATAGAGATATACACATAAGCACATCTGTATCATTCATATATATTTGTGTATGTACATATATACATGCGTGTACAGACAGTTCTCAACTTTTGCAGGTGAAACATTGGTAGAAAATGTTGCAAAAGTCAAAAAAGCAAATGTTGATACATTGAACCTATGGGAATTAGGAGGTTAGGTCCCTGTGATGATGAAAAGCTATAATCTTTTGCTGGAGAGTGCTAAAATACAGTTGCTGAAGATTTAGAAATGCTCTAATGAATATTTTTCTCCTTTTTGTGGAAACAGTAAATTGTCAATTCATTAACAACAAACTTGTGGCCAACAGTGACTGCAGACATTCCAGCACAGAGTTTATCTAATACCTTGATTTTCTCACTAAGCTTCATCACTGATTTTGCACATTTAGGTTTAGCACCCAAAGGACTTGCACTGGGCTTTGGGGGCATGATTACAAGAACAAACTTGAGTATTAAAGACAAACAACGAAAATATGTGACAAATGTACCAGGAGCTCTTTACGATGGTAGAGTGAACAAGACCAGTGAAGTACCTAGTATGGCAGATAGCAGCTGCTCCACCAACTTGCAGGTATAATGCTGCATTTTTTCTCTACTGTACGCATCCATGAATGTGCATGGTTGCCAATGTAAAAGTCAAAATGAGGTTGCTAATAAAATCACATGAATGCTTGAAGTTGTGAGAGCTAAAGGCATGAATGTTGAGGACTCTCTCTCTCTCCTCCTCCTCCTTCTCCCCCCTTCTCCTCCTCCCCTTCCCTTTCTCTGTCTCTGTCTCTCTCTGTTTCTCTCCTTCTCCCCCCATCTCTCTCTCTCTCTCTCTCTCTCTCTCTCTCTCTCTCTCTCTCTCTCTCTCTCTCTCTCTCTCTCTTTCTCTCTTTCTCTCTCTCTCTCTCTCTGTCTCTCTCTCTCCCCCCCCTCTCCCCCCTTCCCCTCATAGGTTTAATAATCATCTCTATGCATATGACTCCAAGATCCCCGTAACTAGCCCCAGTATCCCCTCTGAGCCTCACTGCTAAATCAGCAATTGCCTTATGAATGTTTCAAACTGTATGTGCCAGAGACATCTTAGGTCATCTCTAAAACTAACCTCATTACCTTTGCCCCTAAACTTGCCTTTCTTCCCAGGCACAACCATCCTTCAGTGCCTCAGCTTCCTAATCCCAACATTCCCCTCAACTCTTCACTCTCCCTCAGCCTACAGATCCAATCATTGCCAGATCTTGTCATTTTATCTTCCTATTTCTTACATTTCATCCTTTCTGTCTCATCACCCAGCTAACACCTTAGTTCAGCCCTGACCACCTTTTGCACAGGTTATTTCAACACCCTCCTAATTGGTCTCCCTGCCTTGTCTCCCTCCCAGCTCCATTCCATTCTACACACTGCTGCCAAAGTAATATTTTTAAGCAGCAATCTATGTCTCTCCCCACCTCAAATAACTCCCATGGCTCCCTATTGCCTCTAGAATAACATATAAATTGTCTTCTGTAGTTTTTAAAGCTGTGTACAAACTGGTCCTAGCCTACCCCTCCAATCTCAGTGGACATTACTCCTCCTTTCTCATTTTACTCTCCAGTCAAACTAGCCCTCTCTATGTTCCTCATTCATAATACTACATGTCCTGTCTCTAACCTTTGTACTGGCCATTCCCCATGCCTAGAATATACACCCTCCTTACCTCTCCCCACAGACATCTTCTAGTTTTTTTTTTAAGTATACAGCTAGGTGGTGCAATGGGCATGCATCCAAAAAGAATCGAGTTCAAATCTGGTATTGGCACTTGCTAGCTGTGTGACCCTGGGCAAGTCACTTAGCATCTCTTTGCCTCAGGTCCCTCATTTGTAAAATAGAGACAATAACAGAATTTACATTCCAAGGTCATTGCAAGGACCAAACGAGATAATATTTGTAAAGCACTTAGCACTGTGCCTGGAACACAGTAGGTGCTCTATAAGTGCTTTATTCCTTTTCCTTCCCCTTAAGATATAGCTCAGCACCATCTTATGCATGAAGCTTTTCCCAACTGCCATTGCCGTCCCTCCTATGCAATCTAGTATATAAAAGCTTTGTTTTCTTAAAACATATATTTTTTTATTCTTAATGTTCTTTTCTTTTTAACTTTTGAGTTCCAGATTCCCTCCCTCCCAATCCTTCCCTCACCCTCTGAGAAGGAAAGCAATATGATATCAATTATGCATGTGAAATCATGCAAAACATATGGCCATATTAGCCATATTGCAAAAAAAATAAAGTGAGAAAATGATCCTTCAATTTCCACTGAGTTCATCTCAGTTATCTCTCTGGAGGTGGAGAGCATTTTTATCATGAGTCTTTCGGAGTTGTCTTGGACCATTGTATCGATCAGAGTAGCCAAGTCTTTCACAGCTGATCATCCTCACAACATTGCTGTTACTGTGCACAATGTTCTCCAGGCTCTTCTCACTTCAATTTGACTCAGTTCATATGGGTCTTCTCATGTTTTTTTTTTCCCTGAAACCACCTCTTCATCATTTCTTATATAGCACAACAGTACTCCCTCACAATCATATGCTACAACTTGTTCGGCCATTACCAAATTGAAGAACATCTCCTCAATTTCCAATTCTTTGCTACCACAACAAGAGTTACCATAAATATTTTTAATATACAGGTCTTTTTTTCCTTAGACCTAGTAGTGGTATTGCTGGGTCAAATGGCATATTTTATAGCCCTTTGAGCATGGTTCCGGATTGCTCTCCAGAATGGTTGGACCAGTTTACTACTCCACCAACAGTTCATGAGTATACCTTTTATTCCCTCAACCCCTCCAACATTCGTCATTTCTGTTAGGTATAAGGTAGTACCTCAGAGTTGTTTTAATTAAAATTTCTCTAATCCATAGTAACTTAGAGCATTTTTTCCTACAACTATAGGTAGTTTTCATTTATTTTTCTGAAGACTACTTGTTCATACCCTTTTACCATTTACAGGTTGGGGAATGACTCTTATTTTTATAAAGTTGACTCAATTCTCTATATATTTGAGAAATGAGTTCTTTATCTGAGAAATTTGCTGTAAATTTTTTTTACATTACTTCATCATCCAGGGTACCTTTTAGTAAAATATAGTTTCACTGATTACTTCTTTTAATTAGGTCTATTTTTGCTTTTACTTTGTCTGAGATCATGATTGCTCCCCTTTCTTTTCTTATCTCAGCTGAAGCATATTAGATTCTGATTTAGCCCCTTATTTTATCTGTGTTTGTTTTTATGTTTCAAGTGTGTCTCTTGCAAACAACATATTGCTGGATCCTGGTTTCTAATACATTCTACTAGCCACTTTCTTTTTATGTGGAAATTGATCCCATTTACATTCACAGTTATGATTACTAACTGTCCATTTCCCTCCATCTATATTAGTAAGGCAGAATTCATGACTTCAAAGATAACCATGAATATGCCTGAATGGTCCGTAATTGCAGGATATAAGGAATTCTCTAAGTAGAAGGCAGAGGAGTTAAAGCATTTATTGAAACTCAAAAGTAGCAGACCCACAGACCAGTGTCCCCAATTCGACATCCTGGCAAGAATCTTCCAAACCCAGTATGCCCATCTCACAATAGTGACCAGGAGGCCACAGAAAAACATTATGGCAGCAAGTCAAGCCATACTGGTGCTTCCCCCCACAATGCCAGGGCCCTCCAACAAGAAGACCACCCACTGGCCTCAAGCCCCTGCTCAGCACTCTCCGGTCTCCACGAGGGTCAGTCCTGCCTTTTTGTAGCACCTGCTACCATCTCTGCCACTTCCGCCACAATCTCCAAGCTGTGTTCCAGCTAGATGACTGCTTCCTCTCTCCTTCAGCTCTCAACTGCTTTCTCCAACTGCCTCACCAACTGCCTCTTAGCTCTGCTTCAACCGTTCCGCAAGCTCCTCCCACCACAGGCTTTGGCTCCAGTCCCAGGACCCTGAGAGCCCCACCCCTGAAGCCCAGTGAATGGGCAGGAAAGATCTTCCCATGCCTTTCCTAATTGCCTTTACACCATCCCATTTTATTATGTTTATTCTTCTCTTTTTATCCTGTCCCTCCTCAAAAGTCTATTTGGCCTCTAACCACTGCCTCTCTTAATGTTCTTTTCTTTTTATCATCCCCCTACTTTTTCTTTTATCCCCTTCCCCTCCTACTTCTATACTGGGTAAGATACATTTCTATACACCACTGTGTGTGTGTGTGTGTGTGTGTGTGTGTGTGCGCGCGCGTGCGTGTGTGTGTGCATTCTTCCCTCTTTGAATAAATTCGGATGAGAATAAGTTTCGAGCATTGCCTACCACCACCACCTCATTTTCCCTTCCAGTATAAAAACTCTTCCTTGTACATTTCTATATGAGAAAGTTTTCCCCATTCTGCTTTCCCCCTTCTCCCAGTATATACCTCTGTCTCACCATTTCATTTTTGGGGGTGACCATTCCAACACAATAGACTCACATTCATGTCTTCTGTCTATGTAAACTCCTTTTTATTGTCCTAATATTGATGAGTTATATGAATTATCTTCCCATATAGGGATATAAACCATTTAAGCTTATTGAGTCTCTTATGATTTCTCTTTCATCTTTATTTTTTTATGTTTCTCTTGAGTCTTCTTTTTGAATGTCGAATTTTCTACTCATCTTTGGTCGTTTCATCAGGAATGCTTGGAAGTACTCTATTCATTAAATGTCCATTTGTCTTCTGAAGAATTATACTCAGTTTTGCTGGATAGATTATTCTTGGTTGTAATTCTATCTCTTTTGCCCTCTGGAATATCATATTTCAAGCCCTCTATACTTTTAATATGGAAATCACTAGAGCTTGTGTGACCTTGAGTCTGGCTTCATGATATCTGAATTGTTTCTTTCTGACTCTTCAAAATAGATTCTCCTTGACCTGGGAGCTCTGGAATTTACCTATAATATTCCTGGGAGTTTTCATTTTGGTATCTCTTTTAGAAGGTGATCAGTGGGTTCTTTCAATTTTTATTTTAACCTCCAGTTCTAGAATATCAGGGAAGTTTTCCTTGACAATTTCTAGAAATATCATGTCTAGGTTCTTTTTTTTTTGATTATGGCTTTCAGTTAATCCAATAATTCTTATCTGTTCTTTATCTTTTCTAGGACAGTTTTTTATGAGACAGTTCATATTTTTCCTATTTCTTCATTCTTTTGACTTTGTTTTATTGTTTCTTTATATCTCAGGGAGTGATTAGCTTCCAAATGGCCAATTCTATTTATTTTCTTAGTGATTTTTTGTACCTCCTTTTCCATTCAGCCAATTCAGCTTTTTAAGAAATTCTTTTTTTATATTTTATTTATTTAATATAATTAGTTTTCAGCATGGATTTTCACAAGAGTTTGAATTACAAATTTTCTCCCCATTTCTACCCTCCCCCCACTCCAAGATGGTGTATATTCTGGATGCCCTATTCCCCAGTCAGCCCTCCCTTCTGTCACCCCACTCCCCTCCCATCCCCTTTTCTTTCCTTTTTTATAGGGCAAGATAAATGTCTATGCCCCATTGCCTGTGTATCTTATTTCCTAGTTGCATGCAAAAACTTTTTTTTGAACATCTGCTTTTAAAACTTTGAGTTCCAAATTCTCTCCCCTCTTCCCTTCCCACACACCCTCCCTAACAAGGCAAGCAATTCCACATAGGCCACATGTGTATCAATATGTAAAACCCTTCCACAATACTCATGTTGTGAAAGACTAACTATATTTTGCTCCTTCCTAATCTATCCCCCTTTAACCAATTTTCTCCCTTGACTCTGTCCCTTTTCAAAAGTGTTTTTGGTTACCTCCTCCCCCATCTGCCCTCCCTTCTATCATCCCCCCTTTTTTATCTTCTTCCTGCTTCTTTCCTGTGGGGTAAGATAACCAACTGAGTGTGTATGGTATTCCCTCCTCAGGTCAAATCTGATGAGAACAAGATTCACTCATTCCCGCTCACCTGTCTTCTTTCTCCTCCTACAGAACTGCTTTTTCTTGCCATTTTTATATGAGATAATTTACCCCATTCCATCTTTCCCTTTCTCCCTCTCTCAATATATTCCTCTCTCATCCCTTAATTTGATTTTATGTCTTTTAGATATCATCCCTTCATCTTCAACTCACCCTGTGCCTGCTCTCTCTCTCTCTCTCTCTCTCTCTCTCTCTGTGTGTATATATATATATGTGTGTGTGTGTGTGTGTGTACATATGTACACACACACACACACACACACACACACACACACATATATGCACATTCCCTTCAGCTACCCTAATACTGAGGTCTCATGAATCATACACATCATCTTTCCATGTAGGAATGTAACCAAACAGTTCAACTTTAGTAAGTCCTTTGCGATTTCTTTTTCTTGTTCTTTTTCTTGATTACCTTTTCATGCTTCTCTTGATTCTTGTGTTTGAAAGTCAAATTTTCTATTCACCTCTGGTCTTTTCACTGAGAAAGCTTGAAAGTCCTCTATTTTATTGAAAATCCATATTTTGTCTCGGAGCATGATACTCAGTTTTGCTGGGTAGGTGATTCTTGGTTTTAATCCTAGCTCCATTGACCTCTGGAGTATCGTATTCCAAGCCCTTCGAACTCTTAATGTAGAAGCTACTAGATCTTGGATTATTCTGATTGAGTTTCCACAATACTCAAATTGTTTCTTTCCGGGTGCTTGCAGAATTTTCTCCTTGATCTGGGAGCACTGGAATTTGGTGACAATATTCCTAGGAGATTTCCTTTTGGGAACTATTTGAGGAGGCAATCTGTGGATTCTTTCAATTTCTATTTTGCCCTGTGGCTCTAGAATATCAGAGCAGCTCTCCTTGACAATTTCTTGAAAGATGATATCTAGGATCTTTTTCTGATCATGGCTTTCCGGTAGTCCAATAATTTTTAAATTGTCGCTCCTGGATCTATTTTACAGGTCAGTGGTTTTTCTAATGAGATATTTGACATTCTCTTCTACTTTTTCATTCCTTTGGTTCTGTTTTATAATATCCTGATTTCTCATAAAGTCACTAGCTTCCACTTGCTCCAATCTAATTTTTAGGGTAGTATTTTCTACAGTGGTCTTTTGGACCTCCTTTTCCATTTGGGTAATTCTACCTTTCAAGGCATTCTTCTCCTCATTGGCTTTTCAGGGCTCTTTTACCATTTGAGTTAGTCTATTTTTTAAGGTATTATTTTCTTCAGTATATTTTTCAGTATTTTTGGGGGTCTCCTTTAGCAAGTCATTGACTTGTTTTTCATGGTTTTCTTACATCCTTCTTATTTCTCTTCCCAATTTTTCCTCTACTTCTCTAACTTGCTTTTCCAAATCTTTTTTGAGCTCTTCCATGGCCTGACACCAGTTCATGTTTTTCTTGGAGGCTTTTGTTGTAGGCTCTTTGACTTTATTGACTTCTTCTGGATGTATGCTTTGGTCTTCTTTGTCACCAAAGAAAGATTCCAATGTCTGAGACTGAATCTGGGTGCATTTTCACTGCCTGGCCATGTTTCCAGCCAACTTACTTGACCCTTGAATTTTTCAGTGGGGTATGACTGCTTGTAGAGTAACAAGTACTATGTTCCAAGCTTGGGGGGATGCGCTGTTGATTTCAGAGCTATTACAGCCAGCTCTGACACACCAGCACTCCTCCTTCCCCAACAACCCCCAACCAGGACTGTACTCAGATCTTCAGCAGGCTCTTCACTCCTGCTCTGATCTGCCACTTAATTCCTCCCACCAGGTGGGCCTGGGGCCAGAAGAAACTGCAGCTGTTGTTCTGTAGCTGCCCTACCTCTGCTGCCCCTGGGGGCAGTGGCTGAACTGCAAACTCTATCACCCTGCCCCCAGCAGCTTTTCCCACTAACCTTCTCTGTTGTCTTTGGTGTTTGTCGTTTGAGAAGTCTGGTAACTGCTGAAGCTCACTGATTTAGGGTGGTAGGGCGCACTCCACCCAGCTCCTGCTCTGGTTGGTCCACGCAGCCCATGCTGGGCTTTGCTGTGCTCCACTCCCAGCTCCATTGGGGATAGACCTACCCAGAGACCATTCAGGCTGTCCTGGGATAGAGCCCTGCTTCCCTCCGCTATTTTGTGGGTTCTGCAGTTCTTCTCTGTTGTCTTTGGTGTTTGTGGGTTAAGAAGTCTGGCAACTGCCACAGCTCACGGATTCAGGGCACTAGGGCCGGCTCCGCCTGGCTCCTGGTCTGGTTGGTCCAGCGGCCCACACTGGGCTGTGCTCTGCTCAGTTCCGCTCCGCTCCCAGCTCAGTGCAGGATAGACCTCACCCAGCAAAAATCCAGGCTGTCCTGGGCTGGAGCCCTGCTTCCCTCTGTTATTTTTTGGGTTCTGCAGTTCTAAAATTGGTTCAGTGCCATTTTTTACCAGGTTTTTGGAGGGACTTGGTGGGGAGCTCACGCTTGTCCCTGCTTTCCAGCCACCATCTTGGCTCTGCCCCCTTAATTCAAGAAGTTCTTTTCTTCAGTGAATTTTGTGCCTCTTTTATCATTAGGCCAATTCTATTTTAAGGTATGATTTTCTTCAATATATTTTGCCTCTTTTACCAAGCTGTTAGTTCTCTTTTAATAATATTTTCGTATCCTAGGGAGTTCGTTGATGGCCTGCTCAATTTCTTTTTCTGATATGGGGTCATTAAGAAATTTCACTTCCTTCTCTGTTAGCTTGGGCAGTTTATGTTTTTGTAGATATTCGTCCATATCTCTAAGGCTGTCAAATTTATAGGCATACAGTTGGGCAAAATAATTCCTAATTATTGTTTTGATTTCCTCTTCATTAGAGGTGACCTCACCCTTTTCATTTTTGATACTAGTAATTTGATTTTCTTCTTTCTTTTTTTTAATCAAATTGGCCAAAGGTTTATCAATTTTATTGGTTTTTTCATAAAACCAGCTCTTTGTTTTATTTATTAATTCAATAGTTTTCTTGGTTTCAATTTTATTAATCTCTCCTTTGATTTTCAGTATTTCTAATTTGGTATTTAATTGGGGGTTTTCAATTTGCTCTTTTTCTAGCTTTTTCAGCTGTCTGCCCAGATCATTGATCTCCTCTTTTGCTATTTTATTCATGTAGGCATTTAGAGATATAAAACTTCCCCTAAGAACTGCTTTTGCTGCATCCCATAAGTTTTGATATGTTGTTTCATTATTGTCATTCTCTTGAATGAAATTATTAATTGTTTCTCTGATTTGATCTTTGGCCCACTCATTCTTTAGAATTAAATTATTTAGTTTCCAATTAGTTTTTAGCTTATTTTTCCATGGTACTTTATTAAAAATGATTCTTATTGCATCATGATCTGAAAAGGATGCATTGACTACTTCTGCTTTTCTGCACTGGATTGTGAGGTTTTTATGCCCTAGTACATGGTCAATTTTTGAGTATGTGTCATGTACTTTTGAGAAGAAAGTATATTCCTTTTTATCCCCGTTCAGTTTTCTCCAGAGGTCTATCATATGTGCCTTTTCTAAAATTCTGTTTACCTCCTTAACTTTTTTCTTATTTATTTTGAGGTTAGATTTATCAAGTTCAGAAAGGGGGAGGTTGAGGTCTCCCAATATTATAGTTTTGCTGTCTGTTTCTTCCTGTAACTCCCTTAACCTCTCCTCTAAGAATTTGTATGCCTTACCACTTGGTGCATATATGTTAAGCAATGATATTGCTTCATTGTTTATGGTCCCTTTTAGCAGGATATAATGTCCTTCCTTATCTCTTTTAATTAGATCTATCTTTACTTTTGCTTTGTCTGAGATTAGGATTGCTACACCTGCTTTTTTTTTTACTTTAGCTGAGGCACAATATATTTTACTCCAGCCTTTTACCTTAACCCTATGTGTATCCCCCTGTTTCAGATGCGTTTCTTGTAAACAGCATATTGTAGGATTATGGTTTTTAATCCATTCTGCTATCTGCTTCTGTTTTGTGAGAATGTTCATCCCCTGCACATTCAGGGTTATGATTTCTATCTGTGTCTTTTTCTCCATCCTAATTCCCCCTGTTTATGCTTTTATTTCTCCCTTTCCCTTTCTCCTCCTCAACAAAGTTTTGCTTTTGACCGCTGCTTTCCTCAGTTAACCCTCCCTCTTTATTCCCCTCCCTTGTCTTACCGTTACCCACTTGCAACTTCTCCTCTCCCTTCTGCCCACCCCCCTCCCTTTTTCCCCCCTTACCCTCCCACTTCCCGTAGGACAAGTTAGATTTCTAAACTTATCAGAGTATGTTATTCCCTTCTTGAACTAGATCAGATGACAGCAAAGCTCAAATACTGCTCTTCTCCCTCCCTTCTTTCCCTCTACTATAATATGTTTTTGTGCCACTTCCTTTGGTGTAATTTACCCTTTTCTACTACCTCCTTACCACTTCCCTCATAGCCCTCCCTTTATATCTCTTATTTATATTTATATCTTTACATCAGTTAATTTATACAGGCATTCACAACCTATGTATATCCCTTTCATTTGTCATAATAGTTGTACCATTCACAAGAATGACTTATATATGTATATGTATATATACATATATATACACATACACATATATATATGTATATATATCTATATACATATACATAAAAAATATACATAAGATGATATAATCCCATATAAAGATGTAAACAACCTGCCCTTATTGGTTAATAAGGTTTGTGGGGTTTTTCCCCCTGGTTACCTTTTTATGTCTCTCTTGAGTTTTGTATTTGGAGGTCAAATTTTCCATTGAGTTCTGGCCTTTTCATCAGGAAGGTCTGGAATTCCCTTATTTCATTGAATGTCCATCGCCTTGCCTGGAAAATTATGCTTAGTTTTGCTGGGTAGTTGATCCTTGGTTGTACTCCCAGCTCCTTTGCCCTTTGGAATATCATATTCCAATTTCTCCTGTCTTTTAATGTGGAAGCTGAGAGATCCTGCGTGATCCTGACTGTAGTTCCATGATATTTGAATTGCTTCTTTTTGGCTGCTTGCAGTATTTTCTCCTTGAGTTTATAGCTCTGAAATTTGGCTATAATATTTCTTGGTGTTTTCAGTTTGGGATCTCTTTCAGGGGGTGATCGGTGAATTCTTTCAATGACTATTTTGCCCTCTGGTTCTAGGACCTCTGGGCAGTTGTCTTTGATAATTTCTTCGAAGATACTGTCAAGGCTCCTTTTTTCATCGTGGATTTCCGGTAGACCAATAACTCTCAAATTGTCTCTCCTGGATCTATTTTCCAGGTCAGTTGTTTTGCCAATCAGATATTTCACATTTTTTTCTATTTTTTCATTCTTTACGTTTTGTTTTATTACTTCTTGATGCCTCATAGATTCATTAGCTTCCACTTGCTCAAGTCTAATTTTGAATGAGTTAGTGTTTACATTTTGCTTTTGAGTCTCCATTTTCAATTGGTTGATTTCTCCTCTCAGGGTGTCCTTTTCTCTCTCTAGATTCTGAATCTCCATATCCTTTTTGCCAATCTTATTCTTTAGGGACTTGATTTCATCAGTGAATTTTTTTTCCATTTTTTCCATATTTTCTTTTAGCTCCCTAATTTGGTTTTTAAAATCCTCCTTTAGCTCTTCCAGCAGTGCTTTTTGGGCTGGAGACCAGTTCATATTAGCTTTTGAGGTATCTGATGTATCTACCGTGTCATTGCTATCCTCTTCTATGTTGATATTTTGATCCTGCCTGTCTCCATAAAAAGAATCTTTTGTCCTCGGTTTTTTTTGTGTTCTTCTTCATGTTGGTTTGCCTTTTGCTGGCTCTACCACGAATTTCTATCTGTGGGTCTCAGGCCTTTCTGTCCCAGCTTTCTTATTCTGGGGGTTGTGAGTCTAGAATTATAACCTTCAGTTTCCTGAGGTGTGGGGGAGGGGGTCTGGCTCCCTGGCGTCTCACTCCCTGTGGGTGCTCTCCAGGAAAAAAATCTGCAGGGCCAGATGGTTTTACATGTGAATTCTATCAAACATTTAAAGAACAACTAATTCCAATACTTTGTAGACTATTTGGGAAAATAGGTGAAGAAGGAGTCCTACCAAATTCTTTTCATGACACAAATATGGTACTAATACCCAAACCAGGTAGAGTTAAAACAGAGAAAGAAAATTATAGACCAATTTCTCTAATGAATATTGATGCAAAAATTTTAAATAAAATATTAGCAAAAAGATTGCAGCAACTCATTACGAGAATAATACACTATGACCAGGTAGGATTTATTCCAGGAATGCAAGGCTGGTTCAATATTAGGAAAACTATTAGCATAATTGACCATATCAACAACAAAACTAGCAGAAACCATATGATCATCTCAATAGACGCAGAAAAAGCCTTTGACAAAGTACAACACCCATTCCTATTAAAAACACTAGAAAGCATAGGAATAAGTGGAACCTTCCTCAAAATTATAAATAGCATCTACCTAAAACCATCGACAAGCATTATTTGTAATGGGGATAAACTAGATGCATTCCCAATAAGATCAGGGGTGAAACAAGGATGTCTATTATCACCCCTATTATTCAATTTGGTACTAGAATCATTAGCTGTAGCAATAAGAGAAGAAAAAGAAATTGAAGGAATTAGAATAGGAAAAGAAGAAACTAAATTATCACTTTTTGAAGATGATATGATGATTTATCTAGAGAATCCTAGAGTATCAAGTAAAAAACTACTTGAAATAATAAACAACTTTAGCAAAGTTGCAGGATATAAAATAAACCCACATAAATCCTCAGCATTCCTATACATTACTGACAAAGCCCAACAGCAAGAGATAGAAAGAGAAATTCCATTCAAAGTTACTGAAGGCACTATAAAATATTTGGGAGTCTATTTGCCAAGACAAACCCAGGGCCTATATGAACATAACTATGAAACACTTCACGCAAATAAAATCAGATCTAAATAAATGGAGAAATATCAGTTGCTCATGGTTAGGCCGAGCTAATATAATAAAAATGACAATTTTACCTAAATTAATCTATCTATTCAGTGCCATACCAATAGAACTACCAAAAATTTTTTTTTACTGAGCTGGACAAAATAATAACAAAATTCATTTGGAAAAACAAGAGGTCTAGAGTATCTAGGATATTAATGAAAAGACATGCTAGAGATGGTGGCTTAGCCACACCAGATATTAAACTGTACTACACAGCAGCAGTCATCAAAACTGCCTGGTACTGGTTAAGAAACAGGGGTGTGGATCAGTGGAATAGGATAGGTACACAAGTAGGTGAAATCAACAAGTTTAGCAATCTACTCTTTGATAAACCCGAAGAGGCCAGCTTCTGGGCTAATAATTCACTATTTCACAAAAACTGTTGGGAAAATTGGAAAATGGTAGGGCAAAAACTGGGCATAGACCAATATCTTACACCATATACCAAAATAAAGTCAAAATGGGTTCATGATTTAGGAGTAAAAGTTGATACTCTAAGTAATTTGGGAAAGCGAGGAATAGTTTACTTATCAGATTTGTGGAAAAGTAAAGAATTCATGACCCAACAAGAGATAGAGAGCATTACAAAATGCAAAATGGATAATTTTGATTATGTCAAATTGAAATGTTTTTGTACAAAAAAAGCCAATGCAACAAAAATTAGGAGGGAAGCAGAAAATTGGGAGAAAATCTTTGCAACTAGTATCTCTGATAAAGACCTCATTTCTAAAATATACAGGGAGCTGAGCCAAATATATAGGAATACAAGCCATTCCCCAATTGAGAAATGGTCAAAGGATATGAACAGGCAATTTTCAGAGGAAGAAATTAAAGCTATCTACAGGCATATGAAAAAATGCTCTGGATCCCTACTGATTAGAGAAATGCAAATCAAAACAACTCTTAGATACCACATCTCTCCTGTCAGATTGGCTAATATAACAAAACAGGAAAATGATAAATGCTGGAAAGGATGTGGGGAAATTGGAACATTGTTGCATTGCTGGTGGAGTTGTGAGCTGATCCAGCCATTTTGGAGGGCGGTTTGGAACTATGCCCAAAGGGCTATAGAAATGTTCATACATTTCAACCCAGCAATACCACTTCTAGGGTTGTATCCCAAAGAAATCACACAAGCGGGAAAAGGACCCATATGTACAAAAATATTTATAGCAGCTCTTTTTGTGGTAGCTAAGAATTGGAAATCAAAGGGATGCCCATCAATTGGGGAATGGCTGAACAAGCTGTGGTATATGAAGGTGATGGAATACTATTGTGCCATAAGAAATGGGGATGATGCAGACTTCATAACAACCTGGAAAAACCTACACGACATAATGCTGAGTGAGCGGAGCAGAGCCAGGAGAACGTTGTGCACAGCCACAGATATATGGATTCCGTGAGGACCAACCCTGACATACTGCGCTTTTCTCAGCAACCTAAGGGGCAAGGACAACTCCAGGGGACTCACGATGGAGAATGCTATCTTCATCCAGAGAAAGAACTGCGAAGTTTGAATATAGATCGAGGCGCACTAAATGCTCGCCTTTTTGCTTCTTTTTTGTTTTATTTTTGGGGGGTTTTTTTTTGGTTCTGTTTCTTCTTTCTCATGATTCATTCCATTGGTCAAAATTCTTCTCCACGACTTGACTAGTGCATAAATTAATTCAATGCGAAGTTATACATGACAGTTATATGAGATTCCATGCCGTCTTGGGGAGGGAGGGGGGAGGGAGGGGAGAAAACCTGGAACTCAAAACTATGTAGAACCGTGCGTGGTAAACTAAAAATAAATAAAGAAATTCAAAAAAAAATAATATTTTCGTATCACTCATTTTTATTCAGTTTTTCCCACTCTTATCTATTTCTTTAAGACTTCCAGGAATTCTTGGTGGGCTTGCGTCCAATTTGCATTTTTCTTTGATGCTTTGGCTGTAGCTATTTTGCATTATTATCTTCTGAGATTATGTCCTCCCCACTATAGGGTGTTCAAGGATGACTAGCACTTCTAGTGTAAGGGCTTTCCGAGCCTTTTCAGCTGCTTATCCATGTTTGGTGTCCACTTGGCATTCAACTCCCAACTGTAGCTCCAAGAAGTTGGAGCATGTATGGTGGCCACACCCCAGTAAACCATCTTGACAGATGGGCTAAACCAGGTTGAGGGTAACCAAGAAGCCACAAGCCTGTTGGTTGGTGAGTTGGGGGGGGGTGTCTATTGAAGCATGTGAAGACTTCCCCTAGTGGAGTGGGTGGATGAGAACAATATGTTCTAATGGCCATGAAGGTGACTGAAGCAGGCACTGTGGAGTGCATAGAGCTTGGTCAGACGTTAAAGACACTAAGGTCATCTGCTGCATCCTGAGCCATTACTAATCATTGTCTTGCCATTGGACTTCAATGTTGCAGGAAGAGAGAGTGAGGCTGACAATTTTGCACAACTGCTTCATTTAAATCCAGTTCATATGAGTTAAGGCATCACCATGTGATGATGTTGATCCTCTTCAAAGACAAAGGATAAACAACAACAGCAAAGTAGCTTTTATGGTCAAGTTATTTTGTCTGTTGTTTCCTTATTTTTCTAACCTACTTATTGACTTTGAACTCTATGTTAAAGTTGGGCTCTGATCACCTGGAGGTGTCAAGTCACTGTCCCAAGCTTCTGGCTTTTTCATGCTGCTGTTTTCAGAGCTAGTTCTGGGGGTCTGCAAGTTTTAGGTGCTTCCACGGTGGGGTGATCCAGAAAAAGGTGTGGTAACTGCTCTCCAGGTCTATGCTCTGGTCTTTACCCAGGAAAGGCCCTTGTTCCTCTGCTGCTGCAAGTGCTAGCATTCCGTTTGGTCCTGGACATGTGATCAGGGGCCCTGCTCCCTTATGACCAGCCACAAGTACAACTGCAACCCAGAACTACATAGAGGTAATGGAATTACCAATCGTGCCAGAGATACCTCACACCACCAATGACTCTCCGGTAATGCCTTTCTGACCAGTTGTCTGAACCCCTTCCCATTTCTGGAGTGAGAGTTTCCAAAGATGCTGCTGCTGATAATTGTTGCCACCATGGCCCGTGTGTACCCTGAACAGACTTCCACCTCAAAAACCTCCTGCAGACCTCATAAATTTTCTTAGGCCAGAAAAAATGTCTCCCTTTGACCATTTTTTTGGCTCTGCTCCTCCAAATTTTGATCTGAAGCATTATTTTAAAATTGTTTAGAAGGGAATATTAAGACAGACAGTTAAACTGGGTTGCTGCCTACTCCATTATCTTGGTTCAGCCCCTCTTCATCTGTTTGTAAGAGTTTAATAAGTACTTGTCAATCAATACTCTTAGCCTCATTTTCCTTATCTGTAAAATGGGAATGATAACAGCACATTCTTCCAATGCTGTTCAGAGGAGGTGACATATATATGGCACTTTATACACCTATGGTGGTACTAGATTGGTAGTGGTGGTGGTGGTGGTGATAGTGGTAGCAGTAATACTAGTGGTCATGGTAGTAGTAGTTTTGGTAGTGGTACGGGTGGTGGTGGTAATAGTATTAATAGGAGGAGGTGAGTAAGATAGCTTTTGAATTGAATCTGAAGGACTTAAAAGTCAGATGAGTTAATTAGGGTCTCATATTTCTTTTCAAAAAAGATGGAAGAAGACTGTCAGCTCTTAATAAATTTTTTCATTCCATTTCCCTAATTTTTCTTTATTTCCAACATCATTTTTCTTACTCCTTTCATTCATTCATTTTATAGGTAACTATGAAACTACAAAACCAAGGAAAGATTGCCAAGGCCAGCCACCAGCTGAGCGAAACAATTAGGTGACACAGTTACTGGAACTAAGTTGGAAAACAAAGAGCATATATTAATATCAGCTTTTTACTAGAACGTACAGAACATAAATCAAAAAATCTTAAGTCAGGGAAGGACTTTAGAGATCTTATACTTAGTCCTTTTTTAATCCAATAAAATGAATTTTAAATAATTAGAAAATTTATCAAAAGGAAGGAAAGGCTCAAAGTATACTTAAAAATTAAAGGGGGAAGGGCACAAGCATTTATCAAGTGCCTACTTGCTGCCAAGGACTGTGCTAACTGCTTTACAAATATTATCTCGTTTTGATCCTCATAACAACCCTGGGAGGTTTTTTTATTATTCTCTGTCTTATATTTGAGGAAACCAGGACAGACAGAAGTTAAGTGATTTGCCCAGAGCCACACAGCTAGTAAGTGTCTTATGCCAGGTTTGAACTCTGACTGTCCTGACTAGCTTTTCGATTCTAACTTCAAATTCACAGAACTTGAGAAATGGAAAGGACCTCAGTGGTCATCCAGTCTATTCTAATTCTTCCTCTAAAGAACTCCATGCTATAACGTACCCAACAAGTAGCCATCCACTGTCTCCATAAAGACCTCCAAAGAGGCAGCCCATTCCATTTGGGGAAGCTGTGATTGTTAGGCAGTTTTCTTCCCTGACATTCAGCCTAAATGTGCCTCTATGCAATTTCCATTCATTGCTCTGGGTAGTGTCCTTCAGGAAATAAAACAGAGTAATCAGTTCCTCTTCCCCATAACAAACACTTGAAGGTTACCATCATGCTGCTCCTGAATCTTCTCTTCTCCAGGGCAAATGTCTTCCATTTTCACCAGCTGATAGATACATCTGGGATCTCATCTAGGTGGATAACTCTTCCAGTAAGGTAGATGAAGGCTCATCAATGGCTACTCATTCCGTGTGAATCTCCTCTGTTTCCTCACAGACCTGGGACATACAAGTTTGTCATATGGATTTGTCAGGTGAAAATATGGCTAGGGATCTTCTTTTCAGTTACATTCTATCATGAGGATGCTGACAGGACAGTTCATCGGTTAACCCTTCTTCTTGCCACATGACCAGCCTATCTTCCTGTTTAGTGTTATGTTTCTTTGAGGATTATCTTTTATATCCTTTCTACTGGGATTATACATGTGGAAGCCCAGTCACAACATCTGTGTGACTCCATTACCTGTTGTGTGATTCTCAACTTTAATTTCTTGGAGGACACATTGTTTCATGACTCACAGCCATGCAACATTATCAAAAGAAAGAATATTTGGGTTCATTTAAAGATTGTTACCATTTCCCTAAGGAAAACCATCCTACCCTCGTCCTTCTCTTAATTGGCTTAAGTCATTGTCCAATTGAAGTTCCTATACAATCTCTCTCTGTCTCTGTCTCGGTCTCGGTCTCCATCTTTCTGTCTCTGTCTCTCTGTCCCTGTGTGTCTCTGTCTCTCTGTCCCTGTGTGTCTCTGTCTCTGTCTCTCTCTCTCTCTCTCTCTCTCTCTCTCTCTCTCTCTCTCTCTCTCTCTCTCTCCTCCCTCCCTCACCCCTCTCTGTCTTTCTGTCTGTCTCTGTCTCTTTCTGTCTCTCTGTATGTCTCTCTCTGTCTGTCTTTGTCTCCTTTTGTCTCTCTGTCTCTCTTCCTCCCTCCCTCTCTCCCTCACCCCACTCTGTCTTTCTCTCTGTCTCTCTCTCTGTCTCTCTTTGTCTCCCTTTGTCTCTCTGTCTCTCTGTCTCTCCCCCTTCCTCCATCCCCCCGACTGTATCTCTGTCTCTGTCCCTCTCCCTCTCTCTCTGAGCTTCTTGCTGGTAGGTACTATTGTTTGCCTTTTTTATTATAACCCGGTGTTTAGCCACACAGAGCATTCTATATTATCAAACACAGTAAAATTTCTTATTGCCTCTAGGCAGTAGGAAACCTCTGGAATTTATTGGGGGCGGGAGGGAGTTGACCTGCACTTTAGGAAAATCACTTTAGTGGCTGAATGGGGAATGGGTTGGAGTGGGATGAGACTTATGTCTGGCAGACTCTCCAGCAGGCTTTAACAGCTATCCAGGAATGAGGTGATGAGGACCTGCACTAAAGCGGTGGCAGTGTCAGAAGAGAGAAGGAAGCACATTCCAAAGATGCTGCAGTGGTGAAATTGAAAGGTCTTAGCAATAGCCTGGCTATGGGGGGAGGGATAGTGAGGAATCCAGGATGACTCCTGCGTGGTGAGCCTAGGAAGGATAAGTATTGACCTCTACAGTAATAGGGAAAGTAGAAGTTGGGGGAGGACTCAGGGGGGAAGGGAATGAATTTCATTTTGAACATATTGAATTTAAGATGTCTGCTGGATAGCCACTCCAAGATGTCTGAAAGGCCAGATTGGACATCAGCAGAGAGATTGGGGCAAGATAGGTAGATATGATGACTGGGTCCAAAAGAACGAAAAATTGAATTTGACAAATCACAGGAGAATAAATCTATGAAGTCACTAATGAGGCTATTAATGAGATGATTTTAATCTAGTTCTGGATCTCAAGGAATGGATGCTTTAGCATCCTCTGATCTAAGTAGAAGGTCTAATAGCTTACAAACCATAGATGAAACACTGACTCATAAGGAAAAATACAAAAAGACACATGCTCCCACCTCACTACCACCTTTGGGTTCGTCTTGTTTGGGTTCTGGGAAATGAACTTGTATGTGGAAATATAATCCAGGAAAATGTCTCTGTCTAGCACTAATACTACCATTATCGGTGCCCTAATGCTGTTAAGGGTAGTTTTATAATGAGGTAGCCCAAAGGAATTGAAGCTTCTTACAAATGCACTAATCTAATATAAACACACTATAGGTAATTTTCAATGCACCAGTCATGGTTAGAGAGATAAGGATAAATACAGGAGTTGGTACAATTTCTTTGGCTCCAGGGGTTGCATGGTTGGGTGCATTAGTCATTCCAGCAATTTCTATCTGTGCCTTCTCTTTTCTATTGTAGGAAGGGGTCTATTCTAACCAATCTGCATCTGATTTAGAAGATAAAAATTACCATTACCAAAGGGATTCACAAGAGATTTTCCCCCAAATGGCCAAAAACATAATCCCTATGTTACATAGACATACATTCCTAAACAAAGAGAAAAATGACATGCTACACAATGCTTTCCCTGTGGCAGATATAGTTTTGATTGCCAACATGAAAAAAAGGACCTGAAAAGAAAATTACAGTGAATGAATGAATATCAGTGCAGAAGTTTTTGCTAATATACTGATAAATGAAATACAGCCAGGAGCTTAATACTTAAATGAGTCTTTGATCCCACTGGGGTCTCTCCATCCATCAAGACTACAACCATAATATATAGGATTTAGAGCTTGTGAGGACCTAGGAAATCATCTGGTTTAACCCTCTTGTTTTTCACATGATAAAAGGAGACCTCCCCAAAATGAAGCAACTTGCCCAAGGTTTCAGAGGAAATAGGTAATAAAGCCCATATTTGCACACAAGTTTTCTGTCTCCAATCCCAATGTTGCCTCCATTACACCATTCTGTCAGCAATCTTATTAGTTTGATGTTTGAACTGAGATACTATTTGCAAGGTGCTTTTCAAACCTTAAAGTGCTATATATAAATGTTAATGATGATAATAATTGCCTCACGGGTAGTCGATGCATGAATTGTAACCCACAGATTCTTTAGAATATCTACATTGAGTTGAGCCTTAGACAAATGTGTAGCGGAGTCTACCAAGGACTTCTTATCCTGGGCAATTGCCAATTTTCTTGCATAAATTCTTGGAGGAGCCACACAATGGTCCTTCCTTGGAGCATTTTAATATTTAATGAATACTGGCTCAATACTTAAATTGTCCATATGCTTTCCATTGTTCTTGAAATGTAACTCATCAATCTCCTTTTCCAGCTGTATGAGTCCTTGGTATTGTCCTCCATACAGTGGAAAGAGTATTGTGTTTAGAGAAGAGTCTCTTAACCTGTGGTCTATGCACCTCCAAAGAATCTAGGTTTCAGGGGGTCTTGAATGGGAAAAACATATTTTTTCTTTCACTAATCTATTCTCATCATGTAAAGTGAGATATGGAAACTCTATTCCACTTACAGGAACACATCTTTATGAAGCCAAGTTTTCATCACTTGTAACCATCCAAACAAAGACATTGAAATAGATTGAATGTCAAACTTGACATGTACATTACCTAGTTAGAGACCACCCTATATTTTAATATTCTTATTCAAACTTAGCAATAACTGCTTTCAAACTGATTTGTTTTTAATAATAAAATCTAACTTTTAACTTATGGGTGTTTTTAAAATACTTCTTGTATATAATATGCATAAAGACTCCTGTCTGTAACAAATTCTGATTTTATATTGTGATAACTGTTTAAGTACAAATGGCTTCCTTTGTGATCCTACATATTTTATTTTATATAGTTGAAAACATAATTCTTGCAAGGGATCCCCAAGATTTCCCAGATTGTAGAAAGAGTCCATAACACACAAAAAGGTGAAGAACCTTTGCTGTAGAGCCATTAGGATAAGGTTCACATCCCGATTCTCACAGGTACTACCTGTATGACCCTGGTCAAATTCTTTAATTTCCCTGGGTATCAGTTTCCTTATGTGTAAAATGAAGACACTGAATTAGGTGACCTTTGGGGCACCTTCTAGCTTTAATGCTATGATCATACTGTCTATATATTTGATACCAGTGATTCTGCATGTCATTGTTGGCAATATGATGTACCTTATTTATACCCAGGGCATGTCTATAACAAAACTATCAATATATGTCATCTATCTGTTATCCTATACTCTTGAAACATGACTGATCGACCTCCTTTTCCAGTCTGTGTCCATGGACTCAAGGATCTTATCAATCTGGATCCTCATCTTTTCATCCTGTGCAAAATTCTTGGTCATTTCCTCCTATAAATCTTTAAACAGGAGGCTCCTTGTTATCTTTCCAGTCTCCTTAGACTTTACTCCCTTGTATGTACTCTTGTATCTAGCAACACTGGATGTCTTGCTATTTCTTGCACACCTTAGTCTTTTTGACTCTGTGTCTTCTCCCTGGCTGTCCCCCATACTTGAAAAGCTATCCCTCCACTCTATATGCTGACTTCCCTAGCTTTCTTCAGGACTCAAGCCCCACTTTATGCAAGAAATGTTTTCTGTTAATGAAATGAGCATCAATTTTTTTAAAAAACTTGGTATAATAATTTTAAGAATCCCCAACTAAATAAGAAACTAAAAATTCTGAAAACTAGAGAAGAGATTAATAAAATTAAAAAAGGAAAAAAGGCCACATAATTGACAAATAAAAACAAGAGCTGGGGTTTTTTAGAAGAAAATCAATAAAATAAATAAATGGCTAATCTTATTTTTTAAAGAGGAAAAAAACCAAAATGCTTATGTAAAAAAAGGGAGCTCATAGCAATTGAGGATGAAATAAAGAAGTAATCGCAAATGCTTTTGCCTAGTTATAGGCTCACAAAACTGACATCTTAAAGAAAATATTTACAAAAACATAAAATACTCATATTAGCAAAAGAATATATAGATTACTTAAATAACTAAGTATCAGAAATATTGAACAAACTATAAATGAAATCACAGAAGAAAAATATTTCCAGAACCAGATGGATTTACAAATGAATGCTATCAAACATTGGAAAAAATTCCAATACTACCAAAGATGTTTGCAATAATAAGAGAAGAAAGTACCCTTCTAATCTCTTACATGATACAAAGATGATCTTGATACCTAAATTAGGGAGAAAGTAGAGAAAGAAAATGACAGAAGGAACTAAACTAAAGGAACATAGATGTAAAATTTGTAAATAGAATATTAACAATTTAAATAGTATATTCAATAGAATGCTAGAAATAGAATAAACATGATTAATTTTAGATTAGTAATAAAGGATTTATACAAGTTAAGGAAGATTATGAATATAATAAACCATGTTAATTATGTGAATAATAAAAATCTTATGATTGTATCCATAGGTGTTGAAGAAATTTTTGGACAAAATCCTACTCTGATTTCTATTAAAAACTCTAGAAAACAAAAATAAATGTACTTATTCAGTGCTATACTAATAAAATTACCAAAGAAATATTTCATAAAGCTAAAAAACATGAAATTATTGTAGAGGAACACGAGGCCAAGAATCTCAATGATAATAAAGAAAAAGTGGGAAGGAAGTAGATTTATTAATACCAGATATGAAACTGTACTATTAAGCAGTAATCCTTAAAATTACTTGATTCTGTTTTTTTAAAGAAGTTGATCAGTAAAACAAATTAGTTATGCAATATGCAGACAGAAATAAACATAATAATATAGTATTTGATAAATTCAAAGATCCCAAAGTAACTGACAGAAAGACTCATTATTTGACCCCTCCCAAAAAAACTACTGGGAAAACTGAATGGCAGTTTGACAGAAATTAGGTTTAGATGAATGCTTCACACCATACACTAAGATAAGATTTAAATGGACACATGATCTACATGATGAAAGGTCACATCATAAATTAAAGGCACAGGGAAGAAATTACTTTTTTTAGATATATAGATAAGAAAAGAGCTCATGCATAAACAAGTAATAGAGAGTATTGTGCAAGATAAAATGGACAGTTTTGATTATATAAAATATAAACATTTTTGGATAAACATATCTAATGTCATTAATGTTAGAAGGGAAGAAGTGTATCTGTAGAACAATTTTTCCAACAATTTGTCTTGATAAAGTTTTCATATCCAAGATATAAAATGACTTGGTTCAAATTTATAAGACTAAGAACTATTCCCAAAAAGATAAAGATTAAAAGATATGAACAGGTAATTTTCAAAAGAAGCAGTCTAAACTATCAAGTACTATGTAAGAAATGTGCTCTAAATTACTAATGATTACAGAAATGAAAATTCAAGCAACTTTGGAGTTTCCACTCATACTTATCAGCCTGGCAAAAATAACAAAAGAGGAAAATGACAAATGTTATAGATGCTATGGGAAAACAGGCACACAGGACACTCCTGGTGGGGCTATGCATTGATCCAGTCATTCTGGAAGGCAATTTGGAACTATGCCCAGAAAGTTACTAAACTGTTTATAGACTTTGATCCAGCTATATCACTACAATTCCCATTACTCTCAAAGAAATCAAAGAAAGAGGAAAATATGTACAAAAAAATTATAGCAGCTCTTCATGGGAGCCAAAAAGGGGTGGGGGGGAGTATCCTTCTATCGGAGAACAGCTTATCAATTTGTGTGCATGAATGTAATTGAATGTTATTATACCATAAGAAACGGTGAAATGAAACTGGAAAGATCTCAAATCTACTGAAGAGTAAAGTGAGTAGAAACAGTAAGACAACGAATGCATAGATAAGAACATTACAGACCAAAGGTACTTCGAAAATCTTTAGAACTTTAATCAATGCAATGATAGACTTAGAGTCCAAAGGAATAAAAATTGATCGTGACACTCATCTCTAGACAGAGAAGTGATTAACTTAAAATGTAGAAAGTGACCTCCTTTTCATATACGACCAACGTGGAAATTCATTTTGCCAGACTATGCAGCTATGTATTGAAGGTTTTATTTCTATTTTAATTTTGCTTGATTATGGGAGAGGGCAATGGAAGGGACCGATTATTTTGAAAAACAGCAACAGAGGATATACTTTGCAGTGTTTATGATGAGCACAAGTAAAAAGATTACTAAGAAGATAATAGCAGTTCATTACCATTCTGTTACAGAAGAGAAAGTCTGCAAGAAACTTGACAAGATCCTCCAAACCAAGCCAACATCTGTATTGACGATTTGGTAACTTCAATGAAGAGCTGATGATGGCACAATATGGGTTAGAAAATATGGCTCAGGATTAAAAAATACAAGAGGCAAAAGTCTTATAGATCAAAAGCTTCATGCTTGCACATCCTTTAAGAGTTGGAAGGCGATACACAGAGTAAGCACTAAACATCACCAAAAATGAAATTAACTGTATCATAGACAAGAAATGATTCAAGACTGATTCGTGACCATGGAGATGACCGTGGTTTCTTAAAGGCAATGCCCACAAACAAGATGTGGGAGCTATTTCCAAAATAACTATGTTCAGCCAGCTAGACCATAAACTATTCAGAGCAAAGGTAAAATCAAAACAAAGTTAGACAAAACAGTGAAAAGGAGATGCCAATACTACATGGCACTACAGCAAGCTGAACATAACATTCAAAGTATCTGTTGGCAATTTCACCAAAGGAAAAGGGGAAATGCATGGATTTTGATCATTGTTATTTCTCAAATAAAAACAAATGTAAAACTGCCATCATGATATGGAAGACAAAAGACAAGAAACTTATTTAGCCAGCAAACATGTAATCTCTTTGCCAAGGAGACAGATAGAGCGTACAAGGCCAATGCCTGTTTCTATAACATATTCATTTTTTGTTTGTTTTGAGGATATAGTTGGCCTTAGAAATTTATTTTATTTTTAATTTATGGAATAAAACAAGCATTTCCATAACAGTGTATATTTTTAAAAAGATGATTGTACATAAAACTGCAAATCTATTATGTACAACTTAATATTACTTTTAAATATGCAATGAAGTTATCATGTAAATTTATTTCTTGTTCTTTTTATACTTTTTTCTTCCCTTCCCCCCACCCTAGAAATAGCTACCATTAGACACAAATAGGTGTATATGTGTGTGTGTGTGCCTGTGTGTCTGTGTGTATGTATGTGTATGTGTAAGTATATGTATATATACACACACATGTGTGTGTATATATACATATACATACGTACATATAATTATTCTATGCTTACCTCTATTTATCAGTTCTTCCTTTGGATGCAAGTAGCCTTTTCGTTTGTCCTTTATAGTTAATTTGGGCATTTATAATGGTCAAAATGTCATATTCAATTGCTGTTACGATATACAGTATTCTCTTGGTTCTGCTCATTTAACTCTTCATTATTTTCCACAAGTCTTTCCATGTTTTTCTAAGATCATTGAGCTCATCATGTCTAACACACTCATAAAAACATTCCAGAGAAAAATGGTAGAAGACTACAAGAAATGCAGCCTCACAAAATAGCAAAGCTCAGTGGAGGGATAGACAAGTCTATGAAAAGTTTAGCAGAAGACCCAATGAAGCTATGTTATCCCAAGAACATATGGATTAAACTAGAAGGACTCCAAATAGATGGCTAAGTAAATGCATTTGTCAACTTTCAATGGTGACCTAGTTTCAACATCAGTAACAGTGGAACCAGTACTTCTCTATTCACTTCAGTGCCCAATGAGGTATAAGGAAATGGCGACGACACTTAAGAAGTCAGGTAGTATGGTTGGACATGGCGAAGGAATACAAACCTAACTTGGTGCCCGAATGGAAAGAATATTGAAAGCCTTGGCACAATGTGCCACTTACTAAATTCTGTAGATCAGCTTGGGTTAGATTGACTGATGTCTTGCATAGAATCCAAATGAAAAAGGGATTCTCTCTAGGTCTATGCAGAGATAATTATTATAGAAGCTAAGGAAGAACTAGACAAATGAGTAAATATCCCCTACCCATTTTTAGATTCATTCGATATAGTAAAAATGTCAATGCCTCCCAAATTAACTCACAGATGAAATACAATAGCAATCAAAATTCCAACAGGCAAGTTGATGGTGTTAGGGAAAGTCATTAAATTTAATATGGAATTAATTAAAATGAACAGGAAAGAATCTCAATAGAATCTATAAAAAAAATAATGAAGGACTTGACCTGGCAGCTCTGAAAATATATCACAAAACAAATAATTGTAACGACTCTCTGTTCCTGGGGGGAAAACAGATCAATGGAAACAATGAGTTATAGAGAATAGAGCACCGGCCTCATAGTTAGAAAGAGGTGGGTTCTAATTGCACTTCAAACACTTATTAGTTATGGGATCCTGAGCAAAGCACTTGACCTCTCTGAGACTCAGTTTCTTCATCTGCAAAATAAGGGACTTGACTTCTAAAGTCCCTTTCAGCTCTAAATCTGCAATCCTGTGATCTCCTGAACATAACTTATGAGATTAGTGTTTGATAAACCCAAGGAAAAAAAGATTACACATTCAAAAAGCTATTATTACTTATTCATGATTTTCGTTCTAAAAACTTTGTCCAACTTCTCGTAATTCCACAGAGATGATCATGGGTTCTCAAAGGCAATACCTATAAACAACTAAGTTCTTGTAGGTCCCACCACTCAGGAAAGGCTTTGGGTATAGACTCCAAAACAGACTGAAAATTATATGTGGACCAAGGCTTGCTAAGGTCAGAAGAGTTCATTTCAGGATCAGCTATGGAGACTAAATGTTACAGTCCCAACAGCCCTCAGAGACTATCTTCCAAGTTGTAGCAAGATTACTATGGGCATTTGTGCATACCCTTTGACCCAGCGTTACCACTTCCAAGGCCAAAGAGATCACACAAATGGGAAAGGGACACATATGTACAAACATATTTATAGCAGCTCTTTTTGTGGTAGCAAAGAATTGGAAGTCAAGGGGATGCCCATCAATTGGGGATTGGCTAAACAAGTTGTGGTATATGAATGTAATGGAATACTGTTGTGCTATAAGAAATGGGGAAGATATGGACTTCATAATAACTTGGAAAAACCTACATGATATAATGCTGAGTGAGTGGAGCAGAACCAGGAGAACATTATACACAACCACAGATATATTGATTCTGTGATGACTAACCTTGATAGACTTGGCTCTTCTCAGCAACACAAGGTGCAAAGACAACTCCAAAGGACTCATGATAGAAAGAGCTATCTACATCGAGAGAAAGAACTATGTTGTCTGAATGTAGATTGAGGCAAACTATTTGCTCTCCTTTTTTTCTTCTTTTGTTTTTTCCCTCCTCTTTTGTTATTGTTTTGTTTTTGGGGTTTTTTTTGTTTTGTTTCTTCTTTCTCTTGATTCATTTCGTTGGTCATAATTTTTCTTTACAACTTGACTATTGTGTAAACAGGTTGAATTCGAAGTTATATGTAGAAGATATATTGGATTCCATGCTGTCTCAGAGGGCGGGGGAGAAAATCTGGGACTCAAAATCATGTGGAACTGAGTGTTGTAAACTAAAAATAAAAAATCATAATTAAAAAAAAGATTACTATGGGCATCAGTGGAGAGAATCGTCAATAGAAATTTATCAAGGGCCTACTGTATGACAGGCACTATGCTAAGCACTGGGGATAGAAATAAGAAAAAGAAAAAGTCTGTGCTCTCAAAGAGCTTATACATCTAGTGGGAGAAGACAACCAGGAAGGTGAAAAGGGTGGGGCTTCAGAGAGTATGATGGGCTATAATGTTCAGCTAGTGGGAGATGGAGAGTTGGCTGGAAAGTCTGCACTGTCTATAAGTGGATGCTTTGGGAAGAATTCATTGCTCTGCCCTCCAGCTCTCCAATCAGAAAGGAAGGGCAATTGAGGGTACTGAGAAGGTGTGGAGGACAAAAGTTGAAGCAATCTCCATGATTATGGGATTTCTGGTGATGAATTTATCCTAGGGGAAGCATAATGTTCAAGGAGGCAGAATTGAGCAAAGAATTTGGTAGGAAATGAAAAGTCATGGGTCTTTGAGATATTGAAGCATTTTTATTTTTAGAAAATTTGACAGGTCGACTTGAGGTCAGGAAGATCTGAGTTCAAATTCTTCCTCATACACTCTCTGGCTTTATGACCCTGAGCAAGATATCTAACCTCTCTCAGCCTCAGTTTGTCCTCTGTAAAGTGGGGATAATAGCACCTGCCTCACCAGCTGTGAGGATAATGAGATAATATTTATGAAGCCCTTGGCAAACCTTAAAGTGTCATTGAAATCTTAGCTATTGTTGCTTCTATCATTATTGGCTTCTCCCTCTGACTCTGCTCCCACATCCAGTGGGTTCTCTAGTCTTACCGATCCTGTCTCTAAGGCATGTCTTATACCTGTCCCCTTCTGTCCACCTACTCAACCAAAGCCCCACTTCAGGCCCTTATGACCTCTCTCCTGCACTGTTGCAATAGCCTTCTAATTTGTCTCCTTGTCTCAGGTCTCCCCCTACTCCAGTCCATTCTCTAATTAGCTGCCCAGTATTTTTCCTAAAGAGAAGATTTAAACATGTCACCCCCCCCAATAAATTGCAATGACTCCCTATTGCCTCCAGGATCAGATATAAAATCTTCTGTTCACACTTAAAGGTCTTCATAACCTTTCCCCTTGTATCCTTCCAGTCTTCTTACAAATTGCTCCTCTTCACACACTCAAGAATCAGTCACACAAAGTAAGCCACCTCTCCTCTCTTTTGTGATGGCTGTCCTCCATACCTAAAATATTGTCCTTTGCCTCTACCGCTTGGATTTCCTGGCTTCCTTTGAAAGTTCAACTCAGGTACCACCCCCTGCAGGAGACTTTTCCTGCCCCTCCCTCCAGCTGTTAATTCATTCTCATCTACTCTGTATGAATAGATACATATATGTATGTTTATACATATGTATTTGATATGTATATAATAAAAATATATACGTAGATAAGGAAAAAAGCAAAAACATTTTCTCAAAGAACTTAAATTTTAATTGAGGAGACAACATGTATAGAAATATATGTAATATATGTATGTATATATACATATATGTCTGGGAGAGACGGAGGGAGGCGGGGAGAGAGAGAGAGAGAGAGAGAGAGAGAGAGAGAGAGAGAGAGAGAGAGATTAGCAAAGTAGCTGGCATATAATAAGTGCTTAATACATGCTTGCTGACTCATCAAGGTTATTTAAAAGGGGAAAAAGTCCCTCTTTACATACAATAATCATATGCTTTTTTTTCCAATATCAAACATAGTAGGCCTACTGTCAATATCCTCTAGGAAGGATATTGATGAACTTGGAGAATACGTAAGGGACAACCAGATAGTTGAATGAATCTGGGTTGTTTATCTTGGAAAAGACATGAGCCAAAGCAGATGTGATTGCTTTCTTCAAGTATGTAAAGGCTACATGGTGGGGGGATTAGACATGTCCTGTTTGGCCCCCACAGGGGCAAAGGATGGAAGCTTCTCATGTACCTTAATCTAAGGGGGAAACAAACTTCTTTATAATTTGAATGAATGATCTGCCTTGAGAACTAGTGAGTTCCCTGTTGGTAGAGGTCTACAAACATAGTTTGGATGACCACTTGTTGAGTACACTGTATATAAGATTCTTATTTCAGTTGAGTTCAAACCGGATGGCCTCTGAGGTCCTTTCTGACTCGATTACTCCATCAGACAGAAAACTTCCTGGCATAAAATCAATCTCCCGGCCTACGAAAGGAAGGTTCCAACTTCCTTAAGAGCATCTATCTATAAAACCTCTTGCCCCTGCTTCTTGGCATGTAAATGTCTCTGAGGTCATCTTCTATGCCTGTAGCAGATCTATGCCCCTGATGTATGGACACAGTCAACTGTCACTGCTTAGACAGAGTGGAAGGCCAGTTTGAATAAGTAAAAAGCCTGAATCAGTGAATGTTGCTTAAAGACCTACAGTTCTGTTACAGTCAAGTATTTACAGTAATTGTAATG
The DNA here is from genome assembly GCF_011100635.1 of Trichosurus vulpecula. NCBI lineage: Eukaryota > Metazoa > Chordata > Mammalia > Diprotodontia > Phalangeridae > Trichosurus > Trichosurus vulpecula. The sequence continues at coordinate 187,433,547 of NC_050581.1, read as the reverse complement.
AGGCTAATAACCATTGAAGAATCAAGTGCTTTGGGGAAATTACTTCAATTAAAAGATAAGAATAATTTGTAATTAGCCTATCATTGCAAGTAAATAGGTACTTCAGAAGTACTGAAGGCTTCTTGAAACAATTCGTCCCTCAAGTCTTTCAACACAGTTTCCTCCAAAATCTTGTTTGTACTCATTTATTTTGCTTTTAAAAAAGACACTTCTTTTCACAGATGGTCCAAGGAGTGCATTTGTTTTCTGGATCTCATTTTTGCTAATATCTCTGCTTTTTCTATCCCTTTCCTTTCCAAAACCATCCCCGCCCCACCCCCTGCCCAGTGAGACATTACAAGAGATAAATTTCAAAAGGACCCATTGTGAATTATCAGAAATCAAGCCACTGATGTGTGAGATCACTTGGAAAATGCTGGTTACCCTTAAAACTCTCCGTGAGAAAAGTTTGTATAAATATAATCCCCTTTGACCCTTACAATAACTCAGAGACGTAAGTGCATTATTCTCATTTTACAGATGAAGAAACTGGGGCAAAGAGAGGTTAAGTAACTTGCCTGGGGCCATACAATAGGTATCTAAGGCTGGACTTGGAACTCAGATCTTTTTGACTGAAGGTGGAGCACTCTGTCCAAAGTACCACCTAGCTGCCTCTACAATTCAGTAGCAAGTGGGGTCTCCATGAATTAGGTATAGGACTGGTTGGGTGAGAAGGTCATTGTATGATTTGAACTCCTCCTCTGTCCCCTGAACCACTAGCAGCTCTCTGATGCCTAACATTTCCATCTTGAAAATGAATTTCTTGGACCCGGAGCTCTATCTCCATATTAAAGTGCAAATTGCTATGGTTCTAAGTATGAGTGAATTTCTCAGACACTGTCCTGTGACACAGTTTTGGTAGATATGAGCAGGAAGTGTTTATGGAGGCCTTTAAGGGGGGAAGAATCTGTCAGTCGATCAATATTTATTAAACATTTGCTGTCTTCCAGGGACTGTGCTAAATGCTGGGAATACAGACATTAAAAAAAGAAGTCCCTGACCTCAAAGAGTGAATAATATAATTAGGGGAAGTTGAAAAGGGGGGAGGGGTAGGAAAGGTACCCAACTGGAGACATGGTGGAAGGCAGAGAAGTCCCAATGTAGTGCAGCCAGGTAAGGAATGAGATGTTCTGACCTGGATTCTTTCCTTAAATGGAGGTTGGAAAGTTCATGACTCCACCCTTCAATCAGAGGCACTGAAGGTGGTGATGAAGTGGAGTCCCCAAGGCTGATGGGATCTTGCAGGAGTGGGGGTGGGCAGGGTGGATCTCAAAGTAGGGATACTTTGGTATCACAGACATTGATATGGCATTTCTAGAGCTGGAAGGAACCTTCAAGGTCATTGTGTCCCACCTCCTCATTTTCCAGATGTGGGAACTAAAGGCCAGAAAGATTCAGTGGCAGGCCCAGGGTCACACAGCTCCAAAGTGTCATACCCAGGCCTTCCTTACCCCAAGTCCGGCCCTCTAACTACTACAGTACTTTAGGGAAGAGAAAGGGGGAAGAGGAAAGGAAAGGGGAGAGAAAAAAGGGAAATGGAGTTGGGGAGGAGAGAGAAAGTAATGTGAAGAAGAAAAAGGGAAGTGAGAGTGCTAGGCAGGGCAAGTGCCTACAGAGTGGAAACCACCAAAACTTGTCCATACTTCCCAGACTTAACATAAGTGGTCATGGGTCACATGACTCCTCATACTTCTTGGCCCCCAGCAGTGCAGTGGAACACATGACTGTGAGTCCAAAGCCTAGCTTGGCTGCTTATTATAAATGTGATCCCGAGGGAAGTGTTTCAGCTAACTGAGCCTCTGAACTCATATGCAAATGGAAGATTGGACTCAGTGGCCCTGAGGTCTATCCCAGCTCCAGAGCTAGGACCCTATGAGCTTTAACTGCCTCATTTAAAGCATCCAAACACTTCCCCCAAGTTGGTTCCTTCAAGGAGCAGCAACTTTCCCACTAAATATCCATCTCTTCCAGAAATTTCTCCCTAAATTACATCATTTCAGAGGAAGAATCACCTGCTACATAGCCCAGGCCGGTTCCCAAGTCTAGGACCTCACCAACTTCATGATCTCTTGGGGGGAGTTTGAATTTGTCCTATTCACAGTGTGAAGCTGATCTCCAGTGTTACTGCAGAGCTCATGGTGCCCCCAGAGTTCCCAGCCCCTCCCACATAATCTTTGGCCCTTTGTTCAGGTGATGACATTACCAGCTTCATAAGGTTCTGGGAGATGAAGATTTCAAATGAAAAATGAAATAAAGATGGAGAGGAACCCTATGAGCTCCTAGGCTGCCTCATGTGTGCAGCAGTCTTCATTCCACAAGATTCTGGACCACCAGTGTCTAAGAAAGGAATCACTTTGGAGACATGCAGCATTTGATGAGAAGCCAATGGGTGGCACCAGGAATGCCAGTGTCACTTGGCCTTCTCTTAGGTGAATGTTTTTCTGTGGCTCTGTCCTAGCCAGTCCAAAAGAGCCTTCAGCTTGCTGACTCAGATTCCATGATTGATTGTTCAGGGCACATAGATGTTTTCCTTTTTTAGCTTTTCCTTCATTGATCTAGCTATTTGTCTCCCACACAGTTCAGTCCTATGACTGAGACATTGTTAGACTATTAATCACCTCCCTATAGACCATTCTCCTGTATTGCATTTGCTTTCTGACGCCCTTCTGCCTCCCTCACTCCCTCCCTGCCCTGTCTCTCTCTCTCCCTCCCTCTCTCCATGTTTCTCTCTCTCCCCCATCTCCCTCTTCACATCTCTCACCCTCTCTCCCTCTCTTTCTGCCTCTTCCAACTTTCTCCCCCCACTTCTCTCCCCGCCCCCCCAGCTCCTCCCAGGCCCTCTTTTCCTCCCTCCTCCAATGTCAGACTTTGACCAATCCAGTGCCCATCAGGGTTATTTACAGAATCAAATAAGATATTTATAAAATATTTTGCACTTTAAGGTGATATTCATATTTATACATACATTTATTCATGTACACATATGCATGTATGCACACTTATCATCGTCATCCTTATTATTCTCATCATCTTGTCCATGGAATTTGGCTAAAGACTGTTTGAGGAAAAGCCATTCTCCTGGGATTGTTCCCTTCTATTTAATGTTTGGTAAAAGAATATTACGCAGGTGGACAAGTTATTATCTTTTTCCTCTTACCATGACAGGCAGTACAGAGTAGTAGACAGAGAACTGACCTCCAAACCCAGGAGAACCAACCTTCAGCCTCTGTCTCTCACACAGACTGGCTTTGCCACCATGAGCAAGTCAATCAATCTCTCCAGTCTCTAAGAAATACTCTATAGCTAGAGGTTCCTGAGAGTAAAGTGGTCATTTGTCAGCTGATTGGTTACAGACAGAAAATTCGAGATGACTTAGCATAGTGTTTGGCCCATAGTAGACACTTAATAAATATTTTTGATTGACTGATAGACAACTCCCGTAGCATATTGGAGGAGGGTGTGTGTCTCATTTTTTTTCCCATATGATGTTGATTTCCCCTGCTAGGTCTCTATATTTTGAAAGCTTTTCACTCCATGTAGCTTGGAGGTTATGAGTTCAGGGAATGGTATCATCTATTAAAAATGCTGTTCTTAAGTTTTTATGAATAGTTATCATGTGCTGATAAGGGTAGGGAGGCATCAGTTAGGTTGGTGATAATGTCCTGGCTTCAGCACAATTTATTATTGTGTTGGTTGGAATATTGTGAGGACTGTACTTATGGTATGAGGAATTTGTCTTCTGTCAAAACATTTCTCACAGCCAGCTTCTGATATGTAATTCTAGCTGCCAGCTCATGTCTTGCTAGCTTATCAGGTGCTAAATTTTTGTGGACTACAGTAATGTGTTGCTGTTTCTAACATTCCTTTGCAGAATTCACCTTGATCATTGTAGGCTTTTTAAGGATAAACTGTTGATGATTTCTGGTGTTGATGACCTGAGGCATCATAAACCTTTCTGCTTGCATAAACAGATCTGTATGACTGAATTATCCCTTAATAGCCTTAATTTGGAGGTCAGTCACAGAATGAAAACTCTCATACTATATTTTACTGGGAAATCACATTTACTGGGAATCATCGAAATGCACAGGAATCAAGGCCACATGATGAAAAACCAGACCCAAGACCAAGTGCAATTGCCGTCAGGCCCACCCAGAGAGATGAAGCAAGTTGCTCACCATCTCAGAGGGAGGAAATGGCCAGGCTGGGATTCAAACTCAGTGGCTCTCTGGATTCTCAAGCCAGTGTTCTTTCCAGTGCGCCCTGTTTAGGAAAGAAGAATGGAACAGTCACAGAGTGTTCTTTACTGTCAAGGAATTCCATGATTGAATATAGATCTGTATCACTCCACCATACTTCCATCACTTCTTTCCCTCCTTCCATCCAAGCTGTTGCCAAGGCCTGTTAATTTTACCTCTGCATCACCTCTAGAAGGTATCCCTTTCTCCCTTTTGACCCTACGGCTACTCTAGCGTAGGCCCCTATCACCTCACACCTGTATAACTGCACTAGCTTGCTGGTGGGTCTCCCTGCTCCCAGGCTCTCCCCATTCCAATTCATCTTCTGTTCAGCTACCAAAGGGATTTTCAAAAAAGTGCAGGGCCATCTATATCATTTCCCCTCTCTGCTCAATAAATTCCAAGGGCTCCCTATTACCTCCAGGATCAAATACAAAATACTCTGGTTTTCAAATCCCTTCATATTGGGTGTTGTCGTCGTTCTGTTTTTCTGTTGTGTCTGATGCTCTGTGACCCCATGTGGGGCTTTCTTGGCAAAGATACTGGAGTGGTTTGCCATTTCATTCTTCAGCTCATTTTACAGATGAGGAAACTAAGGCAAACACAGTTAAGTGACTTGCCCAGGGTCATGCAGCTAGTAAATGTCTGAGGACAGATTTGAACTCAGGAAGATGAGTCTTCCTGATTCCAAGCTCAGTGTTCTATCCACTGTGCCACCTAGCTGCCCCCCTTTATAACCTGGCTGCCTCCTACCTTTCCAATCTTCTTATACTTTCCTTTCTCCCTGACATATACTCTTCGATCCAGTGACACTGACCTTCTGGCCGTTTAACAAACAAGACACTCTGTCTCTGAGCTCTGGGCATTTTCTTTGGCTGTCCCCCCAAATGGAATTCTTTAACATCCTTCACTCTAACCACTGCCCTCCCTGGCTTCCTTTAAGTCCCAAATAGAATCCCACCTTGTACAGAATGCCTTCCCTTTTAATTCTAATGCCTTCCCTCTCTCTCCATCATTTCCTATTCATCCTGTGTATAGCGTGTTTGTACATATTTGTTTGCATGTTGTCTCCCCGTTAGATTGTGAGCCCCTTGAGGGCAGGGACTGTCACAAATCAGTTAGCCTCTCAGTGCCCTAGGCAACTCTCTAGGACTCCAAGTTGCAAACAAAGTCCTGACCTGCACTTTGGTAGAAGGAATTTCCAATCCAGGCATTCCCTAGAACCAACAAAATCACAAGTCACAATCCATAAAAAAAAAATGACTAAAACTGCATGTAGAATAAAGCCTATACAAATAATACACAGCTTCTCCCAAAGAGATTAGGCAGAAGTGAGGAAGGCAGGGTCACATAAAGGTGGGTGGGGAATGGAATTGCATTAGTGATCATGTCAATGTCTCTGAATTTTAGAGACTCTGAATGTGAGTGAAGATAAATGTTGATTCCCAAGCCTCTGGGGAATTCTGACATCCTACCACCTTTGAATTTCACAATATCCATAATTCCCTCCAGAAATCAAGTTCTTTATAAGCATATATTTTTTTAATTAAAATTCACTTAGTTTTGAGACTATAGAGATAATCGGTGACACAGAGTGACTTCCAGAGCCAGGAAAGGAAATCACAAAAGCAGAGGTGCGTGATAAGCTATTTTTAATATCTCTTTTTAATTGAGACAATGTTTTATACCTTCAAATGCCTGCCAATTAAGTCAGCATTGGTACAATGCTTGGATTCTCTATGGCAAGTTGAATTAATTACCCTTTGGGGAAAATTCTATGACTTAATAATCTCATGGTTGGCTCATCGCATAGCCAATGTTACACACTCACTTGCAGTTATACCAATCTCCAGTAACTCCACACTCTTAAGTCTTGCTCACATGCCACTGGCACTCTCTTTTTTTCTGGAAAGACATTACCTGGGGCTCAGCATTGTGCCATTCAGATGCAGGGCTGCCCTCATCCCTCCCAACTGGATGATATTGCCAGACAGAAGGATATCAGGACCCTGAGTTGCACATTCTCAACACTTGAAACCTAACCCAGTGTTCACATATTTTGGGAAATCAAGGCTCATTAAAGGAGGAAAATTCAATCCCTTTTGAAATTACACCAGTTTACTCACAAAACTGCCAAGGATACACCCTGAATGTGCCCACAAACCATTCTTGCTGACTCTCAATCATGCCACATCATCTCTCCCCTTCTCACACTAATCATGCCAAGTGCAATATGAAAATCCTGTTGACCTTTCCTTCTTTGCGCACTCAAGTCCCTGCTCGATACACCCTAGGGGACTTCACAACAACACAGAGAAGTAACTCTCATTGGCCATTCCAAACAACTATAACAGCTGCCTAGGTGCTCTTTCATGACCTGGATAGTAATTAATGATTGAGGGAAACTGCCTCCTTACACGGCTGTCTGCCTTCTCCAAGATTCTTATCCTTAGCACACAGACAAAAAAGGAAGACACTGAATTATATGATCAAACGCAGTCACTACGTTATGTAGTGTGATCTCTTACTTCCCTATCGTCACAACCCCACAGAAGGCTTGTCAAATTCAGATCATTCAGTTCCTGGATACATAAGGGAACTGGGCAGGAAAATAAGAGGGAGAAAGTTATAACTCCAACATACTTAGTGGATGCGTGGTCACTGCTAGTTTGTTGTTCAGAGGGCAAAAGAAAAAAATGCCTCTTGCCCAGAAATCAGGTATTTCATTGGTATTTCCCTCCCTGTTGATTGCTATAGAGTAATAGACTACTGTGGTCGATGATGATGATGATGATAGCCTTCTTATAGTGCTCTAAAATTTTCAGTGTTGTACAAATATTAATTCCTTTGATCCTCAAAAATACTCTGTGAGATGGGTACTCTTATTGTCCCCTTTCTAAAGGTAAAGGAACTGAGACACAGAGAGCTTGTGACTTCCCTAGAACCAAACAGCTGATAAGAATCCTGAGGCATGATTCATACCCAGATCTTCTTGACTCCAAGGACGGTGACCTTGTCCCAGAAATGTTTCCCTCTGAACCCCATCAATCAAGATGGAGGTTAAGTGGCTTTTTCAAGGTCACATAGACAATAAGAGATGAATTGTCCTCTAATAACTGTTAGCTCTTTTACAAAAGCATTGATATATTATTTATTCCAACACCTTGTACAGTGTTTCGACAAATGGTAGGACTTAACTATTTTTGAATGATCAAAATCTCTCAGATAATTAATTTTTCAGTTATTTTCTTTGATTCATTCATTACTCAATATAGGACTGCTTAGTACTCATTTGAGTCTGTATCATTTATTATATCCATCATTGCCCATCATTTTATGGTTTCTAAAGTGTATTTCATATTCCTTCCCTGCTGCATCTGTTTGTGAATTTCTTATATTCTCACATCATGATTTTTTTTCCTTCAGGTACTTGTGTGATCCTGAAACATAAATCTATCCTTTTTGATGCCTGTATAATAACCACCAGAGGTCTGCCAACTCAAATTTTTCCAATGTTTCCTAAATTTGTAATTTTCTTCATTTCTATCTTTCCATTAAATTTGCTGAGTTCTAAAAAAGGAAGGTTAAACATCTTGTCCAATTGTTACCTTACTGTGTACATAGTTTTCCATTTCAGTTAGTTCTTCATTTAAATCCTTAGACACTGTGTCCTCTAGTCCATATATTTAACACTGACAATGTGGTTTGGTTTGGTTTGGTTTGGTTTTGAGAGGAAGAAGAGTGGAGTAGATAAAGGAATGGTCTTGGCCTCTGGATAGACCTGAGTACAAGTCCTGCCCCTAAACCCTGTGTTCTGTTATGATCAAAGTTATGCTACAGACCAAATGAGAATCTTAATGTTTTGGTCCTCTTGAAATGAATTTTATATGATTTAATTAGGAATTTCAGGAGACAGTTTGCCCAAAGTATCCACAAAATCAAGCAATCTTATCCATCCTCCTATCCCTTGAATTTTTATATTTTTTCCAATTGCATGTAAAAACAATTTAAAGTCTTTTTTTTTATTTTGAGTTCCAAATCCTCTGCTTTCTTCCCTTTCCCACCCCTTCATTGAAAAAGCAATCGGGAGCAGCTAGGTGGCACGGTGAGTAGAGCACTGGCCCTGGAGTTGGGAGGACCTGAGTTCAAACCCAACCTCAGACACTTGACACACTTACTAGCTGTGTGACCTTGGGCAAGTCACTTAACCCCAATTGCCCTGCCTTCCCCCCTGCAAAAACAAACAAAAACAGAAAAAAAAGAATTTACAAAAAAAGCAATCAATTTGATATAGACCATGCATGTGCAATCATGCAAAATATGTTTCCATATTAGCCATCTTGCACAAGAAAATACAGAAAACAAGGAGGAGGGAGAAGAGGACAATGGGGAGTTTAAAAAGTATTCCTCTATTTGTGTTCAGTTTGCTCTCTGGAGGCAGATAGCATTTTTCATTATAAGTCCTTCAAAATTGTCTTTGATCATTGTATTGCTCAGAATAGCTAAGTCACTCACAGTTAATTATTGTATAATATTGGTGGTGTTGTGTACAATGCTCTCTCTCTCTCATTTCACTCTTCATCAGTTCATATATATCTTCACAGTTTTTTTTTTCTGAAACCATCCCCCTCATCATTTCTTCATAGCATAATAGTATTTCATAGCATCATATGCCACACCTTTTTTGGCCATTCCTTAGTTGATGAATGTAATCCTCAATTTCCAATTCTTTGCTGCTACAAAAAGAGCTACTACAAATATTTTTAACATATGGATCCTTTTTCTTTTTTATCTCTTTGGGATAGAGGCCTAGTAGTGATATTGTTAGGTGAGAGATTGGTATGCACATTTTGCTAGCCCATGGGGTATAGTTCCAAATTGTTCTCCAGAGATCAGTTCACAATTCTACCAACAGTGCATTTTGTGTTTTTTCTTTTCTTTTTTTTGGATCATTTATTAATTTATTTAATCTTTTTAGTTTTCAGCATTGATTTTCACAAGAGTTTGAATTAAAATTTTCTCCCCATTTCAACCCTCCACCCCCCCACTCCAAGATGGCATGTATTCTGGTTTCCCCATTCCCCAGTCAGCCCTCCCTTCTGTCACCCCATTCCCCCCCATCCCCTTTTCCCTTACTTTCTTGTAGGGCAAGATAGGATTTCTATGCCCCATTGCCTGTATATCTTATTTCCTAGTTGCATGCAAAAACTTTTTTTTGAACATGTGCTTTTAAAACTTTGAGTTCTAAATTCTCTCCCCTCTTCCCTCCCCACACACCCTCCCTAACAAGGCAAGCAATTCCACATAGGCTACATGCATGTCATTATGTAAAACCCTTCCACAATACTCATTTTGTGAAATACTAACTATATTTTGCATCCTTCCTATCCTATCCCCCTTTATTCAAGTTTCTCCCTTGACCCTGTCCCTTGTAGAAAGTGTTTGTTTTTGATTACCTCCTCCCCCTATCTGCCCTCCCTTCTATCGTCACCCCTTTTTATCTCCTTCCTCCTTCTTTCCTGTGGGGTAAGATACCCAATTGAGTGTGTATGTTATTCCCTCCTCAGGTCAAATCTGATGAGAGCAAGATTCACTCATTCCCCCTCACCTGCTCCCTCTTCCCTTCCTACAGAACTGCTTTTTCTTGCCACTTTTATGTGAGATAATTTACCCCATTCTATCTCTCCCTTTCTCTCTCTCTCAATATATTCCTCTCTCATCCTTTAATTTGATTTTTTATTTTAGATATCATCCCTTCATATTCAACTCACCCTGTGCCCTCTGTCTCTCTATATATGTATATTCCCTTCAGCTACCCTAATACTGAACTCTCATGTATTATACACATCATCTTTCCATGTAGGAATGTAAACAAAACAGTTCAACTTTAGTAAGTCCCTTATGATTTCTCTTTCTTGTTTACCTTTTCATGCTTCTCTTGATTCTTGTGTTTGAAAGTCAAATTCTCTATTCAGCTCTGGTCTTTTCAATGAGAAAGCTTGAAAATCCTCTATTTTATTGAAAGTCCATATTTTGCCTTGGAGCATGATATTCAGTTTTGCTGGGTAGGTGATTCTTGGTTTTAACCCTAGCTCCATTGACCTCCAGAATATCGTATTCCAAGCCCTTTGATCCCTTAATGTAGAAGCTGCTAGATCTTGTATTATTCTGATTGTGTTTCCACAATACTCAAATTGTTTCTTTTTGGCTGCTTGCAATATTTCCTCCTTGATCTGGGAGCTCTGGAATTTGGCAACAATATTCCTAGGAGTTTTATTTTTAGAATCTATTTGAGGAGGCAATCTGTGGATTCTTTCAATTTCTATTTTGCCCTGTGGCTCTAGAATATCAGGGCAGTTCTCCTTGATAATTTCTTGAAAGATGATATCTAGGCTCTTTTTTTGATCATGGCTTTCAGGTAGTCCAATAATTTTTAAATTATCTCTCCTGGATTTATTTTCCAGGTCAGTGGTTTTTCCAATGAGAATTGGAAATTCACATTGTCTTCCATTTTTTCATTCCTTTGGTTCTGTTTTATAATATCTTGATTTCTCATAAAGTCACTAGCTTCCACTTGCTCCAATCTAATTTTTAAGGTAGTATATTCTTCAGTGGTCTTTTAGACCTCCTTTTCCATTTGGCTAATTCTACTTTTCAAGGCATTCTTCTGCTCATTGGCTTTTTGGAGCTCTTTTGCCATTTGAGTTAGTCTATTTTTTAAGGTGTCATTTTCTTCAGTATTTTTTGGGTCTCCTTTAGCCAGTCATTGACTTGTTTTTCATGGTTTTCTCGCATCATTCTAATTTCTTTTCCCAATTTTTCCTCTACTTCCCTAATTTGCTTTTCCAAATCCTTTTTGAGCTCTTCCATGGCTTGAGACCAGTTCATGTTTTTCTTTGAGGCTTGTGATGTAGGCTCTTTGACTTTGTTGACTTCTTCTGGCTGTATGTTTTGGTCTTCTTTGTCACCAAAGAAAGATTCCAAAGTCTGAGACTCAATCTGAGTGCATTTTCTCTGCCTGGCCATGTTCCCAGCCAACTTACTTGACCCTTGAGTTTTTCGTTGTCGGGGTATGACCACTTGTAAAGAGTACTTTGTTCTAACCTTGAGGGGATGCGCTGTTGTTTTCAGAGCTATTTCTATACAGCCAGCTCTGCCATACCAGCACTCCTGCTTCCCCAAGAATAGCCAGCAAGGACCTGACTCAGATCTTAAGCAGGCTCTTCACTCCTCCTCTGATCTGCCACTTAATTCCTCCCACCAGGTGGGCCTGGGGCCAGAAGCAACTACAGCTGTAGTTCTTTAGTTGCATTGCACCACATCCAGTGCCCCCAGGCAGTGGCCGAACTGCAAACTCTTTTTACTCTGTCCCAGGAGCTTTTCCCACTAACCTTCTCTGTTGTCTTTGGTTTTTGTGGGTCAACTGCCACAGCTCACTGATTCAGGGCGCTAGAGCCTGTTCTGCCCGGCTGCCAGTCTGGTTGGTCCAGTCGCAGCCCATGCTGGGCTCTGCTCCTCTCTGCTCCCAGGTCCGTGCGATAGACCTTACCCTGCGACCATCCAGGCTGTCCTGGGCTGAAGCTGTTTCCCTCTGCTATTTCAGGGGTTCTGCAGTTCTAGAATTTGTTCAGAGCCATTTTTTATAGGTGTTTGGAGGGACCTGGATGGGAGCTCATGCAAGTCCCTGCTTTCCAGCCACCATATTGGCTCCGCCCTGTTGTTTTTTGTTTATTCATTTTTCAGTCACATCTGACTCTTTGTGACCCCATTTTGGGTTTTCTTGGCAGAGATAGTGGAGTGGTTTGAATTTCCTTCTCCAGCTCATTTTACAGGTGAGGAAGTGAGGCGAACAGGGTTAAGTGATTTGTCCAGGGTCACACAGCTAGCAAATATCTGAGGCCAGATTTGAACTCACAAAGTTGAGTCTTCCTGGCTCCAGGTCTGGCACTCTATCCAGTGTGCCACCTAGCTGCTAACACTGCATTAGTGTCTCAATTTTTCCACATCCCCTCCAACATTTATCATTTTCCTTTTCTGTCATATTAGCCAATCTGATAGGTGTGAAGCAGTTGTTTGTTGTGAGGCAGAGTTGTTTGAATTTATATTTTTCTAACCAATAGTGACTTAGAGCATTTTTCATATGACTACAAATAACTTTGCTTTCTTCTGAAAACTGCCTGTTAATATCCTTTGACCATTTGTCAATTGGGGAATGACTTATACTCTTACAAATTTGACTCAGTTCTCCATATATTTGAGAGCTGAGGCTTTCATCAGAGAAACTGGATGTAAAATTCTCCTGTTTTCAGTTTTCCTTCTAATATGGGCCACATTGGAATTGTTTATACAATTTTTTAATGTAATCAAAATTATCCATTTTACATCCTATAATGTTCTATTCTTCTCTTACCCATAGTCCTGATTTTTAAGATATACCTTGCTCCACTAATGTGCTGCTGACATCACCCTTTATGTCTAAATCATGTACTCATTTTACCTTATCTTGGTATACAGTGTGAAGTATTAGCTGCTACTTAGTTTTTCCCAAATTGCTTTCTAGCTTTCTTAGCAATTTTTGTCAAATAGTGAGTTCTTATCCCAAAATCTTGGGTCTTTGGGTTTGTCAAATGCTAGATTACTAGGATCATTTACTACTGTGTGTCATTTACCTAATCTATTCCACTGGTACATCACTCTATTTCTTAGCCAGCACCAGATTGTTTTAATGATTACCACTTTGTAATGGAGTTTGAGATCTGGTATGGCATTGTCTTCTATTGATTCCCTTGATGTTCTTGAATTTTTGTGCTTCCAGATGAATGTTATTATTTTTTCTAGCTTTATAATTTTCAGTAGTTTGATTAATATGGCATTAAATAAGTAAATTATTTTAGGTAAAATTGTCATTTATTACATTGACTTGGCCTATCCATGAACAATTAATATTTCTCTGACTTTATTTTTGTGAAAATTATTTTGTAATTGCATTCATATGCTTTCTGGGTTTGTCTTGGCAGATAGAATCCCATGTACTTTATATTGTCTACAATTATTTTAAGTGGAATTTCTATTTCTATCTCTTGGTGCTGGACTTTGTTGGTAATATGTAGAAACGCTGATGATTTATGCAGGTTTATTTTATAACCTATAATTTTTCTGAAGTTCTTAATTATTTCAAATAGTTTTTGGTTGATTCTCTAGGATTCTCTAAGTATACCATCATATCATCTGCAAAGAGTAATAGTTATGTTTCCTCATCACCTGTTCTACTTCCTTCAACTTCTTTTCATTCTCTTACTGCTATAGCTAGCATTTCTAATACAATATTGAATAATAGTGGTGATAATGGACATCCTTCCTTCACCCTTGATCTTGGTAGAAAGTCTTGTAGCTTATCCCCATTACAGATAGTGCTTGCTGATGGTTTTAGATAGAAGATAATTATCATTTTGAGAAAGGCCTCATTTATTCCTATGCCTTCCAGTGGCTTTAATAGGAATGAGTGTTGTATTTTGTCAAAAGTTTTTTTCTGCATCTACTGAGATAATGATACAATTTCAGTTGGTTTGTTGATGTGGCCAATTATGCTGATAGTTTTCTTAATATTCAGCCAGACCTGCATTCCTGGTATAAATCCCACCTGGTCGCAGTGTATCTTTGTGATATATTGCTGTAATCTCCTTGCTAATACTTTATTTAAAATTTCCGTATTAATATCCATTAGGGAAATTGGTCTATAGTTTTCTTTCTCTGTTTTGGCTCTTCCTGGTTTAGCTATCAGCACCACATTTGTGTCATAAAAGGAATTTGGTAGGACTCCTTTACCTATTTTTCCAAATAGTTTATATAGTATTGGAATTAATTTTTCTGTAATATTTGGTAGAATTCACTTGTGAATCCATCTGGCCCTGGGGATTTTTTTTCTCAGGGAGCTTATTCATGGCTTGTTTAATTTCTTTTCCTAAAACAGGGTTACTTAAGTATTCTACTTCCTCTTCTGTTAATCTGGGCAATTTATATTTTTGTAACTATTCACCCATTACACTTAGATTGTCAGATTTATTTGCATACAATTGGATAAAATAGCTCCTAATAATTGCATTAATTTCCTTTTCATTGGTATTGAATTCACTCTCACCTCACACCCCTTGAAGCAGACCTATGGCAATTCACCTCTCTAGTAATAGTAGTTAGGATTCTCTGATTCTCTGCCAACCCCCTGACCTCAGAGTTTTTCTGAGGTTGACAGGATGTCCCAAATGGGAACACAGTGCCTTAGACTGTTGTTGCAGGGGCTGTATTCTTTAACCAATTGATTTCATCCAAATTGAACTCAGCAAAAGATGCTTATGTCAAGTGCTAAGTCAGCCTACAATTCTGCTGTATCCTTTTTCTGATTTTCCTAGTTGGAGAAATTTTCATAGCTTCATATGATTAATTAAAGTCCATCAATTTTTTAGACTGCAAAAGCATAGTAGTTACTCTGTAACCACAGGGCTAGACAGGATTTATTAGTATTGTCCCTAGATTGCATTACCAGTGTTCTCTTTCATTCCTGGTGTAGTAAATAAAATACTACACTTGTGATCATGAGAGAACTGGGTTCAAATCCTACTTCCAACACTTGCTGCCTGTGTGACCGTGGATAACTTAACCCTTTTAATTCCCACTTACCTCATATGTAAAAGGGGGCAATAACACCTGTTGTACTTCACAGGGTTGGGAAGATGATTAAATGACAAATGTATACAAAGTGCCGTGGAAACCAAGAAAGCACTGCAAAACATCAACCACTAACCACAAATCATAGACACTAATCTCTTTTTGGTTCACAAGAACAGATTCAGAAATCAATATCAGCATTTAAAGCTTATACATATTACATGAGTTTAGGTCAATTCAATGAAAAAATTAAATTCTATTTAACAATTATGTCCTGTGACCATGAACTAGGGTGGGGCAATCTGGGTTTTTCTACAGATTGACAAAATTTAGAGGATTTACCTTATTTGCTTACTTTACTCGTAGTCTTTCAAATAACTGAATTGAATATATAACAAGAGAAATTAATTAAAGTAGGAATCTATCAGATGATTTCACTCCCTCCCCATGAGAGCTCCTCCACACCAGGCTTCATTGAAATAGAAAGAATAACAATGTGGCATCTCGGAAAGAGCCCTGGCTGTGAAGTCAGGGGCCTGGGGTTCAAGCCCCACCTCAGATACTTACTCTGCGACCTTATGCAAGTCACCTCATTTCTTTAAACTTCAGTTTTCTCATCGGTAAAATGGAGGTTGAAGGGACTGGATGAGCTCTTAGGTCCCTTTCAGCTTCATACATATAGGCCCTGACCCTGTTCCTTCCCTCTCCAAAACCATCTTAAGGTTCACAGTTCAATATCTGAGGTCTTTGTCTCCCTTGCCTTGGGTGGTGTTCCAAGGGATCTCTCCCAAGGAGTCTTGTGTCTTGAGAGCCAAGGTCTTGTCTTGGTGTACCCTTTGTGCAAACTGACCTTATCTCAGAGAGTTGATCTGAGGGTTTTTTTTTGTGTTGCTTGCCCAGGGCAAAGCAATCCTAGTAAAGTCTCTTCTGATGATATACTAAGCATTGTGAATGATGTGAGAAAAATACATGACTCAGAGACCACTATGAAGGCTCTTATAATCTCATCAGAAAGACAAGAGGGACTCATGGAAAGTAATTAGGTAAACAATATCTCAGCATACAATCAGGCGGCTAGATGATCAGTCAAGTAAATGTTATAATGATATGAAAAGCAAAAGATCAGGGTGAACCTGGAGGTGAATAAAGACCCATAGAGGAGACAATATTTGATTGAGCCTTAAAGGATAAGTTGATTACAGATCTCTGGAGAGTAAAAAGGAAGGACTTTCATGTGAAGGAAATAACAGGAACAAAGGCTCGGTTTTGAGAAGACATGGCTTGCAACAGATTATTCTTGCTCAAGAAGCAGTTAGCAGAGTTTGCTTGACTCAATTAAAGTTGAGTGCCTTGGTCTCATTCACGAACCAAGATTCTGGAGATAGTGAGGAGGCTTGCCTGGCTGCAGTAGAGGTGAGAAGAGAGGTAAATGGGTGGGGTGGAAGGAAAGGAAAGATTGAAAAGATAGGGCATGACTCTATGGGATAGATTCTAACAGACTCTACAATAAATGGGATCATAAATCTAGGGCAGAAGGGAACTCAGAGGCTATCCAGTCCAATCCCTTCATTTTACAGATAAGTTAAGTCCAGAGGGGTTAAGTGACTTTTGGCTCTCTCAAGATCACACAGGCATTAAGAATCAAAGGTGGCATTTGAACCCAAGCCTTCTGACTCTAGAACTAGCACTCTCTGCTCTGTGCTGTCAGTTTTAATTCAAGTTTCCCACTTTAAGCTGCTACAAACAGCTCTGGAACCCCATTCCCAATTCCTTCTTCCCTTTGCTCTTCCCCTTTGCCCATTATCAAATAAGGTAACATGTCAAAAGCCCTCTGTGTCAGGGTGGTGGCACATGCCTGTAGTCCCACTCTGCTTCTTATGACCTGTGTGACCTTGGACAAGTCAATTCCCTTCTCTGGGTCTGTTTCCTCATCTGTAAAGGGAGGGGTTTGGATGATCTCAGAAGTTGCTTTCATCTTTAAATTGGTAATCTCTATGATCCTCCAGTCCTTTCTTACAGACTTTTATTCCTGCAACTTACAGTCTTGGAGAATAGCCTGGGGCCATGGAGAGTTTTAATGACTTTCAGGGTCACACATCCTATATGCATCAGAGGTGAGATTTGAACCCAGAGCTCTATCTACCACACCATATTTCCTCTCCTAATAGGGTCCTCCAAAACTGGAGTGGATACTTCAGCTAGTGATGGTATCTCCTCATATAAGGCAGATTCTCATTTAGCTGGACCCAGGCTGCTGAGATCCCTCCCAGCTCTGAGCTTCTGAGAGGTGCCCATACCTGGCACACAGTAGCTTCTCAGCTAATAGTTATTAAGTGAGTGAGTTCTGTGATTCCACAAAATTATTGCCAATTGCAAACTAATGGGCCCCATAGTAATGAGGTTTTGCTCTCAATTACAAAACACCCAGACACACATAAGCCTAATGAGATTGCCCAGAACCAGGCAGCTTAATCTCCTGTGGAGCCCAGGTGAATGACCTTCTTAACTGGAAACACTTCAGCCTTGAATAATGAGCCCTGATGTGTGTCCAGATTTTTAAAAGTGGTAAGTTCCTTTATGCCCCTCACATCTTTTAGAAATAGGGAAAAGAGCAATTGCTCAGAAGGAGTTGGACTGAATAGTCTTCAAGTTGCTTTCTAGATCTAGATTTATGACCCTATGTATGACCTTAGACAAGTCATTGAACCTAGCCTGGCTTCAGCTTCCTCATCTACAAAATGAAGGTGTTGGAGCAGAGGTCTCTTTCTGCCTCTGGATTTGCAATCCTGTGTTTGTAGGGCTCAGGAAGGCTGTTTGAAGTCAGTGAACTTGATTTCCCATTCTGTCGGGCCCATCATGAAGCTAAGGTTGTAGAAACAGCTTTTCTTGGTCAATGGCTCAAGGAACCAAGATGACGCACGTCAGGATCTGGTAACCTGGGCTGTATAGAGGCCAACGGGGAGCAATCTAGTCACTTTAATGAGGTAAAAGCAGGAAGGGATTATAAAGTACTCCTATTCCAAATGGAAGCTACATCTGGCAGAAGTGGGTGTGGTTATTATGGGGAAACCTCCAGAGACAGAACAAATCCCAGCAGGTTTCTCTGCAGAAGAAAGTCATTTCTGAAAAGCTTCTGGAGTAAGGTAAAAAGTCTCCTTGAGTTAAACAAGTGAGAAAAGTAGGACTTCCTGGGCCACTAACCCAATGGGGAAGACAAAAGGTGTTGGCACAGCATTTCTTCTGAGATGTCCTTATTCACAGGATCAGAGATTTGGAGCTAAAAGCATCCTGACAAGTAATCCGTCCAACTGCTTCATTTTGCAAATGAAGGCCCTGAGGCCAAGAGTGGTTAAGCCAATTAGCCTGGTCTTTGTTCCCCCGCAAATGGCAATCCATGACTTGTCTTTACACTGGGTATCCACCATGCCTGGAGTGCTCTTCCTCCACCTCATAGAAGCAAAGGAGACTGGGAGCAAGCAGTCAGGCAGGAGGAGAATCTGAAGAGAACCTAGGGAGGGGAGCACTTCAGTGATTGGCCCAGGGTCAGGAAGCCAGCTGGGGCATCTCTGTCCACTATGCCAGAGGTGGCAAACACAAAGACAGCAGAGCCTGAGAGTGCTGCCCAAACCAGACTAAAATGTAACTTGGAAATATTTAACAAGAAAATAAAAATACAATAAAGCCTAGATAATGTTCATATGTGCTTTTCAAAGGCATATTGGCCAGCAGGGATTCTTGCACAGTTTAGTAAGCTCCCATTTTTATTAAAGGTGAACACCACTGCACTATCCTGCCTTGTGGTTGTTCAGTTGTTTCAGTCATGCCCTACTCTCCATGACCCCATCTGGGGTTTTCTGGAGTGGTTTGTCATTACCTTCTCCAGCTTATTTTACAGATGGGGAAACTGAGACAAAAAAGGTTAAGTGACTCACTAAGCTAGTAAATGTCTGGGGCCAGATTAGTCTTCCTGACTTCAGGCCTGGCATTCTATCCACTACACCATCTAGTTGTAGAAGTCCAGAAGACCTGGGTTTAAATCCAGCCTCAGACATTTACTAGTTGTGTGACCTTGGGCGTGTCACTTAATCCTGTTTGCCTCAGTTTCCCCATCTACAAAATGAGCTAGAGAAGGAAATGGCCAGTATCTTTGCCACGAAAAACCCCACATGGGCTCGCAGAGAGTCAGACGTGACTGAAAAGGTCAAACAACAACCAAAGCCAAAAAGACAAGAGCGAATCCACCCTTTGCCAGAAAGTTGGAAGTTTTCAAAGGCAACAGAGAAGAAAGACAACGGATCTTTGGAGCTAAGGAGTGGGGTCAGACTCTTGCCAAAGAGTAGGGCTATGCCCTTGAACAAGGAAGAGCTTTTCCTCATCTAAGAGATGATGAGGAAAAACACCACACGTGTCACTATAGAACAGACCTTCCAGTTCTGGCGAGAGAAGGAAAGACTTCAAAGTAAATACAAGTAATCGCTAACATTTATACAGTACCTTAAGAGTGGAAAGCACTTGGCAAACATATCATTTGATTCTCTTAAGGACCTTGGGAAATAGACATTATTATTATCCCCATTTTACAGAAGAGCAAACTGATACTGAGAGAAATTAAGTGACTTATCCAGGGTCATACAGCTGGTTAAATGTCTGAGACATGGTTTGAACTAAGATTTGCCTGACTCCAGGTCCAGTGCCCTGTCCACTGGGCCACCCAGCTGCATGAAACTACATAAAGAGAAGGGAGAAATACTGTATAAATGGTAAGCCGATCTGTACACCGTGAAGAGTAACTGGCACAGCATACTGAGAGGACCATCAATGAAGAATCCCAGGAATAATAATATAGCACTTCATAAATGTTATCTTGTTGGATCCTCACAACAACTCTAGGAGGTAGGTGCCATTATTATCCCCTCTTTACAGATGGGGAAACTGAGACAAACAGGGTTAAGTGACTTGCCCGGGTCACACAGCTATTAAGGGCAGGAGGCAAGATTTGTGCTCTGGTCTCCCTACCAAATGCAGCTGCCTTTAGGTTTCTAATCCACAGTAATTCAGAGGAGACAATATACAAAAAGCAGAACGATATTAAAACTGACGTCTTCATGTCTCTACACAAATATGTGGGTTGTAAAATGACAAATAATAACAGGCTGCTGCTCATGCTTGGGATGGACTCCCTCCTCATCTCTGACTCTCAGAGGGCGAGTTTCCTTAGAAACTCAACTCAGCTCCACATCCTCCATGAAGCCCTTTCTGATACACCCAGCTGCTAATGGCCCCTCCCAATTATCCTACACTTAGGTATTTTGAAAAGAAATACTTCTTGCATGTGTTTTTGAATGTATGTTGTCTCCTTGAGGGAACATGTCTCATGAGGGCAGAAGCTGTTTCTTTTTTGTCTTCATATCCCTGGTGCTTACCGAGGTGCCTAGCACAAAATGGGAAAATCATAAATATCTGTTAATGGAGTGATTAAAAGTTGGTTGGCGCCAGGTTGTGGAAAGCCTTGGAGGTCAGACATTGATGATTGAGTCACAACAGATAAAGAGGGCAGAGTGGGTTTCAAAGAATTTAGAGAAAGATTTCAGAAGGGAGGGAGGGAGGAAGGAAAGAAGGGAGGGAGGGAGGGAGGATAGAAGGAAGGAAGGAAGGAAGGAATTGGAGCCCAAGGAAAGTGAGGCAATAGAAAGATAGCACTAAACTGACATCCATGAATTAAAATCACCAGGCACAGGCAAACTCCATCCCAAGGTACTGACTGGCAGGTGTGATTCTGGAGGTGTTGTTCATAGTCTCTGAAGAAATATGGTGACTGAGAAAAGTAGGCCAGTAATGAGCTGGTCTGACTTCATCTCGGTTTCAGAGAAGAATGGTGTGACAAATTCTTGGGGAAAATTCAGGAACGTAGTAGACACTTTAAAATGTATATTGATTAAGTACTTAAAAAAGGAAAGATTATCACGAAGAGCCAGAATAGTTTCATAAAGATCATACCAGGCCAATATCATTTCCTTTTGTGGCAAATAGATGAGGAAAATAAGAAAGATATAGTTTTCCCAACTTTCTGCCAGACCGAATCACTCACGGTGGCTTTTCTTGGGAAGGAGAGGACAAAATGAGGGGGTTCTTGGGTGGATACCAAGGTGGTTGAATGAGGAAGCTTTATCTGTTATTTACACCTCAGTGGGAATGAGTTCCTTAGATCCTTCCCCCAAAATAATTCAGTTTTTGATCAGCCAGGAAAGGGCAGAGAACGTGACTGGACTAGGTATTTGAGAGGAGGTGGAGACACCCAAGAGAAAATTATAAAACATGGGAAGCTGGAGGAACAAATGACAAAATATGCCTCCTTGTCAACAAATGTAATGGAGCAGACACTGACTCTGGAGTCAAAGGCCTGAATTCAAATCCTGCCTCTGATATTTCTTGGAGGTGTGACCTTGGGTGAGTCCTTTAACTTCTCAAGGCTGCAGGGACTGACCAAATGGCCTTTCCAGCTATGATTTTTCTGACTCCTTCACTCCTCTCAATAAGGCCATCATCCATCAGGAATCCATAGTACTGAGTGCGAGAGTAAAACCCTACATTCGTGGGAGAATCCAGCTCAGTAACTCTGCTTACAAAGTTTCATCAATAGGTGGAGGATTGTGATAATTCAAGGGCCCAGGCATTCTTCCCTGGATAATAAATCATCAACATGTGGAATATGACAGGCGCAGTAATTCAGAAAAAGATTTTAGTTAAGATTCATTTGGCGCTCACCATTAAAATGTTGCTGAACACTCTTAATAGGCATGCTTCTATTGGAACAAAGGGATTTGATTGCATTTATTTGAAAATTGGCACACCCACCATGGATCAGGGGGCCCATTAAAGAGCATTAATGGGCATGCATCTGGATGAATAAACACGGGACTAAACACAAAGATGGCGCCTATCTACAGACTATGCTGGCATCCCATTTCAAGCTACTGTTTTCAGCGGTAACAAAAGGGCGTGAGCATTCTTAATCAAGCCTTATTAATGGCCACTAATTCCAGAAAATGAATGACTATGATGAATTCGATCCAACAAACACATATTGAGTGACGTGTGTGTGTGTGTGTGTGTGTGTGCCACTTATGTGGGCTAGACTGGGGTAGAAGGGATGTAGAAAGACAAGACCATAGGTAGGACAAATTAGTGGGAAGCATGCAGTAGATAAACTGTTGGGAACCAGGCAAAAAGTATCTATTAGGAGTCTGCTATGTGCCAGGCCCTGGCACAGTCACATAGCAAGCATATAATCAATCATCAATAAACATTTATTAAACACCTTCTATGTGCCAAGGGGAAGCTATGTGGTGCAATGGATAGAGTGCTGGGCCTGGAGTTAGGAAGACTCATCTTCCTGAGTTTAAATCTGCCCTCAGACACGTACTAGCTGTGGGACCCTGGGCAAGTCACTTAACACTGTTTGCCTCATCTGTAAAATGAGCTGGAGAAGGAAATGACAAACTGCTCCAGTATCTTTGCCAAGAAAACCCCAGTTGGGGTCATGGAGAGTCAGACACAACTCACCAACAACAACATAAGCCAGGCCCTGGGAGTAGGGTTTAGCACAGTGCCTGTCACAGATCAATCAACATTTGCTAAGCACGTGCTATGTTCCAGGCACTGTGCTAAGCCTTAGGGATACAAAAAGGCAAAAGACAGCCCCTGCCCTCAAGGAGCTTACAGTCTAACAGGGTAGACAACATGCAAACAAATGGATACAAAGCAAGCTATAGTCGGGATAAACAGGAAATAATTAATGGGGGAAGGCACTGGAATCTCATTGACTGCCTGATTCTACCAGGTACTTGGGGAGCTTATCCTCCAGTGAGGGACTTGTATTTGCATATTATCCGGGATGCTTCCTTGCTATGTGACCCAGGAAACATGATAACCTCTCACAGGTGCAGCTGCCTCATTGAAATCACACATAAAACTAGCACCTTGCCCCCAAGACCTTTCTGAAGCTGCAATTACAGGTGCATATGGAAAGTCTTTGCAAACCTTACTGGTCTCTCTGTGCCTGGCGTGTGTTCCTTCCTCACCACAATCTCCTAGAATCCCTTGCTACCTTAAAGTTCAGATCAAGGATGTGAATCCTCCTTCTTGAGGCCTTTCCGACCCCCACGCCCACCTCCAGGATTAGCACCTCCTTCCAACAAATGACCTTGTGTTGAGTTTGGCAAAGATTTTATAAATACTCACAGCATAGAATGCCAGTTTTTTGAGGGTACATATGGTTTCATTCACGTCTTTATATCCCCCAGCAGCACCAACATGGTGCCTGACACATTAAAGAAATGCCTGTTGATTTCTTGAGTGATATATACTCATAAACCAGTGTTATCTCTCCCAAATAGAAGCTAAGTTCCTTGAGGGGAGGGACTATTTCAGTTGTAATTGGGGGAAAGTAAAATACTAAATAATTTTTAAAAATATAAAACCCTTTATAAGCTGACCCCCTCCTATCTTTCCAGTCTTGTCATGCCTTCCTTACCCCAACATGGCCTGTAATCTAGTGCCAGTGAATGCCCTTGCTGTTCCTCACATTTAACATTCCGTCTCCCAACTCTGGGCATTTTCGCCAGCTTCTTCCTTCTCACCTCTACCTCCTGGCTTCCCTGAATTCCTTCAAGTTCTGGCTAAAATCCAGCCTTGTACCAGCAGCCAGCAGCCTTTCCAAGTCTCTTTTATTAATGCTGGTGCCTTCCTTACATAATTATCTCCAATTTTTCATATATATATATATATACATATATATACACATATACATATATATATTACACATACACACATATATACATATATGTATATATCTTCTTTGTACATAAAATTGCTAGCATTTACATATCCCTTTAAGGTTTGCAAAAAAAACGTTATAGATATTATCTCATGTTCTCCTTACAACAACCCCAGGAGATATTTTTATTATCCAAATTTTACAGATGAGGAAAGTGAGGCTAATAGAAGTTAAGTGACCTGCCCAGGGTCAAACAGCTAGTAAGCATCTGAGTCAAGATTTAAATTTCCATCTCTCTGACTTCAGGCTCAGTGTTCCATCCCCTACCTAACTGCCTCCACAAAGTCACAGATAGTTGTTGGCATATCACCTCCTTCAGCCTTTGAGCCCCTTGAGAACAGGGATTATTTATGGCCTTTCTTTGTATTCCCATAAATGAATGATTCATGCATACATGCATTCATAGTGTCTACCACATAGTTACTGCTTAATAGATGTTTGTTAATTTGAGGAGACTTGAATTGTTGGTTAAGTGATGTCATCGTTATCACTGCATCATATTCGACTTGATGAAATACTGGCTTGATTCACTTATTATGGTCTCAAGCCTTTATATCGTTTGACAGCTCTACACCTTCTAGAGAGAGGGTAACTGATGTCAGATTTTACTCAGTTTCCATCTTAGTTGGTAGATGATGCCTTGGAATGGCTTCCACTATTCCAATTCCATCAATTTACATATGATAAGACTGAGACCCAGAGACATAAGCAATTTCCTGAAGTCACACAGGTAATGTAGAGTAGAATTGATGTTGGAACTCAGTTCCCCAGGTCCAAAATTCAATACATTTGCCAGTGCACCAGCTGTCTCTTAATCCATGAATTTCATTATCTCAATGATGTTTATGCAAACATTGTACCAAAGCTACTGCTCATTACCCTGGGCTAAATTCAATGTTTTCTTTTTTTTCCAAAACAGTTCTCAGGCAGGGGAATCTAGAGTCCCAAATGAAATATGGTCACAGATCTTGCCTTCCAATTCATCTGGGCATTTTCATGTCCTCTGCTTAATCAGCTCCCTCCTTGACAGAAAGGCATTTGCTGCTCACACTAACTTAGCATTAGCTGAAAGGGAGAAGCCTTCTAAGCCAAAACAATTAACTCTGTCCCTCAGGATGGTGTGGATCAGCAAGTTTATAGGTGAATTCCTGCCCAAGTTTAGACTTCTTTATTCTATCTTAACCAGTAGAGTGCAAGATAGGAGACCAAGGCTGATGTAGAGGAGAGAGGGACAGAATAGATATTCAGACCCTGCTGAGAGAATTTCATTATATTACTGGAGGCACCGTTAGCTCTGAGAACTTCAAACACACTTCTGCTGAAATAGAAATGCTGAACCTTATTTCTCTCTGGGCCAATTGTGGGGCAGATGCAGCTGATCCAGGAGGGAACTTGGCTAAGCCCAGGCTGCCAGGAAGGGATGCTGAGACTTGGCTCCTGACAAACCAGCCATTTCTCCATGGCTTTCTGTCCCCTCCTTCCAGGGTGCAATGTTGACCTTGATCTGGACAGATCTATGCAGTAGGATGGTTTGGTAAATATGTGTTGGACTTGGAGGTAAGAAGACCTGGGTTTACTGTCTCAGACACTTCCAGTATACCCATGGGCAAGCCATTTAACCTTTCTCAGGCTGTTTTCTCATCTGGAAAATGGGAATTTGAATAGTACCTACCTCCCAGGGATGTTGCGAGGATGAAATAAGATGTTTGTAAAGCACATTGCAATCTGAAAGTGTTCTATACATGCTACATAAAAAAGAAATCATTTGAGGTTTGCCATATTAGTTTTGATCTGGGGAGCTTTCTTCCCCCTCAAAGATACCTGTCTTGGACAAAGCTTGGATGTGACCTATAGTCATTTTCTTAGGACGAATCTCAGAATTTGGAGAGAACATAGAAACTACCTGATCCAAGCTGGAGCTGCCCAAGAATTTTTCGTGCCTCCTACTCAACAAGTGCTTTTCCAGTCTTGCTTGAAGACCTCCCTCCAATCGAGAAGAATGCATGACCTCCCAAGAAGACCCATTTAATTTTTGGACAGCTCCAATTTCCATAGAGTTTTTTTCCTCTCTAGCAAACCTTAATGTAACTCTTGGCAACTTTCATAAAACCACAATGGCACAGATCTAGACCTAGAAAGGACCTCAGAGTCCATCTGATGCAACATCCTCATATTACAGATGAGGAAACTGAAGTAATTTGCCCAACAGATAATGATGAAAATGAGAAAGATGGAAAGAGTAATGATAAATATAAATAAAATATCTCAGTTGAGGTCTTCAAGCAAAGGATAGATAACACCTTATCAAGTGTATTATACTGCTGATTTTTTTCAGGCATAAGCAAACTAGACAGTCAATGAGATCCCTTCCAACTTTGAGGTTCTGATTTTCTTTTTACTTGAAACAAATACAAAGAAAAAAAGGACTGCCACAGTAAATACATTTTTTATGGATCATAAATTTAGAGCTAGAATTTCAGAGGCTATCAGGTCTAGTGCTATTATTTTACAAATGAATTTTCCTTGGTCCCCTTTGCTAGATAAACCATGATGTCACAACCTCTAACTCTGGGAGTCTCCCAAGGCTCTTCATAGTTTGCTCTTCTCCTTTCTCTATACTTTTTCTATTGTTGACTTCATCAAATTCTATGGGATCAATTATTACCTCTATTCAAATGATTCCCAGAACTATATCCAGCCCTAATTTCTCTCCTGAACTTTAGTCCCACATCATCAAATTTGTATTGCACATTTCAACCTTGAGGGCCCATGGCTATCTCTACATTCAACGTGCCTAATATTGAGCTTATTCTTACCCCCTAATAAATCCACCCTTTTTCCTCTTTCTGATAAGGGACCTATCATTTTTCTATTCCCTCACGATTTCAACCCCAGAATCTTTTTTGATTCTTCCCTCTCCCTATCCCTCCATTTCTAATTGTCTGCCAAGTTATGTCATTTCTATCCCCGCTGTGTGTGTATGTGTGTGTGTGTATACATCATATCTACCTTCCTCTTTCCACTCACTCAGCAACTGCTCTAGTCCAGGCCCTAACTTCTCTCCTGGACTAATACAACAGCCTCTTCATTGGGTTCTCAGCCTCAAGATTCTTTCCTCCTTCCAAGGAGAAAAGCCACAGGTCTTAGGGACCTATGCTACTGTTTCTCTCCAAAATGTTAAAGTCGATCCTTTTATACATCAGTAATTCTGCCCCTCCCTGACTGGAATAGAGTCCAGCAGGAAGTCAGATGCTCTGATTGGGGGGATACCCAGAAGTTCTTAACCATTTGAATCATACTAAAGTAGAGTAGGCTGTCTCAGGAGATAGAGATTTCCTCTTCCTTTAGATTCTCTAAAAAGAGGCTAAGCAGCCACAGATTGAAGTGAATTCTGACACAAAATCACGATCTCAGACATGAAAGGGACCTCAGCTGCCATTAAGTCTGATTTATATGTGACCAAGAATTCAGAATGTATTGGAGGTTCCCTAATCTTCCCAATGACTAATCTATATCCCACTCCCAAGGTACCAGGGTTCCTAGGGGTATGTATGATCATTGACTTGAAGCGTGAATGATTTTTAAAATGTTTTATTAGTTTTAAATGTTATTATTAAATAACTATGTAGAAACAAGTTATAAATAGGATAAATAAAATGTAATTAACAGACAGAAAGGGCCAGAATTAAGAATGATTGGGAAAGACTTCTGTAGAAGGTGGAATTTTAACTGGGATTCAAGGGAAGCCAGGAAAGGCAAGAGGCAGAGAAGAGGGAGTACATTCCAGGCATGAGAAGTTGCTGGCGAAGTACAGAGTCTAGAGATGAAGTGTCTTGTCCAGTGTCACTGGATTGCAGAGCACTTGACAAACTATTTTAAATGCTTTATTATTTAATTGTTTTATTAATTAGTTTTAAATGTTTTATTTTTATTTTAAATTCAGTTTAATATATTTAGGTTAAGAGACATCTATTTTCTCTCCCTCCCATCTACTCCATTGGGAAAGGAAAAACAAAAAACAAAACCTTTGTAACAAATATGCATAGTCAAGCAACATGCCTTCTGTTGTTATATCACAGTCTTTCCGGGTTACAGCCTCCACTTCCCTCTCACTCTGCTCTCATCCCTGAACTGACTCTTCCCTTGTAACAAATAAAAACAGTCAGAAGCAACCATTACAGAGATTGAGCCTGACAATGTGTGCAACATTCTGAGCCTATGATCCCGTAGCTCTCCGCCAAGAGGGAAAAAGCATATTGTTTCACTGCCTGCTTTCCGTGACCGTGACTGGTCATCAGTATTTCTCAGAGATCAGGAGCTAATAAGAATTCAGAGTTTCATCTTAGTGTTCTTTTCATTAACACCATTTTCATCATTGGGTATATTATTCTCCTGGTTCTGACTTACTTTGCATGGCTCTGGATCATTCTGTGTCTGTTCATATAAGTCTTCCCATGTTTCTCTGAATCTGTGGGCATCTTTTTTAAAAAGGTATACCTGAATGGATGGCCATTGTCTTTATGGAGTTAGAGTGGCAACATCAAATATATCTGCAAAGGGAACTAGTGATGTTTGTTTCAATGCCTTGGTGTAACAGGAGGCAGGACATTCCCTCCCTTTACATCTGGATGCATATGTTTGACATAATTCTTTCAAAGGGTTTTTCTTCCTGCTTTCTTGTTAGGAGAATGGAGGCAGCGCCTTGGAATACTAAATAACTTTGGGCTTTCAGTGAAACAGCAGGGCCACTAGAGACAAGCTTGGCTAGGAAGGGAAGATGGCCATCCCTGGAAATGACAATGAATCCTCCAATAACACTTAGAAGCATCAGAAATGTCACATGCTAAAAGAAGGGAGCTTTCTTTAATCCTATCAATTCCATCATTATTGCTGTTCATTTCTTCTGTCACATTTGACTCTTTGTGACCAAATTTGGGTTGTTTGTGGGGTTTTTTTTTTTCACAAAGATGCTAGCGTAGTTTGCCATTTTTTTTCTCCAACACATTTTCAGATGAGGAAACTGAGGCAAACAGGGTTAAGTGATTTGTCCAGGTTCACATAACTAGTAAGTGCCTGAGGCTGCATTTGAACACAAAGATTTGAACTCACAAAGATGAATCTTTCCGACTCCAGGTCTGGCACTAGGTGGCACTATGCCATCTAGCTGCCCATCATCATTGTGATCTCATATGTGTGCTGAGAGCATCATGGAGTACAGGAGGGAGGGATAGCCTCACAGTCAGAAAAATCTGGGCTCAAGTCCTGCCTTTGACTCATATTGGTAGGTGATTCCAGGCAAGTCACTTGATCTCTCAGTGGCAAAAGCAATTCTCTAAGACGGGCTGTTAAATTGGAGTCCATGGACCCATGGATATGTTTCAGTAACCTGTGAACTTGCATTAGGAGGAAGTTATATCTTTATTTCACTATCTCTAATTGAAATTTGGAGTCTCCTTCAATTACTTGAAAATGGTAATCTGAAAAAGAGTTCATAGGCTACAAAAGATTGCCAAATCTTGACATGTGACACATGACACAAAAAAAGTTAAGAATCCCTGCTCAAAAACTATAAGTTACAGAAAAACTACCAAACTGCATCAGTGGAGAGAGTCTACATTCTGGAAGTTCCCTTATACCACTGGAATCACAGAGATAAACAAATATAAATTATTAGGTAGGAATATGTTTGCTCTTTCATGGGAAAAGAAGCAAATAGTCCAGGAATTCTAGTAACAAAAATGTAAACCAGGATGTGCTCAAGCACTGGGCAAGTAATTTGACCTCTGCTTGCCTCAGCTTTCCCATCTGTAAAATTGAGATCATAGTATTTTCACTTTCTACCTCATGAGGTTGTATCACTGGAAGCTGAAAATGTTCAAGCTATAAACATCTTTAGGGGTTTTAGGGATTTTATCTGGGACTTGAGGGAAGCTGGGAGATGGAGATGAGGAAGGAGAGCATTCTAGGCATGGGAGACTGCCAATGAAGTTTAGAGTCTAGAGATGGAGTGTCTTGTTCAAGAAGGCCAGTGTTATTAGACCTCAGAGCACATGGTGAGGAGGGGCAGACTATAAGGTGTAGAAGAATGGAAAGATGTGGTAGGCCAGGTTATGAAGGGTTTTGAGTGGCAGAGGATTTTATATTTGATCCTATTTGTGATAGGGAGCCATTGGAGTTGGCTGTGTGGAAGGAAGGCATCATCTACCTTGCACTTTGGGAAAATCATTCTGGTGGCTAAATGAAGGATAGATTGGAGTTGGAAGAGGCTTGAGGCACCAGCAAACCATTGCAATTATTCAGGCATGAGGTGATAAGTGCCTGCACTAGAATGGTGGCAGTGTCAGAGGAGAGAAAGAGGCACATTTGAGAGATGTTGCAAAGGTGAAATCAACAGGCTTGGCAACAGGTTAGTTATGGGGGGAGTGAGAAAGAATGTAAAGTTGAGGATAACTCCTAGGTTGTAAGCCTATGGGATTGAGAGGATGGAGGTACCCTTAACAGTAATAGGGGAGATTGGAAGAGGGGAGGGTTTGGAGAGAAAGATATTGAGCTCAGCCTGAGATGTATTGAATTTAAGATGTTCACAGCAACGATGTTGAACTCAAATAGAACAAGGATCACTAATACATATGGAGGGATTCCTGTAGGTCATATATTGATTTCATTTTTAAATGTGATCTTATCTATGTTTTATTGTTCTTTTATTTATTTTTGTTAAATATTTACCAATCAGAGTTTTAATCTGGTTTGGGCCACATAGGTTGCATTGTGGCCTGCTGCCACGTCTTTGAACATCCAGTTTGACATGTCTAATAAGTAGTTGGAGATATGAGACTAGAGGTCAGGAGAGAGCTTAGGGCTGAATAAGTAGATTTAAGATTCATCTACACAGAGATGATAAGTGAATCCATGAGGACTGATGAGATCATGGAGTGAAATAATCTAGAGGGAGAAGTAAAGAGGGCACAGTCCAAAGCTGTGGGACATATGTGGTTAGTGGGCATGACCTAGATGAATATCTAGCAAAGGAGACTGAGAA
The DNA here is from genome assembly GCF_011100635.1 of Trichosurus vulpecula. NCBI lineage: Eukaryota > Metazoa > Chordata > Mammalia > Diprotodontia > Phalangeridae > Trichosurus > Trichosurus vulpecula. The sequence continues at coordinate 187,402,733 of NC_050581.1, read as the reverse complement.
GGAGCAGTCAGACCTAAGAAATGGCGAGCCAGGAGAGAGTAATGCCATGAAAACCTAGAGAGAAGTGTATCAAGGAAAAGAGGGTGATCCACTGTCAAAGGCTGTGGAGGTCCTGCAAGGTGAAGATCGAGAAAAGGTCAGTAGATCCAGCCATTAGGAGATGACTAGTGACTCCAGAGAGAGCAGCTTTGGTTGGGTGAGGAGATCGGAACGTTAGAGGTTAGAGAGGTTAAAAGCATGAGAGGACAGAAAGTGGAGGTGCTTGGTATAGAAGACTCTCTCAAGCAATTTCATACAAAAGGCAGAGGAGATATGAGAAGATAGTTAGCGGAGACAGATGGATCAAGCGAGGAATTTTTGAAGAGAGGGGAAACAAGGGTATATTTGTGGGCAGTAGGGAAGCAGCCAAGTGGATAGGAAGAGGCCAGGGATGATAGTAAATGTCTGAGGCCAGATTTGAATTCAGGGCTTCCTGCCACCTAGATGTCTGACAATATGGCACCGGTGCCCCAGGCCAAGCCCCATGGTTGGAATGTGCTCCTTCCTTGTCTCCACCACCCAGAGCATTTATCTTCCTTCACATCAGTGTGGCCGATGGAAGGAGGACCTATGTGGAAGGCTGGAAGATCTGACTGATACCTTGCCTCAGACACTGGTGGACTGTTTGACCCAGAGCAAGTCGCTCATTTAACATCTCTGTGAGCCTCCATTTCCTTATTTCTGTACAAATGGCAGTATTGATAGTACCTACCCACAGGGCCATTGTGAGGTTCAAGTGAGATAATAGGCAGAAAGTGCTTGGAAAATCTTAGAGGACAACGGAAATGCCAGCTCTGTTGCTGCTGTCGTTGTAACATTCTGGATCACAACTCCATTGTGCCAAGACTAAAAGCTCCCCTGCCGGTCAGGTTCCTTCCTTTTCTAGGACAAATAACTGAGTCTCCCCTGACCTGACAGAAGTCCTGAGTTATACTAAACTCCTTGCATAATTAAAGCTCTCCCCTTGGCAGCCTGTTTTTCTCCCTGTTATGTGGTTTGTATAGACATATTTACACAAATGACTTTCACAGGTCAACCTGGAATTTACATCAGGCCTCTAATGAATTGGACTTGGCCAGGGAAATGTTTCTGCTAAAGCTATTCGCGTACACAATAGATCCTTACTCAAGTGTGTTACCATAAAAACCTGGTACCTTTTTAGATTATGCTTTTTCACTGAGCCATTTGGAATCAAGTTATTAGCACATAAAAGCATATTTGGCCCTTTAGCACTACAAAGAACTGGGCTGCCATAGCAGAAGGATCTCCCATTATAGGTATTGTATTTGGGAAACAACTTTCTCCTGGAAGGAGAAAGGAAAAGGAATATAAAGAAAAAAAAGAGAAACACTCAGAAATGGGGAAAGTAGCTCAGTTATTAGTACCCTCTCACCCCCAAACCACCTAGCATTCATTCTGTAAGTATTCAAGCTATGCTGGTCCCTATAAATGTTATCTCCTCTAGCAGAATGCAAACTCAGAGGTTTTGCAACAGGCAAACACCGGGCAGCTGGGACAGTGGCTAGAGCACTAGACCTGAAGTCAGGAAGATCTGAGTTCAATTCTGACCTCAGATATTTACTAGCTGTGTGATTGTGGGCAGGTCACGCTGTCTGCCTCAGTTTCCTCAAATGTAAAATGGGGAGAACAGTAGCATGTATTTCTCAAAGCTGTTGTGAGAATCCAATGAGATAATATTTGTAAAGTACTCAGCACAGTGTCTGGCACATAGTAGGCTCTATAAAATGCTAACTATTAGTATTATTTACTATTTGTCTTTGTAACCACTAGCGCCTAGAAAAGCGACTGACACATGATAGAAACTTGCTAAACGCTTGTTGGTTATGTGACTGTTTGAAAAGAAGTTCCATTTGGGCTAAGTTTGGTTGGACATTTATGAGGGTCATTGTGGCACAGTGGATAGAGAGCCACGAACATCTGAGTTCAAGGCTCACCTCTGACACATACTGGTAGAATAACCATAGACAAGTCACTTAATATCTCACTGCTCTACGCAGCTCTGTAATATCATTAATGGTGGAGAAGGTGCCGATCTGCATTGACCAGAGGAGTCTGCTCACTTGGGAGTTCTCTAAACTAGTGGAATCAGAACCAGTCCTTCTCCCTATCCAAAGTTTGCATGCCAAGTAGGCAGTGGGCAATGCAAGACTGGAATTCAGGAAGGAGAGAGAGACAGAGACAGACAGAGACAGACAGAGACAGACAGAGACACAGAGAGACACAGAGAGACACAGAGAGACACAGAGACACATAGAGAGAGAGAACTAGATATATTGATTCAGGATGAATTAGAGCACAGTGTGTAGGGAGAAAAGAAAAGAACTCAGAACAGAGCTTTGAAGGATATCTGTGCTTAAAGGATGGGAAATGGATAATGAGCCAGCAAAGGAGACAGAAGGAGGGATGAGAGAGGTAGGAGGAGAAACTGAAGAGAGCAGCATCAAAAAAAAAGGAAACAAGAGATTATTTAGTGGGAGAGAGTGGTAAACAGTGTCAAAAGTTTACAGAGAAGTCAAAAAGAATGAGGAGCGAAGAAAGGTCACTGGATTTAGCAATTAGCAGAACTTCGGTAACTTCAGAGAGAGCAGTTTCAATCAAGTGTGGTGGTCAAAAGTAAGATTGAAAAAGGATTAGGAGATGAATGGAAGTGGGAATAGACAATACTTAGGGGAGCAGAGGAGAGGGGAAGGGAAGGGTAGGGGAAGGAAGGGAGGGAAGGGGAGAGGAAGGGAGGGAAAGAGAGGAAAGAGAAAGACAGAGACTGAGAGAAGATTGTCTCAGCTTCTTAAGGAGAAAGGAGAGGAGGACACGGAGAACACAGAAGCTCTAAAAACATTAAAGACCAATAAGGTGCTCATTAAGGTGAAACTGTTTAATAAATAATGATGGGGGTCCGGTCTCTGGGAACCCCCTTGAACCTGATGGTGTACAGTCTCTGGGAACTCCTTTGAACTCTCCTTGAATCTTCCCACTAAATCTGGCCTCACCTGAGACCATAAGCTTTTCATTATGTAGGCCCAAATCTCTACCTAGCCTAGCCCTCTATTGTCCAGCTGCTTCCCATCCTTGATCCCATAAAAATCCCATTCTCTTGTTTCCTGGAGTCTTGACCTCCAGTCACCCCAGTCCCATGAAGATCCTCCTTAGACTCCTCCTCAAGACCCTAACTAAACCCCTCCTCTAGTCACCCCAGACTACTTGACTGCCCGTCAATCCCTCACACAGTTTTTCTGTGTATAAGCTCCATCTTGCCTCCAGGAAGGTGCTCAGATTCAATATAGCTCAGTAGATTGAATCTGGCCTGCTTGCGAAAAAAAGCTTCACAGATAAGATTACCTATTATGGCAAATCTTTAATAAACTTTGTTTTCCTTGACTGAGAAGGCTTGAGTCGAATTCATTTGGCAGGACCTGGTGTGTCGGTGTTCTAGGGTCTCAAGCACCCCTAAAAACCTATGGTTCCTTACCTCATCATTTTCTTTAGCCTCGTCATATATATATTCTTAAAATGGTCATCATTACTAAGGTAGTTTAAAAGAAAGGTTGGGGCTGAGCTGTGTCTGATGGGGTGATTCTAAAAGGGTAGGAAAAAGGTAAAATGGGGCTTAAAGGAAGCACTAATAGGAAGCAGGTGGGGGTGGAGGGTGGTAATGTTGGAACCTTCCTCCAATCTGTGTTGAAGAGGAAACAATATGTTTTCTGATGTCTTCTGAACATGTAGAGAGGTGAGAAAACTGGGGGACAGGATGGGGTGGGACTTCTGGAGCAACGCGTGGATTGAGATTGAGGAGAGAGAATGGAGGTAGGGGGAGAAAATGGAAGGATTCTTGTAGAGGAGGGTGAAGTGGGTGTAATGGCAAGCAAAATGGGACTTTTCACTGTTCTTTGTTTGAATGGGGCAGGTAGGGTGGGATCTTTTGCCTTGCGATGTTTCTCAGCACTAAGACAATGGAGAATCATTGAATTGTACATGACTATGACATGGTGCTGGTGCCTGGAGTTTCCCACACTGATTTCTCACACCCTAAATGGTGAGCCTGAAGTGCCTCAAGGCCCTGAGACAGGTACATAAGATCTGAGACGGGCGTTTGACTTTTTGAGGGTGTGGTACACTCATTGAAAGGATGTGAGTGACAAGACTCTGGGCAACCCATTGAACCTGCCCCCCACCCCCTGGTTTTGTAACCCAGACCGATAGATACTGGTGTTTCTCTGGTAACTATGAATTGTGATTTGAATCAGACAAGGTCAGTCTGTTGATGTTTGTAATTTCTGTTTGTATTTGCCTTGAAGTTCAGGAGGCTGGTCTTTTCCCCCAGAACTAAGTGAATGATATATATATATATATATATATATATATATATATATATATATATATGTGTGTGTGTGTGTGTGTGTGTGTGTGTGTGTGTGTGCATATGTGTATATATATATGTGTGTATATATATATATATATATATGTATATATATTTGATTAAACTGGAAATTATTAATCCCTTAAAGTTGCATTCCTTAGAAAAGCAGATCAAAGAACCTGTGTTAGCAGCCTTCTGTGTACTGGTTGTTGTTGGTCTTACATAGCCACAGTGGCTGCTAGCAACATTGTTGTTACAGTGAGGATGGGGGAGAAAATAAGGTAACAGGGACAGGGTAAAAAGAGACGCTGAGAAAGAAAACAGTGGCAAAAATAAGATGGAGAAAATCACAAATAGTAATTATAACTTTAAGTGCAAATGGGATGTTTATAACAGCTCTCTTTGCGGTGGCAAAGAACTGGAAATTACAGGGATCCCCCTCAATTGGGAAATGCCTGAACAGGTTGTGGTGTATGTTTGTGATGGAATACTACTGTGCTATAAGAAAGGATGAATCCAATTATCTTAGAAAGGCACGGAAAGACTTGCGCAAAATGATGCTGAGCAAAATGAGCAGAACCAAGAGAACATTGTATATGGTTAACAGCAATATTGTTTTAAAAACAACTTCGAGCCACTAAGTCATTTTGATTATTATAAATACAGAAATTAAAGATAAAGGACATATGAAGAAAGACCCTATCTACATCCAGAGGAAAAAAATTGATAAATAGGAGTATGTATAGAATAATTTTACACATATGCACCTATATGTGTCCAATAGTAGCCTACTAGTAGTAATGGCAGTTGTCGAAATCTATTGATAGGAATAGTAATGTATTAATCGAATAATAATGCTAATAGTTATCTAATCTAGGGCAGGGGGAGGAGGAAAGAAAGAAGGGCAAAAAGAAATTTACATGATAGCTTTGTTGTGTGTTTGGAGGGAATAGCAAGTCGTACTTGGTGTCATGTGCAATCATCTTTTTTATTGTACTGTGTTGTGGAAAGGCTTGTTTTGTTCCGTGAATTGAAAGTAAAATAAATAAATATAAGAAGCTCTAGCTCCTCATCTGAGACTATAAAAAGAGCAATAAGTGGGGGAATGTAGGGAAGTTTTAAGAGGTAAATAAGGGAGAAGAGGAAGCTCACAATGGATGACCAGCAATTTTCTCAGTAAAGAAGGAAGCAAGGTCTTCTGCTAAGCCTTCTCTGGTTTCTGCCCTCCCCTGCCCAGAAAATAAGGGCCTTCCTCTTCAAATATCACATGATAATCTTATTTGTAATTCTCTAATGAACATACTTTATAATATTGTCATATGATAGTGATACGTATTTCTCTTATCTTGCTTTTAGCATGTAAGTTCCATGAGGGCAAGGACTAGGTCCTATGCTGATTTTGTGTCTCCTCTAGGGCTCACCATGGTTCTAAATCCAGTAGGTCCTTAACAAATGTTTAGATGAGATGTCAAATGAGTAATTTAGGGGAGGGGAGTTTCAGGGGAGGTGGGGTCAGGTCTGTGATTTACCCAGTAGAGAACTCACTATAAGAAAAGTCCCTCCACTGATGCATATCATTAACTCCTCCATAATTTATAGACCAAGAGAGCTATCCGAGCACCAAAAGATTATGCCATGCCCACAGTCAGCAGCAAACTTGAACCCAGCTCTTCCTAACACCAAGGTGCATCCACACCCTCTCCACTATACAAGACTGCCTCTTGAAGAAACGATTGACTATGGAGCGGCAAAGAGGGGTCTGGTAGGAAGGACACTTTCAGAGACATTAGAACCCAATCAAGACCAGGCCACAGAGAATTAGAATCATCAAAAGAAAAAAGAGGACCTCTCTCTTCCACCCCGGATGCTGGTCTAAACCTCTAGACTGAAAGTCTACAGTGATAAATATTTGAAGTCAGGAAGACTGGAGTCCCGATGCCTTCCTCTGTGCTATGGGACTCTGGGCAAGTTCCTTAACCTCTCTCAACCTCATTTTCCCAAAGAAAGGCAGAATTTTGTAGTGAATAGAAAGCCATCATTGAAGTTACAAAGACCTGGGTTCAGATTCCAAAACTTACCAGTTGTGGAATTCTGGCTGAGCCACTTGAGATGACTCAGCCTCAGCTTCTTCTATAAGGGAGACATCATGGTGTAGCGGAGAGAAAGCCAGCCTTCGATTTCATGTTCCAACTCAGACAATAACTAGTCGTGAGACTGTGGTCAAGTCACGTGAACTCAGTAAGCCCCATTTGCTTCATCTCTGAGAATACAGGCATCCTAGCATAGTAGATGGAGAGCAAAGCCTGCGCTCAGAAAGGCCTGTGCTGAGCTCCTGCCTCTCCCACTGACTTCCACTTACTGCCTCCAGGCAGCCTCTAAGCCTGTAAATTGCAGACCAGGTGTTCCTTGAGGGGGTGGAGGTATGCAAATGAAATCAGAGATGCAGTCTAAAAAGAAACACCGGCACCAGCCTCCCAGGGTTGCTTGAGGACCAAATGAGATAGTGCATATAAAATGCATCTTAGACTTTGAGACTTTGTAAGTGTTATAATAGATTATAGTTAAAATAGATAGAATAGAATAAATTATAGTTATAATAGATAGAATAGAATAAATCATGGCCAGCCTTCCTCTTAATTCTACCTGAGTTGGCAGGCCTGGAGTTTTCCATTTCTTATCAAATTGCCAGCTCATTCACCAAATCCCAGCTCAGATTTCCAAATAAAAAAATCCCAGGAATTATTTCCTTTGGGATTTTAGGCAAGTTTTCTTAAATTTACTTTGAGAGATGCATAACTTTGACCTTGACTGTGAAAAAAAAAGAGATTGCTCTATAGGCATGAGCTCTATCTCTTATACAAGCAACTCTTATCAGTGTCATTGAGTAAGCAACCCTGGAGATTCCTGGGTGAGCTCAACCTAAAACTACTCCTAGTTTAAAAGGTTTCTTCTGGAACTAATGACATGGAACCGTTCAGTGACATTTCACTGCCAGACAATAACCAGAGTTGACCTTTGGAGGGGACATAGTAAAGGCTTCCCCAGGGAGCCACTCCAAAATATTATATGGAAAACAAGTGCTTGTGTTAAAATAAGAAGATTTATCAAGGTGACAAAGATTTGCCTTAGGGATTTAGTCCTACTGAATTTGCAGGAAGTGTCCTTTTCAGTAAGGAGTAGAAGAAAAGCAAAAATTCCAAAGGAGTAGAGATTCAGAACATGTCTTTTGCTAGACTACCTCCAGCAAATATTTTCGGGAAGAATAATTCATTTCCTCTGGCCATAGGACCCAGCTGTTTCATTGGCCTGGGGAAAATTCAATCACCTCAATGAAATTCTTCATCAAAATGTTTTTTGCAACTGGTCTGACATTGTGAGAAGTGCTTCATTGGCTGCTGTGAAGATACAGTGTTCATTGGACTGGACCAAAGACCTTACCTATATCCCCTACTGAAAAGTTAGCCTTTTTCCCAACTCAGAGAAGAAATTTCTATCCGATATTTTCCTATGGTTCTCTGAGCCTGTGATTGGGAGAATGGTGATATTAGAAGCACTGACTGCTCAGGTTTTGGGAGGCTCCAATGAAATGGGAGACTTATAAATGTCAGCCATCACCACCATCATCATCATTATTATCTGACGTTAAGTGAGCTATTAGAGAGAAAAGCTCCCTCTCCCCTTCCCTTCATTGTCCCGACTAAACCTCTTGGGTCTTAGTCTCCACTAGGTTCTTTCTAAATACCAGTATGTGCTAAGGCTTTGAATTCGTGAGAGAAGTATTGTGGCTTCTCTATAATGACCTCCCCTCACACTCCAATGGAGACAGACAGTCTTGGACAGTCAAAGTGTCCTGGGAATAACAGTGGCCCCACCCCCAGACCACCAGTCCTGCTTTGATCTCTGCCCACACAGCCATCATACAGGGGTCAATTCTGGTGGAGATTTGACCTGTCAATGGGCACTACAAGGTACTACATCTTCAGTTTCCCACTTTCTCAGCACTCATAGCTACTGAAGACCCAGGAAAAAAAAAAGTTCTTGATGTCAAAGTCCTTGTCACTATCAAGTGGCTCAATATCAAAAAGAGATCTGATTTTATCAATGGAAAAAAATTTTAAAAGATTCATTACCATTTGTTTTGCGGGATCCTGGGACATTTCATCTGACTTACCATATTTTACCACATAATCATTATGGATTTCGTGCCAATTTTTTTTTTGGAAAAAAGTGGAGTGAGACCATTATGTAAACTTTTTTGAAAATAATTGTGCCAGTATTACTTTAAAATCATGTATTGCTAAACTGTCTTCGTACAAGATTAGGATATTTGAAATACTCATGTGTTTACATTAAAATTGAATATTGATAGTGCATGTATGCTAAGAATTCTGGACTCATGGCTCACATTGCGTGAGAGATAAATTGCATCCACATACTACTGGTAAATACATTGCTGTTCTGTTTACCGCTTAAGCAGCATGACTAACAGAATTATGCCATGCGACATTTATGCAATGAGAGATTATAAACTAACTTTTGGACTGAAAAAAACAGGGTGTGACAATTATGCAGTGGTGACAATTATGTGGTGAAAATGGTATAGCTGAAACCTTCTATATTAATTGTTTCCCTTTATTAAAGAAGGATATCCTTAAAAATCAGAGACTGAATCCTTTTTTCTATTTGTATGCCCAATATTTAGAATGGTGCTTTAAATATCGTAAGCATTTGATAATTTTTTAAATTTCATTTATTCATCTATAAAACGAGGTGTTTTAACAAACTTATCTCTAAAGTCTCTTAACTTAACTCTGTGTTATCAATGAAAAAAGTTAGAGTCAATAAGGGAAACTTTGAAAGGTATTAGTGTATGTGAACGAGGTGAATTAATATGCCAAAAGCTGGGTACCCCTATTAGTAACCCTAGGGAAAGAATTTGTGGAGAAAAAAAAAATTCCTTACTGAATGTCTCCTCAATCCTAAGTCTTGATTGTCTTGGTTCCCCTCTTGAGTAGAGCAAAAGTGAGATCAGTCAGTAAATCAGGCTCATTTCACGTAGTGGTATCCCCATTGGTAGACTTTGCAGATGCCCTTGCCTTTATAACACTGTAGCTTAAAAGCAAATAACTCAAGAAATGGAAGAGGACCAAGGAAGACAAGGAGAAAGGGGAAGCAAAGTAGAGTTGAGCAACCAGGGGAAAGGATGGAGAGTTAGGAAACAGGAATCTTTCAGTTTTCCTCCAAGTTACCCATCTTTCTATTTCTATGTCACCCATCAAAAATAAATCCCATGCTTAGAGCCTTAAAAATCCTGTCAGGATAAACACAATTCAAAATTCGATTAAATCCTCATTTTTCCTCCAAACAGAGAATTTAAATGATGTTATGAGCAAATTATTTGCTATTATACCTCCAGTCTTTGAATAAGACAATTTTTATTCAATTAATTCAATTCTTATGAATAAGACATTTCATTATTATTGATTTTGAAGATATATAAAAATGAAAATATTATGTAGAAGTATGAAAAATGAAAGGCCCAACTATTAATTTCTGCTAATAAAATGCTTGTTGATAGGACTCTCAAGCATTCCCAACATTCTCATCTTTGTGAAAACCTCAAGAAAAGTAGAAATGGCCATAACTCATACTTTTATAGCACTTCAAGTTTAAAAAGCACTTTATTCGCAACCACCATACAAGGCAAATGGTGCATTTATAATTATGCTTATTTTGCAAATAAAAGAAACTGAGGTTCTGAGAGATTATGGGGCTTACCCAGGATTACAGATCTAGTAAATATAATAGATAGGAATCAAAGCCAGGTCATAGAATCATAGAATACTAGGGCTGGGAAAGACCTCAATGGTCATGTAGCCCAGGGATTATCAATCTGGGCCTCATTTATAAGTTTCAGGCGGGTGTAATGAACTTGGTTTTTTTTACATTTTTGTGGCTGTGTTTTAATATAATGATTTTTCTTTGTAATCCTATGCATTGTATTTGATATTTTATTCTGAGAAGGGATCCACAGGCTTCAGAAGACTGCCTAAGGGGTTCGAGATACAAATAAGGTAAAGAACCTATAACCTTAAAAATGTCCTCTCTACAGTCTATCCAAGAAGCTGTCATCCAGGCTTTGCTTGAAGATCTTAAGTGAATAGGAATACTCCAATTCTGTGGTCACCCCACTCTGTGCTCGTTCAGAGTGGTAGGAAAGTTTTCTTATGTCAGGTTTGAATTGGCCCCTTTTCATTTTGTCTCTTGTTCCCAGTTCTGCCTTCTGGGGCTAAGCAGAACGAGGCTGCCCTTTTGCCAACTGACTACCCATCACATGCTTGAATGCAGCTATCTAAGTCTTCCCTCCTTACATTCCTAATTTCCCCAATAAATCCTCTTATGGCCTGGACCTCAAGATTCTTCTTCATGCTGGTTGTCCCTCCTTTGAACACCCTCCTGCTTGTGAATGCCCTTCCTAATCTATGGTGCCCAGAGCAGAATACACTATTCTGAGACAAACAACCCACTGTGACATTCTGACTCTCAAAAAGGAACAATGAAAAATGGAAAGGTCGAACATATCTCTGCTCCCAAAGATCTCGATCTGGAATTGTTTTCATATTCTAGTCAGAAGATTCTATTGCTGTGCTGGCTTAGCTCTCCCCTTCCTTGTTCTTTAATATTTCATAGTCTCCAGTGAATCAGCTCTCTGAGGCTACTGGAAACCCAGAGAGGTGTTTGAAAGAAGTGGTTTTCTGAATAAGTTTATTTCACACACTCAAAAGAGCCATTGTCAACCTTATTAAGTAGCGATGACTCAAAACATCTGAGAGCAAGGGGTTGCTTCTGGAAGAAATACCCTGCCCCTCTTTTACATGGGTGGAAGTTGAGGCCGAGAATGAGCCATCACAAAAAATCCAGCACCAGGGATAGAAGCTGGGACAGCATTGCAGTCTAAAGTCAGGTTTCTCTCACCAGGCAGCAACTGTCATGACAGCAAGGAGCAGTGGAGTGATTAGAAGTAGTGTTCCCTAAACCAAGCCTCCAATCCCTCGAGGCTGGGCTACAGCAGTGTCTTCTCTCTGTGTATCCCTATTCATGCCATTCAGCAGGCTTAGAAAATATCTATATTTCTTTCCATAGAATTCTCAGAGGTTCACAGATTCAGAACCAAAGATAGCTCTCATCAACTTGAGGGAGTTTTAATCAGATGAAGAGGATATATAGGAAGGACAAGAAGGAGATATCATCCTATTTTTAAGTTTACAGGTCATGAGATATAAGGACTTTTGGAGTAATTATTTTGTAGGTTTGTATAAATTTTCTGCCGACCACTTCTTAGGAACATGACTCTTTCACCCAAAAAAGCAGAATTGGAGAGCTTCAAATACAGCTGTTGACTGTCTTCAAAGGTTCTACCCACTCACTCATCAGAGGAACCCAAGGAAAAATTATGAGCTCTGTCCATTTTTTTCCTGCTTCTCAAGCTTCCCCTAGTCCCTGAAGATTCCATATGACAGCTTGCCATACAGGAGCCCTGTTCTGAAAGGCAGAATGGAGTACCAGAAAGCAATCTGCCCTTTGAGTCAGAAGACTCTGAGATTGAATCCTGCCTTAGATGCTTGCTGGCTATGTACTCATGAGCAAGTAGCACAGCTTCTCAGTTCTGCTTCTGTATGATGGGATCAATACTGGCACAACCTCTCTCGTGGGCTTGATGTGAGGGAAATGTTCCACAGACCTTAAAGAACTCAATAAAAGTGAGCTCTCATCCTTTCCTGTTCTTAACCACCTTCCCTGCTTTTTCTCCCATCTGAATTTACCAGTCCCTCAGAAAGGCAGCCAGGCAGCTCAGTGGATAGAGCACCAGTCCTAGAGTCAGGAAGGCCTGAGTTCAAATCAGGCCTCAGACACTAGGTAGCTGTGTGACCTTGGACAAGTCACCTAGTTTCCATTTGCCTTAATCCACTAGGAAATGGCAAACCATTCCAGTATATTTACCAAGAAAACTCCATAATGGGATCAAACAGAGTCAGACATGACTGAACAGAAACAACAGAGAGCGATGTCTTTGGGAGCTAACAAAGACTTGTTCATCCTACATATGGCTCTTTGTTCAAAGTACTTGCCCACTAGTTAATGTGATGATGCCTTAACCCAATGAAAATTCAGATATCTCTATAAGATCCTTAATAATCAACTTCTTGATAGGAATTTGAAATGCTTCAAAGTCTCAGAGGAGATTCTTAGAGACAGTGGGAGCCTCTTCATTCTGCACAATTTACACTAGTCTTATGTCACTTCTAACATATAGATGGAGATGACACAGCAACCTCATAAGCAGCCACACAGAAACCCTTGATAGTTACAAGGAGAGAGCCCAAATACATATACTGGTACAAAGTCCTTGCGAAGGGACAAAGAATGTACAAGAGGCAGGCCATGCCTTCAAAGATCTCTCAGTCAAATCAGGGAGAATATACGGAACATGGCAGCTTGGTATAGTAGAACGAGGACTAGATTTAGAATCAGATGAGCTGGCTCCAATGGGGCATTCTGGATTCTCTTCATTGGAGCAGAGTCACAAAAATCTAGCATCCATGTTCAAAACTCCATAGATGGTAGGAGAATTAGGTGTATAAAGCCATCGATTCTTCAAAGGGCTGCTGCCTTTAATGAACAGGCTCCAGTTACCATGAGGTTTCCAAATCAGGCCTCGGTTTTCAATGAGGAAATCTCCTTAAACAAATGGTGTTGGTATAAACAGCTAAACCAGGTAATAAACTGAGACATTGCCTTTCCCATGACCCTGAGCCGTGACAGTCAAGACAGAGAAGGATAACAGAAAAAAAGAGTCAAATCACCAATGACTTGGGGGATAGGGGTGAAGGAGAGGAAGAACAACCTGGGGGTCAATGAGTTTATTTATATTGAAAGGGCAGCGAACATAAGGAACATAATGAGCAGATGAAATTACGTGCTTACTGCCCATTTCAATTCTGAAATGAAGCAGACATAATGGCTTGGGTTTTGAGCAGGGGCTCATGTCTAACACAATGAAGCCAATTACTATCATTCTGAAGGAAAGAAAACGTCCCTGGGCTTTGATTCAGAATGAAATTAGCTCACACTTTCGATGTGTATTTTCTGTAGATGTCAGTCAGACTCTCTTTACTTTCTGGCAAACCAGGAAAAAAAATGAAGCTGTCTGCATCAAGGCAAGCTTCTTTTAGGGCTGTTAAATCAGTAATGGAGCAGAATTCCATTGTGTTCCTCACTTATACAATATCTGAGGATCTGATCCCCTGTGCTTTCTCTTTCACTGGCATTTAGGCTCTGCCAGGGATATATTAGCTTTCTGCTCTTTATTCTCCACCATCAGGGTTGGCCTTAAATGAAGGTGAAGTAGGGAGTCAGTCACAAACATGGCCTGATTCGGAGGACACTAGGAAGAGTCCCTCAATCTGAAATTTAGGTGTACTGTCTAGTGTTAAAAAAAAACCCTAGACTGGATGAATGTATATGTAGAGCCTGTATCAGATGGCATGACGTCTTGGGGTGGAGAAGGGGAAAGATGGAGAGAAAATTTGGAACTCAAAAGCTTATGGAAGTGAATGTTGAAAACTAGAAATAAATTAATTATTTTTAAAAAAAATAAAAAAGAGTACTTTTTTATATTGTACTCCCACCCCCCAGAAAAACTGTAGGCTTGGAAATAAGAAAACTGGGATCTGATTCCAGCCCTGCCACTATCCATATAACAAAGGATAAATAATTTCATCACTCTGTGCCTCAGTTTCCTCAAGTCTTCACATTTGGAATGAGAGAATTAGAACAAATAATCATAAAGATCTTGTCAGGTTCTGAAATTCTATTCTTCCATTTTATCCTAACTACTCCATGCCATTCCATTTCATCCTGTAGGATTGTGTTTCATTCATTCCATCCCAGCCCATTCTAATCCATTCTGTTATTCTCTACTGTATCACTATATTTCATATCATTCTCCTTGATTCTATTTCATTTCATTATCTCCTATCCCACTGCACTCTGTTCCATCCCATTTTGTCCTATCTTACCTAATCTTATTCTGGTCTGTCCTAATTCCAACCCAATCTATTCCAGTACAGTATATTCCATTTTATCCTATCCTATCCCATTAAATTCAAAATCACACTAATCAGTAGCACATAATAGAAGTTAGAGGCATGGGTGGGAGGCAGAGGTCCCAAGCCAGGAGGTATGGCATAGAATAGCCTGCCATTGAGTAGGGAGAATTGTAAAGCTCTGTATTTGGATTTTAAAAAATAAACTTCATGAGTACAGGATGATGCAGACATATCTAAGCAACATTTATTATAAGAAAACTGGAGATGGACTACATGTTGAGAATGTGATTCACTGTTGACTCATTCACAAAAGCTAATGCGTTCTTAACGATAGAGACTGGACTTATATTTCACTGATAAAGGAAACTCCCAGGTAAAGAAACTCCTTTGGACTATTGAAAGGTTAAATGACTTGCCCAGAGTAAATAGGCAGTAAATGTCAGAAACCAGACTGGAACCTAGGTATTCCTGGCTACAAGGCCTGACCTCTATCCATTATGCAACAGAAACATGGTACTCAGAGTGAAAGAATTCCCAATCCTACCGCCCTCTGCCCCATGAGGCATCTCCTGAAATATCCGGTTCAGTTCTGGGCATCACTGTATAGGAAGGACGTGACAAGCCATAATGTGTCCTAAGGGTGAAAACCAGGACATACCATACAAAGGTCAATTAAAGAAACTAGGAATATTTGGCCTGGAGAAGACTACACTTCTTCAGGATTAGATTAAGTGACCTCTAATATCTTTTCCAATTCAAGAAGAAATAATTTCTGGCTTGAGTAAGAGGCTGCAGCTTCACAAAGGAAGTGATATTAATTAAACCATAAAGAATTCTAACAGGTACAGAAGAAGAGAAATATATGGCAGAGTTAGAGGATGTTATAAACAAGCCTTAGGTTTTAAAAAGTAGAAGGACGTAAGGGAATGGTGAGGTATCCAGTTTGACTGGAGGGGAGAGGTGAGATGAGGTTGGGAACAGATTGAAAACAGCCTTCAATGTCAAGGCAAGGATTTGAGACTTAATTTGGAAGGCAAATCCATAATAAAAGAACAATTTCAAAGTGCTAGTCTATGGCAGATGTACTCCCCTCTCGGAAAGGACTGATCTGTTTATTTGTTCCCTCCTCCAACACCAAAGCAACAAAAATGTTCTATGCTTCTTGATTTTTCTTTCACTTTGTTATCCCACCTGACATTTCAATTAAGGAATTCTTCTGGGTTAGTAAGCCACCTTTTTTAAGTGACGGATTAAGGACTGCTACCGTTGTTTCAAAGAGTCAAAGGGATATCAATCATTTACACCTTAGAGAGAGATTGGCTAATCAGCCTTCTTTCCTATTAATACTACCCGAAATCAGCTCTACTAAGGGAATGAGAGATTTGATATTATTGGTGGGGAAGGGAAGACTTCAATAGGATGTCACAATGCAGGCAGGGGCAGGAGGAACACATTTGTACAGCACTGGGTACCAGGGATCTGGGGAGAGGGAAACCTTCCAGTAAGGTTTAAAATTGAAAAGTAAATAAAGTTTGTCAGGACCCTCAGGCTTCCAGCTCTGTACCCTTTGACTCGCTCCTTCAGCAAGACCCAAAATCACAGTCCTCTCCTATCAATTCACATCTTGGTCCTAAACCTGATGCCACAGTACGAGGCCCATTCAAACCTTCATTTTGCTCATCTCCAATAGAATGTTAAATGCATTAAATTCAGGAATCATTACCTTTTATATCTTTATCCCCAGTGCCAAGAATAATGCCCAACTTGTAAGACATATTTAAAAAATTCTTGCACCTCTTGCTCTCTCCTCTCCTTTCTTCCACTGAAACTCCTTGAAGAAGCCATCTACACGTGGTGCCACCTTTTCCTCTCATCTTATTCTCTTCTTAGCCCTCTGCAACCTGGCTTCCGATCTCATGATAATACCCAAATTGAATGCCTCCAAATTTTCAGTGATCTCTTAATTGTCAAATCTAATGGTCTATTCTCAACCCTTCATCCTTCCTCATCTGCCCATAGTAAAACACTATTGAACTCCTTCTGGATTATCAGTCTACATCCCTGAAAAGGATACTACCAAGGTGAGATATCCACGGCATTCAAAACTTCTCCATTTGCTGTAACCAATGGTTCCACGTGTGGATGGTGTGGTGGTGGCTGATGGAGCACCTGTGTTTTCTTGGTGTTGATTGTTAGGCCAAAATAAGCATAAGCAGCAGAGAATCGATCCATACTTTGCTGCATCTCAGCTTCAGAGGCCACATTGAGTACACAGTCATCTGCAAACAGAAAAGCATGCACCAACACTCCCTCCACTTTTTTAGCCTTTTCAGGTTGAAGAATTTACCATCAGTGCGGTAGCTGACCTTGATGCCATGTTCATTCTCATTGAAAGCATTTGACAACATGGCTGAAAGCATCACGCTTAGAAGCATACCAGAGCTTCTTTAAGTTTTCATGACGCTGCTCTCTCCTGATTCTCCTCCTATCTGTCTGACCTTTCCACTACTTTACTATTTCTTTTGCTCCAAGATTTTGCCCTGGATCATCTTCTCCTTTTGTGCTATATTATCTCATCTGGTGAAATTGTCAGCTCACATAGGTTCAATTGTTGTCTCTAGGCAGATAATTTTGAGACCTAGATGGTCAATCCTTGGCCTTCTGTTGAGGTCCAGTCCTACATCATCAGCTGCCTTTTGGACATGTCACACTGGATGTCCTGTAGGCATTTCATGTTCAATGTGTCTAAAACAGAACTCATTATATTTCCTCGAAAACCCTCCCCTTGTCAGGCCTTTCCGATTACTGTTGAGGGCACCACCATCTTGCCTAGGCTCAAACCTGGATGCCATCCTCAACTCTTCACTCCCACTTAGCCCATATATCTAGTCCATTGCCAAATATTGTCCTTTCTACCTTGTCAACTTCCCTGAGTTAGATTTCCTTTTATCTATTCACACAGTCACCACCATCCTGCACATCAGTTCTCCTAACTTTTCTCCTGGACTATTGCAATAACCTTTTAATTGATCTGCCTGCCTCAGGTTACCATCCTCCACTCAGCAGCTAAAGGGATTTTCCTGCAATACAAGTCTGTCAGTGTCATACACACCCCCTCCTACCCCCACCCCCCATATAATCAAAGCTCCAGTGGCTCCATATTACCCTCAGGAAAAAATATAAAATCCTCTGTTTGTCATTTAGAGTTGTCATAGACTGATCGCTTCCTAACTTTCCAGTATTCTTATTTATTATGGCTCTCCACACGTGCCAAAACCCAGCAAGACTGGCCTACTTCCTATTCTTCGCAGATGATCATGCACCTCCTACCTCTGGGCATCTATACTGGCTGTCTCATGCCTTGGGATGTTCTCCTTCCTCACCCTTACCTCTTCCCTTCCTTGGGTCCCTTTAAAACTTATCTCAAATCTCAAATCTTCTCTAGGAGGCCATACTTGGTTCTTCCAGCTCCTAGAGCCTTCCCCTGTGGGATTACCTTCCATATACTCTATACATATCTTGTATTTACTTAGTTATCGCCATGTAGTCTTCTCCACTAGAATGTGGGATCCTTGATAGCAGGGATGATTCTGCCTTCTTCATCACTATACACAGTGCCTGGCACATAGTAAGTATGTGTTAACTTCTTTTTGCCTTGACATGAATGAACGATCAAAAAAATAGATGATGATGATGATAATGATGATGATGGTGGTGGCGATGTTGTTGACTCTACATGATCCCATTTGGGGGCTTTCTTGGCAAAGATACTGTAGTCGTTTGCCATTTCCTTTTCTAGCTCATTTTTACAGATTAGGAAGTAAGGCAAACAGAGTTAAGTGACTTGCCCAGGGTCACACAGCTAGTAAGCATCTGAAGCTGGATTTGAAATCACAAAGATGAGTCTTCCTGATTCTAAGCCCAGTGCTCTATCCACTGGGCCACCTGGCTGCCCTAGATAGGTGAATGAATAGATGAATGAATGAATGCAAAGCAGGAGGTGTTCATCCTGGATGCTGCCTCACCTCCTCCTGACAGCCCTTCCACAGAACTCACTTGCTTATAACTGTTAGAATAGAACATTGAGTCCCTTTGTCTTCTTGAAGAAAATGAGATCCAGTGCCCCCTTTCCCTGTAAACTCAGGCAGCAGAGGGGAGAACTGAGCCCATCTTGTGTGAATGGGTGATGTCAGTGTCAGGTTAACTTAACAATGTCCCTGATTCTGAGATTTCTGAGTCTATGCACCCTTGATAGATCATGTGACTAAAAAGTTCAAGTAGATATTAATTTCACTCGAATGAACTGAACTGCATTTGAAAACTTGTCCCTAAAGAATATGGAACAAGTGAGAATTCTTCTGAGAAAAAAGCAACTATGGATATCTAGCCTAACCCATAGATAGAATTTTGCCATAAGAAAAAAATGGTAGATTATAACAAGACTGGTCCCAGACAGCATTGGGAAGTTGAAGTCTGTGCAAAGATTACCCTCCTTCTTCTTTGTTGCTCTCCTCTCCCCTTTTCAAGGTACCTCTCCTCTCTTGACAAATACAAGGGGGAGTCCATACTTTATGGCTATTTCCTGGGTATCTGCCCCTCTCACTGTGAAATCTCAACCAGGTTTGTCCTTGCTTGTCGATGTCCCATACTTCAAAATTTCCCAGGCCCTAAGCCAGCCATTAAAATTTGCTTATCCTGCTTCCCAGTCTCTCAAGGAATTGCTTTCCAAAGTGACAGTCCTGGTAGATTCATAGTTTCATTTGCAATTCTCCTTTTCTCTTTTTCTTTGTGTATGGAAATGCTCTGGCTGCTGATGGCTGTCAGGTTAACAATAAAAATATTTACTTAAAAATATAAATAAAGAGAATGAGGGACTCTGAAATACATGTTACATATGCTCTATTGTAAACAGTGTAGCATCGTGGCTAGGTTGACAAAAATTTCATCTAAAATATGTATGTTATATACAGTCAATATAAAATATGTATAAATTATAGCATGTGTGTATGTGTACAAGTATATGCATATGTATAGTAAAGTGGGGGGGAGTCTAGATGGACTGTAATTGACAAATAGAGGTCTGGAAAGGACATATTTGCCAGCATGCCTACAGCTAAAGTATTTTTAGTTTATTTGTATTTATTGTAGACATGAAAAATATCAACAAACATGAGTATTTCCCATACAAAGCACCAAAGAACAAGACTGAATATGAAACCATGAATCTTCACCACGTACAGAAGTTGGGGTTTTTCTTTTTTGGGGGGGTAGTAATCAAAAACAGGGGTCAGATTAACTTAATCATCAAGATAAGCTGTGGGTTAATCATAAAAATGAATTAACATCTAATCAGGAAAGTGGCACAATGGATAAAGCGCTGGGCCTGGAGTCAGGAGACCTGAGTTCAAGTCTAGTCTCAGACACTTACTAGCTGTGTGACCCCAGGCAAGTCACTTAACCCTGTTTTCCTCAGTTTCCTCATTTGTAAAATGAGAAGAAGGAAATGGCAAACCACTCCAGTATCTTTGCCAAGAAAGTTCCAAAAGGGGTCATGAAGAGTTAGACAGGATTGAAAATGATGAACGACAGAATCAGGAAGATAACACGCGCTTGGGATTTATTGACCCTGGTAGAAATAATGGCTGGAATAGCAGATAGGTAAGGCTGTCCGAAACTGACTGTGGAATGAGTGCAGTGGCTACCTCCCAGTGCCACTTGTTCCTCGGCTCAGACCAATTTCTAATTCTCCTCCAGCCCTAGTCTTTTTAGTTCTTCACAGTGATCTCAGATCTCTTAAGGAATGTGTTGATCATTTTTTTTTCATGGATATGGGAACCTTAAGTTGAAAGGGTTGAGTTGAACCATAAGATGAAAAAGTAATGATTCAATATTACTTTGAATAATATTAGCTTTGAAGGTCAGCTGTGGCATAGTGGATAGAGAATTAGCCTTGAAGTCAGGAAGATTTTATTTCAAGACTCACCTTTGACATATACTGGTTGTGTGACCCTGGGTGAGTCATTAATGTCTCAGCCCCTTCCACACTTCCCCAGGAATTCCTCTAAGATTACAAATTGCAGAGCAGCTTTTGATCCCATCAGTGGATGATGCCTCCTCAGTAGAAGGTTCCCACACAGTTCAAATCAAAGATCCAGGACAAAAAAGGATCAATTTGAACCTAGCAGATTTGCCTGGGGATCTCTCCTTGGCTTTATTGTTCAATGTTTTTATTAATGACTTGGATGAAGACACAGAAAGATGCTTGCTAAATTTACAAGCGACATGGAGCTGGGTGGGGACACCTGGGGGAGTAACGCTGCATGGTAATTCGGTTCCTCACAATCAGAACTATATTTATTTTGTGCCTTAACATTTGCAAAGTGTTTTCATGCATATTACCTCTAATAATCCTGGGAATCCTGGGAGGTGTGTGTGGCAGATATTTGCCACATTTTACAGCTAAGAAAACTGCAGTTCAGAGCATTTAGGTGGCTGTTTCACATTCACGCAGATAGTCAGTATCTGCCAGTCAAAATCAGAGCTTGGATGACAGAGACAGGGTCCTATCTCCACACCTCTGCACAAGCCACTCCCCTCTTTACTTGCACCTCCCAGAATTCTTTTCTTCCTTTAAGGCTCAGCTCAGGAAATACTCCCTCTAAGAAACCTTACCCAATCTCCCAGTAGCTAATGCTTTCTCCCACAAAGTAAGTGCTTAATAAATGCTTGTTTGCTGTTGACTGACTTCAAATTATTTGGAATGTGCTTATCTGTGTCCCTGTCATCATATATCTCAGGGAAATGTAATCTCCTTGAAGTCAGGGACTGTTTCCCTTTTCTCTGTGCCCCAGTGCCTAGCACAGTGCCTGGTACATATACCCTGGTAGGGGTATAAGAAATATTTGTTTGATTGAATTCTCTTTCCCATAGCATACAACTATAAACTCCATTTTTCTCTTCCAGAATATTCCAAGTAAACTTCTCTCACTAAGTTAAAAAAAAATCTCATTAAAAGAAGAGAAATCACATCCACTCTCCCAGTATGGGCTCAAAGTCTATATGAACTTCATGCAGTGAAAGCGCTCTTTAGAGTCCACTGTGAGTTGAGTAATTTGCCCTCCTGCTGGAGTAGGGAGAGGATATTGCAGCAGCTTATGTCCTTTTTCCTTTCCTGGTTGAAGAAAACATCAGATCTTCCTGTACTCAGTGTTACATTATGTGGAAGAGAGCATTTTTCCTCATTACCTAGCAACTCCCCGGGCATGCCGGGACAGACAGATGCCCCTATGCCCCTAGTGAAACTTCAGAGCAAGCAGCTTTTAAGTGGACCTGGCCATTTCCTTGAATAGACCTATTGCTTTTATTTATCTGGGGGACTTAAAAAAGGGAACACTAGTGGAATTTGTGACACATTAAACCTAATTGAAAGGTCCTTTTTGGGAAGAAGCTATTTGTAAAGTGGAGGGCTGTAATGAGAATTAACCCGATCAGTGTTTACCTAATTCATCAATAATGACTGAGGTGGAAGGCATCTCCTTGGGATTAATAAAGCGCCCAGAGAGTTGATGGATTCGACCATTAAACTCAGATTGGGGCAGGGGGAGTTAATTTTCAACAATGGCCCAGTGCCAAGCTGATAGAGCTGACTAAAAGGAAACCCCAGAACACAGATGTAAGAATTTTCTCCTTTGAGATGCGGTTTTAATTGCCATCTAAGTACATGACATTGGCTAGGAATGGGAGCCCAGCCAGCTCATGAAATTGCTCCAATTCAATCTTAATATTTCATCCCATTTGGAATGTCCTCTGGTGCATTGATGTAAACAGAAAAAGAGAGTGTCTGTGCTGTGATCAGTAATAGCTTGGTGTGTGACCTCAGGCAATGGAGAAATGAAAGGATCCTAGGTAAGCTAGCGTTTGAAAATATTATTAGTAAGCCCTTCAAATCACCCCCACAGAGCAAATGATTCTTTGCCCACAATGCCCTTAGGGAAAAGGCTGGAGCCTCCTTCAAAGCTTCTTCAAGTCATAGATGAAGTTACTATTAAAGAAGCCTTAGCAAAGTTGGGGGGCCTTAAGGGATCATAAAATAGATTCCTTTGAGTCCACAAGAGATTCACAGGATGCTATGAGAAATTATGACTTAAAATATACTCATTTTAGCTCACTCTCTATGCTGTTCCCCTTGGCCCCAGCTCCCCTTAGGAGCAGCCAGAAAATTCAGCGAATAGCCTTCCACAGAAAAGGTTGCAATATTAGCCAGAAAGCCTGGTCTTAGACAATGATACACTAGTTCGGGCCATGAGGAACCAGAGCCAAGTGGACAAGAAGATGAGGCTGAGCAGGAAAGATGAGAAAAAGGCATAAAGTATGCTCAAGATTTGGAGATATGCATAAAGAAGGAAGAATGACAAGAGAATTATGACCCTTGAAATGTGTATATTACTTTAACATTTTTATAGTACTTTAAAGTTTGCAACATGCTTTGTGCTGGGAACTTATGTAACAGAGAAGAATGAGCATTGACTATGGAGTCAATGGACCTGGGTTCAAAATTCCTAAAGCCCAGGTCTGACCATGTCACCCCCAATTTCAGTGGCTCCCTATCACCTTCAGGATCAAATGTAAAATCTTCTGTTTGGCATTCAAAGCCCTTTCTAACTTATCTTCACAAACACACACACACACACACACACACACACACACACACACACACACACACCCCTTTTCAGTCTTCTTAGCACCTTACCCCTCTACTCTCATTATACTCTTTGATCCAGTGATGCTGGTCTCCTGGCTGTCCCTCAAACAAGCGGTCTCTCTGCTCTGGACATTTTTATTTGATAACCCTCATTCCTGGAATGCTCCCGTTCCTCATCTCCACCTCCTGGATTCCATCTTTCTTTAAGCTCCAGCTCAAATCCCACTTTTCCCAATCTATCTTAATTCTAAGGCCTTCTAACTGTCATTTCCCATTTAGACTGCATATAGCTTGTTTACATATGGTCCTTTGCATATTGTCTCCCTCATTAGATTGTGAGCTCCTCAAGACAATTGATGGTCTTTTGCTTTTCTTTATATAATGCTTCTCAACTGACTGACTATTCTGACACTGACTACCAACACAATCCTGAAGAAATCATTTAAGCTTCCTAAGCCTCCGTTTTATTATTTAAATGAAAGGATTCTCCTATGTGGCCTTCGAAGTTCCTCCCAGCTCGAGCTCTATGCTCCTTTATTCGTTATCTCATTTGAACGTCGTAGCGCTGCCATAAGATAAGCAACAGTCATTGTTGTACCCACTTCACGAAGAGAAAATTGAGTCCGAGAGACGTTAAGTGATTTGTCCATGGTCCCGTAATCAAGCGAGTGTCAGAAGAGGGAAATGCACCCAGGACATCCTGCCTCCAAGGTCAGCACTCTATGTTGAAATAGGCTAACATTTTCTAAGATCAGACAAAAGTCTAAGGAACCAAGTGTAAAAATAGGTTTACACTTATATAACCAATGCATTTTCCAATTTCCCTCACTTTCATGGAGATTTTGCCTCAGCCGTTATGAGCCTAACCCTGTTCTGTTCCTCCCCCCTTGATCTTGCCCCTGAGATTCAGCTATGGACAGCTCCCCAACAGCCCTGAGTATCTTCTGCATCCAAAATAACCTAATTCCAACAAGCAGGAGTGGTCACTCTCAGAAGTCACAGGAAGAAACCACTTGCTCAAGACCTGTCATTCAGCTCATCACCTAGCAACTCGGCAACGGGCAAGCAGCAGACACTCAGGGATGCAGCTTGCCTTTGGCACATGCCAACACCGGAGTGAGCAAGTCTTGTATGGACTTCATTGTTTCCTTAAATAGACCTGGTACATTTCATTTATTCAGGATACCCAGATAGGGAAAAGCTGGTGACATTTGTGCCATGTTAAACCTAGTGCAAAGACTATTGGGGGTAGGAAGTTATCTAAGAAGAGAATCGGTAAAGAGAAATAGTACTTTAATGAATATTAATTAACAAAGTCTGGTGAAATTGTATTTGCCTAATATCTTGCAAAATTAATACAGAGGGATTTAAACTAAAAAGGATGGAAGAGGGAGAAAATCTCTATGTATGTCCATCAAGACAGCACAGAGAGGAGCTGTAATGAAAGAAGATGAGCAGTTAAGATTCTCAAAAAGTCACAGGAGAGGGAAAAAAAAACCAAGAAGGGGACCAGTAGTAAAATTCATGGCTTCAAATGTCTAGACAAAAGTATGCAATGTTTCAACTGCAAAAAAGAAAAGAGAAACTGAGGACTCAGCTTAGAGGAGTGAGTCTGACCCCATGAATTTCTCTGAAACAGGCCGAGGTCATCTACTGCCTCCAGGGCTATTGCCAGTCAACTTGACTTTTGTCCTGCCATTGGACTTTGATGACTCTGGAGGAGAGAAAGAAGGTGATGACTTTGTGCAGCTCTGCCTCACACAAACTGAATTCAAGCAAAAGTCAAGACATCATTCTCATGATGCTATTTGTTTTCTTTGAGAATGAAGAATGTACAATAACAACAAACTTTGGTGGGATGAAATCCATCACTTCAATGTGGCCCTAGATGCATATGCCTTATTTAAAAGAAACAGGATAGGCACAAGTGGGCTGCCATTATATATCATTAGACTTAAGTAAAGAAATTCAGGAACAAGAGGGGAACACAGCAATGGATATTTTGCCAAAAAATGAATGAAGGGAGAAACAGTAGCCCTTCCTTTCAATTACTCTTTTCTTTTGCCTTCAGAGATACCATCCTTGCCTGATTCTCTTCTCAACTCCTGTGCACATTCCTTAAAGAGACTATTAATCAAGGCTCTGTCTTTAACCTCCTTCTCTCTCCCTTTTATATTCTTTCCTTTGGCAGTCTGTCACTGCTGTGACTTCAACTACACCCCTAGGCAGATGACACCTTTACTGATGTCTTCAATCCTAGTGTTTCTCCCAAGTTTCAGACTTGTATTTTTAATTATTTCCAAGCTATTTGGTCCTCTTTAACATACAATGAAATGGTCTGTTTTTCCCTACTAAATTGGCAGAATAAACCAGTTGTTTCCATATCAGATAGACCTGGGCAGTCTTGAAGTATGAGTCAGAAATTATGCCCAGCCCAAGCAACCTATGCCTGAACAATCTGGAATTCCTTTTTAGGCACCAAGGAAATCTATACTAATCAGTTCTTAAGGAAGGTACTCAGTGGGATCTGAGGAAGACAGCCCATTACTAGCAGATGAAATCAGGAAAGGCTTCAATGAGGAAGTGACATTTTAGCTGCAGTTTACAGAAGATGAGAAATTTCAAAAGGGAGAGAGGAGAATTTTCAAAGCATAATAAAGAGCATAAATAACTATTCAAGGAAGGGTGTAATGCATGGTCAGGGTCTAGAGAGCTGTCCAATTGGGATAGAGCATTGAGTGCAGGGACAAGAATGACAGGTAATTACTAGAAGCATAAAGTAGTACGACATTTTGAAGAGTCTTGAATGTCCAGGAAAGGAATTTAAAATATCTTTGGTAGTGAATAGGAAGTCTCTAAGTTCTTTTTATTTTACTCCACTCCTGGAACCACTCTAGGCTCTGAAAGGCCAGCTTCCCAGAGCCAGGCTCACCCACTATTTCCCAGTCATTTCTCCAACTTCCCCCACCCATCCACCCTCATCCTTGCTTTCCAGTTCCTTCTTATGTATTGGATTCTCTCAAGCCCACCCCACCCCACATACACATTATAACTCCTTTAAGGCAGAGATTGTTTTGTTTGCTTTTATTTCTATTCCCAGTGCTTAGCATAGTGCCTAGAATATAGTAAATGCTTTGTTAATTATCTATTTATCTATCCACAAAGGACCTTTAAATACAGACCTGTAGATGGCCAGAGCCTAACAAAGCAGGCCAGAGACAGGTGAATCAGGAATGAAATAGCAGTTTAATTTTAGAGTGAGGAAAATGCTTGCAAGCAAAAAGTCCACCTTCCAGAGAAGGAGGGCTTACTTGATTATGGCAGGGGTAGGGATTTTAAGCCTAAAAACCACACAGGGCTAGACCATAACACAGTCATTATTAGGTCTTGAGTAAACAGTTCCCATAGCAGGTCCATGAGTAGTGGCATTTTGGGGGACAATTAAGGCATTCTTGGGACCTATGGGAGCAGTCTCCAAGTTGTTAGAACTGTTGAGCCTTGGATTCAATGTTAATGTTACCAAGCCTTGTGATCTCAGCAGGGTACAGAACCAGAGTGAGCATGACAAGAATAGGAGTGCAGCACCTGGTTTGGTTCACTTAGCAATTATAAGCACAGGGATCTTTAGCATGTCAGGAGATGTGATTGATTACTTTCTGCTGCAGCACATCTGCTGCAGCCCCAGCTTTCAGGTCAGGATCCCCTAGGAAGTAGGGAAACTCCAACAAATCTAAATAATTAATGTGATCACTACACATAATATGACAATCATAAATTCCAATTCTGGGATTTTGCTGTGACTGAGATCATTCAGAGGGTGAGGGCAAAAAATTGTTGTTATGCCAAGCTCAGGGCACAGCTTGCTTGCTGGGCCTTGGCTCTAGAAAACAGGGTGTCTCCTAATATGTTGACATTATCTAGTTGTCTTTCTTTCTGTCAGTCTATTTAGCTGTCTGTCTGTCTGACTTTCTATTGGTTGATCCACCTGTCTTTTTACTAGAATAGAGGCAGAATCATACCCCTAAAGCTAGAAGGAACTGTGGAGATAATCTTGCCTAACTCCCACAGGTTATAGATGATGAAACTGAGGCCCAGAGAAATTAAGTGACTTGCCCACGGTCCTACAAATAATAAATAACACATATAGTGTTCAAAACCAGGTCATTTGGTGCTAAGCCTAGAACTACTCTTTCCACAAGGCAATACTGTCTCTTGACTGGAGCTATATATGATATAAAAAAGATTGTTCTGGTAGAAACATGAAGGATAAATGTAGCAAGGGTGGGGAATGTGAAGGATCTTTCCTAAAGGATCACAACGGGAGAGGATTCTGGGAAGATGGAGAAATAGGTCAGAAAATTTCAAGTTTTCAAGATTTTCCTCCACAAAAGAGATAAATTAGCACCTCTGGGCAAACATAGAGTTGTGAAAACAAATAAGAGTAGGGGCAGAACAGGGGTCCTCTTGGGACAATCAGAGAAGATCTGAAGAAAAATCCCAGGATTAGATTTCCTCCCGGTGAAGAGTAAACACCTCCAGGTTAGGGTCCCCTTTAACATCAGGAGGCAAGCCCTGGGGGTAGCTGGGTTGGGAGGCTTCCTCAATCTACCACAGGAACATTTACCACTGAGACAGTGAGGAGAGGCAGGTGTCTGACCTGAGCAAGACTGAGGGAACCCCCGCTGACAAGGAACACCGGATCCAGCTGTGCTGCAGAGAGAGGTGGGGATGAGAAGGAACCAGCACACGCCAAGTGAGTGCAGAAGCAGTGGGGCAGGACACCACTGGCTGCAGGCATTTACAGGAGGCTGGAGATCTTGGTTTGAGTTCAACGTCAGAGGACAGAAGTGAAGAGGATCAGAGGCCAGAGGCACCATCCCCCATACCCCAGGACTAGAGGTGATTATAAAAACTGAGTCATTGAAAAAAATGCACAAGCAAAGAAGAAAGAATCCAACCACAGAGAGCTATTATGGGGATAGAGAATACCACGGTTCATCTTCAGAGAGATACTTGAAGCAAAGAAAGCTTCTTCTACCCCAAAGAGTAATGTCAAATGTTCACCTGCCCAAAAAGAATTCATTGAAAAACTTTAAAAAAGACTTTAAAAATCAAATATGAGAGATTAAAAAGAAAAGTGAGAATAATACAAGAAAAACAAGATTATAACAAGAAAGTCAACCAATTAGAAAAGGAAATTCAGAATCTTATAGAAGAAAACGACCCCTTGAAAATCAGAATTGGGTGGAGGGAAGCCAGCAAAGTTATAAGAGATGAAAAAAAAAACCAAAATATAAAGAATGAAAAATAGAAGAGAATGTGAAACATCTCATAAGAAAAACAACAGATCTAGAGAACAGATAGAGAAAAGAAAACATAAGAATAATTGGACTACCTGAAAGTTCTGATCAAACAAAGAATCTTGATAGAATAATACAAGAAATAATTAAAGAAAATTGTACTGGAACATTAAAACAAGAGGGGAAAGTAGAAATGGAAAAAATTTACCAACACCACCTGGAGGAGCTCCTACAAGGAAAACTCCCAGGAATATTACTGTTAAATTCCAAAACCCCCAGATTAAGGACAAAATATTATGAGCAATATGAAAAAAACAATTTACATATGATGATACCACAATTAGAATTACACAAGATCTAGTGTTGGCAACACTAAATGATTGCAGGTCTTAGAACACTATACGATGAAGAGCAAAAGAACTGGGTCTCCGGCCTAACACATACCCAGCAAAGCTAAGCATAATTCTGAATGAAAAAAATGGACATTAGATAAACTGTCATACTTTCACAACTCTGTTAAAAAAAAGCCTGAACTCAATAGAAGATCTGACATACAAGAGCCAAGAGAAATATAAGGTGCATACCAATGACCAATTACAAGGGACTAAATAAGGATAGAATGTTTACCTTTTATGTATGGAAAATGTAAAATCTATGTCTAAGATTGTTGTTAGTAATTAGATGGCTTATAAGAAAGGTTGAGGTAGACATGAGTATGATGTGACTTTAAAAATAAAGTAAAACCATTCAAGAACAGCTAAAAGAATAATTATCTTGGGGCAGGTAGGTGGTGCAGTGAGTAGAGCACCAGCCCTGGAGTCAGGAGGACCTGAGTTCAAATCCGGCCTCAGACACTTGACACTTACTATCTCTGTGACCTTGGGCAAGTCACTTAACCTCAATTGCCCTGCCATCCCCCCTCCAAAAAAAGCAAAAAACAAAATAAAAAAATGATATTAAAAAAAGAATAATTATCTAATCAAATGAGGTCCAAGAGGAAGAACCAATACAGGGAAATTAGATGAGGGAGGGGGCTGTTAGTTTTGGAAAACTACTTTCATTGGGAATAGGTTTAAGAGGGAAAAACACATGTACACCTAGAAGAGTATAAAAGTCTTCTAAATTTAAAAAGAAATAAAACTCTAAGAGGGCAGGGAAAGGACAGAAGATAAAGGAGGGATCTTTAGAGAGGAGGGTGAGGGTATAGGTTAAAGAGGGGTATAGAAGGGTGTTCAGATTTAGATGAATGGGAGGATGAGGGAGGGATTGCTGGAGTAGGGGTAGGTTGAGTAAGAGGAGGGCAAAGTAGCAGGTAGAAGTAAAGTAGAGAAGGTAGGAGAAATAGGAAAAAAGAGATATGCACAAACATAAAAACAAGATTAGGAGTAGAATCTCTTAGAGAAAGTATGTATGTGTATATAATGTATATATAATGTATAATGTGTGTATATAGCAATAACTATATATAAATATATCCATGCTCAGTTGTTGCCTTGGGGTTGCGGGTAGCGGGGGAAGAAGGAGGAAAAAAAAGCAAAGTAAAAAGTCTACATCCGAAAGCAAAACAAAACCTACAAGGAAGCAAGAAGAAATGGATAGCTTTCAACTTAATGCACAGTATTTAATATATAGGCTTTCTTGAAATGATAAGTTATTGCTATATATTCTGAATCCTCGCCTATGTTCTGCTGTGTGCATGACATATTTTTCTTTTCTAATTTTATATTTGTTTATAATGCTTATTTTTCTTATTATGTATTTAAATTTTAGTATTTCTCTAAAATTATTTTAAAAAAAGGATCACAACGCAACCATCCAGGAGCTATTGGTTTGTAGACACCATTTCAGTCAAACTGTCCTATTCACTATCCCTTGGTTTCCTCCCACAAAGTATTGGGAAAACCTCTCCAAATAACCATGAACTACACGGAGAATTGGAGAATATATAGACTATAGTATAGTACCCAGCAAAGAGGACGAGATGTGGAGTCAGAGCACCTTGGTAAAATCTGGCTTCTGTTACTTACTGCACATGTGACTTTAGTCAACTTATTTGTGCTTCTCCAGGCTCCATTTCTTCACCAGTAGAATAAAAGTTTTGTCCGGTGTTTTCTTTGAGCTTCCTTCCACGTCTCTAGCTTATGCCTCTATTTTGCCTTTTCTACATATTGTTATTCCCCTGGTACTTCTGGAGGAGACCTAATTATAAAAAGCTGCAGTTTTTCATCATGGTTATTAAACCTTTGCCATGCACCTTTGTTCCTGCACTCCTGTTAGTTACCATACAGGGAGCTATATATGGCCAATATATAGACAAAGGCTCTGGAAACTGAATAGCATTTTACAAATGTTCAAAAAGACCATTTTTCTTTTAATGAGAATAGGCAAAGCTAGACCACAGCTCACTCACCCTACTGGTGGTATTGTCTAGAAAGAGCCTAATTCAAGAGAGAAAAGTTGGCTCCAGGGAAGAAATAAATATCCCAGGAACAAACCACAATCTCCAAAAATATAATTTGAACTGGAGAACTAAGGTTTTGTTGTATCTTATTACATTTTGGTTTGAGAACATGCAAGAGAGGAGTCTTATGCAATATGGAAAATGTACTTGTTTTTCAGCCTAACTATAGAACTACACAGTTACCTAGACTAAATTTCATCTCATTAAATTTTTCCAGTCAGATGAGATCTTTTGGAATCCTGCTTGTATTTGTTTAGACATTAGCTATTCCTCCCAGGTTTTTTGTTATCTAAAATTTCATCCAAGTCATGAATAAAAGTGTTCAATACATGAAGCCTGAGCTATGTCTACATAGGCCTCCCTCCAAGTTGGCATCAACTCATTAACTAAAATTCTCAACTGGCTATAAATCCACAATTGTATCATGAAGCTTTATTAAGTGCCTTGATGAAATCCAGATACACTGTGTTTCTAGAACTTTCCATGATCCACCCAGCCTTGTAACTTCATTAAAAGAGCAAATTGTATTAATTTGGTGTAACTTATTCTTAGCCAAGCCATCTTAACTCCCAGTGGTCACCATTTCCTTTTCTAAGTGCTCATAAGTCATTAATTTAATAATGTTTTAGAATTTTGCCAATAACAATCATTAATTTTGCTATTCTATCACTTCAATATCTCATACTACCCCATTTGGAAAATTAGAATATGTCGGCTTCTAGTCTTTCAGCGCTTTGCCCACTCTCTCCAAATCTTCCGAGTTCTGTCGTTCTTTAATTACTTGTGGATGTTGTCAGGAGGTAATTTGTTTAGGCCTTAAGTCTCCAGCCTTAGAATAATTCCTGCTTCAATTTCAGCTTCTTGAAATCTACTTTCCTGAAGTTTGGGGAACTTAATTATCTTCCCTACTGTCTATGTTCTTATGAGTTCTAGAATAGCATCATCCCTTTCTCCTAAGACTGGCATCACCAAATAGCTGGTCAGAATGAAGAACTGAGCGGCATTTCCCCTTTGTTGTTTTTGTTTGTTTTTTACTGCCTCTTAAGAAATGAAACTATCAGGAAAATTAGAATTTCTTAAATGCTTTCTGTAACCAAAATGAGACTTTTGACACATAACAGAAATCCCTAGGATATGATTTATCTTGCCAAATTGCCTAAGTGCCCACTTGTCAACTATACCAGGAAGGCATCATCCATATCCTTCACTTGCCTGGGTAATTTGGAATATGCTGTGGTAATGGCATCATTTGTTTTCCTTCTCTTGTTATCCTTTAGACTAGAACTAGATTACCAGCTTCTCAACAGCAGGAATCTTTTTAAAGCTGGCATCATGGCGTTTGGTATCATTCATTGAAAATAGCAATTACTTAATATAGCACAGAATCATAGAAACTCAGAGTCGGAAGGGGCCTCCGAGGTCACCTGCTGTAATGATGATGGTGATGATGGTGATGATGATAAACAATAATGACGGCATTTATAGAGTTCATTAAGGTGAGCAGGGCACTTCACAGGTATTACCTCATCTTATTTTCATAACAGTCCTAGAAGGTAGATTCTATTGTTATCCCCATTTTGTGGATGAGGAAACTGAGGCATACGGAAGTCAAGTGACTGGCCAACAGTCACACAGCTAGTAGGTGTCTGAGGCTAGATTTGAACTCTGGGCTTCCTGACTCTAGGTCCAGTGCTCTATCCACTGCATAGCATGTCTGCCCCTGGAATGATAATCCCTTCTTTATTCTCCCTTCAGATGGTAATCCAGGCATTGCTTAAAAACCTTCAGAAAGGGGGAACTCACTCTTCCCCGACGTGGCTCATCGACCTTTAGATGGCTCTCCTGTAATTGTGCATTAGATTTCCTGAGTCCGTGTGAATGGCTTAACTTTATCTCTATTACATTTCGTCTTCTTAGATACAACCTATTATCCTGAGCTTTTCAGATCTTTTGGAATCTTGACTTTGACTTTGTTAGCTCTCCCTCCTAGCTTCACGCCATCTGAAAGTTTCCTAAGTATGCCCCCTATGCTTTTGTCTACTTCATTGACAGAAGAGCTGGGCACTACAGGAGAGAATTCCTTCCAAGTTGACAGATGATGCCTTAATGACCCCTCTCTGAGTCCAGTCATTCATTTAGTTTCAAATCTGCTTAACCTCATTATCATTAAACCAATAGTTCTCTATTTGTCTACATGCATAGCATAAAAGAATTCATCAGATTCCTTGCTGAAAATCCAAAATACTGCTATATCCTCAGCATTCTTGTGGTCTACCACTCTATGGTAACACACAAAAAATTAGGTTAGTATGGCCCTAGCATTGGGGCATGAGCTCCTCAATAAAGCTATGCTAGAGTCTGGTGATGGATGTGAAAGATACACTCTGTCTTTAAGAACTTCTTTCATAAGGAACAGTTAATGATGAAAAGGGCAGAGAATGTTTTTGTGTAAAGGAAGATGCATATTGATTCTCAAAAATGTATTATATCACCACTGTTATGAATGCACATTTTGATATCTAATATGAGTAGAAAAAGAATGTTGTTTCAATGTAAACTGATAAAATATGTACATGAAGAAACAGCTTTCAGATGGGATTTGGATGGCTTTGGAGAGAAAATGATCTGTGGTACAGATTTGAGGACTTGGATCTCCTCTAATAATGTAGAATAATGTCTTACTTGTGTGGGAAGGATTTGATATTATAAAGAGGCAGAGGAAAAAAGCATTTTATTTATTGGAAACTATAGAAATGTGAGTGTGAAAAAACATAGTTTAAAGGGCACCAAAGAAACAGATGGGGCAGCTAAGTGACTTAGTGGATAGAGTGCTGGGCCTGGAGCTAGCAAGACTCATCTTGAGTTTAACTCTGGCCTAAGATACTTACTAGCTGTATGATCCTGGACAAAGCACTTAACTCAGTTTGCCTCAGTTTCCTAATCTGTAAAATGAGCTGGAGAAGGAAGTATCAAACTGCTCCAGCATCTCTTCCAAGAAAACCCCAAATGAGGTCATGAAAAGTCAGACACGACTGAAAATAACTAAACAAGAACAAAAGAGCTCAGAGCTGAGGTATGATGGTTGCCTTTCCTAAATTGTATAAGCATATTTTCTGACACAGAGGATAAAACTAAGAAATTGAGAAATGATACAAACATTTATAGGCTGCGCTATTATTTTAAAAAGATTCTAATTTGATAAAAGGTAATTTGTAGAACTGTGATGTCTTAAGGGAAAAGTGAGCCTCCGAGAGTCAAAAGACTCTCCTTTCAGCTGTGAAAGAGATGGGGGGATGAAGGGACACAGAGAAAGAGAGGGAGAGAGAGAGAGAGAGAGAGAGAGGAAGGAAAGAAAGAAGGATAAAAGGAAGTGAGGGAGGGAGGAAGGAAGGAAAGAAGGAAAAAAAAGGGAGGGAAGGAGGAAGGAAGAGAGGAAGGAAGGAAGGAAGGAAGGAAGGAAGGAAGGAAGGAAGGAAGGAAGGAAGGAAGGAAGGAAGGAAGAAAGGAAGGAAGGAAGGAAGGAAGGAAGGACAGGAGGGAGGTATAATGTTAATGGAATAAGAAGATCTTCCCTGTCCATTAATAGGCCTATCTGACAACATGTGTTCAATCACAGATGTCTTGCTGCTTTGAGCTCTGAGTCACATAGAGCCCAATGGGGGAGGAACTTGCCTAAGGAGGAACTTGCTTAGGGGAAGGCTTGCTTGTAGGACAGCTTTCACGCCTTTTGGTACTAAATTAATTAGGCGCTTGAATCAGGAGGGTTGTGATGCCTTCTGGCTCTGAGAAGTGTATATATTCTGAGGTTGGTATTTTGCTTTGGGGGTTCGCTTATGAGAAGGACATTTTGATTCCCTGGATGGGACTCTGAGTAGCCATTCGTTCAGAGCTCTCTGACTACTCAGATGTATCTGTACTCCCCTTATCTGGTGGTATATATAGGTGGTTGTATTACCTTGTTCAGACAGCTAGAGCCCTGTCTGTTGGTCTTTGTGCTAATTTCTCTGCATGCGTTTTCTCTGCTTGTATTTTCTTCACATTCAGGGTGCTGATCTTTCCCTTGAACTAGTGATTGTAATTAAAGTAAAATTGTTGACCCCTTCAAAAGCTATCTTTCCTTTAAAAGCAGATCGAAGAACTGTGCTAGCAGGCCATCCTAGATGTGCCAGGGTGCTTGCTGTTACAGAAGGAAGGAAAGAAGGATGGAAGGAAGGAAGGAAGGAAGGAAGGAAGGAAGGAAGGAAGGAAGGAAGGAAGGAAGAAGGAAGAGCAGCAATAGCAGGAGAAGTGCAAGAGAATTCACAAGACAGCAGCACAGGGACTAGGGGTAGGCTAGAGTGGAAGAACCTTGAGAAAAGTTGAAGACACAGCAAGGGGGGTTGAAAAGTGCTCCTCTAGAGCTTTTGCGTTAAGAACCAGTCAGCCAAGAGGAGGCTTAAGCAGAACGATTCCTGATTGTTTGGAGAGAATGATGTTATTGTCTAGCGGTGCCTACGGCAACTATTGCTTCCATCTATTCTATCACCTATTAATTAGCAAAAGAACAGGCTTTTTTATAAGGGCTTGTGCTCTCTGCTGCCACCTATGGCTTGAGAAGGAAAAGTGGAGGAAGAGGGTGGGGCTGCAATTACAATGGTATCCTAGTGAGCTGGATCAAAGACTGAATTGACTGGGAGAGGCAAGAAATCACAGTAAGTAAAGAAAGGTATGCAGACACTGGGGATGGGAGATGACCAGGAGAATCATGGCACTGAGCGTTCTACCACCCAAGGACTGAAAGAGGACCAAGAAACTGTGCCCAAAGGGCTACAAAACTGTACATCCCCTTTGATTCAGCAATACCACTACTAGGTCTATCTCCCAAAAGGATTTTTTTAAAAGGGAAAAGGACCTGTTTGTACAAAAATATTTATAGCAGCTGTTTTGTGGTGGCTAGGAATTGGAAACTGAGGGGATGCTCATCAATCGGGGAATGGCTAAACAAGCTGTGGTATATGATTGTAATGGGATATTAATGTGCCATAAGAAATTACAAGCAGAATGATTTCAGAAAAAACTGGAAAGATTTCTATGTATTGGTATAAAGTGAAGGGAACAGAACCAAGAGAACATTATACGTGGTAACAGCAATATTGGACAGTGAAGAATCATGAATGACTTAGCTATTCTCAGCAATCCAATGTTCCAAGACTATCCCAAAGGACTCATGATGAAAAATGCTATCCGCCTCCAGAGAAAGAACTGCCGTGTCTCAGGACAGACCAAAGCATACTATTTTTCACTTTCTTTTTTTTGTTTGGGTGTTCTTACACAAAATAACTAATATGGAAATGTTTTAGATGATTGCACACATATAACCTATATCAGATTACTTATTGTCTCAGGGAAGGGGGGGGGGTGAAGGAGGGATAGAATTTGGAACTCAAAACTTTAAAGAAAATAAATGTTAAAAATTGTTTTTACACGTAATTGGGGAAAAATGAAATGTTATTTAAAAATAAAAATAGGATCAAGACAGGGCATCAAGGGACGTAGCACTGCAGCAGAAAGAGATCCCAAGACATCCCTGAGCTGCTGGGCACAGGAGCAGGTGCCATCTGGCAGTTCTTCTTTCCACTACCCAGTTATGGGTCACAGATCCAGGTTAGAGAAGAGCAGTCGTGAGCATTGGCCCTAGCTGCGTACTGGGCAAGGAATTAATTTTGGAATTACATGGCTCTAATCCCAGAAACAGAACAATGATTCAGCTCTACCCTTTAGCCTAGCTTATAAGTTTTCAGTGGGGTAGCACAAGAGTCCCAGACAAAAGAGGAGCTGGCAATTCAGTCACTCTGAGACTTGATAGTTTCCCAGCAGGCTAATAATGACTAGACCAACACAGTCTACTGAAACTTCCAACCAAGGACAAGCTGACAAATGCAAACCTGGATCCAGATGACACCACTTTGGGAGCACTGAAAGATTTCAGACCCCTAGCCTAAGCTGTGAAAGTAGCCAAAAGATATAGGGAGGTAAGAAGCTCAGCTCAGACATCCTCCCCCATAGCAGAGGTGTGCAGCACACTAACATATATTCCAAATTCAAGAAGTGGTATAAAAGAATAAGCAAACAAAAAAATAATCCCACCACAGAGATACTATGGCAACAGGGAAGCTCAAGATATGAACATAGAAGAAGTTGCTGATTTGAAAACATCTACAAGCACATCCTTAAAGAAAATGCAGTTTGGACACAAATCCAACAAGAATTCCTAGAAGAGTTAAAGTAAGATTTTTAAAAAGAGTTAAAATGATTTCAGAAGCCAAATGAGGGTGCTAGGTGGAAAAATGGGAAGAGAATCAAGAATTGGAGAAGAAAGATATGAAAAGAGAAGTATCAGCTTGGAAAAAAGAGGTACAAAATATTACCAAAGAAAATAACTCTTTGAAAATTAGAATTGAACAAATGAAGCGAATGACTCCCTGAGATATCAAAAATAATAACACATCAAAAGTCTTAAAATAGAAGAAAATGTGAAATACTTCATAGGAAAAACAACTGACATGGAAAACAGATAGAAGAGAAATAATTTCAGAATCATTGGACTAGCTGAAAGTCAATGAACCAAAAATAAAAAAAGCCTATACCTCATAGTTCAAGAAATCTTGAAAGAAAATTGCCCAGATCTCTTAAGAACCACAGGGCAAAGTTGAAATTGAAAGAATCCACTAGTCATCTCCTCAAAGAAACCCTAACATGAAGACTACCAGGAATATTAAGACCAAAATCCACAGGGAAAAAAATATTATGAGCAGCCAGAAAGAAAGAATCCAAGAACTGAGGAGCCACAACCAAGATCACAAAAGATTTAGCAGCCACCAATTTAAAGAAGTGAAGAACCTGGAATAT
This sequence comes from Trichosurus vulpecula, assembly GCF_011100635.1. Lineage (NCBI taxonomy): Eukaryota > Metazoa > Chordata > Mammalia > Diprotodontia > Phalangeridae > Trichosurus > Trichosurus vulpecula. The sequence goes on along the minus strand of NC_050581.1, from coordinate 187,364,860 downwards.
GATAATCCAGAAAGCAAAGGATATAGTCTGCTACTTCTGCCCTTCTAGGGCCAAGCTGAACAAGTTTAATGCCTGTTATATAATGACTCTTCAAAACTTTTAATACAGCTTGTTTATAGGACTATGCACTCTTCAGCATTCATTCACCATTACTATCCTTCGTTCTCGTGTTCTGTAAATGTCTTTTTAATCTCCAGGTTGAGCGATGATCTGACTTTGTGTTCAAAATCTCTTATGTGCCAAATATTGGTCAACTGGTTCCTTAAATGCTGTTTGTTTGTTAATGGATTTATTGTTACATGAGAAAACTCTAGCTAACCTACTCTCTGATACAAACCGAATAGCTTCCCTGAACAAGAAATCTCCCCTAAGTCATAACGGAGAAATGGTCATCTCAACTTTGCTTGCAACCCTCCATGAGGAGAAATCTGATATCTACAAATAGAGCCATTCCACTACCTTTGTAAAATGCATCTCTTTGTTTTCAGCCTTGTGGTTTCCCTTTGTATTTTATGAAGTGATTAACAGAACCCCAATTCCCTGAAGCCAGAGGGGCCACTGCCAAGATGGGCTGCACCTCTAAATAGAAAGGTCCTAGAGGAAACCAAGGCAAAAAAACCCCCAGAAGTCACTGGAATGAGGCTAAAGCATCTGGTTCAGAGGTTCTGAACCTTTTTTGTGTCATGAGCCCTTTGTCTGAGGAAGCCTTTGCATCTCTTCTCAGAGTGATGTGTTTAAACGCATAAAAAGGAAACCAAGTAAAGTGAAACACATTTATCAAAATATTTTTAAAACTAGGTTCATGGGTCTCTGATTTAAAAGCCCTGTTCTAAACAAGGAAGGCATGATAATGCATCAGGAAGAGGCCCGACATTGGCCGTCATTTCTGGATTGCCCACTTCATAGCCTATTGTTTTTGGGGGCGAGGGGCTTCATTTCTCTAGGCCTCATTTTACTCCTTTTAAAAATGGAGATAGTAATCCTTTTTTTTTTACATCATTATGAAATTTGTTGTTGTGTTTGTCCTCTGTTTTTGAAGAGGACCATGGCATCAGGGAAATGATGATGAGACTTTGATTTGAGTGAGGGAGGACTGTGCAAGGTCACCGGCCTCACTTTCTCCTCCAGAGCCATCTGGGTCCAGTGACTAGATATTCATCAGGATGACCAGAGATGGTCCAGGATGCAATGGGAGACCCTGGCCCTTTTAGGCTAAGACTTTTTCATATACTCACTTAGAGTGAGGTAATGTCCATTCAGTGAATAGGCCTCTTTAAGAAGTGAGTCAAGGAATGGCCCCTTTAATTAGAAAAGAAGAAAGAAAAACAAGCTGAGAGGGGAAGACCGACAAGGTTGCTGTTCCACTTAATTTTTGGCTACTGTTGTTAGGAAATAATTCACAGTATTGTTAATAGCATAAAATTTTCATTATTGAATTTATAGAGTTGTTGAGAAGGAAATTAGTTTGTCCATGCATGTGCATATGGGAGCGATGATCTGATGCTCAAATCGAAAGGATGAGGCAAAAGACAGGAAAATGGAAGAGAAATGAGAGCTGTGGTCAGGGACATCTACCTGTCTAAAAATGGACATCTCTCTGTCTAAAACCCCGAGAGAAAAGGTTTCCAGGTATCATTAGTCAATTTATTAATTAGGCTAGCCAATAATCAATAAATTGATGGTCAGTGGTTTCTCTCAGTAACCAAGGAGACAATGAAAAACCTTAAATCAGATGTGTGCCTTCTGACAGGGAACTCCCTTGACAAGTGAAACTCAACCCTTATTGGTGGACATTTAATGAGGAGGTGGACTAAAAGTCTTCAGCTCCTCCCACTGAGAACCTGTCTTGATCATGAGACTCAGAAACCTCAAGGTATCTGGGCAGGGGAAGCCATTCCATCTGGACATCTCTGACTAGTTTTCTCCTTCACAAGCTTATGGCTGCCCTAAAAATCTAATGGAAGGGATCAAGGACAATAGTTCCTTCCCCCAAGCAAAGGACTCACCCAGACTGGATTCTGTTTATACTCTAAACAGAAATCTGGTTTCCCAGTTGGGTGGGGTCCCACCCAACCTAGTCAATCATGCAACTAAGTCATGCCTTTCAGAGAGTGACTGACCTTTTCAGGAGTGGAATCTTAACAAAAATAGGAGGAAAAGGATGTATCACAAATTAATAATTAGTTATTAGTATAATATATAATATTAATTTCTCTCATTCCTTGTAGCCACCCTCTGTCTCAGTCCTGACATGAACTATTGAAATAGTCTCCTAATTGATCTCCAAGTTTTCTCTTTCTCTTCTCTCCAATCTATTCTCCATCCAGCTGCCAAATGAACTACTTGAGTCACAGTCACAGATATTACTATGGTGCTCTACCCATCTACTCCTGCTCAACAAACTTTGTTGGCTCCCCATCACTAATAGGATAAAGCACAGACTCCTAATCTAACTCTCCAGACTTTTTCACACTGCTTTTCTTCGTGGGTTTGGTATTTTCACCAAACTGGACCACTAAACTGTTTCCTAAAAGTGATACACTCTCCAACCTCCATTCACTTTCACAAGCTGGTTCTCATGTCTGGAATGTCCTCCGTCCTCATCTCTACTCTTATATCTCTTTTCTTCCTTCAAAAATCATATTGCATGCCATATTCTATATGAAAACTTACCTGATTTCCCTAGGTGTTAGTACTCTCTCCTCCCTTCAGTTTTCTTGTACTATAATTGTGTACATATTTTATCCACTAATAGAATGTAAGCTCCCTGAGAGGAGGGACTAGATTTTTTTGTCTTTGTAGCCATGTAGCCTAACACAGTACTTTACACATAGCATTTGTATTTGTGGGACTTAATCTTATAGCAAGGCAACCCCAGTCCTGGAAAGGAAAGAGTGGATATGAGAGTCACTGTGGATGACCAATGTCCAAATAACCACTTTCCTTCTTTCCTTTTCAGTGTTTTCCTGTTTACAAAGACCCCTAGGGTTACATACTTTCCAAACATTAATCTTACAAGAACTCCAAATAATATGAACAAACCACCTTGTCCAGAATTTGGAATACAAACTGCCTCTATGTTACCTGATTGTCAGTTCTTATTACTGTCATTTGTCTGAAAGAAGTGTTGTGAGACAAAGCAAAAGCCTTTAGAAAGGAAAGCAGATGGATTCTTTCCTAATTTCATTATAATGCAATACCTTCAAAAGACACATATGTCCCTGCCAAAATCCAGCAAGAAATTGGAAACATCCATTCCATTAAATTCAACCTTGAATTAAAGAGAGGGAAATTGCAGCTCTAAATTGAACGGGGTTAGCGAGACCACCCATTTTCTCTACCAATTATCTGTTGAGAAACTCTTTGAAAGAAGAGGTAACCACATTCTCCCACCAGTTGTCTGCACTATGGTGCATGGGCCGTAGATGCTAGCAAGATTTACCATGCTCTTCCAACAGGAAAGAATGCGTAATAGCAACTGAAAAAGGGAGAGATCCTAAGGGAATTCTAGATCTTCACCCCCCACCAGAAATAGTTAATGAGGCTATCACAGTCCAATCTGTCAGTATTCTTTTACCCAGAACTTTTTTTCAAAATGGTCAATAGAGCACCTGACTCATTGACTCCCACTAGATAAACATAGCATTTTGCTCCAGAGAAGCATATTTAATGAAAACTACTGAGCATGTAGACAGAATCTTAGAGTTGGAGAGACCTCAGAGGCCATCTAGTCTAACGTATATTCTAAAAAGAATACCCATTACAATATACCAGTAAATAGTCATCCAGTCTCTCCTTGAAATCTTCCAAGGAGGGGGAAATCTATCACTTCTCAGGCAAGTAAGCCTTTTCTACTTTGAGACATATCTTACGGTTAGGAAGGGTTATTTTTTTTTGTTTTTGTTTTTTTTTCTAACACCAAGCCTAAATGTGTTTCTTTTCTCCTTTACCCTTTGCTTCCAGTTCATCCCTATGGAATCAAACAGAACAATTCTAATCCTTAAATATCACAGTCATTCAAAAACTTGAAGACAGCTATTATATTCTTCTTATGGCTTCCCTTCTTCAGAGTAAATCTTCCCAATTATTTCAACTGATCCTCATATCACATAGACTTGAATTCCTTCACTAGTTCAGTGGTACTCCTCTGCACATTCACCAATTTGTCAATGTCCTTTCTAATATGTGGTTGCCAGAATTAAACACAACACTCCGTATACGACCTGGCAATTAGAGAGTACAGAAGGGCTATTACCCTATATCCAGAATAACGACTTCCTTATTCCTGGAAGCTATGTTTGTCTTAAGGAACCTCAAGATTGTGAAAGGTTATTTTTTTAAATAGCATGTCATATTCTTGACTCATATAGAACTTGTGATCCTCTAAGACCCTTAACCTGTTTCAAACAAATTGCTATCTACTCTTGCCCCCTGATTCATACCTGTGGAGTCCATTTTTAAAATCTAGGCAAGACTCAAAGAGCAATGATCAAGGGGTAGCTAGGTGGTGCAGTAGAGTCAGGAGGACCTGAGTTCAAATCCAGCCTCAGACACTTGACATTTACTAGCTGTGTCACCCTGGGCAAGTCATTTAACCCCAATTGCCGTTAAAAAAAATTAACAGCCACAATGTGCAATGACTGACTTTGATAGATTAAGTTCTTCTCAGCAGCATGAGGACCTAAAAAAATTCCAAAAGACTCATAATGGAAAATGCTATCCACATCCAGAGAAAGAAATATGGAGTCTGAATGCTCTCTTTTTTTGGTTTTGTTTTGTTTTTTTCTCCCTCGTGGTTTCTCCCATTCATTTGAATTCTTCTATACAACATGACTAATGTGAAAATATGTTTAATAAAAGTGCGTACATATGTCAGACTGCATGCTCTCTTGGGGAGAGAGGAGCGGAAGGAGGTGGAGAAAATTTAAAACTTACAGAAGCCAATGTTGGAAACTAAAAATAAATTAATTTATTAAAAAAACAAGAAATAAGAAAAGCAATGATCAAATTGGCAGCTAGCTGGGGGAGTACTGGACTTGGAACCATAAAGATACAAGTTTGAATCCTGCCTTAGATCCTCACAAGCTATGTAACCGAGCAAGGCATAATTCCTGTCAAACTCAGTTTCCTTGTTTGTAAAAGGAGGATAATAATTGTCCCTACCTCACAGGACTGTTGTAGGGATCAAAGGAGCTGATACACATGAAGCATATTGCGAACTATAAAGTACTATCTAAATGAGAATAGCAGTTAGCCTTTATATAGCACTCCAGCATTTACTAAGTATTTTTTATATATGTATATATATATTATCTCATTTAGTCCTTATAAAGCCCCATGAAGTAGGTGCAATTATCTGTTTTACAGATGAGGAAACAGGGAAGAGAAACAAGGTGGTTTGCCCCAGGTCACATAGCTTATAAGGGTCTAAGAGAGGATTTGAACTCATTTTCTCAATTCCAAGTCCAGCACTCTAACCAGTGTACCTAATTGCCTCATTACGTTAATCAGAAGATGAAGGATATTAATACAACCAAAGACTCAGCAGTTGAGGACTGTCCAAATTGATCCATAGCCTTAAAGTGATGATCCAACCAACTGATCATATCTGGTTGACTCTTAGAATTCCTCCATCCCCGACAGCCTGCATTTGATCTAAAGATGTGGCAGAGCTAGCCTTGCCTCTGGCCTGATCTGATCTATGTACTTTTCTATCACTAAGATTAGAAGCATCTGAGGAAAGGAACAGTATCATTTTCATGTTCACATCCTTAACGCCTAACCTAGGTTCTTGCATACTGGAAATCTTAATAATATTTGCTGAATCAAATTTCATTGAATCAAGTCAAACTGAACTGAACAGAATTAAATCAATAGGACAGTCATGGCTGTCCTTTATCATGGCTCTGTTACTTATTAGCCATGTGAACAAGTCAATTAAACTCTCTGGGCTTCGATTTCTTCATCTGTAGAATGGGAAGTGACCTCTAAGGAACTCTTTCAGCTTCATGACCCTATGATTTGCATGGTTTTCCTTGGGGCTCACTGCAGACATCAGTGGCATAGCTGACCAGGATAAGAATGTATACACTCTGAGGCTATATAGACCAATGATAACTAGCCCTTACAGAATCAAACCCATTGCATTGGCCTCAGTAGTTCCATACTCTAACCAACCAGTTATTTAACCTGATCAACTCAAAAATCTCATTTCCATAAGATTTCCTACATGACTAACCTAGGACTTGAGAAAAATTAGATACCTCCTGTGCACTCCAGTGTCAATCTTATAGGAGGCAGATGCCTACTTTGTGTGACTTTAGAGGCACAAGAAAGTGTTTTTCTCTCCTTCCAAATTGTCCCTTTACATGAAATTACATTTACAAGGGATGTCCTTTCTTTACCCAATTAGCAATCTTCAAGTAATCAACCAACATTTATTGACTACCTGTACTTATTTATGTGCTGGGTAAGGTCCTTAGGGATTGCAGTTAAAAGATAAATTCCCCAAGGCAGGGATAGCACATAAATTAGGCTCAATTAGGTATAATTCAGGTATGAAATCCTAAGAGAAAGGGGGAGAAAAGATGACAGACATTAGACACCAAAGACCACATAGGGACGATAGGGAGAAGGGGAAGAGGTACATTCAAATATTTGAAGGAGTGACATGTGGAAGAAGGATTAGGCTTGGGTTTTTGTTTCTTTGGTTGGTCGGTTGCTTGGCTTTGTTTTTGCTGCAAGGGCAAGGGAAAATTTCCTAATGGAACTAAGAGTGTAATGGGCTTTCTCAGCAGACAGGCAGACAGACGGACAGACAGATAGATGGTATGGTGCTTTTAAAAAGCCTTGAACCTTAATTTCTGGATAATTTGATCATTTTATTAACAAGGCCAGAAAGTTTATTAATAAAAGGATGGTCATTTGCCCGTTTCTCTAAGACCAAAGAACCCTAATGGCAGTGGGCTCACAGTCTATATGCCCTTGGAAGATCAGGTGTTCCTCAGGTTGGCGATCAACACTAATCGGTTAATAATTAATGAGAAAATGGATATTACAAGGAGAGGATGGGCTATATTATAATGAGTCCTGCAGTACCTTGGGTCACCTAAATCAAACAGACTTATCAATTTCCATATCACCTGTCTGACAAAAGGGAGGATCCACATTTTTCCCAGACCTGTCTGAGCAAACACAATGAACGAGAATGCACCCATTAGCCCAAACTTAGAATTTCTTTTGCTGTCTGATTAGATCTTGGCCTGGGTTTCTGGATGAGAAAATAGAAAAGGGGGAAAACCTTGGTGCTGATTCAATAATTAGTTAATAAACACAAATGAGAAATAATCATTTCTCACAATAAATAGCTAAGAAAATTTATTAAGCAATGGCTATGGGCCAGTCACTGGGCTAAGCACTGGAAATAAAAATACAAGAGAGCAAGACAGTCTTTCCATCAAGGAGATTACTTTTGAAGGGGGGAGACAGCACATGAAGCTGGAAACAGAGGAGGATACCTTGGATGGGGCCACGTGGGTAAGACTGCAGGAAGTTTGGGAGCAGCCCAGATCTAGTCAAGATACAGCAAAAGCCTCCCTTATCTGAGCTGAGGGAACCAGCGATGAAGTCCAAGTTTCTGGTGGGGTAGAGACGACTGGAAAGGAAGGCCCCGGTGAGGTTACTAGGGACAATTGTTGCACAGTTGTATTAAATAGCCTTCAAGATTCGTTAAAAATGAAATTTTGGAGGATTGTGTGAAAAATGGAATCTAGGCTCCTTGAAGACAGACCTTCACAAATCTACTTTGCTCTAGTCTTAATACACCCAATACCATCCTGCAGATTAGATTCAAAATATTCAATATGGTATAGAGCAGAGGCATCAAACTCACAGCTGGCTTGTAGAATTCTGGAATGTAGCTCAAACTAGATTAAAATGTAATTGGGAAATGTCTAACAAAATAGATCAAAATACAGTGCAAAGCATAAAATGTTAATTTGTGGTTTTCTAAATTAATATGCTAGGGATACTTTCTATTTGAGTTTGACACCAGAAATTAAGGAAAATAGGATTCTCTCCTATAACCTTTCTGCACAATTGTGGATGACTCAACCACTCCTTTTTTGTTTTTTGGTGAGGCAGTCAGGGTTAAGTGACTTGCCTAGGGTTACACAGCAACTCAACTTACTCTTATATACCTCAGTTTCCTTATATGCAAGATTAAATGATTAGACTATGAGATTGCTAAGATCCCACCCAGATCTAACAATCTGAATCGAAGAGATTAGAATGACTCTTTTCTTCCACTGTCCTGGCCCATATAAGAGGGAAATCTTGTAGGTAGGATGACAGCTCAATCAATAACATAATCCTTACTAGCTGCCTGAAATCCAGAGTGATTAATAAGCTTTGATGATAAAATACAAGGACCTCCTGCCTTCCCTTTGGTTCCCATGGCTACCCTAGTATTTGGTTGTGGCAACCTTTGATTTCCTCTTGTTGAAAGCTAACATCCCAGAAGAGGCATATAATTCTCTTTGAAAAAATAAAAAGGCTCCCTTTGGCAGGGAAGGAAGGCAAAAAACATTCCTTTTGTGACGAACCTGGCTGCTCACTTTAGCAGGGATTCTTGGCAGCCCAATTAAATCAAACTGGCAAACGGGTTCTTTTCTTCCACCTCAGATTATGCTGACAGCAACCCAGGGTTCATTTCACTGGCACAGAAGGTTGTCTGCCTTCTGATGTGCACCAGGCCTTGTGGCTGTCTTCACTGAGACTCAGGAGAAAAGGACCTTTGAATGATGATATGAAGTCCAAAGTTACAGAGATGCTTGGGGATCTGTTGGGGAGAGAAAATACTGAACAAAGGTAGTAAGTCATCTTTAGGGGAAATTGATTTAGTCCAAGTTGAAAATCCGTTTATGAGCCAGCCTATTTTTAATCATGTCTTCTCAGAGGAACCAGTAAAAGCTACAGTTCTTGCAGCCCTAAATATCAGAAAAATATTAGTCAATACATTTTGTCTACAAGATCACCTAAAACTTTCTTAGCATTAGATCTAATAAGTTGTTCAAGGCTAATAAATCTAATGGTAGGAGTGGAGAGCAATATTGTGCCAGGAACATGTAGTAAACCTGAGAATAAAGCCATAGTGGAGAGTACTTTGGTGATAATAAGAGATCAGAGAAGTTATTTTGCTATCAGAATAAACTACAGAACACCCATCCAGACAGAAGGTATGGACGATACATTCCCAAATTAGATCATAAAACTAACACAGAGGTACTCTAATAGTGGAAATGAGATGTTCATTGAAGGATCATTCTTTTAAAAAGTCAAAACACTTGCTAAGTATTATTAGAATAGAAACTCTTTGAGATCAAATATTATGTATTATTTATCTTTGCATTTCCCTCAGCACCTCACAGAATAACTTGTGTGTACTAAGTGTTCAATAAATGTTTAAATGAATTGAATTACTAACTTTTGCTTGTCAACAGTTTCCTCTCTCATAAGGTAGAAGTACCAATGAAGAAAGGTGTCCTCCTACTTAATTCTGATCAACCAAAAAGAAGGTGTTGGTGAAGGAGCAGTGACCATGACATGACAGCCAACTAATAACCAAGCTCTTGATCAGAGCTTACAAAATCAGTTTTCAAAAAATTCAGAAAATAGTAATAGATATGGTCACATGGCCAAAGACTAAACTGGAAGATCATTTCAGAGGGATAGAATGCATACTCCTTGGCAGCAAGGACTGTTTCATGCTTATTTTTTATATTCCCAAGGCCTACCAACTAGTAAATGTTTAACAAATCCATTCCTACAAAGCTGTAAAATGGGTTATTAAAAGGATCTTTCAAAAAGACTTGTTAAGGGAATTGTTGATTTCTAGAAGGTTTCATGGATTAAGAATATTAACTGAGCCCAAAGTGAACAGGTATAGCAAGTAGACAGTTCACCATGAAAATTGGCCACAAAAATGACAAATATCTAGACTTAGAGTTCCAGAGAATTGCATATTTCACTTTCAATGAATATGAAGAGCAAGAAGAATTCCTTAGTGAACTGCAAGGATCGTGCTATATTTGAGTCTTTGCCGTTGGCAAGCAACAGCAGGGCAAGGCCAAAATTCCAGATGAACCTCCTTCCTACAAGAAGCAAAGGTAGGAGGGCTAGAGAGAAACTACTCCAGTTCACAGGGGAGAATACAGTGCTTCTTTAAAAAAAATAGTATAATGGCTTATAAAGAAAAAGAAAGAAGAGAACTGAGGGAACCAAAGGAAAATCCTAAGTTGTGTAAGGATGTTAGAGGGTAAAGAATGTGACCCAGAGAAAAATAGGAAAGACCATGAACCTTCTTAGCTATGAGCTATATGTGTGAGGGGTAGAGGGTAAACTTGTACCTTCTGGGAAGAAAGTAACTTGTGCTCACAGTCCTGAAGATTGTAACCCACAGATGTCACCAGAAATAGTCACTAATCCCCCAGGAATAGAAGAAGGTACAGATATTGATGGTTAGTAACTTCCTACTAAGGGAAACTATGATAGTCATATGCTGACCTAACTTATAAATAGAGAGGTCTACTGTCTTACCTACATGTACCTCTAGCAGGTGACAGAGAAACTCCCAATACTGATCAACCTTGACATAATAATAAATACCTACATATCTAACACTGGTGATTTACCTGGGAGGAAACAAGCTTATCAAAAAGAACTTAGAAAACAGGACTAGGGATCATGAAGTCCTGTCAAGAAAGTGACAACAGAGGCACAGGTGGCATTTACATCCCAAATATCTAATTTCTCAAGTTCCCTCCAAAGAGTTGAATTTTGGCTCACTCATGCCCGCCCATCCTGTGCTCCTTTTGTCTATATCATACCATCCATTCAACACAAGAGGTCCTGATACCATTTGAAGGTAGAAAGTAACATTTTGATTAAGAAGATGAATCTAAAAATAGGGTTTCAATTGCTGGGCCGTGGACTAAAATCTAACAATGATGATTTCTTGGCCAGGGATGGAATGCACCTTACAAGAATTGGTCAAGTATATTTGTCTGAAGTCATATAAATCCAATCAAGGGCACTTGAAATGAAATAAGTGAAGACTGACCGTGCATATATTCCAAGTGAGATATCACAGGAAACTGAATACACAAGTAGATAGAACTAATAATTCACAGATAATCTCTTATTAGGGATTGCAAAGTGGATCCTTCTTCATAAACTCTCTAGGGACTATGGTTTGTTTTATTTTTTGTCTCTGTATCCTTGACACTTAACACAGTCTCTGGCACATAGGAGGTGCTTAATAAATACTTGTTGATTGATTGGACAAATGGCCTCTGAGGACCCAACTCCAAAACTAAAAGGTTATGACTGGATAGTCATTTGATATTAACTTAATTTCCCTTTTCTGCTATAGACACCATTTATCTATTTTAGATAGAACATGGTGACATAGAATCGGGCTAGAAGGAAACTTAGACATCACATATCCAATCTCTTCATTTAACAGATCAGTAAACAGAGGAATTTAGTTATTTACTTGATGTTACACAGAAATTTAATAAAAGAGCTGGATTTCAATCCTTGATCCTCATTCCAAATCCACTCTTGTTGTCACTGTACTTTAGAATCTGTCATTATGGTGTAGTGGGAAGTTCATGGATCTGAGAAACAGGAGATGGGCTGCAATCCCCACTTTGCTACTAACATGCTGCATGAACTCCATGTAGCTATTTCATCTGTGTGAGCCCAATTTCCTCTTATTTAAAAACAGACTTTCAAAAGTGATGATTTTAATATGCCTTATAGTTCTAACATTGAGTGACCATACACTACGCTTTCTTCCATGCCTCAATATACCTGGCCCATTACTCATCCTTTCTTCTTTTCCTCTTGTCTCAAAAAGAGAGATGCTCTTATTTTCCAAGACTAATGTCTTTCCATAATCCATTAATCCCTTTTCTCATTCATTTCCAGTGAGGAAGAAAAGGGAGATTAGAATGCACAAAGAGCTCATTTAGCATCTGGAATTTTTTTAAAGACACATATAGTACATGAAGAAAAATTACCTGCAAGGACAGGTAATTATAGATGACTACAAAATAATGGTACAGCCCTGCAAGAATAATATCAAAAATGTCCAAACTCCAAGTTATCTGAAGTATGAATTCTAAGAACATGAAAAAGAGCTTTAAAAAATTGGAACCAAGTGGATACTTTCTAGAGCTAAACACAACAATAGCAAATTTCATTTTGAGAAAGAAAAGATTTAGAACCACAAAGGAAATGATGAAAAAGTATGAATGAAAGGGTAGTGGTACGCCTTGACTTCAAATTACATTACAAAGAAGGTATCATCAAAACAGTTTGACATTGGTTAAAAATAGAAATGCAGATAAATGAAACAGACTAGGTAAAAATAAGTAGAAAGAATTTGACTTGGTAACTGTTTTTGATAAGTCTGAGAATGTAAACTCCTTGATGAGGGGCTCACCCTTCAATGAAAATGGCTGGGAAAACTGGGCAGCAACATGGAAGAAATTAGATTTAGACCAACATACTATGCAACATGTCAAACTAAATGCAAAATGAATACTGAAGGTCAGACTATTTTAAAATGTGAAGGGAATCAAAAAGAATGCTTTTTCACATCTAAGGCAAGGAGGATAATTCTTAATCAAAACAGGGTCAGAGGCAAACACAAAAAATAAAATAAATAATTTTCATAAAATGAAATTGAAAATGTTTTGAATTAATGAAACCAATTCAGCTAGGCTAAGAAGTAGAGCTGTTGAAGGGAAAAATATTTGCAAATAATATCTGTGATAAGTGTCTGACAGTTAAGCTACAGAGAATGAATTAAAACACGTAAGCTCAAGAGCTATTTTCCTAAAGTATAAATGATTAATGCATATGAATAAATTTCTCAAGTGACAAATTGGAACCTATTAACAAATATGTGCTTCAAATCACAATAATAAGATAAATACACATCAAAACAATTATAAGTTTCACTTTATATCCAGAAAATTTACAGAAATAATAAAAGATGGAAAGAGTTGATATTGGAGGGACCATAGGAGATAGCACACTAATGCATTTTTAGGAGATCTGTGAATTTGTCCAACCATTTTAGAATGCAATTTGGAGTTATGCTCAGAAAGAGACCAAAACATCCGTGATCTTTGACACAGAGGTTCTGCTGCTAGGCGCACTCTCACACACACACACACGCACACGTACACACACACATATACATATATACACATACATGTATGTATATATTATATATATATATATATGAAGAGGTCAAAAACAAATCAAACAATTTCATATACAGCAAAGATATTCATAGCAGCACTTGCTCTGGCAAGGAAGAAGTGGATACAAAGTGAGGTTGGGGAATGGCTAAGCCAATAATGGTGCATGAACATAATAATAGGATTTGACTATATTGTAAGATACATTAAATATGAAGAGATGTATGAGGGAATTTCTGTGAATTGACTCTGTGAAGCAATCAAAACCAGGCCAATAACATACACAACTACCAAAGAAAGTAAACGGAAAGAAAAACAACAAAACTGAATCCTCTGTAATTACAACGACCAAATAGCCTCAAAAAAAGAGATGAGAAAAATGCATCTGTCTCTCCTTTGTGTTCAGAGAAGAACGATGCATGTGGAACCCTGCATACACTATTGGATTCTGTTCATATATTTCATCTATTTGTCTGAATTGGTTTTTTTCTCTTTCTTTTTTAGCCTTTGTTACAAAGCATAGCTCCCTGGGAGGGGGGAGGGGCATGTTCAAAAATGAAGGTAATGTAAAAGCAGATTATATCAATAGAAAATTTTTAAAATAATAATAATAACTAAATTGGGGGCAAAGTAGGACCAAAGAAAGGATTGAACCAATCGATGTTAAGGGGAAATGGGATGATGATAAAAAGCAGAGAAAGGGGCATGGAGTAGGTGCAAGTAAAGAGGAAGGAAGCTTTCCTGGACAGGAATACTCAGAGCTCCAGGGTTGCAGGGTACCTGAAGTCAACAAGCATTTTGGCCTACTACGTGACAGGCACTGTGAAATAACCTAGAATAACTCATGACCATTGATGTACGCAAATGTATCTTTTGAAAGTACTGATCGCTCCTTACTCGTGTGTTTTTGCTTCAGATTCTTTTACAGGGCTCATCAACATAATGACAGATATTATTTGGCGATTCACAGGGGATTTCATGGCACCGGATTTGGTCTGTCGGGTGATTCGTTACTTACAGGTATACAGATAAGTCAAGTTGAGAGATTAAATTTGTGTTCTGCACCTTCAAACCCCCACCAGGAGATCTCTGAAAGGGAATTTAGACGTATCCCTACAATTCCTCAAAGCACTTCTACAAATTCAGAAAAATTGTCATAGAAATTGTCATTCTAGCTAAAGGACTTATACTTTGGATACATACTAATGTGGTAGAACGAGAGATTCACAGAATCACAGATCAGAGATGAAATAGACATTAGAATGCCATCTCTTGCCACTGCTGTCATGCAGAAAAATATATGTATGTACGTATATCGTATTGTGTGTATGTATATATGCACACATTTATATACACACAAATGTACATTGTATTTACACTTATAAAATTAATATAAATGTATTTGTATATACACATCTATATCTATTACACATACATGTGTGTATATATGCACATATATACGCATACCCCTATACTGACACACACATATGTAGATGTAGGTCTGTGTATTCTTAATATAAAATTTATATTACTCACAATAATGAGAATATATATTACATAATATATTTAATGTCATATCATGCACAGTATATATATATTATAGTATAAAATATATATTGTAAATTTATGTATTATTATAATATACTCAATAATATAGAATATAAAGCTTATATATACATATCTTTACATATACATATACATATGTATATGGATTGCTGACTATATATGCATTGTACCTGTAGGTGTGTGTATATAATGTATATGAGCATGTGTATATGTATGTATACAGATATGCATACACATACACACATGTATACATAGATATATAAGAGTCCTCCCCTATATAATATCAGCTCCTTGAGGACAGGGTTTGTCTTTGTTTTTATAATTTCTACATCCAGTGTTTGGCAAAGTAATCAAGTAATCAAGCAATAAACATTTATCAAGCACATACTATGTTCCAGTCACTGCTAAATACTGGGGTACCTAGCATACAGTAGGCACTTAATAAATGTTTTTTTCTCCTTCATTCATTCTTTCATTCATTTACTCATTACTCAAATTCCTAAAAAGAGGTCCACCAGCCTTTGCATGAAAATCTGCAGCAAGGGAGGAATAGGGTGCCACTGCCTCACAATTCACGACCTTTTATTTAAAATAACATGTTAAATCAAATTCTGGAGCAGCAGAGCCAACAAAAAGTCAGGCTGAGACATTTTTTTCAGCCCAAAACAACTGAGGAGCTTGGCAGGAGAGGTCTGTGACACCAGGGCGGGGGCCAGTCCAGAGCACACATGGTGGAAGCACCATCAATGGGCCTTGAAGGTACTATGACAGTGGTTGCAGCAGCCCTAGGAGATCTTAATTCAAAGATGGTAAGGTGGGGACAGGGAGACTGTCAGGCAACTGATCAGAAAGATATTACAGGGGCCCATAAATTGGCATTGGGTGCAGAACTCTGTTGGATTGTCCAGACATTGTTCTGTGTTATAGTTCAAGGGCATAAAGGTGCACCAGGGCTTGCATCAAGGGAGCAGGAGAGCTTTCTGGGGAAGACCAGAGTGCATACCAGGAGAGCAGTTACCACACATCTTCCAAGATCAAACCACCTTGGAAGCACTGAAAACTTGCAGATCCCCAGAACCAGCTTTGAAAAGAGCAGCCAAAGGGTTTAAAGACAACAATGTGAAAACAGCTACAGGCAAAGCATGAAAGAAAAATATGAATTGGACACAAGGCCAACAAGAATTACTGGATGAGCTAAAGAAAGAGACTATCGTTATAGAGGAAAACAGGGAAAGAAATGAGAATAACACAAAAAAAAACTTATGAAAAAAAGGATTAACAGCTTGGTAAAAGAGACACAAAAAAACACTAAATAAAATAATACCTTTAAAAGCAGAATTAACCAAATGGGAAAAGAAGTACAAAGATTCATTTAAGAAAGAATTCCTTAAAAATTAGAATTGGGCAAGCAGAAACTAATGACTCCATGAGATATTAAGAAACAACAAAACCAAGTCAAAAGAATGAAAAAGTAGAAGAAAATGTGAAACATCACACTAGAAAAAGAACTGCCTGGAAAATAGATTGAGGAAAAATAATTTAGGAATTATTGGACTACCTAAAAGTCACTATAAAAAAGAGCTTAGACATCATATTTCAAGAAGTTATCAGGAAAAAATGCCACAATATTTTAGAACCAGAGATTAAAAGAGAAATTGAAAGAATACATTGATCACTTCCTGAAACAGATCCCAAAATTAAAACACCCAGGAATATTATAGCCCAATTCCAGAGCTCCCAGGTCAAGGAGAAAATATTGTAGGCAGCCAGAAAGAAGCCATTCACATAACGTGGGGCCATGTCTCAACAATACAGAAGCAGAGGGTTTGAAGTATGATATTTTGGAAGACCAAGGGGCTAGGATTATAAACAATAATAACCTACTCAGCAAAAGAGTATAATCCTTCAGGGGGACAGATATTTAATGAAATAGAGGACTTTCAAGTATTAGTGATGAAAAGACCAGAGCCGAAAAGAAAACTTGACATTTAAACTCAAGAATCAAGAAAAGCATAAAGAAATAAATAAGAAAAAGAAATCATAATGGACTTAATAAGGTTAAACTGTTTACATTCATATACAGAAAGGTGATATATATAACTCTTAAAAGCTTTATCGTTATTAGAACAACTAGAAATAATCTACATAGAGAGTATAGGTTTAAGTCAAATATGTTAAGCTTTTACATTGGAGGGGGAAATGGGACAGTGATCACAAGCACTATTTGAACCTCACTCTCAGAAATTGATTCAAAAAGGGAAGAATGTACACACTCCTCCCCACCCTCCCACCCTCCCACCCCCCACACACATTCAATTGGGTATGGAAATTTGTTTAAACCAACAGGAAAGTAGGAAAGAAAAGGGGATAAGAGAAGGGGGGATTAAAAAGATGGCAGATTAAGTGTGGCAGTGATCAGAAGCAAAACAGACTTTTGAGGAGGTACATGGTAAAAGAAGAGAGAGAGAGAGAGAGAGAGAGAGAGAGAGAGAGACAGAGAACGATAAGCAAGCAAAAAAAATTAGGATGGAGGGTAATGCATAGTAATCATAACTATGAATGGGAATGGGATGAACTCACCCATAAAATGGAAGCAGATAGCAGAATGAATTAAAAAACAAAATCTAACAACACATTTTTTACAAAATGCACTTGAAACAGAGAGACACAGAGTAAAAAAAAAAGAGGCTGGAACAAAATCTATTATACTTCAGCTGAAGTTTAAAAAAAGCAAGGATAGCAATCATGACATCAGACAAAGAAAAAGCAAAAATAGACCTAATTAAAGGAGATAAGCAGGGAAACTATATTTTGCTTAAAGCTAACAGAGACAAGGAAGTAATATCAGTACTAAATATATATGCACCAAATGGCGCAGTATCGAAATTCTTAAAGAAAAAGTTAAATGAGTTACAGGAGGAAATAGATGGTAAAATTATACAAGTGGAGGAAGTCATTACTAGACTGGAGGATAACATTAACAGCAACAGCAGCTAGCACTCCTAGAGTCTCCACACAAGGGCGTTGTGTCTCAAACAAGATCATGGATGTAAAGCACTTTGTAAACCTTAAAGAGCTTCCCATTCAGAATCTTGTTTGAAACACACAACAGCCCTGCATATCGACTATGCAAGTGGCTGGATGTCTTGGTTCCCCCATGAAGTCGCTGAGACTAGAAGCTGAGGAGCAGGTGCTGGTGTGCATCAGTAGAAGGGGCTGCCTCATCTGTCATTCTCCATATCATTGTAAGCGCAGGGTCACAAGTCTGGTTAAGATAATAATAATAAAGCATTGGCTTCACTGTGGCCAAGAATATTAGTTTCAGCTGTGAATGTCACTTCCAGTTAAATGTGTCCAATAAATGCAAGGATTGGTAAAAAGAAGGGAACTCGCAGGCACCCAAGGAATGCTAGAATAGAATGTCACTGCCCACCCAGCCCTGTGTCCTGATACATAGATAGCCATCCCAGCTCCTGCAGTGCATGCATCTGGAGTGATGCCCATTCTTCCCCAAGGTAAAATATCTAAGCTTCCAACCATCCCCAGACATGGCTGCTTTTTGCCAGGTATCCTTCCTTCCACCCTGAACATTGCGACATTCTATCTCCTTTTCTTGCCTTCAGGTGGTGCTCCTATATGCCTCAACCTATGTCCTGGTGTCACTCAGCATTGACAGGTATCATGCCATTGTTTACCCTATGAAGATTCTTCAAGGAGGTGAGTTGGTTTGATGCTGCTAAAATGTGGCCAATGGGATGAGTTGCTAGGCACTATTTGGAGGGGGGACAATATAGTGGAGTGGAAAGAATTATGTATTTAAAGTTTAGGAATCTGCATTTATATCTGGACTTTGCTATTTTTTCCCCTGTGTGACCCTCCCCAAGGACAAGTAATTTTCCCTTTTGGGGTCTCAGTTTCTCTTTATGTCAAATAAAGAGGTTAGGATTAAATGATCCCTTAGGTGCTTTCCAGCTCTCATTGACTCTATGATGAAATTTCTGACTGAGTCATTTTGGGACTCCCCCCAAAAAACATTTCGAATCTATAGCCAAAAGGATACATAAACTGAGCCCATTTGATAATGGGGGCAGGGTGAGGAGAAGGGGAGGAGTCCAATATCTTTACAGGGCCTGAAGTTAAAGGTTAAAACTCAAAATTTAGGCCCAATCATCCACCAGAGTTAGAGAAGACATTCTCAACAAGACATTTGGTTAGATGGATCAGAACAGTAGATTCAGCAGCTGTCACACTAAGAATGGATTTTTAAGAACTTTTTGTTTTCCTAGCCTTAGTCACCCTATTCAGGAAACAATGATTGAATATCTTCTGTAAGCCACTGAGCTCACTAAAGGTTGTAGGAAGAATCAAGGCAAACACAAGATAGTCCCCTGCCTTTGAGCTAGTTACAGGTAGCTAGGAAAGCAACACTAAGGTGAAAATGGCTTCAGAACATTTTCAGAGCAATATACCGATATTGGCAAGTTGGTATGGTCCCGACTGCTATTGGATTTTGAATAAAGGCTCATTGGAGGTAGGTGGAATTAACCTGGGAGGGCTTATTGGAAGAGGTCTCTTTAAAGCTTTTAAAGTGTCAAAGTCCATGAATTAGCAGAGAATAAATGGAGAACTTTTAGGCAAAAGGAATTTTATCTATAGCGCAACAGTGTGGTCTAATGTGAATAAACATCATCTCTGAAGTCAGAGGACCTGAAGTCAATTCCCATCTCTTACACTTAACATTTGTATGACCTTGAGTGAACCACTCGACTTCTGTAGGCCTCAGTTTCCTCAAATGGAAAATGAAAACATTGGACTAGATGGCCTCTGAGTTCCTTTCCAGTTCTATATGAAAGATCCCTTCATAGATAGTCATGGAAGGTGAATAGGTAAATTGCATACAATGGAAAAACAGCTGACCCTTGTATGGTGCTTTAAAGTCTACAAAGAACTTGACATAAATAATTTCATTGGTCTCCCCGCAATGCTGTGAAACAGGCACCATAAGAACATATAAGGAATGGGACTAGATTTGGATTTCAAAGGCTTTAGGTTGGCCTTTGGCTACCCCTCACCCTTGTTATGTGGCCAGCTTATCTTCTTTTCCAAACAAACCTTTGGAAAATGACATTGTGCTGTCTCCATGACTCCAAGGAAGGTGATTTCTCGCTCTGGGACTCAATTCCCTCATCTGTAAAATGAGGGGGTTGCCTAAAGGACCTCTACATTTCCTTCTATACACTATAAGGAAACAGAGAATTTGATCAGGTAAATGACCTCTAGCATCATATGTTAGAGCAAGAAGGGAATTCAAAGTTTATCTAGTCCATCCCTCTCATTGTGAAGACCACTAGGGTCATAGATATAGAGCTGAAAGAGATTAGAGGTCATCTAACCCAACCACATTATTGTGGAAAGGAGGAAACTGACATCTGGGGAGTTTCAATGACTTGCCCATGTTATATTAAGAGGCAAAATCTGAACCAAGGTCCTCTAAATCCATATGTATTCTGTCACATTGCTTCCTCAAAGATAGAAAGCATAATTAAATTCTAGAACATTTGACCTGGAAGAGACCTTGGAGATCATCAAGCCTAATGCTGACCATAATGTAAGATCTTTGTTGGAAGTTAATGGAGAATAAGTTGGAAGTCCTGCGTTGGGGAACATTATTGATGATGAGGTCAGTCTTTTAGGAAATGGGGGGAGGTAGGCATGGCTTGGAAGCTGGAACACAATACAGTCACTTAGACACAACTTTCCTATATGATGTGATGATGATCTGATTCATTTTCACAAAGGGTTTGAAGGTGAAAGTCCAACAGAAGAGGTCAAATAGCCCTAACAACGTGTGTACTACATCCATAGACATTAGACTCAACCAGACCAGACATGTCATTTTAACATGCATTGATTAATTACCTACCGTGGGATAAACATAAGAGATACTACAGGAATTTCATGGAGTTGTGATCTCTTATGTGGGTTCTTCCTCCAGTGATTCAGATTGTATCACATTCCTGTCTATTTGTTTGGCACAACACTCATACATCTGCTCCCATCTGATTGCTTCAAGGGGTCCGTCCACCTAACATTCTAGGAGCCATTCTTGAGTTCTCTTGACCTTTCAAGGAAACCAATTCAACATCTAGAAGCATGCTGCAAATGAAACAATGCTACATTTGGACTCAGAGGGTCTAGGTTCAAATTCCAGGTCTACTGTTTATGGCTGACATGACCTAAGGCAAAATACTTGTCTCTCAAAGTCTCAGTTTCTTCATTTGTAAAATAAAGACTTCAGACTAGATGACTTTGAGAGTCTCTTCCAGTTGCAAAACTATAGCCAAATGATCCATCAGTGGTGATCCCTTGTTCTCACTAAATGACCAGCCCATCTTCACCTTTGGTCAGATATATTTTTTGTTGTCACATACATATTTTGTTTGTTCCTTTGATGAAACACTGGATAAACAAAGATGAAAAATGGCAAAGACCTCCAAGGATCTTACATTTTAGATATAGTTCCCTGTGTGGTTTCAATTTACAAACTTATTTTCAGAATTTCTGAGTTTTGCAAGGAAGGGGGAGGGAATTACTGATTAATCCTTTGGTTTTCTCAAACAGAAAAGCAGGCAAAAGTTCTGATTTTCGTTGCCTGGAGCCTCTCTTTCCTGTTTTCCATTCCCACTCTGATCATCTTTGGGAAAAGGAAACTAGCCAATGGAGAAATACAGTGCTGGGCCTTGTGGCCTGATGATTCCTACTGGATCCCATACATGACCATCGTGGCCTTCCTGGTGTACTTCATTCCCCTGATCATTATCAGGTAAGAGTCCTGTCCAGACCACCACAAGCACTTGTGGCCACGTTCTCAGACATGGCTCACACATGGCCACCAGTCAGGGGACTATGGGAGGTACAAAAGAAATCCAAGCCAGTGGTTATAGGCGAAACAATGAACATTATTAAAGCAATTTAATGTTTACAAAAACAGGTTCCCTATATTCAAAGAGTTTACATTCTTGTTGTATAGACAAGATTGAATCACAGGAGATGAGGAGCAAACACTAAAGGCAGTAAGTTTGAAATATAGGCTATATTTGCTAGTATAGGCATTCATTTGAAGTGGGCAGGAAGGGCTTAATGGAAAGGGATGGACTGAGACTCACCTCAAAATCTATTTTCTGCAGGAGGCCTTACCTATACCCTACCCCTTCTGGTGGGAAGAACCCTTCCCTCTAAGATTACCATCCATTAACACTATTTTAGATAGACAGACAGACAGACAGATAGATGACAGATAAGAGAGAAAGAGATAGATAGATACATAGATACATAGATAGATGTGTATTATGTATATACATATCTGTGTATTTACACACGTGTGTATGTATTTCTGTATATGAAGAATACATTTATAATAAATACATTGCTGAGAGGCCACTCACATTTTCTCAGATCAGGAAAGGCTTCAAGTAGGTGAAGCTTGAGTTGAATCTTAAAGGAAGTAAAGCTTCTACTGGGTGGAGAACGGAATAAGCATTTAAACAATACCTGCTATGTACCAGGCACTGTGCTAAGTGCTTTTTACAAAAATTATCTCACTTGATCCTCACAACACCACTGGTAGATAGGTTCAATTATTATCCACATTTTGCAGTTCTGGAAACTGAGACAAATAGAAGTTGAATAATTTGTCTAGGGTCACATGGCTAGAGTGTGACTGCGACAAGATTTGAATTCAGGACTTCCTAAGTACGGGCACGTGCTTTATTCACTGCATCACCAACAGCTTAGAGGGCAAGAGGGAATGTATTCTACACTCTGAGGACATCCAGTTCAAAGGCACAGAGATGAAAGATGAATACTGTATGGGAGGAACAGCAAGAAGCAAGTAATGTCTAATGAGTCTGGACCAATGGGTTGTGGCCAAGCTGAAAGGGGCTTTAAGAGCCAAACAGAGGACTTCATTTTTATGAATATGTTTTGTCCTAGAAGCAACATAGAGCCACTGGGGTTTCCTAAGCAAGAGAGGGAATGACATGGTCAGATTTACATTTAATGAAAATCACTTTGTCATCTGTACAGAAGAAGGGTAGGAGTAAGGAGAGCCTTGAAGCAAGTAGACCAATTAGGAAGGAAGCTATTGAAATAGTCTGGGCAGGAACTAAAGAGAATATGAACAAAGGTGTTAGGGGTGTGAGAAGGAAGAAGGGGATGGGGGGGGGAAGTATTAGACTTGTTCTATCTGGCTCTAGTAGAGATCTGAAATGGAAAAAAATAGGTGAAATTTGTGAAAGGGAAAATTTAGTTTTAATGTCAGGAGAAACTTCCTAACAATCCAAGCTGTACAAAAACTGACCGAGTTTTCTTGAAGGGCAGAGAACTATCCATCATTGAGAGTCTTTAACCAGATGCTGGGTGACCACTTGTCATGGGTGTTGTAGGGGAATCTAGAGTGAGGGATGGATTGGACTAGAAGGCTACTGAAGTTCCTTATAACTCTGAAATCCTGTCATTAAATATGGGTCAAAGCAAAGAGAACATCTTAGAAAATAGTTCTTCTAAATTATTAAAAATATAAATTATATAAAAAGTAAATAATAGAAAAGTAGAGATTATATAAAAAATGTTTTTAAATTGAGGCAGATAGATCAGGGTGTTGATAGGGCAGTGAGTAAGCTCTCCCAGCTAGCATGAAGGGTGTGCCTCAGGGACTAGTACAATCTGTGAATCCTCAAAGCCTAGCACAGCTCTTGGCACTAATGGAAGCTTAAGAACCACTTTCTGTACATCACTGCCATACTTACTTTCCTAGTCACCTAGTAACTGACTCCCTACTGAATCAATCTGGATCTGCCGCTCTCGGCATTCTCTGAGGCTCCTACGCCATCACTCACTTAGAAGGTCCTGCTCTGCTCAGGCGGCAAATCTTTAACGGTTCTTTCATTCTGAATCCATTCATTAGCCAGCCTTTGTCTTCATTTCTGACCGTCAGTCCTGGCTCAGTACCCTGGACAGCAGCAGTTCCATCTACCCCTCTACCACTGGACCTCTGCAACTGGGTGGGTCTAGGATCAACTTTAATCCCAGGCTTAGGCAGGCTAGAGCAAGCCGACAGGAGCTCCCCTGGCCAGAGCCCAAGCTTATGGAATAACTGTCAACCTTATAGCTGCCTCACATCTTGCCAGTTTTGCCAGGTGTCATTTACTATTGAGAAGATGTCATACTTTGGTGCAGGAGAAGGTGTGGGGAGCATTGGAGAGGGGAATTCTGTTTTCAGTATAGAAAACCTTCCATATGTGCTACTCTTGATGACTTGAGAGCATTTCTGAAAGATAAGAGAATGCTTGGGACCTTGAATGAAGCAGGAAGCAGAGACAGCAACGCTAGGGTTTGGTTTGTCGGCTCATTCTCCTCTTCATCCTCTTAAAAGTCACAGAAAAAAAATATATACATATATATACATACACATACATGCGTATATGTCCATGTCTATATATCTATATATGTACATACATACATACATATAAATGCGTATGTATGTGTGTGTGGTGGGATGAGGGGACTCAAGTCAGAAGATTAGATATAGATATGAAGGAAATTAGCATTTATTAGGTACCTGCTGTGTGCCAAACACTGTGCTAAGACTTTATAGATATTATCTCATTTGATTCTCACAACAGCTCTGTGAGGTAGGTGCTGTTATGATTCCCATTTATAGATGGAAAAACTAAGGTCATGCAACCAGCAAGTATCTGAGGCAGGATTGGAACTTGAATCTTCTGGACTCCAGACCTAACACTCCATCCACCGTGCTACAGAAGGAAAGAAGGAAGGAAGGAAGAAAATAACTAGCAAATGGGTGAGGGCAGCTAGGGTGGGTAGAGTGCAGGGCCTGGAATCAGAAAGACCTGAACTCAACTTTGGCCTCAGACGCTCACTGTATGACCCTAGACAAGTCACTTCACCCTGTTTGCCTCAGTTTCCTCATCTGTAAAATGAGCTAGATAAAGAAAATGGCAAACCGCCCCACTATCTTTGCCTAAAAACAACCCCAAAGCCAGGCCACGAAGAACTGGACACAACTGAACAAAAACAAACCACAAGAATTATGTAGCACTTTCAAGTTTTCAAAATGCTTTACAAATATTATTCCATTTTATCCTCACAACTATCTTGGGAGGTAGGTTCTGTTATCATCCCCATTTTACAGATGAAAAAACAGGCAGACAGAGGCTAAGTGACTTGCCAAAGGTCATACAAGTAGGAAGTAGGAGGCCAAATTGGAACTCAGATCTCCCTGACTCAAGGTTTGGGGCTTTATCCACTACACCACCGGCCACCTAGCACAATGCCTGGCACGTAGTAATTGCTTGACCAATCTTTCCTCAGTCATTCCTACCATGTGCCAGGCACTACGCTAGCCACTGGGGACACAAAGACAAAGGCGAGATAATAGGTGCTGCCCTCAAGGAGTTGGCGCTCTTCTGGCGCAGACGAGACACCGACAGGCCCATGTGTGTCTGCACAAAAACAATGTAAGATCGTCACTGGCATCTGAGAGATCAGGCAACAGCTGGTGCTCCGTGTGGCACGCAGGCACGCACACACAGACACATACACACACAGACACACGTTGTCTAAATCCCTGGTGTGGTTTGGGGGTTGGTGCCCTTTGCGCTGTCCCCTCTCTGCTGCCTCTGCTCTCCTCCCTCCCTCCCTAATCTTCTTAGCCCTCGTTTAGTACAACACGGTCTGGTTTAGTTTGGTTTCTTTTTTTCTGAAATCACAAATCGATGCCATCTGACAAGCTTGCTTTTCTTCCCCCTCTTATTAATTCTCAATTGTTGGCCCGAGGTACCTCATGCCTCGGCTGCTGCCTCCCCGGGATCCGAGCGGTGGGGGAATGAGAAATCAATTAGGTTCCAAGAAAACAGCCAAGACTGAAGTCAAGCAATTACGCCAGGTACTCACTCCAGAAGTAATTAAAGAGCTCCGCCAAGGAGATTCAGGAGAGATTGGGGGACGGTGGTGACCCAGAAAAACAACTCATTACCATTACTGCGGCATGAATGGACAGAGGGCACGTGGGACCAGCTGCTTAGTTTCCCCCAGGGAGCATAGAAGTGATCAATCAGAAAAGTTTGCTGAAAATGGCTCCCTAGCCCCAGGCCCAGTTCTGACTTCAGCGGATGGACCAACTTTCTAGACAAAAATCATAAACTCATCCACAGGGGCCCCGGAATGCACAAGTCCTCTTAATGTACAAATGATCACCCAATCCTGCCCGTTGGTCGCTACCTACTGAAGGATTCCGTGATCACAGATCTTGGGCCAGGAGGGACCTTGGAAATTATGGAGTGAGTCCCTCTCGCTTGTTTCAAAGATGAGGAAATCTGAGGCCAAGAGCAACAAAGTAACTTGTTCAAGGCTGTGTGGAAGGATTTGAACCCAGGACCTCCAATGCAGAATCCAGGGTTCTTTCTACCCACATCTTCCCCAGATTCACTTTTTTTACCAGAGTGACTAAAAAGTATCTCCACCAAAGTTATCCCCTGATGCCCAACAACTTGGTGGCATGGAGGGCACCGGCTGCTTTCAAAGGCTGGAACAGTGGAATGCAAGCCGTGACTTGTCCTCCAATCAGAGAAGGCTTAAATTAAGGGCCCATCATGTGCCTCTTGTGAGTACTAGCCAGCTAACAGGGCAGAGATGTTTCCATCTTCAAGTTGGTCAGGAGGGAAGGAAGCACAAATGGGCTGCAATATTCATCAGAGAGAGGAGCCACGTCAGTGACGTACAGATCCCTTGGAGGAGCCTGAGAAGAACCTTGACTAAGGTGTACCAAAGGGGCTTATGACCTGTAGCTTAGGGGATGATAGGGCAATAATGAATCCACTGCTTTTCTGGAGGCTCAAAGACTAAAGGCACCAAAAAGCATCAAAATGGCTTTACCACATCTCTACTGAATTGTTCGTGATAATAATAGCAGCTAACACTTGTACAATACTTTAAGGTTTGTGACGTACTTTATACAGACTATCTCATTTGAGTCTTACAATGACCCTGGGGAATGGGTGCTATTCCCATTTTACAGATGTGAAAACTAAGGTAGGTAGATGTCAAGTGACTTGCCCAAGGTCACACAGCTAATAAGTGTGTGGAGCAAGTTTCAAACTCAAGTCTTCCGGTCTCCAACTCTAACACTGTGTCCCCTGTTTTCAAAGCTGAAGCTGCCTTCCAATCCCTTGCAGAGGTGCTAATGGGCAATAAAATCCTGGGAAGATGGGAGAGAAGAAGAAGGAAGGAACAATGAAGGATCGGATGAGATGTGATCAATCACAAAGTACCTTGTAAAAACTTGTCAGACTTTGAGCACTACACAAACGTGGACTTACGATGTTATAAAAGTAAGGAATGAATGAATTAAAAAGCATTTAGTGATTGCTCACTAGGGGCACCATACCATGCTAAGCCCTTGGGATGGAAAAAGAAAAGAAAGGCCCTGCTCTAAAACATCTCACGTACTAATGGAGGAGTTAAAACATGAAGGAGGTTTCTGCCTTGGAAGGGCCCTGTAGTCCTTGGGGTGCAACACCAAAGCTGATGGTCAGGCCTCTTCTTTACCACCATTTCCACTGATAAAATCATATCAATTTCTGTAGTTGAAACATTGAAAGGTGCCGAGGTCTTTGTCCATGAGAACATTTTTTGGGTTCTTCACTAGCTATGGCTGTGGCACCCAAAGAAGGAGTCACCAGGCTGCTTCTCCACAAGGCTCATACCCCAGGATGATGGTTGGAGAGGCCAAGTCGGAAACAGAAGGTGGTCTGGGAGATGCTGGCCCTCCCAAGGACCTTGATATGAGTCCATTGTTGGCAATTAGTCAGCTGCTGGTGGTGCTGGTGGAAGCTGAGGACTTCTCCCAAGTAATGGCCCCTCTTCAAAGATCTCTAAGGAGTCTGGTCTGGAAGCAGGCAGGGTCAGGGGTCTGGAGGACACCACTATTTCTAAGCTTCTTGGGCTCAGTGTCCTGGGGGGTTTTGCCATCAGAGTCTGAGGGGATGTGATGACTGAAGTGGCAGCAGCAGTTGCACATGCCTGTCTCCCTTTCTGGGAGCTTTGCTGACCCAGCCAGTCTAACTTTCCTGCCCCATCGGTGCCAGTTGTTGGTGATCCTTCTCCATAGAAGCTGCTTCTTCAAAGGACTCGGGAGGAGGGGGAAGGAGATAGTGGACAAGTAGAATCAGCAGTCTGGGTGGGGGAGGGGAAGATGCCTCTTCCAAGACTGGTGGACTTAACAGTCAGTGGGTGGCAGTTGGCCAGCTGTTGGTACTGCTGGAGGCAAGGAAAGGGAGCCTCTACTCTAAAGGCCAGATTAGAGTGAGATTGCGAAGGGTGTCTGTCCAATTCCTTCTTGTATCCAAATTTTCTTAAATTGTTTTGAGACATTTTGCAAAACCAAAGAAGGGCAGGCAAGTCCTGGCAGACTTGTGGCTTCCTTCTAAGTGAGATGTACACCCACATCTTTTATCATCAGATATTATAGACTTCTCTCTTTGTAATTTTTTCTCTCTTCCAAATGTCTTCCAGAAGCTACAGAAATTGGAGAAACTCCTTTGGACTTTGGTTAGTGGTTTGCCTTTTGCACAGTATCTACTTTCCCTTCATTTTTTACATCCCAGAGCTGAGTCCCAGATCCAGGGCTGACTCTGAAGAGGATGTGTGCCTAGGAGTGGCAGACCAGGGCAGGGAGCTTCTGAAGGTACTGATCGGGGGCAACCTTTGAAAATGGTCATAGCTGTGCCCACGACCTCAGACTCAAGGCTCCGAGGGTCAGGTGGAAGGAAAACCATCTTGATAGGAAATGCATGTCCAGGTGACTGGGGCTCGGTAGAAATCCTCATATCTGAGGAGCCACATGAGTTTTTATTGATAAATGGTGCAAACTACATAGTGTTTTTAAAATCAATTCCCAAAAGTGACAGTAGGGAATAGTAGATAGGCCACTTGGCTTGGGTTTTTATTTGTATTTTTGCTGAAAATCTTGGATATCATAGGGTGAAGTAGAAAGCCCAAGACTCACAACCCAGGGACTTGGTGGTCTTTTCAGCTATAAAAGGTCCCATTCCTAACAAGCATCTATCAAACGCTGACTAGTACTCAGCACTTTGCTAGGGGCTAAAGGGTAGATGGGGAAAAGTACAAGAAACTTCTGTTCTGCTTTCAGGGAGATTACAGTCTAGAGGGAACGATTTCTCTATTCTTTGTGATAGTAGCAGAACCTTTGCTTGGTCCCACTCAGAACCTAGATTCTGAGAAGCTAAAGCACCAATTGTGAAGAGACGGGCCCCCACAGCTGTCTGGTCCAGCCTATACCTGAAAAAGAATCCCCTCTACCACATACCTGCTTGACATACGGTCAAGTGGTCCCCATGATCCTCTATTGGGGGAGCCTTCTTCCCTAGGGCCTCCCAACACAGCTAACACCTTTCTGAAGTAAACCTCACAGAATGGAAATTCCAGAGGACAAGGACTGCTTCGTCTTTGTCTTTGTATCCCCAGTGCCCAGCTCAGGTGGAGGCACACAGTAGGTGCTTTAATGAATGCTTGTGGAGTGACTGGTTAGCAACCTCTCTAGTTAGGGAGTTTTTCCTGGCATCAACACCAATCTGCCTTTTCATGGCTTCCACTCATCACTCCTGTTTCTGCCCTCAGCGGCTAAGCAGAACCAGTCTTCTAAAAACCCATCATACAGACGAAGACAGCTCTCTTATCCCCTGGGGGGAAACAGCCCCAATTTCTTCAGTGCATCCTCATATGGCAGGGACTTATTGATACAACAGCAATTGTATCCTGGTCGACTTCTCCTGGAAGCCCTCTAGCTTATCAAGGTTCTTAAATTGCAGTACCCAGAAAGGAATCTGATATTCCCACAATGGCTGACCAGGGCAGCGTGCAGAAGCATGATAGCCTCCAAGCTGAAAAGGACCTTGGAGGTCATTTAGTTCAACCCATAATCAAAAGCAATCCTTATAACTGACCTGATGAGTGGTAATTCAATCTCCAGACCTCCACAGAGGGCAATCCACCACCTCTCTAGCAAAACCATCTCTTTAATTATGGGTCAGCTTTAATTATGAAGAAGTTTATCAAGCCTAAATGGACCTCCTTTCAGCTTCCACCATGGCTCCTGGTTCTGACCTGGGGGGGCAGCAGAACAAGTCTAATCCCTTCAGATGCTTGAAGATAGCGGTCACATTCTCCCTGAGTCTTCTCTTCCCCAGGCTAAACATGCCCAGTTTCTCCAACCAGAACTCATATGTCACGGACTCAAGACATTTCCCCAACTTAGTCACCCACCTTTGGACATTCTCCAGCCCACTGGTGTCCTTCCTAACCTGTAGTGGCCATGACTGAACGTACCACTTCAGCCAAGATATGACAAAATCAATGTGCATGACCATCATCTCACTGTTGCTAGACTACTGCAGGCCCTTGCTTGTTTCTCCACCTTTGGGAGGAAGCAATTATCACGAAGGTAAGTCAGAACGTGATTACTTGTGCTGCTCTTGGCAGAAAGGAGACTTTGCTGCTGTTACTACTACTACTACTACCACTACTGCTACCACATGACCACTGAACAATGATAATAATCTCTAACAATTATGTAGCTAGGCACCGTGCTAAGTGCTTCACAGATATCATCTCATTTGATAACTTAGCAGACTTTTGCCCTACTGGGCAAATATCCTTAGGACCACATCCATTCTGTGGGCCAGAGGTTTTTCATCTTTTCCTTAGAAGATGAAGGGGAGTTTTTGTTTACTACTGACTCTCTTTGAGATGACAGCTGAGCAGCTGGTCCCTAGAGCTAGGATAATGGAGACAGAGCAGCCACCTGCCAAACTCTCCCATGGCCCATTCCCTTTCGGACGTTCTTCTGGATTAACAGGATGTGGGTCATTATGCCCTGTCCTCTGTACATTTATTTGCCAAGGCCTAGTTTGGCCTCTCTCTTCCCTAGAGATGTGAAGACCTGAGTGAGGAGAGAGTGGGAAAATTCTGCAAAAAAAATGTTTTTCTGTCACTCCCACAAGGAAAAAGTGTTTGTTTCCACCCACTCAACCATGCATGATAAGATTTTAGATTATCTTTCTTTTTTATCTTTTAAAGAAGCATGAATAACATTTTTGTGACTAGACACTGAAGTGGAGGCAGCAGTACAGGGGAAAGAACCTTGGTCTCAGAGCATGTTGTCAGGTCCCAGCTCTGCCACTTAATTTCCATGTGGCATGTGACATGTGGCACTTCTTGTATCTGTGCCTTGGTTTCCTCAGACACGGAATCAGAGGGCCAGGGTCTGAATCCTACCTATTTCTGTGATCTTAAGCAAATCATTAGGTTCCTTCATCTGTAACATGAAGGATGTCCTCTGAGGACCCTCCCAGCTCCAGATCTCCTGTTCTGGGAAACACTGGGGGCAGTAGAGAGAAGGCCAAATTGAGAGTCCATGCCCTGGTTGGGAATCCTGCCTCTACGTGGGGGACTTGGAACAAGTCATTTTGTCTCAGTTTGCCTCATCATCTGTAAAATGAGGGAATTTGAACCAGCTAACTTCTGAGGCCCCGCCTCTCTGCAGACCTGTGGTCCTAAAAGTTGCTGTGTGGCTACTTGACCTTAACTTTCCCAAAATAAGCTGTACAAATAAACCAAGAGAATCGTACGTAAAAGTGTAGCTAGTGTGGCATCACCCCACTTCCACAGAGAAACAAGAGAGCTGAGCTCTTCAGCAACAGCACGATGCATGTGGGCCTCCAGGGAGCACTTTCTCGGTTCCAAAGAGAATGAGAGGCAGCTTTGGTGCCTTCTTTGGGTTTCTTCTCAGTGACATTTGACCTTGCCATTGACGGAAGTATTCCCAACCTGTAGATCCGCCCTCCAAGGCTCCATAGAGCAGAGCTTGGCAGAAGCATCTATGTTCACAAAGACTGAAAAGAAGGGACTTGTTGCCCACTCTCCCCCTGAAACTCAAGCAAAGAGGAAAATCAAAAGTTTGAGGCCCGACCAAGATCCCTTCCAGCTCACTGAATGATATGATTCTATGGCCCTGGAGGCTTCTCCTCTCAGACCTGTGACCTAGAAACCCTCAAAGAAGGGGAAGGAAAGCCCATTTCCTCATTGAAAGGGAAGCACTGGAATTCTTTTGCATTCATGACATTGGCGTGGGCTGTCCCCAATGCCTAGGACACCACCCCCCTCCTACCAGAGGATCCTGTGTTTCCTTCCCAGCACAGGTCTGTGCCATTGCCTCTAGGAGGCCCTTCCCAACCCCGGTAGCTGCCCGTGCCTCCTTGCGCCTTACCATTGGTGG
The DNA here is from genome assembly GCF_011100635.1 of Trichosurus vulpecula. Classification (NCBI taxonomy): domain Eukaryota; kingdom Metazoa; phylum Chordata; class Mammalia; order Diprotodontia; family Phalangeridae; genus Trichosurus; species Trichosurus vulpecula. The sequence goes on along the minus strand of NC_050581.1, from coordinate 187,332,646 downwards.
TGGTGGTTGTTCAGTTGTTTTCAGTCATGTCTGACTCTTCATGGCCCCATTTGGAGTTTTCTTGGCAAAGACACCAGAGGTTTGCCGTTTGCCATTTCCTTCTCCAGCTCATTTTACAGATGAGGAAACTGAGGCAGACAGGCTGAAGTGACTTTTCTTGGGTCTCACACCTAGTAAGTGTCTGAGGCTACATTTGAACTCTGATTACCAGGATTTTTAAAAATTTTTGGCAGTTTGCCATAGTGGATCAAGAATTGGCCTCTCCTATCAAGGAAGGAGCTAGTTCAAGTCCTTCCTCAGACACCCCCCATTGGCCGTGTGGCCCTGGGCAAGTGTCTTTGCCTCTCATCGCGCTGGATGACTCCGAAGGGCTATGAGTTGCAGAGGAGGAGCGCCCCCTGCAGGAGTTGTGGGGATCTCCTACACTGATGGAGTCTCGGGTCTGGTCCCTCTACTCTGTGTGCATTTTTAGGTGTAGATGTTGTTTCCTCCCCTAGATTAGGGGCTCCTCCAGAGGAAGGACAGTTTCATTTTTGTACTTGTATCCTCCTTCCCCCACCCCACCCGCCCCGCTGAGAACCTGGAACACAGAGGACACAAGACACAATAAATGCTTTTTGATTACGTGGCTGATCACAGGATCATAAATTTAGAGCTGGCAAGGACCTGCAGGGCCATAAAATCCAAACACCCCATTTGACAGATGAGGAAACTGAGGCACAGAGCCCTTAGGTGACTTGCCCAGCATCACACATCTAGTAAGTACCTGAGGCAGCTTCACAACAGGTCTTAACTCCAAAGCAGTGCTCTACCCAACATTCCATACTACTGCCTCAATTGATTCATTAATAGGTTCCGAGAGAGAGAGAGAGAGAGACAGAGACAGAGACAGAGACAGACAGAGACAGAGATGGAGAGAAAGAGAGAGACAGAAAGAGAGAGAGAGAGAGAGAGAGAGAGAGAGAGAGAGAGAGAGGATAGAAGGGTAGATATCTGGATGGAGAGAAAGATTATTACCACATCATTTTAGAGTAGTAACATAAATAGGAAATCGTGGTCTCCAAGTTGGAAGGAAACTCAGAAGCCATGGAGTCTGACCTCATCTCACTCCTGAGGAAGCTGATACAGTCAAAGGCTAAGTGACTTGCCCAGAATCACAAGCAAGGAAGAGTCTGAGACAGGATTTGAACTCAATTCTCCCTAGCTCCAAGTCCAGTGTTCATCTATGCACCACCTAATGACCTTACACATAGTGGTGTCATTGAAAGGTCAATTCCTAGAGGTCACATAGGAACTGTGTCTGTCTTCCTGTACCCCGTTTGGTCTTTATTACATAATTCGTAGGACTCTTTCCACACTCAATTTATTGGGTATATAGCGCAGCCTGACCACCCCCAATCTGCACTGCTCCACAGACTTGTGGGTGACATGTATGTGTGTCATTCTTCCGAGACCCTGGCATTGTGTGTGTCTTGATACCATGCTACCAGCAGAATGTTGGTATGAAAAATGGGCTCTGACTCTCATGGGAAGCCTGGTGTCCATACAATAGCTCTGTAACTTCCCAGAGGCCAGCCGGCTTGCTCCCCTCCTACTGTTCAGATCTGGGCCCAACTCACCATTGGCTGCAATTTTCAAATGCTCATTAGAGCCACAAATATCTCGTGGTGCAGGGGAGAGAAGGCTGGAGTTGGAGCCAGAGGACGTGGAGATGGAGCCTGGATTTGCTCTTACTTACCTGTGTCCTTGGGCAACTCACTGTACTTTTCTAGGTTTCTGTTTCCCCGTATATGAAATAAGAAGGTTGGAATAGATGGCCCCAAAGAGTCAAGACCAGATGATCTCCCAGGTCCCTTCTGACTCGATGATCCTGTGATCTTTGACTCAGTTTGTCTGGTGATAAAGTCCTCAGCCTTGAGGAAGACTGATGCAGAGCTGAGAATTCCAGAAACTGCACAATGTTCTCTCACTCTTGAACTGTGGAGGGATTTAAGAAAGACCAGGTATGGAGTAATGGAGCAGGAGCCTTTAAAGAGACAAACCGGGGACTTAAGAAGGTTCTGTCTGGGGCCCCTGTCTCCCTCCCAGAAAAAAAGGGAGCAGCAGCTCAAAAGCACAGCCTTTAAGAGAATTCTGCATTTTTGAGGCTGGACAAAATCTTCAGAAATTATTAGTACCCTGTCAGCTACAGCCAACACAAGCCCTGCTGCCTTAGAACAGGGGCTCTTCCATCAGCCCCAAGTTAGAACAGACAGTGGTTGCGGAAGGTGGTCAGAGAAATGACAGAGTTGGGGGGGGGAGCTTTTAACCTCAAATGCAACAGGTTTCAACACTCAGAGAACTCACCCAAAACACTCAGAGAAACTCACCTTGTTTTCTTTTTTCTCTTCCCTCCTCCTTCCTCCGCCCCAATCTTGTCTCTTTCTCTGTCTGAATTTCTCTGTTTCTCCGTTCCTGTCTCTGTTCCTCCTCTATGTCTTTCTGTCTCTGCCTCTCTGCCTCTCTCCCTCTCTCTCTCCCTCTGTCTCTCTGTCTCTGTCTCTCTCCCTGTCTGTCTCTCTCTCTCCATCTCTCTGTTTCTGTCTCTCTGCCTCTCTCTCTGTCTGTCTCTTTCTGTCTCTGTCTCTCTCTGTGTCTCTTTCTTTCTCTCTCTTTCTGTCTCTCTGTCTTTCTGTGTCTCTCTCTCCAGTGTTATTTACTTCATTGTGATTCGAACCATCTGGATTAAGAGCAAAGCCCATGATAGGATCATCTCTAATTGTTCTGGTAAGTCTCCGGTCCTAGCACCACATTCTGAATTCTCAATTTGGTTTACTTGTTTGATAAGTTTTCCTGCTGGGATGTGGGAAATTGGGCATCTCTAAAGCCATAGACTCTTCAGAGATCTCATCAGTCAGCCAAGCTGCTTTCTTTCGACAAGTGGCTTCCCTTTAAAGAGACAGTGTAGGAAGGCCTGACTTCAAATTGTGCCTCCAACTTTAGCTGTGAGACCCTTGACAAGTCATTTCCCTTTTCCTGGTATCTCAAGTCACAGTGCAAGAGCTGATATCCTTGGGTGAAAGGTGTTCCTCCATCTGGAGGTCCCTGGAGATCAATGAGATCACAGCCCCCCACCCAAGGCAAGCACGGCCCAGTGAGTGTTCAGCCAAGGAAAGGGACCTTGGGATGAAAAGAAACAAACAAATGAATGAACAAACTTTAAAAACCATCATACACGTAACAGGGCCTGTACATAGATTTCCTGTGCTTTGTTTGGACCCGCAGACAATAAAATGTGGCCCCCCTGCCATCAACCCTCTCTGCAGCACACACAAGGCATTCCTTGGCCTTCTCTCTGCTGGTGCCTATATAAGAAGCCTGGTGAATGAAGGAGACATGCCACCTAAAGTCATCAGAGCCTGCCTTTTGTCCACCCCCTGCTCCTATCCCCATGCAGCAAGGTGCTTTGAGATCAAAAGTTTTCTGAACCTTGAAAACATTGCCTTGGGCAGGCAGCAATGACTGACTAGTAGATGTCTGATAGGGTTTGAATCCAGATTTTCCGGATTCCTAGTCCAAGTATTGACCCTCCGGTAAGAGGCAGACTCTTGGGAGACCCTAAAGGAGAAATTATATGGAAACCAATGGTTTTCAAGTCCCAAAGAATTTTAGTCAACTTAATAGCATAGTGTAGCTGTTAGAGTTCTGGGCTTAGACCTCTCTTTATATTCCCAGTGTTTAGCACAGTGCCTGGCACATAGTGGGTGCTTAAGAAATGCTTATTGACTGCCCGGTTTGGGATTCAGAAAGATCTGAATCCAAATTCTCCCTCTGACACTAGCTGTATGACTGTGGTTCAGTAATTTAACCTCTCTGGACCCATTTCCACAACTGTAAAATAGAGAGCTTGAACTGGCTGGCCTCTAGGGTCCTTTCCAGCTCCCAATTTGTGATCCCAGGACTGTCTGGGAGCTCACATTTATATAGTGCGAACATTTCACATACGCATGTCACAACCTTGCATGGCAAGTGCTATTTGTCTCACCAGTCCTGATCTCTTTCTGGCTGCTGGACCCAGATGGCTCAGTAGGAGAGAGTGAGGCTCATGACTTTGCATAGCCCTCGCCCCCTCACTTAAATCTAGTTCATTCACACATCATGGCATCACCTCCTTGATGTCATGGTCCCCTTTGAGAATGAAGGACAAACAACCAACGAACGAATGATTTCTCTTAGCATTTTCCCAGAAAGGATAAATAAATAACACAGCTAACAGTTGTCTGGGGCAAGAATTGACCCCTCCCTACAAGACTGCAACATTGTATTCTCTATGCCCATTATCTCGTGCTGAAACCCTGATGCCCGCTCTAGAATCACGTCTGAATGCATTCAGGAGGGGATAGGGACTTGAGAAGGCGGTACCAACAGGATGTCTTTTGATGGCTCACCCTCTTTCAAGATTCAGACTCCAAATGATCTCCCATGTTGGGCAGCACCTTCTTTAAAAGGAGCCAGGAGCATGTGACAGCTTAGGGCCTTGAGTTGCCAAGGCAGGCTGGGCACATGGGAAAGCAGCTCCGAGTTAAAGCCAGAGACCAGACGTAAGCTCTCCAGCAGGAGGCCAGTGCCCAGGTAACCTCTGGACTCTCCAGGGTGCTAATGCATTCTGACAGCGGATTTGACTGCTGATCAGATGCTCAGTCCCCATGGGGAGAGGGAATAATTCCTTCGCTCTCCCAATAACATGGAACTGCTGGCTTAGGATTCTCTCTGTCTTATGAAGAAATTTCTTTCAATGCCAAAGGCATTTCTTTCTAGGCAGGGGTGCTGCTGAATGGGATCTTCAGAGATTTCAGGGCCAGCTCAAGGACTGGTATCTGATACAATCATCCCTGGTGTTGGTATGGAAAGAGATGCCAGTTTTCATTTTAAGCAGATTTCAATCCACCCCTGTCGTTTTGCTAAATCCACCCCCTAACACTCTAAAAGCCAAACTAAGTCACAGCGAGTCTCAGGGCTTAGGAACTCGCCTGTTCTCCTGGGCCAGTCATAGCCAAGCCTCCCAAGAGAGCTCCTCAGGCAGCTGCCTTCCTGCCCCCAAGGGAAAGATAGCCTCGTTTTTCTGAGCATTCACGATTCCTGCCAGGTAACAGCTGTGCTCTGCAGGCTCCTTCACGCTTTTGGGTCCTGTATCCCTGGGGCTGTAGATTGGGAGAACCTATGGATCCCTTCTCTGAATCACGGTTTTAAATGTATAAAAATACAAGGGATTAGGAAGGGAACTGATTATATTGAAATATTTTCTTAAAGCTAAGTTCACAGCCCCTCTACACCCCCCACCACAAAGGACTCCTGCATGGAAGCATGTTCTTTTCTTTTCACCCAGACAGCTGTTACGCCTCCACTCACCCTGGTTAGGTGGAGAGAAAGCAGATCTGCTACATGGTTTGGGATTTGAGGTGGTTGGTAAAGAAATTCAGTTTAGCTTCAAGTCAATGAAATGGAGATTCTACAAGTGGGGCCTCTATTGACCAATCCAGAGGGGTTCTTTGCCCATGACCACCCAGTGAGGAAATGCCTGAGGCAGGAATGGAACCCTGGTCCCCATGATTCCAAGTCTTCCACTCCATCTCCCACCTCCCTGGGGCATTTCCTGATCATCCCCCCAGATGCTAGTGACCCCCTTATGATTACTATATCTTTAGATACCTGGCTTAGCAGCAGAATGGTGTGGTGGGTAGAAAAGAGGCTGTGAAAATGGGAATGCTTGAGTTTAATTTAAATCCCATCTGGGCCACATCCTGGCTGTGTGACCCTGGGCAAGTCACTCAACCTCCCAACAGCCCAAGCAGCTTGCTAAGACTACATTTCAGAGAAAGTTCCCTCCTGCACTGGTAGAGGAAGTTCCTCACCCAGGAGTTCCCTTTATCACTGAAATGATAGGAAGGCAAGTCCTTCTCCTACTTACCGAGGTGTATATGTATGCATGTACCTATGTGTGTGCATACACACATATATACATATTTATGTACATACCCCACATTTCATGTATATGAATATATGTACGTATATATATGCATATATATGAATGTATGCACCAAAATTTAGAAACACTAATAGATATGCTTAGAAATCCTCTTGAAGGTAAGCTGCCTGAAGACAGGGAGTATTTTACTTTATCTTTGTATCCCCAGCACCCAGACCACAGCCCCGTACACAGTAGGGGCTTAATAAATACTGGTTGAATTGAGTTTGGCTGAGAGTAGCTAATTCTTTATGGTTTACAAAGCACTTTTCATGCATTGGCTCACAGAGTCCCCACAATTACCCTTTGACACGAGTAACATATTATCACCCCATTTTACAGATGAAATAAAAAATGACAATGGTGATGTGTCTTCCTCGAGGTCATCAGCTAAATCTCTTTGCTCCCACAAGCAATCCTCATTCCAATAGTAGCTGGCTGGTGCCTCCACTGCCCTGACCTGGGAGGGGAGGAGCTCTCAGGGGCGCCCAGGACCACCTTCATTGAATCAATGAGCAAACAGAACTCTTATTAAGAGCCAGTTGGGGTCTGTGGTAGGTGCCTAATTAATGTTTGTTGAATTCATCTCAATTCAACAACCATTTATGAAGTGCCTGCTTTGGACCCAGTGACGACCTACATGCTAGGGACACAAAAACTAAAAGAAAAAAAAAGAACCCTGACCCTTAAGGAATTTACCTTCTACAAGGGCAAAGCCACATGAACATAAATGGAAAGAGACCGAGTTATTACAGGGGGCTTGTTGTTCAGTTAGACCCCATTTGGTAGTGTGCTTTGCCATTTCCCTCTCTGGCTCATTTTAGAGATGATGAAACTGAGGCAAATGGGGTTAAGTGACCTGCCCAGGGTCACACAACTAGTGCCTATCTGAGCTGCATTTGGACTCAAGAAGAGGAGTCTTATGAACTGCAGGCCTGGTGCTCTGTGCACTATGGTGCCACCTAGTTGCCCCAATTGTAGGCGGCAAAATCAACTCAAGGTGTCAGTAAAGGCCTCTCATAGGAAGTGACCCATATTAGAATGGGCAAAGGGTAGGAGGGAGAACATTTCTTGGTATGGGGTACAACCTGAGCAAATGCACGGAGATGGGAGATGGACTTGTGCTCAGGAAACCTCAAGGTGGCCAGTGTGACTGCAATACTGAATATGTGGGGGAAGGAGAGTGCAGTCATTCTGGACAGACGGGCAGCTGGTAGACTTCAAAGGCTCTTAGGTACCAAATGGGAGCGTTTGTATTATATTGTAGCAGTGATCAGAAGCCACCAAAGTCTTGGAGCAGGGCACTAACATGGCCAGGCCTGTGCTTTAGGAAGATGAATGGCAGCTGGGCTTGGAGTGGGAGGAAATTGAGCTGATTTAATTGAACTGAAGAAGAGTTGTAGAATTCGACTCCACTTGGACCTAGACGTAACCTAGCTACCTGTCAGATCCAGAGACTACTTCATCTCATGTTTGATCTTCCCTTTCCCCCTTCTCCTATGCAGAGGAGAGACAACATTCCAGCTACAACCGAGGACTCATCTCAAGGGCGAAGATCAAGGCCATCAAGTATAGCATCGTCATCATTTTTGGTAAGTTAGCCACCGTGAGCCAGGCATCGGGGACCTGTTGTTGTTCAGTCCCTCTTTGGGATCCCGTGTCACAAAGACACTTGGCAGAGATACTGGAGGGGTTAGCCATTTCCTTCTCCAGCTCGTGTTACAGATGAGGAAACCGAGGCAAACAGGTGAAGCGACTTGGCCAGAGTCACACAGCTAGTAAGTGTCTGAATTTGAATTCAGGTCCTCCTGACTCCAGGCCCTGCCTTCTATCCACTGCGCCACCTAGCTGCCCAATCCTGTCCCTGGTAGTCTTCTCTGGCATCTTCTCTGGCACATTTAGTCTTAGAGTTAGCTGCCTAGAGCCATGAATGATGCAGCGATTGCCCAGAGCCACACAGCCAGTATCCATCTTCCTGGCTTCCAGGTTGTCTCCATCTCCAGGTCTCCTCTCTTTCGTGCCTTCCCTGTCCAGCCCTTTCCTCTTTCTCATCCATCCTCCCATCTCGGGGTATATTTCATGCCCACCCTTTCCTCTCAATAGGACACAAAGATCATCTTCATTACAAATAGAGTCCTAAGTTAGGGTGAAGGGAGTTTTGACCCAGGGCACTGACATGGGGTGGGGGGCTCACTTCTGGCTCTTCAACCACCCTCCAGTCCCCTCCATCCAGTGATCGCCATTTCCAGGGCTGTCACCTGGACAGGTGGCGCTGTCCCTGGTCCTAGAGTCCTCTGGGCCTCAGCCTTCTCTCCTTCACAAAATTCCTCTTTATGGTTCTGACTGAAAATATTTCTTGAGCCCCTACTATGTGTAAGTAGCTAAGCTAGGCTTTTGGAATGTGGAGAGTTGGAGCTCTCCATCCCTAATGTGAGCAAAACAGGGAAGGAAACCAGGACTCCAAGCCTGGAGAGGGGCAGGGGGAGAGGGGTGTGGAATATTCCAGGCCCCTTTTCCACCTCCACTCCAGGCTCTTCTCCATCTTTAATTGATTTTTAAATTGCTTGGATCCTAGAGGCTCCCAGCATGTTCCCCTCTTGGCATTAGACCCTGTGAAAACCCCAGAGTAAAGACAATGGACAAATGCTGACTGGACGATGAAGTGGAGCGGGGAGGAGTGTGGGAGGGATCCAAAGCAGGAAAAACAGGAGAGCAAGAAACGTGGCCCAATTCTAAAAGCTGATCTGGAAGAGCAAACATTTATGTTCTTGCAGGGTTTCAAGGCTTTTTATCCGAGGTCTTTCCAGTAGATAAAAGACATTCACAGACCTGGATCCAGTTTCCCTGGGAATTGAGTTGAAAATGCACAGGCTTCTAAACACTCTGTTCCAGAACAGGGAAGATTGCTGTAATCTGAAATTGCACCCAGGGTCCTGAAAGCCCCCAGCCTTTCGGTCAGAAAGCAGGGCTGGGGGCGGGGTGGACATTCTAAGCCAACAGCAAGCCACGTGTGTAGAGGTGGATTAAGGAAGGATAGCCATTTAAATAGCGATATAAGGAATGTTCTGGGATTTCCCATTGACAGCCCCATGAACAGATATTACATCCATCAGCACCTCCATTTTACAGATAAGGAAACTGAGGGTCAGAGAGAAGAAGGCACTTGCCCAAGGTCACAGATAGGAGCAGAGCCAGCACTTGATCCTGAATCTTCTGACTCCGAGTCCAAAGCTCTTCATCAATCCATCCCTGAAAAAGCATTGAGTCAGCCACCCCTGGCATCGCCACCCCTGGCATCCCCACCCCTGGCATCACCACCCCTGGCATCGCCGCACCTGGCATCGCCGCACCTGGCATCGCCACCCCTGAAATCGCCACCCCTGGCATCGCCACCCCTGGGAAGGCTGAGGCTGATGAGCCCCAGAGCTGTGAGCAGCAATAAGACTAATGCAGATCAGGAGGGCGCCCCAAAGTCTTGGACCAACATGGCGAGCCCTCAAGAACAACACCATAAGGCTCCCTAAGGGGTGAAGGGCCCAGGCTAGAAAGAGAAGCTTGGAACTTTCAACAAGATCGATACTGGGATTGGAGCCATAAATGCCAGGGTGAGACAGGGAGACCCAACCTCAAACCAAGAAACAGTCCTTACCCTCAAGTCACTTACATTCTTTACAAAGAGAACACATGATCGAGACAGAGAGAGAGAGACAGAGACAGAGAGAGAGACAGAGAGACAGAGAGACAGAGAGAGAGACAGAGAGACAGAGACAGAGAGAGAGACAGAGAGACAGAGACAGAGAGAGAGAGACAGAGAGAGAGACAGAGAGACAGAGACAGACACACACACACACACACAGAGACGGAGAGAGACAGACAGAGAGACAGACAGAGAGACAGAGACAGACACACACACACACACAGACGGAGACAGAGAGAGACAGACAGAGAGACAGAGACAGACACACACACACACACAGACAGAGACAGAGAGAGACAGACAGAGAGACAGAGACAGACACACACAGACGGAGAGAGACAGAGACAGAGAGACAGACAGAGAGACAGAGACAGACACACACACACACAGACAGAGATGGAGAGAGACAGAGAGACAGACATAGACAGAGAGTTTACACACATACATACACATACACACACACACACAGACGGAGACGGAGAGAGACAGAGAGATAGACATAGACAGAGAGTTTACACACATACATACACATATACACACACACATACCACAAAATAATCTGAGATGAGTAAGAGGGAAGTAGGTGCTTTAGGAGCCAGAGAGTTGGAAGGACCTTAGGAAGGAGCCATCCAGTCCCAACCCTTTCATTTTAGAGAGCGGGTACCTTGAGTCCCAGGGAAGTTAAATGATGTGCCTAAGGTCCCACAGGTAGTATGTGTCAGAGCCATGATTCAAACATCTGTCTTTTGACTCCAAATCAAGTTCTGCTTCCAGGAAACCACAACCCTCCTGATGATGTGGGAGGGTCTGTTATTTTATTCTTCTGATGTTTTGCATGGTTGTGGGGAAAGAAACCACAATATGCCAGAGAGAGGAAAAAGTCTATAAGGAACACATCATCCTGAGAGCAAACAATCTGGCGTACATAACATATCTGCTTTTTGAGGTGAAATCGTGGACGTTGCCCGAGTCCCAGAAAGACCACTGCAAGCTGTTACTGGGTGCTGTGTGCTAGTGACTAGGGAAGCATCGGTCCTGGGGATAGGGTCCAATCGGTAGCCATCAGAGATCAGGTTGGGGTTTGTACCAAAATCCAAGAGGCTAAGATAAACAGGAAAAGCAACTGTGGGCCAGGAAAGTTGAGGCTAGAAGGTGAGCACTAGATTAGAAGGCAAGACAGAGAAAGAACTGGGGAGTTGATTGTTTGCTTGATTTCACCTGCTCTCTTTACTAGAGGCTGGCTTGAAAGTCAGCCCCACTCTGTGGTCACATATTGCCACAAGCATGGCTGGGCTCCACCGTGCCCTTTCCTGACTCAGTTCCATCAATATGACCTTACCCCAGAAGGATGCAAAGACCTCTGCGTATGAACTTATTCCAAAGCAGCTCAGCGCCAGGGCATTTCCATTGCAAGAGAAATTGGAGTTTAAAAAATATCCTTCCCCCTCTCTCTCTCTCACTCACACTCACACACACACACACACACACACACACACACACACACACACACACAGAGAGACAAAGGAACGATGGGAGCACTTTCTGTAGCACTTTGGAGAATGTGGAAAATGATGACCCTTTTAGAAGGCAGGACTTGGTGTCCTAAAAGCATCCACCACCCCTGGAACAAGCACATTGTCAAATGACTTGACTGTATTCTGAAAGTCGTGATTCTGTGACCGTTTCCCCGCCCCCTACCCCCAACACACACACACACACACACACACATTATATCAACAATCTGAAGGGATGCTGAAACGTCCTGTATCTCTATAGAGCGTTTCCTCTGAGACCCCCAGAAGAGCTTTATCATCACTATACTTAGAGCTGCATTTTATGGATATCTCACATTATTCTAGCCCCAAAGCCATAACCAAGGTGAGACAATCGGGTCTTTGCTCAGTGCAGAAACTTAGAAGGTGCTTATGGCACTTGCGACCCTCTGCCAATCTGGAAACAAGTGAGCCTAGTATGCACTTAATAAGAATTAAAATAGGTGTCTGTATCCCAAATGAGCGCTGCACCAGTCTGCTCCTCTTCATTTTGTATAAATAAATAGAAATAAGATTAAACCAAGCCTCATTAATTCAGAATACCTGAGGGTCAGAAGCAATAAGATTGTCTCTATCTAGTGAAAAGTCTAAACGACAAATGTTATTTATGGGGATCCATGAGCTCATTGATATACAACTCTCCAGTACTGCAGATAGGCCCATCCCTATCTTCCAGTCCTATGCATCGTTTTTCCATCTCTTCCCATAAATGGACATGGGGAGTTTGTACTGGTCTATCTCTCATCACTGCGTAGATACCAACGGAACATATGGGCTGTCCATCTGCTATGCCTAGCTCTCAGTCTGGAAGTATTATTGGTTTTATATTTTCATGTATTTTTTTATTTTGTTTAAGCATATAACCAGGCCAAGAAAGTTTCTGCCCAATAGTAGATTTTAGGGGGTTGGCGTTATGGATAGGTAGTCAGTATTTATGGCTAGCATATCATTTGCTTATAGGTGAGGGCTTGAGATTTGTAAAACACAAACACACAATTTTAATCTTTGTAAGCAAGGCCCTCAAGGAGAATTTGAATGGAGGTGAGGAAGCCCATAACTGTATTATGTTTTAAATGAGTATTTACACTTACTTACTCATGTGGAGAGATTGGTTTTAAGCTCCTGAAACAATCAAAGGCTTTAGGATAGCACAGTTACTGAAAATAAATTCCTCCCCGTGCTTTCTGTTCCAGTCAAACTGGCCGCCTTGTTCTTCTTCCAAAGACGTTCATCTCTCGCCCCCACACCTTTGTACAGGATGGAATGCCATGCCTCTTCACTCCCCTCTCTCAGAATCCTTACTGCCTTCAAGAGTTCAGCTGCAGCGAAGCTTGCTACACGAGCCCTTTATCCCTACAGCTGTTTATCCCTCTGCCCCCAAATTAATACATATGTTATACGCGTGTAGAAACATGTTATACATACATGTACACGCATGAATGCAAATATGTGTGTACATCTAGATACAATTAGATAAAGAAATATAGATGTCGGCATACTCATGTGTGTTTTGTTACCGTGATAGACTGCAAGCTGCCCCATACAGAGACTCTTTGGTCGTCGTCTCTGTACCACCACCTCTTAGCACAATGTCTGACACGTTAAGCAATAGCTTTAATAAATGTTTGCTGAAGGTTTGAAGATTTGGGGTGCAGAAGATTTGTGTTCAAATGCCAGCTTTGCCACCTTTGTGACCCTGGGCCAATCTCTACTTCAATGAAAGGAGGGCATTGGACGAGGTGACTTCTAGGGTCCCTTCCACTCTTCTTTTATTTCTGGAGACCTCCTCATCCAATCATGAAGAGCTAAACCCTGAAGTTCTTTCATATCTCAGAGCCAGACTTTGTCCTCGGACAAGGTCAGTTCTTGGTAAGTGTTTGTTAACTGACTGGTTCTGATTACTTTCAGAGTCTGGGCTTGTGAGCCCAAGGTAGTGTACATGGCTGGAGAAAAGACTAACCAGTGGATCATTTCAAAGGTTGTTAATAACTTTGTTTCTCACAGGAAGGGGCCATTCAAGAAGTTAAGGTGATAGCCAGGCCATGAGGAATGGAGAGGCTGGGTGGGGATCTGCATGCCAAGCTTAAGCATTCATCCCATTTTTATAATTTGCTTCTCTCTCCTTTTAGCATTTGTGATCTGCTGGAGTCCCTACTTCCTCTTTGATATTCTGGACAACTTCAGTCTCCTCCCTGAGACCAAAGAGCGCTTCTATGCCTCCGTGATCATCCAAAACCTGCCAGCCCTGAACAGCGCCATCAACCCCCTGATCTACTGCCTCTTCAGCAACAGCCTCTGCTACCCCTGCAGGTCAGAACAATGGCACCTTGGCTTCCTGGGCACAGGCGGCTTCTTCAGCCCTGTCATCCAGGTGTTGCCTGATGGGAGCTCCCGATGTATTGGGGCAGCCACATTTTACATACGAGGAAACCCAGGCTCAGAGAGATAAGCACCATGAATCAGGGGCAGAACCAAGGACTGAAGCCACCTGAGTCCTTTCAACACCTGGTTGTAGGGACTTCCCATCAAAGATGCTGCTGCTGGCCCTCTGATCACTGGGAAATCAGAATGAGCTGAGGGGGAAATATGAAAGCAAGCTGAATTTAGAATAAAGCCCTGGATTCAAATCCTGACTCTGGCACTTGCTGTGTGTCTTGGACTTCCTTTCTTCCCCCAAGACTCAGCTCAAGTATCACCTTCTTTCTGAGTAAGGCCTGTTTTGATTCTCATAGCTGCCAGGGACCTCCCTCCCTTTGGAATTACTCTGCATTTCTCTATATATGTGGTCATGTACAGTAGAATGTAAGCCCCTCATGGTCACAGGAACAGAGACTCACAGTTTTAGAGCTGGAAGGGAACTTAGAGTTAATCAAGTCCAATTGCCTTTGGATGGGGATACAGAGTCTCAAGAGACATAGCCCAGGATCCCATATCTAATATCTGAGAAATTAATCAAAACTAGAACTTCCTGACTTGGCCCCAAGGACCTGCAGGCCTTTACGTTATCCCTAAACTAACAGGGAGCTGGCTGTTGGAACAGGTTATGGCTAAATAAATTTCCAGCTTCTGGCATGAGAAAGGAAAAGGGACATGGCGGCAACAGACCAGGCTGAGGTGGCCTAGACGAGGCCTGGATGAGATGGATCCCAGGTGTAGCCCTTCCAAAATCAAAGCTCAAAAAGGATCCAGAGCCACCATCCCACCCCCAAGGCTACGAGGGCCAAGGACTCTGATTTTCATCACTATATCGCAGGTGCATAACCTAGCTCACTATATCTAGTAAAAGCTTACTAAGTGTTCATTGAATGAATGAATTTGTGTCATTTTGGTCATCACCCCATCTCTCAGGCCTCAGTTACCCTGGAGAGTCAGACTATCTGGTTTTAACGCACGTCTTGGGCATTTCCTGCCTGTGTGAACTTGGGTAGGTTAATTTACTTCCCCAAGTCTCAGCTCCTCTGTAGAACAAGGCAGTTGGATTAGAGGAGGGTCTCTGAGGCTCTTCCAGCTCCAAGTCTCTAATCCAGAAAATGAGAGGGTTGAACTTGGCAATCTCTGAGCTTTCTTCTGGCTCGGAATGCATGATTTTAGTATTCTCTACCTGTCCCATAGATAAAATTAATGTTTGTTTTCTCACTTTACCTTCTCTAGGGAAAGAAGGGATATACGAGGGACTTTCCAAGAGAAAACAGAGAGGCATGAGATGCACATCAGACCCAAGCCAGAATTTGTTTAACAGGGAGGCTGGGGGCACTGGGGCTGCACTCTGATCATTGCCCCCATCAGCAGGGCAGGAGCTAGCAAAGGCCTCGGGCATCCCTCCACCGTCCCTTCCGTTGTCCAAATGAACTCTGCCTCCAACCTGGAGCTGCCTGGCTGGATCAACAAGGCTTCTATTCAGACACAGATCTGTGGCCTGGTCATTAGCATGGGCCAGAGAAGGCTGATTGAAGGTCACCGATAAAACATAGCAAAAGGAGCAGGGCTTCTTCTATCTCTGGGTTACCATTTATTGGCCTTTCTGCCATCATTCTCTCTCATCAACAGATTGGGGGCTGGGCCAAGAGGAGAGAAGAAAGGTGGGGAAGTAGGAGAGAGAAGGCAAAGAAGTGAAGAAGGCAGGCTGGAAATCGACTGGGGCATGAGAAGTTTATTATTTCATGAAGGCTTTACTGACATCATTCAATGGCCAAGTCCTCGAAATGGTGTGTCTTCTAAATACTGGCCTTGGTTCATTTCCATTGAGGGATTGTCAATATCTCCTTTCCTGGAAAACCTTGGATTGTAGGTGGGTTTGTAGGCAGCAGCCTGGCTATCTAGCAAAGGCCACAACATCTTGTTCTGCTGACCATTGATGTTGGAAAGGAGCAGGACTGGCAATGGCCTGTCCTTTGAACCAGGGACCTAAGACCACACATGTGGGCAACTAAGAACTAAGACCATGCTCACCAGCGGGAACAAGCCAACAGCCAGAGAGGATTGTGGGAAAGGAGTATTAAAAGGCAAGGGGACCTTTTCAAAGCTGGAAAAGAAGCAGAATTCAGAGTGTGCCTCTCCCCATCTCCATTCTCCAACAGGAATATTCCCACTGTTCTGGGCCCCTTCTCCCCAATGCGCAGACTGAACTGAGGTTTCCCTTGGCCCCTGACTGAGCTGCCTGACTCACCATCAGAACTTTCTCCTCCCTCTCCAATCTGCATGATCCAGGACCTTATCTACTGAAGCTCATGCACCATTCGGCTGTACATTTCACTTGTTCTAGCCATCCAGGACATTTCCTCTCAAGACCTTGATCCAAATGGGATGTGGTTAAGTTTGGGGGGAAAGTTATTTAATCCTTCTATTGTCAGATTCCTTCTTCTTGGAAATAGAGCAAATGTCTCTCAGTTATGTATAGATCACCACCTACGGGCACAAGGACGAGCGTTTTATTTTTAGCTTTGCATAGATTTCTGACATTAAAGTGTCCTTGGCACAACCCTCCTCCCCAGGATTCAGCACTTAAATCTCCTTCTGCTGCCGCAAGACTGGAGTCATTAAAATGTTGGACATATTTTAATAGCACTCTGGCCCTTATTACAGTGTCAGCCCAGGGGTGGCATATTTAAGGTCATGGTGGTATTTCCACCATGAACTCCTCTTGTCCCATCTGTGCATGAGGGAAAACATCCCTTTAGTCTAAAATTGGAGTCGTCAGCCACCATCTGCCCAGTGGGGTATTGCTAAATTTGAAAAATCTGAGGCTAGTTTTCAGGTTTTAAAACTCATGGAAACCACTTGGATGGACTTGGGTGACCCCACTGGCACAGAGTTGCTTTTGTTTATTAATGAGCACTGCCCATCCTTTGGCTGGAGATCACAGCTCTCCATAACAGATGCACAGAGTCATTTTCAAAACCTTCGCAGGAATCTGGGCCAATTAACAATCAAGGTTTGGAACATACTCTAGACTGGCAAGTCAGAGATCCGCTTACTCTTCCTCCAACCCAACAGCAGAAGTCCCACGACTCAGTAAAGTCCTCATCAGTAAATGGCCTTTGCTGCCTTCCTCAGTGATCAGTAGTCTTTGTAAGTCTTCCCAAGCATGTTGCATGCCGCAGATAAAGTCGGCCATTGTTACAGCTGCTGCCACTTCAGAACAAGCACTGGTGGACAAAACAGGCACATGGGATGCTGTGATAAGCTGCCTGGTTAAAAATGGAAAGGACTTGGTAGGGTCCTGGATTGTGGGAGTCCGGCATGTTTGCTGAACAAATGATGGAAATAGGTGCACCTTAAGAGCCATGATTCTTGGGGGCTCCAACAAGACAGATCACAACCAACCTATGACTCAGTGGGTCATAGGATTGTATTTTAAATGGGGAAGGGACCCCAGCCCCATCTTACGGATGGGGAAACTGAGACACAAAGAAGGTGCCCACAGCCACACAGGAAATAATGGAAGAGCTGGGAACTGGACCCAGTGGCCCCAACCCCAAATCCAGGGCCCTTCCCATGGTGCCATGCTGCGGTCTGTAAATCGTAAAGCTGCTCAAGGTGCAGAGAGGTTCAGGGCCCTTCCCAAGGTCAGACAGGTCACACAGTGTCAGAAACAAGATTGGAACTCTGGTCATCCCAACTCCAAGCCTGGCACTTGATCCACTATGTCACAAGGCTGTTGTTTGTTTTTTAAACCTGGACCTGTAACTTTAATCTGTATAAGGAGCTTCCCCTATCAATCAGAATCTCCACTCCTCTACAGCTTATAGTGCCCAGGAGTTACCTGAGGCCCAGGGTCTTGCCCAGGGCCCTATAGCCAGTCTGTGTCAGAGCTCAGAACGGAACCTAAGTCTGGCTGGCTTCCAGGAAAGCTTTCTCCCCACTGCCCCACACTGCCTCTTGCCAAGAGAATTATGGAAATGATTTGGATTTTATTCTATGAGAAGATATCGATCCCTCTGATGCTTACCAGCTGTGGCAAGCCATGTAACCTCTCATGGGACCTGTAAAACAAGTATCAGCTTCTCTGCCTAAAGCCAGAGGTCAGACCAAGATCTCCTTAGTTCTCAGCATTCAGATTTATTATTCGATTGGCTAAAGGTGTGTCTTGAGAATAAGAGATCCTGGAACCTTTTCTGAGGACTTTGTTCAAATTACATTCCATTTCCATTCAGTTCAATCTTCTCAAGTGCTAGTGAGAGCCTACTGTGTGCGCATGGATGACTAACTACAAATTTCAAGACAGAAAAAGCTAACAGTTGGTGGATTCAAGAAAAGCCTTTTGTAGCCAGTGGTGTCCAAGCCCAACCTCACAGGAAGCTCGGGATTCTAACCAGTGGCCCTGAGGAGCCATTGTAAGGTGGGAAATAACGTGCCAAATTCTATGTCTTTTCCCTCCATGACTATGGTCTCTGAGATGAGGATGTAATTTACCATCTTGGGCATACTTTGAGTCTTGGGAGAAAATGAGTGTCCACGTGGGCAATAGTCCAAGAGGAAGGTTGGAGGAGAGGGTTTGGGAGGGTAGTGCCAGGCTCTTGAGCAATACAAAGGCATTGACCTCCTGCATCGGAGACACGTACAGGGCTTTACAACAGCTCCCCACTTCAGGGCTCGAAGGAACATCTGTCTAACAAAAGCAGGCGGATTTAATCGAGTCAAGCCCACAAAAGAAATGTGTGCTTTTCCTTCACTGAAGCAAATTAAGGGAAAATGGAAACATCTATTCAGCTTATCAGGCACATGTTGGACATAATTTAACTGAATTCTAGTTTTACCAATATCCCACACTATTTTTTCCCAAATACCTTTAATTTGTGGTTATTTAAAGGGAAAGAAAACCTAAAAAATAGAGCCTTGGAGCATTCAACAAGTTTTATTTTGACAAAGATTCTCAAATAGTTTAAACAATTTGTCTTTTCCTTATTCCAGGCCTTTTAAGTATCTGTGTGGTACAGTAGCACAAGGACAGGACAAGGAGCTGGAAGACCGGGGTTCAAGTCCCAGTCTGAATCTTTCCTAGCCATGTGACCTTAGTTTTCTCATCTCTAAAATGGGAGCAATAACTCTTGAGCTGCCTAAGATCCTCGTAGGTAAAGTGAAGGGCTTTTCCCACCTCTGATGCCCCAGGTGGGAGGAGCCAGGTGTCAAAACTGTGGTGGAGAGTGGGATATGCAGGCCTTTTAACTTTGTCAAACTTAGCAAGGTTCATGACCTACAAAACAACCTTGAAGAACTGAGAGTCACCCTGCCCCCCCCGCCACCACCTTGGTGAACTACTCAAAAGGAATTTTAGTGGAGAATGCATGCATTGCATATACATATTGCACACATGTCTTTATATACACAGATATGGATGTGCATCTAAAAGTATGCATTTATATATGTATATACACCTTGCCTAGATAGCACTTTAAGGTTTACAAATCACTTTGCAAATATTATCTCCTTGGATCCTCACGACCACCCTGACTGAGGGGGGCAGGTGCTTTGATTATCCCTGTTTCATAGATAAAGAAACTGCGCAAGGAGGGGCTAAGAGATATGCACAGAGAGACACAGTGAATCAGTGTCTGAGGCCACACTTGCACTCGGGTCTCCCTGACTCCAGCTCCAGCACTCTGTCCTCTCTGTCACCTAGATGCCTCTGAGTAAGCCACTCCAAACTGTGGTGCCCTTATCTTTAGAACAAAACTGGTAAGGACCTATCTTACAGGTTTGTTGTGAGGCTCCAAGGAGATAATGTAGGTATAATGCTTTTCAAACCTTAAAATGTTATAGAAATGTCAGTTATTACTAGGGAAACTCCCTTCACTTGTGTAGATAGCCACCCTTGTCCCTTTGTCCTACCTAATGTCCATGTCCTTTTATCAGTCTTGCATAGGATCCATACCTCACACCAGAGACCTTCCTCTGGTTCTTTTAATATCACATGGCTACAGATTGGTGCCATACATCAGTGATCTCTCCCTCCCTGCCTTTATTCCATTTCTCCCACCCGAGTCACAAGTGGGGCTGTGCCGCAGTCTCTGCCACCCACTGGACACCTTCCTGCAGACGCTTGGGTCACCGACAACTCTAATTCTTCCGAGATGGGGATGCCGCACGATTTGCAACCATGTGGCATCCTTCCAGAAACAAAATCCTTTACTATTTTTTTAAATCAAGATTGCCTTCCTTAGGCCCTATTGTCTTTCAGAATGGCTCTGTTGGGCTAGGATATACACCCCCCTCAAATCAAATACTAGGAAAGGAAATAGATGGGGGGATAAGCTCTCAACAAGCATTCACTGAATTAGTGACCCGAAGAGAGACATCTCCATCCAAACAGGAAGAGAGATGAGTCAGATTTTATTAGGGGTACAGTCATTCAAAGGCACTGGATAGGTATCTGCTAACATGGTTCCTTTCCTAGATTGGTTAATAAAGCCACCCATGGTGGGCACCCACACCTGCAACTCAGCTGCCGGGGATGCTGAGGCGAATGAGTTGTGTGTGGCAGGGAGGAAGCCAGGGGATCCGTACTGAGCTGGGCAGTCAGATGAGGAGTACTCAGGGGTGAGGGGCCCCCAGGCTGCCTGAGGAGGGCATGAACTGGTGCAGATCACCAACAGACGGGGTGAGATCAGCCAATGAGCAGTTTCTGACCTTCTAGCTGGGGCAACATAGGGAGACCTAAACTTTAAAAAAAAAGTAATAAACATTAAAGGAAACTGGAGGAAATGTTGAATTGGGGTCAGGGGATGGGGCTCAAGCCCTGCTTTGCTGCTTTACTCCATGTCTGACTTTGGACAAGTCATTGAACCACCCTGGGCCTCAGTTTCCTCTTCTATCAAGTCAAGGGGCTGGGTCCCTTCCAACTCTAAATCCTAGGATCCCATGATTCCAGACACTAGAGATCAAACTAACTTAGCAGCCCCAGAACCTGACGCACAAGATGGAATTAAGACCATTAGTGAATCTGCCCTTCTAGAACAGCAGGAAATCACCTCTAGAAAAGATGGGCTTCAAAAGTCCTAAATGGAATGGGTGGCCTTTTCAATTAGACAACCTGATGGAGGAAAGGAAGGGGGATTTAGCACAGGAGGCTCCTTCATTTTCCGGGTTAGGTACCTGAGGCCAGAGTCTTTAAGTGACCTCTAAGGGTCACGGGGTGAGAACAGGCATTTTTGGGAGCCGTGTTCACTGACTTCCAATCCAACCCTCCTCTCTCCCACCTTCAGTGAGGGAGCATTCTGAGCCACTCCCTCCTCCACCAGGCCCCTCTTGGGTTTTTTCTGCTGCATCTTTATCAGCTGTGCCTCTCTGTCTCCCTTCTTCTCTCCCTCTTTCCTTACCTTCTTCCTTCTCTCCCTCCCTCCTCCTTTTCCCACTCATTGAAGTGGAGCGTTTGCCGACTATACCACGAACAAAGAGCAGTATAAAGAGTGCTAAAAGTCATAGCATGATGTAGAGCTGGAAGGGACCTTAGAAGCCGCCTAGTCCAAATACCCTCACTTAATAGAAAGTTGAGATTAAGTGACTTATTTAAGGTCACATGGTTAATAAGTGTCAAAGTCAGGATTCAAACCCAGGCTTAAATCCACTGCTCTTAACCCCTATGCCATACAGACTCTCCAAAAGATTGAGGAAGGAGCAGACTGAGGCGGCCACAACAATATTCAGAACAAGTAAAAATAATTCAAGAAAATAATGGGTCGGGGGACCGTTGGGTGTACTCTGCACCCTCACTGTATTTCTGCCTGGATCTTGGCTCCCTGGTGCCCCCTTCAGCCTGCTACCATCTTTCCGGGCTGATTTCTCCAAAGCCAGGCCACCTGTAGGAGGACCATATGGGCCTCTTCCCCACCACACCTGGTTTCTATTGGTTTGCTGAGCGCATTCAACTCTTAGCCGTTCTCGAGACAACATTCAATGGAAGGTGGGGTTAACTAGGCAGATACTAACCAAGGAAAATGATACTAGCCAAATGTCGGTAATTCACAGACTAGATGGTCCCCCCTTTGTCAGCAAGCAGAGAGGGCAGGACTATGGATTTTACAGGAAGATGGAGGGGGTTTCTTGCACAGCTCCATCTAGTGGGCTTGTAGCCATTCGTGCTATCTCATGACAGATGATTGTTAAATTTTCATTGTGAGCCTTTTATCTCAGAAATCAGCAAACGTTGAAAGAGTCTAAGCTGTTTCATTGTTTTGTTGATGATGTAGACTTAAAGTGACAGAATTATAGTAGGTGCTGAGGAAATGCTTAGTCCCCTTCTCCCCTGATGGAGAAAATGGAGTAGATTACATTTTTAAATGAGTAGCCTATCCATTTTTTTTCAGCGAGCCAGTTTTTACACACTTAACCGACACAGCCCTGGTTGGACCCAACTGCTTTTCCACCTCTGATGTCACCTAAGCACATAGCCGCCAATGATCAAGGCTGCATGAGGCATGGGCATCTAAAGCATGGACTGAAGGTTCCAGTTATAAAAGATTCCAGAGAAGGGTGAGGGTGCCAGGTAGGAAGAGGAATGTATGTCTAGAACACGGGGAATGTATCCCACACAAACTTCATATCTCAGAGGCTCCCCTAAGCGTAGGGGTTTGTTTTGTTTTTTTCTGACCATCACACATGGGCAAGGCATATTACCTCTCAGAACCTCAGTTCTCTCCTCAGTAAAATGGATAAAAAGACCTGTATGTAGCACCACACACAAATGGGCTTACATGGTTCCTTGAAGGACAGTGTGCGATCCTGTATGTTGTGTATGTACATGGAGGGAGCCATGACTCGTGGTTCAAAGGGGAGACTTCCAAGAAGAAATGGAGAGAGAAGGGTTGAGGAGACAAAGGTGGGCTTTGAAGAGCAGTCAGGAGGCCTCAGAGCCCCAGACATGTAAGGAGGGAGGGCACCACAATATGCCCCTTGATTCTCAGTCCCTGCATCCCCAGAGACCCCCAAGTGCAAATGTCTCCAGCAAAATTGTGCTGTCCTTGGTTAAGCTGAGATTTCATCTTGTTTCCCAATTGAACTCCAGACTCTCCTGTATCCTATACCTTATCTGATCTGTATAATTTTCCTGATAACAATGTTACTGCTTGCTTCAATAAATATGTTTGCTTGCTATGGGTAATTGCCTTTTGTCGGGGAGAAGAGGATCCAATCTGATCAGGATGAAGCTAACTCTTACAATCCAGGTCCAGAGTGAGACAACTTCCCATCCCAAGTGACCAGAAAGAGTTGGTTTTACCCTGAACCCCAAAAGAGCATCATATCCCTAGAACAGGACTGTCCAACCTTAGGTTATCTTAGGGCTGCATTAAAATAACTATTCAAAGGCCTCACCCAGAATAAAAAATACAGTACACTGATAGAAAGTGGGAGACACACATTGTCAATACAACAGACAAAGGGGCAAAGCACGAAAGCAAACACAAAACAAGAAAGCGACAACACAACAGTATATCCTGACTAGTCTGCATCATACAGATGGAACACAACCCACAGATCGATTGAAAATTCCGTGCGATATGTTTCATCCGTATTACTGCTTAAAAACATCAAAGGAAATTAACATCAACGAGATTATTTGTTAATGATGGAATTAAAACACCTAATATGCATTCCATGCAAATTATTTTTTCACTCTTGAAAATTAAAACCCACAGGCAGGCCGCATAAAATCGCACTGCTGGCTGCATGCAGCCCACGGGCTGTATTGTGGACAGCCCTGCCCCAGAATATAAATATTTGGCATGAATATATAATTTTAGCCCTATATTCCCCTTGAAGACATAGGAGCCAAAAAAAAATCTAATCACAACCATCCTTACACTGTCCAAAAAAGAGGAACTCCAGCCTCCTCAGAGTTAGCATCTGATATCTCACATCAGCTACCACCTCCTGGGCCCTTGTGATCTAGCTAAATTCCTATATACATCTATAGGGTTGTTGGGAGGCAATGAGAAAATGTCACACCTGCATTGCTATGGAAACAAGACTCGAATTTTCATTTGTAAGACTGTGCTTTTCTGGAGGGCTTCTGGGAGGAGGAGGCAGAAAATTACAATGAGCTGCCATTCTTCCTGATACTTACCTTGTGGAGAAAAAGCCTGAAGGATCTCTTGGGGCACCCCAACCTCTGGGAGCTGCTTGCATGCCTCTCCCTCAAACTGGTGGATGATTTCCTTTCCCTTTAAGAGAAAGCGATGGTCAGGGCAAGTAGCTGACTCGGCCTCTATAATCAGCAGCCCTGACTGATTCCTATCTGAACTGTTCACCTACCATTACACACGGCCCTTTCCTTTCTACTGTTTCCTTCCACATTAAATATATATCAAGAAAACCTGGCAGCCACTAATCTTTGTTATATGTTTAACACCTGCAGAGGTAGAGATTTGGAGGAAGGCTTGGATCTGGGCAGAAGGAGAAACACTGACAACCTCAGTCGGAGGGTCAGAGAGTGACTCCACACAGAAGTCACAAAGGCAATGGAGGCAAATCAAGATAGACCCCCAGAGACAGCACTTGTCCAAAAACAAGTGACCTCTAGACCTAGCAGAGATGAGCTCTTGAGTAAAGGCAAAGAAAGGGAAAGGGGAATCTATGTTATTGTCTATATCTGATCTTACCCTTGGATTCTTTACAGGTGATGACCCCCCCCCATTAAACCCAACACATGAAAGGAGGCCTCTCCCTATGTCTGTCATATGTCTATCTTTACCTGCTGACCTGGGCACAGTCTTCCCCTGTAAAATGTCATGCCCAGAGATGCTTCTCCACGTCCCCCTATATTGGTTATGGGTTGGCAGCCCAGTCATCTGCTTTACATCATATATAAAGCATTCTGCAAAGCCGATGGCCTTCCCTAAATGTCATATTATGTAGGATTATTATTTGAAGAATGTGACAAAGATAGCCATGGCTAGAAGTGGTTGGGGAAGGCTTCCGAGATGAGGTGGAAGGTGACCTCTGAAGGAGAGGCAGGTGATAGAGAAGAGGTCTGGTGTTCCAGACAAGAAATATAGAATACAGCATAAACAAAGATATAGAGATAGGAATGAGCATAAGACATACAGCAGGACAGAGAAGAAACTTCTCCCCTTGGAAGGTGAGGCTATATCACAATACATGGCAGCTCCCACCATGGCTGGCCCAGAGTCAGGAAACCTGAATTCATCCTCCACCTCCAACCCTTACTATAGGAGTGACCTTGGGTAATCATTTAATCAACAAACATGCATTCAGTGACTCTGGTCTGGGGCACTGACAGGCTAAGTGACTGGTCAAGGGGTCACCCAGCCAGACTGTCAGAGACAAGATTTGAACTCAGGTCTTCCTGGTTCCAACATTGGCTTCCTATCCCCTCTGCTTCACTGCCTGCACTAAAATCCAGGTCTAGCTCTTGCCTTTCAGGCCAGCTTTCTTTCCATTCTACCATATTTCTCCTCTTTTGTTAAAACAAATAAACTCTCTCTCCATCCTACTGAATTGCTCTAAATTCTGTGTGGCTCCTACCAAACCGCACCCCCCTCCACTTTTTTTTGTCCTCAAATCCCTTCAAGCCAGGCTTGTTCATTCTGCCGCTGGGGATTCCCTCAAGGTAATATCAATTCCCAGATGACTCATAATTAATAATAATAATTAATTAATTATTATTATCCAAATGGCAGCATAGAATAGGACAGAGGATAGAAAGCCAGCCTGAGAATCACAGCAGTCTGGATTTTTGGCCTTTGTCAAGCCCTGACCCAGACTAGCTGTGTGATCCTGGGTAGGTGACAACCTCTCAGTGCTTGCCCAAATGACACTCTTGGAGGGATGATGAATTGCAGGGCTGCATCAGCAAAGGGAGTTTCCTGACTGGAGGGAGAGGCCCTGTAATAAAATCACTGAAATCCGGTCCAAGTAATAATCATAATTACTCACATTAACATGGCAGCTAGCAAGGGTCTGAGGCAGGCTTTGAAGTCAGACCTTTCTGAGTGCAGCAGCCATTCTAGAAAGCCCTGGAATTCTGTGTTTAAATGGCTAAAGGCCTGCAATTTGAAGTGTCGGGTGAGCTACTAAGGAGCTAAGTTTCTAAGAGTGCTCACACTCAGGGCCCTTGATTCTCCAGCACCCAGGCCTGGCTGCCACTAATGGCTCATTAGAGAAGTGAAGCAAATGCTGAGCCTTCAGATCTTGCCCTAGCTAGTCCTTCAAGCTGGGGTTGGTGGTTGGCACACAGGATTATGGGGTGAGCGAGGGCCACCAACAAAGCGGCCTGCGAAATCCCAGTCATTACCTCCTTGACTCTGTCTACCTGAGGTCTAGGAGCCTGCCGAGGGGCTCTGGGCAGTCTCCACTTGATTAAAAGGGGCTGTGGATGTGGTGAGACTCATTTCGCTAGCACTTGCCAGGAAGGAAGGACCAATTAGGTGCGTGCAATAAGAGGCT
This sequence comes from Trichosurus vulpecula, assembly GCF_011100635.1. Classification (NCBI taxonomy): domain Eukaryota; kingdom Metazoa; phylum Chordata; class Mammalia; order Diprotodontia; family Phalangeridae; genus Trichosurus; species Trichosurus vulpecula. The sequence goes on along the minus strand of NC_050581.1, from coordinate 187,306,491 downwards.
GGTTTTTCTTTCAGAAAAAGTACCACAAGGACAATTTATCCACTCACTCCCTGCAGGGTGGTGACTGTCTCTGCTCCATTTCTATCCAAATTCATCCAAAGGGATGAAAAGAAAGATGACAATGGTGATGGCGATGATGATGGTGATATGTGGCTATAAGGAATCCTCACAACCTCTGAATTGTTTGGAATGGAAAGTGCCCAAACTAGACAGATAACAGAAGAAATCAAAACTATGTGGGAACAAGATGAGATACAGATCGTCTCTGTCATCCTATTGCCATTGGAATTGTACCAAGGATGCTTTCAGTGAATCCCTAGGAGAGAGGCTCATACCCCAACACTCTTATTTAACTACAAAAAAAGCAATCAGTATATTTAACTGAGCAATAGTCCATTAAACACAAAAGACTAATGACAGAATATTGACTTGTCCTGGGAGCATCCCTCTCTCAACATCACCGAACATCAAGGACAACGATGATGAGATGATGATGATGATGGCTGACTTTTATATTAAACCACAGAGTGTTTCTGACGAGATTTAATTACCCTTCTTCAAGGATGCACTGGGAGAAGGGAGAGGAAGAATGGGGGAAATTATCTCACACAAAAGAGGTAAACAAGGAAGAGCTTTTACAGCAGAGGGGAAAATGGCAGAATGGCGGTCAAGACTTGAACCTCACTTTCATCAGAATTGATTCAAATGGGGAAGAATACACACTCAGTTGAATAAAAACAATCTTTACCAACAGGGAAGTAGAAGGGGAAGGCAATAAAAGAAGAGGGGTAGGGCTTGATAAAAGAGAGGGCAAAGTAAGGGAGGTAATAATGATCCCGAGAAAAACAGACTTTTGAGAAGAGACAGAGTAAAAAGAGAAAGAGAAGGATAAACAGAAGAGAATAGGATGGAGGAAAGTAAATAGTAATCATAACTGTGAATGTGAATGGAATGAACTCACCCATAAAACAGAAGTGGATAGCAGAATGGATTATAAAGAAGAATCCAACAATATATTGTTTACAAGAGACACACTTGAAACAGCAGGACACACACAGAATTAAGATAAAGGGCTGGAGCAGAATCTGTTATGCGTCAACTAAAGCAAAAAAGGCAGAGGTAGCAATCATGATTTCAGACAAAGAAAAAGCAAAAATGGACCTAATTAAAAGAGATACTCAAGGAAACTACATTTTGCTAAAAGGTATCAAAGACAATGAAATATCAAGAAATTTACAGCAAGTTTCTCTGACAAAGGACTCATTTCCCAAATATATAGGGAACTGAGTTAGATTTATAAAAATAAGAGTTGTTCCCCAATTGATAAATGGTTAAAGGATATAAACAGGCAGTTCAGAAGAAGAAATCAAAGCCATCTATAGTCATATGAAAATAATGCTCTAAATCATTATTCATAGGAGAAATACAAATTAAAACAACCTTGAGGTACTACCTCACAGCTATCAGATTGACTAATATGACACAAAAAGAAAATGACAAATACTGGAAGGAATATGGGAAAATAGGGACAGTAATTCACTGTTGGTGGAGTTGTGAATGGTCCAACCATTCTGAAGAACAATTTGGAACTATGCCCAAAAGGCTATAAATCTATACATACCCTTTGACCCAGCAATACAACTATTAGGTCTACATCCCAGAGAGAGAAAGGGAAAAGGACCCACATGTACAAAAATATTTATATCAGTTCTCTTTGTAGTGGCAAAGAATTGGAAATTGAGGGGATGGCCATCAATTGGGGAATGACTGAACAAGTTGTGGTATATGATTGTGAAGGAATAATATAGTGCTAGAAGAAATGATGAGATGGATGCTTTCAGAAAAACCTGGGAAGACTTATAAGAACTGATGTTAAGTGAAATGGGCAGAACCAGGAAAACATCGTACAAAGTAACAGCAACATTGTACAATGGCCAACTGTCAGTGATTTAGCTATTCTCAGCAATGCAGTGATGTAGGACAATTCCAAGACACTCATAATGAAAAATGCTATTCACCTCTAGAGACAGAACTGATGAATTCTATGTGCAAATCGAAATATAATTTTGTATTTTCTGTATTTTTCTTCCTTTTTTGCAACATGGCTAATATGGAAATATGTTTTGCATGATTTTACATTATACTTAATGTATTGCTTGCCCTCTCAGTGGGTGGAGAAGGGGCTGGAGGAAAGAAAAGAATTTGGGACTCAATTCTTTTTAATGTTAAAAATAAGTAATAAATTTGGGGAAAATGACTTTCTAAGGGTTGAAATTAATAAGAAACTCTGAAAGAGCCAAAAATCTTTAAGACTTAAAGGAATATATCTCTAATGGTAGGATTTTAGGAAATGGGAGGGCTATTTAAGACCTAGACCCAGTCTGGAACCTATTCTGAACACATCATATGAATGGTTGCCTTCTCTGAGAGCTTGTAGAGCTGATCAGTTCTGACCACAGATCATGTAACACTACAGTGTGTTTTGTGTAGACTATCTCACTGAGCCTCATAGCTACCCTATGAGGTAGGAACTTTGAGTTGTAATATACCCAGCTAATGTATGAGAAAATTGAGACACACCACGGTATAAAACAAGTTGTCCATGATTACACATCTAATCGGTGTCAGAGAAAGGATTCAAACCCAAATCTCTCCTAAATCTGGTTCTAGTGTCCTCTTCATTACCAAATAACATCACAAGATTTCCATGCAGTTGGGAAGAATCACAAAGTCCCAGTATAAGAGTGGGAATAGGAGACTGGAGTCAATCACCACGTCCCAGTGAAAGTAATTAGAGTTAAGTAATTCTCATTTGGTTAAGATGAGAATGCCTCCATTAAACCAATCTATCAACGGAAGACTTTAGACTAGGTATGTAAAAGTCCCTGGACAATTTATAAGGATTTGAAGTCATCGAATGAAATGGAGTGATATTGCCAATGAAGTGTATAAGATTGGTTGAGGGGACTTGGTCCATCCCCTATGGTCCTTGTTCAAAATGGCAAGCCAGTTTGGAATTCAATGTTTGGGCATCTGGAAGCTTAGTGGTAGAAACCCTACAGACAAGCACCAGAGGAGAAAATGCTTAAGAGGAGGAAGAGCCCCTTGGCTTCCCCCTCCCTCCCTGCCCTTGACCAGAGGGGGACCTTGTGAACTTTGGAGGGTCAGAGGACTTTGAGACATCTGAGTCCTCGTCCTAGCTACATCCCCAGAACAACAAACACTGTTGTCTGCGTTAAGAGCCAAGAACAAACTAGGCACATTGAGGAAAGGTAGCTTCAAAACTGCAAGAATCCCAGCAAAAAGAGCTATGTCATGACTAAAGGGAAGTTCTAAATACTCTCCATAAAGGGAAGAAAACCATGTCTAGCAGCCAGGACCTGAGTCACCACTTTGTCACATGTACTTCCTAAGCTTGAACCCACTTTCCCCTGGAATCTGTGTATACTGATGGAATGTGTCACAGTCTTTTTTTCCTTTGGGAGTGGGGATGGGATACACTAATTGGCCTTACTATATAATCTTAGTAAAATATTCTTTTCTGAAAGCTAATTAATTCCAAACAACTAACTGATATTGATTGATGATGATGGTGTGTGAGAATATACCAGTGGGGGCTTGTGAGCTCTCTGATCAGAGAGATATCCTAATCCCTCAGGGCTACCCATAACATCCTGGGGGGAAATGTAGCAGTTGATCTCTGGGCACCTGAATTGTCAGTGTTTGTGGGCATTGGGAAAATAGCCACAGAGTATATGTGTAATATGAGGGCAGAGTTTATAATTTCAAAGAGGATCATATATGTGTCTGAAAGGTTCAGAACCGCTGGATACAAGGGATTCTCAAAGTAGGAGGCAGAAGAATCAAAGCATATATTTAGGCTCCACAGTAACAAACCCACAAACCAGCATCCCCATTTTGATATATTGACCAAAAGCTTCCAGGCCCAATAAGTCCACCTCACAAGAGTAACCAGGAGGCCACAGAGAAGCATGATGGCATAAAGCAAAATCATATACATGCTTCCCCTCTATGGTAAAAAGATTACCCACTGGCCTCAAGTCCTTGTTCAGCTTCCTCCCGTAGGTCAGCTCTGCTACCAGCAGCTCCTGCTTCGGCTTCAGATATAGCCGTAGCTGTAGCTGTAGCTGTCTCTGGCTCCAACGGAAGCTGTTTTTAACCAGCCAGCTAGCAGCTTCTGTGGGGGTATAAGGTACACCAGGGAAAGCACAGGTTCTTTCCATCAGCTTAAGCAAGGGAAGCAAGGTGGAGGGGCCGACAAGCTTACTCCAATTCAACATACAAATAGCATTCAGTTAGTTCAGGGGAAAAAGCCAAACTATTCAAGGGCACTTGTTGACTAAGTGCTAAGGAGCCTGTTTTTGGTTGCCAACACACTATGTTACAACAATATCATAAACTTAGAGCTAAAAGGGACCATAGAAACTATCTAGTCTAATATCTTCAACTTAGAGAAGAGGAACAAGGGCTGAGAGAGGTTAACTGACTCTCCCAGGGTCACCCAGGAGATATGGAGCAGAGCTGGTATTTGAGCCAGGCCCACTGACTCAAAACCTAGTGGATTTCCCATGGTGCTATCTCCCTGGCTCCTTCCTGGGAGGCCTTGCAGAGAATGGCTTATTTGCAAAACATTAGAGAAAGATAAATGAATATTATAAGCAGTATCACCTCACAAGAATAGCAAAAAGCAGAGAGAGGAAAATGAGACTGCAGAAATCTTCAGTGTCTATTGAATTGAGTCAAATCTGAAGAACTAGCATAAGACTCAGCAAAACCAGATTATTGAGATAGTTTGTACACAAATAAATACAGCCATAATGCTTGTAATCTTCCTTTATCCTCTTCTAATATTTTATAAATGTGCTCATATCCTCTCCTATCTACATCCCCAACAACCCTCATTCCTTCTAAGACATGAGTAGATAAAGGCTTAACTTTCCTCCCCTCTAGGGCATTTTCCGTTTAATAGGAGACTCCAAGAGAGCACAAAGCCTTCAGGTTTTAGAAAGCTGAATTTCTAACACCAGGCACCAAGACAAGGACCAGGAGGGCTATTTTGCAGCTAGAGGCCCTGCCTGGCACACAAGCACAGATCACAGAGGGACTTCCTTCCTTGCTAACACATAGGTTCAGATATGGTTGCCAAGATGGTGTGGAGAAGCCAGGACATTGGCTGAGCTGTCCCCAGTTTCCCTCAGAATCAAATTAAATCCAGCCTCTAAGAGAATTCTGGAGTGACAGAATTCACGAAAAGATAGAGTGAAACAATTTACCAGCCCAAGAGAATTTAGAAGGACTTTGGGAAAGGTCTGTCCCACTTGGGTAAAAGGGGAATGATAGTATCCCCTTATCCCAGGAGCAGAGTTCAACTTTTTAAAATGAACAAAAAAAGAGCCATGACTATACAAAGCTAATACAATGACAGGGAAGACCAAAACAACTGACCTGGAACATAGATCCAGGAGAGATAATTTGAGAATTACTGGACTACGTGAAAATCATGATCAGACAGTATGGGTAGAAGTTGACTTTGATGTGATGATAAAAAAATTTGAGAGGTAAAAAACAGATTGTACCAGGAGAAGAGGAAAGGGGAAGGCAGAACGAGATAAATTATATCACATGAAGAGGCATGAAAGACCTATTACAAATAGAGGGAAAGAAGGGAGGGGGTGAGCATTGTTTGAACCTTACTCTCATTGGATTTGGCTCAAAGAAGGAATAACACACACACTCAGTTAGTAAAGAAATCAATCTTACTCCATAGGGAAGTAGAAGGGAAAGAAAAAGGAGGGGGACTGATAGAAGGGGCGGCAGATTGGAGAAGGCAGTCAGAAGCTAAACACTGGGGAAGAGGACAGGGTGAAATGAGAGAGAAAAGTATGAACAGGGAAATACAGGATGGAGGGGAATACACAGTTTGTTATAATAACTATGAATGTAAATGGGATGAACTTTCCCATAAAACAAAAATGAATAGCAGAGTGGATTAAAAACCAGAATCCTACAATATGTTGTTAGAAGAAACACATTTGAAGCAAAGGGATATACACAGAGTAAAGGCAAAAGGCTAGAGCAGAATGTATTTTGCTTCAGCTGAAATAAGAAAAAATCAGGGGTAGCAATCCTGATCTCAGACAAAGTAAAAACAAAAAAATAGATCTAATTAAAAGAGAAAAGGAAGGAAACTACATCTTGCTAAAAGGCACCATGGACAATGAAATAATATCAATACTAAATATATATGCACCAAGGGGTATAGCATCCAAATTATTAGATGAGAAGTTAAGTGAGGACATAAAAACCTCACAATCAAATGCAGAAAGGCAGAAATATTAAATACATCCTTTGCTGATCATGAAGCAATAAAAATTACATAAAGGGTTATTGAAAGATTGATTAAAAATTAATTGGAAACTAAACAATATAATCCTAAAGAATTAGTGGGTCAAACAACAAATCATAGAAACAATCAATAACTTCATCAAAGAGAATGACAATAATGAGACAACATAACAAAATTTTTGGGATGCAGCAAGAGCAGTTCTTAGGGGAAATTTTATATCTCTAAATGCTTACATGAATAAAATGAAGAAAAAGGAGATCAATGAGTTGGGCATGCAACTAAAAAAGTGAGAAAAAGAACAAATTAAAAATCCTCAATTAAATACCAAATTGAAAATTCTGAAAATCAAAGGAGATTAATAAAACTGAAAGTAAGAAAATAATGAATTAATAAAGCTAAGAGCTGGTTTTATGAAAAAACAGATAAACTTTTGGCTAATTTGATTTAAAAAGAGAAGAAAATGAAATTACCAGCATCAAAAATGAAAAAGGTGAATTCACCACCAAAGAGGAAATTAAAACAATAATTAGGAGCTGTTTTGCCCAACAATATGCCATGAAATCTGTCAATCTAAGTAAAATGGATAAATATTTATAAAACTATAAATTGCCCAGATTGACAGAAGAGGAAATAAAATATTTAAATAACCCCTTTTAGAAAAAGAAATTGAACTAGTCATCAATGAACTCCCTAAGAAAAAATCTACAGGGCCAGATGGATTTACAAATGAATACTAACAAACAATTTAAAAACAATTCATTCCAATACTACATAAAGTATTTGGAACAATAGGTGAAGGAGTTCTTCTAAACTCATTTTATGACACAAATATGGTGCTAATACCTAAACCAGGAAGAGCCAAGATGGAGAAAGAAAACTATAGACCAATTTCCCTAATGAATAGTGATACAAAAATTTTAAATAGAATATTAACAAAGAGATTATAGCAATTTATCATAAAGAGAATACACTATAACCAGGGCAATTTATACCAGGAATTCAGGGCTGGTTTAATATTAGGAAAACTATCAGGATAATTGACCATATCAATAACAAAACCAACAGAAATCATACGATTATCTCAATAGATGCAGAAAAAGCTTTGGGCAAAATACATCACCCATTTCTATTACAAAATCAAAGAGCATAGGAATAAATGGAGCTCTCCTTAAAATGATAAGTAGTATCTATCTAAAATCATCAGCAAGCATTATTGCAATGAGGGTAAACTAGAAGCTTAACCAATAAGATCAGGGGTAAAATAAAGATATCCATTATCACTATCATTCAATATTATTCTAGAAATGTTAGCTTTAGCAATAAGAGAAGAAAAAGAAATTGAAATAATTAGACTAGGCAATGAGGAAACAAAACTATCACTCTTTGTAGATGAGATGATGGTATACTTAGAGAATCTTAGAGAATCAACTAAAAAACTACTTGAAATAATTAACATTAGCAAAGTTGCAGGATATAAAATAAACCCACATAAATCATCAGCATTTCCAAATACTACCAACAAAGTTGAGCAAGAAGAGATAGAAATAGAAATTCTATTTAAAATAACTGTAAACAATACATAATATTTGGGAATCTACTTGCCAAGACAAACCCAGGAACTATACGAACACATTTACAAAACACTTTTCACACAAAGTCAGATCTAAACAATTAGGGAAATATCAATTGCTCATGGGTAGGTCGAGCTAATATAATAAAAATGACAATTCCACCCAAATTAACTTACTTATTCAGTGTCATGGCAATCAAAGTACCAAAAAAAACTATTTTATATAGCTAGAAAAAACAATAACAAAATTTATCTGGAAGAACAAAAGGTCAGGAATATCAATGAAATTAATGAAAAAAAATGCAAAGGAAAGTGGCCTATCTGTACCAGATCTAAAACTATATTATAAAGCAGCAATCATCAAAACTATTTGGTACTAGTTAAGAAATAGAGTGGTGGATCAGTAGAATAGATTAGGTACATAAGACACAAGTCAATGATTATAGTAATTATAGTAACAATATAGTAATTATAGTAATCTACTCTTTGATAAACCTAAAGACTCCAGCTTCTGGGATAAGAACTCCCTATTGCACAAAAACTGCTGGGAAAACTAGAAAATAGTATCTCAGAAACTATGCATAGGCTAACATCTCACACCATATACCAAGATAAGGTCAAAATGTATACATGGTTTAGACATAAAAGGTGATACTATAAGCAAATTGGGAGAGCAAGGAATAGTTTACCTGCCAGATCTATGGAAAAAGGGAGAACTTATGACCAAACAAGAGATAGAGAACATTATGAAATGCAAAATGGATAATTTTGATTACTTTAAACCAAAAAGCTTTTGCACAAACAAAACCAACACAACCAAGATTAGAAGGAAGGCAGAAAGATGGGAAACAATTTTTACAGCCATTGTTTCTGATAAAGGTCTCATTTTTCAAAGATAGAGAGAACTGAGTCAAATTTATAAGAATACAAGTCATTCCCCAGTTGATAAATGGTCAAAGGATATGAACAGGCTTTAGATGAAGAAATTAAAGCTTTTTTAGTATATTAAAAATGCTCAAAATCACTATTGATTAGAGAAATGCAAATTAAAACAACTCTGAGATACCACCTCACACTTATCAGATTGGCTAATATGACAGAAAAGGAAAGTGATAAATGCTGGAGAAGATGTAGGAACACTAATGCATTGTTGGTAGCATTGTGAACTGATCCAACCATTCTGGAGATCAATTTGGAACTATGCTCAATGGGCAATCAAACTGTGCATACTCTTTGACCCAGCAATACCACTACTATGTCTGTATCCCAAAGAGATCATAAAAAGAGAAAAGGACCTATATGTACCAGAATATTTATAGTAGCTCTTTTTTGGGGTGGCAAAGAATTAGAAATTGAGGGGATGCCCATAAACTGGGGGTTAAATGGCTAAACAAGTTGTAGTATATGGATGTAATGGAATACTATTGTACTGTAAGAAATGATGAGCAAGAAGATTTCAGAAAAACTTGGAAAGATTTACCTGAACTGATGCTGAGTGAAATGAGCAGAACCAGAAGAACATTGTACACAGTAGCTGCAACATTGTGCAATGATCAAGTATGATTAACTTAGCTCTTCTCAGCAATACAATGATTGAAGACAATTCCAAAAGACTCATGCTCATGATGGAAAATGCCATCTACACCCAGAGTAAGAACCATGAAGTCTGAATGCAGATCAAAGCATATTATTTTCACTTTTTTTGTGTGTGGTTTTTTGTGGCTTTTCTTTTTTTCTCTGCTTCTTCTTTCACAACATGACTAATGCGGAATTATGTTTACATGATTGCACATGTATAACCTATCTCAGATTTCTTATCATCTTGGGAAGGTGGGAGGGAGAAAAATTTGAAACTCAAAATCTTATTAAAAATGAATGTTGAAAACCATCTTAACATATAATTGGAAAAAAATTATCCAAAAAATGTTGCGGGTACAAGAGCAACATTTGGTTTGTATGTATTCTATCCTGTTGTGATTGAAAAAGAGGAGGGAGGGCCATGTACTAAGATCTCATCTACAATCCCTCAATCATTTGTTCCCTTCATAAAATCTTTTACATTACTCCCAGTTTGCAAACCACTACTGGTAAAATAGAATACTATAGCCCATTTACACCATGTGTCCCTCCTCTGACCTTCTGGTCAACCCAAATTTTTGGAGATTTTAATGTCCCATGACTCACAAAGTATATAGCAACACCAGCAGTACAAGTGTGTTAAAAATCATGTGGGTGTTCTAATGTGTTGGGGATTCTTGACAGCAGTGCACAGTTCCAAAACCAATGCAAACCAAGCATCATTCTCATCATATTTACTTCTGGAATCAGCTCATTATCTACTTACAATGTCTGTGTTAGAGCAATTAATGGACTCTCCATTCAACCATATGTCATAATCTGGGCAATATTCCTTCATCGACTTTTTTATTTTCCTCTATGGATTATTTGGTCACTCTTGTTTAAATTGATCTCACTAAAGGAAATCCTGAAATATTCTGAGTGCTAAATGCAACAAATACATTGACTTCCACAAATAGAAACCTGTGAAGGACTTTATCCTCTTTAATGAGTCCCTCTTCAATATGGGCTGTGTTCAGGAGATTCTCTATAACAGCGTGGAATGCTTTTGGAAAAACATTTTTCTCTGTGCTTAACACACACACACACGCACACACACACGCACACACACACTCCACACAAACACACATCCAGCCAGCACTGTCCACAGTACACGTGATACTAGAAAAATGGTCCAATGCTCCATGACAATTGGGATGGAAGCAAATGACTTTCCCCAGCCTGTGTTTCTTCCTGATTATATCCACTGCTTCTTGGCCTCAGGGAGGCTCAAAACAGTACCTCTTCTCCAAGGAGATGAGAGATCTTCAGAAACAGAAACTCTGTGATCTGCCAAACTCCCCCTGCCCTCAACCTACTGAACAGTTAAGAAGTGGCAAATAGTCAATCGAACAAGCATTTATTAAGTGCCAGGCTAAACTGGAGAGATAAAGAAAGGTCAAAAAGAGACCCTGTTCTCAAGAATCTCATGATCTAATGAGGGAGATGGCATGCAAATCACTATGTACAAACAAGATACATTTACACAGGATAACTAATATTGTGGAGGCCTGGGAAAGGCTTTTAGCAGAAGGTGGGATTTCAGCTGAGACCTAAAGGGAAAGCCAGGAGAGAGAGGAGAAGTGAGAGCTGTAGGCATCAAGACCAGCTAGTGAAAATGCTTGGAGGCCGGAGATGGAGCGTCTTGTGAGTGTAACAGCAAAAGGGACAGTGTCACTGGATCACAGAGTACATGGAGGGAAGTGAGTTGTAAGAAGACTGGGAAAGTACGGAGGGGCCAGGTTGTGAAAGGCCAAACAGAGGATTTTTATATTTGATCCTGGAGGTGGCAGAGAAAGATTGGGATTTATTGAAGGGTGTGGTGAAAAATGAGATGGTCAGACCTGCGTGTTAGGAGAGTCAGTTTGTGAACTGATTGGATGACGGACTGAAGTGAGGAAAAACTTGAGAGAGGGAGACCAACCCCAAGGCCCTACATAGTACAAGCTTCATCTTCAGAGGAGAGATCATGAAAGCCAGAGACAAGAAGCAATTTCAATAACACTAGCTCATGTCCACATAGCATTTTAAGGTTTGCAAAGTACTTCACAAGTATTCTCTCATTTGACTCTCATAGTAACAGGTCACCCCACTTTATAGATAAGAAAACTGAGGCTCTACAAACTTAAGCAAAGGTAGTAAATGTTTATGCCAGTATCCAAACCTAATTAATAGATTTAGAGCTGTTAGAGAACTCAAAGGCTGCTGAATCCAATCTCCTCATGTTACAGTTAAAGAAACTAAGGCCCAGAGAAGGGAAATGACTTGTCCAAAGTCACACCAGTAATAAGTGGCATCTCACTGAGTTTGTCAATCAGTACAGACATCTTAGTCAGTACCACAGATGGACAATGGACTAGGCCTAGAATTTAGTAAAAGAAGAAGATCCTAAGACTTCCCTGGCTTTGCATCTGCCCCATACATGGAGTCTCCAATACCCGTTTTCTTCCTCTCTGAGAATGTCGGTGCCTTGAGAGCAGGAAGTGTCTTCCTTCCTCTTCATAACCACCTACTGGACACACAATGATCAATATTTTTCATTTGTTCATCATTGGAAATGTCAAGGTGCCTTAAATGATGCCAGATCGTTTATGACCACCAAAGTCCATTTTTTCATATCGCTTTTCCCCTGGTGATGATACATGGACCTGAAACATGGAAAGGCCAATGGGTACAGCGGGCACAATGTAGCTCATTATCAACAGTGATTTACAAGCATGAAATATCCCAAGCCATCAAGGACTTGTATGACTGAAAAAAGAGGAGGGTTGGTGCTGGAGTAAAGGAGGGACAATGGGTAGATCCCCATTCCCCTAAATCAAATCCTTGTGATACTGTATCACATCTCATCATATTTCAGAGAACTGTGGCATCCAATATCCTACGTGAACCCTTTGTGGAGGATCTATTGAAAGATACAGAGAATAATTGTACTGCATTAAGAAAAATTGCAATCTGTGTAGGCCAATATCACACCCAGACTTAGGAAAGGCAGCCTGACCAAACAGGTAGAGCCAGTCTGGGAATTAAAGAGACCTTGATTTGAATACTTGAAAGGCTAGAGGCACTTGGTAGTTAGTAGGTTCTTAGTACCTAGTAGGGATGCCATAATTATTGGCTGACTGAGCAGTTCTAGGCAGTCACATAACTTTATTCATCTTCAGTCACCTCTTCACAAAATATATAGATAGGCCTAGAAATTCCTTTCAGCTCTAGACCTAGGATCCATACAAACATCAGTTATCACTGTTATTACTTTTTGAGGGTCAGAGTGTGGACTCTATTATAGCCTTCGGGATAAAAGGCAAACTCCTAAACTTGGCATTTAAAGATTTGTCACCATCAGGTTCCAGCCTGGTTTGCCAGGATGATTATGCATCACCCCACTGAGTGTGCTTTATATTTCAGCTGTTTCCAGTACATGAAAGGCCATCTCCCACCTCCATGCTATTGCTGTGGCTGTCCTCTATGCCTAGAGCACCTCCCTCATGATTTCCTCCTCTTTGGTGTCCTTCAAGACTCAGCTCAGATGTCACCTGCCCATCCTAAAATTATTTAACCTGTATATACATATACATATGCATATATATATATCATATGCATGTATATTTAATTTATTTATTCTATACCACCCCCCCTCAACCACTCAGTGAAAAACAATAATCTTAAGAAGGACTGCTGATGGTTTAAAAAAAAAAGGTTTGTTTGTTTTTTTTAAAAACCTGGAAAAACTTAGACGAACTGATGCAAACTGAAGTGAGCAGAACCAGGAGAACATGATACACAGTAACAGCAACATTGCATGATGATCAAATCTGAAAGACTTGGTGACTCCGACCAAGACAGTGATTCAAGGCAATTCCAAAGGACCCACAACGAGAAACGCTATCCACTTCCAGAGAGAGAACCGAGGAATGTATTTGAAAAGTGCTTTGTTTACCTTAAAGTGTTAGACAAGATGAAGTCTGAGAGCAGATTGAAGCAGACTTTTTTTCTTTCCTTATCTTCATTGTTCTATTTTATGTTTTCTTTTGCAATATGGCTAATATGAAAATATGTTTTGCATGACTTCACATATATAATTAAAATCAAAGTGCTTGCCTTCTCAAGGAGGAGGGAAGGATGGGACGGAGGGGAAGAATTTGGAACTCAAATTTTTAAAAAATAATTTCAAAAAATTTTATGTGGAATTGGGAAATATTGATGAAATAAATAAGAAATTTTTTTTTTAAAAAGGACTGCTTCATTTTTGCATTTGTAACCCAGCGCAATGCCTGGCACAAGGCAAGTGCCTAGTAGATATATGATGAATGAATGAATGAGTAAATGAATGAAGTTTTGAGAAAGTTTAAAAAGTCCTACGGACAAAGAATTCAAGTTCTCCTTTTCTCTGGCCAAAACAAGAGTTTGTGCTGTAAGCCAAGTTGAAGTGTTTCCAGAGCACAAAACTGGGTATGAAAAGCCTTGACATTAATATGCCTCGGGCACAGTCTTCCTCTTATCTCCACAACCTTTTTTTTAACTTGCGGTGCAGCATATACTGAGCTTCCAAAAGCCTAGTGTAAATACTCCAGGATTTTCAAATACAGCCAAGGAAAGGAGCTGTTGATCTTGGCCATTGAAATGCAGCCTCTCCAGGCCAGGGCCAGGGCCAGTCTTGGGTAAACTTGAGACAAGAGTGCAAAGACAAAGTTCATCGTCCTTAGATTTCCTCTCCCCAAGCCAAGCACTGCTTGCCTCTCCTCCCCAGAGGGCCCAGAGCTCCTTGGCGCCCAGACCGTGGAATTCAGGCTTACTCTTCCAAGGCATCTTTGTCTGTTTTATCAGATCTCCATCCACGACCTTCCCTCTATGTGGGGGTATTCTCAAGGCCCTTCTCTCCTCTCTGTCTCTGTCTCTCTGTCTCTATCAGTCTGGCCTCCATCTTTTTCTCTCTCTTTCTCTTTTTTTCTCTATTTCTGTCTCTGTCTCTCTGTCTCCATCTGTCTCTGTCTCTCTGTCTCTGTCTCTCTTTCTGTCTATGTCTCTCTGTCTCTGTCTCTCTCTCTCTCTCTCTCTCTCTCTCTCTCTCTCTCTCTCTCATCTCATCTCATGGGCTCCACGACTGTCTCTATGGTGATGGCTCCAGGTGTGAAATTCAAATAGGAACAAGGGCCTAGGGTTAATCCATCCATAATGATCCCTGCCAAATTGAATGGTGACTAGGTTTTAACCTATAATGAAATTTCTGTTTTGTATTTTTATTTACTTTGTTCAATGTCCCCCAATTCCATTTTAATCTGGTTCCACAGCTCTGGGAGTGTATTGAATCCCTGGACCTAGGTCTGGGGTTCTATGCCTCTGTAGTGGATAGAGCAACAAGCTTGGAGCAGCAGGGCCTGACATCCCTAGGTAAGCCCTTTAACCTGCCTCAGTTTCCCCATGTGTAAACTGAAGGTGTTTGACTCATCTCCTCTAAGGTCTCTTCTGTCTCTAAATCTGTTCACTTGGGCAGCCCTCATCTCGCCCCTGGAATCCAGGTTCACATCTGTAGCTTTGCTAGACAAAACCCTCCTCTCTTCCTCCTTTCTCTATTCCTGTGGAAAGCTCACCACCACCATTCTTCCAAACCCTCGGGTTGGCAACCTCAGAGTAGTAGTAAAAGTAACCTGATAGCTGGCATTTATGTAATGCTTCAAGGCACACAAATCACTTTTTGAATAATTTCCTAATTTCATCCTCACAACAACTCTGAGAGAGAGAGATGCTATTATCATCTCCACTTTACAGATGAAGAAACTGAGGCAGGCAGAGGCTAGAAAGAGTCTGAGGCTGCATTTGAGCTCAAATCTTTCTGACACCAGACTCATTGACCTATCCACTGAGCCACCTGGCTGCCTGTCTCTTCAGATCTAGCTCTTCATTCTCACCCCCTGCCCCATAAACAATTAGTTGCCCTGTTTGGGCAGTTTTTCATCCACAACATCTCTCCGTGTGTGTGTGTGTGTGTGTGTGTGTGTGTGTGTGTGTGTCTCTCTGTCTCTCTTTGGGTCTCTCAGTCTCTCTCACCCCCTTCTTCCCTCACGTCATAATGGGCCTAATTCTAGCTCCCAGAGCCTCTTGCTTGGATTTGGGCAGTAGGTTCCTGCTTGGGCTTCCTTCAAGCAGCCCCTCGGCCCCCACTCCTTCCTCTTCACATCCTCTCTCACTTAAATCCAATTCACCCACTTGCCACCTCCCTGATGTCAGGGTCCTCTTGGAGAACAAAGGACAAACAGCAGCAACAACCACAACCAAGAAGTCATTCCCAAAGCAGAATGGTGACTCAGCCAGAACATGTTAAATTAAGGTACATATGGATGATGAATATATAAATAATGATAGTAAGAAAAACCTAAAAGTACCAAATCACAAAAGATCTGGGGAAGGGACATAGAGAAAATAAGTTGCTGTTGCTTTTGTCCAAGTATATAGTTTTTCATTTCTTCAAATGTAAACAGTTCGAGATAGTTTTCTACAGGATGCTGGTCTTCCTGTGTTTTGTTTTTTATATTTATTGATGTCATCCTTGCCAGGCCTGTTTCTTCAACTGTAAAATGAGAGCGTTGTACTAGAAGGGCCTCGGAGGACCCCCTACCAGCTGGAAATCAAGGCTCCTTTAAAAAAAGAGTCATTATCTAATAAATAATTCTACTATAAAGAAAGAGAAGGGTCAGGCCTTCACCCCCCCCACCTTTGCAAACAGACCAGAACCCAATAGAAGCCTTTACTTTGGAAAGCTTGTAGCCTAGGATTAAATGCCTCCAGCTGATGTCCAACATCGATGTCCTCAGTCCTCTGGGATACTTTGATTCCCATCTGTTGAGACAGGCTCCTTCCCGCTGAGATTAGAGTGATCTGCTAATAACCCCCTAAGAGAAAGGGCAGCCCAGTAGCAGGAGTGTCCCTCCATATTCATGGATTCTCAGCTGGGGCTTTCAGTCTTCAGTGGGCTCCTCCCTCCCTCTCCCAGACCCGAAGCTTTGTTCTCTGGGAGCCCAGGAAGGGCTACAGTGTGGGGGTGGGGGAACTTACCTGGCTCCCTTAATATTGACTATTAGATTCTGAGCTAAACAGAGTCGTTCATACTAACTTGTGAATGAAGCCTAAGCCAACCCCCTCTCAGAGTAGTTTTGTTTTTGAAGACGAGCTCATTAACCCCAGTAAATTTTACAAGTATTGGAATGAGAGGCCAGAATCTCTTTAAGCAGAGGGCCCCCAGGGCTCTCCTCAGTTTTGGATCAAACCACTGGGTACCCACTTTTTTTTTCCTCCCTTTCATCCTAAGCAGCCAAACATCTTTCCCATGTTCCTCTACTTAGAAATTTACTGGAATTAATGAACTCTTCTTTTGAAATACAAATTTGTCATGGAGACTGTAAATGCTCTCTATTCCCAATTTCCCCCTCTCTCTTCCAGCCCCAAAGGGGACCTTCATCCATGCACACAGAGTGGGGAGCTTGACCCTCCTGCTTCATTGATGAGAGGGGTCATTCAACCTGGTTGAGTAACAACTCAGTGACTTCTCCATTAGAATGTAAGCCCCTGGAGAAGCTATTTTCTTCTGTCTCTCTCTGGGTCTCTGTATCTCTCTGTGACTCTCTGAGTCTCTCTGTCTCTCTGTCTATCTCTGTCTCTCTGTCTCTGTCTTTCTCTCTCTCTGTCTCTGTCTCTCTCCATCTCTATCTGTCTCTATCTCTCTGTCTGTCTGTCTGTCTCTGTCTCTCTGTCTCCGGCTTTCTTTGTCTCTCTCTGTCTCTGTCTCTCTGTCTCTGTCTCTGTCTTTATCTCTCTCTGTCTCTGTCCCTGTTTCTCTGTCTGTCTTTCTTTGTCTCTGTCTGTCTCTGTCTCTCTGTCTGTCTCTGTCTCTCTCTCTGTCTCTGTCTTTCTTTGTCTCTCTCTGTCTCTGTCTCTCTCTGTCTCTGTCTTTCTGTCTGTCTCTCTGTTTCTGTCTCTCTCTGTCTCTATTTCTCTGTCTCTGTCTCTCTTTCTCTGTCTCTGTCTCTCTGTCTCTCTCTCTCTGTCTCTGTCCTTCTGTCTCTGTCTCTCTCATTTTATTGACACGTTCTGTGTTTACATTACGATATTCCCAGATTACTCCCACTTCCTGAGAGGTCTCTTGCAACCAAGTAAACCATTTAGTAAAATGAGTGAGACAGTGACCTCATCTGGAAGTGCCCACAGCATTTCACATGTGCACTGCTCCCTAATGGTCCAGTTTTTAAAATGAACAGAAATCTATTTATTTCCCCTCTATTCCACCCTCCACCCAGTTTGAAAAAAAAATAAAATTATTGTAACAAATACATGTAGTCAAGCAAAACAGAATTCCCCCATGGATGTTCATAAATATATAGGTGTATATAGACACATTTATTTAATATATCTACATACATAAAACCTGTATACACATATGTGCATATTCACATATGTGATATGTGTATATATGTGATTCGGGTACAGATGGTTATATACATACATATGATTATATATACATATTATATGATTGTATGTATAATCACTCGGCACTCTAAATCCGTCACCTCTTTGAAACAGGCAGCATATTTGATCATCAGTCTTCCGGAATCAGGAATGCCCACTGCATTGCACGTAGCTGACAGCTGTTAAAGATATTTGTTTTTAGGTTGCTGTGGTATGACTTATTGTCCTGGTTCTGCTCATTTCATTCTCCGATAGTTTAGGAAAAATGCTCAAATCTGTTTATTTTTTGTATTATTGATGCTACGGTATAAATTACTCTTCCTCTTTCTTCACTCTGTGCCAGTTCAGCTAAGCCTTTCCACGTGTCCCTGAAACATCTATTTCCTCATTTCTTACAGCACAATGAATGTCCATCACATGCCTTTGCCATAACTAATTCGCCAACTGCTCGATCGTTAGATCTCTTGGTTTCCAAAAAGAGCTGCTATAAATATTTTTGTACACATATGACCTTTCTTCTTCCTTTGATCTCTTTGGGGTAGAGGTCAGGGATAGCTGGGTCAAAGGACACACACTGTTCGATAACTTTGTGTGCATAATTTCAAATGGTTTTCCCAAATCCTCGCACCTATTCCCAGCTCTCCCAACAGTGCATCAATGGGCCTGTTTCCCCACAGCCCCTCCAACATTTATCATGTTCCTTTTTTGTCATCATCACCACTCAGACGGGTGTTAGGTGGAATCTCAGAATTGCTTTAATTTGCATTTCTCTAATTAGTAGTATCTTGGAGCTTTTTTTTCTATGTGGCTATAAATAGATTGGGTTTCTTCCTTGGAGAGCAAGCTGCCTATTCACATCGTTAGACCACTTACAAAATTGATGAGTGAGTCTTTTTATATATCTTGGAAATAAAACCTTTATCAGAGAAACTTGCTGCAAATATTTTCCCAGTTAATTGATTCCCTTTAAATCTTAGCTTTATTATATTTGCTTATGCAAATTTTATATTCATAATATATTTGCTTTGAATTTCATATAATCAAATTTAACCATTTTATCTTTCATGATCTCCCCTATCCTTTATTTGATCATGTACTTTCCCTCCTTTGTATGGATCTGATAGGTACTTTTTTCCATATTTCTCCATTTTGTTCATGATAGATAATGTATTATCTATATACCAGTGAGGTCCTTGCATCCACACCCTTCTAGTCTTCATTTATCTCAGGTCTGGAAGACCTGGATTCAAATCCCACCTCTGACAAATACTGGCTGGGTGATCGGGGAAAATCACTTCATCTTTCAGTAGTGCCCTAAGCAATTCTATAAGACTATAAATTTGCATTGGCAGAAAGACTTTCCCATACATATTAAATCCTAGATATGACCCAAAAAAGGAAAAGACAATACACCTGCCTAGACCCAAATAACCCAATGGATCTGAGATCGCATTGATGTGGGCATTCCCAACAGTGGGCATTCCCAACAATGAGACAATGCTGTAATTGGCTCATTCTGGGCTGTTCTTGTCCATGCCTTCCAACAATTTTGACTCCAGGGCCATAGTTTGGAGACCTTCCATCCTCACAGAAAGATGCCTTCTAAGACAAAGCTCCCTTGGGTGGTAGGAGGGGCAGAGCTCTACGGCACAGTGAACACTGGCTCTGGAAAACCTGGATTCCAAGCCTACCCTGACGCTTCCATGTGTGATCTGGGACAAGTCAGTCTTCTTCAGCATCATTTGCCTAATCCATAAAATGAGAAATAACATGGTACCTCTGAGGTCCTTCTGGCAGAGTCAGGACACTAGGAGTGCCAAAGTGAGGCCTTTGTCCCATGAAGGCTCACATTCATTTTCTCTCTCTCATCACCATGTTTTCTAGCTGGAATTCTCTTCATTTTCCATTAACAGCTGTGCTGGTAATAAGATGTGAATTTGGAATTATTCCAAGAACATGTGCTTTATGGAATCATGACTAGGACAAGGTTCGTCTTGGAAGCCTCTTACTTAGAGACCCTTTTCTCGCTACCCTTTGTGACCTCTCATTCTTCCTCCTAACGTCCTCCTCCTACTTGTCCAGGGTGGACAATGGGGGTGGCATAGAAGAAAGAGCTCTAGATTTGATATCAGGGTGGGGGTGCTGCCTTTGAGCCCCACCCCGGCTACTTAACCCCCACATTCCCCTCACTGATCCCCAGCTTCCTCATCTCTAAGGTGATGAGGTTGGGCTAGATGGCCTTCCAAGTCCCTCCCAGCTCTGAATCTACCATGCTATCCTTCCTGCACCTGTGATTCTGTCTGTGTGGAAATTCCTTCTATCAATGCACAAGTTACCTTATCTTATGGTCTTGGGCCTCAGAGAGCAAGTCAGTGTCAGAGACAAGGCTTGAACTCATTTACTTCTGGCTCCATATGCCCTATGCCTATGATACCAGCTTGCCCTCCTCTCTGTCTGAATTATTGTACATAGTAATGATTTGCATTTTATCACCTTTAGGGTCACAAAGGAGATACAAGATAATTATCATTCTTCATTCTCACAGCATTTCCTGCATTGTTAGGGGAGAGGGAAACATCGATCTTGTATTGGTACCCGATGCCCAAGCTTGGTCTTCTAACCCCATGTAGGAACAGGAATGGGCAGGCACAAGGCCAGAATTTATACAAACTAGTCAGCTCCGGCTATCCCAGCTACTGGCACTTGCCCCAAGCGGCTTTCAGCATCACTGAGGACCTTGTGCTACATGATAGCTTCAAAGACCATGAGCAGCAGCTGAGCAATTCTCTGATTGTGGGGCCTCAGTCCAGCCTCATCCCGATCACACACGGTTATGAACCCTGATTAAATGCAAAGGGCTGTGTGACCTTGAACAAACCCTCCCATCTCTTGGCCTTACTTTCCTCATCTGTCAAATATGGGCTTTTGAATCATAAAACCCTTCTCAGAATGATGTTTTTAAATGCATGGAATATAATTCACAGGATTACAAATGAAACCAGTTACATTGAAATAAAATCATCAAAATATTAAAAAAAAAAACAAGCTCCCAACATCTAGGTTGAGAACTCTCCTGGATCTCAAAGTTCCCTTCCATCTCAAGCATTCAGTAAAATGCGGAAAACCAAAGCTCTGCAAAAAGAAAAAAAACTATTAGTCATTTACACTCTAGCGTGAGTGGAGGGGTACGAACAAGGCACTGTATTCCTGAAGGGAGAGGAACAGTCACTAAGAATGGCTTGTCATGGTGGCCATCTTCAGGATTTTACTTATCAGGACCTGAGAAAAGGAAGCTAGATAGAAAGAAGGTTGTTTGTAGAATGCTGGAGGAGTTCAACATTTGACTCAAATGCCTTGCTTGCAGCCACAGAACATTTTAATAAATGTAACTGGTTCTTACGGGGATTGTGGGCAGTGAGCTTTTCCTGTTACTTGTCTTGGGTTCTGGATTCGAGTTACTCTGTATTGGCTTATTGTGCCCCCATTCATTGGCAACTCTTTCTTAGAGAAAGTTTGTCTTAACAGACCACTTAGACGTCATCATAGTAAAGCCAGATGGTAGATAAGTTGGATGAGGAACCATATTAATTGGCACAGGTAGTACCAAATTACACCATTATCTCAGACTTCTAACTGCACCCCCACCATGTACTGACTCCTGGCCACAGTCCACTAACAAGGACAGAATCCTAGAGGCAGTTAGACCTAGAGGAAGTTCAGTTCCTACCTAGCTTCAAATACCAGCTGTGTGACCCTGGGCAAGTCACTTAACCTCTGTCAGCCTCAGTTTCTTCAAATGTAAAATCAAGAAATAAAGCACCTAACTCCGCCCGATGGCTATTGTAAGGATAAAATGAGATAATATCTGTAAAGCACTTTTTAAACCTTGGAGTTCTATGTAAATGCTAGCCTGTATTATCAGTACTATTAAGCTAGAGCTGGAAAGGGTCTCATGGTCCATCTAATTCAACAGTCTTTTTATAGATGAGAAAACTGAGGCCCAGGATGGTTAATGATATTTAAAGATTTCTTTCTTTTTAAAAAAAAATTTACTCATTTTAAACTTAAATAGAAAAAGGTAAAAAAGGGAATGTTTCCATGTACATAAAAAGAGGATTCAATATAAAACCATGAATTTCCATTTCATACTATTTACTTTTAAAAAGCCTATGTAATAAATAAATGATACATACCATTTTCAAAGCTACCCTGTTTTTCTGTGCTTCCTTCCAAGTTTTCTTTGCTGTTTTGCTGTGCACTTTTTATTCTTTTTCCCACCTCTCTCCCCACCCTACCCCATAGAAGGCTAATGGTCTTGCCAAGGCTGTCACAAGTTTTACTTCTCAGAAGTAGATTTGAATCTCCAGGTCCTCTGATTGCAGACTTGGGGTTCTTTCCAGATGAATACAGAAAGAAGTTATGTCCCAATGTCGAGGTTGCCATGCTATTCCCCTTATGAATCGAAGGATTATTGAGAGAGGTCAAGATTCATCTCAGGTCAACTTGAAGATTACTGACATGAGAATAGGGTGACCCTGCTCCAGTGAGATGGGCAGGTGGGAAGCAAGACTTTCCTCTAGGATCATCAGCCAGAGGGCATGACAGATATGAACCTTCTATCTCTTAATGGCTGTTTACCTTCCTTCCTTTTTTCCTTCTTCCCTTCCCTATATCCTTATCTCCTTTTTGCCTTCCTTCCTTCCTTCCTTCTTCCCTTTGTTCCTTCCCTCCTTCCTTCCCTCTCACCCTTCTTTCATTCTTTCTTTTTCTCCCCCTCTCTCTAGATATAGAAAAAATACCTAAGAAGATTGCTACAGCAGAGATGTGCTAGAGGCTTATGAGCCTTTCCATTTCAAGCATGAGCATTTAACAATAATAAAAGCTAGCATATCTAAAGCACCTACTGTGTACCAGGTGCTGTTTTAAGCACTTTACAAATATTATCTTATTTGATTCTTACAATAACCCTGTGAGGTAGGTATAATTTTGATCTCCATTTTATGCTTGAGGAAGTTGAGGCAAACAGAATTTAAATGACTTGCCCAGGGTCACATTGCTAGTGTCTGAGGCTCGATTTAAACTTAGATCTTTGTGACTTCTGGCGCAGCACTCTATATTCTAGGCTGTTTCAACTTACACTTCAGAAATCAGTGATCTCTACAAATCAGGACTTGCTTTATTGTTTTGCTGATTATCTAGAATTAAGAAAGTGTTACTAATGCAGATTAAGCTCCAAAGAGTGTGTACATATACCCATATCACCCCCAGCCCAGTTACGGTTAAACATTCACCAGCACACCCCAGTAATTGCTCCATAAACACTGCTTGCTCTGCAGGAGTGTAATGGAAGGTGAAGGGAATGTAGTCATCCCCAGACTGGAGGCAAACCACAATAATAGTAGCTGGCATTTACATAGTGCTTTAAGGTTTACCAAGTACTTTATTACCATTATCTCATTTGAGCCTCAGGACCCCTCACCCCCACCCCCGTGCTGCTCCATGGAGAGCTCACCGGTATTCTCAGATATTAAAATATTTTAAAAGGCCACAGGAAAATGGCAGAATCATAAGCAGATAACTAAGGACTAATACAAAAAAGGGGCATGATAATATTTTAATATCATGGGAAGCACTAATTCTCAATTTCCCAAGGTTGAGGACAATAAAAATATTTGTTCAGCTATGTTAGCAAAAAAATTTGATTCGATTCAATGAAACTAACATTTATTAATTGCCTATTTATAAGACCCTGTATTGCATGTTGAGGACCCAGGACAAAATAATCCTTGCCTTCAAGGATCTTTTTTTCTACAGTAGAACAAGGAAAGGAGAAAACTGCCAGAGGGATAGATTCTTGACTTGACTCTAATGATATTTTAATTCTTTACTAATTGGAAGAAGTAATAAAGAGAACTGTTATTCCTAACCTAATTCTGAAGAAGGAAAGAATGGTTGCTGATATAGAAATAATGGGAACCTTGGCAAAGTGACTGTTTCATATAAGAAGTCATGATTGAGGAAGAAAAATACAAATATGGCCCAAAAAGCACCTTAGGTTTGAGGAGGGCAGATTCGGAAGAGTTCAGGCAAAGGGACTAAAATTCTATAGAGGAAGTCAATATAGCAGAGGTGAGAAGTTCCCAAGAATGAACTTCTGAAGACACACAACAACAAAAAAGATAGCTAATATGATAATACCTGTGCATGTATATATGCATATATTTGTATATGTGTATATATGTATGTGTGGATGTGTATATATTATACATATTATATTGGATGTTTCTTTTCATAGATATGATAAGTGAACCCATGAGAGCTAATGGAGTTAACAAGAGACATGGTGAAGAAAGAGAAGAGAGCTCAGAACAGACTTTCCCTAGGGGATGTTCACAGTTGGAGAACAGGACTACCTGAGGACCCAGCAAAGGCAACTAAGAAGGGACAGACGGAGAGGAAGATGCCCAAGAGAATTACCAGAAGGAGAGTTCAGTCTACAACAATGGGGTCAAACTAAAATAGAAATGGGGACCACTAATCCATATATAAGGATTCCTGTGGACACATACTGACTTAGTTTGAAAGTGTAATGTTATCTCTAAACATTTCCCAATTACCCTACTCTGCAGTGTTGTGGATGCACGGTGTGCTATGATGCAGGAAACTCAAGAAAAATGAAGAATAAGAAAAAAGATATATCAAATAAAGCAATTTAGAGATCACTGACAATGCTGAAGTGAGCAGATTCAGTTGAGTGGTGGTGTGTAAAGCCCCGCTGCAAGGTTGAAAAGTAGGTAGAAATAGAGGACATGGGGGCATAGAGTGTGCCAGCTTTTTCTAGGAGATTGGCTGCAAAAGGAAAGGGGGAATGGGGCTATTGCTAGGTAGGAAGGATGGAAAGGTCAAGTTAGGGCTTCTAAAGAATGGGGGAGGTCGGAGAGTGGTGTCAGCAAACTATGGTTACCAGCCTTTAGATCAATGAGCTTTGATTCAATTCTTCACAAAATTCTAGAATGTCTTTCTAAATAAATCATTAATGACCACCTAGAGAAGAAAGAGTAAGGGTTGGCAGGGGTCATCAGGTCAGAATAACCTCATTTCCTTTATTTTGACAAGGTTAATAAACTGGTAGATCAAGCTAATGCTGTTAAAAGAGTTTACTTGGATTTCAGCAAAGCATTTAACAAAGTCTCATATTCCCCTTGTGGACAAGATGGAAAGAAGTGGGCTAGGCTAGTGAACTGACTGAAGCAAAAGTGTGGCCATTAGTGAGTCAATATCAACATGGAGGGAAGTTTCCGGGAGAGTGCCCCAGGGATCAGGCATTAACCCCTTATTGCCAAAGATCTTGATAAAAGCACTGTTTTCCCTTTGTTTTCTTATTACTGCCCTTCCTCTTGGGGCCCTGCTTTTCTTTTGTACATATTTGTGAGTGTCGTGGGTTTGATACAATTATTATTATTATTATTCTGAAGAGCTAAGGGCTTCAACATTCAATAAATTCATTTATTCATTCATTCAATGAGGTGTTAAACTTGTTCTGCTCATCCCCAGAAGAACAGAAGTAGGAGCAAAGGGTGGAAGTTTCAGAGGCAGATTCAGTTCAATCTTAGGAAAGTGCTCTGCGAAAAGTACCACAGGTTGCCTTCAGATTTAGTGGGTTCTCCCTCACTAAAGGTCTTCAAGCAAAGGGCAGATGGCCATATATAAAGTATGTAAAGGGCTGGGAGTTCCCTGTCAACGGAGGTTTTCGATCAGAAGCAGGATGACTCCCTGCTGTGGTTGTAAAGAGGATTCATGCCTCAGGTCTGTGCTGAACTCCATTTTTCCAGTTCAATTAGACTAAGGTCAAAAAGAAAGCTATTGCCCACCCTCACAGAGCTCAACTGCCTGTTATTTCTTGACCCCAGAAGAAAGTATACATCAACGATACATGTAAATATCTGGGATCTAACCATCCTGAGACCCAGCTTTTAGTTCTGATCCTGGAACATGCTATGGCAAAATAAGGTCTAGGTACTAGACAGACATTTATTTCTAAAACTGAAAACTGATAAACGATGCTCTCCAACCCTTGACCAAATGTAAATTTCTTTAAGAAACAACTTATTCAGGTGCACTGAATATTCAGACCCTATGAATATTCTAATCATAAGTAAGCCAGAAAAAGACAAGAATGCATGGCTAACTTGGTACAACACCTTAGATTCCGCAAGGACCCTGGCTGTTTCTGCTTATGAGTTACTTCCTTTTCCTAGAGGGATAGTGATGGGAAGAGGACAATGTCTAAGCTGTCCTCATCACTACATGATCTCAAAGGTCCTTTCTGATTCTACATTTCTATGACCAACTACTTCAAGGTCAACATAATCACTTTTGGACAGCAACCAACACTCACTTGTCAGAAGGGTTATTTCTTTATAAAAGAATTTACAATAATATTCCTTAAATAAATAGCCATCACCTTGGGAGTATATAAAATATGATTTGGTTTATTCTGCCAACTGTGAGACCTAGTGAGTCCCATTGGCCAGCTGTCATCCTGGAAGGCCCAAAGGGAATAAGATAAGGTAAGTTCCAGTGGGTTGGAGTAAGTAAGGACAATCCTTGGATTGGGGGCAAAGTGAAGCATGATGATGCCCAGCTAAGGAAAGAGATTCTAGCGTATCTAGGGGAGACGGTGCATCTGGAAGGAAAGGCTAGAGAGACAGTGTGATGTGGTGGGAGAAAGCTCAGGGAGCCTCCATATTCATCCCAGCTCTGCCACTAATTCATGGAATTACCTGGGGCATGTTACTTATCTCTATATGTCAGCCTCCACATCTATATATTGGGGTAATCTGGAGAAACCATCTGTAAAGTGTCTTTCAGATAATGTTCTACAGTTTTATGATGAATTACAACCTCTCTTGTCTCCCTACTATGTAACTGAAGCACGCTCACAACAGCCCCTCTCCCAGGTCCACTCCTTATTCCCCAGACTTTGCCACCATTCATCAGCTGCCTTCTTACCTTGGAAGATGCCTCCGCCCTTGCAGGCATTCTCACCCTGAAAATCTCTTCTCCCTGGCTGCCTCCTCATCCCATTGTTCTTCTCATAACCCACATTTGGAGGAAATGCCCAGACCAGCCATTCTTCACTCTTCCCCTAGCTCCACTCCTGACCATCTGGACTTCACCACCATGGCCCTATGCAGGCAGGACCCTTTCCTCCTTAGCCCATCTATTCAGCTATCTTTTATTAGTTGTCTTCCCTCGTTAGAATGCAAGCTTCCTGAGGGCAGGCACTGTCTTTCCTGTTGCTTATATTTATATCCCTAGAACTTCATACTTAGTTCTTGGACAACAGTAAGTGCCTAACAGATTGCTGTTGAGTTGACTTGACCTCTCTTCACTGATTTCTAGGTCTGGCTTGAAAAAGAAAAGTTATGTTTGTGGATACCCATTTGTGAACCATCAGATTAGAGGTCACTCCAGAGGAGACCTCAGAGGGCTTCTGATCCAAATCCTTCATTTTACAGATGAGGAAATGAAAGCCTATGGAGCTTAAGTAACTTGTTTAGGGTCATCCAGTAAGACCAGAGGTGGGATTTGAACCCAGGTCCCATGACTCCAGAGCAAATGCTCTTTCCAATGTGCCATGCTGCCTCTTGGGTGCTGAGTGTCCCACAGTGGTGAAACTTTGCCCTGAACAGCACCAGGCATTTGGGTAGAGGGAGCTTGGCACGGCACAGACATTTTCTACTGATATTGCTTCAGGTCTGTCATTTGGTTTGGAAGAAATAATTTCTGATGGAATAATATGACTTATTTGGGAAATCTATAATGAGCATGTACTTCAAATAACAGAACTAGGCAGCTTCAGCTGAAGAGCTCAGGCTTGTCGCAGCTAATGGAGGGAAAGTGGGGCTCTCCAACGGCCCATACTGAAGGAAGGAGACAGACACAGAAAGCAAAAGACCCAGATGACAGCTTTCCCATTTATCCACCTTCAATTTGCAGGTCTCAGGGAAGCCAATTACCAGTCTGCTCAGACCGTGTCAGGTATACAGGACAGATACTGGGCCCCAGGACTGCCAGACATGTAGGCACAGAATCTGGGTCCAAGTGACGGACTCTGCCACTTACTTGATGTATGATCTAGAAGTGACTTAGCCTCTCTGGGTCTCCATTTCTGCATCTGCAAAATGAGGCAGTTGAACTGGAGACCTCTTTGGTCCCTTTAAGCTGTGGATCTTTTATCCTAAATATCCTTCATTTTTCTGGAAGTTTTCAGCAAACCCAACTTCTTTCAGTATTGACAACACTGTGCTGGGGTGAGCAGGAAAAGGGAGAAGCAGTTACTCATGGTGCTGGCCTGGTGGGGCATGGCAGAGGGTACACAGCACTGCACCGTGTGTGTGTGTGTGTGTGTGTGTGTGTGTGTGTGTGTGTGTGTGGTAAAGGGGAGGTTTCTGTTGGCTCATCATCACAATTATCAATAGCTCTTTTTACATAGATCTTCACAGTTCAGAAAGGGCTTCTCACACAAAAGCCATGTACAAGAAGTGGTCAAAGTATTACTGTTCCCATTGTACAGATAATGAAACTGAGGCTCATGAAGTGAATTGACTCACCTATGGGTCATACAGTTAGTAACTGACAGAAGAGGGGTGGGACTTGAACCCAGGTCTTCTGCCTCCTGGGCTGAGTTCCTTTTACCGTGGCAGGCTGAGATCAAAAAGAGCTCTTGTTAGCAGGTAGCCAGAGGTTAGCTGGTGCCTGTAGAGCCTCTTCTAATGTGGGTGAGAGATAGAGGCTCCTGAACATTCCCTCTCATACCACACACAGAGACCACAGTTGGATGGGGAAGAACCTTATCCCAGCCCTCCCCACTCCCTACAAAAGTATGCACTTCACTTCCCAGTGTGACAGGAGCAATATTGATTGTAATTGTGGGGTCTGTATACATCAAACAGATGTGAGGCAGAACAACAGCAATGGGACCAAAGAGAGAATTCTAAAATAAGAAAATATGAACAAGGATTTGAATGCCATGGCTCTGCCAGAAATGGGAGTACCTGGTAATGTAGAAGAGCCAAGAAAACTGTTTATAGAATTGGGGTGGGGGAGGGAAAATGAGATGAGTTGATCCATAACAGAGTCGCTGAAGGGGGCAGGGAGGCAGTTTAGAAAAGTCTTAAGAATAGGAAGTAACTGGGGAAAAGTAAATGAGGAGTCAGTCACGTGCCCAAGGAATGGTGAGGCCAGTTCAGATAGACTTCTGTAAGCTAGAAACTTAGAAGAGCATTAGGACTGGGAATTAATCTGAAATTGAGGATAAGACCTCAACCTAGAGAAATCAGGCAGGGTGCTTCCTCAGTGACCAGGCTGGGCAAGCAGGGAGAGAGACAGAGATGAAGACAGACACAGACACAGAAAGAGAAAGGGGGAGGGAGAAAGAGAAAGAAAGAGACAGACAGAGAGAGAGAGAGAGAGACAGAGAGACAGAGAGAGAGAGAGATTCCCGACTTATACAGAAAATGGGAGAAGAAAACAATACAGTAACAAAACAATAAAATCCCAATTGGATTGTCAAGACATATCAACCTGGATTTAATAGTTGTGCCTTTAAGTTTCTTACCTATATGATGCGTTAGTTTTTGTAAGGTACTTTTTCATTCTAGACAGCTGACTGAGTGTGGGTTGTACAGATAATTTAACATATGAATGAGATCTCCAAATAAAGAAAAGTGGAAAGTCAATGGTCTAATGTCATGGTCTAAAAAGCAAACCCTGAACCCTTGGGCCAGCCATCAAAGGCATCTATCAATCACTTAATCTATCAGCATTTATATCAATCAGACCACTTACCAAACATTGGTGCCAAATACTATGCTAAGCACTGGGAATACGAAGACAATAATGAAACAGTCCCTGAATGCAAGGATCTTATATTCCATTGGGACAGATAATATGTACATAAATATACATAAATAAAATATACTTATGCAAAACCCACCACAATCCAAATTCCCAGGAAACACACCTCTAATGTGTTGTGCTCAGAGTATACAAATCCAAAGACTTCTCTAAGAAGTCTACCCAGCTAGAAGGGCGCCTGTATCAGATAACCAATAGAGCAGCCACTCCTTATTGGCCTTTGATAGTTTTTTAGCTCCTTCGTAGGGTGGGGCTAGAGGTTCATTAATAAGCCAGACTGGAAGTGCCTGGTGAGTTCAGAAGCTGGACAGCTCCCTTTGAGTAGGCCTATACTGATAGGAGAGAATCCCTTAATCGCTAACAATCAGTTTGAAGGTCTTTCGAAAGACTCCTTCATTCCTTAGCTCGAAAAGCTAATTTTAGAATTGATTCTGTTGCTTATAAGCCCGGCCATCCTCAGGGGTAGAAATTGTTTCCAGTTTTTCTGAATGACCATAAAGTTTAAATGAATTAATTATCTTAAATGAATTAAACAAATTAAGGATACTTTATACACATGTACTATACGTTGATTATTATTAAGCACCTTTCTTTTTTCGGGTCCACCAGGTCCCCCACATTTTTTCACAGATGCCTTACACTTCTGGATGCTGACATAATCTTTTCTTCTCCCTAAATGTGAGGGTGGTCCCAAGGGTCAATTGCTCCAGCATCCAAGAGTAGAGGAATGGGGAGCAAGGCTCTCATCTTCTTCAAGGCATTTGAACTCTGCTCCTCAATTTCTAAATGACTCTGAATTACCCTATGCCTTCTTGTATTCTCTACTCTCTCTTCCTCTTTTTTTCAAAATAAAAGAGATTTTTCACAATTGCAAAAACAACTCCTAAAAAGCTCTCTTTCCCAGGAAATTGTAGGTATACAACAAAGGCATTTCTTCTATCATGTTAGTATGTGCGCTAGAACTACAAATAAAAAAACTATGACATGGATCACTATTGTTCGATAATCTGGGGGAAAAGGAAATGTCTATAGAACAACACAGCTGATCAAAAAGAGGTTGTTAATTTCAAGCACTACTCCGCCCCCTCCAAAGATAATTGACTAAGTCTTCCACTTGATACAATAAGATAAACCATTGGTGCTAGAAATCGCTTAAGATTAACACAGATAGTAACAGTACAAAGTGCCCAAAGGAATGGAACCTCCATAAACTCAAGTTAGTTTGTCAACTTTCAGTTAATCAATCAACGAAGAATTTATTAAAAATCAGCTTGTGTCAGTGACTGAGCCAGGCACTATTTCAATTATACAATGAAAGATTTCATGCCACATGGCCTTGTCTTTGTCTATTCTCACATATAACAATATCAACCCTGGAAGGATAGAGAGATTGAATCATCCCCTTCCACGTTCAGTTTTAAACAAAATAAAAATAAACATCAAAAAAACTTTAAGTGAATCATTCTCGCAAGACAGGGTCTAAGTAAAAGACATTCATGGAGATCCATGAATAATTGTACCCAATTCCCACACAGCTTTAAGAGAGGCAACTTCATAGTCAATGGAAGTAAAGGAAATCAGAGAATCCCTTGCTAACTATTTGAAGACATCATATAAAGACTTTAACAATAAAATCAAATTATTTTGTGCAGAGGTGTATAAGGCAGATTGGCTCCAATTCATGCAATTAACAACACTTCTTATGGTATTCAATAACCCTGTGGGGGTGGGACTTCAAATGATCTGCCAGATGCTAAATGACCTCCAGTTCATACCATAGATTCAGCTGAGGATCAGTTGAGTGTTTTGCATGAAAAAGAGAAGACTTATGGAGGACCCAAATGTTTGAAGGGCTAACTATCACATGGGAGAGGGGTTAGGCTGATTTCCCTTGACCAAGGAGTTAACACATTAAGAGCAATGGATGGAAGTGGCAAAAAGGCAAACTGACACTTCATGTTGGGACAAATTTCTGGGATAATAATAAAAGCAGAATGGTCTGTCTGGGAAAGTGATATATGACCCACATTGCTGGTAATCCAAGCACATTCTGGATGATCACTTGCCAGTTCTGATGCAGAAGAGATACTCACTCAAGTGTCATTTAAAATAGATGGCCTCTGAGGTTCTTTCCAACTCAGAGCATGTATGACTCTGTGATTTGAGCATCCAATGGCCTCTCAAGTTCAAAGAAGAGTTGAGTGCCGCACATTAAAGTAGCCTTTGATCCCTGCCATGACATCATTAACAGCATAACTGACCGGGTTTGCTTCTCCATATGCTTTCTTATAATTGAGTCTACACCCTTTTTTGGAAAGTTTTCTGTGGGTTCCTTTGGGGCTTCCATATTGATAGTGCAGAGGTCTCCAAGTGGGGAGAGATACTTTTTTTTCAGAAAAAAAGTACTTCAACATTTTTCCATTGTAGCCCAGAAGGACAGCTGCTTGGTAAAGTGGAGGATGTGGGCTCAGCATTTACTGCCTGTATGACCTTGGGCAAGTCACATAATCCCTGTGGTCCTCAGTTTATTCACTTGTAAAGGTTGATGTTGAACTAGATGGCTTCTAAGTTCCCTTCTACTTCCAATTACAATTCAATTTGAGAAGAATTTATTGAGTATCCATCTGTACTATGCTAGAGACTAGCAATTGAAAGACAAAAGTCTTTATCTTCTAGGAGTCCTCTTGCCTTCCCTGTTGCCCTATGGTTCCTGATTGGCTTTCTGCTATTAACACTGTTTCTAAAGATAAACTCATTCATCGCACTTTTTATTCCAACCAATGCAATGGATTGAATATCTTATTTGTCCTTTATGCTGACCTTCACACCTTGCATCATAAATGAAAGGTTAATGAAAACATTAAATCTGTTTACTCTCTTGGGTCCCACTTTGGTGCCAGGATAAATGATGCTCACCTTCCCCTGTCTCCTCCACTCCCAACACATCATCTGGGACCAGACTCCTGAGCGCTGTCACCATTATTGCCAGATCCTCATCATAGGCCCACTTTTCCAGTTGCCAGCAAATTTCTCTGCATTTCATTCAGTTTTCTTCCCCACCCCTGTCTCTCCCCCTTTTTCTTTTTTTACTTTTCCTTTATTTATCCTTCTTCATTCTAAAGGGCAATATAGTTGTGATACCTTTGGGGGAGAAGGGGTAATTGGCTAGAGGGATCAGCAGGAGGCTTATATGTTAGTGGGGAGATTTGGAAGAGATAGCTTCAAGTCCTTTTTTCCTTGTCAGCGTCAGAACAAGAATGAGATTGCTGGCTCTTTGTTGTAGGATTCTTAGGTTTAGAGGGTCCTGACAGTATTTATATTAGCCATAGCAGGCAGAGATAACTAATAACTAATAACTATGATATATATATTACATATATAATAACTATAATAACTAATAACTATAATTAGTTAAAATATCCCTGTGTATGCACACTCCATATGAAGGTGCCAAATGCCCAATTTCTTGGTTTAATCCCAGGAGTCTCCACCCATGATGGTTGTGTGAGGTGGGGAGGAAGAAGGGTCAGTGTCCTAAGGGTTTCATTTCTATACATGGAGCTTTGTTTCCCAAGGCCCAAAGTTTTCACTTGATATGTAGTCTGCCCTTAAAAGTTAATTTGAGGAATCTGTATGCTTCTTACCCTGGGTTCTAGAATTGCTAGCTAGGCCCCTGATATCAATCCCTGCTTCTGGGAAGTCAGCAATTTCAATGTTGATGCTAGGTCTTAAAGAGCACCAGAGGAATAGCACCTTTAACCAATACTGTGACAGAAGCAAGAAATCTGGTAGCACTTGCCAAGTGGTTTGCTAACATGGAACCTCCCCCTCCTCAGTGCTAGATCCAAAGGCTTATGGAAAATTTCCTTTGAACAACTTCCAACTCAGATGTGACAACTGCAAACTATTGGCTTCAATGACCTCCAAGGTCTCTCTCAACTCCAAATCTATGATTCCATGGTACTAAGAGACTTTGGCAGCAGCTTGCCCTATTAGACTGGCAGTCTCGGGGTTGGCGAAATCTGGGTTCAAGTCTAGCCTCTGGATCATACTAACAGTATGTCCTTGAGAAAATCATTCTCAGTGCCCTGGAAATCTCTAAGACTTGCTCTAAATTTCTGAATATTTGTCAATCTACACTGATAAGGTTTCCTCTCTGTATATCAATGAAATTATAGGTCCAGATTAGAAAAAAGGGAAAATTATATTCTTAGAAAGATCCAGATAAAACACTTAGCATAGTAAAAAATGAATGAGATACTAGTAAATGCATGTTAATGGTGTGCATCTACATTAATGAAGCACAAATGAGTAGCTACTAATAAGTAATTAAAAGAAGTTGTTCAAAAGTACACACATGTCACACTTAAAAGAAAAAATACCTTCCCAGTAATTGAAAGTGCTAATGCCAAGGTTTGTTCTATCATGAGCAAAGCCAAATTAGTCACTTTCAATCCTTTCATGAATAGCCATACTTCTTTTTTTTATGGTTTTTTTTATTAATTTTTTTTTATTTTTAGTTTACAACACACGGTTCTACATAATTTTGAGATCCAGATTTTCTCCCCTCCCTCCCCCCTCCCTCCCCAAGACGGCATGGAATCTCATATAACTACCATGTATAACTTCGCATTGAATTAATTTTGCACTAGTCAAGTTGTGGAAAAGAATTATGACCAATGGGGTGAATCATGAGAAAAAAGAGACAGAACCAAAAAAAAAAACCCAAAAAAACAAAAACAAAAGAGAAGAAAAAAGGCGAGCATGAAGTGTGCCTCAATCTGCATTCAAACTTCACAGTTCTTTCTCTGGATGAAGATAGCATTCTCCATCGTGAGTCCCCTGGAGTTGTCCTTGCATCTTTCATTGCTGAGAAGAGCAAAGTATGTCAGGGTTGGTCCTCACGGAATCCATATATCTGTGGTTGTGTACAATGTTCTCCTGGCTCTGCTCCGCTCACTCAGCATTATATCGTGTAGGTTTTTCCAGATTGTTACGAAGTCCATATCATCCCCATTTCTTATGGCACAATAGTATTCCATTACTTTCATATACCACAGCTTGTTCAGCCATTCCCCAATTGATGGGCATCCCTTTGATTTCCATTTCTTGGCTATCACAAAAAGAGCTGCTATAAGTATCCTTGTATATATAGGTCCTTTTCCCGCTTGTGTGATTTCTTTGGGATACAACCCTAGAAGTGGTATTGCTGGGTCAAAGGGTATGAACATATCTACAGCCCTTTGGGCATAGTTCCAAATTGCTCTCCAAAATGGCTGGATCAGCTCACAACTCCACCAGCAATGTAGCAATGTTCCAATTTTCCCACATCCTCTCCAGCATTTGTAATCCTCTTGTTTTGTTATTTTAGCCAATCTGACAGGAGAGATGTGGTATCTAAGAGTTGTTTTGATTTGCATTTCTCTAATCAGTAGTGATCCAGAGCATTTTTTCATATGCCTATAGATAGTTTTAATTTCTTCCTCTGAAAACTGCCTGTTCATATCCTTTGACCATTTCTCAATTGGGGAATGGATAGCCATACTTCTAAGTAAATTCAATTCACGAAAAGTCAATGTTAGAAAATTTATTGAGCCTCGGGGGATTCAAAATTTTGTTCTGGGGTGGTCTATTCAGGATCCTGTAGGAGTTGGAGGTGGGGTTTGTATATATGGGAAGAGCTATTTTGGTGTGAGGAGTGGAGGTAGGGTCTAAAATAATCACTTTGCTTAGAGTATATCATTGTGCCTTTAATTTCTTCACCCGCTGCAAGAAAACTGACTCTGCCCCTTCCTTCTTCCCTTTGGTGATCTCAAGAGAGGTGAGGAGCAGCTCTGAAGCTATTTGCATAAACAGTTTAGAAACCTTGAGGACATTCCCTCATGGCATGAGAAATGGAAAAGAAGGGAAATGAAGTATGAGAACAATTCAGAATACATAAAAGACTACTGGGAGGTGCCAACAGAGTGGATTGAATACTTCCCAGGCCCTGAGAAAGGGAACAAATCAGCATGGACTTAACTGGATGGACTTAAGTGCACCTGGAATGGTAAATACAGACAAAGTTCCATGAATTTGGTATTTGTTGTTCATTTGTTTTAGTCATGTCCAACTCTTCGTGACCCCATCTGAGGTTTTCTTGGCAAAGATATTGGACTGGTTTTCTATTTCCTTCTCTGGTTCATATTACAGATGAGGAAACTGAGGCAGAATTGAGTGATTTGCCCAGGATCATACAGTTAGTAAGTGTCTGAGGCCGAATTTGAACTTAGATCTTCCTGACTCCAAGGCAAGAACTCTATCTACTGCATCGTCTAAAACTTAGCATGGATAGATAGATAGATAAAACACACATACATGTGGGCAGATAGATAGGTAGATAGACAGACAGACAGACAGACAGATAGATAGATAGATAGATAGATAGATAGATAGATAGATAGATAGATAGAATACACATACAAAGATATTTCATACATTTTGATAACTATTTCAACATAATTTATTTTTTTCCATAATCCTATTTTATTTTATGCATTTAAAAGCATTATTCTAAATGGGGCCTGTAAGCACCAGACTGCCAAAAGTGTCCATGACAGTAAAAGTGCATGTTTTTTAAAATCCTGCCTTAGAGAAATCCAAGCAAGAGTGAGGTTCCTAGAGTTGACTCAGGCAAACCTTTGTGGAACCAGGGAAATTAAGAGAAAATCCCAAATGGTCCAAAGATATTCCAGTGCTAGGACTGTCTGAAAGAACTGGACAGCTCCACATGGCTCAGACTTTGACTATTTTATTCCGAAAGAACTGTAACACTTTCCTTAGGGAGAGAGAGAGGCCAGCCTGTCGGAGCCAGAATGACAAAGCTGAACTGAGGACAGTAGCAATGAAGCAATGGGAAAGCATCTGAGGAAAGAAGCTGGAAATAGAGCAACCAGGTTGGGGAGCAGCCAAGCAGAACCACAGTTAGGAGAAACCAGAACTCTAACCTTGAACCTCGCTGCAGCTCCATCCATAACACAGATTGTCCAGGTTCCTGGGGAAGGTACCTGAATGTCATCCACATACATGGATGGTCCATTCGAATGCAGGCAGTTCTTGAATTCCCAGTGGACCCCTGCTTTTCCCCTTGCTTTTGGCTCCAATGAAGGGAGTGCTACAGACCAAAATGATTATCTAAGTGTCTGGGGAATGAAATAAAAGCCCACAAAAAAGGAAGGGAAAGGAGGTTCCTTGACTATAAATAAAATCTGTTCTCTGCTTGATGCTTTGGGAGCAGAAATGAAATGAAAGAGTCATTGGAACATGGATGAATAAGGGTGAGTTTATAGTTTCCTTTGAAGAAATGACATACACTGGTGTTCTCAAGTGCACACAAACAAACAAGATTGGTAAGATGAGCTAGTTTGTGGCCACCCTTTGGAGAGTGGGAGGCACCGGTACTCTCAGGTTTTACCTTGGTAGAGGCAGATGAGATAAAGATGAAAAGTGAGAGGTCCATCCAGTGAGAGGAAGATTAATAATTTGACATTTATCA
This sequence comes from Trichosurus vulpecula, assembly GCF_011100635.1. Taxonomy (NCBI): domain Eukaryota; kingdom Metazoa; phylum Chordata; class Mammalia; order Diprotodontia; family Phalangeridae; genus Trichosurus; species Trichosurus vulpecula. Next base: position 187,269,021 of record NC_050581.1, on the reverse strand, counting down.
AGTTAAATGGCATTTTCATATCATTGGAGAAAGATTCTGCTAGATAAAGGAGGTATTTAATGTCTTTGGTGGGGGGGGGGGGCAGAGCCAGATAGTTCAATGCCATAATGTACATCAGTCATTAATAAGATGTTTTCATTTGGTTCTCCCTCAACTTGGAAGCAATGCTTCTGTTTGGGAGATAATAAGGGGCTCTAGGCAGGGCAAAACCATAATGGGCTTAAACGGTCTCCCTGAAAAATGCCACATTGGACACAAATTGTTCTCGACATTACCCTGGGGGCATGTCTTTAGCAGTAACAGTTTTCATATGGACATCAATTACTCTAGAATTCTCATTATTTTGAAGCATCTTTTTTGCTGTTAACTCAAGCTTTGACTGACACCATCTACCACAGCTTTCTCTCCCCTCTGGAGGGTTGAGTGCCAAACTCCTCCCAATGCATGCCTTGATAAAGGGCAAATACTGGACTTTTGGGCTTATTCTGCTCTTATCTGTTGTACCAGGCCCCCCTCCCCCCACCTCTGCTTTCCTGCCTCCTTTTTTTGTGTTATCTCTCTCCCCCTGCCCCCTAGATTGTAAGCTCCTTGAGGGGAGGGACTGTCTTTTTATTATTTGTGTTCCTGGCACTTAGTACAGCGTCTGGCAGATAGTAGGCACTACTAGAAGAACATATATTTGCAAAACATGAACAAGCCATGAGCCCAAGACTGAGTCAAAGGCATTATTATAATCTATAAAGAGAGTGTAGATGTTTTGGAACTTCGAAATGGCTTGTCTAATAATTCCTGAATTAAGTTGTTCTTAATACCCATAAGACTTTTGGATTCATTTTTCCCTCTCCTTAGCTAATATACTGTTTTCTTGTCAAGTGTTTGCAGACTTTGTCATAATCCAAGCTGCAAATACTTTATATAAAGTCCATAAACACATAATTGGTCTACATTTGGAGGGAGCACTGTTGTTCTCATCTTATGGTAGCAAATGTGTGATGCCTTCTGTTCAGAAAGATGGGATGACTCCAATTAAAGCCATGACCAATCCAGGCTTCAGAGAACCAAAGATGAAGCAGTCTAGCAACCTCCTGACTGAAGGATGGTGGACCCAATGTGCAAAATGAGATCTACATTTTTGACCATAGCAGATGTATAGATTGATTTTCTTTGGCTATGCTGATTTATTATAAGGATTGTGTTTGTCTTTTTGGGAGGTGGGGGGAGATTTAGGTTGAGGTATTTGGAATTAGGATTATAATTGGAGACAAGCAATTGTGTTGCCAAAAAAGGAGAAACTCCATGTTGTTCAAATGCCAAACCCACATTTGCCTAGAAGACTATCTTATGGAGAACTCACACAAGGCAAATGCTCACATGGAGATCAGAAGAAGTAATACAAGGACACTCTCAAGGTCTCTCCAAATCACTTTGGAATCCGTTGTGAGATGTGGGAGACATTGACACAGGAGTGCCCAGCAGGGTGTGCCCTCATCAAAGAAGGTGCTGTGCTCTATGTGAAAAGAATTGCAGTTGCTCAAAAAAATGAGATGCCCAAATTTAGAGACAGGTCCACTCCAAATGTTCATACAGACTATTTGTGCCCAACCCGTGGTAGAGCCTTCCGAACTTGGATTGGTCTGTTCAGCCACAGGTGGACACACTGTACATTAACCCTGACATAGTGATGCCTCTTCAAGTCTGAACAAGGCACCAAATAACTGTTGTCAGTATTACATCTAACTCTCAAAACCTTCCTGAGCTAAGGATATAATGTAATTACTAAAATGCCATTGCTAGACAACCCAAGGAAGTTAAAAAGCTTTTCATGCTCAAAGGTGACTTCTCCTTGAAACTGGCAGCCAATAAGCTTCCCACTAAATCAAAGCCTTCCAGCAAGTTTCTCTTAGCCATCTCCATGGGTTAAAATGAGAAGGCACTCAGAGGCTCTGCTGAGAAGTGACACCTTCGCTCTGAACCATTCAGCTTCTTGCTGGGCAGAGTTCCCAGCCCAGCAGCAGAATTGCCTCTCCCAACCCAGACTTCTGTAGCAGTTGATTGAAAGGGATAGAGGCAGTGTCTGAATGACTTTGATCTAAGATTCCCTCTTTGTACCCTAGAATCACAGAATCAGAGTTGGAAGGGACCTAAAAGGCAGCCTAGTCCAACCCATATCTGAACAAGAATCCCCTCTAGGGCATAACTGACCCAAGTGGCCACCCCACTTCTGCTCACAGACTTCTTGCAATGGGAGGAAGTTCCCCATTCCTCCCCCCACTGCAGGCAGCTCTCGTACTGACATCAGCTTGAAGTTGGCCTTTGCCCTGGTTCCGTCCTCATTGGCCTGGAATCGCTCTTCCACATGGCAACCCTTTATGACAATAAGTACCCTCCACAGAGCACTTCAAGGTTTGCCCTCTATGAATGCTAGCTATCAGCATCATCATCATCATCACCATGTTAATTCATGATGTTAAATTCAGAAAATCCCCTCATTTCACCTGATTCCCTCCTCCCTCTCCCATGAATGACAGGGTATTCTATCTATTGACGCTTTGTCTAAAACTCTATGTATGTTTGAGCTCTGAGGGCCTTTGGGCCTTTGATTGGAGTGCAAATGCCCCGTGGACTTCCAAAGCCAACCCAGTATGTGCTGCCTATGGACTAAGGGCAATGGAGGCTCCATTGTTTCTGTCAGCCGCCGTTTCCCTCCTCCCCTTGTGCGTAGCAATAAAGTTTTGTTATCTTCGTGATACTTATGGTCTTTATCAGAACCACCCTCCCCTTTTGTACTGCTAAAGTCTTTTGTTCACTGTTCACTGTCACACAATAATTAAGCCTCAGCATCAAGCTTCCGAGAAAACTCTTGCGGATGCCCAGTCTTACCTCTACCCCATGTGACCTCATGACCCCAACTGCAACAGTGCCATGTCTATATCCCTTGAACATCTACATGACACTCTGTGCAGTGACCGCACCCATCTCCTTTATCCCAAATCTAAGAGTCGGAAAGCTATCCATGGGAGGCTGATGTTAATAGACCCTCCAAATAAACCACTTCCTACCCTGTGAAAGGCAGAATTTGCCATCTCCAGCAAATAGATTTCTGTATTTTGTAATGCTTTCATTTGTTTCTTTGGGATGCCTGGAGAGAGCAGACCTGGTAGCAAAAGCTCCCTGTGATTGTAGCAAACATTGAGGCTGGAATAATTATCAGTAAGAATGCAAAGGGAATGCCTAATCATTTGGAACTGAAAAGAAGCTGTCAAGAAGTATAAAGCATCAAAAACATCTGTCAGTAGGAAGCAGATGTGTCTGTTCCATATTCAAGTCCAATGACTGGCAAAGGCAAAGCTCTTCTCTTCCACAGAGGAGAGATCAGCTTCGTTGCCATCTCCCTGTCTTCTGCCAATCTCCACAAGAGTCACCAGGGCGTAGCAGAAACATGAACTCTCAGATACCAGCCTGTGACTTGACACAGTCACTTCCCCTCTTTGGGACTCAGTTTCCATGTTTGTGAAATGATGGGGTAGGTAGGTCCCTTTCTGCTCTAACAGTCTCTAGTTCCAAGGAATTACTCTTGGTGCACTGGACAGAGCACCGGACCTGGAGTCAGGAAGATTCATCTCTCTGAGTTGAGTTCAACCCTGGTCTCAGACTTACTAGCAAGTCACTTCACCCTGTTTGCCTCAGTTTCCTCATCTGTAAAATGAGCTGGAAAAGGAAATGGCAAATCATTCCAGTGTCTTTGCCAAGAAAATCCCAAACGGGGCCACAAAGAGTTGGACATGATTGAAAGGAATGAATGGCAACAACAAGCAACTCCAAGGGATTATTGTGAACCTTAAACAAAGCAGCAGTTCTCCAAATGGCCAGCTTCAGTGTTGTGCTGGTAAATGTTTAACAATTGGCTTCCAAGGGAAAAAATGTGCCCACGATACGCTTTTTAGTTTAACGTGAATTGTTAGCATTTTCTCATTCACTTTCTCAAATCTACTCAATTTAAAAAACAATAAATCGAGCCCCGATTTAGGATATTTTCTCACTTCTGAGGTACAAATGTTCATACTGAAAACTGAGCGATGGTCTCTTGAAGCCGGTATGAGCTGGCTCCAGCACATCCCTGCCTAGACTTCCAGTCAGTTTGAGTCCATCCTTGACCACTCCATTGTGCAACCGCGGTCAAGTCACTTTTTGAGCTTCAGTCTCCTCGTCTGTAAAATGGGGGTGACAATGGCTGTAGCACCTTGTATAACGTTGGGGTGAGAATCAAACAGAATTAGGTAACGTAGTGAATATGGTGAAGGACCCAGAGTCAGGAAGATCTGAGTTCAGCTCCTACCTCAGACACTAGTTGTGTGATCCTGGTCAAGTCACCTGAGATTCCTATGTCTCGTCTATAAAATGGGAACAATGCCAGGGCCTATTTCACAAGGCAGATATGAAGAAGGCTTGCTATCATTATCAACATGTAAAGCGTTTTGCCAGCATTAAGATTATGATATTCTAGAGCTAAAGATGGTGGGGATCATGGAGTCCAGCCTCTTCATTTACAGTCTTGGAAAGTGAGGCCCAGGGAGGTAGAGTGACCATCCCAAGGTAATTAACACAGGTGATAAGAGGAAGAAATAGAATCGGAACCCAAGCCCCATGGTTTCCATAAATGTCAGCTCCTACATTAACAATTGCTATTATGTTTAGGGGGTGCTTTTCCAGAGGATTTCAAGTTAATAATTCTTTTCATATCCACTGACTATTATCTGAAGTTTAAAACCTGCAAATCTCTATTAAAATGTAAATGCCTATGAGGTCAGGAAGTATTTTAGGCTGATATCATTCAATCACAAGCAACTAGGTGGGAAGGAAGGAACAGAAGGTTTTAATGGGGTGGGGGTGGGGAGCTGGTGAGGAAGAAAGAGAGAACAGAAGGGTCCTGGGGGCCTGCCAGCTGGGCAGCACCCACCAAGGGGATAAAAGCTTTCTAGAATCCTATGATTTAGAGTAGGGAGAAACATCAAGTCCAACCTCATCTTTTACAGAATAAGAAACTGAGTCATGGAGAAGCAAAGTGGTTTGCCCAAGGCTGTTAGACAGATACTAAATGGCAGCACCAGGATCCTAGCCCAAACTTTCTGACTCTAAACTCTTCCCATGAGACCAGGTGTCATCAGAAATATTTAAGGGAAGGGAAAGGAAGAACAAGCTTTTGTTAAGTGCCTACTGTGTTCCAGGCACTGTGGTAAGAGCTTTCCAAAATCTCTCTACCATTCTATAAATCACAGCCTTTGTTAATGTTATTCAAGTAATTCTCAAACTCATAGAAAGTACCCCCTTTAGAAGGACAAAAATTCATAGTCAAATAATAATATCTGGCATTTATATAGTGCTCTAAGTTTGCAATACAAATACAAATATTATCTCATTTTATCCCACCCCACCCCCACCCCCAACATCCCTGGAAGGTAGGTGCCATCATGATCTCAATTTTACAGATAAGGTGAAGTGATTTGCCCAGGGCTCACATAGCTAGGAAGGGTCAGGAGCCCGGTGTGGACTCAGTGACCTCAGCAGCCATCTGATTCCATCCTTATCTAACAAGGATCCAGACGGGGAGGGTCTGGAGGTCCTGGGAAGACAATGTCTACTTCACATTCTTACCCAGGGCCAGCCCTGTAACATTTCATCACTGAAGCAGCTAACTCTCGTGCAAAGCCGCTCTGATACCCAGCGAGGATCCCTCCTCCCTTTCTTGGTCTGACACTCATCACCCAGCTCATTAGAATATTGCACATTCCATGTGCCCCCCCCATCCCCACCACATAGATCAGATGTTCTATTCCTCCCAAAATCCCATCATGAGAGAAAAAAAAAATGTCAAACAGACATTTGGGCTCAGATGGCAGCATTTGCCGGGATTCTCACACGAGTTGGAATGGGAAGTATGTTTCATTTCCAAGACAATAAAAGCAGGAAGAGCAGCGAAGTGCTCCAGATGAAATTCTGTTGTGCAGGAATATGAGATTATACAAATGTCACACATGCTATGCTTTCCATTTGGCCGCATGTGCACAGTCTCCACAAAAAGACTGGAGTAAAGGGAGAAAACCATCATTTTCATATCATTTAAACTCCAGGCTTCTCTAAGTAGAAAGCCAGCCCACCTAGTCCAGCCCACTCTTGGCCAAGAATGGACCTTCACAGCATCCTCAGAAGGTCGTTTTCCAGGCATCGCTGGGAGTTCTCAATTTAGGGGCTCAACTTCTCTATCCTGACATGGCTCATTCTGCTTGCGCTTAGGTCTCATTGTTAACAGTCTACACTGAGCTCTAGTTGGCTCTTCAGCAAGGTCCACCCCTTGTCCCCAGGAGTCCTTTCCAGGCCCAAGCAAGACAAGACTAACCCTTCTTCCACATGATAGCTTTCTGGCGGGGTGCAGCAGAAGGCTGAATTTGGAGTCAAAATATCCGGGTTCAAATTTTGCCTCTATCATTTATGCCTTTGTGACTCTGGGCAAGCCCTTCAACCTTTCCAGACATCTATTTCCTCAACCATGAAAGGAGGAGGTTGAACTGAATGACCTTGAAGGTCCTTCACATCTCTAAATCGATAATGCTATGAAATACAAGGAGGGAGACATGTCAAATGTTGTCACCAAGCCTCCTATAACCGCACAACGAAAGGTTTTTTTTTTTTTTTTTCAAAAAGTCGAGTGACATTCCAAATGCCAGGATCTTCACCTGTGAAGATGGCCTCTAGCTTCCAGTCATGTGTTGGGTCATGTCCAATTGGATCTATTTGAGACAACAGTTCCCAAAACAGTTTGGACGTGAAAACAAAAAAGTGTATTGGTAGGATATGTGATTTATTGGTCCAGATCATGAGAATATTTTCATCCCCCACACACACACACACAGTAATGGCATTGGCCATTCAGCCATATGAAAGACAAATTCATAAATCAAGTGTTCTTAATTCAAGGAGCTCCCTTAAAGGGAAGCCACATTAGATTAAGTTAGATTAAACAGGGTTTAAGCAGGGATCTATGGTAATCAATGGTTCGTTAGGAAGCTGCCTGACTCTGATAGGTTTATGGTTCTTTAAATACTGCTTTGTATCATATCATTTCTTAACATTGCAAACATTGGTAATTGTGAGCAGCGATGAAAAGTGACAGCATTAGAAGCTACAAACTGCAATTTGTTACCAAATGTTAGTAATCAGTTTAGTATCCTTGTAGCTTAGTAAAGAGTGGGAAAGAATGTCCTGTCTGACCTTCATTGGTTCATCACACCTGTAGAATTTAGTCAATCATAAGATCCATGAGAGTAGGGACTACATCTTGACTCAATGTTGTATCATTTCAAGCACTTCATGTAATATCGGGCCAAACGTAGTTGTCTGACCAATGTTCCTTAAATGAACAAATGAAGAAAGGCTGGCTGGTTGACAAGTAGATAAAACCCAGAACTGCTGTTCCCCTCATGGCAGATATACAAACTCCAGGCATAAGAGGTACCATGTGACAGCAGAAAAAGCGCTGGCCTTGGAATCAGGAGAGGTGCGTTTAAAGCCTGGCTCTGGAGCTTACAAGTTGCGAGAATTTGAATGAATCTCTTAAGTTTTCTCATTTGCAAAAATAAGCATAATACTTATTTTTGAAGCATCCCTTCCAGCTCCCTCTCTCAGGTGTCAGATCAGGTTTCCAGAGGGAGAACACTACATCGCTCATGACTCTAGCGGTAGAGCTGAGGGCTTGTGGCTTTTAGTGTTATCAGTACTTATGGGACCCCATCCATAGTGCCCTATCAACATCAGTCAGCAAATATTAACTGCTAGCTTTTAGAAAAGGTTATTTCTGAGAAGAAATAGCAAGAACAGTAGCTAAAAACTGTTCTTCAAACTTCTTGTCTTTGGGTGACTGGCTTTCCACATCCATCCTTAATCACCTCTGACAGTGCTTCTGCCTCAGTTGGATTCTATGATTGATCTCAGGTTGCTGGTGAGAACCTCTGATACTCTGATGGATCTCACAAACATATATACAGTAGCCAAGATTTAGAAGGTGCTTAATTAATGTTACTGCCTGTCTGCCTGACACAGATTACCTATATGGCCAGAACTTCTCTTCAACTAGCCTGTCCTGCTGCCAACATATGTGATTCCAGACTGGCTTGTTGGGCTATACCTAGGCACAGAGGTGTGTTGAGTTATTGCTGCTGGTCACAAAATATTTCCTGCACAGTGCCATCTATATTCATTCAAAAGACCAAATCATTTCACTCTTCCTAAATTAAGGACTTGTTCTCATTTAGTTGAAAATCACCTCTTATCGGTTTGATTAATTCAGAGAAGTTTGGGCCATCCACACTTACATTCATTGGGTTGGGGACCCTCGAATTATGACCATGTCATGTCTCTGTTCAAAAAACTCCATTGGTACCATCTTTGTCTGGCATCTAAAGCCCTTCATAATTAGGCCTTAGACTACTTTTCTAGACTGACTGAACATGATTCCCCTTCCTGCATATTACATTCAACACAACTGGCTTATTTGCTATTCCTCATGGAAGATGTTCCGTCTTCATGCCTTTCAAGGTCATCCTCCATAGCTGGAAGGCACTCCCTCCTCACTTCTATTGTAATAATACTTAGCCTATTTTACAGCTTAGCTCACATACCTCACCTCCCACATAGGCCTCTTCTCTTCTCTTCTCTCCAGTCATGGGTTCTCTCCCCAGAAATTACCCTATAGATTTTACATTTAGATTTGTTTATATATTGTTCCCCCTCCTTCCCTAGTAGAATGTTAGAAAGGACTATTTCATTCTGTTATTAGTCTTTCCCTTGCCTGGCACATGGCAGGCATTTAGGATCTGTCTGGGTTCAGATCCAGCCCCAAAAAGATTGTGTGACCCTGGGTAGGTTCTGTAAAACCGGGCTAATAGCATTTATCTCCCAGAGTTGTTGGGAGCATAAAATGAGATACTTGTAAAAGTTTTTTGCAAACCTTGAAAAGCCATATAAATGCTAGCTATTATTATAAGCACTTGTTAAATTGTTTGTTGAATCTACCTCATAGAGTTGTTCTGAGCAAAATGCTTTATAATCCTTAATGTATTATAAAAGTGCTATGTTCATTATGTAGACAAGAGCGAAATAATCTTTCTTTGCTAAATCAGATCTTCAAAGAAATAATAAGCAGCACTTTCTCTCTCCCACTCTCTCCTCTTTTCTCCTTTTCCCTCCCTCTCCCTTTATCTTCCTCTCTCCTTCCTTCCTCATCTTTTTCTTTCTCCTTTGCCCTACCCCTCTCCCTCCCTGTTCTACTTTTTCTTTCTTTCCCTTCCCCTGCTCCCTTCTATCACCTCTCTCTTTCCCCTTCCATCCTTCTTCTTCCCTTATTCCCTTTCTCCTTTCTATTTAATAAGTCATCATGGAGAAGAACCAGCTAAGAAGAATGAACCTGCCACCCTTGTCATCCGTCACTAGCAACAGATGACCAACTGGTATCCACAGGGAGAAAAGCTCACGGGTCTCAGGAATAGCAGCAACACCTGCCCTTACCCCCAGTAAGATGTGAAGGGCCTTGTGATCTGAGGTCACTAGAATGTAATCTCCTTGAGGGGAGGGCTGATTTTATTTGTTTTTGCCTCCCCAGTGATTGGCACAGTGCCTCGCCTGTATCAGATATTCAGATATTGGTTGAATTAAATTGTGTCACAGGAAAAAAAAGCCCTATGTTCTTTAGTTATGGGAACTACTTTTGTCAGCTATAAAATAGGGAAGAAAATTTTCCAATAGATAAATCTGAGTTTTACTTACGTTTTTGTACTTTTGGTTGATGCAGCTCCACTAGAGAAGAGAACATCAAATATGACCAACAATGGCCATGAGCCGGAATCTCTACAGGTCCTATTCAGGTAGTTTCTTAGTACGCAAACAAGACACGTGCAACATATGCTTACATGGGGTATGTGCATGTGTGGAACATACAGATGGTAACTGAGTGTACAATGTGTCCATTTATAGACAGGCATCATGGCTGCCTTCTTGGTATGACTTCAGGGATGGCGAAAGACAAAGGTGAAACCAGCAGTAGGCAAGGTGGACAGCTGAGCACCACAAAGACAACAGATACAAGCACCCCTCAAATTTAATGCAATTAAAGCGATTAAATCCAAATAAACATTTAAGTGCCCACTGGATCCAAGCGCTATAGACTTCAGCCAAGGATGTTGTCAATGAATATGTTTTAAGACTCTGTTCTCTGTAGCATTCAGACATCTATTTTGTGATATCAAGAAGCATGTGTTGATGGTGAAGTCTCAAAGTCTCCAGTGGATGGATAGTGACACGTAAGAGGCACATGTCTCAAACCTTGCCCTGGGTGCACAAAAGCCTTGTCTTAGCTTTGGTGAAAGGTCCCACCTGTCCTCAAGTCCCTCTCCCTCCAATCAAAAATCCCAACCCTTCAGTAAAGGCTGACTCTAGAGAGAGAGGATCATGATACAAACCCTGACCCTCTAAGGCTCACTATCCATAAGATCTGGGGCAAGCATTTAACTTTCCTGGTCTCAGTTTCCTCATCTATAAAGTCAGACAGTTGGACTCGATGGTATCTGAAGAAAGTTTCAAGTCTACATCTACGATCTTAAATTCTTAACATATTTGGCAACAGCAGTGGAGGCACTGTCTCCAGAAGGCCTTGATAATTATGAGCATCTACAGCCTTGGAATAATCCTTTGGTCCACATTAGTTCATAGGGTCAGCTATTGATCTCTTGACCCCCTAGTTCACGAGATACAAATAGATTTCAATGGAGAAAGAGGTCGATCAGCACTTGGTTTTAGGGAGGAGATATGGGGGCACCAGGTTAGGGAGGCACAAAGATTAGGTAGGAAGGAGGCTTCTGTTGCTCACAATTTTGCCTAGAGTTGAGTGAAGCCTCAATGAAGAGGTAGGGGAAGAGGTTGAGGGGGCAAAACTCATTCAAATATCGCAGATTCAATGTAAATATTCACCAGGTAATGAATTTTCCTGGCCACAGTAAAGCTTAAGGTGCAGAGGACTGAGTTCTGTAATGGAGGAAATGCCCATCGCCGTAAAATTATGGATCTCCAAAGCAAAACAAACATATAAAGGCAGAGGATTTTACTGAACATGTTGCAAGATTATTGTAAACCCTCAAAGCCTACAGTAACTGGTACAATGCAAATCTTCAGCCACAGTATTTGCAATTCAGTCCAAGAAGCATTTAAAGTGCACCATGATGGGCACTGGATATAGATACAAAGACAAAAACAAAAGTTCTTACCTTCAAGAAAATTATGTTGGTGGAGGAGCAGTGTCAGTAATGAGATATATCTGGAAAGATAGATTGCCATCAGATTCTGAAGGGCTTTAAACACCAGAATAATCTGCATTTTCCCAGAGGGAATGGAGAATGGATAGACCTATGCTTTATGAATAGTAGTTTGACATCTGTGTGGACAATTAAGTGAAAAGGAGAAAGAATGGATGGAGAGACTGAGTATACGACAGAGGAGTAGTCCAGGGGAGAATAGATGAGGACCTAAGCCAGGGGTGGGGAACCTGTGGCCTTGAAGCCTTCTGAGGCCTTCTAGGTAGTCGGGTGCAGCCTTTTAACTGTCCAAGTTTTACAGAACAAATCCTTTTAAGGGGATTTGCTCTATGAAGTTTGGATTCAGTCAAAGGGGGACTCAAGGACCTAGACAGCCACATGTGGCCTTGAGGCTGCAGGTTCCCCACCCCTGACCTAAACTATTTACCTCCAGGGTGACATGCCATTTAAATTAGAGTTGAATACATCCATACTACTCTAATCATGCAGGAGGTTATATATACTTTAAGAATACGGGCAGGGAGTCAGGAGGCAAAGTCTATTTCCAGTACTGTCATTAATTAGCTGTGAGTTTGAAGAATCAACCTCATTCAGTCCTGTGCTGTTTGGTATCCAAGTGCCAACTGGTGCTTATTACAATGGCTAAGAGTATTCAATAGATAGTTGGGCAGGTATCTTTGGGATGCCAGGAGTCCTTAAAGAAGCCTGCCAGCACATGGTGATGACCCCATGGGAAGACAGACAAGAGTTGTATGGGCTAGGTAGGCAGGCATGGATATTTTTGATTGAAGAAATATTAGGCTGTACAAGGGAACTGGGGAAAAGAAGGGCCCTGGGTTATGCCAAAGCTAGCAGGAAAGGCAGACTTGAGGAGGACCTAAGAGCGACATCCCATCAGAAAGTCTCTGGGTGTAAGGGAGAAGGCTGAGATTACAAAAGTGAAAAATATCCAAATGGGATAAATCTGTGAATTAATGAGGAGCTTAAGCAGACACTTTCCTTCTGCTACCTGCTAGATGAAGTATCTAGTAATAAGTATGTGAACTCAATTTTTTATATTTTACAGTTGATGCCTAATCCTGCCTGGCCATTCTGCATATGTGATAAAAAAAAGGACCATAAAAGAAAAGAATCCAAATAAACTTATCATTGGTGGGAAAACCCCACTGCCTTACTCCACGGTCAGTGAGATGGGGGCATCCTTGTGAAACGCTGGGCCATTTAGAATTAGGGAGACAGTCTTATTCCTAACCTTATATGTGCTCCTACACCAGATCATATGGATAAATCAACTGGGTCTGCATTATCACACATATGGTGCTTATAATATTCATTTATTCAATTTGGTCAATAGGGAAATTCTACCCAGGGATCCCTTCAATAAGGATTCTCTTACAAGGGCAGATTGAACTGTCAATATATGGGTAAATGACAGCATTTGAAAGGCTTGATTGGGCTTTGCCATGGCTTCCAAAACCACCAGGACAGGATCATTCCCTTTCTCTTGTACCTTGTTGTTGTTTGTCCTTGAAGAGGCCCGATGACAACGTGAGGTGATATCTTGGCTTGCTCATGAAGTAGATTTAAGTGAGGCAGAGCTGCCCAAGTTAGCTTCACTCTCTCCTCCAGTCATCCAAGTCCAGCAGGGAGGCAGTGGATAACTTTGGCCTTTCTAAATCAAGGTCTTTCCCAGGCCTCACTTTGCCTAAGACAACTTCCATTCAATGACTAAGAGCTTGTGAGAATCAAGAAAAAATACGACACAGACAGCTTTCAGCACCACATGAGCAGCATGAAGATGGTGAACCTGCATCTAGTGATTGACAGATATCTTCTGGGATCCATAATAAATGCTTTTAGGTTTAAAGTGAGTTTGCTTATTTCCAGTAATGAAAAAACCTAAATAAATGTTGACAGAGATGCCCTTCTTCCCACTCCCTCATCCCTACCCACTAAAAAGCTTTTGGTGCCAGACAGGTGCTGATTCAGCACTTCTCAACAGGAAATGTTAAGGGCAACACCTACATACCCAAACGGCCAGATAAAATGCTAGGAAGAATTCCTCCTCAATGATTACTATCTTCAAAATCTGGATACCTCAGATCACTGAGTTATTCCCAGTGAAAAATGCACAGCCTTAGAATTATGTTAGATAATAAACAAATACCCACCCTTAAGGGAAAACTTTATAAATTAAAAAAAATTAATCTTCCCATAAGACTTAATTCTACACATAGCCACTTAGATAAAACTGCCTAGGATTCAAATTTCTATTTATCTATAAATCATTTTCCAAAAAACACATTGTCTTGGTTTTTGTTTTTCTTGGGAGCTAGAATTCTCATTGGCAAACAGCCTATGTTGGTAGGTTAATAAATCCATGCATCTGAGCTTAATTTAGCAAATTAAAGTGTTCTTCTAAGATGGTAAATTTGCATATGTCCCCAATGCTATTTTAAAATCACTTAAAAGGTATTATGATCTATTGAAATTAGTGTTTTAAGATAACACAGCATTCTCTGTATTACTATCTTTGATTCGAAAGTCCTGTCAAATGCTTTATGCTAATTTCAAGTCATTCGTTTTGGAGTTTAGAATAAACTCTAAATAAAGAAGCTATTACTTTGAAAATACCATTCAAAACATTCTCTTGATAGAAAGGAGAAAGCCTGCCTCCTTAATGCACTTTTTGGGTCTCTTCAATGAGAAAACCTTCAACTAACATTTGCATTCTAAATCCTAAGATGCTTATATTTAAAAAGTAAGAAATGTGATAAAAGCCAAAGGCCCTTGTGTCATCTTTTCATATCAAAACCTTTGTCGAAGTGAGATCTAAAAAAATGGTTCCAATTATACCGTGAAAGGAAGAGGGCCACAGAAATCCGATGTTTTAGAAGTTTCTATCAGAATTCACAAATATTTGATTGCTTCCATCACGGGCAACTTCTCTCTTTGCATAATGAAATATGCCAATGATGATTCAAACTTTTGAGAAACTTAAAAGTCACAGGGAGAAAAGGGAATTTAGAAAAAATAATTCAAAAGATTTATCGATTGACTACCAAGTACTGGTTTCCTTTTAAATGAGCAAGAGAAGAAATGGCTACTATATATAGCACACTAAGCTAGACGATTAGGAGCCATCCATGAAAAGTGCAGTGGCCAGAGAATTAACTGTAAGAAGTACCTATCCAAACTTTGGTGGGAAGCACTCACTAATGTAAGCAATTAGATTTAATTATCGAGCACCTTGCTTCTAAGTGAATTCTTGCTACAGAACCTCACACAAAGAGAAGCTTAGGCAGTCTCTGTTTCCCTTAGGGTTTGATAGGGAAAAAAAGGCTGCTTGCCAGTTGAAGGTACTGTGTCATGGTCGTATCAGAAGGAAAGGTATAAATTAAATAAAACTTGCAAGAAAATAGGAACAAAACCCAGGCATTTTGACAATGAACCTAGATGCAACTATTAGCCACGAGATCTGGAAATTCTCCAGGCAAAGGACTAAAAAGATCTCATTTAAGCAAATATGAAGGCCAAAGGAAATTTTGCAGTGATCTACAGAGATCTGTGGTGTTTATGTTTGTATAGATGCTCAAGGTACAAATGAATCTCCATTTTAAAGGTGTGTCTCCACTCATCAGGTTATCATGGAGGATAAAGTGCTCCTTAAGATGATGGAAGTAGAGCTTCAAGGAGGAAGCAGAGAAGGATCTTAGTGGAAAGAGAAACATCTAAACCAGTGTCAGCTACAAGTGTGAAGATGGAAGAATGTTAGACAGAGAGGAACAGAAGGATGAGTGAATCCATGTAACCTGTAACCAGTTTGGGGCTCTCGAGAGGCACTTTTTTCTCATGCTCCAAAGAAAGATGATATGTATCCAAATATGGCACCATCAGAAGACAGGCCACAGAATCACTAAGCCTCAGTTGGGAAGGGCCTCAGTGGCCATCCAGGCCAGCTCATCAGTGAATCAGAATCCCCCCTACAATGTTCTTGATAAGTAGTCATCCAGCCTTGGCCTGAAGACCTCCACTGGGAAGGGATCCAACATATCCTAAGGCAGCCCATATACTCTGGGACAACTCTTAATTGTTAGAGTTTCCTGACACCAGGACCAAAGTGCCCTCTTTGCAACCTCCAAACTCATGGGCAGGGTTCCAACTGGATACAAAAGGATTTCCGAAAAATATAGTTTGGATGAGGATATGATCCCTCCCTCTCCCCCAGTGACCCCCTCACCCTGCCCATCTGGCCCAGATTACAGCAGACATTTAGAGGCTAGGTAAAGCAGGTAAAAGAAGCCCTTCAATCCATTCCAACCCTCAGGCCCATTCCCTCTTCCCACCCTCATGGTCCAGACCCCTTAAGCTGCAAGGCCAGTATGACCCCTTACACTGCTTGGATAAGCAGTGAGCCATCAACTACAGCCCTGAGATACCATCTATCTTGTTGCTGTGCTCCTTAGACCTCTGTGGAATGGTCATCTGCCTGATAGTGCATTGGAAGGACTGCTGGGGCTTTCCGTCTGGCATGCAGCCAAATACTCCTTTATGTTATCTTCTCCAATCAGAATGTAAGCTCCTTAAGAGGAGGGAAAATTTCATTTTTCTATTTGTTTACTCAGAGCTTAGCACAGTGCCTGGCACATAAAAAATTAATCTCCAACCAGGGAAGAAAATGTGTGTATATAAATACGTGTGCGTGTGTGTGTGTGTGTGTGTGTATACACGCACACATCAGTATATACGGCAATGTGAATGATTTGGACACATACACAGAATACAAAGGAACTCGCTGAGGAAAGAAACTGCTCTAGGAATTAGCAATGATATAAGGGCCTTGGGGTGCCTGCTGCCCAGCGGTGGATTCTGTATCATTCACCAACATGTTTGGCTAGACTACTCCAGGCTAGGTAGTGAAACCCAATCAAGGAAATATGTGGGTGGTGGGATTTCAAATAACATTTGTGATTCAGCTCTTCTTCAGGTGCTGGATGGGTCATTTCTGACACAGAATGGGACCTGAATAGGCCACTCCTCAGATAATATTCTGGAGATACGAGGACTTCAAGGAGCCAGAGGTTGGATATGGAGAGTGAGCAGAAATAAAGGGATAAGGCTGTGGGGAAGGTCACTGCTATCAGCAGCACCTGGGCATGACGATGGGGGAATTTTTTAAAAGAACAGAGAGGATCAGACAGTGACTTCTGGTCTTGAAGCCTAATGTCTTCCCTCAAATGGCAGTGAAAGTCCCACCTTCTCCAAGAAGCCTTCTCCATTCCCTCTTAGTGGCTGCGCCTTTCCTCTGATATCTCCAATCTATATTGTGTAATATATATTGCTTGGACACACTTGTTTGCATGTTGTCTCCCCATTAGACTGTGAGCTTCTTGAGGACTGGAAATGTTTCCCCGCCTCCCCCCCTGCCCCCGTCTCCACCTTTGTGTTCCTAGCACGTAGCAGGAGCTGAATAAATGCTTGTTGCCTCGACTCGGAGAGAACTGCCTCTGACTGATAAACAATAACCTACTCCCAAAGTAGTGGTATAAGAAATAAGGCAGCAAACTGATGGGTACTGGACAGGGTTCTATGGCCAGCTATTGTTTGTCCTTCGTTTTCAAAGAGGATCAGTGACATTGTGGGTGACGTCTTGACTTTCGTGTGAATTGAAGTGAGGCAGAGTTGCACAAAATTGTTAGCCTCACTCTCTCTAAGTCACTGAAGTCCAGTGGCTGGTTGGCCATAGCCCAGGATACAGCAGATGACCTTGGTGTCTTCAATGTCCGACCAGGCTCTGAGTGCTTCACAGAGCCTGCTTCAGCTGCCTCCGTGGCCACTGAAAGAAACTGTCCTCTTCCTCCCATCCTACTGGAAGAAAGAAGTCTTTTCATGCCTGGGGTAGACATCCCCCTGATGACCAGCTAAACGTTCCCAAAGAAGGAAAGGAATTCATTTTCAGGTGGCTATGTGGACAGTGCAGGGCAGAACTATTTAACAGACTATAAATTATTTTGCCTAGGCATATTACCAATTAGGATGTGTCCAACATGACCTCAGACCCTTAGTCTCAATGATCTCATGGACATACAGGCATAAGGAAAGTCTGAGACTTGTCCTGGTACCAGACGGTTCATTCAAGAGCCCAAACAGAAGTGGCCTCATTGGTGGACTCCTACACCCAACGGGTCAAGGCAGTAACAACAAAAGAGGAAGCGGTGACTATTATTAGCCAAGCATTGGAAAATCGCTTCTGCCACTCCGTGGATGAGGGAGGGAGGGAGGGAGGGCTGCCAACCTCCTTTGGTTAGTGAAGACAATGGAAAAACTTCAAGGGCTCCTGGAAATCAATAAGCTGATTCATGTGATCAAGTGTTCATAATTACCGGGTTAAGTTAGAAACTGTCGCCTGGAGGATGAGCTTCTTGAGGAAAACATCTGGAACCATCCAGCCAGGCATGGATCCACTCTGCCCAGGGTCCACACCTTGCTGGATGTGCCAGACATAGTGTGCAGGTATTTGCAGAGTGGGAAATCTCCTAAGTTTGGACATATCTCCTTCTTAGACCATGGCGGGGGAGGGGCTGGGAAGGGTGGGTGGGTGGTGCTAATAATTACAGAATGGAGCTGTTGACGCATGAGTTGGCCAGAAAAGCCTAACCTGAAATGTTCATGGAAAAGCAGTGATTTGCTGGAGGCCGGATGAAGTGACATCTGCATTCTCCATAGGTTAAGGGCATTGCCTCTAAAGAGCCAAGCTGGGTTATAAGAGCACAGCACTCCATGTACCAAGTCGTGTGAGGCAATCAAGTTTCACAGGCAGGTAGGTGGATAGGTAGGTATGGTTGAAAGCCAATCTCCACATGACCCCACGACCCCGACCCAGAGAAGGGCAGTAGAAAAATGACTGGACTAGAATTCAGAAGATCTGGGCTCAAATATTGGCTCTGAAGCTAGCAGTGTCCCCTTGGGTAAAATCACCACCCTTTGGGACTCAGTTTCCTCATCTGTAAAATGAGGGGTTGGAGTCAATGATCTCTACAACCTCTTCCAGCTCTAAAAATCCCATTTTTCATGATGGGACGTGGTAAAGAGAGCCACTGCTGGACAGTGTACTTTACTAACCCATCAATGCCACAAAGAAAACTTTCTATTTATTGTTTGGTGAGTAAAGCAGCGTGAGTAGTAATGGACCCTGTGGTTAGAATGGTAGACTTCTGGAAATAACGCTTTTCTGCATGTTCCTAGTAAGAAAGCAATTCAGAAATGTGTTCAGGCCACTGCCTGGTCCCCATGCTCAAATACTTATGGGTGGTGTGGCTGGGGCAGGGGGTGGGGGGAGGAAGGAGGCGAAGTGGTGCTTCTGTCTTTCTCTACTCCCCGCCAATGATAACAGACAAGGTGAGTATCCTTCCCCATAGAAAAAATGGAGACCAAAGAGAAAATTAGGAAACATACATGTTTTCACAATTTAAAATTTAACAGACATAATACATGTAAACTGTCAGAAAATCCATAAAAATACAGTGCTGTGATATGTCCTTCCCAATCCATCCATTTATTCTCTGTTGGATTTCATTAGCATATTTTATAAGCCTACTCTGTTCAGCCCTTCTGGAGCCTAATTCACAATATAAACGTTACCCTATGTGGGAGGTGGGAGTAGGGAGAGAGGCAGAAGACATGTTATAATTGTGTTTGCCCATCCTCACATAAAAGCAAGAAAGACTCTAAAAATCCTAAAAATACATAAAATACTGAGCTTTAATACTGTTTGTCATCATATAGTGAACATGTTACTACTCTATGATACAGTAAAAGATATCTATAGCCACCAGATACGGTTATGGCTGAACGTACCCTTTGGCCATCTAGTCTTCTGTTAGCTTACAATATAATTAAAGCTGCTGGTGGAATCACATCAATAAATAGTGTTACAAAAGTAAATATTTGAAAAGACATCTAGACCACTAACTTTTGCCAGTGTATGTAGCAGTGACAGACTATATGTGCGTGTGTGTATATATATATGTATATATGTACATATATATACATATATACATATATATATATATATATATATATATATATATATATATATATACAGTCTATTTTGTTGATTTGCTTGTACAGAATCTCCTGCCTATCTTGAATGTGAATTCACTGAACACGTTTATAGAGTTTGTAGTCAGAAAGATTCAGGAATTTGTTTTAAGCAAAATGTATTAAAAGCCAGGGCAGATATAAGAGAAACACTATATGCCAAGAGTATGTCACTAGTCGATCCTTACTAATGGCAAGGGGAGGAGTAGCTGAGAAGCCCAAACCCAAATACCCTTATCTCCTTGCTTTAAGAGTTCAGAGAATAGGATCGTGACTTTCCTGATTCTACTGCTCTCTCCCTGACTCTTCCCAGCTCTGCGGAGTCCAAGGAGACTCTTAAAAGCCTCCTGATTTGGCATGCCTGCATCAAAGAAGGCACTGTGCTCTGGGAGCAAAGCAGAACTGCAGCAGCTCAAAAGAAATGTGAGACATGCAAATCTAGAGCCATCTCCACCCCAAATGTCCCTGTAGACTATGTGTGGCCAGCCTGCAATGGAGCCTTCTGAGCTCCTGCTGGTCTGATCAGCCATAGTCGGGCACATTGTACTATGACCTCAACACAGGAAAGTCATTCTGGTCTTCTTTGAACATGAAGGACAACAACCATTAACCCATGTCCTCTGCTCTCTCCTCAGGCGCTACACTTGCTCCATTCTAACCCTACCCTGTTTAACTGGGACTGTTGCAAAAAAAACAAACACACACCTAGGAAACACAACTTGAGACAAGCGGCAAATTACAAAACTAGAGAAAACCAAAAAACCCTACTATAAAGAGCCAGTATGCACAGAGACCTTTAACTTGAAAAGTCCTAGAGTGAAGATTATTTGGGAATTATAAGCTAGCCCCAGAGGGGCTGTGACTCCTTAGCCCAAAGAAACCAGGTTTTAGTGGATTTGTCTGAGGTTTTTGTTTTGCTTTGCTTTCTGTGAAGCGAATATAGTACTTTCCCCACATGCTAGGCTCTTATATCAAATACAGAAAAACGAATGGGAGAGCCGTTTGCTTGGAGGAAGGGAAGATAAAACAACTCCAATAACTAGCCCCAGAAATGCTGACAGAGAACATGAGGACAACACTGAAGGCAGCCTTAAAGGTCAGTGAGCCTGAAGTCTTGGAGCCTCAGAATCCAACTGGGCAGGAAGGAGGTGGCCTTGTTAGCCTCTAGGTCAAAAACAGGCTTCAACTGCCTGCAGTTAATGGAGAGAACACTGTGTATGTAATTGGCTGTGTTTGCTGCCAAAGTCACAGTTGGCATAGAATTTAAAATCTTGCTACTATTTCCAAACACTCTAAGGAAAATTTTTTTGAGAGTGGGGGCGGGGTGGTCATAGATTATAAAAAAAAAATGAGCCTTTCCAAAATAAGCATAAGTAATTTAAAGCAGCATTTTAAAATGAAGTGTAGTCATAATAAGATAAATAATACTATTTGTTCATCCTTCATATTCCAATTACAGTCAAAAAGAACCAAAATGAAGCAAACTCAAATTTTCTTTAAGAGCTAGAAAAGTCAGAAAAAATCATTAAACCTTTTTTTACATTTTCGTTTCAAAAACGAAACAAAAAACCTATATCTCTAACAAGACAAAATGAAGCCCTCCATGGTCATTTTGGCTTTAAAGCTGTAATCTGAAGATGAAGAATGAATGAGCAGATTCTGTCCTATTTGGTTTTTATCAGGTTACAGGCCTGAAGTTGGCCAGGAAGTGGTGACTGGGCTAGGCTGCAGCCAGGAAACAGCAGTTCTGTTTCTGGTCACTGCAAAAGCCCATTCATTGCCTTAACACTAATTATTTTCTTGGTGGCACCAGATATTTATGACTTCAGACTAAATTCTCAGCAAGTCAAAGGGGAATGGTGGGCATAAGCAGGCTGCAGCATGTCATTGGAGTGATTTCTATGAGAAATGGCATAAAGGACCTAGTGAGGATTTAGCATCCACCCATGTGAATAATTATAACTAAAAAAAGGGAAGGGCCAGTCACGTAACCTGAATGAAGAAAAGTGGGTGACCAGTTCAGAGGGTCCACTGGTACACCTACCCCAGGAAAAGAACAAAAGGAAGGCCTTCACCTTATTGAGGACTGGTAGAGAACACGGTCAAAAACTGCACAGGATGAGAACACACCCAAGAGTGGTGATGAGCAGCAATGGACAGAACACCCACACTGAGGAAATCACAACTGTCTAAGTTTCTAAATATCATAGAAAATGTTGTACTGTTTAGATTATATATAGATAGTAAAAGAAAAATAACCAGATATTATTGTTACAATAAAATTATATATCTGATCCAATAGCTTTTTAATAGCTCAAATTTTAATTTTCAAATGTAATAACTATAGAATATATTGGGAGACTTTCAAGATTTTTTTGCACCTTATCGCAACTAAAAATATAGTAAGCTTAAAAATGGCTAAAAACCATGAAATATATTTAGTACATTGAAAAAGTAAAAAAAATATTTACAAGGTTTTCAGGAAGAAGTGAATTTCTCAGATGTAGAGAAATCTTACCAATATTCAGGTAATGAGTAAGGTACGGGAAAAAAATGTATTATAATGGTTAATATTTTAAGGAGCCTGTTGCTCAATGATAACACAGGCAAAAATCATAACCACTATGTAAAAGCGTTTGAATTAACTTAGAGGCAGGGAACACTGGATTGCTCATGGCAATGGACAACAGTGAGGACGTAAGAAAATGAAATCCAAAGAAAATTCTCCTCTAGAGAGGACTCTTCATGGCTGCTTGGCCAATTCTTTTCACTAGAGCTCCTACCAACCAGCCTAAGCTACCGCCTTGAATTTTCTCATCTCCCCCTTGCCCTGTTCACCATCTGGCAGGAGAGGGTGATTAAGTACTGGAAGTGTGGAAGGATGAAGAGGGGAAGTGGGGCAGAGGATCCCAGCATCAGCCCTATTTCAGGGCTACAGTCAGTATCTTCCGTCTCTTCGACACAGGCCCCTTACTCAGTTTTTGTAGGACGGATATTTGTTCATGGGATATGTAAGCATGTGATAATTTGCATAGCAAATTTCAAAGGCATGACTTTAACAGAAATTATGTAATAAAGTTAAAAGTAATTATTATCTGGTTGACAACTTTTTTAAACTAAAATGTTTTATATTTGAAAACTTTCCTATAAAACTTTTGAGATGTAAATGGAAACGATCTTAATGAGTTAATAGCAAAAGATTAAACAACACTTTCTAACATGGTTCTTTCTCCTACAGTGGTTCAAGCAGCATTTATCTCTCTTTAATAACTTCCAGCACTTTGTAAATTCTGTTTTGGAATGCTGTGGCAAAATGAGGTCTCGAGTCCTTTACCAAGATGCTGCATAGTGGGGCTTTGCCAGCATTGGAAGGATCTTCCACATCCCATATCTCAGGCATACTGCAACCAGGCCTAAAAAAAATGGTTGCATGGGTTAAAAATGTTCATGCACATACACAATCTGGGAGTCAGAAACCCAGGATCTAATCCCATCTCTAGCATGAATATGCTACATGATTTGAGGAAAAGCTGTTTAGCTTCTCTGGATCTGAGATTTCTCATCTGTAAAGTAAGAAGGTTATTCCAGAGAGTCCCAAAAGATTTTTCTAGTTCTAAATTCTATGGCACACATAGATATAAATATGTGCATATGTACAAATATATATATATATGTATATATATATGTATATAAATTTCTTTATATACATAATGTATTAAGAAACACACTAGAATTTGAGAAACATCTCCAAGAGAGGTTTTATTTACTAAAAATCTGGGCATTTTAAAGTGTCACTGATAGCCCACATAAATAGAAAAGAGAAAGAAAAAAGGATAACCTGGACTGCTTTGAAAATCATCTGTGAGAGAATCATAGTGATATTTCATGATGTTTTTTAATTTAAAGGAATCTCAAGCAAACATACCCATACCCAAATAAAAGTTAATAAAAATTCTAGTATAAATTTAGATTTCTGGATTCTCTGTGCCAATGCCAGAGTACTAAAAGTACAGACACTATGAAAGTAGAAAATATTTTAAATCTAAACTTTTAAAAAGCCCACTGCAAATCAATTTAGCTAAATGGGATTTCCTTAACTTAAATGTCTCCCAGAATATTAAGTGAATTTGACATACAGCACCATCAAATACTATGAGATACCATCAATGGATTAAATTAACTTTTTATGATCCAATGAATGGGGAGTATTAATTGTGTTATATATACTCACTTGGTTCTTCTTATACACCATGACTCTTCGAGAATGTAATAGTTCACTCTTAATTTGAACAATTCCTGCTTCACTTCTTCTGCTGGTTTTCGACTGTACATCGAGTAAACAATTTTTGTTCTTGCCCTTTAAAAATAAATAATTGTGCAAAAGATTTTTTCAGATGAAAAAGAAAAACAGACTTTAAAGATATTAAATTAAAAGCTACATTTATATAGGAAAAATCGAATCCTTTCATCCAATCCTGTCAAAAAGCCTGAAGCCCACTCAGTAAACTGAAATACAGGAGGGTTTTCTCTGGTCATCTGCAAAGCAGAGAAAGTCAGTGGTTCTGGAACAGAAAAGGGAAGACAAGGAGGGAAGCTCCTGTGAGGGGTACCCAGCTGAAGTGAGGGGCATGCTGAAGTGAGGGCCCAAAGCAAGGGGGGAGGCAAGATGAGCTCCTGGGGGAGGGTATCTGGGAAATCTGGAAGCTCAAAGCAGAGAGAGCCGCAAGAGTCAATGGAAGCAGGACCCTGGGAAAGTGGGCAGAGAGGGCAAGGGATCCTCCCATGACCACATGGTGGACGGGCAGCAGGTCTGCCATTTCAGTCAGAGGACATGGTATCAAGGCTGGCTCTCTTACTATGGGACTGTGCAAATCCCCACACAGTGAATGTCATTTCTCTATGGCGCATAATTGAATCTTCCATCTCTATCTGGATCATACATGAGCAAAGAGGTGAGTGCACATAGCATACAGTGAAGAAAGAGTCGCTAGGAGTTTGTACTTAGACCAAGCAAGCTACGGGAAGACAGACACAGCCCTTGTTCTTCCAGGAATTCAACCTTAAATAACACCAATGATAAGGTCGTTAGCAAGTGTATGGGTTGACCATGAGGTGTGGAGTCAGGAGGACCTGAGTTCAAATGTGACTGCAGACATTTACGAGCTACGTGACTCTGGGCAAGTCACTTCACCCTGTTGTCTCCGTTTTCTCAACTGTGAAATGGGGATAATAACAGTACCTACCTCCCGGGTTGCGGTGAGGCTTAAATGATAGTAATTTCAAAACAAGTGCCTGACACATAGTAGGCACTATATAAATGCTAGCTACTGGTTATTGTAATAAATGATAATTGTATTTAATTATAAATATCATTATTCATAATAACAACACTACATAAATGCTAGCTATTGGTCATTATAATGAATAATTGTATTTATAAATATTCATAACAACAACACTACATAAATGCTAGTGGCTGGTTATTATAATAAATGGTAATTGTATTTAACATTTAATAATAAATATTATTCATAACAATAACACTATATAAATGCTAGCTATTGGTTATTACTATAAATAATAATTGTACTTAATAGTTAATAACAATCAATATTATTATTCATAATAATAATAACCTCTCCACCTCAGTTTTCTCAACTGTAGAAATGGGGCATCACCCTCTGTGATACAGACACACTGACCTCCTCTCTTTTCTTCACACACAACACTTAGTTTCCTGCCTCCATGCCTTTGTACTGGCCACCTGCCAGGATTGGAACAAACTGCTTCCTCGACTTTCCCTCAAAGAATCCCTCTCTTCCTTTAAAATGCAGCTCAAGCATGACTCCCAGCTTCCTTGTATTTAACCACTTTGTACCGGTTTGTACTTATGTACTTAGCTACTTGTCTTCCTCATTAAAATGTTAAGTTCTTGGGAGTAGTAATTGCTTCATTCTTTGAACTTGTACAATCAGAAGCTAGCTCAGTGCTTGGTCCACAGAAGGTTCTTATACCTAGAACCCAGGCAAGTGGTGCTGACCTCATTGGCGTATGTCTGTGAAACCTGGACAGTCTACCACTGCCATGTGAGGAAACTGAATCGCTTCCATCTGAATTGTCTTTGGAAGATTCTGAAGATCACCTGGCAGGATAAGGTACCAGACACTGAGGTCCTTCCTTACTCGAACTAAACTGCCAAGCATTCAAACTCTGCTCCAGAGAGCACAACTCCAATGGGCTGGCCATATTGTTTGAATGCAAAATATAAGCTTTCCAAAAGGAATATTTTATGGAGAACTCACACAGGACAAGCGCTCACAAGGTGGTCAGAAGAGATACGAGGACACTCTCAAGGTTTCTCTCAAGAACTTTGGAATTGACCGTGTGACATGGGAGACACTGGCACAGGACCATTCAGCATGGTGTTCCCACATCAGAGAAGGTGCTGTGCTCTATGAGCAAAGTAGAATTGAAACAGGTCAAAGGAAACAGGATATGCAGGTTTAGAGTATCTACCCCAAATGTTCACACAGACGATTTGTGCCCAACTTGTTGTAGAGCAGCATTCTGAGCTCGTATTGGTCTGATCAGCCACAGTCGCACACATTGAAAATTGACTGTAGCACAGGGATGTCACTTTGGTCCTCTTTGAGAACAAAGGACAACAACCAACCGGGTGCTTATAAATCTTTATTGACACATATTGTGTCATACTCCTCTTCCAATCTTAAGCCAGTCAGTTGTGTTTGTTCCATGTTTGGTTCTAACTATTGCTTCTTGGCCCTTATACAGGCTCCTCAGGAGACAAGTAAGATGATCTAGTACTCCCATCTCTTAGAGGACTTGCCACATTTTGTTGTGATCCACACAAAGTCCTTAGTGCAGTCAACAAAGCAGAAATAGATGGTTTTCTTGAACTCCCTCGCTTTCTTCCTAATACACTGAATGTTGGGAAATTGGTCTCCAGTTCTTCTGACTCTTCAAAAACCAGCCTGCTCTTCTGGCAATTCTTGGTTCACATATCGCTGAAGCCTGGCCTGCAGAATCTTAAGCATGTTGCTGTGTGAGATGAACACAATGTTCAGTAACTGGAACATCCTTTTGTGTTGCCCTTTTTAGGACTGGAGCATAAACTCATCTTTTCCAATCCAGTGGCCGCTGTGAGGTTTCCAAATTTGCCGACATATTGAGTGCAACACTTTTCAGCATCACTTTTTAGGGTTTTAAATTGCTCAGGTGGAATTCTATCACCTCCTCTAGCCTGTTAGCAATGCTTCCTAAGGCTCACTTGACTCCATTCTCCAGCATGTCTGGCTCTAGGTCAGTAATGGTTACTGGGGATGATTCAGATCTTCCTTGGATAGTTGTTCTATATATTCTTGCCACCTCTTCTTAATCTTTTCTGCTTCTTTTTGTCTTTTATCTTGCCCATTTCTGGATGAAATTTTCCTTTGATATCTCTCATTTTCTTGCAGAGATCTCTTGCCTTTCCTATTCTATTGTTTTCTTCTACTTCTTTGCATTGCTCATTTAAGAAAACCTTCTTATCTCTCCTTATTCTCTGGAGCTCTGCATTCAGTCGGACCTCTCTTTCCCTTTCTTATTTACCTTTCACTTTCTTTCCTCAGCTATTTGTAAAGCCTCCTCAGGCAGCCATTTTGCTTTCTTACTCTTCTTTTTCTCTGGAATGCTTTTTTGTTGCTGCCTCCTGCACAATATTGCCAATCTCTGTCCATAGTTCTTCAGGTTACCATATCTAATCCCTTCAATCTATTCATCTCTTCCACTTCATATTCATAAGGGATGTTAATTGGCTCATATCTCTATGGTCTGATGGTTTTCCCTACCTTCTTTGATTTAAGTCTGAAGTTTGTAATAAGCAGCTCATGACCTGAGCCATAGTCCCTCCAGGTCTTGCTTTAACTGACTGCATAGAGCTCCTTCACCTTTGGCTGCAAAGTATAGAATCAATGTGATTTCTATATTGACCATCTGGTGATGCCCATGTGTAGAGTGGCTTTTTGGATTGCTGTAAGAGTGTTTCCTATGACTGGCAAGTTATCTTTACAAAACTCTATTAGTCTCTGTCCTGTTTTGTTTTGTACGCCAAGGCCAAACTTGCCTGCTATCCCAATTATCTTCTGATTTCCTACTTTAGCACTCCAATCCCCTATGATGAATGTGACATCTTTGGGGGGTGTTACTTCTAGAAGATGCTGTAGGCCTTCATAGAAATGATCAACTTTGGCCACAGTGGTTGGAGCTTAGACTTGTATTAGTGATGTATCAGTTGGTCATTTTTTAAATTAGACCCCAGTATTGCTTTTCTCAACTTTTATTGCCTATTTGGGCTCTTCTCTTTCCTCTAAGGGATTCTTGCCCGTAGAAGTCTATGTACTGATCATCTGAATTAAACTCACCCATTCCCATCTATTTAAGTTTACTGACACCCCTTTAACTGATAAAAATCACAACTTATCCCTGCCTTAATAAAAAGTTACCTTGGCTTCATAGTCAAAAAATTTTTCATTTGATGACCAACTCTCAGATGTGTCAGACAGTCTCTATCCTGGGGCCCATACTGAAAGTCTTTCTGATAAAGTTTGTGTTATCCTGCATTGGCTTCAAAATTGTTGGCTCACTTTTATACACCAAGGAGACAACGGAATGTGTCAAAAGTCTTTGAATAATACTTCTTCAATGGATTTTCGTCTGCAATTCTAATTACAGGAAATATTGAGGGAACAAAAACAAACACTCCACATTATTGCCTGCCATGTTGACTTCTAAATTCTAGTCCCCAAAGACAAACTCAGACTTTGTTCAACTTGGAAGGAATAATACTAAATTGGAACACTGACCTCAAGCCTGCATCCTCATAATGTGGATGGTTAACAATGGGTCGTAGTGCAGAAAGTTTAACACTTGCCATTGTGGGCATTGCACCGGCAAAAACAGCATCTGAAAAACAAAAGGCCACTAGCGATCAATTTCCAAAGGAAATCATTTCAGTTCTGCCCACAGGTTCAGAATCTTCTCCTTTTAAATTAAACATAAAATTCAATTTATTATGCTTGAATTAACATAGGGAAGTATGACATTGCCACTAATTTCCTCTACAACATGAGAAAACAGAATAAAATTCACATCACAGAAATTAATGAGGTTTAAGGAAACCAGCAATGGAATTGAATATTAAAAAAGAAGAATTTTGAGACTATTTCTGGAAAGCACAATTCAACATTCTGAAGATCTCATGTGCCCAGAAAATGATGCGTCCTCAAACTTGGCCTAAAAACAAACATTATCTCTCTGTTTATCCTTACAATCATGGAGGCTAATATTGAAGAAAACAGAATCCAACTGAGGCAAAATGAGGCCTGGACAGATCAGACCCATTGTCTTCAGTCCAGAAGGGTACACAAAAGATTATAAGCAAATACATATGATATGGGGCAGCCAACTCAAGGAACAATGGTCACAAATAGCCCAAGCAAGGTCAAACGAGGGAAAGTGCATGATGAACTGCATTGATGCTATGATTTTAATTTCCTCAAACTAAAATATTAAAAACTTTATATTTTGTCTCAACATTTCTCAGTCTCATTTGATATAGTAAATGAATTAGGTTTAAATTTAAATGTTACTTGTGAATTCCAGTTCTTACTATTAATGAAGCCGATCCTTTTAGTTTGGACATAAGTTTTGTCTTTTGATGAGGGGAAAGGAAAGTGTGCAAAATAAGTAAATAGTAAGACACTGGCTGCACCCTCACACTTTAGAAACAGCCCCCCTAGTGAGAAGAGAAATGCCCATCATACAAATGTGGCATTTTCCATTCTGGCTCTCTACTTGGAGAACATGCTCCTACTTCACTTACACAAATGGCACCAAGTAAACAACAACTTTACATAATTGTACACTAAACTCAATTTTCAGATAATTACTATGTTTGTGAGCATGTTTGGATAAATTTACACTAGTAATTTACATTCCTCATAAGCAGTATTTCCCCGTTCTATTAGAGGGGAAAAACGCTGCAAGCAAAGTGACTGTTGTTTGTAATAATTTTTGAGCATACAAGATGATATCTTCATTAGGATCTTATTTGTACAAACATCTCAACCTCTCTAGGAATAAGAATAATAATAAATCTCATCTCAATAAGAACTTAGCTAATAGGAGGCTCAGAGTCACACACTTCTCACACTGTCTACAGACATTTATATCTGCTTAATTCAACAAGATATTTCGTGAGTACCTTCTCTATACAAGGTACCAACCATATGGGATGTGAGACTCAACCTAATATACTATTCAACATCTCTCCCTTCCTGTCTTCTTACTATCTAACTTCTTTCTGGACAAAAGATAGCCTTCAAAGTGTCCATTCTACTATGAGTGAACAATGGACAACTTAGTAAATGCACATAAAATTCTGGAACAATATATCATATTAAATTTTCTTCAAATGTTCAATAATTGATATTTTAATACCACCTTCCTCAACCAATTCACTTTTTCTAGGTGGATAACAAATTATATTCCATGAATGGATTTCTAGTATACATACAGAAAGGAATTTGTCACCAAAAGATATGGAACCTGTGAACACTATTCTCAGCAATAATTAAAGTACATAAAAATAGGTATATAATTAAAATTTTTAAAATTGAAATGAAATTTAGTCAAATAATGTTAATGCAGACATCTAAGAAATAGAATTAAACTGAAATGTGAGAACTACTAAAGTTAATTTTTGGACGTAACAACTTTATTCAAACTATTTTAAAATTGTATTTGGCAGGAGGATGCATAACTGGAGGGTCATAATCAAAGGAGGGTTCAAGAATTCAATTCAGTAAACATTTATTAAGTACTTCATATACAAGACACTGTGCTAGGTCTTACAGAAACAAGAAAGAAAGACAATACTGCCCCTCATCCTTCAGGAATGTGTCGTATGTTGTGTGTGTGTGTGTGTGTGTGTGTGTATGTGTGTGTGTGTAGCAGGGCAGAATAGTAAAAGCAACATACAAGTTAATAATATCCTAAGTCAAATGAGGGGTCAAAGAGAATACAGTAGCTTTCAGAGAGATTAAATTTACTGGGAGAAAGGAGAAGGAAGTCAAGGAAGAGGAGCATCTGGCATGTGACCTAAGTCAAGAGGGCATCCTAGAAGGCTCTGGACGTGTTCTGGGTGTGGGGGGTGGTACAAACAAATACAGGGAGGGATGAGGGAGGCAGGGAAAGACTGGAGGTGACCCCAGCCCAGCCGAAGGGGAATAATGTAAAACAAGGCTGAAAAACCTGAGGCTCACCATCTTGCAGAAGACCTTGAATGTCAGGCTAAGGAGTCCATGTTTATTTAACAAGCGATGGGAACGCCAGGAAGGTGATTGATGTAGTTAGTGGAAAGAGCCTTGGATAGGAGTCAGAAGACATGAGTGTGAATTCTGGCTTTGCCACATCTTACTTGGGTCTCTTTGGGCAAGTCATTTGATCTCTCTGACTCCATTTCCCTACCTGTCAAATGGGGATAATGATATCTACGCTCCCTACTTGGCAGCGATACTGAGAAGGAAACACTTTGTAAATCTTAAAAGTACTAAAATGTGCGCTGCTCTTGCTGAGCATGGAAAGGACAAGCTCAAGAGCTGGCCTCCGGCTGTGGGGTGGAGGCCAGAGTCAAAGGCAGACAGAAGGAGGCAGAGAGGGCAGTGGGGAGGCTGTTACAAAGGTCCAGGTCAGATGGAATGCAGATCTGATAGCGGCAGTGAGAGGGTGACCGTCTGGGGGGGGGGGTGCAGGGAGGGACATCAGGAGACAGTGAGGGCAAGAAAGATATGAAAAGGTTGTCTGGTTAAGGAAAATTGCCGGGATGGGGAAAGTGAGTCAAAGATGCTTTAAGCCAAGCTCCCTAGAAGAATAATGGTCTCAAGGACAGAAAAAGGGAAATTGGAAGGCGAAGATCTCTCTTGGGATAGCTGCAATAAGAAGGCCAAGGGCAGATATCCCATATATAGCTGGAAATACGGACCTAGGGAATGAGTCTGGAGAGATCTGGGGATCATAGGATCACAGATTTAGAGCAGGAAAGGACCTCAGAAGCAAGTCAATCAGACTTCATTGAACAAAGAACCTGAGACCAGGGAGGGGAAGTGAGCCGTGTGAGGCGGCACAGGTAGAAGGAGGCTGAGATTCTCTTCCAGCTCTCAGCCTCTTATAATCTGCACAGGGATGGTGATGGAAGTGATGGGAGTGGAGGAGATTGTCAAGGGAGCCAATAAAGGGGAAGAAAGCACGGGCAGAGACACATTTAGGAGATGGACAGAAGACCCAGCAAGGGATACTGAAAAACGAAACCTCAGTGAGACAGAAGAACCGGGGAAAGTAGTGTCATGGGAGCAGAGGACCAAGAAGTATCTCTCAACAGAACTAAAATACCTGCTAATGACTTCTGGTTCATCTCAACAGGAGCTCCTTCACCAACACTGACACAACCTGCTTCTAACTCAGCAGATGAGCTGGAAGTTCAGACTCACTAACTGGTACATCTCCAGGGCCAGAGGTGGGATCTGATTCCTGATTCCTTGACCAATCATTCTACCCACCCTACCAGGATGCCCCTCAAGGAACACACAGAGAATCTTCACTACACTCGGCTCTGGCGTCAGTGGCTGTGCAGGTTCTTCTACAGTGACATGGTGGAAAGCTTCAGAATAGTTATTACGCTGATAGATTTTCAGGGAAGAGATTCACATCATAGAGAATGGAGGAGAAAACACAAAAACAAGGATAATTTTTTTTACTAAACACAGCAAGAAGGGAGAAATGTGTGTGTGTGTGTGTGTGTGTGTGTGTGTGTGTGTGTGTGTACATGCACCAAATGGGAAACAGCCGGCTATGAGAACACCTTCGTGATAAAGGATCTAAAGGATCTAAACGTGAACTAAAGTCCAGTGAGCCAGTAATGCAGTGCTGCTAAGAAACATTAAATATGATTATGAAAACAAGTTTTGAAAGGTGACATGAAGAATTTGGATTAAAATTAAAATTTAGGAGAGATGTCAATGAATGAATCGCATAATCTTTTCCCCCTAAACTGTTCTGAAAATAAGACAGACAATTTATTTGGTGGATGGCTTGGTAATACTCATTCCTGGAAGGAAGGAAACAACCTTTGTGACAATTTTTAAAAATCCCACGTGAAAGACAAACCACGACACAACAACTTTTTACCTGGTTTGGTGTTAAATTTGATCCACTCAATGAGCTCCTCCTGTGGCAAATTGCTGAACTCCCCAATGATGCTCCACTGGTGCTGCAGGTTGGCAGAGCCTTGCACTGACATGATGGCTAATACAGCGAAAACAACGGTGCTGGGGTGCACTTTGCAAAAGAGCCACCCAAAGAGCTGGACCAAGAGAAACAGTTCATCGATCGTTTCTGATTGCTGACACAGCACTTGCTGTGGATGCCGGCGGAAGCCTCCCCCACAGAGTCCCTGCTATTAGGCAGATGAGCTCACAAACACTGGCCCTCAGCACTTCTAGGAGGGGGCTGCTCACTATAAATTGTGCGCAACAGGAAGACGAGGAAGGAGCAGACTCATCTGTCCAAAGGCTGTGTGTGTGGGATAGAGGGCAGAGCACTGAGCCAGAAGACCTGGAGGTAAGTCCCAGCTTTTAGCACTTGTTAGCTGTGTGACCTTGAGCAAGTTGCAGTGTGTGGCTCAGCATCCTCATCCACACAATAGTGAGGACAATCCTCACACGACCTACACGTCAGAGGGCTGTCGTGAGGATAAATGAAAAGTGTACAGCATGAACAGGAGAAGCCCTGTCCAGGGCCTCGGAGCTCATCTAGTGCAGGCCCTTTGTTCCAGAAGACATTAGAAACAATTTGGAAACAGATGCCAAGTAGGAAGTATTGGCCCCCCGGTACAAATTTAGAGGAGATTTGCTCAGCGTTCACAAATCAGCAAATAGTCACAACGGTTGTTCTGTGCTCAACACTGAGGACCAATATAATTGTGATTAACATGTTTTACAGTTCCATCTTAATGTGCTCTTATCAATACGATAAGTTCCCATGATTAATGCACAGATCTAGCAGTCTGCTCAGAGTCTACTATGCAATCAAAAGAAGTGTTTTCTAAGTAAAATATTTATATGTAAATAAATATCTAAAAACCCTGTATTTCTTTCTTTCTTTTTTTTTTTTTTTGCTTTTTGGCAGGGCAATTGGGGTTAAGTGACTTGCCCAAGGTCACACAGCTAGTACATGTGTCAAGTGTCTGAGGCCAGATTTGAACTCAGGTCCTCCTGACTCCAGGGCTGGTGCTCTACTCACTGCGCCACCTAGCTGCCCTAAACCCTGTATTTCTAATGTAAATTCACAGGTTGCCATGTGCATCAACTTAGACCTGGATAATACAGAACCAAAATAATGGTAAATTAATAAAAGATATTTAAAGAAAATTTGGAGGAATTGAAAGACTTTGAAAGTCTTATTAAACCAACAAACATGCTATTTTAAAAGGCCTGATCCTGGAAGGGAGATGTGAGGCAAGGCTATGGATGAACACAACTCCTTGCTTTTTTCTAATTAAATAACATATCATTTAATGCCACATGTGTGGGTAGAAGCTAGGGTAAAGGTCAAATATTCACCCAAATTCAAACAAAGGTTTGGTCAAAATTTGGTCAAACAAAAAGTTACCAATATTCTTTTCAGAAAAGCTTTTCCAAGTAAGCTCTATGTTTCACTAGCTGGCCGCTCTGTCCATCACACACACACACACACACACACACAGTGATTTGCAGGATTCTCTAGAAAGCAGAAGCAATCTAGCTCCTGCCCTATGACCAGCTTGTAAGAGAACCATTCTTTAAACAAATAGGGAACAAAGAAATGTGCATAATGCATACAAATTCTTTAAGTGAAGAGGGAATGAAAAAGGATTAAGCAATGTCAGGTGGAATTTCACAGGAAAAGGATCAGGTGAAAATATGGAACATTTAAAATTTAGAGTTACAGTTTTTAAAAGCGGTTTAATAGTTTTTAAACTGGAGGCAACTTGGTGATGAAAGGTAGAGGGAGTCTGTCATGGCTGTTCTAATTCCAAAAGTTTAAAACAAAAGTCTTACCTGTCTCGAGCAGATCAAAGAAGCCATGACACACATGTGCGGTGTCAGAAATAGTTTCAGTCTCATAATTAAAATACCAAGGACTGTATAAGCTAATAGTTGCAATGCATGATAAACCAACTGAAAATGAAACAAAGCACAAGTGTCAAACAAGAAATCGTTTTTACTTAACAGGGAAGAATTTTAAAGAATTAAACTTCCACACTTTAAAAGAAATGTACTACATTCTTTACAAAAAGGAATATCCTGCTTTTACTCATTTATTTACTTCTTATTTGGTAAAAAATTACAATCTAGTTATTAAATTGCATCAAATAATTAATGCTAGTCAGCTCAAATGTTCATTCAGCCAACACACATTTCTCCCTTCACACCACTGTCTTAGGCTGTCCTTCCCGCTAACAGAGCCCAGGCTATAGGATCACATAATCGGAGCCAGAAGGGACGTGAGAAGTCACTTTAGAGGTGATGGACCTGGGTCTCAGAGAGCTTAAGCGACTAACCAGACAGTAAGAGGTGGAGCTGGGATTCCAACTCAGTTTCTCAGATTGCAAATCCATCGGTTTAATCCTGATGCTAAGAGCAAAGTCAAAGGAGATGGGGAAGAAGGAAATGACTAGAACTCCATCCCAATTACTAATTCAGGAAGGCAACTGAGAGAAATGTGGGCTGCAAATGCAACAATGCTGTCTTAGGAGGGCCCGTTTCAATTTGTTAAAAAGAGAGATTACATCAAATGCTATATTTAATCAGTTGTCAAGCTGTATGATAGCAAGCTTTTATCAACTCCGAGATTAAGACATACATGCCATGGTTATTTGTGGATGACTGATGACTGCTCAGAGACAGTTAATACACTGATCTGAGAGATTTGGCCTCTTCGCTTCTGGGCACCGTATTTTAGGAAGGACATCGACAGGCTACAGTTCATCCAGAGTCGGGTGAGCCTGATAGCAATGACTTAAAACTATGCCCTTTAAGGATCCTTTGAAGGAACTGAAAACGTTTATTTACCCTGGATTTGATTGTCAACGTTAGTCAACAAGTGTTTATTGAGCGTCCGTTATGGGCCAGGTGCTATGATAAACACCAAAGACACAAGGACAAGCACAAATACAGTCCATGCCCTCAAGGCCACATTCTAATGAGGAAACAACACGCAAACAACTAAGCACACACAAGATGTGTTTCGAGTGGCTGGAAGGTGAATGTCAGAGGAAAGGCAGTGGCAGTGCAGGTGCGAGTCCATGAAGAAGATGGGATGTAAGTCATGAAGGAAGCAAGGGAACCCACCAGGTGGAGGGGAGGAGACAGAGCAATCTAGATAGGAGAAACAACCAGTGAAAAGACGCAGCATCACAAGATGGAGGGTCACGTGCAGGAAAGAGAAAGGCCAGTGTGGCTGCATCATGGAATACTTGGAGGGGAGTAAAGTGTAAGAGGGCTGGAAAGATGGGAAGGTACTAGATCACGAAAGGCAAGGATTTTATATTTGATCTTCAAGGTAATAGGAACCCACTGGAATTGAGTGAATGGGAAAGTGCTTTAAAGTATTACTCTGGCAGCTGAATGGAGGACAGACTGGTGGGGGAGAAACCTGGGGCATGGAGACCAATCAGGACACTACGGCTATAGGACCTGCATGAGGTGAGTGAAGAGAAGGAGGCGACGCAAGAGACAGCGCAAAGGCAGAGATGGCCTAAGGGGCTTGACGTGGAAGAGACCTTGCCCTCAGAGGCTACACGGGCAGATTTCATTTGTAGAGAACTAAGAAAGCAGTTCAATCAAGGCTTAGGGCCGCCCCAGATTGGAGTCTGCAACACCACCGAAATTCTCCAAAAGATGAGGGTGAGGTGGGCCTCCATGACGCCTGGGGAGCCTTCTGACTGCAACGCTCTCTGATTTGACAAAGCCAGGCTGATCCATGAGAAGATGAGAAGGTGACCCTTTGGTGGCTCCCATAGCCACTGGAAGAGCATGAACAGGAAGGAAACCATGTGGGCTCTTAGAAGTTGCTGTGCTGGCAGAGTCCTGGCAGGATTTCCTGACCATGAAGCTCCTCAGAGCATTATCAGATGAGAGATAGTAAATTCAAAGTCACATGAATCACACTCTAACGTACTTCTTTACACAGTGACCCTGGTCCAGAAAATCTAAATGACAAACTAACAGTGACCACATTTGCACAAACATCCTTAATTTAGCCATATAGGTAAATAATAATAAAAAAAAACCTTATGCATATAAAACATTTACCTCTCCATGGTCAAACTGGTGTTTCCTGGAATTTAAAAAGAATAAAATAATTAAATTATTATTGGAACAGCTAAATAAAAAGCTTCATGAAGAAAATTTTTGAAATAAAACTTTCTCCTGTCAAACCACGAACACAAAACATCAATCGTAACAAGCAACAAAAGCACACAAGACACAAAGGTCGCTCCACCCCCTAAATGAGTTCTTCGGTCAATCGGCCACTTCCAGTTCCTGGGTCATTTCCATTACCCCTTATTCGGTGCCCACAAGTCACACGGCACATGCTCAGGCCTCACAGGCATTCTTTGGGCCCTTGCTGCCATCATGGCCCCTTTCTTTTCCTTTTCCCCTCCAAGACTAGACCCCTCAGAAGTTGCTCACTCACTGCGGGAGGCCCATGAGATGCTCATGATTTTGTGCAAGCCGAAGCTCAGTGCTCAGTCCTTTCCATCCCCAACCCCCTCACCTGTTCACTTGAGGAAATGATCACAGAGCCCACAATCCTTAGGCAATAGTTGCAAGACTTTATCAAGTTCAAAAACGGAGGCAAAGAAGGAAATGAAACTGCAACGTCCCTCTTTCTACCAGCACCACCTCCATTTTACGCACAGTGAGGCTTATAACTTTCTCTTCCACTGGTAGGTTACACAGAGAGCATGTCAGTCATGGTACTAAAGGTCTGAGCTGCTCCTGTAGACATGAGCTCTGCTTCTGCCAACAGCACCATCCAGGGCATGTCCTGGAGCTGCCCAAGATGGCCAGCTTTTCTCTAGGGCTCCCCTGAAATAAGTGACCACGAGAGGCAGGGAGGCCCTACCATAGAGAAGGGCATAGCCTGCATCTGGGTCCTTAATTCTTTTTACCTGCTCCTCAATTTCCAAATGTTCTGGGCAGAGACAAAGTCATAACCACAACAAGCTGCTGCTGGGTGGAAACCAATCTGTTCTCAGAATGAATGACTGAGACCACAGGATCATAGGTCAGAAGATGGAGGGGAGGGGGGCCTGAGAACTCATTTAGTCCAACCCCAGATGGGTTAAATAAACCGAAATGATGTGGATATTAAGGGGCAAAGGGCAGGGTGAGGGGTTGGACCATAGTTCCTTCAGTCCAAATCCCATACTCCTTTCACTGACCCATGTGTAAAATATCCTCAACCTCCAACCTGCCCACAGTACTCAGGGGGCACCATAGCCATACACCAGGCAAGCTCCCTTTGGACAGGGGCTGCCTCACTATTGTCTCTGTGTCCCTGAGCCCAGTACAGTGCCTGGCTCAAATGCCTGCAGAAGACCACAGATATAGGAGAAGTAGGGAAGAGGGCCATAAGCCCAGAGGTCTATCTGGCCTTGGAGAGCATGGAGCAGCGATGGACTGCAGGGTGTGTACAAAGCACTGGGTTGGATGCCAAAGTGGCAGTATCACATATTTTCATTTCATAGTCGCAGCTTCACAAAAGCCCCTCAAGGAGAACAGGGAGGATCAGAATTCTCCTTCGTGTACAGACAGAAGAGATTTCCTCGCCAGGGAGGACTCAAAAGCGCAGCATCAGCCAGTGTTCCAGACTGTCCCTGTGCTCATGAATTTGTGGAAGACGAGTTCAGAAATCCACGATTTTGGCGTTTTATAACAAGACCAGGGACAGCAGAGAGGTTCAAGCAGTAACAGCGTGAAGGCGTGGTTTCTGTGTTATATGTCTCATATGAGAGGTTTCTAGGTAAGGCTTCAGGCAGGGTGGAGAGACAGTATGGTACAGTGGATTGAGAGCCAGCCGTAGAGTCAAGAAGATCGGGGTTCAAGTCCCGTCTCTGACATGTACCATCTGGATGATCCGGGACAAATCACCGAGACTCTCAGTTCCCCAGGGAGCTCTCAAGGATTCTAAGCAACAAAGCACATGCTGATGTACATTGGGAGAGGGAAGTTTCCCAACAGGAATTCTCTAACTCGGATGAAATCATAGTTATAGGACAAAAGGGTGGGAAGGAAAATAATCTGATGCTAGGTAAAAGGGGGTAGACATCAGCAAATAAAGGGAAGGAGAAGCTTCACTTAGAACTGAACGTGGATGACACAAAACCTGAATAATAAAATACTAAGTAGCAGATGTGAATACAGAAATTAATAAAAATGAATAACATATTTACCTTATATGTGTACGCTGCTTAGACAACACACACAAAATATCACTGACAGTCTGTGAACAGAATTTTTGAAACTTCAGATTAGTAACACTATTTTCCAGCATTTATACTTTCTACATGAAAAAAATGAATAGTATAAAGATAAGGGAGAGTCAGAACACTAAAGAGAAATTCTTTTTATGTAAGAAGCGTTTTCCCCTTTAATTACAAAAATTCTGGATAACTAGCTCAAGGACTGACATTCCTAGGATTTAAGCACATCTTACCTCAGTACAAGAGCTAGGAAAGATCTCCTAAAATTTACAACAAATAATGAATTTATCTTAACCTCCATGATCAGAAACAATCTCACCAGTTTCCCCAACTCCTTTTCCAATTTATAGTAATGGCAGCCCTACTCTCCTAAGGCACCCATACAGAAAACGTGAGCATGGACACTCCCTCTTCTTCCCTCCCACTGGTATCCCATGAAGTGCCAAGCTCTGTGGAGTCTGCCCTTTAAGCCTCCTCCACCTTTCCCATCAATTGCTGCACCAGCCTCAGGCAAATTGAATTCATGTAACCTGACTGGGGTAGAGAGGAGGAAAAACAAACTCAAAGACCTCCTTCTGGGCTGGCTTTGGGTCACGTGTGAGAGCCTGGACACAAGACACGCAGAAAACAGGCAAAATCAATGGGTACAGATCTAGAGACACTAAAGTATGTATGGGTGTTACAGCAATTCACCAAGTCCAAACCTACCCTTCTAACAATCGCGGCAAATACCACAAGAACAACCGGAAGTAGCAATGTCGTCGTGTACCTCAGCGGAGTCTGAAATTCAAAAAGGCATTTGAAGTTGGTGGATTATTTTGCTTCAAAAGCAATGCTCAAAATGTGAAAATAAGTTAAAAAGAAATCCCAGGATGGAAATTTAACAAACCACTGAGTCCTGTTTTCCCATTAACTTCCACCAGAAAATTGTATGTGCATTTCTGTGAAAAAGTCTTCCCTAATATAGGGTTAAAAACGTGATACTAAATCTATTTCCCAAGTGCTTGTTAGGCTTAAATAGTAAACATTTGTGGCCTGAAAGATTACTATCCATTTTTATGTTTGCTATTCTTCTTTCTGACTTAACCAGATAGGAAATTGAATATATTTTTTCTTCATTATCATACAATTTCTTTTTTTTTTGGTGTAGCTTTTCTTTATTAATTTTTTTGATTTTTAGTTTACAACACTCGGTTCTACATAATTATGAGTTCCAGATTTTCTTCCCCTCCTCCCCACCCCCCAAGACGGCATGGAATCCGATATATCTTCTACGTATAACTTCACATTGAACTTATTCACACAATAGTCAAGTTGTGAAGAATTATGACCAATGGAATGAATCATGAGAAAGAAGAAACAGAACCAAAAAAACTCCCCAAAACAAAAACAAAAGTGAGTAAAAAAAAAAAAGGGAAAAAAAGGAGAGCATAAAGTGTGCCTTAATCTGCATTCATACTTCATAGTTCTTTCTCTGGATGTAGATAGCATTCTCCATCGTGAGTCCTTTGGAGTTGTCTTTGCACCTTGTGTTGCTGAGAAGAGCAAAGTCTATCAGGGTTAGTCCTCACGGACTCCATATATCTGTGGTTGTGTATAATGTTCTCCTGGCTCTGCTCTGCTCACTTAGCATTATATCATGTAGGTTTTTCCAGGTTATTATGAAGTCCGTATCATCCCCATTTCTTATAGCACAATAGTATTCCATTATCTTCTTATACTACGACTTGTTCAGCCATTCCCCAATTGATGGGCATCCTCTTGATTTCCAATTCTTAGCTACTACAAAAAGAGCCGCTATAAATATTTTTGTACATATGGGTCCTTTTCCCACTTGTGTGATCTCTTTGGGATACAACTGTAGAAGTGGTATTGCTGGGTCAAAGGGTATGAACATTTTTATAGCCCTTTGGGCATAGTTCCAAATTGCTCTCCAGAATTGCTGGAGCTGTTCACAACTCCACCAGCAATGTAACGATGTTCCAATTTTCCCACATCCTCTCCAGCATTTATCATTTTCCTGTTTTGTCATGTTAGCCAATCTGACAGGAGAGATGTGGTACCTAAGAGTTGTTTTGATTTACATTTCTCTAATCAGTAGTGATTTCAAGCATTTTTTCATATGTCTATATATATCTTTAATTTCTTCCTCTGAAAACTGTCTGTTCATATCCTTTGACCATTTAACAATTGAGGAATGACTTGTATCCCTATATATTTGGCTCAGTTCCCAGTATATTTTAGAGATGAGGCCTTTATCAGAGACACTGGTTGTAAAGATTTTCTCCCAATTTTCTGCTTCTGTCCTAATCTTTGTTGCATTGGCTTTTTTATACAAAAACATTTCAATTTAACATAATCAAAATTATCCATTTTGCATTCTGTAATGCTCTCTATCTCTTGTTGGGTCATGAATTCTTCCCTTTCCCATAAATCTGATAGGTAAACTATTCCTTGCTTTCCCAAATTGCTTATAGTATCAGCCTTTACTCCTAAATCATGAACGCATTTTGACTTTATTTTGGTATATGGTGTAAGATATTGGTCTATGCCCAGTTTCTGCCCTCCCATTTTCCAATTTTCCCAGCAGCTTTGTGAAATAGTGAATTATTAGCCCAGAAGCTGGCCTCTTTGGGTTTATCAAAGAGTAGACTGCTATAGTTGTTGACTTCTCCATCTTGTGTTCCTATCCTATTCCACTGATCCACAACTCTGTTTCTTAGCCAGTACCAGGTAGTTTTGATGACTGCTGCTCTATAGTACAG
Organism: Trichosurus vulpecula; assembly: GCF_011100635.1. Classification (NCBI taxonomy): domain Eukaryota; kingdom Metazoa; phylum Chordata; class Mammalia; order Diprotodontia; family Phalangeridae; genus Trichosurus; species Trichosurus vulpecula. The sequence continues at coordinate 187,227,214 of NC_050581.1, read as the reverse complement.
TTTAATATCTGGTATGGCTAGGTCACCTTCCCTAGCATTTCTTTTCATTAATACCCTAGATATTCTAGACCTCTTGTTCTTCCAGATGACTTTTGTTATTATTTTGTCCAGGTCTGTAAAATAATTTTTTGGTAGTTCAATTGGTATGGCACTGAATTGATTAATTTAGGTAAAATTGTCATTTTTATTATATTACCTCAGCCTAACCAGACCAACTGACATTTTTCCATTTATTTAGATCTGACTTTATTTGTGTTAAAGTGTTTAGTAGTTACGTTCATATAGTCCCTGGGTTTGTCTTGGCAGATAGACTCCCAAATATTTTATAGTGTGTACAGTAACTTTGAATGGAATTTCTCTTTCTATCTCTTGCTGTTGGGCTTTGTTAGGAATATATAGGAATGCTGAGGATTTATGTGGGTTTATTTTATATCCTGCAACTTTGCTGAAGTTGTTTATTCTTTCAAGTAGTTTTTTACTTGATTCTCTAGGATTCTCTAAATAAATCATCATATCATCTGCAAAAAGTGATAATTCAGTTTCTTCTTTGCCTATTCTAATTCCTTCGGTTTCTTTTTCTTCTCTTATTGCTACAGCTAACATTTCTAGTACTAAATTGAATAGCAGGGGTGATAATGGACATCCTTGTTTCACCCCTGATCTTATTGGGAATGTATCTAGCTTATCCCCATTACAAATAATGCATGCTGATGGTTTGAGGTAGATATTATTTATAATTTTGAGGAAGGCTCCATTTGTTCCTATGCTTTCTAGTGTTTTTAATAGGAATGGGTGTTGTATTTTGTCAAAGGCTTTTTCTGCATCTATTGAGATGATGATATGGTTTCTGCTAGTTTTGTTGTTGATATGGTCAATTATGTTAATAGTTTTCCTAATATTGAACCAGCCTTGCATTCCTGGAATAAATCCTACCTGATCATAGTGTATTGTTCTCGTGATAAGTTGCTGCAACCTTTTTGCTAATATTTTATTAAAAATTTTTTCATCAATATTCATTAGGGAAATTGGTCTATAATTTTCTTTCTCTGTTTGACTTGTCCTGGTTTGGGTATTAGTACCATATTTGTGTCACAAAAAGAATTTGGTAGGACTCCTTCTTCACCTATTTTCCCAAATAGTCTACAAAGTATAGGAATTAATTGTTCTTTAAATGTTTGATAAAATTCACATGTAATACCATCTGGCCCTGGAGATTTTTTCCTAGGGAATTCATTGATGGCTTGCTCAATTTCTTTTTCTAAGATAGGGTTATTTAGAAATTTTACTTCCCCTTCTGTTAACCTGGGCAATTTTTATGTTTTTGTAGATATTCATCCATATCCCTGAGGTTGTCAAATTTATGGGCATACAACTGGGCAAAATAATCCCTAATTATTGTTTTGATTTCCTCTTCATTAGAGGTGAATTCACCCTTTTCATTTTTGATACTGGTAATTTGATTTTCTTCTTTCTTTTTTTAATCAGATTGACCAAAGGTTTATCAATTTTATTGGTTTTTTCATAAAATCAGCTCTTTGTTTTATTTATTAATTCGATAGTTTTCTTGGTTTCCATTTCATTAATCTCTCCTTTGATGTTCAGTATTTCTAATTTGGTATTTAATTGGGGATTTACAATTTGTTCTTTTTCTAGCTTTTTCAGTTGCATGTCCAATTCATTGATCTCCTTTTTCTCTATTTTATTCATGTAAGCATTTAGTGATATAAAACTTCCCCTAAGAATTGCTTTTGCTGCATCCCATAAGTTTTGGTATGTTGTCTTATTATTGTCATTCTCTTGAATGAAGTTATTAATTGTTTCTCTGATTTCTTCTTTGGCCCACTCATTCTTTAGAATTAGATTATTTAGTTTCCAATTAATTTTTAGCTTATTTTTCCATGGTTCTTTACTACTAATAATTTTTATTGCATCATGATCTGAAAAGTATGCTTTGACTACTTCTGCCTTTCTGCACTGGATGGTAAGATTTTTATGCCCTAGTACATGCTCAATTTTTGAGTGTGTGCCACGTACCGCTGAGAAGAAAGTATATTCCTTTTTATCCCCATTCAGTTTTCTCCAGAGGTCTATCATATCCACCTTTTCTAAAATTCTGTTCACTTCCTTAACTTCTTATTCTGTGGTTAGATTTATCAAGTTCAGAGAGGGGGAGGTTGAGGTCTCCCATTATTATAGTTTTGCTGTCTATTTCTTCCTGTAACTCCCTTAACCTCTCCTCTAAGAATCTGCATGCCATACCACTTGGTGCATATATGTTAAACAATGATATTGCTTCATTGTTTATGGTGCCTTTTAGCAGGATGTAGTGTCCTTCCTTATCTCTTTAAATTAAATCTAGCTTTACTTTTGCTTTATCTGAGATTAGGATTGCTACACCTGCTTTTTTTACTTTAGCTGAAGCGCAATATATTTTACTCCAGCCTTTTACCTTTACCCTATGTGTATCCCCCTGTTTCGAATGTGTTTCTTGTAAATAACATATTGTAGGATCATGGTTTTTAATCCATTCTGCTATCTGCTTCCGTTTTATGGGAGAGTTCATCCCATTCACATTCACAGTTATGATTTCTACCCTCCCTCTTGATTCCCCTCCCTCATCTGTTTCCCACTTGCTACTTCTCCCCTCCCTTCTGACCACCCCCCTCCCTTTTTCCCCTTTCCCCTCCTACTACCTGTAGGACAAGTTAGATTTCTATACTTATCAGGGTATATTATTCCCATCTTGAATCAGATCAGATGACAGTAAAGCTCAAATACTGCTCTTCTCCCTCCATTCTTTCCCTCTACTAAAATGTGTTTTTGTGCCTCTTCATTTGGTGTAATTTACCCTTTTCTACTACCTCCTTACCTCTTCTCCCATAACCCTCCCTTTACATCTCTTAATTATGTTTTTTATCCTTATATCAGTTATTTTATACAGACATTCACGTCTATGTGCATCCCTTTCAATTGTCATAATAGCTGTACTATTCTCAAGACTGACATATACATGTGTGTATATATATATATACATATATATAAGTGTATATATATATACATATATATACATGTATATATATATATATATATATATATATATATATATATATAGATAACACATACATAAGATGATATAATCCTATATAAAGATGCAAATAATTTGCCCTTATTGATTAATAAGGTTTGTGGGGTTTTTTCCCCCTCTGTTTACCTTTTTATGTCTCTCTTGAGTTTTGTATTTGAAGATCAAATTTTCCATTGAGTTCTGGCCTTTTCATCAGGAAGGTCTGGAATTCCCTTATTTCCTTGAATGTCCATCTCCTTGCCTGAAAAATTATGCTTAGTTTTGCTGGGTAGTTGATCCTTGGTTGTAGTCCCAGCTCCTTTGCCCTTCGGAATATCATATTCCAACTTCTCCTGTCTTTTAATGTAGAAGCTGAGAGATCCTGCATGATCCTGACTGTAGTTTCGTGATATTTGATTTGTTTCTTTTTGGCTGCTTGCAGTATTTTCTCCTTGACCTTGTAATTCTGAAATTTGGTTACAATATTTCTTGGTGTTTTCAATTTGGGATCTTTTTTAAGAGGTGATCGGTGGATTCTTTCAATGACTACTTTACCCTCTGATTCTAGGACCTCTGGGCAGTTATCTTTGATAATTTCTTCGAAGATACTGTCAAGGTTCTTTTTTACGTCGTGGTTTTCGGTAGACAAGTATTTCTTAAATTGTCTCTCCTGGACCTATTTTCCAGGTCAGTTGTTTTTTCAACCAGATATTTCACCTTTTTTTCTATTTTTTCATTCTTTACATTTTGTTTGACTACTTCTTGATACCTCATAGAGTCATTAGCTTCCACTTTCTCAATTCTAATTTTTAATGAGTTGCTGACTTCATTTTGCTTCTGAGTCTCCTTTTCCAATAGGTTGATTTTACCTCTCTGGGTATCATTTTCTTTATTTAGATTCTGAATCTCCATAGTCATTTTGCCAATCTTATTTTTTAAGGACTTGATTTCATCAGTGTTTTTTTTTTTCATTTTTTCTTTTCCCTCCCTAATTTGGTTTTAAAATCCTCCTTTAGCTCTTCCAATAATGCTTTTTGGACTTGAGACCAGTTCACATTCCCTTTTGAGGTATCAGATGTGGGTATAGTGTCATTGCTATCCTCTTCCAAATTGGTATTTTGATCATGCCCATCTCCATAAAAAGAATCAATGGTCCTCGGTTTTTTTTGTGTTCTTCATGTTGGTTAGCCTTTTCCTGGCTTTATGATGAAGTTCTGCTTTTGGGGCTCAGGGCTCTCTGTCCCAGTTTTCTTATTCTGGAGACTGTGAGTCTAGTTACTGGCTTTGTGTATTATAGCCTTCAGTTTCCTGAGGTGTAGGGGAGGGGTCTGGCTGCCTGAAGTCTCCTCTTCCCCAGGGGCTGCTCTGTAGCACTACTGCTCTTCAGCAATGGTCTCAGCTGTTTGTTATTTGTGCTGGTCCCCTGGGGGTGCAAGGGTACATCTGGGCTCCTGGTGTTGACCCCTGCTGGCTGTGCCCCTCTGGGACTCAGGAACTCCCACTGCTTGGCCACTGAAGCCCCACTTCTGTCTCCTCTATTCCAGCATTTTTTCTCGAGGAATTCTCTGGGTCAGGGGGGAGGGATTAGAGCAATTTACCTGGACATTATGTCTCCCAGAAGTTCAAGAAGACACGTTTCATACCTCTGGGCTGCAAGCCTCAAGAGTTGCTGTCTCATGACTGGTGGCATCGGGCTACTGCCTCTCCTCACTTCCACAGACTCCCGTCCTGTGTTGGGAGGCCTGGGGATCTCTGCCAGTTTCGGGCACCCAGCTTTCTCCCAGCCTGTCTCGTATAATGGTTTCTGCAGCTGCTTCCGCTTTGGTGCTGTTTGGAGCAGCTCTGCACACTGAGCGCTCTCCCAGCCTACAGACTCGTCCCGTCAGCCTTTCAGACTCTCCTGGCTTGGAAATTTGCCTCACTCAGACTGCTTGTGGTTTCTAACTCTCTCAAATTTTCTCAGATTCACTTTTTTATAGGAATCTGACAGAATTTGTGAGAGAGCTCTGGTAAGATGCTATTTTCACGTGGCCATCTTGGCTCCACCCATATCACATAATTTCTAAAAAATTTATACTTAAAATGTTAAAGGTTGCACTACCATTAATATCTAATCCTAGACCTTTATTTGTGTGAAAAACTCTTGCAGTGTTACCAGGAACAGCACTAACACCTTTCATGCTGTATGTAGTTCTATTTAGGGGGGAACACAAAGGGACCCACAGGAAATACTGATCAACGAAGAAACTCTACCGTGTCAGAGGGAAAAGACATTTTGACTCCTTTACTTGGGGATGTGTAGGTGAATGAGCTAAGTAGTTTACCAAAAAGTCCCAGCACTTAGGAAGCCTCTCTCCCCTGGCATGGAGGAATGTGGCTCTGCACACTGAAGAAACTGAAATATGTGACAAAAATAAATATTCATCTATCTATTATCATCCTGTTTTGCTGAATGTTTTGCTTAAGTAGCATTCTGCTACAAAAGTCTTGACAAAGTGTGGGCTTTGAAATTTCCAAAGTGACCTTCATTTGTTTCTCTGACATCATCCTAAAATCTATTTCAACAAAATAATCAATCACTCTGATATCTGAAGCTAGAATCTCTTTAACAAAACTGCAATGTCCTCTAAAAGAATATTTATAAAGAGAGCAAGAAATCGGTCTCAAAGCAAACCTGTCTTCTATGGAAAGCCCATACCACTTTTGGTTTTACAATCATTTAAAATAAAATTAGTCCTTATTCTGTAACAAGTATATAGTTTGTTCGATGCTTTACACAAAATTAATAACAGTAATAATAATGATGGCACGAACATGACATTTTCAGGTTTCCAAAGTGCTTCACCTCTCTGATCTCATTTGATCTGTGTAATGAATCTGCCATTGTGTTATGCCCATTTTACAAATGAGGAAACAGAAGCTGAGAGAGGTTAAGTGGCATATCTCAGGTCCCACAGCTACAGAGGGAGGATTTGAATTCAAGTCTTCCTGACATTAGCAAATCCTTACAGAGTCTGTATCCTAAAGACAAAATTAGACACCAGCTAAGCAGAGCTTTCACTGCCAGAGGAGAGAAGATAGAAGGCTTGGGAAGGAGAAAACAAATGGTTACTTCAGTACTTAAGGATAAAAGAGCCCTTTAAGAGCTCTTTTTGTATCTACGATCTTGGCTAAGTACTGTAATGCGGTTTCTTTTATTACTTGAGGATTTGACTACAAATATCAGAGAGGATTTCTCTCACCTTGTTCTTTCATCACTAAGACAGTAGAGAATTTCAATAACCATTTCTAGGTTTCAAAGCACCTTGACTCATTGGCCCAAGGCTTAATCAATGATCTGATATTTCTTAACACAATTCAAATCTGCTTCGGAGGATGGACATTCGAGGCCATTGTGTCCAAACCCCTTACTTAAAGATGAGGAAGATGAGGCACAGAGAGGGTGAGTGAATTGCCCAAGATAATTAAAATATGACTTTTTTCAAGCATCTCACCATAAATCACAGAAAACAAATTTACAGACAAGGTTTCAAATCCTGTTTTCCAGTGAACATAGCTTGCATTTACAACTGTCTCTTGAAAATGTTTTATGTTAATTTGTTATCTGTCTAGCTAAGTGGGGTGGGGGGAGGGTCAGTACTATCTTCCAAATAAATGAAGGAATGAAGCAGAAAAAGCAAGATTTAGACTCAACAACAATCTTCGTCCAATGTTTCCTCCACCATTTTACAGATGGAGAATCATAACTGACTTGTGCCCAGTGACCCAGAGACTGACTGGCCTGGGCACAGTCCACCAGATCACACACTGCTTGTCCCTGAACACCTAAATGCCGGAATGATAACTTCACAAAGTGAATGATACTTTAAAGACATGGAAGGCCTCCAGAGAATAAGCAAAGAGCTGAACATTGAAGGGATAGGTTTGACTCTTGAATAAAGTCTACCTAACGTCCTTCCATTTATTTCTTCATCTACAAACTACTAACTTTACCTTATTCTTTTTCTACTTGTCAAAAAAAAAGGAGTCCACCTTAAAGCACTCTTGTAGTAGCAATTAGATTTGAAGATCTTTCCCACCCATTAATGGGCCATGTAACCTGTTTACCTCACAGGAAGCCTAAGTTACATGTGGTAGGAGGAGCTTCCTGACAGGAAAAGGAAGTTATGTCACAGAAAATGTTGAGAGAGAGAGCAAGCAGTTATGGCTGCTAATGGCTGCTAACGGCCATCCTCGTGATGGTTAAAACTGAACAGGCTGACTTAGCTGTACTGTGAGTTTGTTTTGGGAAAGACCACAGCAGGGGGCTGGAGAGGTTTTGGGATGGTGAGGCTTCAGGCTGTTATGTGGTGTTTTAAGCTCCTTGCTGGTGTGATAAAGTGGGCTGACTGGCTGTGGGAGCTGAACATTTGCTTATGGGATATGATTTTCTGATGTCTGAATAAATGTTATACTTCTTTTACCTTCTATATGGAATCTCATACTTTGCAATACAGAACTACATAGGCATATTCACAATTATCGTTGATATTGTGTTTATTGCCTTACTGTTTCAACTCTGCAGAATGACCTCACCCTGATGCAGGAGTGCCTTCATGTGCAAAATATATGGCTAAACAGAGTGTCACAGGCACCAAGAAAGTACCGTTGGAAGCACATTCTCACCTCTTTTTCCATGAAGTCAAACTCTGCAGCACAGGTGTACATTAAAGTGTCAAAATCCTTGTAACTGAAGAATTTGGATGTTAACAAGTTGCTTATGTGAGCCTAACAAAAAATAAAGCACAAGGCAATTCGGTTAGGGATTCTTTAAGACTTTATTGCCGACACCTAGAGATAATCAGCAGGGGCTTTCTTGCCACCACAGGGGGCAAGGATTGAGTTGGGCCGAGGCAGCAAGTCCTCTCCTCACCCCTGGCCTCCCCAGTTCCATACTCATCTCCAGCTCTCTCCTTTCTGCCCCACTTAATTGTGGACTAAATTGTCTCAGGTTCTCTATCTATAAGCTTGCTCAAAACTAAACAAAAACTAGCTCTCTTAAATCTCTTACTCAGACTTTGGTTTAAACGACTACCAAGGTTTGGCTTTACAAGAGGCCCTTACAATATTTTAGCTGCATTAACTCCTTAACCTAAGGTACAAATTCTAGTTATAATCTGAGGCCTCACCTTTACTGGTAGAAGTCTTGAAGGATGGGGAGACTGGGCACTGGTGTGCCAGCACCCTGGACAAAATAATATCAGCTTGTGGACAGAGCTCAGTTATCCCCTAAAGATAAGTGATTTAATGCTAAATGTTACTGTAAAAAGACAGCAAAACTGATCTTGAAATCAGTCAATTCATTTCAATCAATTCAACAAACATTTATAAAAGATCTATGTTCAAGGCATAGTACTAGACTAGAGCTAAGGAAGAGAAAGATAAGGTTCAGTTTTCAAGTAGCTTCTAATTAAGTTCAATTTAACAAATATTTGTAAAGAATCTATCATTTGCACAGCACTAGCCTAGGTCCTGTGGGAGAGAAGCTCATACAAGACAAAGTCCCAGAAGTTATCTATCTTCCCTCTAGAACAGAAGCTCCCTCAGGGCAGGGACTTTCACTTTGATCCTGGTCTTCCTAGTCCAGTGTCTGGCAAACAGCAGGCACTTAAATTCTTGTTTATTGGTTGATGGAAGTTTACAATGTAATGAGGGGAGTGGGGGGGGGGTGGAGAATGACATCCACAGACAACTGAAATAACTATTAATTCAGAATAAGTACAAGAGAAAGAAGCAAAACAAAGTCCTACACAATCTAGTAACAGCCAGAACAAACTAGCAACGGTATGATGCTAGTGTAAATGCTAGCTGTATTTAAACAGTTACTAGTTTGTAGGAACTGAGAAAAGTTAAGATGCCCCTAAAAGTCCTAAATTTCTTTCCCACTGAAGCCTCAGAATATATTATTTATTATTCCTAAGGGTACTGATTCATCACATTCAAACTATAATTTGAAGCTAGAGCTAGCCTCCTCCTGGCCCAGGACAAAACCTCTGGGTATTCTCTTCAGTCTTTTCTTCCCTCCTCTCAGCTCTGAGACTCAAAGACTCTTCTCAGCTCCCTGACATGTCGCTTCTTCACCGTTCTCCAGAAACTCTTTCACCAGGGTCATCCAACACTCAGTCCTCACCCTCCTGGACCTTTCTGTACATTTTGATTCCGCTCATCATTACCACCTTTCTATGCTCTCCCTGCTCCCTTCCTCGCCTCCTTATTTTTCCTGTTTTTTTTTCCTCCCCATTCATGTGACCTCTCCTCCTTAGTCTCTATTACCAAGGGCACACAAACTCCAATGCTTCCATGTGGGCCACCCTCCTCCTCCATTATTTTTGTCATTATCCCTGTTAGGATGACTCTCTAAACTCTGTTTCTAGGCTCTACTCCTTCCCTGAATTTCAGTTTCACATTCCATTATTGTTTATGTCTAGATGACACCTCAAACTCAAAAAGGTACCAAAGCAGACACATTTTATCTTCCTAAACTCACCGCTCCTCCTAATTTCCCTATTTCTGTTGATGACAGCACCATTCACTCAGGATCAAAATCTCAGGAGTCATCTGTGACTCATTACTCTTCCTCTAACCCACTACAGATCCTACCTCTGAAATAGCTTTGGAATCTCAAAGACCAGAGGCATCCTCCCACCCTCTTTCAATTCCCATTTGCTAGCAAACTTGCTCAGGCCTTCATTCCAACTGAATTAGACCATTATAACAAATAGCATCCAGTCATTTTCCTAAATCCCTGACTGTGTTATTCTCTTGCTCAAAAACTTTTGGTGACTTCCCAATGACCTCAATAAAAAATATAAGCTCCTTGGCCTGTCATTCATAGCCTTCCAAAAATGGTTCCCACCTATAATTATTACAGCTTAACTTCATACTCCTTCCTTTCACTCACTCTATGTTCTAGTTCTATGATACTGTCGGCCCTTTTCTGACTTGGCTCTGCCCCCATCGAGTGCATTTGCAGAAGCATTTAACTGTGTCTTCAAAAGGCTCTTCTCCTACTCCCCTGCCCCCAAGTGATGACTCCTACACCTACTGAAGTCCCTATGTTTTGCCACCTACCAGATCTCCCAGCTAACAGTTGTCACCTCCTCCTAGAATATCTCCTATTTGACCCTACCCATTCACTTAATTCTATTCCAAGCTACATTGTAGTTATTTGTATCTATGTCATCCACTAAAGTAGAAGGCCCTTGAGCACAGAGACTGGGATTGTCCCCTTCATCTTTGTGTCCTCAAGGCCTGGCAGTTTCTTCAATATAGCAAGTACTTAATAAGGTTCCGTTGGACCAAAAAAGTAACTGCCTTTAACAATTCAATTCTACAATTCATAAAACACTTGCTATGTGTTAGACACTGTACTCAGCCCTGGGCTCCCAAAGACAGAAATAAAAGAGTCTTGAACTTAAAGAGCTTCTATTCTGCTGCCTCTAACAAAGTAATTTGCTTACCAATGAAAGTCAGTAATAGTTGTGGTGGCATTCTAGCACTACTAATATTATAACCAAGTTATTTCTCATTTGCTTTTTAGGACACTTAGCACATGGTGGTATGTTGGAAAATTTTAGATGAACCCCTACATTGGCCATTTTCTTTTAGTTCAATAACTGTGGTTGGTTTATTGGCTTAAGGAGCACTTGTGCTCTCTCTCTGTGTCTTTCTCTGTTTCTCTCTCTCTCTCTCTCTCTCTCTCTCTCTCTCTCTCTCTCTCACACACACACACACACACACACACACACACATATATACACATACACATTCTAGCAGCTTAGCATCTCTTGCTTTTCACTTTATACATGATTAGATGTTAAGAAGCAGCCATAAATTAATAGTCATGTAGTCATGTGTACAAAAATCACTTTTTTGATTCTGGCAAAATTATGTCATCCCTCCAACCCCAAATCCATTGCAAGTATTGTTAGTTATTTTATATTTCATTTTTAATTTTTGAAAACCCCTTGATTTTATTCCTCCTAGGTATAAGAAACAGTAAGAAAACAGTTCTAGAAGATACTTAAAGGCCTGCATTTCCTCCTATTTAGTTTCATTCTAATTAGAGAAATACATCTTCTGCAAAAGCCCAATTTGGATAAATCAGTTAAGATTATCCTGAAATCCTCATAATCTCAAAACACTAGAAACACACCAATGACAACACAAGCCAGTTATCAAGAACAACAAAAGAAAGACAAGGAGCCCGCTAAGCACTGTGATGCTGTCTTCTGTCACAAGGTGGGACAAGGCAGCAAAGTGTGGCACAAGGAGTCTCGATTTATCAAGAGGGGATGAGAGTGTGGGTTCAAATACTGTCTCTGTCAAGGCACTTATCCTGAGCCTCAGTTTCCTCATCTGTAAAATGAGAGGTGCGGACTATATCACTAAAGTCCCTTGCAGCTCTAAATTCATCAATATAAGGAAAATGCAGGAATGGGCTCTAATATATATTTCTGGGGGCTTCCTTGAGTAACTTATCCATATATATAAGAGTTTCAATGCACTTATAATACGGAAAACTAACCAAAATATAATAATTAATAAAATAAAATGGCTCTAGAAAACTTCTAAAGATATATACAAACACACACACGCATGCTTAAAAATCTTGACTTAGTTAAACTGACTAATAGATTAGATTCTGTAATCTAGTTTAACTTAATGGTAATCTAGTTTTTAAATATCAAAGTGAAAGTTTCAAATTGAGGATGATTCAGTAAAATAATCATTTATCAAGTCTTCTCATGTATAAGCTAAAACATACTTACATCGTCGGCGATGCCTAAGATCTTAGAGGTCAAGTACTTCAATAAGACTGTTCCAAACAACCAAGTACATCCTTGAATAACCTAAAAAATAAATGTAAAAAAACAGATTTCTTAAAATGACATAAAATTACTAAGCAAACCTTAAATGATAAGATGCATAGTTCAATTACTCACAGAATGGACACTACTGGTATCTAAGAACATGATAAATATAAGAAGCAGAATGCCAAAATTAACATGTAAGAGTTAAAATCAAACAATGCTATTGACAATTAATGTTTCAAACCAGTATATTTTATAGAAGGCATATACAGCAATCTGAATTATCTTTGTAAACACACACAAATACCATTTCATTATCAAACTTTTGCCCATCCAGCCTCGTCACAAGGGACACAAGAGTAAAACAAATAAAATCAATGTTTTTTCCTAGTCAAACTAAAATAACGGTCCAAGTTTGCTTCCTGCACGCAAGGGGCAGCAACATTACAGACCAAGAGCCACCCAGAGGATGCTGCCGTGCCTCTGCATTGCATTATAAAGCAATAGTTTCTTTTCCTAAAGTTTACTTGGAAGGGGAAATAAAGGTACCGTGGGTGACGTAAACAATAAGAAGAACAAAACAGAACAAAGCCCCTCATTAGACCAGATGGCTCCTTACCCATAAACTGAGTTCAGACACATTTGCTTTCAGGAGATGCGGTTTCACTGCCAGGACGCCCTATGAAAGGCAGAGAAAATACACAAGAAACAGCCAAGGAACCAGTTAGAATTGGTAAATATTTGAACATTAAAAAATAGAAAAACTCAGGGCCCTGAAGCATGTAAAAGTTACTCAAGTGCCAACCATCCCAAGAGGAATGAGCCCTCTAGTTTCTTGCCCCTCATTTCTCCACACTGGAAGCTCTCCAAAGCAGGGAATAACCAAGTCAGTCATTTTTAGCTCTAAAAAATAGGCTCACCACACCCTATAAAGTAACAAATTCCTATACACAAAAGGATTTAATCACAAGTGTCTAGAAATAAAGTTTACCACACTTTGTCCAGGATCCACAATGAACTTCACATTCATCATCTAATATTAAGTGAACTAAAACAATCCAAAGCTTAACTCTGGCTACGATGGAGATTTCTTTAAAACACTAGCATACGCTTACTCTGAAAAGATTTTTTAAAGTCTTAATATTCTATCTTCTAGCTCATGTCTAAATCTGAAACTGAAGTTAGAAGTAGGGAAGAACTGTTCAGCACATTTATGAACCAGGGTCCCATTTACATGTCAACACCAATCAGCTCCAAGTACTGATGCATCTGTGGCATCTATCAGCAAATGGGAAGCGCTGATTTCCACATAGTCTACTTTGTAAAAAACAACCAATTAACATTAGTAAATGCCTGCTATATGCCAGGCACTATGCCAAGTGCTGGGGACACAAAAAGAGGCAAAACACAGTCCTGACCACAAGGAGCTTAGAGCCTAATGGAGGGGTTGACATGCAAGCAAACCTACACAAAGCAAGCTCTACACAGCAACAAGAAAGCATTCAATATTTTCAGAGTTGGGGCAGCTGAGATCAAGGCATAGGACTTAAATTAGCAAGTATTTAGTCTTTAAGAAGGAAGAAAACTACACGTGAGACCTAAATGAACTTGCTAAAGGTTGTGGATCCTTTAAGCATGTACCCATGTAAGGATGTACACTACTCATCCCAATGTACTTCAAACTTTGCAGAAATATCATGAGATGAAATACCAAGAACTTGACACCCAAACGAAAAGCTCATAGGAGAACCCTCTGTTTCAGTAAAATTCTGGTTTCGAACACTGTGCACCACATAAATATAAATCCATGTGTTTATAGATAAACATATGTAAACAACATGCTATATTCTGAAGCTGCTATTTTATTACTATTTGCATATAACACATACAAATGTGCAAAATATACATAAATATGTGCATACACATACGCTCACTTATAAGCTGCTGGGAACCTATCTGATTCGTGTGAACCTGCCCACATGGGCAGAAGGACAGCATCTCCCTCCCAAAGGCTTCTCCCCATCCTTTCCTATTCCTTGGCCCAGGATGGGAAAGGCAGAGGCAGTGACATAGCCAAGATGCACAAATTCAACCACCTGAGGATAAGTGACTTTCATCCCCAAGGTAAGCACAACTTTCTTCTCTTTTCTACTCTGGTGAGAGGAATTCCACAGTTATGCTGGGAATGCAATCAAGCCTCCATACAGAAAGGCAATTAGATAGCACACAAAGGCAAGAATACAGTTCATTATTAACATATAATAATCAATAATTTTTACAATTAAAAATGTAATAACTGGACTTGTCTTTGGGAAGCCAATTGACACAAAAGCACAAGGAATTTAGATACATGGGGAAAAGTCTTTAGAGTGATAGTTGTCAGTGTAATGGGGTGGGGTGGCCCAACGAAGGAAAACATAGGGTCCTCTTATTAGATTGTCTTAGGATATTAGGATGAAGAGAGAATGCTTTGACCTCAACTTTAGCCGGTTGTTTTGTTTTTTTTAATCTCTGGAGGAAATCTGAGGATTCAATATGTTCTTTTAGAAACTTCAGGCAGTGCTCTGAGAACGCATATTTGTACAAAAAGAGAGTCTAAAAGTTGAATATCTTCAGTGCAAAGTGTTAGAGGGAACACAGCACAGGAGAGAGAGGGCAAGTTTTGAGAATAGAAAAGCCTAAGCTGGAGCCCTATGTCTGACATATAGCTGCTATGTCACCATGGAGAAGTGACCTCTCAGGGTCTCAAGCATCTCTTGAAGATGCTATGTTACACTGATTCAATCATTCTACAGAGCAATTTGAAGCTAGGCTGAAAGGGCTACAAAACCATGTATACTCTTTGATTCAATAATACCACTATTAGGTCTACACCCCAAAGGGATTTTTTAAAAAGGGAAAAGGACCTATTTGTACAAAAATATTTATAGTAATTCTTTTGGTAGTGGCTAAGAATTGGAAATAAGGAGATATCCATCAGCCAGGAAATGGCTGAACAAGCTGTGATGAAATATTATTGTGTTGTAAAAAAAGCAAGCAGGATGACTTCAAAAAACCTGCAAAGACTTACATGAACTGATACGAAGTGAAGTGAACAGAACCAGGAGAATGGTGTACACAGTAACAGCAATACAGTATGATGAAGAGTTGTGAATGACTTAGCTATTCTCAGCAATTCAATGATCCAAGACAATTCTGAAGGACTCATGAAGAAAAATGCTATCTGCCTTCAGAGAAAGAACTGCTGTTGTCTGAATACAAACTGGAGAATACTATTCTTCATTTTCTTTCTTTATTTACTTAAGTTTTCTTGTACAAAATGACTAACATGGAAACGTTTTACATGATTGTACACGTATAACCCATATCAGATTACTTACCGTCTCAGGGAGTTGGGAGGGAAGGAAAGGAAGGATAAAATTTGGAACTCAAAACTTAAAAAAAATGTGAAAAATTGTTTTTACATGTAATTAGGGAAAAATAAAATATTATTTAAAAGTAAAAAAAAAGACCTTAAGCTACAATTAAGATGCCCATGTATCAAATCATCAAACACTGATGAAGTGACAAGCCTGGGCATAACAAAAATAACACAAGGTAAACTCTTGGCCAAGGAATCCCTTGCTTTGTTAGTAAGAATGAATGATCATATGGCGTTAAGTTAGTGATGAAACTCAGTAATTGCACTTCTGGGCGAGACAAAAACCATCATGCGCCTAAGCAACACTTACCCAGATAATCACCAAAGAGGAGGCATAATAAGAAGTCAGTAACATTGAGTTTCCAAACATCAAAACAAAACAAAGTGCAAGAGAGATCTGGAAAAGTGGAAGGAAGCAGAGTTAATATACATAAAACAGAAGCAATAATCTCAAAATAATTTTTCATTAACTAAATTTATGAGTCATATCAGATAAATCTGCAAGGACAGCAATATTTTGGGTCAGAAATAATAGTTAAAATCTAAGATCAGATACCATGTGTGTATGTATCTATACATAGATATGTAAACCCTATTTTTAATTCAACTTTATGCTAATTTTAAATTATAGAATAGTTTAGTCTAATGAATTTCCCCAATAACCAAAATACCCAGGACATAAACAAGGAAAGTAAGTAATGGATGAGCACCTTCCAGGGAACTCCACGAAATAAGTGCAGAAGATGAAAAAAAGAGAGAAAACTAATGGACTCGATCACAGATGCTTATATTCTTTTTGCCTGTGTTTGAGAATCTATTGCATTCGAGGAATATCATTCAGCACCTGGCCTCATTTCTGATTTTAGCTTATATTTGGTATGAATTTAACCTTCGCTGAGAGTCCATGGAAAAGCTAAAGGAGAGCTGATTAAGAGAACAACAACATATTTAACAGAGCCCTTAGATCTTCCAGAAAAAATTCCCCAGTCACGTGGGAAGTGAGCAAGATGGAGATTGTGAAAACAAGAGAAGGTGAGCAGAGACACATGTCGGAGAGAAGACTCAACCCCATTTGACTTCATGTTTTTTAAAAATGTATAGGCAATAGTTTTCCATTTCCCTCCTCTCCTTAATTAACACTACATCTACTGAGATTGTATAAAGCAATGAATAAATCAGAGTTATGTAATGTACCCAATGTAGTAAGTTCCTTTGGTTGGTCTCTTTAAAAGAGCAGCCACCTAATACAACACTGCTTTGAAATAAAAACTGTGCATGTTATACAATAATTCTGTAAAGAATAATTTCACGCATGGCTTGCTGAAATATGTAAAAAGACAATTAAGCCTGAATCTTACAAGTTTGCATTAGCACTAGAATCATTTCATTTTTCAAAAGAAAGTATACCTTACCATGTGGATGTAAATGATCTTCTTTAACTTATATAAATCAATGTAACCGACGACATATACAGCAAATAATGATGCTATCTGAAATTAAAAAGAAATATATTTCAATGGTTAAAAGCAAAATTGTGGACATAATTTTTAAAGTATATTTCTTCCACAAAGGAGGTTACCACTGATTTAAAACAGAAAATGTAACATGCTGAAATATTTCTAAGCATGTTAGCATTTATAAAACTATTTTGTATTTAAAGGTTTAAAAAACTGAAAAAAGGAAAGGAAATGAAAACTGTCATGTTTAATAACCCCACCTTATGTAGTTATTGTTAAATGTTTCAAAAGCAAAGCAAATTGAAGGGAAATTTAGCTTTACAATGTTGGAAGATACTTCTATTTACTACAAAGCTCTGTGGCACAAGCCATGTTAAATACGTTACCTCCCCTCACACTCACAATGACCTAGCAAGGTGTCTCTGACAGGCAGAGAGAAGGGGGAAGGCGTATTTTCCTATGAAAGCCCTCCTTTAAGGCTCAGTGAGGCCCCCTCCTCCTAGATGGCTTCCCTGAGCTCAGCTATCTCAGGCCTTCCACCGAATGCCTTTCCCAGCTCCGTCCTTCACTCTCACCACACTCTACCTTGCAGATCTTCCTGTGTATATGCTTCGTCCCACTTAGTAAACTCCTCTAGGGCGGGGCCACGTCATTTTTATCTTTGTAATCCCAGTACTAAGCCAGCAAGATTATCGATTAACAAAAATCTATTAAGTCTTTACTACGTACCAAGGAGTACACTAAGTGCAGGAGACACAAAGCAAACAAACCCCCCCCCAAAAAACAAAATAAGCCCCACCCCCCACATCCATCCATCCATCCATCCATCCATCCATCTATCTAATGTGTGTGCGTGAATGTATATAAATGTATACATGTAGCCCTACCCTCAAGGAACTCATTCTCTAAAGATGAAACCAGGCATGAACACACTAGACACACACAGAGTAGCTGGAAGTTTTCATATTAGAGGGAAGGCACCAACAGCTAGAAGACCTGGGAAAAGCCTCCCACATGGGAATGAAGCTGAGTCTTGAAGGAAAGCAGGGAAACAACAAGGGGGAGGTGGGGAAGGAGAGCATTACAGAAACTGGTGAGGCCCCAGAGATAGGAGATGGAGGAACGGCACGTGGGCCAATGCCCCGAGATGAAGCAGAATGAAAAGGCAGGAAGGGGCCAGGTTCCTTTAAGGGGCTTGGCTGACATCTGTCCAATGACATCACGGAGTGAGGGACAGAAGTGAAGTCCTCAGTCTCATGCCCTCTTCCAGAGTCACAGAAGGAAGACCAGAGGCAGGACGAAAGTCAGCACCCATCGAAGGACTTGACAGGTGACATAGTCGTACCCAGGCTTTAGGAAAACCCCTCTCACAGATGAATGGAAGTTAGTTTGGAGAGGGGACAAACGGAAAGTGGAGAGACCAATGAAAAGACATCTCCTTCCCCATCACTGCCCTCACATGGAACTTGCTGAATTCTCCACCATGCCAGGTCCATCTTTTCAGTTTTCTTCTGTTTGTTGTCTTCCCTCATTAGAGTGTAAGCTCCCTGAAGGGGAAAGGACTTTCTTCCTTTTTGTATTTGGATTCCCAGCCCTTAACACAGCAGGCACTTAATAAGTATTTATCAATAACTGACTACTGAAAAGTCTATTGCAACAGACCGAGAAGGGTGGTGGCTGTGAGTGAAAAGAAGGGGCCATATATTATAAGACAGAAATTACAAGATCTAGGAACTGAATGGATATGCAGGATGAGTGAGAGTGGAGGCTCAAGCATGATATAGCATGGATGTGAGTTTTGGGGCCCTTGAGAATGCTGGTGACCCCAAGAGTAATAAGACTGTTTGGAGGAGGGGAGAGTCTGAGGGAAAAGATAATGCATTTGGTTTGAGGTAAGCTGAATTTGAGATGCCCGTGAGACATCTAGTTCAAGATGTCCAAAAAGGTAGTTGGCAGTCTGCAATTGGAACGCAGGAGAGATGGTGGGTAAATATAAAGGTCTGGCAATCACTTACACAGAGATGATAATTAAATCCAGGGTGCCTGATGAGATTGGCAAGTGAGACAGAGCAGGATTTCTTAACCTGGAGTCCACAGACCCCAATGAGTCTAGGAATTTGGAATTAGGGAAAAAAAAACATTTAATCCTTATTTTCACTAGTCTTTGGTTTCCTTGGTAATCCTATGTATTTTGTGCATTTAAAAGTCTTATTCTGAGAAGAAGTCCATGGCCCCAGTCAGATTGCCAAAGGAGTCCATTAGACAAAAAGCATTAAGCAGCCCCAGTAAAAATGGAAAAGAGAAGAGGACAGAGGACAGTGCCTAGGGGGAATTGGGTAGGACATGAAGAACCAGCAAAGACAGGCAAAAGGAGAACCAGGAGAGAGCAATGTCACACAAACCTCAAAGAGGAGAGGATCAACAGTGTCCAACACTGCAGAAAGGTCAAGAAGGATGAGGCCTTAGAAGTGGCAATGACATTTGGCAATGAAGATATCACTGGTAACTCTGGAGCGAGAAGTTTCAGTTGAGTAATGAGGTTTGAGGCCAAAATACAGAGTTAAGAAGTAAGGGGACAGAAGGAGAGGCAAGGAGTCTGGACAGATTTCTGGAGGAATTCAGTGAAGAAGGGAAGGAGAGCTGTAACACAGGAGCCCACAGAGGTGGTCAGATCCAATGAGGATGTTTTTAAAGGAAAAAGGGGGCATGGGCATGTTTGGAGGAGGGAGAGACTGAAGATAAGAGAACAAGGATCATAACAAAGGTATCTGTTGATAAAGATGGGATGGAATCGAGGATGCATATAGAGGGGTTATCTGTGGTGAGGAGAAGGGTCACCCAAGGCTGGAGTGAAAGAGACAGTGGGAGAAGACGTGACACGAGCTGAGGAAGAGGGAAGACAGACACACAATAGATGGTCTCGTCTTTGCACGGAGGCATGAGGCAAGGTCCTGAGCAGAGATGACTGGAGGAAGGAGGAGGGTGAGAGGCTGAGGGAGAAGCTACTGTGGAAAGTGGGACAGCAGATTCACCACACAGAGGGAGAATGATGGCCTTGGTGTGGCAAGAACCCTGGTGAGATTAAATGACAGACTGGTGGAGGATCTAATCAGCAAACTGTCTAGTATATCAGGTGGTAAATTAAAGAAGTGATCCCCATTTGACATGAGAAGAAGCTGAAGTTCCAAAAGGGTCAACAGCCTGGTCAGGGGAACAGTGATAAGAAGTGTTTGAATCCGGCCCCAGGGCCACTGACTTCAAACCACATATTCTCTGCCCAATATAAACCACGCTGCCTAAGCGAGGGAGCCCACTGGCCTCTGGGGGAAGCATTAGCTAGGCGAGAGCACTTATAAATAGGTAGTATTTATCCCCAAAACATTTCCTAGATCCATACCACATACTGATATTTTGTTAAATGAACTGGCCTCTACAAAATCGCATCAATAAAATCCATGGTAAAATGAAAGCAATTAGTCAGCCCTGAAAAAAGCTAATGGATTAAAAAAAAGATTAGGTGAGACATTGAAATGCAGTGAAATGGTAAGTCTATGAATGCTGGATCTGGACCAAATGTGGCAGGCCCCCAGTTGAACAGAACATGTGGATGGCTGTGCGGCCATATGGGAAACTGTGTAAAGCTCTCAACAATTCCCAACTGCTTACTCTTAAAAAATGCATGTGATGAAGGCCACTCTTCCAGTCCTGCTCTACAGCAGCCAGTCATGCAACACTATGATCTCAGAGGGGTCAAAGTGAATCTAATCACAACAGGAAGATAGGGGCCAGATCTAGGATGGCTGCAGAATATCCCCAAGGATGATCCCCCAGGATGAGACAATTCTGATCAGAAAAGGAAGTAAGCCAAGTGTAGTAAGAACTAGAAACTATGACTAGACAGAAAGCAAAAATCCCACATTGCTATCCTCAAAACCTTAAAAGGAACCTGCCTGTTAGGCATGTCTTCTATGGAAGACCAAGGGAAGGGCAAGGATGAGAAGCTGGGGAGGGATTGTGAATGATGGAAGATGACCCACACTAGCTCAGACTTAAAACAGGCGGAAGCCTTAGAAAGCATCTTGTCCAAAAAATGATGAATTATTTACCATCAGAGTTTCAAAGTATGGTCTGACATTTTTTAGCATCTAGAATCATAAAAATTTATGTAATTTATAACTAAGATGATAAAACCAACCCTAAACAAATGTAGACAATTTTTGACTGTTTTTTTTAATCTGCATACCTGAGTGAGAAGGACAAACTGAGCAAACTGCCAAGGAAGCATGAAAAAGATATTTGAAATGCAGAGTGCAATCAAGCTTCCTCTATAAACATTCGTAGCCCTAGAAAAGATAAAGTGAATATAAGTTTAATTACAAAATTATAAAACACACTGATCCAGACTATTGCGAAGGAGAATCAACTCCCTCACCCCTCCAAAAACCCAACAAAACAAAAACCAAAAAGCCAAAAACACCTTTATCCAGCCACATTTTAAACTGGATGCATTAATGGGATCTAAGTGTGATTATGAACTTTGCTGTTGTTGGTGTTTGGTCATTTCAGTTGTCTCCAACTCTCTATGACCCCGTTTGAGATCTTCTTGGCAAAGATCCTGGCGTGGTTGGCCATTTCCTTCTCCAGCTCATTTTACAGCTATGGAAACTGAGGCAAAGAGGGTGAAGTGACTTGCCCAGGGTCACACAGCTAGTAAATGTATGAGGCCAGATTTGAACTCAGGTCTTCCTGGCTCCAGGCCCAGCCCTCTATCCACTTTGACACCTTTGTTGTTTGGTCATTTCAGTCGTTTCTGACTCTTTGTGACTCCATCTGGGCTTTTCTTGGCAGAGATACTGGCGTGGTTTGCCACTTTCTTCTCCAGCTCATTTTACAGATGAGGAAACTGAAGTAAACAGGGTTAAATGACTTGCCCAGGGTCACACAGCTAGTAAGTGTCTGAGGCCAGACTTGATCTCAAGGAATGAGAGTCTTTCTGACTCCCGGCCCCAATTATCATTTCCACTAACATAATAAAATAACTTGGACTGTTTTAAGAAGGAGAAATAGAAATGAATTATTTGATATTTTACTGATTTATTATCTCAAATATTCAAATAGATTTGGATACTTCCTCCAGTGTTACAACTTACCCATGACTGCCCATCGTATGGACACCTGTCCCCTGATAAGTTCCCCAAAGGGGATCTGCCCAACATGCTGGAGGACTTCCTTACTTTCTCCTGACATTGAGAAGAGACTAGTGGAACACTCACGCAGTTCACCTCTTATCCCTAATTCTTACAACATAACCAGCCCATCTTCTTATCCTAGTATACATTTTCCTGATTATATCCTTTACTCTTACTTTTTAATATTCCTCATTAACCGTATATTACAACCAGCTCACATTTAACACAGGCCTTTCCATTGTTCCTTGTGAGATTTAATTTTCAGTTCTCCAGGGATTGCTTTGTTCCGTGTCTCCTAACCACATGATAACATGAGTAGAATACCAGTATTTAAAAGATAGCTCTGTATTTCAGGGAGAAGTCTGCATCATTAAAGGAACTTTGCAAGCTCTTAAAAGCAATCTAGCCCATTTTTTCTCTCCAGGCCCTGCTATCAGACCTGTGCGTGTAGAATTGGCCTTGCCATCCACCTGCACATGAATTTTCATATAGGTCTTGTTCTCCCCTAAGGAAAAGTGTGAGCTCCCTGAAAGTAGAGACTCTTTTACTTTTTCCATTTGTATCTCCTGTGTTTAACATAATATTTGACATTTAATAAGCATTTAATAAATTAATTCATTCATTATTTATTAAGAAATCTTGAGTGATTTTGATGTACAGATGTCTATCAATCAATAAATATTTATTAAGCACTTACTATGTGCCAGGCACTATGTCAAGTGCTGAAGAGACAAAGGAAGGCAAAAAAGAGAGCCTCTGCCCTCAATCTAATGCAGGAGACGTTGTATACAAACAAGCTATGTACAGGATAAATTAGAAATAATCAAGAGAGGGATGGCCATAGAATTAAGAGGGACTGGGAAAGGCTTCCTGTAGAAAGTGGGAAAGTAGATATCTTGTTGGAAGAGAGCCCTTAAGGCAACACTTTGCTGTAAATTATCCAAAAAAACTGTCAACCAACAAAAAGAGTGTATAAGACTCAGTTTCCACCCTCAATTGCAACATGGATGAAGAGGCTAGACGTGTACACCTAAACAAAGAAACAATGTGAGGGAGTACATAGTCAAAGCCAAACCCAATGACAGAGACAGGAGTTCCAAGGATCAAGTGACCAGGCACAGGAGGAGACACACGGTACACTCAGGAAACAGATTAGCAGAAAGTGCTCCCCAAGGGTTAGTTACTTCCACTTCCTCGACCTTCTGCATCCCTATGATGGTGAACCCACAATTGCTGAAGATGAAACTCTGGCTGTCTATTCCTCACTCCCTTCTACCTCAATCCTATCCCCACTGCCACCTCACTCCAGATGTACCAGCTGCTGCCACCATGCTCTCTGCTACATCTACACCATAATTAACCAACTTCCTCACCTTATACACGTCCTCTTTTGGTCCTTCCATCTTCTGAAACTCATGGACATGGGCTCCTTCTTGACAACACTGCATCCCTGACTGACGCTGCCAGTACTGGGTACATTTTCTCTCAAACTTCCCAACTCACCTGCAGTAAATGAGCCAGAATACCCTTACTCCCCATCACCATTTCCATAATCTTACTATTGCCATCAACCTCTCTTCCCTGGAGGTTCATGCAATCTGAGTTTATCACCCAATCCTGATTTTGGTGATGATCTAACGACCCCCTAGACGTTCTCCCTCTGTTCTCAATGTTTCCAGTGCCTGGATCAGTCATAATCTCCAACTCATCAAGAGGATATCGACATACATCTTAGTTGAATTCTCTTTGCATCAAGGCAATTCTACTCTAGTTGACTGACACCACTAAACATCCTAGGAGGAACTCACAAATGGAATAAGGGAGCCAGCACTGAGGGATGTTCTGGGAGAAGGTCACAGGCAACAAAGAAAGCTTCTAGGAGAAAACTACAGTTGAGGCATGGTGGCAAAGTCTGGAAAGTTGGAAACACAGACTAGAAGGGAATGAAGGTCGGTCAGCCTTGGCCCCTCCCCAAATTGGAGGCCTTGGGGAGAACTCATCAGAGGTAGAACGGAGCTAGCATGGGTTTAATGATCGTCTTTAAGCACATGATTCACAAATCTACCTATCTATCCAGACCTCATCATTCTCCTGAGATCAAGTTCCATGTCACCAATCACCTGTTTGATATCTCTTCCAAGATGACTACAGGCACATCAAACTCAACACAAACAAAATGAAACTCATTATTTTTCTCTCTAAATCCAACCCTCTTTTCAATTCTCCAACTTTACTCAAGGTCTAGAACAATCCTTCCAATCACCAAGAGGCCCAAAGATACTACTCTCTCCTTCATGGCCCACATCCATTCAATTGCCAGACCTTGCCAATTCAACTTCCACATATTTATATCTACCTTCTTCCCAAAGTCAATACCCTTATTTAGGCCATCATTACCTCCCATCTGAACTATACAATTCAATTAAAAAATAAATAGCTTTAAAAACTGGTCTTCCTGTAGCCAGATTTCCCTTTGTGAACATATCCTGTACACAACTGCCAAAGAGATATTCTTAATCCACAAGCCTGACCATCTCCCTCTGTCCCTCAGGAAGCTTCTTGGACATGGGCTTTTTTTAGCCCATGCTTTTAGGATAAACCTACTGCTTTTAGGATAAAACCACACATTCCTCTCTCTTACTTTTGAAGTCCCTCATAACCTGGCTCTAGCTCACCTTTATGTTTCAGAATGGCCAAGCTGCTGTTCCCCACATACAAATCCTACTCCCCAATTACATGCTATGGCATCCCCCTTGCTTGTAATGCTTTCTCCTTTTCTTTTTTTTAAAATTTATTTATTTTCAGTTTTCAACATTTACTTCCATAAGTTTTAAATGCTCTCCCCCTCTCTTCTCACAGATGGCATGCAATCTGATATGGGCACTACACATACATTCCTATTAAATACATTCTCACATTAGTCATGTTGCATAGAAGAATTACAATGAATGGGAGAGACCATGAGAAAGAAAATAAAACAAAAGAGAAAAGAGTCTGCTTCTTTCTCTGGATGTGGATGACATTTTCCATCATGAGTCCTTTGGAATTGTTTTAGGCCCTTGCATTGCTAAGAAAGGCTAAATCTATCAAAATCAGTCCTCACACAGTGTGGTTGTTACTGTGTATAGTGTTCTCCTGGTTCTGCTCACTTCACTCAGCATCAGTTCATATACGTCTTTCCAGGTTTTTCTGAAGTCTGCCTGCTCATCATTTCTTATAGCACAGTAGTATTCCATTACATTCATATACCACAACTTGTTCAGCCATTCCCCAATTGACGGGAATCCTCTAGATTTCCAGTTCTTGTCCATCACAAAAACAGCTGCTATAAATATTTTTGCACATGTGGGACCATTTCCCATTTTTATGCTCTCTTTGGGATACAGCCCTAGAAGTGGATTGCTGGGCCAAAGGGTATGCACAATTTTATAGCCCTTTGGGCATAGCTCCAAATTGCTCTCCAGAATGGTTGGATCAACTCACAGCTCTACTAACTATGAATTAGTATTCCAATTTTCCCACATCTTCTCCAACATTTATCATTGTCCTATTTTGTCATGTTAGCCAATCTGATAGGTGTGATGCAGTACCTCAGAGTTGTTTTGATTTGCATCCTTCTAATCAATAGCAATTTGGAGCATTTTTTTACATAACTATAGCTAGCTTTAATTTCTTCCTCTGAAAGCTGTCTGTTCGTATCTTTGACCATTTAACAATTGGGGAATGACTTGTATTCTTATAAATCTGACTTAATTCTCTATATGTTTTAGAAATGAGGCCTTTATCAGAGACACTAGTTGTAAAAATTCTTTCCCAGCTTTCTGCTTCCCTCCTGATCTTGGTTGCACTGGCTTTGCTTGTGCAAAAACTTTTCAATTTAATGTAATCAAAATTATCCATTTTGCATTTCATAGTGTTTTCTATCTCTTGTTTGGTCATAAATTTATCCATTCTCCATAAATCTCACAGATAAGCTATTCCTTGCTCCTCTAATTTGTTTATAATATCAGCCTTTAAATACCTAGATCGTGTACCTATTTGGACTTTATTCTGGTATACGGTGTCAGACGTTGGTCTATGCCCAGTTTCTGCATACTTATTTTCCAGTTTTTTGTCAAACAGTGAGTTCTTATCCCAGAAGCTGGGGTCTTTGGGTTTATTAAACAGTAGTTGCTATAATCATTGACAACAGTGTCTTGTGTACCTAACCTATTCCACTCATCTACCCCTCTATTTCTTAGACAGTACCAAGTGGTTTTGAAGACAGCTGCTTTATAATACAATTTAAGATGGTTAGGCCACCTTCCCTAGCATTTCTTTTCATTAATTTCCTTGATATTCTGGACCTTTTGTTCTTCCAGATGAATCTTGATATTATTTTTTCTAGCTTTATAAAATAATTTTTGGTAGTTTGATTGGTATGGCACTGAATAAGTAAATTAATTTAGGTAGCATTGTCATTTTTATTATATTAGCTTGGCCTACCCATGAGCAACTGATGTTTTTCCAATTATTTAGATCTGACTTTATTTGTGTGAAAAGTAATTGTATTCATATAGTCCCTGGGTTTGTTTTGGCAGGTGAACTCCCAAATATGGAATTTCTCTTTCTATCTCTTGCTGTTGGGCTTTGTTGGTAATAAAAAGAAATGCAGATAATTTATGTGGGTTTATTTTATATCCTGCAACTTTGCTAAAGTTATTTGTAATTTCAAGTAGTTTTTTTACTTGATTCTCTAAGAATATCATCATATCATATGCAAAGAATGATAACTTAGGTTTTTTTGCCTGTTCTAATTCCTTCAATTTCTTTTTCTCCTCTTATTGCTAAAGCTAGTATTTCTAGTACCATATTGAATAACAGTGGTGATAATGGACATCCTTGTTTCACTTACAATCTTACTGGAAATGCACATAGCTTATCCCCATTATATATAATGCTTGCTAATGGTTTTAGGTAGATGCTACTTATCATTTTAAGGAAGGCTCCATTTATTCCCATACTGTCCAGTGTTTTCAATAGGAATGGGTGTTATATTTTGTCAAAAGCTTTCTCTGCATCTATTGAGATAATCATATGGTTTCTGTTAGTTTTGTTGTTGATATGATCAATTAGGCTGATAGTTTTCCTAATATTGAACCAGTCCTGCATTCCTGGAATAAATCCTACCTGGTCATAGTGTATTATTCTTGTAATGAGTTGCTGCAATCTTTTTGCTAAAATTTTATTTAAAATTTTTGCATCTATATTCATTAGGGAAATTGGTCTATAATTTTCTTTCTGTTTTGGTTCTTCCTGGCTTAGGTATCGGTACCACATTTGTATCATAAAAAGCATTTGGTAGGACTCCTTCGCCAATTTCCCCAAATAGTCTATATTGGAATTAATTGTTCTATAAATGTCTGATAAAAGTCACTTGTAAATCCATCTGGTTCTGGAGTTTTTTTTCCTAGGGAATTCATTGATGGCTTGTTCAATTTCTTTTTCTGAGATGGGGTTATTTAAGTATTTTATTTCCTCTTCTGTTAATCTGGGCAACTTATATTTTTGTAACTATTCATCCATTTCACTAAGATTGTCAAATTTATGGACATACAATTGGGCAAAATAATTCCTAATTATTATTTTAATTTCCTCTTCACTGGAGGTGAATTCACACTTTTCATTTCTGATACTGGCAATTTGATTTTCTTCTTTCTTTTTTTAATCAAATTAACCACAGGTTTATAGATTTTATTGTTTTTTTCATAAAACCAGCTCTTGGTTTTATTTATTAGTTTAATAGTTTTCTTAATTTCAATTTTGTTAATCTCTCCTTTGGTTTTCAGTATTTCTAATTTGGTATTTAACTGGGGATTTTCAATTTATTCTTTTTCTGGTTTTTTCAGTTGCATGTCCAATTCACTGATCTTCTCTTTCTCTATTTTATTCACACAAGCATTCAGAGATATAAAACTTCCCCTAAGAATTGCTTCTGCCGCATCCCATAAGTTTTGGTATGTTGTCTCATTATTGTCATTCTCGTGAATGAAGTTATTGATTGTTTCTATAATTTTGTTGTTTGACCCACTCATTCTTTAGGATTAGATTATTTAGTTTCCAATTAATTTTTAGTCTATCTTTCCATGGCTCTTTATTACATATAATTTTTATTGCATCATGAGCTGAGAAGGGTGCATTGACTATTCCTGCCTTTCTGTACTGGATGGTTTTTATGCCCTAGTACATGGTCAATTTTTGTGTATGTGCCATGTTGCTTTCTCCTTTTTATCTCCAGTTCTCGCAAGCTCACCTTAAAGGCCGCCTTCTCCATAAGGTCTTTCCTGAAACCCAGGCATTGGTCCCATTCCCCTCTGCCACCAAAATTACCCTTTATGTGGTTTGGACTGACTTCTCTGTATGTATGCTATGGCAGCACAGTAGAAAGTAAGCTCCTTGAGGGCAGAGACTATTTTGTTTTTTTCTTTCTATGTCCAGAGTGCCTAACAGGTGTGTAATAAATGCTTACCAAATAAATGAATACAGATAAAAGAATCTGATTTGTTTCTTACACGTGCTTAATATATAAAATTTTAAATTATTCAATGCAAATAATCAAGGATAAATTAGCATTACCTGAGGATATGAGTCACAAGTAACATCTGAAGTACAAGGAATGGATATGAGAAACTTTCACGAAGAGGCGGGGTCCACATCACGCGTGTGCACTGAAAAGAAAAATGCACTTAGGACCACATATTAAACTTTCTAGACAGTAATAGATGCTCCATGAAAATGACTAATTATGGATACAAATCAAATAGTAGTGTTATTTGTGAATTATTTACATAAGTCACGAAAGAAGTTTTTTACTTTTTCTCCCAAACAGCATTACTGAAATTATAAATGATACTGCTATACGGCTCTCAAAGCCTTATATGGAATCCTGACATTAAGAACAGAATGTATGCTTTTACCATATGTGCTAAAAATAAAGACCAATGTTCCCCTGCTAGGAAAGCTTTATAGTAGATTTAAAGTCTTCCACATGAAACAGCCTTTTAAAGGAGCTCTTTTGTTATGTCTTCTTTCACTTGAATTTTAGACTTAGTGATCAGATATTATGGTCTGTGGGAGTGGAGAAGAGGGACAAAAGAAACATAGAGGTAATTTTCTAGACCTCACTTTAGGCATTAATTTCATCTTTTCTTAGCCATTTACCTTTAAATGACAAGGAAGCAGAGACTATCTGTCAGGCTGCTAAGGAAGGGAAGTGAAAATTCCTGAGTTGAAGGATGTCCCCCCTCCCACATTATCCCAGGTAACTTGCCACGGTGATTCTAAAAGGAAGTTGGCCTGAGAGCCACTAGCAAGAAAGACAAAAGGGTGGAGAGTCTAACTTCCAGCATGTAAGGAGAGCAGAGAAAAGCTTGTAGTGAGCTGCAAAGAGTCTGAGATTATTGGGCTTTTCTACAGCAAAATAAGTTACACATGCTCATCGTCTACGCTGTCCTCTCTTCCAGAAGAGGGATGACATTCCATTCTGTAGGTTATCAAGAAAAACAAACCTTTTCATTAAAATATGGAAAAGCTTCAGTGTAAAAATAAAGAAGAAATAGGACCTAGAAAGGCAGAAAGGAATCTGGAGGGTAGAAAAACAAGACCACAGAGAAAAAAGAAGAATCCTAGGAAACCTGAAGCTAAGTAATAAAGATAAGGTTTATCCTGAAGAGAAGGGAGAGGGACAGTCTGAGAGGGAAGTGACTGCTTGAACTCCAAAGAATGATGATGTGGAGCCATCTGCACATGCCAGCAGGTGGGAGTTCAGCCAGCAGGGTCAAAAAAAGAAGCAAAGAGTCGAGGCTGGTACATTCCCCATCAAGGCAGTCATTTCCTGAAGAGACAACAGGGATCTATCTTTCAGGGACACATATCGAGGATGGACTAAGGATGACAACTCGTCAGGACTAGGGACTATCTGCTACCTTTGGTGCCCTACAAAGGCCACTGCTGCCAGAAGGGGTCCTAGAAGCACCGCTCAGATATGAAGTCATGGTCAAGTAGCTGCAGAAGTCAAGGCCACAGACAGTATTTTCATCACCCCTATCAAGCAAAGGCAAGAACTTCAGAAGGTGTAGTAAGTAAACAACAGCTGGTTAAAATGCTGGTTTCTAAGAATTCTTTTTAGACTCTAGAGAACAGCTTAAAATATAGGAGTGGCAGGTGCTTGGCCAGAGTTGGAATGTACCTAACAAGGGATTCTAAGACAAAAGGGGAATACAGTCTCATTTTTTAAAGACAGAATAGATTCCTACCTATGAACCATGTTAGTGGCTTTAATTTGAATTTCTACCAAATATTCTCAAATTTATTATTAAGGGAATGTTTACTAAACATCTAGACAAAGTTAGTATCACAAAATACCTATATGGTTTCATTAAAAGAGATCATGCCAGACAAACGTAATTTCCTTTTTGATACTTTTTAGATTAGAAGGCAATGCTATATACATATGTGTGTGTGTGTGTATACATACATACACACACATATACATGTAAATACACAATATATAAGAGAGACGTTTATGTATCCATATTTTCATATCTATACACAGCAATATCTATCTACATATAAGTGGCCTTTGCAGGTCACCAAAGGCAGTAAGTAGTCCTCAGTCCTGATGAGTCATGGCAAATTCTTTGTCACACATACCCACATACATGCCCCTGAAAGACAGCTGACACCTCTTATTAATGTCAGTTCAGGAAATAACTGCCTTGATGAGGAACATACTAGCCTCGACTCTTCACTTCTTCCTCTGACCCTGCTGGCTGAGCCCTCACCGGCCAGCATGTGTGGATGGCTCCATATCACCATTCCCTGGAATTCAAGCAGTCGCTTCCCTCTCAGACTGTCCCTCTCTCTTCTTTTCAGGATAAACCTTATCTTTATTACTTAGCTCCGGGTTTTCTGATTCTTCTTTTTCTCTGTGGTCTTGTTTCTCTGCCTTTCCAGGTCCAATTTCTTCTTTATATTTTTTTACTGAAGCCTTTCTATATTTTAACCAAAAGGTTCATTTTTCTTAATAGCCTGGAGAATGGAATGTCATCTCTGGTGCCCCTTTACCTTTACATGGATGGGTGGGTAGATAGACAGACAGACAGACAGATAGATAGATATGTGTGTATATACATATACATATATATGACAAGATACAAAAGAATTTTGATAGGATAGAACATAGAGGAATCAAAGAAGATGGATATCATAGTGATAACAGTACAGTCTTCTACTTGGGTTTGAAATAATCAGCTTCACAAGTATAAGAGAGGGAATGTGAGACTAGACAAGAGAGCATCTGAAAAAGATTTGGGCTATAATATCAAACTAAATTAACCTTGGATTACGGTAGCTAAAGAACTAATACAATCTGAGGCTGCATTTGGAGAGATGTGGAGAACAGGAGGAAGGAGACAGGACTGTGCTCTGCTCAGATCACATTTGACCTTGCACGCAGTTTGGAACGCCATGTTTGAGGAGAGACACTGACAACCTAGGAAGTGTCCAGAAGAGAGTACTCACGATGGTGGAGGGCCTGCAGTAGCATACGAGGATTCGTCAAGAGAGCTGAAGATGCTTAGATTAGAAAAGAAAATACGGGGGAGAGATGAGAAAGAAACGCATGTTTAGGACTTTGAAGGACTGTCATTGGCAGACTGATTGGACTTATTCTGCTTAGTCATAGAAGTGAAGAGCTAGGAATGCTAGAGGGAAACTGAAGTGAAGAAGATTTTGGAATAAGACAAGGAGACAATTTCTCCAGATGAGCATCATCCATATTTGGCCTGGGCTGCTCCTGAGGGTAGTAGGCTTTGCTCACCAAAGGTCTCAAAACAACGAGCAGTTCACTTAAGTAGGTTAGATTAAGTACATTAGATTGGAACCTTGTTTTGTTAAAACTGAACTAGATGGCTTTTGATAAGGTTCCTTCCAATTGTGAGATTCTGAGTCTACCATAGAGAAACTAACAACACCCAACTGACTCATTCAAGCTTTATTCTCTTTACTCAGCCATCCCAAAGCAGTAATGCTGAAATTGAAAGAAGAGAAAAAACCGTTTGAGAAATATTACTCCTAAATAATCAAGGGTTAACCTCCCTTAAATCTGAAAATTAATGTATAGTTTCCATTAAAATTGGCCCTCCCCAAATCTGGAACTCGAAAACTTATGAAAGCAAATGTTGAAATCTAAAAATAAATAATTTTTTTATAAAAAAGAAATATAATAGCCAAGAGCAACATTGGGTTACAATCCATGTTTATCTGTAAAGTCATACAGAGAGAGATGGCAGATGATGATGAGTATTGTCACTTCACAAAACAGTGAAAGTTAGTGCAAAGAAAATAAATTTAAGGAAAGAGACCCAACTAGACAAAGTCATCCAAGGGCATTTAAGGATGGAACTGTAAGGAGGTCACCAGATGAAAGACAGAAAAGCTCTTTAAAGAAGGAAGGCCAGAAGGTACTGTTAGACAAGCTTTGAAAGTTACATGGTAGATTTATTACATACTTAAAAAGAAATCTACGTACATAATAGGGATCAAAATCATGTACAATCCTCTTTTCATGTGTTACTATATATGTGATATATATATTTGTGTATATATATATGGAAATGCTTATTTTGGTATTGAAGCTGAGGATAAAAAATTAAATTAAAAAAAATTGGCCCTCCCCAAAGTCCTCCTCTGACACCTCACTGTAGCCTGAGGCTGACTATGGATTCTCAAAAGTCAGCAAGCAGAAGCCCTGGCAGACTCTACTGTGCTGACAAGGCTCCCAGTACCCTCTCTGTAACAGACCAAGCCTGCTTTCTGACAACCAGCCTAAATCCAGAGGCTCACCACCAGGAGACTGAGCACTCGGTGAAGAATTCTTTGGCCACGGCAACTCCTGAAACAATGAATAATATTAAACAGCCCTCACTCCTTGGTGGCCCCCTTCCCCTTCTGCAATGACAGACCACCAGAGAATACCTAGTATCACAGTTTTTAAGTCATCTAAAAACAGTAACCAAGCCACTGGTTCTTTAAATGTGAGGTCTTTGTCCAATGACATATTATGAGATGGCAAGGGTTCTTAACTGGGAGTCCATGAACTTAATTTTTTTAAATAATTAATAGCTGTATTTCAATCTAATTGGCTTCCTTTGTAATTCTATGTGTTTTATTTTATGCTTTTAAAAACATTCTGAAAAGGATCCAAAGGCCTCACCAGACCACCCATGACCATGATGTAAAAAAAGGTTAAAAACTTCAATCTGAGAGTAACTGAGTTATATACTCTCTCACTATAAATGAATCCTAAAAACTGAAAAATGCTGCTGCTAAATAGAAGGCCGGCTCCCAGGTCACCCTTAGAGAGACAAATAAGGAAATCAAAGAAATGGGCTGCTCATTCATTCAAATGCACCAAGAAATAAAATTTAATGGAATATTTGGTCAACTTGCATTGTGGTGCTCATGATAAATATTTACAAAAAGACCACCATGAAAATAATTTTAGTTTATGCCCCATCTGCTGAAGAGAAAGACGGAAAGAAAGACCCTCCACATTACTCCAATGTTTGATAATTTCATTGCAAAGGAGGGAATGGGGAAAACAAAGAAAACTACGGCTTGGGAGCGTAAGTCAAGAGATATCCAAGGCACGGAGAGCGCAGCCACAGAAGCCGTGTCTCACGCCTATACACGGACACTTCGTTTAAGAAGAATCAGAAGGTGCTGGACATGGAGATCGCTGAACACGACCTCAAAAACAACACTGATTATCTTAACAGACAGTGAGTGACTTGTTATTGATGTGGGGATCATTCCTAAATCAGCTCAGTACAAACAGCTGAGCGATCTTTGCTAGGACAAAGATGAAAATGAATGCAAAACTAGAAGAACAAAAGGATAAAAAGATGGGCAATCTTGTTTGGCACCTAAAGCCCTTCAGAACGCAGCCCTGGTCTATCTTTCCCGGCTGACTGCGTATCACAAACCCTACCTCCTAGCCAACCCAGCCTGTTTGCTGTTTCCCATACCATCTGTTTTCTCCATATTGCCTCTCAAAAGATCTTTTTTGATTCCCCCAACTGTTAGTCATCCTCCCTCGTGAAAACTGTGTATTCACTGTGTATATGTCCTATATGTACTTTTCTGTGAACGTGCTATATCCCCCAGTAGACTGTAAGCTCCTTGAGGGCAGAGTTTGTCTCATATTTGTACCCCCAGGGACTAATAGTGCCTGGCACATAGTAGGCACTTAAATAAAGGCTTATTAAACAAATGCAATTAAAACAATTCCAAATTAACCTATTTAAACAAGTTATAGAACCTGAAAATGGAATATGGATGGAATAAGACATAAATTCCAATTTCAATACTTATATATAGAAATTTAACTGATGTAAACCAACTATCACAAGGAGACCAAATGAGCCTAAACAGAATGAGCATCAAATGGACATCCTGCCCCATTTGCTCTCTTCCATTTTAGGCTACAAGGACGTGGGGCTACTTTGAGCTGCCTCTCTGAAAGCCAGGTTGGGGAAGTGTAGCTGCCTATCTTTCACCCACCCAGGGGAGTTGTGGCACATGGCCAACTCTGTCTTTTTGTGTCTTTTTATCTTGAGCTCAGGTAAATGAGTATTGATATGGAAGCATCCATTTAATATGGGTTTGAGAGAGCAAGAAGTCCCAGCAGCAGAGGCTGGATGGTGTTAGGAGTAGGGTGGATGACGGGAGTGGAAGCACTTGCAATAGATGCGCTACTTGTTAAATGAAAGTGTTTCCCTTTACTAAATCAACTGCTCCTTACTAGCCAACAATAAACACCACAAGTTTTCTAATCTCTGCACCAATGAATCAACAGTATGGTTATAGAGACATGAACTGCTATTACAACTTTTAAAGCCTTATTTCTTTGATATATACATATATTATTCTCATAAATATTTTATAGATATATGGAATTGAAAAGTTTTTACATGCACAAAATTAATGCAACTAGGAAAAGAAGGAACTAATCAACTGGGAAAAAAGTTTTTGTGCCAAATATCTCTAATAAAGATCTAGTAACCAAGACATACTGGCAACTAACAGAAATATTTGAAACCAAAAGTCACTCCCCAAAAGGTAAGTGGTCAAAAGATATGAAAAGTTCTCAGTAGAAGAAATGCAAACCATTAACAACCATATGAAAGAATGACTAATTATAAGAGAAATGTAAAACAAAATAACTCTGAGGTTTCATCTTGCTCCCAGCAGATTAGAAAAAATGAAAAAGATATGCATAATCAATGTTGGAGGATTTGCAGGAAGACTGGAACACTAAGGAACTGTTTTTTGAATTAGTATAACTATTCTAGAATGGAATCATAAAAAGAAAGTATCCAAAATGACCATACCCTATGACCCAGATTCCACTGCTAGGTATATGCCCCAAGGAGGTCACTGACATAAAGCCCCCCAGAATACCAAAGCATAAAAGAAGAGAAGCACTTTTTATAACAGCAAAAAATTGGGTAGGGGAGTAAGTTTTCATCAACTGGGGAAGGGATAAACAACTTATGATCTATGAACAAAATAGAATGTCACTATACTGTGAGAAATGATGACCTTGATGAATACAGAAGAGCATGGGAAGAGTTCTATATTACGCAAAGTGAAGTAAACAGAACTACGACAACAACATATACAGTGACTAGAACAATTTAAGCAGGAAGAACACATCAAAACAGAATGCTGCAAAATTATGGTAATCATAATTGGCCCCAAAAAAGAAATACGAGAAAGGATCTCTCGTCGTTTCTTTCTGGAGTAGGGATGGGTTCGGTGGGACCACGTATGTCAACCACTGCATATCATGTCAGGCTTTTTTTTTTTAGTGGGATTTGCTAAAATGTTTTCTTCCTTTTTTTAATTCTTTCTTATATGGGATGGCTTTATGGGACAGTGAGAGGAAGAAATACATTGGGAAATGCAGGGAATATGAAAATTTAAAAAAAAACAATAACGGTTATTTAAAAAAAAGAGAAAAGTAGTCCTATGGTTATGTAATGATTGATATTCTCTGGATGACTTATTCAGTAAGAATTAAGTTTGTGATAGTGTCTAAGCCATGAGTATTTCCCCCTTTCAGACACACTGAGCTGAACTGGGTTGTCCCCAGTATAGACCTCACTGGAGCATCTTTGTCTAATGTGGCTGCTCTTCCCATCTCTGCCTTCTCTAGGGCCATTTTGGTCCCTCATGCTGCAGTAGGGATTGCAATGGTAGAGTCCATATGTGTTGATGACTCCATTATTAATAAAGGGAAAGTGTCTGTTACAGAAATTTTTAAATAGCTTCTCCATTGTTCAGCTGTTTGTGCTGCAAAAGCAGCACAGATAAACAGTGAGCCAAGTCTAGAAACTGAGTAGGAAGATAAGGACAGGCTAGGTTGCATGAGGTAAGTAGTATAGTACTTTCAATGATATCAGGGTGATCTAGAAAGCAGATTTTTAATGTCAGGTGATACTCCATGGAGGCCTATCAAGAAACCCCACAATCTGAAAAAAATCAAAGTTGTAGATGACTCTAACGGTAACAGAGGGACATATGGTGGGCCTACGTAGGATGCAGCTTAATGCCAACAATGAGTTGTATGCAAGAAGTGCAAAATAGTTAATTCGGGAGATTTGGGATCAGAAGCCGGGGGGAGGGAGGGAGTCAATCATGTAGAGAATGAGGCACAAGAGGGCAACAATATCAGTGTATCAATGGCATTCATTCACATGGTGTCAAAGGTCTAGTGGAAGATGTATAGAATACTAGTGGGACTCTTCACAGAGAGTTTATGCACATGAGTTACACTATATCAGAAGACACTGTAAGACCAATGTCACTAGCAGTTGCTGTGGAGGTGTAAGACCAACACCACCAACACACAGGAGGACTGCTAGCACAGGTTCTTTTATCTGCTTTTCTGAAGGAAAGCAACTTAAAGGGGTTTACAATATCACTTTAATTAAACATACATATATCATTCACTTAGTTCAGGGGACAAAGTCAGCACCCCAAACTTCAGAGAAAACACAAACAGGAAATTACAATCAGAAGTTAACACAAATCAACAGACAGGGCTTTTAACTGTCTAACCATAGCAATACATACATAGTCATCAGAGAGAGAGAGAAGCACCAACATCTGGGTTTTTCAAAGCCAGGGGGCTTCTTAATGGCTACCCAGAGTCTCATCAGGCTACATCACATAAACACTCTTCTCATGAGTGAGCCCCAAAGCAAAATTCTAACCTCAAGAGTATATATACAATTCTTCAGGGTCAGAAGGCATCACAACCCTCTAGCTCTAACTACTCCTAACTTTCTACTCTACCCTCTACTGTTCTATTCATTCAGCAAGCTCCTCCCACCACAGGCTTCATGTAATTTAGGCTTCCATATAACATAAGCAGGACACATGGGCCTATTAATGGGTAGAAAGATCTTCAAATTTACAAAAATACATTAACAATACAGACAAATAAGGCTACCATCTCCACAAGGGTTGGGTTGAAGCCACTTTATATCATGAAGCATAGAGGTTTTAGATCAGGGCTATATATCTTGAGAAAAGGTGAAATGGGATACCATTTTGCCATATTTTTTTAAAAAAATCTAGTTTTCCTGTTCTTTTTATATCCCCAAAGCAACCTGCAATGCTCTTATTCATCTAGTCTTCTCTTTCTTTTCACTTCATCAACCTAAAGCACCAGGTATCTACAAAGTAATCCTCTAGACCAAAAGTGTCAAATTTAAACAGAAACATATTCCATATTGACTTAGAAAACCACAAGTTAACATTATCTATGTCATATTATATTTTTAGTTATCTTGCTCAGCATTTTGATTGGGCTGAACTCAGGAGTTCTGCTCTATGAAGGAAACAGTACAGTACTTTCAATGGTCCCAAGCTGATCCCAAACATGGGAAACCATATTTTTAACATCAAATGACACTCCATGGATGCCTAGCAAGAAAATTTATGATCTAAAAAAATCAAAGTGTGGGCAGCATGTTTAACACCTCTGTTCTAGACCAAGAGTTCTTTACCATTTTTATGTTATGAGAGTCTGGTGAAGCCTAGGGACCCTTCCTCAGAATATCTTTAAATATATCAAGTAAA
Source organism: Trichosurus vulpecula (assembly GCF_011100635.1). Taxonomy (NCBI): domain Eukaryota; kingdom Metazoa; phylum Chordata; class Mammalia; order Diprotodontia; family Phalangeridae; genus Trichosurus; species Trichosurus vulpecula. The sequence goes on along the minus strand of NC_050581.1, from coordinate 187,189,040 downwards.
ATACATAGGATTCCAAGGAAAACCAATTACACAAATTTTTTTTAAAAAGACAAATTCACAGACCCAGGTTACTACAGGATAAAATCCAAACTCTTTAGCTTAATGTTCAAGGCTCTCTACAAGAATCTTTTCCCTGGACCAATGATGTCAAACTCAGATAGAAATGAGGCCCACAAAATGTACCTTAAGAATCCCTGTGGGCTGAATATTGACTTGGCAAAACATACCTACATTCCACTGTCATTTTTATTCACTTTGTTTAGTATTTCCCAATTGCATTTTAATCTAATTAGGGCTCAGGAGTGTTGCTGCTGCAATGCGCTTAGCTGACCTTTCTGCTTCACACAAACTATGAAGTTGTTGTTCTATACTGCCCTAAATCAGACCTGGAAACTGGCATTTATCAACTCATTAGTTGTCAGACATACCCCCTGATATTCTAATGAGTCACTGATCCAAGTAAAGTAGGTATTCTCCTTCAACAGCCTGTAACGACAATGCTGCTTGCCTCTACTGTGGCTGTGCAAGACCAACAACACCAGCACACAGAATAGCTGCCAGCACAGGTTCTTTGATCTGCTTTTCTAAGGAAAGCAACTCTAAAGGGTTAACAATCTTACTTTAATTAAACATACATATACCATTCACTTAGTCCTGGGGGGAAAGGTGGAACCCTGAACTTCAGAGCAAATACAAACAGAAATTACAAACAGAGACAATATAAACAGATCAACACTTCTGTCTAACCAAATCACAATACATAGTTACCAGAGAAGCAACAACATCTTGGTTTTCGGGGATGGGGGGGGAATCCTTCAGCTACCCATCACCAACACTCTTCCAATGAGCGTGCCCCCAAAAGCAAACGCTAACCTCAGAGTTTTTATACCCTGTTCAAGGCCCTGAGGGCTCAGAGCCTACTTAGCAAAGATTTGTGGGCCTGGGGCCTCACACCTAGCTAGTGAAAGGGTGTGGGCCTGCCTCTAATCAGGCCTCCCCTTGTTGTCCCCACCTGAGGCCTATTCAATGTGCAGGAAAGATCTTTCACTTACTGATTGGCCTTACACAGCCCAGATCAAAACCCACATGTGCCTCCCCATTCTGTCTGATTCTTATCTATGTCCTTAAAGAGATCTCATAGACCATCCGTCCAACAAAATGGAAGCTTTTCTCTAGGTCTTTTTATATTTCATGGCTAATAGTGCAACACTTGAATGATTCAATTTTTATCCTTCTCACTATACAGCTGGCTCCCCTCCTTTTCTGACTATACTTTTCCTCATAATCAGAAATGCTCATACCTACTTGCCTGCACCACTAGTCTCCAATTTCTCTTACAGTCACCGGTAACCTTGATGCTTCAGAAATTGCGGTGTTCTGGTGCTTCATACAGTATGGACAAGGAACTATTTAGGTGGACATCAAAAGGTCCCTAGCTTCTTGGTTTTTTTAAGTTTTCTTTTTTCTTAGGGAAGAATTACCTATAGTCCAAATCAGTTTTTCGGACAGCCATTTGCCCATATGTTAACTTCCTATAAGCTTTTATTCTATTATTTAATAAACTGCGTAGAAAAAGGTGAAATATATTTCATATTTCTCTCAAAACTTATACCTAAAACAGCCTAAAACTTTATGTAGCTTTACTCCATTTGTTAAAATCTTAAACTTGATATTCCAAAAACACACATTTTTAGTGAACAGAAAATTGCCTCAATAGTTTTTTCACTTTAGTTTTTAAAAATTTTATACATTTCTCCCGACAGTAGACACTTCTCAACATAGATCTGCTCCGCAATTTAAAGAAAGCCACCTAATAAAGTAATTGGGACTCTATTGTTACCAAAGCACCCACTAGAACAATTGTCCATGTGACTTTCAGATGTTGGGAGTTTCAAAGGAAAGTCTCCGTGCCTCACCTTTAATCATCTTGTTGCCCGTTCTATTGGGCTTGTGTCTCCAGTCATGCTACATGCTATAACATAAGTAATATGTGGAGATGGATCTTTTGGGTCTGCCTTCTTCGCTCCGTCACTTCACATGAGTCTTCACCTTTCTCTGAATTATTTCCTCGTGTCATTCCTTAGATTAACCTCAATAATTAAAGGCACTTCTGCTTGTGACAGAGAAATGCGACAAAGGCACGAATCGCACACTGCCGCTCACTCCTCATTGCTTTGACTGACAGTTTGACTGACTGGCTGTTGTCAGGGCCTACAACAATCTGCTTAAGTGCTGGTCCGCAACAAGCTCTTGCCTGACCGGTCAGAACCATCTCTGCTCTGAGGACAACTTTTTAACCCTCAATCCGTGCTGGGATACGGGCGCCTGTCTTCAGAGAAAAGCCTCCAAGTAGACTGAGAAGTTTATTTTCAGGACAGCAGATGCGCAGCATGGGGTGTGCAGCGAGCAGTCTAGGCATCTAAAGTTTGCTCTGCTCCCGCCCTTTCTCACTGGAAAAGGCCCATCACGGGTTGCCAAAGACTGTGCAGAATGTGCGTGGGGGCACGCCCAGGCTGCTGCTAAGCGACGCTCTAGGAGCCACAGCGGGACGGTCCTGCTGTTTCATGCTTTCTGCATTCCTGACGGATTCTCACTGTCCCTGCATCATCTGATAAACTCCGAGGATTAGGTGAAATCAGTGCTAGATTTCACTTCTAAATCACAATGGAATCTTGGCTCTACGGACAGTTCTCACTTTCCACAAGTGGACTGGACGGGAGCTGCACGTCTGCAGAGGGAGGGGAACGGCACACAGTGCAAGGACATATGGGAGTCAGGGACAGACAAGTAAGAGCAAGAGGAGGAACATGCTGGGGGAGCTGGGCCTAGCCCTGTGGATGCCTGGCCAGAACTGAGAGGAAGAACATGCAGGGGACAGACACATGGGGGCCAGACACAGACAGAGACAGGAAAGGATGGGTGACAAGCAGGAGCCTGGGACAGACATGTGGTACCCAAGCATGGATGGCTGGCCGGACACAGAGTCAGGTGAGTAGAGCAGAGCAAGGATCTCCTCTCCCCTCTCTGGAGGTCTCAAGCCACTACTGGATCTGGTAGTGCCAGTGGTGAGGCAGTCTTCACTTGGAGGGGTCTTGTTTTAAAAGTTTTTGTTGTTGGCTGTTATCCGAGGGGTGGGAGGCCCCGGAGCAAGAGCCAAGGGGCGGGAGCAGAGAGAGCACAATACTGTGCAGTGTAGTTAACAGAGGTGTTTTGGGAAATGTAGATTTCTTTACATAAAGTAGAATTTGCATAATACGAATTTAGGTAAAGCAAGTTTAAAACTGCTGTAAGTTTAAACATAAAGGCCATCTTTTTTTTTTTAATCTGAGCTTGAACACACAAGAATACAAAAAGAAGATTCTATGTGGAACCGCAAAACTCCTTTTCACATTGCTTTAACAAAAAGGACAAAGTATTGAGATGGATTCATTTTGCTTGACAACGCTCATTTATAACAAGGGTTTTTTAAAATACTTTGTTAATTGAAGGAATAGGAGATAAAGGGAGGTAATGATGCCAAGAACACCTTTCTTTTTTTTTTAATGCAGTGTATAAGGAAGGACAGACAAGCAGGGCAGCTTTGAAACTAATGTGTGGAATTTCTTATACACAATGGCCACCTTCCTAAAGGACAAAAATCTGCACATACTTTGTATGGAATCCATGAAAAGAAACCTATAGTGCATTATAGACCTAATGCATTCCCAAGAAGCCGTCCAGATTCATTCTGTCCTAGGTACAAACGTCCTGGATCATTTGTGAGGGCAGACACAGACTCCTGCAGAAGGAAAACAGTAGGGTGTCCCTTCATGTGGTATCCGAGGTTTCTGCAGCATTCCCATAAGTGGTCATGTTAAAGAAGCTGTACCGGACCTATGACTGCACCCTGCTATGTCCCAGTTACAAGAGGAATGAGTCTGAGACACTATCAGTACTAACTAACCAGTTTTTATGTACAGATAAAAACACAAAACTTAGGGAAACCAAAATCATGAAAGAATTACCCGGATGATGTCTAGAATATAAAAGCAGCAAAGTCCTTTCCCTGCCTCAGAACCTTAGACTAATTATGCCAACTCTTAGTAGCAAGAATCCATACTAGGAGCCTCTCAGAGCGCAATGACAATGAAAAGGAGGAAAACACTCCAGAAGTTGGCAGAGAAGGATTTTGTGCCTTCCTTAAGGAGAAAATGATTATGTCATGAGTGAAATCCTATTTCCCTACCTGAGAATCCCATGTGCTGAAGAGTTTGGAGAGATTAGTGGGGAATCAGGAGATCAGGATTCTCCTCCCTGGGCAGGGCCTGGAGCCAGCAACTTAACTTTTTCAATGTCTCAATTGTCTGCATCTGCAAAGTGGGGATAGTAGTATTTACCACCTACCTGCCACAAAACAACGATAACAGGGCTAAGAAGGTCGTGTTTAAAGTGTTCACAGTCTGTCTGAAGAGAGCACTCAGATGGACAAATGACATAAACAAGGGCTTCTAACCCTCACTTTGCCAGGACCATGAAGTTCCTCCAGTCACTGCGAATCAAAAGCATCCTACAACTTAAGAGATAAATTCTAGGGCATGGCATTCAACACCAAGGCTAAGTCCCTGGCTACCCCCATTCAGCTAAGGGTCCCAAGTAGGCCAGGAATCCAGTTGTGTCTCACCCCAAGCCCTGTCTGCTATCCACCACACCACGATGATTTTACAACACAACAAGACTACTAAGCATTTTATAGTACGCAAATATCTATTTTAATATCCCTGTTTCAAATGTTCAGAACTACTAGGGAATGAACTTTTCCATGTTCAATCTCAAATAAAGACAATCTTCTTCTGTAATTAAGATATGCACATGTTAAACTAAGTATGCCCTTAAATAGTATGCCCTTAAATATTCTTGAATTTTATGTAAAAAAGCAAAATAAGTCTTCATCCTACTCTATAAATTTCACAAGAGTCTAAAGTTTAAAAAAAAGTACCTCTATTAAGCATCATGGAACATTTTATAAGAGTCAACCCTTGTTTCCTATATTGTAACATAGGGACAGTAAGTTATTTATTAGAGAGACTATTTGTTACAAAGTTCCTGTTTTTCTCATGTAAAGTTGAAATATAATAAAAATGAAAAATGTTAAATGAAAATGCAATACATAAGTTACTCTTAAAATCAAATTTGCAACTTAAACACTACTGGCTTTTACCCTGTACAGTTAAACACTGTGATTATGTACTAAATATTTTAGAATTAATTTGGTCACTTCACATTATATATTTCTAGCTCCACTTCGTCAGGGCATTTTTAATGTAAAACCTCAGTGATACGAAATTAATAATTTTAAAACTTAAAAAAATTTTTAAATTCATCAGATATTATCATGAATTACATATTTACCCAATATACATAGCAAGCTGAATAAAAATATAGAAAAGCAAGCCTCAGATCACAACTGGGTCTAATTTTATACCAAATAAATCATTCATTCAGTATAACAGAACTCTTCTAGGGAACCTCCATAGCAATTAATAATTGATCACATCTAGTAACAGAAGAATGTTTCTTTAGGAAATTTCGCTGATCATTCTGCTAGAGTGGAACTCTATAAGAATCACATATAAACGAAACCAAGAAATAAAGAAGTATCATAAAACTTTCTGCAAACAAAATTAAAAATACATTCTTGGCAGAGTTAATAGTTAATTTTTTATCACTAGTTTATCTGATATTACACCTTCTATTCCCAAATTATATTCCACATCACTGCACAAAATGTTAGTTTTGTTTAATATCTGTAATAATTACAAAAGCTGTCACTAGGTCATTGACACAATCCATTTGGTTTTCTCAGTTCAGCTAAATTGTATCTCAGTGTTTTACTACATCTTTTGGTGGGAGGCGACAAAAGAATGACAAAATGATCTTATGGTCAGAAGCATACAATTTTAATTTAATATATTTAATTATATTCCTATGCAATGAACAGACTTGGGAAAAATATACATATCACACGAGATTGAAAATAACAACAAAACCCAGACTCTAAGCTGGCACCTCCTGGCACACACAGAAGGTGGCACAGACCACCTGATTTGGCACATGACTCTCTCACTAACACTTGGCTGCTGAGGCTTCAGGATTTCTGCTGCACATCTCCATTACTGTCCACATTCACCAATCAGGGACCTGTGACCCTTTTTTCTGGCTTCTAATTATTTCATCCTATTCCAATGGATAACTCTCCCCTCAAACATTGCTTCCATGAAATTATAACAACTGTGACACTGATCTTGGTACAGCAGAACTAACTGAAAACAAAATAGATGTGCTCTGTGTATGTGTATGTCTCTCTCTGCTATGAACTCAGTTCTCATCACTTATGACAGCCCCCAAAATGAGATTAACTATACGTTAGCACACATGAAAAGGCAGGTTGCAGATATAGCGCTTGTTCCAGAATTGGTCATTTATGTGAAGTCAGATCATTGCCTGGTTAAAGAAAAGATCTAAGTAAATGCCAGATTAGGAAAAAGGAAGAAAAATACTATGATGTTGTGATGAAATGCAAAACCCAGTCTGCCCTCAAAGAGTTCACAGTCTAGTGAGGGAACACAACATGTAAACAACTATGTACAAATAAGAGAGGCAGGGAAAACTGAAGGCACTAACTATAAGGAAGACTGGAAAAGTTTTCCTGTAGAAGATGGGATTTTATCTGGTACTTGAAGGAAGCCAAGGACATGGCAATGAGGAGGAAGAGAATCCAGGCAAGGAGGACACCCAGAGAAAATGCCCAGAAGCCACTGATCCCTGGCTGTGGCTGTTGGGAAGAAGAAGCAAGCACACACCCAGTGAGTGTGGTACCAGTACTGTAGGGAGCAAGAACATATTTGGAACAGCGTGGCTAGAGGCCCTAACTGCGGCTTGGGGGAGGAGAGGAGTCCCTGAAGTTGAACCCATGGACAGAATTCAGAAAATAACAGTAAGGAGGACCTGAGGCCTAGGGCAACATTACCCATGACTCGAGATTAAAACCCAATTATAATAATAAGCTATTTAAAATAAAACAAAATAAAAATAAAAAGGAGTAAGCAAATGAAAAAGAATCCAACCATATATAGCTACTTTGGTGTAAAAGAATATTTGGATTCATATTCAGAAGGGAGACAGCAAGATTAAAAAAAAAGCCACTCCTACTCCAAAGAATAACATCATCTGGTCACAAGCCCAAAAAGAATTCTTGGAAGAACTTAAAAAGGAATTCAAAAATAAAATAAGAGAGAATGAGGAAAAATTAGGAGAAAAAAGTGATTCAAAAAATTATGAAAAGAAAGTTAACCAATTGGAAAAAGGGATACAAAATCTTAAGGAAGAAAATAATTCCTTGAAAACTAGACTTGGTCAAGAAGAATTGAATGACATTTTAAGACAATAAGAAATAATAATACTAGAAAAATAGAAGAGAATCTGAAAAACAACCAATCTGGAGAACAGATAGAAGAGAGAGAATATAAGAATTGTCAGGCTACCTGAAAATAATCTGGATACAGTATTACAAGAAATTAAGGAAAATTGCCCTGAAATTCTGGAACAACAGGGTAAAGTAGAAATTGAAAAAAAAATCTACCATTTACCACGTGAAAGAGATTGCAGGAGGAAAACTTACAGGAATGTCATAGTCAGGTTTCAAAAATCCCAGGTTAAGGAGAAAATATTGCAAGCAACAAGAAACAAAATTAATACTGCAGAAATATAGCCAGGATTTCACAAGACCTAGCAGCTTCTACTCTAAAACACCATAGGTCTTGGAACACTATATTTCAAATAGCAAAAGAGCTGGGGTTGCATCCAAGAACAACTTATCCAGCAAAGCTAAGTATAATCCTGTGTGAAAAAAAGAAATGGACAGTTGACGAACTGAAAGACTTTCAGGTATTTGTAACAAAAAGACCACAACTCAATGGAAAATTCAATATAAAAGATACAGAAGAAATACAAAGAATACATTAAAGATTAATTATAAGACACTCATTAAAGTCAAACTGTTTACTTATCATATACATATATATGTATGTATGTATGTATGTATGTATATGAAAGTGTTATGAGTATTCTTAAAACTATCATTAAGGTAGTTTGAAAAAAAAGATTGGGGCTGAGTTGTATATGATGGGGTGATCCTAAAAGACAAAATTGGGTAGGAAAAGGTAAAAGGGAGCAATTATATCATAAAAATGGCATGTGGAAGAAAGAATGACAGGGAAGAAGCAAGCAGGGGTGGATGGCTGGTAATGTTGGAACCTTCCCCTCATCTGGGTTGAAGAGGTAACAAAAGTGTATACATCTGGAAGGATGTAGAGGTCTTCTGAACATGTGGAGAGGTGAGAAAGCTGGGGGACAGGGTGGGGGAGGGGCTTTTATGGGGATCTGCAGATGGAATTTGGGAGGGACTTTTGGAGGGGTGTGTGGACTGGGATTAGGGGGGTGGGAAGAAGGGGTGGGGGACTCTTGGAGGGGTGGATGAAGTCAGTGGATGGGCGGAGAAGATGAGGTAACAGGAACAGGGTAAAAAGAGAAGATGAGAAAGAAAATATTGAGTAAACATAAGATGGAGGGAAATTCACAAATAGTAATTATAACTTTGAATGTGAATGTGATGTTTATAGTAGCTCTCCTTGTGGTGGCAAAGAACCACAAGGATGTCCATCGACTGGGGAATGGCTGTACATGTTGTGGTGTATGGTTGTGATGGAATACTACTGTGCTATAAGGATGAGCTCAATGATTTTAGAAAGGCATGGAAAGGCTTGCAAAAAATGGTGAAGAGAAAAGTGAGCAAAACCAAGAGAACATTGTATACAGTAAGAGCAATATTATTTTAAGGATGACTTTGAGTGAATAAGTCAGTTTGACTGTTATACAAATTAAAAATATAGGACATATGAAGAGAGACACTATCTGCATCCAGAGAAAGCACTGATAAATAGCTGTATAAATTAATTTTACATATATATATATACACCTATTTGTGTCTAATGGAGCAATCTCTTGGCTGGGATGGGTGGGAAGGGAGAAAAAAAAAGGAAGGAAAAGAAATTTGAATTATAAAGATATTTGAAAGAAATAGCAAGTTTTACATAATAGATTTGTGGTTTCATATGCAATTACTTTTTATTATATTGTTACAGAACTGCTTTTTTATCCCATAAATTAAAAATAAAATTATATTTTTTAAATGCCCAGGGTGGGGAGACAGAACAGCAAAGAGACCAGTGTCACTGAATACAAGAGAATGTGGAGCGCAGTAAGGAATAATAAGAGGCCAGGTGATCAAAGTAATTCAAGCCAAACAGGAGGCCATAGGGAGTCACTGGAAGGCTCAAAGGCTATGTTCGAAGAGGACAAACTCCCTTAGATCTCACCTAGATAAAAAGCATTGAATGTGGATTTGACAATATGGATCTGATGCCCTTCCTAGCTAAGCAGGAAGTTTTGTTCCCCACAATATAGATCATTAAATGATAAACAGAAATTCTTCAGTCCATCCTTCTGAAGGGACAATTGCATAATGAACCAACAGAGAATTAGAAGGTGATGGACATCTCCATCAGCGGATTCAGTGCCCACTCCAACGACAAGACAAATTCTTATAAACATGAAGCCCATTTCTGCAGGGGAGTTTTGTTTTTGCTGCCCATACAACTGCCTGAAAGTCTGTCTACATATGTGAATTACACAGATATATACAGAATGACTTTTATTAATTTATCAAAGGTATAAAAAGACTTCCTCCACTTCCAATACTTCAACAAGACAAATGTAGTGAAATCCAACACAAGCTGGGAGGCTCTATCTAATTGGTGAGAACCACCCTAGCCAACGTGCATAGGGTTCACCGTGAGAAGGTTGCCCAGTAGGTGATGAATCTGGCTGGTCAGATCAATTCAGGAAGTGATTTACAAAGGTGTGGACATACTGTTCTCTCCCTTGGTGGAGGGAGCACCTACACTAACAAAATCACACATCCTTTAAGTACTGAAGTATAAAAGCCCAAAGAGGTTAGACAAAAATTTTACTTGCATTTTCTTTCTTCTCCAAAGCAAAACAATGGACTGAATGTATCCAAATTAAAAACTTCAATGTTTTGGAATCCTGGGTTTTCAGCAGCTCAGCTTTCACTCACCAGCCACATGACCCTGAGTAAGTAATTCTCCTTCTCGACTGCCATGTCCACCTATGTAAAATCTGGGAAGAGGACTTCCAACATCCCTTTTCCCCTAATATTACAGGAATCCTATAGGAATTATCGAGTTAATATTAGCTTCAGGAAGAGAATTTAGCCACATTTTTATAGATTTTCTTCCTGAATAAATGAAACCATTATTTTCAGAAAGTATCAGTACCTTTTTAAACTCTGAAAACTTAGCTTGTATGCTTAAATCTGTCATCTTCAGAATTACAAATCTGAATTCATAAATTTATTTTTATTTAGGAAAATAGGAACAGAGACTTAAAGCTAGAAGGAAACTCAGAACTGGTCCAGTCCAAAAATTTTTAGATAAAGAATTGGAGGAACAGAGAGATAAAATGACTTGCCAGAGGTCGCATAGGGAGTAAGTAGAAGAGCTGAGATTTGAACCTGAAGCCTCTGGTCCAAATCTACTGACCTTTTCATTGCAACATGTTGCCCTTTTAAGGAAGTACAACAGATTTCCCCTGGATTTCATTTATTCATTCAAGAACTATTGAGTAATTAGTATATAGAAGGTACTCTGTCAGGGACACAAAGATCCACAAAAACCACAATGTGCTCTAGAGCAGAGAGAAGATCTGAGCACAAGCAAGCAGAATACAAGGCAAGCTAAGAATGAGATCAACAGAGCGGCAGATTATCCTAAGAAGTGAGAGATCATTTACTTGGAATCGTGGGACCAAAGGCCATAAAGGGCCCAACAGATCAGGCTTGCTCCACTTCTTAACTAATGAGTAGAATGAGGGATTATCTTGATTTCTGTGAAAAACCGGTAAGACAAAACAGTGTCTGGAAAAGTATGTACCAACTGTAGGAAGAAAAGTCAGTGTGCATTACCCAAAAAGGGTTGTGCATTGTCCTATCACACACCCACATAATCTAATCGATCATGGTTTTAGGGTTTAAAAACTATAGGAGGATTTCACAAGGACCCATTATTTATTAACCAATCAATCGATAAACATGTCTCAAGTACCTACTACATGCTTAATACCTATTATGAAAGCATTCCGGGCATAGGGGACAACTCAGACAAAATGCCTGGAGGTGAGAGATGAAGTGTCTTGTCTGCTGAACAACCAAGAGGTCAGTGTCACAGGATCTACCTGGAATGCTGTGGAGAGAATTTTGTATTTGATTCTGGAAGGTATAAGGAGGTACTGGAGTTTACTGAATGGGGGGAAGGAGGTCAAATATAGTCAGACCTTCACTCTTTATTGGCTGAATGGAGAACAGGCAGGCTACCACAACAGTCCAGGTGTCAGGGCCTGTGCCAGGGTAATGGCAGTGTTGGAGGATGGGAGAAGGCATGTTGGAGAGATGGTGTAAAAGTGAAGTTGACAGGCCTTGGGTTGGATGTGGGAGACAAGAGATAGAAAGGGGCAGAGGATGGCTGCTAGGTTTTGAGCCTGAGGAACTGGGAGGAAGGTGGTCCCTTCAACAATGATAGGGAAGGGAGGAGATGGGGAAGCTTTAGGAGAAAGATCATGAGTTCTGCTTTAAACATGCTGAGTTTCAGGTGTCTACTGGACATGCAGTTTGAGATGCTGGAGATGTGAGAGTGGAGGGTAGCAGAGAGGTTGGGGCAAGGTAGTTAGATCTGGGAATCATCAGCATAGAGAGAGTTATTAAATCCATGGGAGATGATGACATCATCAAGTCAAGTAATGTTGAAGAAGAAGAAGAAGAAAAGAGGGCCTGGGACAGAAGCCAATTAGAGTGAGATCTGGATGAGGCTCATGCAAAGGAGACTCAGAAGGGGCAGTGAGAGAGGTAGGACAAGAGCCAAGAGAGTCGTGCCCCAAAAACCGAGAGAGAAGAGAGGATCCACAGCGTCAAAGGCTTCAGGGAGGTCAAGGAAAATGAGGAATGAGTGAAGGCCACTGATAAATGGGGAGAGAGCAGTTTGGGTGGAATTCGAGAAACTGAGAAGAGAGTGAGAAGAGGAAAAGTAGAGGAGCCTCTTAAAGACGGCCTTTTCAAAAAATTTAGACAAAACAGACACAAGAGATAAAGGATGATAGATCAAATAAAAATACTGAAAGAACTGCTTACTATAAGAAAACATTTTAAGTTATCTAATAATTCATATAGGCAATTATAATTTAAATATGATATATAAAAATAAATTTAAAGTTTATTCCATACACTAAACTATATTTATGTTAAGCATGCACTCTATTTAATAAAGAAAATTATCTTCCAATTTCTAGAAACTCATTTTCAGAACACTTACCTCTCCATGGTTGAAAAAAAAGCACAATACTGTAACTAGGCCTCCTAGTCGACTCCCACTGTGAAAAGCAGATGAGTAGATATCAGTGTAATTCAAGCACAACATGAATTCAGATCAAATTTTATTACAATAAAATCTTGATATAACAAAAAGATTTCCTCATCTATTCAGAGCAGAATTTAATAAAGTATAACTTGAATTCAACAAAATAAATTGGTGGAATTCACAACAGAAACTTATCTGCAATTCATTTCCTCAAGAATATTACCCACTACTGTTTCATCTTTTTTGTAAAAAAAAAAAAAAAAAAGTTATTTTCCATATTAAAAAATGTACAGTGCTAAAAAGAAATCAAACAAATAAACAATACACCAACACGATTTGGAATCCTTTCAATACAAACACATTATCACTGATTATTTACTTTTAAAGAAAAACTGTTGAGTCCTTTAGCTTTCCTAGTGTTTAAGAAATCATGGGGGAAAAAAATAAAACCACAGGGCTAAGAAATTGCAAAGCAGGAACCTAATCTTTGGCCCTCTCAGTGAACTCAAAGAAGCTCCATTCTTTAGTCTTGCCCTCAAGAGCACATCCTCTCCTCTTCATATTTACAACATCCAGCTTCTTTCCAGGCCTGAAAAGTGAAGGGGGAGGGAGGGTAATCCTATTTCACTCCCAGCTGGATGAGCACATGCAGGTTAGAATCACTGGAGAGCTCCTGGTCCAGGACTTCACAAAGTTGCTCAATACCACCTAACCTGTGGGGTTCCCAAAGGTGAAATACATGATGAGCTTTTGACTGACAGGAAAAACCACCTTGAAAGGTTCTCTGATGCACGTACCCTACAGTGGTCTTCTCCCTGGAGTTAGAATCTTCCCCTGCCACTGAACACAGACATGGCTTTTATAAATGACGATGGGCTGGGGAGGGGGACCATATAGGCTTTTAGGGAGTTATGTGCAGCATTATGAGCCTTTTTACTCAGCTCAAAGAAATTCTTGTTATGATTAAAATGATTTTGAAATATATTTTGTTATACTTGACACTTACTAAAAGTGAGAGTCTCCATTTCTGAAAAAGGCAACGTCTATAAAACTGCTCCACAATATGAACACCAACTGTCAGAAAAAAATATATTTCTTGACTTACGCTATTTTTTTAAGCTTCAAGGTTTGAACATACTAACCATCTGCCCTAAGAGAAGTTGGCTTTTGTTTACTGCATCTATTCACGTGACCTCAGTTAAAACCTGCATGTGCTCATTCATTCATATGGTTTCAACTATGAAGTCTATGCTAATACCAAATCTAAATCTGCAAAGTATAAACTTAGAAAATCACTAAGACTCCTTCCAGATTTGTCACATGTCCAGAGGAGGAGCTATCTTTGCCCTCTTTTGTATGGCCAGCACTTAGCACAGTATCTGGTGCCTAGTCAGCACATAATAAATGTATACTGATCAACAAAAAAACCATGAAGGAATGACAAACATCTGGGCTCATCTGCCATCACTCTGGCATGTGTATCAATCTTGGAAAGCCTGGAGCAGTTCGTGGCTAACGTCATTCCACCGGCATTTCTTAAACACCCGCTGTGTTGATGATCCATCGAGTAGTAAAAAGCTCTACTTCTTCACCTCTACTACTACTTCACTTCAGCTTGACTGCGAGAAGGCAGATGATCTCCAGAACCAAAAGATGACCAAATGTGTCAAAGGCTTCTTTGTTCATCAGACAGCATGTGCATGGCCCAGCTGATTAAAAAAAAAACTGTAAAGAGGCCCAGGAAGCAAGGACAGCTGCAGCTTCTGAGGATGTTGTTCCTTTCCCATCTTTAAGATACCCTGTTCCTTTGTAAGCCACAAATTGTCTTTAATTGACTACTTTCTTTGCTCGTGTGAATGCATAAAACATCCCCGTGCAAAATTTACTGTTTTGGAGAGAGAACTCTAAATTTCAGGCTGCTTGATTCTCTCTCTCTCACCTATGCACAAGGAAAGGTTGGTTCTTAAACCTAATTCTTTGTTACTGGATTATTTCTTATTGCTGGGATGGGTACAAAAAGGCCAAAACAAACCAGCCTCTGTCTTCAAAGAACTTAAAGCACGTTAGTGTGGGGAAGAGATATGGATCTACCCCAAGAGGGCAGAACACATGTGACAAAATGATGACGGCTAAAGAAGGAACAGGAATATTGGTGGCATCCAGAAAGGGTGAACAGAAGAGGCAGGAGCCAAGATGAGAACCCGAAGGACAAGAAAGGTTGTGAGACAAGGAAGTAAAGGCCAAGTGCATCCCATGTGGGGGATGGTCTGTGTGAATGCAGGGAAAGGGGAGAGGGTATACCAACTGAGAAAGTGACTAGCATCCCAATTTGGTGGGAAAATGGACTTCATGAAGGAGAGTAAAAGGAGATGGGAGATGGAAGCCTTAAGTGCCAGGTTAAGGAATTTGCTTTTTTTTAAATCTCAGAGGCAACAGGAAACAATGGGGGGACTAACGTTATCAAGGCAAAGGTAGTTCAAACCAAAGCTGTCAGAAGATTCTTATAGGACTGCTCTATGCAAAGAAGCAATGTACTTTCAGACAGTCTGCTTGACAAAGAATCCATGATTTGCTTCTTCATCTGTGAATTGAGGGGGTTAAATTAACTGGCCTCTAAGGTCCCTTTGACTCCACATCTATGGATCTATGATCCTATGTAATTGCAAAAACTAGAAGCACTTTAAATATCCAACAATAAGGGAGTGGTTAAATCAAGTGGAGTCCATTACTCTAATGGAATACTTTAATGCAATTAAGATGGACATGATGCAAGGAAATCTGAAAAGATCTCTATGAAATAATTTGGAATAAAAACCACAGAATCAGAGGAATGGAGTACGCAGTAAGTAATATCACGTAAGAATGAATGGACATGATGAAAAGATCCAGATGGGGTCTTAGAGAGACTGAGAAAATATTACACTGCTTTAATTAATTTTATTAAACTAGATTAAAATAATTGCTGAACAAGTGGAACTTTGTGCTCATGTTAAATTTCCAATAAAAATATTTAATTTAAAAATAATCAGCAGTGCAAACAAAGTGTTATCTGTCAAAGCACATTTATGACTTTGGCTGAAGGGGCTGCTGAGGCAGTGTTTGGGTCTATCAAACAAATGTTTCTAACAGAAAAGAAATAAGGTCAGTGGGACCCTGATTTCTTTGCATCTTTGAGTCTACTGTAACTATAAAGATCAGGTTTACTGTACCTGTCTTTTGCAAAAGCCCACCTGTTTTCTTCCCCTTTCGATATATCTACATATTATTCTCATAAATATTTTAGAGATAGTCAAGTGGCCCCATGGTCAGAAGTTAGTGATTTTCTCTTGTTTGCCTTTTTTGAAAATAATAAGGCCCATGACATTTTCCAAGCAACTGATATCTCCTCCCTCTTTGAGATACCATAAGAGCAAGCTGCTCAAAGCTCTTAAGATTACATAAATTTTCATGTAAGCCATTGATAAAAATGATGAGAAAAAGACCAAGCACAGACCCCTGGGGGCTCCAATGGACACCTCCCATGATGACAGGCATTGAGCCCTTCATGATTACCTTTTGGGGGGGGGGAGTTGAAGCAATTGGGGTTAAGTGACTTGCCCAGGGTCACACAGCTAGTAAGAGTCAAGTGTCTGGTCTGAGGCCAGATTTGAACTCAGGTCCTCCTGGCTCCAGGACGGGTGCTCTTTCCACTGTACCACCTGGCTGCCCCGCAGGATTACTTTTTGAATCCATCCCGCCAACCAGTTCTGTGTTCACCTCCTTGTGTTATCATCTAATTCATTGCTTTCTCCATAAACAAAGTATGAGATGCTTTCACAAAAGCCTTTCAAACACTTGAAATGCCCAGTCATGCACCCCAAGGCTTTCTCTTCCCAAGGCTAGATATCTCTAGTTCCTTCACCCAACCGTCAGGTGACAGGGCCTCAAGGACTCCCACCCTCGCTGCTGCCCTGATTTGTGCACATGCTGTACTGCCCCGTGAGAGAGCAGCTCCCTGCAAGCGGAGGCCACCCCCTTCTGTCTCTGTATCCCCCACACCTAGAACAATGTTTGGCATTATAACATTTAGGGAACTGGATTGATTTTTTTTTTCTGGAAGAAAACATTTAGAAAAAGTACCCAGAGGAATCACTACCTCCAAGGCCACATACAGCTACAAAGGGTCAGTTTTCAAGATTAAGAGGAAAAGTACTTTATAAAGGCAGTCATCCAAATAAGCTTCCAAGTCACCTGTGGTGCTATATACACATGTAACTTTTCATTCTAAATTGTAATGAAGATGTCAGTATCAGAATAATCCTAAGAAATAATTCTGGATTAGGATTACAACTTTAGAGCGGCATAGTATCATTTTTAAAATATACTGGGGGGCAAAAGCCTTACAGTCTAACAAAGACGAATGGATACCTTGCAATAACAATAATTAGCATCAGACTCTACATTAAAGGAAATCGATTTAATCCGTTGGGAGTTAGAAGGAGGTTCCAATTGGATTTGCTACAAGTATTAGTTGCTGCCTCAGATTAGCATGGATCAGGAGTCAGTAAATTAGGGCCTGCAGGCCGAAAGAGGGTATTGTTTATTTTTATACAGCCCAGGAGCTGAGAATGGTTTTTTACCTTTTTAAATGTGCTTTATTTTTAAGTAAAAATCATATTTTAAAGTAAATATACTGTATTTTTAAAAAGCAAAAAGTCTAATATAGATGATAAAAATTAGTGGATGCTGGTGATGCCTGCACTTCTGAATCAGAAGCTCTAAGAAGACAGGAAAATATGGTGTTTGTTGCCCCTGGTAGGGAATCCAGATGAAAATATCAAGAAATGGCCCCTGAGAATGAGGGCCAGCTTGGAAATAAATTAAGACAAAAATTTCAAAATCGGTTGGAAGAGCGTAATTTGTTTAACGAGGCTGTGAGGCAAGGGGGATGGAAGATTGTGGCACAGATGCTTTCCAGCGGGTGACCTGAATTTGGGTTTGGGGTTTTTTTAATCACTTTCCTCCCCGACACAGTGAACAGATAGCAGGAAGGAAGGCAGGAAATAAGAAAGGAATAAGAAGAATCAGCAGTCAGAAGATAAATGAGGCAACACATACAGTTACACGAAAAAGAGTCTTTGAGAAGCAAAATCTCACTTCAATACAATGGCAAAATGAGCCAAGATAGCTAAGCTGCTTCTTTGAGTTTGGCATTGGGTATTTTACCCCTCCAATAGACTGTAAGTACCTTGAAGACAAGAACAAACAAAATCTCTCTTCTAACCCCAGCATCTAATGAACAATGCAAAGCATAGAATTGTCAGTAAAAAGATGTGCTTATCTTTTGAAATACTGATATAACTATAAAAACTAAAGGAACAGAATGAGTCCTTAGAAGCATCCATCTTCTCAACCCACAAATAATATTACTGTTTCTGAGATGGAGAGATCCTTAGAGTTGCTTTCAACATTCTTCATCTCCACTCACATAATTTTACTTAAAAATACATACGAAACACCCATTATGGGCAAATACTGTGATACGTGCTATGAACGCTGTCTTGCAAATAGCCCCTGACGCTAACTTCATCACGCTGTTGCTATGGTGGGAGTTGTTCCTAGGTTAACATATCATCTCTCTTTTCCTCATATGCCAGACAGTAGACTGAAGGAGTCAAGGTCACTGGTTTTTCCTAGTTTATCCCTCACAACTATACAACGGCTAGAAAATGAAAATCAGGTGGTAAAAGAGCAAATTTTATCTTCATCTGGTTAAGAAACATAGACCTACCTCCACAGAGCCCATTCAACCCTTTACGTTACTAGAGGTACATAAGAAATGGGGAAAAGTGTACGATGAGCATGAGTGACTGCTCATTCTACTTCAATTTTGGCCTCTCTCTGCCAACACATTTGGGGACGGGGGAATGGGTAATCCAAAAAATTACATCAGAAAAAGTAAACACACTAGAGAGCTGAGACATCTTGCTATCACGTCCTATGGTACCAGCACAAAAAGTAAAATTTCATGCAGCATACAATATAAGCTCAATTCCACACTGTTAAAAGCAGTTACTCATTTCTCCACTTGACGGCCCTCATGAGAAACACCACTCATTCAAAGAGCTTTTACTCCAGTCATAATTAGATGGTCCCCTTGAGCTGGTCTCCCACTGAAGAGCAGTAATGGTCTGACAATAGCAGGGACGCTGGGATGTAGAAATGACAAGGCTTGGTAACTAAGTGGAGATGGAGCAGGACGATGAGGGAGAATGAGGAAGATGATGCCCAGTTACCAATCTGAGTGAGTAGAGACAAAAACAGAAAGGAAAGAAGAGGGCTGAGCTCCCAGGAAAGATGAGCTGTTTTGGAGATGATCAAAGGCTCAGAGCCGGCAGGCCCTCAGAGGCCATCTGTGGGCTCAACACCATTTTATAGATAGGTAAACAGAGGTCCAGGGAAATGAAGTGACTTGCCCCAAGTCACTCTGAGACTAAATGCGAGAGCGGTGCTTTAGATCAGTACCCACTGATTCTAGAGCCAGTGGTCTTCCCGCTGGGAGGAGCCTTGAAAGGCTGTCTAGTCCACCCCCCTCATCTGACAGTCGGGGATGATGGGGTGCATCGACAGGCCAAGACCAAAGAGGGAATATACATCACCGGCCACATCTGAACCTGGTCCCTCTGACTCCAGGGACAGCACCTGCATAAATTGGGTAACTTTGACATCACAAATAGAGAGAGAAGAAGAGGGCCCCGAGCAGATCCCTGCGGTTTTACAAGAAACATATGAGCACGGCAATGTATGGCACCAATTAAAGGTTAACACGCCCTAACCAAAAGTACTCTAGGAGGCTAAATATTCTCTGAGGACTTCTGAGTCTTCCCAAAAAAAGAGATTTCATCCCCAAGGCTGGCTCTGCATCCCATCTCTCAGAGGCCCACATCTGGCTCTGCTCTTTCTTCAAGAATTCATAAGGCATTTCCTAAGAAGAGGCTGTGACAGCGCAAGGGACACAAAGAAAAACCAGGCCTTTGGCCTCAGAGTTTCCACTCTCCTGGCCATCATCCTTCTTCCCGGGAGCCCACGAAGGGCTACCACACCTTCAATCCGTACACTCCCTGAGGCACAGAGGGCCTCCATCTGCCCTCATAGCTGCTGGGGCTGCCGAGGACCTTACAGGTGACCTACATCTCTGACTTCTTGTTTTACAACGGAAGCTGTTCAAGGACTTGCCCAAGGTCACAGGAAGTCAGCACAGCAGGTGCTCAGTGCCAAGGCCCTCTTACTATAAACCCAACACTCCTTTACTGCTTTGCCATTTTCCAGTTCAGAATCCTCAAGCCCAGGGCTTTGGTTTCTAGCCTCAGATGCTGTGGAGATAAAACATTTTCATATTGTGTCTTTAAGGCACTGTCCCCACAGATTGTCCTTTCTCCTGTCTTCAGAACTTAAAATTTGTTATAAGAACAACTGTCACCAGAGTCACAATTAGCGAAAAAAATTACTTGGGATGAGGAGTTGGAAAGTCTTGAACAGGCATGGTTCAAATTCCAGTGAATTCTCTGCTACTTGCGCAACCCTAAGCAAGGCCCTCAATCTCAATGGGCCTCAACTTTCTCATTTGTAAGGTGGATCTGATCTCTTGCCAGATGTAAATCTATGATTCTGCAATATGTCACCCCTTCTCCATAACAGAAAAGGTAGGTTTAAAGTCTGGTCCCACAGCCCACTTCAATGGTTCTCCTCGCCCCCTTACCCCCATCACACTCCCAACCCCCCACTCTAGTTTTCATGAGATTAGTATGACAGAATCACAAAGTTGTATTACTGAAAAAAATTATTCTGGATCACAAAGGTCATGAGCAATCTACCTACATCAACAATTTCTAGAATTTATTTTTCAGAATTCAGGTGGTACTATTTGTAGAAAGACGCGACACAATTTTCCATATTATTCTCTTCATTCTTAACATAGATCCTAAGAACATTCCAGCCTCATCCCACTCTCTTAAGATTAGAAGGGTGACTAAGCTAATGAACATGGGGGAGGGGGGAGCATTGAGGAAGTAGTAATTTAAGGCACTTCTAAAAATATTTTTTCATGTCCAACAAAAAATAAATACAACTAAACCGATTTTGAAGAAAGATACAGATGTAGAAGAATCTCCCTAATCCATTCAACACAAGAATGGCATTAGATTTTATACTCGTAATTAGATGAAAAAATTTCAAACAAAAGCTCTTTTTCTAAAGATCAGAAAACTATGAAATGCAATTATGATACTGAGAGCTAGCATTCAAGGCTCCTTCTGGAGGCTCTCTTCTCACTGGGTAGGCTTTTTTGTCCCACTGAACTGTCACCATTCTTTTCTGGCCTATCTGACCTAGTCACTTGGACCCAGCGGGCCTTAGGTCCATCAAATATAACGCAAGGGGGCCTGGATAACTTCTAATGGCCCAGCCAGTTCTCGAGCCGGATCCTGTGTCCAAAGCAGAACTCACCATCCTCCCCCAAGGGCCACCTCGACCCTTCTCTTCCCTATTTCTGTTCCTGGAGTAGACAGTTCATAAGCTCAGAGGTATCTCCAGGGGCTCACTCTGCTTCAGGCCCACATGGCCTTGGATGTCAAACCTGGAGACTTTACCTCTGTGACATGTCTTGTAACTGTCCCCTTTTGGCAGTTCCTGCATACTCATCAGAATTTGGGGCCTGCCAGCCTCTCCCCTCTCTCTCTCAGGCTCTCTGCCTCTAGGCTCTCCCCTCAGCCATCCCTCCTCCCACAGCTGCCACACTGATGCTCCTACAGCTCAGGTCTGTCCACATTCCCCTCTGCTCAAGGGGTTTCAGTGGTGCCCCACTGTCCCCAGAATAAAATACAAACTCCTTTGCTGGGCATTTGATCGCCTTCACCACCTGGCTACAGCCTCTCCTCCCCAGCTAATGACAGTGATCAGTACTTACCATTCCAGCCAAACTGGACTTGTGGCCCTACACAAGACAATCCATCCCCTTCCTATGACCTCTAGATGTGTAATGCTCTCCCTTCTGCCTTCTCTTCTTCCCATCTCTAGCTCCCTTGAAGGCTCAGGTCAAGCGCCACCGCCTTCAAGTGGCCTTTCCTGATTGGTCCTAGGCTGGGCACTTCTACCCCAAATCACTGGATTTATTTCTATCAATCTTATGATCACTGATCAGGAAACACATGACCACATTGGAATGTAAGTTCCTTGAGCCCAGGATCTGTCTAGCTCTCTTTGATAGTTGTATCCCCAAAGCCTTAAGTACACAGTAAGTGCTTAATAAGTGTCTATTTGTGGATTGATTAAGAGCCTCTCCACTCTTTGCTCCATCCTCCATGGAGCTGCCTAAAAGGCAGGTGACATCACTTCCTGACCCAGAAGCTTTCAGGGACTCCCTGGATAAATCTAACCTCAAAATAAACAAGAAAGAAGTTAAGGAGGTGAACAGAATTTTAGAAAGGTTAGATATGAGAGACCTTTGGCGAAAACTGAATGGGGATAAAAACGAATATACCTTTCTCTCAGTGGTACATGGCACATACCCAAAAACTGACCACGTACTAGGGCATAAAAACCTCACAATCCAGTGTAAAAAGGGGGAAATAGTCAATGCATCCTTTTCAGATCATGATGCAATTAAACTTATTTGTAATAAAGGACCATGGAAAGATAAACTAAAAATTAACTGGAAACTAAATAATCTGATCCTAAAGAATGAGCAGGTCAAACAACAAATCATAGGAACAATTAGTAACTTCATTCGAGAAAATGACAATAATGAGACAACATACCAAAACTTATGGGATGCAGCAAAAGCAGTTCTTAGGAGAGGTTTTATATCTCTAAATGCTTACATGAATAAAATATAGAAAAGGGAGATCAATGAATTGGACATGCAACTGAAAAAGCTAGAAAAAGAACAAATTGAAAATCCCCAATTAAATGCCAAATTAGAAATACTGAAAATCAAAGGAGAGATTAATAAAACTGGAATCAAGAAATGTATTGAACTAATAAACAAAACTAAGAGATGGTTTTATGAAAAAAAAACAATAAAATTGATAAATCTTTGGTTAATTTGATTAAAAAAAAGAAAGAAAACCAAATTACCAGTATCAAAAATGAAAAAGGTGAATTCATCTCCAGTGAAGAGGAAATTAAAACAGCAATTAGGAATTATTTTGCCCAACTGTATGCCCATAAATGTGACAACCTGAGGGAAATGGATGAATATTTACAAAAATATAAATTGCCCAGGTTAACAGAAGAGGAAATAAAATTCCTAAATAACTGCATCTCAGCAAAAGAAATTGAGCAATCCACCAATGAACTCTGTAGGAAAAAATTTCCAGGGCCAGATGGTTTTACATGTGAACTCTATCCAACATTTAAAGAACCATTAATTCCCATACTTGGGAAAACAGGTGAAGAAGGAGTCCTACCAAATGCTTTTTTATGACACAAATATCATACTAATACCTAAACCAGGAAGAGTCAAAACAGAGAAAGAAAACTATAGACCAATTTCCCTAATGAATATTGATGCAAAATTTTTAAATAAAATGTTAGCAAAAAGATTGCAGCAACTTATCATGAGAATAATACACTATGACCAGGTAGGATTTATTCCAGGAATTCAAGGCTGGTTCAATATTAGGAAAACAATCAGCATAATTGATCATATCAATAACAAATCTAGCAGAAACCATATGATTATCGCAATAGATGCAGAAAAAGCTTTTGACAAAATACAACATCCATTCCTATTAAAAAACACTAGAAAGTAGAAGAATAAACGGAGTCTTCCTTAAAATTATAAGTAGCATCTACCTAAAACCATCAAAAAGCATTATATGTAATGGGGATAAGCTAGATCCATTTCCAATATGATCAGGGGTGAAACATGGATGTCCATTATCACCCCTACTATTCAATATGGTGCTAGAAATGTTAGCTGTAGCAATAAGAGAAGAAAAAGAAACCAAAGGAATTAGAATAGGCAAAGAAGAAACTAAGTTATCACTTTTTGCAGATGTTATGATGATTTACTTAGGCAATCCTAGAGAATCAAGTAAAAAACTACTTGAAATAACAAAAAACTTTAGCAAAGTTGCAGGATATAAAATAAACCCACATAAATCCTCAGCATTCCTATATATTACTAACAAAGTCCAACAGCAAGAGATAGAAAGAGAAATTCCATTTAAAGTTACTGTAGACACTATAAAATATTTGGGTGTCTACCTGCCAAGACAAACCCAGGGACTATATGAACATAACCACTAAACACTTTAACACAAATAAAGTCAGATGTAAATAAATGGAAAAAACATCAGTTGCTCATAGTTTGGCCGAGCTAATATAATAAAAATGACAATTTTACCTAAATTAATTTACTTATTCAGTGCCATGTCAATCAAACTACCAAACAAATTATTTTACAGAGCTGGATAAAATAATAACAAAATTCATCTGGAAGAACAAGAGGTCTAGAATATCTAGGGTATTAATGAAAAGAAATGCTAGAGAAAGTAGCCTAGCCATACCAGATATTAAACTGTACTATAAAGCAGCAGTCATCAAAACTACCTAGTACTGGCTAAGAAACAGAGTGGTAGATCAGCAGAATAGGTTAGGTACACAAGACACAGTAGTCAATGACTATAGAAATCTACTCTTTGATAAACCCAAAGAATCCAGGTTCTGGGCTAAGAATTCACTATTTCACAAAAACTGCTGGGAAAATTGGAAAATAGTATGGCAGAAACTGGGCATAGACCAATATCTTATACCATATACCAAAACAAAGTCAAAATGGGTTCATGATTTAGTAATAAAGGCTGATATCATAAGCAAGGAATAGTTTATCTGTCAGATTTATGGGAAAGGGAAGAATTCATGACCCAACAAGAGATAGTGTTTATCTGTCAGATTTATGGGAAAGGGAAGAATTCATGACCCAACAAGAGATAGTGTTACAAAATGCAAACTGGATAATTTTGTTTATGTTCAATTGAAAGGTTTTTGTACAAAGTCAATGCAACAAAGATTAGGAGGGAAGCAGAAAATTGGGAGAAAATCTTTACAACCAGTGTCACTGATAAAGGCCTCATTTCCAAAATATACAGGGAACTGAGCCAAATTTATAGAAATACAAGTCATTCCCCAATTGAAAAACGGTCAAAGGATACGAACAGGCAGTTTTCAGAGGAAGAAATTAAAGATATCTATAGGCATATGAAAAAATGCTCAAAATCACTACTGATTAGAGAAATGCAAATCAAAACAACTCTTAGGTACCACATATGTCAGATTGGCTAACATGAAAAACAGGAAAATGATAAGTGCTGGAAAGGATGTGGGAAAATTGGAATACTGTTACATTTCTGGTGGAGTTGTGAACAGATCCAGCCATTCTGGAGAGCAATTTGGAACTATGCTCAAAGGGCTGTAAAAATGTGCATGCCCTTTGACCTAGCAATGCCATTTCTGAGGCTATATCCCAAAGAGATCACAGAAGGAAAGGGACCCTTATGTACAAAAATATTTATAGCAGCTCTTTTTGTGGTAGCAAAGAATTGGAAATCAAGGGGATGTCCATCAACTGGGGAATGGCTGAACAAGTTGTGGTATATTAATGTAATGGAATACCATTGTGTTATAAGAAATGGGGAAGATATGCACTTCATAATAACCTGGAAAGACCTACATGATCTGATGCTGAGTGAGAGGAACAGAACCAGAACACTGTACACAACCACAGTCATATTGCTTCTGTGATGACTTTGATAGACTTGGCTCTTCTCAACAATACACATTTCAAAGACAACTCCAAAGGACTCATGATGGAGAGAACTATCTACATCCAGAGAAACAACTATGGAGTCTGAATGCAAATTGAGGCAAACCGTTTGCTCTCTTTTTTTCCTCTTTCTTTTTTTGGTTTTGTTTCTTTTTTCTCATGATTCATTCCATTGGTCATAATTCTTCTTTACAACTTGACTATTATGTAAATAAGTTTAATGCAAAGGTATGTGTAGACCATATATCAGAATCCATACTGTCTTGGGTGGGGGGAAGAGGGGAGGGGAGGGGAGAGAGAGGAAGAAAATTTGGAACACAAAAACTTGTCAAACTGAGTGCTGTAAACTATAAATAAAAAAATCTAATTAAAATTAAAAAAAAAGAATGCACCCTCCAAAGAGCAGGGAGTGATTTGGGTTTTTATCTTTAAATCTCCAATAACTAGCTGAGCTCCTTGCATACAGGAGTCAATTAATAAATTTCTTGTTGAAATAATAAGTTTCTTGCTGAACTAAATTGAGTTTTAGAAAAGGTGCTCTATCATAAAGGCAAACAAGCAAATAATAACAATGTTCATGGAAACCATTTTCCTTTTGGAGATTTTTATGGTAATATTTGTAAAGTAATGAGTACCAGTGCTAAAACTATTCTTTTCCCATGTGCTCTAGCTCAAGAACCACAATGCATGTATGTGTGACATCTTAAAAAGACATTAACCCGGAT
Organism: Trichosurus vulpecula; assembly: GCF_011100635.1. Taxonomy (NCBI): domain Eukaryota; kingdom Metazoa; phylum Chordata; class Mammalia; order Diprotodontia; family Phalangeridae; genus Trichosurus; species Trichosurus vulpecula. The sequence continues at coordinate 187,162,986 of NC_050581.1, read as the reverse complement.
GGATCAATAAGCTACACCAAATGCCTGGGATTACTTAAATTGATTAGAGACCCACAGTAAGCCTGCTGTACCTTTAATTTTTTTAACCTGTAAATTCTCATCATGGAAACTATATTGACGTTAACACTACAAGTAAAATCATTTAAGTGGGACCTAATTTTTTGATTCATTATTCCAAAGTTTTGGTAAATAAGACCAGAAAAATAACTGAATTGATTAAATAGGTTATTGTTCTCCAATAGACATAACCCATCACACTTTCGTTTGTTAAATTTATTTTGCAAAACCCATCATAAACATGCAGAAAGCTCACTGGGCTCAAAGTTCTTACCTTAAATATGTGCCGTAAATGAAAAACAAAGCCATCATTAGTCCATTTAATAGAAAAATCACTGCGACGTAAAAGCAAGCAGGGTCTCCCAATCCTTGAAAAAACAAACAAAATGCCTCACTATAATTTAAAAATCTGCAAGTACATTTGAGTCTTTTTCTGTTCTGAAATATTTACAAATTTATTAATATTTGCTTATTTAAAAGACTTCTTCAGAGCTACTGAACAGTCATATATCTCTGCTCTTTTTACATACAAATTACCATAGGACATGAATTAGAAGCATAGCATTATCCTCCCAAGAAACTTGCCTTCACAGCTTTCTATAGGACTAAGCCCTTCTCCTCGGGTAACAGTCCAGCATATCTTGGTCTGAACACCAATCAGGTCCATTATCCAGGTGTAAATGCGATACCAACTGGCTAAGATTACCTAAAAGGAAACAAAATTGGAGACGGATAAGGAAAGGACTTTGTTGATTGTAGTCACGACTGCCACAAAGGGTTCAGTGACACTTTCCCACTTTTTCTCCCAGTTCGCCTGTCCATTTTGCCCCTTCACTTTAATAAAGTGGGTCCTCCAAATCTCTGGGTCTTGAAGATTCTCCTTGATGCACTATGCATCTTTCTGGGCCAGAATTATCACTCCCATACTTCAGCTCTATTTTCTCAAGAATGTCTTAGCATCATAAAATCAAGGACCACAGATTTAGGTCTGGAAGGGTCATGTACTCCTATCCTATCATTTACTGATGAAGAAATTGAAACCTAGCAATATCCCATGACTCGTACAAAGCTGCAAAGATATTAAGGGGCATACCTGATCCTGGTTCCTCTTAATTCCAAAGTCACTGCTTTTTCCACTGTACCCTAAACACATAGGTATCTTATACATGGAGGCTGAAAAGGTTCTCCAGTTTTCATATAATAAAATCCTGCCTGAACTAAACCACAGGCTCAAGAACCAAGAACCACATCTTTTTTGTCTCCCTAACCCATATCTCATAGCACCCAATCAATCTACCAATCAACTGGGCAGCTAAGTGGCACTGCGGACTGAGTGCCAGGCCTGGAGTCAGGAACACGCACCTTTGCGAGTTCAAATTTGACCTCAGACACTTCCTAGCTGTGTGATCCTGGGCAAGTTATTTAACCCTGGTTGCCTCAGTTTTTTCATCTGTAGAATGATCTGGAGAAGGAAATGGCAAACCACTCCAGTGTCTCTGCCAAGAAAACCCCAAATGGGGTCACAAAGGGTCAGACATGATTGAAAACGATTGAATAGCAATCTATCCATCAACCAATCAATGGATAAGCATTTATTAAGTACCTACTATATGACACTCACGGTGATAACACTGGGAATAAAAATACAAAGAATAACATAATCCCTACTCAGAATGAGCTTATACTCTAGCAGGGAAGACAAATACATGTGCCTGTGTGTGTGCGCGCACATGCACGCACACACACACCACACAAAAAGAAGATAAACACAAAGTCATTTCAGAGCCAGAGCACCAGCAGTTGGGGCGAAGGGGAGGATCAGGAAAGGCTTCCTGGAGAAGGTGGTGCTTAGGCTGAGCACTGAAGGAAGAAAGGGATTTGATGGGGCAGCAGGAGGAAGGAGTTCATTCTAGGGCCAGGGAGAGCCAGGGCAAAGACATAGTGACAAGAGATCATTCCCCTAGCCATGTGACCCCTCCTCCTCAGTCTCCTCTGCTGGACCCTCAGGTCACAACTACTAACTCAGGTGTCCCCCAGGTTCTGTCCTGGCCCCTTTTCTCCCTCTACATCATCTTGCTTCATGATCTCATCCGTTCTGAAGAGCTCACTGACCACCTGTATGCAGATGATTTCCGGATTAACCTATCTCCTGAACCCCAACTGCATGTGGGACATTTCCAACTGAATGACTCATAGACTCCTCAAATTGAACATGTCCAAACCAGCACTCATTACCTGTTCCCCCAAGCCCCCTTCTGATTTCCCAGTCACTGCCTGGGTCACCACCAACCCCCCACTTACCCAGGTGTCCAATGTGGGCCTCCTTTCTACATTCACAACATTTCTATGTGCCATTCTCTCTGCTCAGACTGCCACCACCACCCCAGGCCAGGCCTTCCCTCATCACCTCATGCTTGGAACACTGCACCGGCTGCTACTCCAAGGCTCTCCCCTCTCCTGCCCAATCTCACAGCTGCAAAGGTGATTTTCCTAAAGAACATGCATGACTGTCAACAAACCTCAGCAGCTCCCTATTGCCCTCAGGATCAAAGATAACACGCTGTTCAGCCTTGAAAACCCTTCAGCCTGCTAGCACGTACCTGCCTTCTACTCTGAACCTCTTGCTGCTCCTCACAGGGCTTTCCGTTTCCAGACCCCGGCCCTTTTCAATGCCTGTGCCCCATGCCTGGAATGCTCTCTCCTCCCTCTCCCCCAGCTCCTGGCTTCCCTGGCCTCTCCCTTCCCCATCCCCCACTGCTGGTTGTGTTGGCTCTCAGCACTCAGTCCAACCAAGCGCCCTTGAAGAGTCTGGCCTTTGTTTCCTTGAATAGATTGGAAGTCCTTGGTGACCTCCTTGCCTCAGGGGAGGGCCTAGTTCACATGGGTTTGAGTGGTACGTCTGGGACAGCAGAGGCTTTTAGACCACGTGGGTTTAAGTCGCCTCTTTGTGACGATTTTAGGTCACGTGGATAAGTCACATGTGTGACTCATCCTTGACCCTGAAAAAGATATAAAACCAGGGGTTGGCTTTCTCTTTCTCAGAGCTCTGAGCCATAGGAGGAGTGGCGCGTGACTCTGGGCCAGCCATTGAGGAGCTCCCCAGCTCATGAACTCAGATGTTGATGCTATTTGGTAACTATGAATTGTGACTTGGTCTGTTTCCAATGTGTCTTTGTACTTGTATTTGCTCTGAAGTTCAGGGTGCTGGCTTTTTCCCCTGAACTAAGTGAGTGATATTTGTATGTTGGATTAAAGTAAGATTGTCAACCCCTTAACATTGCTTTCCTTAGTAAAGCAGATCAAAAGAACCTATGCTGGCAGCATTCTTGTTGTTGGGCTTGTGTTGGTTTTTCACTCCCACAGCAGCTGCTAGCTGGATTGTTGATACACTGGTGCCTTCCTTCTGATATCAGTTCCAATCTATATCTCATAGATACGTTTTTTGTATGTAATCTCCCTCAGTAGGATGAGAGATCCTGGAGAACTGGGATCATAGTTTTGTCTTTCTTTGTATCATCTGTGCTTACCCCAGTGTATGGAACTTAGTAAATGCCAATTTACCTAGCCAGTACTTGGTGACTGCCAAAAGGAGATGAGATTCCTCATCTGTGAGGAACAAGGTGAAGGCCAGTTTGGCTGGATTTCAGAGCACAGTAGAAATCAAGGCTGGGGACAGGTTGAAAAGAGCTTTGTAAGTGTACAGGAGAGGCTGAGGCTCGTGGATCACTTGAGGCCAGGAGTCACGGGCTGTAGTGGGGAGAGAGCTGATCAGGATTTGCACTATGTCCAGCAACAACATGATTAGGATCTAGGAGGGCAGGGCCACAAAACTGCCTACGAATGGCAAACCCACCCAGACAGGCACATGGAGTAGGTGAATGCTTCCATGCCCATCAGTATTGGGCATCCTGCACATTCAGCCAGGGTGAAACAGAGAGACCCAGTCTCAAACAGAAAAGGTGAAACTATTTTTAGTACAGTTTATTCTAAAGGCAATAGGGAGTCAGTGGAGAAGTCACAAGGTCAAATCCGCACTTAAGGAGATGCTACAACGGAAAAGATGGAACTGAGTGGGGTGAATATTGAGACAGAGACACCAACCAGCAGGCTGCTACAGTAACCTAGGAGAGAGCGGCTGAGGGCCTGAACTGGGGTATTGGTTCTAGAAACAGAGGGACGGGGTGGACGGAAGGGAAGGTAGACAGGTAAAAACAGCAAAATCGGGAGATGACTGGCTAAGCAGGGTAAGGCTGGAGAAATCACCAAGGTTACAAACCTAGAAGACTACAGAATGGTGATTTCTTCAATGGAAATAGGGAAGTTTCATTTACCTTGTGGATGCTCAATGAACATAAAGTACAGGTCTATGAAACCCATCAAATGATTTCATCACAGAAGATTTTCATTGAAAAACCTACTTAGTTCCAATAATTTGTAAGACTCATCAGGACAGGCTCCCCCACCTGTGCTGATGCATATTTCAGCTCTAACACATAATCACAGAATACAGAAGAGGCTGGTTGTAGACAAGGACCACACTCTGGAAACAAGAGAATTCTAATGGAACCACAGATCTTTCAAAGTATAAATTAAGCAAACAGGGAAACCAAATGAACAGGACAGCCATTCTTAAATATAAGGCCATTTGAGAATTTAAGTAACTAATGAGAGTAACTATTTGTTTCACAACAGGAACATTCTGGAAAGATGAAGGGTGGGAGGAAGATGGGGGGAGTGGTGAGAGAGAGTGTGTGGCTCCTATGGAGGCATTAGTGGCCCAGTCTTTGGGAGCACAGCCAGACACAAAGGAAGAAGGTATGTTGTACAGCCCCACACCAGGACTTCCTCTCCTGAAGCTACAGAAAGAATATTCCCCTTCCTTCTCTCAGCCTTCACTGCTAAGAGTTTTCCCATCACTGGTGGTGGAGAAGAAAGGTTTAATTTCCCTTTGTCTTTCTCTTCACTGTTCAGAGTAATGACACAACTCTATGCAATCACAGGTACGCACATTAGTGCATGGCTTTGTAAATTTTCCTAGAATCAGACAGACATTGTCCAAAAAATAAGTCTGTCTTCAGGAACAAAATTTAGGAAAAAGAGAATCAATTTCATGAATTTTGTCAAATTCATATGCAACTGTGAACTTCTGAAGCTGTTATTACCCCATACTTTGCTATGCTTGCCACACCCCTCTTCCTACAAGGAAACTAGTACAATGGAAGGACTACACCTCTTGAGGGCTAAAGAATAACTATAAAGACCTCACTCATGTGTTTTTAGAGAAACTGGTTTCAAATTATTGGTAGATGACTGGCTTCTGGGTAGGAGTTTTGTATAAAGCAGAACAGCTACCTCAGTACAATCTACTCAAAATCAGCCTTTGGCACAAAACATTTTGGGGGGCTTTGAGGGGAATGGGTGCCATGGAAAGAGCCCTGGCTCTGGAGTTGGCAGCCCTGGGTCCAAGTCCCAACTCTGCCTCTTGCTAGCTGTGTGACCTCGTATAGCAGTAATAAGGCAAAATTCATGACCTCAAAGAGGGCCATAGACATGTCTGAGTGGTTCAGAACTGTGAAGTATAAGGAATTCTCTAAGGAGAAGGCAGAGGAAGTACAACATTTATTTAGACTCTAGGGGATCAAATCCAAGGACCAATGCCCCCAGTTTGATATAGTAGCAATAATATTCCAAAACTTGTAGGCCCACCTCACTGTAGTAACAAGGAAATTATAACAAAATATTATAGAAAGGAACAAAGCCATACTGTAACATCCCCCTGCTTCTAGGGCCTTCTTATAAAAGATCACTCCTGAATCCTAGAATCCTGACTCTCTGCTCAGCATTCTCTCCTACAGCTCTGCTGACTCCAAGTTCCCTGTTCTCTGAAACTCTCTCTTGTTCACCACTCTCTGCTCCCAGTGCTCCCAGTTCTGGGCTCTCTTTTTATATAGTCCTAGCCTTCATCTGATTGACTAGAACTCATTGAACATACCATTGGCTCTGGTCTTAGCAACTCCCCTTAGGGCCCTGAGGGCTTCACACCTCTTTCAAGCTAGCAAACTAGTTTGCAAACTAGCCTGGGGCCTCACATCTAGTTAGTGAAAGGGTGTGCGCCTGTCTCTAGGCCTCCCTTTGTTGGCCCCACCTGAAGCCTATTCAATGGGTGGGAAAGATCTTTCACTTACTGATTGGCTTTACACCTTGGGCCAAGTTACTTAGCTTCTCTGGCCTTCACACTTTCACCTGTAAAATTCAGGTGGTAGGATTCTCCCCATCCTTTCCAACTCAAAAATCAATGATTCTAAGTACAGGATACTTCTGCTACCACTGCCAGAGATGACCACATCACTGGAGATGGCAATGGTGTTAGCAGCAGTTTCAACTTTTTCTTGAAATCCAGTAGAGAAACAGGATCTGCTCCATGAAATTTTACTTTGTTAATAACATTCCAGGAGTACCTCTGTTCTATATGTAAAACCTGCAAAACTCTAATACAAACTTAATACAAACTTAACAAATTAACTGTGACAAATTATCAGTAGAATTCAATTAAACAAATATTTATTAAGGGCAAATTCTAATTAGAGCTCTTGGAAAATGCTCAATTTTGGATAAGAAATAATCCTGGAAAGAGAAGCAGAGTCAAGATGGTGGAGCAGGGAAGCACTCAGCAAAGCTCTCCCAAATTCCCCTCCAAACTGCTCTAAACCAACACCTCAAATCAAATTCTGAAATATAGAATCGACAGAAGGTTGGGTAAAACCACTTCCCAGGCCAAGCCAATTAGGAGGTCTGTCTCACTGGACGATGGGAGGTCCTGAGACTACAATGCAGAAGGTGTAGGCCCCACCTTGGGGAAGGCTGCCTTGGAGGAAGCAGCAGCTTCAAGAGCTCTCATCCCATAGATAGTGACAGGGAATTACAATTGGCAAGAAGGAGATGGCAGGGGACCTTTGCTGGAGCTGGGTTCAGGACCCTGTTGTGTTACCCATACACAGTTCCAGGCCACAATCCCAGGGGCAAAAGGAGTGATAGCACTTGTGGCCACAGGAGAACAAGGATCCAGGTCACAGTTCCAGGACAGAGAGGAGGGCTTATAGTCGCTTCTGGGGGAGTAGAGACCCTGGCTGAAATTCTAAGACAGAGGGCACCACTACCAATTAAGGGTGCAGGAGAACAGGGGACCTAGGGCCAGGAGGAGTGCTAGCGCTGGTGGATACAGGGGAACAAGGTCCCTTCCTAGGTAAAGATCAGAGCACAGAACAGGAAAGCAGTGACCACACCCCTCCTTAGATCATACCACCTTGGAAGAACCAAAAATCTACAGACCCCTAGAGAAAAGGCCTGAAGCTTAGGACAGTGCCCTCTCTACCCCAGGAAACCAGAGCCCAATGAAGACCAAGACCCGAACTCAGACAATGATGCCAAAGCAGCTACAAGCAAAACCTCAAAAAAAAAATTTGAAATGGATACAAGCCCAACAAAAATTCCTGAAAAAGCTCAAAAAGGATTTTAAAAATCAAATAAGAGAGCTAGATGAAAAATTGGGAAAGGTCAACAGCTTGGTAAAAGAGGCACACATAAATACTGAAAAAAAGGGAATAAAAATCTATAGAAGAGAAAAATGCCTTTAAAAGCAGAACTGACCAAATGAAAAGAGGTACAAAAATCACTGAAGAAAAGAACTCTTTAAGAAAGAGAATTGTCCAAATGGAAAAGGCAGTACTAGGAAATGCTTAAAAATTATTCTTATCAGAATTGGCTCATAGAAGGAATAACATCCACACTCAGTTGAGTACAAAAATCTATCTTATCCTACAGGAAGTAGTACAGGTAGGAGATAAGAGAAGGGGGGGCTGATAGAAGAGAGGGATGATTAAATTAAGGGAGGTAGCGGTCAGAAGCAAAAACAGACTTTTGAGGAGGACCAGGGGGTGAAGGGAGAGAGAGGGGGAGGGAGGGAAGAGAGAGAGAAGAAGAGGAAGAGGAGGAGGAAAGGAATGATAAACAGGTAAAAAAAAGATGGAGGGAAATACACAATTAATAATCATATCCATGAATGTGAATGGGATGAACTCGCCCATAAAACAGAAGCAGATAGGGTGGATTAAAAATCAGAATCCAACAGTATGCTATTTACAAGAAACACAGCAAAGAAAAGCACAAAGTAAAAATAAGGGGCTGGAGGAGAATCTATTATGCTTCAGGTGCAGTTAAATAAAAAGCAGAGGTAGCAATCATTATCTCAGACAAAGCAAAAGCAAAAATAGACTTTATTAAAAGAGAGAAGCAGGGTAACTACACTATGCTAAAAGGTACCACAGACAATAAAGTAATATCAATATCATATATGGACCACATGGCATAGCATCCAAATTCTTAAAGGAAAAGTTAAATGAGTTGCAGGAGGAAGTAGACAGTAGAACCATATTAGTGAAGGACCTCAAATTTCCCATCTTAGAACTAGATAAATCTAATTATAAAATAAACAAGAAAGAAGATGAATAGAATTTTTAAAAGTTAGGTATGATAGACATCTGCAGAAAACTGAGTGGGAATAGAAAGGAATATACCTTTTTCTAAGCTGTACATGGCACCTGCACAAAAACTGACCACATATTAAGGCAGGGCTGTCTAAAATGTGGCCCACAGGCCACGTGCGGCCCAGAGTGCAATTCATGTGGTCCGCCTATAAGCATAGAAATTTACATAAATGTTTTAGTAAAGGAAGCCAAGCTACTGCAGAGCTCTCACTAAAATGGCAAATCAAAATACACTGTCTATTGTTTCAATAAAAACCTAAGGTTGAACAGTGCTGTATTAAGGCATAAAAACCTCACAACCATATGCAGAAAAGCAGAGATATTAAATACATCATTTTCAGAACCATAATACAATAAAATTATATTCAATAAAGGGCTGTGAAAATGTAGATTAAAATATTGGAAACTAAATAATCTAATCTGAATGAGTGGATCAAAGAACAAACCAAAGAAAAATCAATAGTTTTCATTCAAGAGAAAGAAAACAGTGAAACAACACACCAAAATCTGTGGGATGCTTTCACCAATAAAACATTCAAAGAGAAAGTCAATAAATTGGGCATGCAACTAAAAACAACTAGAAAAAAAAATTTTAATCCCCAATTAAACACCAAATTGGAAATCCTGAAAATCAAGGAAGAAATTAATAAAACTGAAAGAAATAAAAACACTGAATTAATAAATAAAACTAGGAGCTGGTCTTATTAAAAAAATAAGCTACCAATTAATTTGATTAAAAAAAGATAATCAAATTACCAGTATCAAAAAGGAAAAGGGTGAATTAATTACCAATGAAGATGAAATTAAAGCAATTATTAGGAGCTATTTTGCCCAATTATATGTCAATAAATCTGACAATCTAAGTGAAATGGATGAATATTTACAAAAATGAACATTGCTCAAATTAACAGAAGAGGAAATAGAACCCTGTATTAGAAAAAGATTTTGAACATGCCATAAATGAGCTAAGAAAAAATCTCGAAGGTCAGATGGATTCACAAGTGAATTCTACCAAACATTTAAAAAAAAATTAATTCCAATATTCTATAAACTATATGGAAAAGTAGGCAAAGAATGAGTCCTACCAAACTCCTTTAACAACAGAAATATGGTTCTCATATGTAAACTAGGAAAGACAAAAACAGAGAAAGAAAACTCAAGACTAATTTCCCTAATGAATATTGATGCAAAAATTTTAAATAAAATGCTAACAAGATCACAGAAACATATCATAAAGATCATAAACTATAAATTCCTAGGATTTATACCAGAAATACAGAGCTAAGACAACTGTTAGCATAACTGACCATATCAATTACAAAACCAAAAAAATCACCAACTCTAACACTAAAAATTATATGATTATCTCAACAGATGTAGATAAAGCTTTTGACAAAATATAACACTCATTCTTATTAAAAGCACTATCTGCAAGCATTATCTGTAATGAGGCTAAGCTAGAAGCCTTCCCAACAAGATGTGAAGCAAGGACACCCATTATATCACCAATATTATTCAGTGTTATACTAGAAATGCCAGCTATGGTAATAAGAAAAAGAAATTGAAGGAATTAGACTAGGTAATGAGGACACAAGACTATGATTCTTTACAGATGAAATGATGGCAAACTTGGAGAATCCTAGAGAATCAACTTGAAAACTAGAAGAAATAATTAACAACTTCGGCCAAATTGTAGGATATAAAATAAACCCATAAAAATCATCAGCATTTTGATATACTATCAAGAAAGAAAAGATAGAAAGAGAAATTCCATTTAAAATAACTTCACACAACATAAAACATTTAGGAGTCTATGTGCCAAGATAAACCCAGAAACCATATAAGTACAATTGCAAAACAATTTTCATGCAAATAAAGACATAGCTAAACAACTAGAGAAATATTAATTTACTCACGGGTAATCTGAGCCAATATAATAAAAATGACAATTCAATAAACTAATTTACTTATTCATTGACATACCAATTAAATAATCAAAAATTTATTTTATAGAGCTAGAAAAAAACAAATTTATTCGGAAGAACAAACAATATCAAGGAAATCAATGAAAAAAATGTGAAGGAAGATAGCTTAGCAGATCTCAAACTGCATTCCAAAGTGGTAATCATCAGAACATCTGGTACTAAGAAACAGAGTGGAGGATTAGTGGAATAGATCAGGTACAGAATAGACTGGGCAATAAGATATCATGAGCAGATGGACTTCAGAAAAACCTGCAAAGACTTACATGAACCGACGGAGAGTGAAGCGAGCAGAACCAGGAGAACTTTGTACACAGTAACAGTAATGCTCTACACGATGATCAACTGTGAAGGACTTAGCTACTCTGAATAAGACAATGACCCGAGACAATACTGAAGACTTCATGATGAAAAAAATGCCACCCATTTCCAGAGAAAAAACTGATGAAATCTGAACACAGATCAAAGCAGACTATTTTTGCTTTCTCTATCATTTTTGGTTTTATGGTCTGTGTTTTCTTTTGCAACGTGGCTCTCTTGCATGACTACACATCTATAATTTATATCAAATTGCCTTCTCAAGAGAGGAGGATAGAGAGAATTTGGAACTCAAAATTTTAAAAAGATGAATGTTAAAAACTTTTGTTTACACATAATTGAAAAAAAAGAAAAGAAAAATTAAATGTAAAAAGAAAAGAAAGAATCCCTGACCTCAAGGAGTTCACCATCTAGTAAGGGGAGAGGACACATAAACCACTAACAACACTCATTTCATGGTCACAGACAGACAGGAAGTCAAGAAGATAGCCTAGCGAGCTTCTGGAATAGCCCACATGGCTGGTGATGATCAGCAGAAATGGAGAGAAGGGGAGAGAGACAAAAGGGATTGTAAGAGGTGTAATGGGTAGGACTTGGTAAATGATGAAATATGGAAGGGGAGGGAGAGAGCTTCCGTTCCCTCGAGAAAGGCAGACTAAACCTAATCCTAATGTGAGGTATGAACAGAGGCAGCTGGCAGCTCAGTGGATGAGCATCTGGCCTTGTATACTTACTAGCCGTGTGACCCTGGGCAAGTGTATCTCAGTTTGCTCAACTGTAAAATGGGTTAATAAGACCTCCTACATTGTAGGACTTAGTGATGAAATGAGATAATATTTGAGGTCAGCATAGTACCTGGAACCCAGGAGGCGCATATATACATGCTAGCTATGATGATGGTAGGGGTGGTGGTGATGGGGAAGAAGAAGATAGTGGTAATGATGAAATTTAAGAGGGAAAAACATGCGATCTTCTGGAAGTTCAAAAACATTCCACTGCTTGAACAGATGGAAGGCGTGCTTAGAGCAGAGCTGACCTGAAAAAAGACCTATGGCCGCATGCTGAGCTTAGGCATACAATGGTCACCCAGGATTGCTGCCAGCACCGAAAAGTCCAACAGCAAGAGAATGGGTGAAGGGGATGACTGGCAACTCCCAAAGTATTCTCCTCCAGTCCAGTCACATCAAAAGCATTTCCTTACCTGGGAACGTATGGTGACAAATTCTCTAAGAGAACAGACTGTTGCCAAGTACAATTTCAGCCACTGTCTGATGAAATAGCTGTGTTACACAGCCTAGGAGGCACACTCCTCTCGTAGGCCCTGAGCGTCCTACCACTGCTTACTGGGAGGTATATTTAATAATGAAGGTTCCTGAAAGTGAGGATGCTCCTCAGTCTTTGGACCATTTGGATGGGGGAGGAGGCCACGTGAATCAAATGAGACAACACAAAGGACTCTGCCAACCTAAGAGCACTATGTAAAGATTAATAATCATTGAACCACCTAGCTCATCTCAGTCCCCAAAAAAGGTAAATCAAAGACCATCAAATTAAGAAAAAAACATCATTTCATACACGATTCTAAGTCAGTACAATCTAGTCTGAGGGTGTGGTTCCATGTCCTTTCTTCAAATGTCATGATGCCAATTTTCTCCTTTGCTCAAAAACTGTTTTTTGCAAATGTCTGCATTAGAGGCTCTGTGCAGGATGGTTAATGTAGCTTAGTAATCTAAATGCCAGATAAGTAGGACACTTGTGTTGAACTGATAGCTGATAAATTCATTATTGAAATGGATCATTCATAACCTTCAGCATGATTAATCCATCATAGTAAGCATTTGTTGTAAGCCTGTAACTTCACAAATCATTATATAACTACATCTACAAGAAAACAGTGAACAAGTCTAGGTGATTTTCATATTTTCGAGACTGCAAGAGAATGTGATTATCTGCCAGAAATTCACCAAAATCATACCCCTATCCACAGTGATCCTTATCTATGCCATTTCCTCTCCTAAAAATGGCACATTTTGTCCTAAAAACATAAAATTTAAGAGATATGTTACCTGATTTTATATGAAAGGCTTCAGATATGGATAGAGCTTTAGGGTCAACACTTACAGTGAAAACATATACAAAACTGGGAACTCATTTGCAAATCAAATGAATCCAAGTGACTCACCTCTGGATAAAGATTGAACCGTTTCAATGTATTAATCACAAAAGGATATTCCGTGAGCTTGTCATTCATAATCATCCACACTCCATTATAAAATGAAGGAGCTTCTACAATGGTTTTGAAATAGGAATAATAAAGTCCCTGAAAAGAGAACATATTCGAGTTATGTTCAAATTCAATTACTCTTGTCTGCTCTTATCTCACACAAAATGTATTTAAAAAAAAAAAAACAAAGCAATTAGACAAGTAATGGCTGTTATTAACTTTACTGGTTTCTCCTCATTAATGCCTTCTTAGAATTCAATGATCTAAGCTTATTAAAGAGCTTTTTTAACTACACTGTTGCAAAAGCACAGGGGACAAGAACAGATTTTCAAGTGTTTTAATACTAATATTTTACAAAGAACTTTAAGTAAGGTACACCGTAGTAAAATGGTTAATTAGGAAGGTTAGCATTGTGAGTTGGCAGAGTAGATGAAGACCTGATTTGATGAAATGTATTCAGAAAGCTTCTATGCCCCACCCAATACACACACACACACACACACACACACACACACACACACACACACACTTTTTCCCAAAGACTCGGCATACTGCTTAAGTTTTACCAATGGAGTTATTCATTGGAATAAACTAGAGTTCTATCTTAAAATTCAAAAATTCCTAGGAGATGGAACATATGAGGGATGAGAATAAACCTAGCATGGCTGAAAGAACATTTCTTTGAAGTCAGAATCTGAATCTTTACTCAAGCATTTACCCTTGTGACCCACGGCAAGCTATTTACCTGTCTGAAACCTGTTTCCTCAACTACAAAATGGGCGTATTTGCAATATCTCCCTAGCAGAGTTTTTATGATAACATTGCTTTAGTAGCCTGTAAAAATAAATTCTTCTTAGTCTGTGATTTCGTAAGTGTGGCTGCGCCCTGGTTCAATGGATGCAGAGAGCAACCTGCCCACAACTTCTCATTCTAGGAAATTCACCAATGTTCCGCTATCTAGTGGTGCTAAATCTTATATGTTTCCAACAGGTACAGGACAGGCTTCTTGCTTGAAGGAAGCCTTCAGGACTGAATTTTGTCCTACCAGGTCAAATTTTTTCAAACCAATGAACACCAAACACAGCGTTATCTTGGATTCTCCACATTCCTCTGTCAGCTGGGGTCTGTTGTAGAACATCTTCTGGAAGTCCTGATTATCCTTTCCTTCGTTGCACCGAGGACAGTCCTGATGTCTGCCCAGGGAATGCCCCGAGAGTTTAGAGACAGAAGAAAGGAGCTGTGTGGGCCAGTGGCAGTCATCTTCCCTCTGGCCCTTTCTCAGCAGAAGCAGCATCTGCATGATCTTCTCTAACTTTGGAATTTCCCCCTTTGATGTCTTGAACGCTGAGGCCTGAAACCCTGCAATGCGAGCTGCCTGTCCCAGCCAGATCTGGCTCCTGTTCCACCTTGGGTCTTCTCCAGGGCCAGTCCACTTCATGGTGTGCTGGCACAGTCCATGAGGAGTCCACAGTTCATGATTCACTCTATTGCTGGTGTGGAGGACAGACTACACTAAAACCTTTGGCAAGTGTATTGCTTTTCACTCCCACCTGTGTGTGGATTCACTCCCCTTCTGTGGATCACTGGCTTCAGGAAGAATCATGGGAATGCTTCTTATTGTCCTTCTTTCTTCTAATGTGGTTCTAGCTTTAACCTTTACTGTGATCAGTCAACCATCTGACAGAGCAGACAGTCTGATCATTCTAAAGCTACAACTTAGATTGAGAGCAGTCTTTTTCTGTTGGTTAAGAGTTCATTTCCTATTTTATGATGCTATGCTGTGCTAAAAAAAATACAGCACTCCTTCTGGAAGAGAGCATTTATGATGTGCAGGTGTGAGAAGCTTCTTACCAGCCAATGATTTTTCATTTATTGATCCCAAACAATATCTCCCACATATGTGCCCATCTCTGTGCTAAGGTCACCAAGCAGCAAAGTCTATGTTCACCTAATTTAGAGGATATCCAATCAAGTTCTCCATAGACTTTCGCTATTTCTTCATCCTTAGCATTAGTTATTTGTGCAAAAGCTTCAATTATCTTCAAGGTCAGAGCATTTTCAGGCTGCATGTCCAAAGAAATGGTGGGGCTTTTTATTGCCTTGTGTTCATCATGAAACCCTCTCTGGAAGTTCTTTTATTCCTGCTTGAGGACAACTTAGGAGCTGTCACTCCCTCCATTTAGCTGTAACATTTTTGTACCTTCTAGAGTCATTAATGGTGAGTTGAAAATACTGATATGTTATAGGTCCTCCTCTAGAGCAATGAGCCAACTTGTTGGTTGTCAGCAAAGACTGAAGGGGGAGGGTGCCATGGTTAATGTCTGTAAATGGACTAAAAAGTGGGGCATATTTAGGATCAAGAAGAGGCCATCTAGTTCACCCCCTCATTTCACAGATAGAGATACTGAAATGCGGGGAGGTGAAGAGACATCAGCCAGGCCTGTGGGAAAGGAGAGGCAGAGGTTTCTGTGAGCTTGCTGAGAGCCAGGGCAGTTGGGCTTGCTTTGATTCTGTATGTGCAGAGCCCAGCAGAGTCTCGTGTGGATTAGGCTCTTGATAACCTTGTAGGACTGAATCTGAGTCCAAACTCACTGGACTACTCTCCACCATTCCCACTGGACATCCTGGGATTCTTATTTTGCCGGGACAAAAACTGAAGAAGCTACAGAGCCCTTTAGTATTCGTATCAACTTCCTAGGTTACCATGACCCCAAAAATCATTACCTGGCAGCCAACTTCTCTGGTGCTTTCATATAAGAATGAACTACTGAATAAATTCACAAGTCAATGAACTTATCTACTCACTTTTCTTCCAAAGGGAAAGATAAGGGTCCTTTGGGAATGGCTATGAGGGTTTTTGGATTTTTTGGAGTAGAAGAAATAGTTTCGAGGGGCACTGTTGGGGGAGGCCAGACAGGCTCAAGTAGGGTCTGGCCAGGGATAACATGAGGGCACTAGATTCTGGGGGTGGGGGGAGGAAGAGAATAAGAGAAGGGCACCAAAAATATAAGAGTCAAACCATCAGAACATGGGCTTTGCCTACTTCACAATTTTGCCTCAGTAGTCCCTGGGCAGTTAATATTATTGACCTTCTGCTCTGAAAGTATGAATTAGGCAAAAAAGAAAAAACACAACTCAAGTAATTTGACAACTAGAGAAAGAGAGTTTGGTAACACTGGGAAGAAGATTTGCTTCCTGAATCCTATTCACTACATGACACTAAATCCAAGTAAGATTTAATTAATATCTTACAGCTTCTAGTCTCACTAAAAAACCACTTTAAAAATGACTAGAATGAGCAAAATACATAGAACCCAACCATTTCGGTGCGAAAAGTCATCTCCCTTTCCAGTGTTGAGAGGTGAGAAAAGTGGCGATCATTTTCAAAGAGACTTGTTATGTGACTCCTGCAAAAACAAAAGCAAAAGAATACAAGCGTTCGAACATCTCCAAGTTAGGTTAAAAGTTAGACTATATCTTGGCTAAACATATAGTGTCAAATCACATTCCTAAATGTCACTAATTTAAAAACCACTGTATACTATTTACCTAACCTGAAACTTTCCAATTAGTCTTTTAACAGAGAGGTAGACTTGTAAATATGTGCTGTACATATATAATTAATATTGTAAAACTGAAAATTACTCATTCAAATTTAGAGCAAATGGATTCAGAGAAATTTATTCATAAAGATACTATGGCAACAAATAAATAAACAAAACTTACCAGTGCAAAATCCCAGCAAAAGCAGCTGCAAGAGAAAATCAATTCTAATTAAATTTTTGGATTAAAATGACTTCTTTTCATTCTAAAAACAAGCATTTCAAATATGTGGAGAGTGCAAGGGAGATGACGCTGCTGCTCTGACTGTAGGATGGGGTATAAAAGCCTGACCTCGAAGGCTTGGGGCAAGGGTCAAATGAGACAGTATCTGGCAAGTGCTTGGCACAGTGCCCATCCCTGCCGGATGAGGGGCTGAATTGCTGCTTGTTCCCTTTCCCCATTCCTTCTCTTTAATAGGGACTGGGAATAAAAACCATCCTCAGGAAGTCCTGACTTAGCCCTTAAGGGACCTGTGTCCATGCATCCAATCTATGGGCTCAGAAAACCATGTAGAGCTGGAGGAAGAAAGAAAGAATAGAATCCTAAAACCAGTCTTATGAAGACCAACAAATACTTTCCCAAGTATAGGGGAAGGGGTGAGAAATCTTTCCTTCTCTTTGGAAAGACATTCATTCACACTTATTCATTTTCCTGGGGAGCTGAAAAACAAAGAGGTATTCAATATACTATAAGAAAAACCTGAAACTGTTTGGATTAAATATTTTATTGGCTTAATTTTTAAACACTTCAAAGTGAAAAATGAAAGCGATGTGGGCTGTTTACAGAATCACAGGATCACACCTCTTCAGAGCTGCAGACAGTAGATTCCTATGGAGGCCATTAACTTTTGTTTAAAAATCCAGATACCTAAGTCCTATATGTCATTTTGAAAATGAAGCTCCATATAAGAAAGCTGCTAACTGAGCATGTAATTAAAGCTTTAAGGCATAAAATCCAATGTCTGTAAAACAGTCCATTCACTTTCCTATTTCTAGGAAAGACGTATCCTAAAGAATATCTTAAAAATGAGCCCTCTTCCCATGATCCACCACTGTAGCTTAAGACAGAACAGAAAGAGCAGGATGTAGAGGGAGAAGGCTAATGATACTATCTTTAATCAGATGGAAGGAGGGGAGGGGGTTTTTGAGATACATACATAGTTAACTGTGTAAGATATTCAAATTATTCTATTTCGCCTTCTGTCAAGAAGTTTGTGTTCCCTTCTAAGAAAAAATTTTTAAAAGATTATAAATTTAATAATTCTAATGTTGAATATGAATGGAGACAAGTCTCTCATAAAAAGAAAAACAATCACATGAATAAAGTGCTTTAAGATACGCAAAGTGCTTTCCTCACAACAGTCCTGTGAGGCAAAGAGTATAAACTTTGACTTTATAGATGAAGAAACTAAGGCAATATAGAGATATTTATTAGCTATATGACCACGTATCCTTATCCACAGCAGAGGCTCAGTGTGGCAGACATCTGGACTGTCATTATCCATGGCTTGGGGTATACGGGTAATGAACATCTAAGGCAAATTTGAGACAAAGTCTCCTGACTTGGAGTCCACAGGACCCTTTGATAGACAGAGCTCACTGAACTGAACCCCACGAAGGTAATAAGTGGCAGAGCTAGGATGACAGCCGAGTTCTTCTGACTTCAGATCCTAGACAAAATATGTTTTAAAGAAAAGTGAGGAGAATATGCAAACTAAAGGAGAACGAGCTTGAATTCTATCCTTGACAAAATCCTAGAACATGACATTAAAGAGGAGCCTTTTGCAAACTCAGAAAGGGAAGCAGTGACCACTAAAAGCCAAGCTGACTTTTTCAAGAACAGGTCATAGCAGACTTACACCTCCTGTGAAGACATCGGGACAATGTTGTGGATGTGGTACACTTAGATTTCTGCAAAGCAATCTTGCACAGTTTCCTTGTGGACAAGCTAACAGATGGACTACAACAGCAGCACCAAACTAAAATAGAAACTGAGGCCACTAAGCCATCAGAAGAATCCCTGTGGGCTGCACATTGATTTCTTTCACCAAATCCTCCCCAATAGCATTTCCATCTGGCTTCTACTCACTCCAACCCTGGAGCCCTGAGAGGCTCAGGGCCACATGCTTGACACCTCTGGATTGGATGGTAATAAAGCTGAGGGGATCCAAATTTGGTTGAATTTGTTGTTGTTCAGTTGTTTTCAGTTATGTCTGACTCTTCATGATCCCATTTGGAGTTTTCTTGGCAGAGATACTGGAGTGATTTGCCATTCTATTCTCCAGTTCATTTTATAAATGAGGAAACTGAGGCAAACGGTGAA
This sequence comes from Trichosurus vulpecula, assembly GCF_011100635.1. Taxonomy (NCBI): domain Eukaryota; kingdom Metazoa; phylum Chordata; class Mammalia; order Diprotodontia; family Phalangeridae; genus Trichosurus; species Trichosurus vulpecula. Next base: position 187,143,937 of record NC_050581.1, on the reverse strand, counting down.
ATGACTTGCCCAGGGTCACACAGCTACTAAGTGTCTGAGGCTGGATTTGAACTCAGGTCCCTACACTCTATTCACTGCAGTGCCACCTAGCTGCCCCTTTGGTTGAATTACTAGATCCAAACACATTGAGACAAAGGTCTTGGACAAAGGTCTCTAGAGCAAGGTTTGTCAGGGACATCTCCTTGGCCTTGCATTGCTCCACATTTTCATCCATGACTTAGACTGGTTAAGTGCTGATATCTGTCCTGGTATCGATGTGTGCTTCAGCCCCAGTCCTTCTCAGGATCTGCAGTAAGAAGCAGCAGCACCCTCCCAGAACTTAGTGCCCAAGTGGCCTATGTCTATACGTAGAGATAGAACTTCCTCTGCCCTGGGTTACCAAGTGCTATTTGCCATTGATATGCAAGAACATAACACTTGTCATCCCTTCTAACCAAGTTCCAAGGTAGGTGGAAAGCACAGCTAACAATGAGGCCCCTTTGCCATCACTGGACCTGAGAAGAGCTCATGCTTATAAGGGCCTGTTCTATGTCACCAGTTTGGGAAGACTCCACCTCAGTACTGACACTCAAATCAACAAAGGGTACCACTGACACCAAAATGCTCGGCCCCATCACCTACTATGCCTCTACGCATCCCCTGACCAAGAAGGGCCAGAGCCGTGGCTCCTCCAGTAATGAGACTGAAGGACTCCTCATTCAATAAGATAATCTGTCCTGTGGAAGGGAGTCATCTGAGAAAAACACTTTAGTTCTCCCTAACAATTAAGTTCCCAGAGAGTAGATCCTTAGCCACCAGGGCATCTAGTTGGCACAGAGCAGCTAGGTGGTACAGTGAACGGAGTGACAGCCCTGCAGTCAGGAAGCTTTGAGTTCAAATCTGACCTCAGACACTTACTAGCTCTATGTGACCCTGGGCAAGTCACTTAACCCTCACTGCCTCAGTTTGTTCATCTGTAAAATGAGCTGGAGAAGGAAATGGCAAATCACTCCAGCATCTTTGCTAAGAAAACCCCAAACGGGGTCATGATGAGTTAGACATGACTAATCGACTAAACAACACCCTCCTACAAATAGCACCTTGGAGACCCGATCTAACAAAGCATCTGATGGAACCTCTTCTTACAAGGCATCTTTATCCTAGGTATATGACATCTTTCCTCCCATCAGGGATGAGACAAAGAGGTTGGGGCGGAAGGTGAGTCAAAGAGAACACGAAGGACCCAACCGCCAGGTGTTTACAGATCAAGATGCCCTGCTGGATCTCTCCGCTATCTCCATTCCCACTTCCCAGAATTCAAAAAGCTCATCCTTCTTGGCCTTCTCAAATTTGATAAGCATTATCTGATACAATTCAGTAAAAGTTTATTACAGACCTGCTACGTGCAAATCATTGTGATGAAAGAGGGCCCCTAGCAGAGACTCTGCCCTCCATCATCACAGCATCTAGGAAGATAGGGGCCGCACTTGACAGACACCTTGTACTCACTTCGGGCCAGCAAAATGACATCTCTTCCCCCTGCAATCCCTCGGGTACAGTCCTCCACCATCCAGGCAGATATCTCCTCACACTCATTCTCTTCTGCCCTCCTTTTTGTCTCCTTCCGCTTTTTTGCAGGCTGTCGCCCATGCTGCCAATGTCCTTCCTCCTGACCTCTCCCTCTCAGGATCTTTCTCTTTCTCCAAGATTCAGCTCTGCTCACAGGCTTCCTGTTCTTTGAGCACTAGGACGCTTTTGGTCTTGTCTCTTCATTTCAATCACACCGCCTAATGTCTTGAATGTAGACAGTACTTAATGTTTGCTGAATTGAAACTGGATGTTTGTCAAATATGTGGATGACAAGAAGGTGGTACAGAAAGCCAACATGTTGAATGACAATCAAAGTCAGAAAAAAGATCTCTAGACATGTTTGCCCTGAATTGAGTAGGATGTAATTTCGTAGGTATACACTGGGGCTCCAAAAACAAATCTCACAAGTGTGAGATCCAGAAGTTGGGATGAGACAATGTTCTTCTGCAGATGAGATGGGGTTTGTTATTGATCAATCATTGCAGTCCTGTCTGACTCTTCCTGACCCCATCTGGAGTTTTCTTGGCAGAGATACTGGAGTGTTTGCCATTTCCTTCTGCGGTTCATTTTACAGATGAACAAACTGAGGCAAACAGGGTTAAGTGACTTGCCCGGTCACACAGCTGGTAAGTGTCTGAGGCCAGATGTGAACTCAGGAAGTTGACTTTTTCTGACTCCAGGCCCAGAGCTCTATCCGCTGTGTTACCCAGCTGCTATGGCAGCCTTGTACGCTAATGCTATCCTAATTTACACTGAGTTACAAGGCCCAGAACAAAGGACAGAATAGCTCAACTATAACTAGCTGCTCTGGCCAACCAATATCTAGACCATTAGCTAGTGTGGGTTCAGGTCTGGGAAGAACAACTGCCACTTATATTATGCATTAAGGATCACAATGTACCTTACATGAGTCATCCAATTAGATCCTCACAACAGCCCTGCAAGTTAAGTTCTACAGATATTATTATTTTGCAAGTGAGAAAATGAAGGCTCACGGTGGGTGAGAGAGGGTAAGTGATTCTCCCCTGGTCTCAGAGCCATGACACACTGGAGGAACAGGCAGGCCCCCGGCTCTTGTGCCAATCCTGAGGATGAGCAAAGCATAGAGCTTGCCTCAAGGCCAACCGGCTGCTTAGCCTGGCCAAGAGAAGCCTTGGGGAGAACAAGACGGTGGACTTCTAGTGCCTGGAGAGCGGTCTGTCCCAGGAAAGAAAACCTGAGCTGGTGCTGCTCAGCCCAGAGAGGTGCAGGGGGGTGGATTGAAGCTGGAAACAACACTTAGAGATGTCCAGAAGGGAAATTGTCTGCCTCAGAATGCAACGGATTCTCTCTCACTGGAAGCCTTCAAACAGAAATCACTAGGCTACTTCTTGAAGAAGTTATAAAATGTATTCCCAGTCAGATACAAGTTGGGCTAGATGGCCACTCTGAACCTCTGAGGCTCCTTCTAAATCTGAGCCTGAGTTTTACCAGCCTTAGCAATAGCACCAAGCACACAGCAGGAACTTAATGCATGCTTCCTGACCGACAGGTGTAGCAGCCTGCTTGGGGTTCAAGGAGGGTTCTAGCTGTCTCTCCCTGCACCGGCCCACCCTCTACTCAGTTCGGGCCATCCTCTACCCAGCTGTCAGAGTCACCTCCCTAAAGGGAAGTCCTGACTACTCACTCCCTGCTCAATAAACTTCAGTGATTCCTCCCAACCCCTCAGTTCCAGCCTCCTTACACACCTCCCTCCTAGCCAGGTACTCTTCAGTCCTATGACACCAGCCTGGGGCTGTTCCTGGAAGAAGCCCCTCCATCTCTGTGCTCCAGGCATTTTCACTGGGTATTCCCCCAAGCCTGGAACATTCTCCCTCCTCCTCTCTGCCTCCTGGCTTCCTTCAAGTCCCTGCTATAATCTCATCTTCTACAAGATTCTCCTGCTTCCCCTTAATTCTAGAGCCTTCCTTCTTTTGATTACCTCCAATTTATCCAAAACCTACCTGTCTCTCCCATTAGACTGTAAGCCTTTTGAGAACAGGGGCTTTGACCTTTCTTGGTATCCTCTGTGCATAGCATAATGCCTAGCACAAAGTAGGTGCTTAATAGAGGTTTCCTTACGAACCAACAGACACTGGGGTTTTTACCGAGGCTCTCGCTGGTTCTCTTCTTGTCTCTCTTTACATAACCTCTCCTCTGGCACTCCCATTCATTCTAACAGCTTTAACCACCCCTCTGTGGAATAGACTCTCAACCCCGTGGCTCCAGTGCAACTGGCTCTCAGGGCCCAGACCCCCATTTCAAACTGCCTTCGTGGCCTCTACGTGGACGGCCTCTGCCATGTCTAAAAGGAAGTGCTCCTCTCTCTGACCTCATTATTTTTGGTAGATGGTGGTGTTGCCATTCACCCTGTCTCCCTGATTTGAAGCTGCAATGCTAGATCTGACTCTCCACTGTCCCTCCTCTCTCACATCCAGTTACTGAGCCCCTTCAACTGTGCCTCAGGGTGTACTTCCTTCTTAGTCAGTCTTCTCTCTTCTCAAGGCAACCCTCAGGTCCCCCTTAGCACACATCTGTATGGCATTACATCATTACCTACTGAGAAGTCTCTAAGAGGCTCTTTCCTAGGCCCATGTCTTCCTGCCTTTACTCTCCACTCCGATCTGGCATTCACAGATATCTTTCTCCTGTACTCAAAAGTCATTTCTACCTACTAAATTTCAAACCACTCTCCCTGGCACTCAAGACCGTCCACAATACAGTGCTCTAACTTTGCAGTTTTCCATCATGCTTCTGCGGACTTATGCTCTGGCCAAGCTGGACTGGTCATCATCTCCCAGCCATCTCCCTGCTCCTGCCTTCACTCTTTTGTTTAAGCTGGCTGCTCCCTCCCATCTCCCATTGGCTGAAGCAAATGGCACCTCCTCCTGGATCACTTCTTCTGTTCCTTTTGACCAGTAAGGACTGCCTCCCCCACCTCCACAAACCCTAGAATGAGTGGGCAGAACTTTCTACTCCTCCTAGGTACTTCTATACAAAAACTATTTTACTCCAAAATGCTTTGTCTCTCATCTGCCTCCAAAACCATCAGCTTCATAAAAGAGGGGCCACCTCTTACCTAAACTTTATATCTCACCTAACATAGAACGTGGAACATATTAGCTACTTAATAAAAGTCTTCTGAGTTTTTAAAGTCCCATGGACCTTCATTTGGAAGGAGAAATTTTTTTACAATATTTTCCACCCAAGATTTTCAGAAAATAGAAAGAGAAATGATAGGGACTTGGCACAAGTATTTTACACTCCCCCAGGAAATCTTTTCTTACTTGTGATGCCTTTCAGCCAACAAGTCACACTTCAGTAGGTACAACTGAGGCTACATTTAATTTCATTTCAGCTAATGAAGTAAATTTACTTTAACCTATAAAGGGTGAGAGTTTCCTGATGCACTTGCCCAATAAAAAGGAAGTTCTTGCAAAGCCGGAAGTACTTCTTCAGAGTTCAGCAGTCTTAAAGGGGAAGTTAAAGTGTTTCAGAAAACAGAAAGAATACTAAACATGACTGAACCTGAGAGAACAAATCTGAACATCACGCCCAAGATACAAACCAGGTGCGGTCCTTAAAAAGCCTAGAGCTCATGAAAGGCAACAGGATTCAGGAATTACAGTCCAAACTCGATATGTCACCTAAATTATCAGCTTCACTTTCTCTGTCTATAGAATGGGCATAAACATAGCACCTACTTCACGAGGAGGTTGTATAGAACAAATAAGGTAACATAAAGCGGTTTGGAAACCTGGAAGTTCCGTATAATAGAGTTAATAATAAATGTTCACTACTACCTTAACTTCTTTAGGCCTCACTTCTGTAAAATGAGGGATTAAATTATAAGCTCGTTGATTAACTAACCACGTGTCCACGCTCGCTCTGAATCTATGATTCTAACTAGTTTTTCATGTACACACACATTAAAAGCTCCTTAATACATAAACTAAAATAGGCCACATTTACTACTGCATGGAAGCCATTAAAAAGATGTCTATGATAGAAAAACAGAAGCAAATTCTACTCCACAAAAATTCTTTTCCTGACACTTTCCTAATTAAAATTAAGCACCCAAAGTATATCTATGCAATTACTTTCTCCTCCGGGTATGGTAGAGCCATAGAAGTGAACACACACCAGAACTGTCAAGAAATGAACCTAGATGATAACAGAAATAATAAGAGTACGAACACAAAAGTGTCAACTTAAACATAGAAAAGCTCACTAAGTGTTTATAAGCGAGCAAGAACAAAAGTACCAAAAGTGCAGTCAGTGCTTTGTAAGGAATATCGTGGTTTAAAATGCTAATTGAAAAAATGCTTCACAGGCGGAAAACAAATCCACAAAACGCATCAAGATCGACATAATACAAAAAACTATATATCGAGGCTCCTTATATTCAGCAAGGTTTTTTTTTTTCCCCTTGTTCTCACTGACCAACTACTTCAACCACAAGGCAGCTGGATTTCAGCCAAACTGCTGTCTGTCCTTGAATATCAAAATGTTTTATGCTCATTCTTTAATTTATATAATTGAGAAGGAATCTCAGCTAGTAACAGTAATTTGACATCAATGGTAGATAATATGCTCATTTACATAAACTAATTCAGAATGTGGTACTGTAGAGAATATCACTTCCAAGAGGGGAAAAAAATCAAAAACCAAGATATACAAATACAAAACAGACACTGACAGACTGGGCAACAGGATTGCAGAAGGAGACTGATGGATGCAAGTCAGGAATGCAGCGCTATTGTTAAGGGATTGTGATACTTGACATATCAAGACTATAAATTCCAAAAACTTGAGTTAATCTTCTCGTCACTGTACCACTGGTAATAATCTCTCTACAGAATCATACTCATTTGAGGGCCTCACACTTTGAAAGCCGTGAACTGAGCTCTTGAAGAGCCGGATCTGGTCTCTTCTGAAAAGGCGCTTTTTGCACAGTAGCTACACAATAAAGTATTTGTTTAAGAAAATTTTAAAACAATCAGGACACCTGGTCTCTGTCACTCTGTGACTTTGGCCCAGCCATGCTCCATGCCTCCATTTCCCCAACTCTAAAATAAAGAGATTAGACCAGAATACTTCTAACATCCCTTTCAGTTTTATAGATCCAATTTCTACAAAGGTGCAGAAAATATCAAAGATGATAAAAGCATAAGAAAAAAAGGAAAAGTTGAAAGTGGAATTAATTTGCAACCTACAAATCCTGCAAATACTTTTCTCTATTAAAAAGAAGGCTTACTGAATCCGGAAAGAGTTCTGTGGAGAATGACAATCTTGAAATGCCTTTAAAAGTTACTGATCATCTATTTACTATTAAAGACAGAAGAAAAGTACACAGATAAACATCAAAATAAAGACAGGAGTCTAGAAATGAAAGAACCTCAGTAGTTACTGGTATGAAAAATTACTAAATACCAGGAAAAGATAAACACAAAAATGTTTGTTTAGTCTGTCTTTGACATTTCTGGGACTGAAGAACTTAATTAAGAAAACTCAGATGGAAGAATTGAAAATGAGTGATTTGGGGACCCAAGGAGGTAGAATAACAGGGGTTACTCCCCCCACAACTACTCTACACCCATTTGGAAAACAGACATCAAGTCTGAATGGAATCACAATGAGCCATTTTCCAGCCCAGGTCAGCAAAGAGAGACAGAGGTCTACAGGCACTGGGAATGAGGTCTAGCCAGGGGTACAGGGCATTCCAGCATAGAGAAAGTCTACACACTAGAAAATAAAGATGCCACAGATCCATCCAAGAGTCTGGCCTTGTGCAGGAACAGACTGGCAATTGTCACTTATGACTCAGTTCCAGGTCCCAGATCCAGGGAAGACTGAAGAGGGAACCTGTGTCTATAAATGGTGTTCCAGAGGAAAGAGTGGTCCTGGGTCCTAAGCCTTGTCTTAAGCAAGGAGTATGTTCAAAAGCCAGCATTAGATGGGTGGCTCCAAGTCCAGGAGCACATCTCAGGGTCTCCAGTCCAGCCTTCTGCTCAGTCTGAAGCCTACATTGGGATGGCCCAGCGTAGGAAAGTCTACAAACCCAAAGGGAGGCCGGCAGTCCTGTGCCTCTGAAACAACAAACAGTGCTTTTTAACTAAGACACAGGGGCCGTGTCCAGCAACAGACTGCCACCGCTCAGATCCAAACCCAGATCAGAGACTCACAGAGCTCAGACTGGAGACCACTTTGGGAGCACTAAAAGCTTGATGTCCTGATATCCTGAAATAACACAACACCCAATACCCCAAAGAAAGCAGCAGAAGACAGCTCAGATATTGCCTCCAGAAAGAAGAAGAATCTAACCAGAATATAACCCAAACAAAGTTGGCAGTCAGGGAAGCAAGCTGGAAGACTGAGCAAACAAACAAAGATACCACTGGGAAAAGATATAAAACAAAGCCAATGAGAATTCCTGGAAGGAATGAAGCAAGAGCTTAAAATAAGTTTGGAAATGTTTTTATAAATGAAATGAAAGCAGTCAAGGTAAAAAAAATGGACAAGAAATGAAAGCTGTGGAAGAAAAAACTGAATTAATTTTTAATACAAAAATCTTATCCAAGCAGCAAACACCCTAAGAAGTGGACCAAATAGAAGAAAAAGACTCCAGGAGCCACCAAGATACGTAAAAAAATACAGTCAGAAGCTGAAAAAAAAGGAAAAAAACAAAGTATTTCAAAGCAAAGACAACTCATCTGGAGAAGAAGTCAAGCAGAGATCACTTAAGAATCAATGGACTACCTGAGAGCCATCACCAAAAAAAAAGAAAAAAAGGAAAGGGACAAAGGCCTACATTATGTTTCAAGAAATCATAAAAGAAAACTGTCTCTTAGAACTAAAGGGCAAAGTTCTAGCAGGGAAAAGAAAAAAATATGTCATTTATTGGGAGAAACTGCCATACGAAAACTTCTAGGAATATTACAAAATCCAGAGCTTCCAGGTCAAAGAAGGACGCTACAGGCAGTCAGGGGAAAAGAATGCAAGTGTCAAGGAGCCACAGTCAGGATCACACAAGATTTAGCAGCCACCCTTCTAAAGGAGTAGAGAGCCTAGGATATAATGTTACAAAAGACAACCTGGCTTACAACCAAGAATAACTTCACCCAGCAAAGCCGAGTATAATTCTCTGAGGGGGAAATAGATCTTTAATGAAATGTAAGGCTTCCAAACAATCCCGATAAAAAGGCCAGGGCTGTGTAGAAACTTTGAAATGCAAACACAGGAGTTAAGAGAAACATAAAAAGGTACATTAAAGAACAACCATAAGGGACTAAATAAGTACAAATTGTTTACATGCTAATATGAGGAGATGATATACATGTCCCCTCAGAACCCTATCATCATCATGAATCATAAAGGGAATCTAAAAAGACAGAGGGTCTGGGAATGGTTCTGTTATGTTTCAATGATCTTAAAAGATGAATAGAAATTGAAGAGACAAGGAATATGCTAGGGGAGGGGGCAAAAGAAGGATGGAGAAAATTATCTCACACAATGTGAAAAGAAGGCAGAAGAGGTTGGGAGAGCACATCTGAACTGATCAAAGGAAAAAAGAATTCACATACATTCACATTCATTTACACACACACACATACACATATGGTTGGATACAGAAATGTATTTCATTCAACAGGGAAACAAGAGAGAAGGGAATAAGAGGGAGAGAAGATTAAGGGAAGAATTACTCCTTAAAAACTCTAATTATGTACAAAAATGTATAGAAGCTCTTTTTGCAATAGCAAATAATTGCAAACTGATGGGGTGCCCATCAATTGAGTAAAGGCTGAAAAGTGATGGTGTATGAATGTGATCGGATACCACTGTGCTATGAGAAACAATGAAGGGGACAGTTTCAGAAAAAAACATAGGAAGACTTGCATGAACGGACAAAGAATAAAGTGAACAGAGCCAGGAGAACAATTTATAAAATAAGAACAATATTATAAAGACATATAAATCAGAGACTTTAGAACTGAGCAACAATGCAGGTACTAACCAAGATCCTAGAAGACTCGTGAGAAAACATGCTACCTACTACCTCCTGATAGAAAGGTGATGGGCTCAGATTGAGCCACTGAGCAAATTGAGACATTTTTCTTCTGCACTTGGTTTTGCTTGACTGTACATGTTTATAACAATGGTTTTGTTTTTATTTCTTTCTCATTTGGAAAAATGGGGAGGTAGTAGGAAGAGAATTCCAGTTTTCATTGATTTGTAAAAGATAAAATTAAATTTTTAAAAAAGAGTGATAAAGGAAAAAGTTAACCAAACAACAAATACAAAACGACAAAACAGAGGGAGTAAATAGCTTCTATGATTCTTAGCATTAACTTACTGAGCAACACAATGCTGCGGCAAAGGTGCTTATAAACAAACATAGTAGGTTTTTAGAACTTAACAAACAGCATGAACTAACACTAACAGAAAGATCCTAATGTTAAGAATATTGGTATGTGGTAGGCGAACCCACATGTGTAATTAAAATTCTTTCTGTTTAACTAGAGACTCATCAGATTCTTGGCCAAAAATAAAATAAAATATTTTTTCAAGCTGTATATTTAATAGATCCATGCTCTTGCATTAATTAAGCATAGGACACAGTTATCTGAGTATCCATTACTATCACATACTCCAACCAGTTCTATCTCTAAGAACTTCTTAGACAACCAAAAATTTACTTTAAAAGACAAAAATGGCTAATTTGGGAATATTTTAAAAATCCAATTTCCTATCCTACCTAAATTACAGACAGTCTTGTGGTCAGCATGCTGGTCCATTAGACTATTTTAAAAACAAATTAGTACTGTTATCTACATTCTGAAGTCACTTAGCCCAGCCCCCCCTTCATGCTCACTCCCTTTTCATTCCTTTCCCTTTTCTATTTCTATAGCCTTATTTCTCTCCCTTCATTTCTTTCTCTCTTCTTTCTTCCTGTCCACCTTCCCACTCCTTCTACTCCACCCTTTAGCCTCTTCCATCCCCTGAATCCCCCCCCTTCCTTCCTTCTTTCTAAACCTAGTTCAGGCCCCAGTCATCTCTCCTCATTGCTGTTGCTGTTCTTCCTTTGTTCTCAAAGAGGACCAATGACATCATCTCTTGAATGAACCACTGAAACCGCCTCCTGGCTGATCTCCCCCACTCCAATGTTTTGTCCACAGGGCTCCCAGTGATTTGTCTAAAGCCTGAGTCTGACCATCTATACCTCCTCACCATTCAAACTCCGGTGGCTCTCTATTACATCTTGAGATCAACTAGAAATTCCTCATTTCCTCTAGTTTGGCATTTAAAACTCTTCTAAAACTGGTCCCTTCTTATCTTCGCAATCCCCGGGTAGCGCTTCCCTCCACTGTACCGTGGCCTCCTGCCTGTTCCTCGTAGCCCACACCTCATCTCTCATGTCCGTGCCTTTTCACTGGCCTCTTAGCCTCCAGCTAAGCTCAAAAGCACTAGCTAACTTGGCGATGCTGCCTCTTAAGAGGCCTTTCCTGGTCCCTCAAGCCACTAGTGGCTTCCCTCTGTGCACCTTACACAGACCCATTTAGGTCCACATTCTCTCCCCCACTAGAACGCGAGCTCCCTGAGGTCAGGGACTTTCTTCATACTCCCAGTGCCTGGCATATGGCAAGAACTTACTCAGTTCTTATTGACTGACTGATTCCCTGCACTGAGGCCAACAAAACTTGGATGGCTGAAATGCATTCCAGAACGTCAGTCCTGTTCATTATCTACATATGACTGCGTGTGTGTGTGTGTGTGTGTGTGTGTGTTATTTAGGGCTTTTAAAGTTACAAACATTGTCCTTACAAACGAATTATCTACTTACTAGAAATTTAACGGTGAACTGGTAACTCCTTAAAACAAAGCTTCTGGCGCTTCTCTTCCCTCGGGCCGATCCCTGGGCGGCGCTGGTGCAGCTGGGAACCAAAAGATACTCTTACTGTTGCTCTGCTTATGTCCTTTATTGCCATTTCATGATTTTGCACTGTACCCAAAGCTGCTAAGAAGGCCTCCTTCTGACTCCAGAATTATGCCAATGCTCATCTTGGCCCAGCTGAGGTAGGTGTGTGCAGCATGCTAGCTCACAGACATAACTTATTTTGGCATTTTATGCAGCAATCAGAGAGATGAGCTTCTAAATCGAAGCTGGTCACCCCACTCAGCCAACCACTAACCTAGAATCCCTAGGAACTGGGACACTTAAATGTCATCTTGAGGGGTGGTAGATGCTGATCCCTAAGGCTGGCACTGAATGTGCATAACCCTCCCACCTCAGGTAGCCCCAGAGGTGCTGAGGTGCTTCTCTCCGCCCCTCTCCCCCATCGACTGGTTGATCTAAGGTCATACCCCTCTGTGCTGTCCATATGACTGAAGCAAGACCCTTGAGACTTGCCACCAATATTCCATCAGCCATGTGCACCTCCTCCTCACTAGCTGATCTGAGATAGCAGACTGCTCAGGTAACAATAGGGAACCAACTAGACCCAGGTGAAAAGGATCCAACCTGAAAAGCTCCTATCTCATCTCTATCCTTCCCTAGAGTTTTACTGGTTACAAAGAATATCCTTCAATAAATCACAATAGGATTCTTAATTTCTATTTTTTAGCCTGTTTTTTTTTCATCCCTGGGTATAGTAGTTCATCACAAAATCATTTGGAAAGCAATTGCTCCTAAATGTAGGAAGTAATGAGAATAGAAGAATCTGATTTTACAAGTACTTTCTGTGAACCTCCAAAGTAGGCCCAGATCATTCAGAAAATGGAAGAGGGCCTTTATTTAATCTTCATCTCTGTACTTATGAGTCTTTTATTGAATCATAGAAATTTAGAGCTGAAAGGGCCTTAAAAATCATTTAGTCAGTCAATGAGCATTTATTAAGCCCTTCCTACATATAAGGCACTGTGCTGTTTAATTTAACAATAAATAAATGCTAATAGAGTCTAACACCCTCATCCTACAGAAGGGAAGTCACTTTTCTAACATCACAGAAGTACTGGAGAAACAGAACTAAATCCCAGGCCTTCAGACACAAGGTCTGTGTTTCTTCTACCCCACCATCCATCCTACTGCCCCTACAAGAGGCCTGGAGCAGCTGGATTAAACTTTAAGGAACCCTAGACATTGCCAACATGAACTGCTTTTCAAGCATGTACATTATTATGTAATTGTCCCTAATTCAATATAAAACTATTTCAAAATGAACAAAAATACTTTTTTCACACAAAGAAGGCTTCAATATTTCAAAAGATGTTTAATTTCATCAGTAAATACTCTAGCACACACCTCACCCTACCCCCTTCTCACTTGCTAAGAAAAATTAATCACCCCAAGGCCAACCTTTAGATGATAAATCCCTTCAAATTTAATTAAGCTGGTCCTCCAAATACAGACCTAGTCTGTCACAGGGCCTCCTGCCTAAGCCTTTCCAGTTCTGTAGAACTTGAGAGGTTGGGCTCCTCTGGCATGGATTTCAAAAAGCCAGGATCCCACCTTTGCTACAGTGAAGCTGGGGAAGCAGACTTCCGAGGAGAAATCCTTGGCCAGGAAACACTATGTCAAGTTTCGTTCAAGAGGGTTTGGCAATGCCAGGCATAACTTGATTACTGTGACTGCTGCCCAACAACGCAATGCCGACTCGGCACACTCAAAGTACCCAATGATAACCCTTAGTCAAGGTACTGAAGATGCTATTCCTACAGGCCAAGAAGTTGTTAAGGTCTCCTCCAGCTCTAAGCTCTAAGATTCTCTTTATCACAATCCCTGAGAAGGGTCTAAAGAGCTTTGAATATAGTCCAAGCTGTACGGAGAGCTGTTCCACTCAACTTGTTATTTCCAATGGAGATACCCGTGAAGCGTGGTCACACTCCCGTCCTGCTCTGCTCACTCAATTTTCTTAAACATCAGTTGGAATTCAGCCCCAGGATCACAGAGGCACAAAAAAGAATTCATCATCTGCAGGACAGAGACCTGTGAGTGACCTTTGTCAGTGATGTGATCAGGTGGACTCAATCTCAATGAAAGCAAGGCATTCTGTAAAGCTGCATTAAACTCCATGTATCTCTGCAGGGCACAATTTCCATCTAAGCTCTAGGCAGCCACGTCTGAAAAGACACAGAGATTCCCAGAAGCTCCCTGAGCCCTCTCCTCTGCCCCATGCAGATACTCCCTCAGGGCATCAGGTGTCAGAAGCTGATCAACCATTCTTCCAGGCACCTGATACCTGTGATGATGGCCGGCAAGCAGCCAAAGCCCACCAGAGGATATGGCCCAGGCATCTGGGGTAGAGGGGGCACTGTCCCTTCTCTCTACTTGGAACGAGCTCATACTTTTTTGGGCTGAATCCATGATTTTGTTGGCATATCTACCTCCTGGGGAGCCACCTCCTTCTACTGAAGCCTGCGGCCCCAGAGGAGAAGGGACTCTGCCAGGGCTCACAGGCAGTAAGTAGGTTATCAGGTATATAACTAGCACCTACAGATATGCAGGTGAAATGGTACAAAGTTAGGTCACTTTAGCATTATTTATAAACCAGTCAATAGACCCAGCCAAATGACCTTGCCAAATACCAACGAAGAGCTGGCAGGGGTTACTGCCAGCAAATGTCAAGGACCTCTGAAAGATCATGAAGAATGGGAGAGGGGTTGTGGGACTGGAGATGGACAAATGTCTTCTTTTCAAAAAAGGTAAAGAGTTAAATGGGCAAACTACAGACCCAGGAATCTGCCTCTTACTCCTAGCACAATCCCAGAATAAATTATTAAAGGGATTGTTTACGAACATCTAAAAAGGGAAGCTGTGATCACCAAGGGCCAGCAGAAGTTCATAAGGAGTAGGTCATGACACACTAATACACTGTTGGTAGAGTTGTGAACTGATCCAACCATTTGGAATTTGGAGAGCAACTGGAATTATGCCCAAAGAGTTAAAATAAACCATGCATACTCTTTAATCCAGCAATAACACTACTATGTCTACATCCCAAAGAGATCAAAAAAATAAATGGGAAAAGGAGCTACTTATGCAAATTCATAGCAGCTCTTTTTGTAGTGGCTAAGAACCAGAAATCAAGAAGATGCCCATCAATTGGGGAACGGCTAAACAGGCTGTGGTATATGATTGTGATGGAATATTACTGTGCTATAAGAACTGACAAGCAAGATGATTTCAGAAAAACCTGGAAAGACTTACATGAACTGATGCATAGCAAAGTGAGCAGAACCAGGAGAATGACTTAGCTATTCTCAGCAATACAATGATCCAGAACAATCCCAAACAACTAATGATGAAGCATACTCTCTGCCTCTAGAGAAAGAGCTAATGTTGTGTGAATACAGGCTGCAGCTATTTTTCACTTTCTTTTATTCTTTTTTTCTTGTTCAAGTCTTCCTGTACAAAATGACTAATATAGAAATGTTCTGCATGATTGTACACGTATAACCTGCATCAGATTGCTTATTACCATCTCAGGGAAAGCGGAGGGAGGGAATGAAAGGAGGAATAGAATTTGGAACTCAAAACTTTTCTTAAAAATGTTAAAAATTGCTTTAACATGTAACTGGGGAAAAATAATACTAAAACAAAAGAATCGGGCATGCCAGACTAGGCTCATTTCTTTCTGACACACACTTCGGCTCACTCTAGCCCTGGCATCTCCACACATTGGAAACACGGTCTCTCCGTGGGGCCTGTCCCTCAGAGAAGAGGGTACCAGGCCAGCCAGGTCTCCTTCCTCCCCTTGATCTTCCCCCCACTGTACTGCAGACAGCCTCTAGCCAGCCCCAATACTTGGTACCTTTGTCTTCCTTCCCACTCCCTTTTTTCAGCTTCCTTTATACTTTGTCTTCCCTCATTAGAACAGAAGGCCCTTGACAGCAGGGCTGGTCTTTCTTCCTACTAAAAGAATACTCTCAGCACTTAGCACAGCACATGGCACACTATAAGGGCTTAATAAAGGCTCCAGGCCTGATTTGTGGATTGAAAGGATCTCCTTAGAATAACAGGCTGAATCGACTAAGATAAAATTTAATAGGGAAAAATGTATAATCCTATGGCTGGGTTCAGTAATCCAATTTCACAAGCAAAAGATGAGGAAAGCAATGCTAAACAAGTGTCTGTGAAGAGAAAATTTTAGAAGAATATGATAGTTGTCTGAGTATCTGAAGTAGTGTTATATGGAAAAGAATTAGATGTGTGTGTGTTCTGCTTGGCCCTAGAGGACACAGCTAGAAGAAATGGGCAAAAGTCACAGAGAGGCCTGATGTAAGGAAACACTTTTAAACAATCAGAACAATCTACAAATAAAATGGGTTTCATCCTCTCTCTCTCGCTAAGGGTCTCCCAGCAAAGGCTGGTTGACCACTTACTTGTCCAGACAGGCTGGACTAAGTGAGCTCCAGGATGCTCCTCCATCTCAGATTCACTGATTTGTCCTATCTTTCAAAAAAAAGAAGACACAGGAGCAGCTAGGTGGCACAGTGGGTAGAGCACCACTCCTGGAGTCAGGAAGACTGAAGTTCAAATCCACCCTCAGACACTTGACACACTTACAAGCTGTGTGATCTTGGGCAAGTCACTTAACCCCAATTGCCTTGCCATCCCCCCTCCAAAAAAAAGAAAGAAGACACATAGAAAATATGCAGGAAGAGCAGAAACATATTTTTCAGCAAAAAAAGTCAACAAAATATGACATTATAATTATTCTAAGATTTACATCAAAGTGTGACTTTTTGAATGAAGTACATTGCTGCCTTTAATAATAAACTGAGTGAAACAACACAATTACAGAAGTACTTTGTGTCTGCAGAGGAGCCTCTGAAATATAAGAATTCATCCTGTCATCAGTTTTCAAATTAATATTATAATATTTACTTTTATTGGCTAAAATAAATTTACCTAAGAATAACAGGGAGTTAACTACACGGTTATAGTTTCTCACATTCCAAGTTTCTTTGAAACTTTCCTGACTTGGGGTGGGGTGGGGGGGTTGTAGTGGAATTAAATAAAACTTTTTCTAGTTTAAAAAAAAATCTTTATGAGACAACTTGAACAGGGTTTCTTTCCCCACTCCCCCCGGGGAATGTTTGTGGCTGCTTAATTCCTAATAAGACTAAAGTGACAGATCTTATCTTGAGAGGACTGTATCTGGGAGGAAGTTCCTTCTCAACCCTACAATTCTGCCTCTCTGAGGGGCACTTGGTGGTGTGTCCCATAGCCCTGACCTCATCTCTAACTCCAAGCCTAGTACCTAAATGGTTTGGGGTGGGGGGGGGGGGAGCTCACAGAGTTTAATTAGTAGCACTATCCAAAAAAGACAGCATTAGGATGGTAAAGGAAATTATTATCAATTTATCATTTAACTTTGAAAATTTGCTGTTTTACCATCTGAGTAACAACTCCACCTTGAATTAGTTGGGTTTCCCCCCAAAAGTCTGACAGTTGAACAAAATGTTTTAACAATGAAGAAAAACTACTTTATAATGCATTAAAAGTAGGTGGGGGGGGGGTATTCTAAACAGACCACTACTATATGATTTAAAAGCTTGTTCACTTTCTTGTACCGGCATTCCGTGGTTTCTTTGGACTAGTCCCACGTTTTAAGAGAAGCAGAACTGTGGCAAGTGGCTCGAGAGTCCCAAGACCTGGGCTTTGAATCAAAATGCTGACTCTTGCTACTGGTAGGACCTTGGGCAAGTCGCTTGGGCTCAGTTTCTTCTCTTGTAAGAAACAGAAGACTAAATGATCCTCCCACGCTGAATCCTCAGCCTCGGGAACTAAGCCCAGGCATAGACATAGAAAGGCAAGCTGACATC
The DNA here is from genome assembly GCF_011100635.1 of Trichosurus vulpecula. Taxonomy (NCBI): domain Eukaryota; kingdom Metazoa; phylum Chordata; class Mammalia; order Diprotodontia; family Phalangeridae; genus Trichosurus; species Trichosurus vulpecula. The sequence continues at coordinate 187,126,525 of NC_050581.1, read as the reverse complement.
GCGACTGGCTGTGAGACTCAAGCATTTATTAAGGTTCCTACAATACGCCAGGCACCGCGGAGCGCTAGGAGGATACAAAGACAAAAACCCAGTTTCTTTTCTCCAGGCGTTACATTGTGTCAGGGGCAAGGAAATGAACAAGTGTAAGTATCCACAGAATAAATACAGTCTCAACTACGCGGAGACAATAAGGGCTGGGAGAGCGCTAGCCTGGGCCGGGAGACACCAGGAGAGGCTTCCTCCGAGCTGCACCCGGAAAGGAGGCTGGGGTTCTCAGGATAGAGGTCGCGAGGGCATACCACCCTCCTGGGGTGCGGGGAAGTAGTCAGGGAAGACCTGGAGAGAAGCAGCGAGCACTGCGATGCTGGCAGAGGACAGCAGAGAGCTCAGGAACCTCAATTTTCTCAATAAATGAGGGAGGGGAGAAGGAAGGCTGAACGAGAGAAGTCTCTCAATGCCCCCCAAAAAGCACAGAGGAAACAGCATTGGTTCTGGGGAAGGACCTGGGTTCAAATCCCACTTCTGACACCTTAGGGCAAGTCAATTCACCTGCAGAGCCTCAGTTTCCCAGTCAGTCATCGACTCATTTATTATGCGCCCACTATAAAATGAAGGCGTTAGCTGAAGGTTCCCCCCCCCCCCCCAGCTCTCCCTCTGCCTAATTCCGAGAAGTTACACAAGAGCTGCTGACGGGCATTCGTGGGGAGTTTGCACATCTGGAGTCCCCCCTCTGACCAACTCTGTAAAATCAGGTCTAAGCCGATGGTCCTGTGCAGTTACAAGAGCCGCTGAACGGCACTTGGGAAGAGAATGGGCAAAGCCGGAGAGTCTCCCACCCCGACAAACTGTAGAAGATAGGGAGGAGGTGAGGGGAGGAAGCCACGGCCTCCGAAGTCCCCTCCAGCTCGGGATCCCGAAGTTACCAACAGAAGGGCTGACGATTTGCATTCGAGAAGAGTTTCCACACCAGGGGCTCAGACTAAACCCCTAGTTCCTCATCCCTCCCCCCGCCCGGTAAAATCAAACCCCAGTTCTGGGGAAAGGGGGGCCGCCCAATTACAGCCGACTCGGTGCGGGTCTCGGATCCGGTGGCCTGGAGCCCCGGGGCCAGCTTCTGGGGGACCCTGGGGGACACGGAGAGGGAAGAAGGCAGAGAAAGAGGAGCAAGCAGCGAGGAAGAGGAGGAGGATCAACATCTTCGGGCCAGGAAGGAGCAGGGACCCGCCCCCCACCCCCGCCCGCTGGATCGAACTCCAATTAGTCTGCGCCGCGGGGCCCAGGGACTCCCGGGGAGGCAGGGATCACGGTCACGGCCGGATCCCAACTTGGCGCGCCCCGCCCCGCCCCGCCCCCGGCCGGCCCGCTCACCGAGAAGCAGCGTGGTCCACGTCCGGCCCCGCGGGCCCAGCCGGGCGCGGAGCTCCGCCGACACGCGGGACAGGAGGCTGCGCTGGGGGTGCGCGGGCTCGGGCCGCTGCCCCTTCCTGCCGGGCCGCCGCCCGCCGCTGGGGGGCGCCGCCGGGAGCCCACGGCCGCCGGGCAGCTCCCGCTCGAGCTCGGGCTCGCCGGCGCCCACGGCCCGGCGCGGCTGCGGGGAGGCGCGGGGGGGAGCGGCCGCCGCCTCTCGGTGCTTGCTCCGCGCCTGCACGACCATCTTCTCATAGTCCGCGCCCGCCTCGGACGGACGCCGCCGGGACGCGCGCGGCGAGCCTCCCTCAGGCGGCGCCGCGGCCAGCGCTCCCCGTCTCCCTCCGAGTCAGCGGCGGACTAGCCGCCCGCCGAGCTGCGAGCGAGAGAGCTGGCGGGCCGACGGACTGACTGACGGACTGCGGGCGGGATCAGCGGGACCCGCGGGGCGCGAGCCGGGACGAGGACGCGCCGAGCCGATTGGCCGGCGCCGCCGCCGGGGGCGGGGCCACGCCAGCAGCCACTCCCCCAACGGCTCTCGACTGCCCGGCGGCGGGGCCTCCGGTTGTCAGGACGACGAGAGAACGCTGGGGAGGAGGGGCGGCCGGAGTAGGGCGGGAGGAGACGCCGGGCCCCCTTCTCCCCCGAGCGAGCGCACACACTCGCCAGCCCGGCCCTCCCCGCCTGCCACGGGCACGCGCATTTCCGGGATCGGAGCGCGCCCTCCGCGCGGCCCCGCGGTCCCTAGCCTCTGCCCCTCGTGGACGCCGGCCGTAGTCCGCGGGGTCCCCCTCCCGGGGACCGAGTGCAGCGAGACCGAGTTCCGGTCTGCCCTCGGGAGCCCAGCGCCAGCGCCACCCCCACCCCCCACCCCTGGCCTGGTGCGTTTACCAAGTTCACCCCCATCCTCGGGAAGGGGGCCAGGGAAAGTGGAGTTCTCTCTTAGGCTGCCTGGAGGAGGGCAGAAAGAGGGAGCCAGGCTCGGAGGCGGGAGATCTGCATTCCGGGCTTCCCCTTGCCCTGGGGGCTGCCCCGAACCTGGCGGGGCCTCAGTTTACTCCCCAGGAGGCGAGTCTGCAGGTATTTCTTAAGGGAGGGGTAAGAGGAGGAGCAGCTGCTCGGAGCGCGCCCGAGTTCAAATCTCACCTTGGACTCTTCCTAGCTGTGTCACCTTGGGAGAGTCATCTGTAAAATGAGCTGGAGAAAGAAATGGCAAACCACTCCAGTATCTGCCAAGAAAACCTGACACGACTGAAATGACTCGGGACGCCAAGGGGAGGGCGCATGCCACCGTCCTCCAAGGGCTCTGGGTGAGAATGGCAGAGGGAAAGCCCTGGTCAGCGCTGCCATGAGGGTGAGAGCCCTTCCTGGGCTACCCGTACCAAGGCTGTGAGTAGAATCATTGCCGAGGGCCAAGAAGCTAACCCGGGACCAGACGCGCTGGACGAAGAATGGCTGTGTCTTCTTGACCCCAAACCCTAGATTAATCTGAAACTCTACGACTTTAATCCCTATGGAAATTCAGTCGTAATGGGCTTTCTAATTTGAGAGTTTAACACCACCAACAAAGACTTAAAAAAAAACATACAAGAGAAATACTCCAGTCATAAGGGAAATCAAAATGAAGGAACGACTGGGGGAAGAGCTTCCTGAGGTTTTCATAGGTAGCAACACAGGTACTTAGATTTGGGGGGCCAGTAGTCTATGTCTACAAACACGCCCGGGGGCTCCCATCCCAACAAAAACCCCTCACCTGGTCCTACCACTCTCCCCTTTCCCTTCTCTCTTTTCCCTCGCTCCTCCAAACTCCTTAAAAAAAGCTGTCTAAACCTAACAACTTAGAAACACTCGAGAACAATTCCAGAGGGCCAATGATCAGAATTACACCTGGTGGGGGGTGGGGGGGGTGGGCAATGGATGGACTAACAGGCAAAAACACCAGGTTCCACATGAGCAATGCCGGGTTTTGCTTGCTGCTCCTACTTAGCAGGGTTTGATCTAGTTTTTCCGTAGGAGGTGTAGAAGAGGTGAGAGGGAGAGAAAATAAATACTAATTGCAAAATAAAGAGCATAAAATAGGTGCCTCAACTTCCTCTCACGCTTGCCTTTAAATCGCTGCAATCTGTCCTCCAACCTCACTAAACTGAACTGCCTCTTCCAAAGCCACCAACAGTCATTCCTGGCCTTCTTCACCTCTCCACTGCATCTGACATTGCTGAATGCCCTCTCCTCCCTGGTTCTTCTATCCATCCACCTGCTTGTTCAGTCCTTCCTTTTCTGATTCTTAACTCCCTTACTGTGGTGTGTATTTCAAAGCGCTGGCTTGCTCATCTTACCCTTGGTGACCCTATCAGCTCCTAGGGATGCAGTTACCATCTTGATGCAGGCCAGATCCCTTAGAGTTCAAATCTGAGTGAGAATCCCTCCTCGTTTGGATTGTACATCACCAACAACCTTTCAAACTGAAAGTCAACTCAAATTCAAAACGTCCAAAACAGAACTGATTCTACCTAACCCAGTTCCTGACCTAGCTGATCTCAACTCCTCTCCTGCACCCCACCTACCTGGTCACTAATTTCATTACTTGTAACTCCACAAACCCTCAGGCAGCCACCATCCTGATTCAGACCCTCATCACCTCCCTCCTGGACAGTAGCTTCCCTACCTCCAGACTCTGCTCTTTCCAGCTCTCCACCCAGCTGACAGCACAGCCTGATCCCATCACCCCCCTGTCCAGCAAGTTCCAATGGCTCTCCTGCTTTCATTCTGAAGCCCAACCACTCAGACCCAGGCCATTCCAATCGCATCCAGCTGGCTCCATGCTTCCCCTGGAATCTCTGGTTTCCTTCAAGACTCAGCCCAAGCACCAGCCTTCGCAAAGCATTTTGTGGGTCCTGCCAGCTGCTGCTGGTCCTTTCCCAAAACCACTTGGTGTTCATTGTGTATTGATTTCTGATTGTATCTGATATATCTGTATCATTAAAACGTAAGCTCCCTGAGGAGCACCCTTGTCTTTGCATTCTCAATGCTTATCAGAATGTAGGACATAAGCACTTGATGCTTTTGGACTGTTATTCCTTTACAATATTATGACAGCTTTTTAAATGCTAGTTAAGCTATTCCATCTGGGCCTTCTAAATAGTGGTCCAGCTTCCTTCTCTCTCTCCTTCCTCTTCTCTTCTTTCTCGGCCCACTCCCTTTCTCTATCTCTCTCTTCCCACCTCTTTCTCCCCCCTTCAGTCCTGCCCCACAATGACAGCCTTAGGCAAATGGGGTGAAGGGAGGGCTGGGCCAGGTTTCTTCTTTTCCTTCTACTAGGTTAGCTGAGTTTGATTCTGCTGGTTCCACTCAGTTTCTGGTTCAGGAGTCTTCCTTCAGCAGCTATTCTGCCTGCAAAGAACAACCAGAAATAGGAACCCATGATGACTCGGGCTCTTTTTCCTTTGCAAGAGTGTTACCCAGAGAATCTGGACTGGTAGAAATCATCAGCAAGATATGCAATGCTTGACTTCAGGCAAAGGTCCAACAAAAGCTTGTTGATGTCCTTCAGTGGCAATGAAGAATAAGAAATGACTGGAGATTGCCTCATTATAACCTCTGTGATTGGATCTGGGATCTTTCTGATGATTACTCTCCTAACCTGAACTATTTACACTTCAAGAAAATGTTCCAGTTTATAGAGGCCACTAGAAAGCCTCTTTCCCAAAGAAATAGGACTTAATCATAATTAACATGGGTCAGATGGATTACATTTGGAAATCACCTCAATTTGGTTATACCTACCTATGATTAGGCCTATTAATCTTATCCGGATTTGGAGAAAGAGTAAAAGCCACTGAAAATTAGTCTGTCTCAAGGAGACCAAACAGAAAGTATCAATAAATATGAAAATATTCAGAGCAGCAATTTATTAAAACTTTTTTGTGGTATCAAAGAACTAGAAACAAAGTGAATACCCATTGCTGAATTGGCATAAGGCTATAAAGCAATATCACACAATTAGAAATGGCAACTATGAGGAATTCTAAGAAATGCGGGAAGACTAGCATCAACTGATAAAGAGCAAAGGAAGCAGAACCAGGATAATGTACACAATACCTGATAATGTAAATGAAAACCTCAAAGCTACAAGGGCCTTAGAGGCCATCTAGTTCATTCCCTCCATCGTACAGATAGGCATGCTGCGGGTCAGAAAAGGTATATCTGCTCAAGGCCAGCCCTTGGATCCTGACCTACTTCACTGTGCTCCTTCTTATGAGCTCTAACTACCTGGACTAGCTGACTCCTAGGAATGAGAGTCCTAAGGAACTACAGGGGAAAATCACCTGGCTTCTCTTGGAGAAATGTGGTTTAGCCTGCATAACTTGCTCTGAATGAACCCATACTGTTTCCTGGTGATCACTGATTGAGTCAATATTTGATTGGTTTAAAAAAGATCTCTTTTTTTAAATTTAAGAATTATTAATGCATTTTGTTCTGGCCCAGCACAAACTAAAGATACTGACTAGTGTATTTCAGGCGCTGTTAGTCACTATGTGGCTTATTTTGTTTGTGTTTTCCTCTGGTACGAAGAAAGGTTGGATGAGAGGGAAACAATTGTGGTATTCAACAATAAAATTTTCTCTTTTGTGATAAAAAATCTTTCAATTACTTTGTTGGAAGAAATTATATGGCGAGTTATTTGTCGGGAAGTGACTCACAATATCAGTAGTTTGATACTGTATTGATTTTTTTTTGTTTAAAAATTAAACAGTCGGCCCAAAGGGCTATAAAAATATACATACTCTTTGACCCAGCAATACCGCTTCCAGGTCTCTATCCCAAAGACATCATATAAGTAGGAAAAGGCCCCACATGTACAAAAAATATTTATAGCAGTTCTTTTTGTGGTGGCAAAGAACTGGAAATCAAGGGGATGGCCATCAATTGGGGAATGGCTAAACAAGTTGTGGTAAATAAATGTAATGAAATACTATTGTGCCATAAGAAACATGGAGCAGACAAACTTCATAATAACCTGAAAAGACTTATATGAACTAATGCGGAGTGAGGGGAGCAGAACCAGGAGAACATTATATATAATTAGATACATTGTATCTATGATGAATAACTTTATCTGATAGACACGGCTCTTCTCAACAATGCAAGGTTCTAAGAGGTGGGGAGAGCGAGCGAGAGAGAGGGAGAGGGAGAGTTGTTTAGTCTTTTGGAGTTGTCTTAGAACTGTTTGGAGGGGTAGAGGGGTAGACCTGTGACTCATTTTGGATGTAGAATCAACTTTTTTCATTGGTACAGACTGGCAGCTTAGCTGCAATAAAGTCTTAAGAGTTTCCTAGGGCATTGAGAGGTATGTGACAGAGACAGGATTTAAATTAAGGATTCTTTCAGACTCCAAGCCTTTTATCCACTATACCATGTCAAGTTTCATATCTAAATATGAATGAGAAAAGGGAAAAAAGGATGCAGGAGAAAACAATCACAAAAGGAAAATGGATCTAAGTTCTCTCTCCCTGTATTGACTTATCTAGAAAATAAAAAGTCACGGAAAATGGGAGGCAAACATCCGTAACTAGGGCGAGGCAACCGGGTCTTTGCCACAGGACACTGAAATTATAAGCACTTATGCTCCTTCAGCAGTAGAAACAATTTATCTTGGCTCACAGTTAGCAAAAATAATGAGTTAAAATCGGAAGCTACCAGATGGCACGCATCTTCCCTTTTCCTCCTCTATCCCAAGATGATCGCCTCCTCAGCCTGCCCTGGTGATATTCCCAAAGACAGCCTCTGAGTGTCGCTGGAAGATCTGTCTCCGCCCCCCTCCCCTGTTCCAACTGCCAAAATCAGAATCGCTATAGTTGGGGCAAGTTTGCTGAACCGCTGATTCTTTTTCTCCAGCCCCTTCTAAATAGCCCAGTTAGCCAGTGAAGATGCTTTGGGGAATGAGATATTGCCAGAGACTTTTTTTTTTTCTCCTGAAGTACCAGAGCATGAGAAACTTTGCAGGAAAGCAGCCAAAGAAGAGCCTTGGGGAATCTGAAGGAAATGGAAAACAATCTAGGATTAGGAGGCTATGAACTGTACATTTACCCAACACTGCTCAGAGCAGCAAAGGTGCGGGCCTTCCTCTGACTCAACAACCCCCCAAAAAATACAGGCCAGACGAGTCATGTGAGCATCAAAGACAGAATGTTTCATAAATGATGGCCAAACATATATTTTCTTCTAGGTTTTGGGAAAATGTGCTGCCCACAAGTACCAGGAAGAAACACGTCATGTTTAGTATTGTGTTCTGAGTGGAAATGAAATACTCACCTTACATGGAGAATTCACTTCAGGCCATTAACTCTTGTCCCATCCTTTTTGCTGGGTGCCTCCAAGTACATTATGTGACTGTCCTGTAGTGGTGAATTATAGGTCTTCTCCACAGAGAAGTCTCTGGACATACTTAGCCCTGATGCCCGTTAGAGATCACAGGCTTAGAATGACTGTGCAGAGAACCAATTCTGTTCTTGCCAGAGAAGGGAGGAGATTCATCTCTCCATGCTTGGTTAAGGAGTGTGGAGCTTCCTCACAAGGTTTACAGCAGGCTGCTCTCCAGGCTATGAATAAGGCAAGTACAAAATAAAAAGGAAGCAAACAAAAATAGGAAATCAACAACTATTTAGAGAAGCTAGCCTGGGATGGAAGGGAAGAGGCCTACAAGGAAGCCTTGGTGTTACAGGGCATAGGAGGCTGATTTATCAGGGTGAGGGCTGAACAAATGGTGGAAAGTGGATGTGTTGGATTACTGGGTCACAGGGCATGATAAGGGGCAGCTCTGGAGCGAGGAAAAGCTGGGTTCCATGCCGGCTCCAGACAAGGAACGATGGTGGCACATGCTTCTCACCTTTCAGTAGAAGAGAATGGAGCATTCATTTCCAGACATGGCCCATATGTTGGTTTGTTTTGCTTGAAATTGTACTTAAATGTTACAAAGGCTTGTTCAGGTGGGGAGGTGGGGGAGGAGGGAAGAGAGTAATCACTAGAGAGTGGAGGTAGTATTAAAAAAGGCATCAACAAAACATTGTTTTTAAAACAGTCTATGTCTATGACATTGAGCTCAGCGCTTTCTTGCCATGCTCCACTCCCCTAAGTGAAAAGGAAATAGAGCTGGTACACAAGCTGCTGTGATGTTCTTCATTCATCAATACAGGGGCCTCCAGAGAAGCATCTGAGTGTTCCTCTGGATAGACAGTAAGAAAAGTCTGATTAGAAGGAAAGCAGAAAATTGGGAAAAAATATTTATGGCCAGTTTCTCTGATAAAGGCCTCACACCTCAAATCTATAGAACAGAGTCAAATTTATAAGAATATGAGTCATTCCCCAATTGATAAATGGTCAAAGGATATGAACAGGCAGTTTTTGGAAGAAGAAATTAAAGCTATATATAGTCATATAAAATGCTTTTAAATAATTACTGATTAGAGAAATGCAAATTCAAACAACTGTGAGGTACCATCTCACACCTATGAGATTGGCTAAAATTATAGAAGAGGAAAATGACAAATTCTGGAGAGTATATGGAAAAATTGGGACACAAATACACTGTTGGTGCAACTGTAAACTAATCCAACCACTGTGAGAGCAATGTGGAATTATTCCCAAAGAGTTAGAAAATTGTGTATACCCTTTGACCTATCAATACTACTTCTAGGTCTGTTCCCCAAGGTGATCAGGGAAAAAGGAAAAGAGCCTATATGTTCTAAAATATTTATAGCAGCTCTCTTTGTGGTTCAAACCAAATCCAAACTTTTTCTGTGAAGTTTGGATTTGGTCAAAGGAGGACCACATATGGCCTCAAGGCGAAAGGTTCCCCACGCCTGGAGAGAAAGTGTGGTATATGATTGGGATGCAATACCTACTGTGCTATAAGAAATGATGAGCTGATTGGTTTTAGAAAAAACATGTAAAGACTTGCATGAAGTAATGCAGAGTGAAACCAGCAGGACCAAGACGACATTGTATACAGTAACCACAACATTGTTCAAGTAAATAGTAACTCTGAGTGACTTTGCTATTCTGTATAATATAATCATTCAAATCAACTACAGAGGACTTGGGAAGGAAAATGCTCTCCACCCGCAGAGAAAGAGCGAATCCACGGAAGTCTGTATGTGTATGTATTGTGTGGTTCCACATGTATATCTATATCAAATCTTGGCCTTCTCTAAAGTGGGGCTGGGAGGGAGGGAGCCAATCTGGAACTCAAAATGTCACCCCAAAATAAATTTAATTAATTAAAAAGAAAAAGAAGAGCCTGAGCCAGAGGCTGTGTCTATTTCAGATCACAGAAAACCACTGAAGGAACTAACTGATGACTGACAGGTGTTGGTACAGTCTAGACTTAGCCATGTAGTCCAGGAGGTTATGGTTTGGTTCTTGATCTTTCTGGGGTCCCAGCACAGAATCCCAGGACTGTGGAGCTGGCAGCGACCTCAACTGCCTTCAAGTTTAACCCATACCTAAAAAGGAATTGTGTCTATCACACCTCCAAAAAGCAGCCATACATCCTTTTCTCCCTGAAGAGCCCTAACATGACCCCTTCCAATGGCCTCCAAAGACATCCCATTTCACTTGGGGGCAGCTCTGGTCTTAGCAAGCTTCCTTTCCATGGGGCACAAGCCTGACTTCACTTGCAAGATCCAGGTCAAACCCTTGGTCAGCACTTGAGGTTCCCAACACCGTGACTCTAGCCTTCTCTCTCAAAGGACCATCAGGCCGGTCACTAAATCCCAAGATAAGCCAAATCAAGTCAAGGAGCTTTCATTTAGCACCTGCTGTGTCCCACATGCCATATGAATGGCCAAAAGCAAACAAAACCTTTCCTACAGGTTGATGCAAGCATATTCGTACAAACAAGATACAGATATGGCCTTCTGAAGTTATGCAGTCCAACCCCCTCATTTTCCAGATGAGGAAGCTTTTAATGACTGATCCAAGGTAGTCAGTCAGCAGCAGAGCTGGGAACTGAACTCAAAGCTTCCAACTCTAGACCCTGTGTTCTTTCCACCCTGCCTCCATTCTTTTCCCTTTATTTATCCAAAGCCTATCTGCCCTTCAAAGGCAAAGCCAGATACCCCCTCTTTCTTGGGACCTCTCCCCTTCCTTGGATTCTAATACGATGTCTTGGGCTGGAAGCAAGTGGTAAACTCAAGTTTTGATTCCTGATACTTCTCTTCACACTGTGTCTGCCTTTGTATCCTTCATTTTGTCTTGTGTTTAGAAATAGGTATTTTTATACCAAGGAAATCAAAAGTCCGATCCCCATGTTTTTATATTTGTTTTCTGTCTAGCTAGATTCTCACTTTGCTGAGGTCAGAAGCCCTGTGAACAGCTGGGGTGAGACAGAGGGAGCCCCGGGGCTTGTCCTGAGGAGAGCTCTAGGCCTGAATGTGTGAGCTTTGGCCATGGAACTAATACCGGATACTTGCACTGTCTGCCTCGCAATTTGGCTATGAGGAAAACACCTTACAAACATAGAGTGCTAAAGAAATGTGGCTTGTTACTGCAATGGGGGGACCAGCACATGCAGAGAATGCTGCTGATGCTCTCCCCCCACAGAGGGAGGAGAGAATCCTGCTCACAGGAGAGCTGTGATGACAAGCGATGGCAGTGACTTTGAGAGAGTTTGGAACATGGTGGCCTATAACTGGCTCTGGTCTCCTAACCACATGGTGGACAGCAGCCTCTTTGATAGGCTGTGGTTGTACAAAGACGAGGGACCTGTTCATCCTCCCTTTTGATTGGACCAGTGAGAAACAATGCCCTAAGAGCAGAGGCCAACACACGGCCTGTGCTGGTTCTCTTGTTAGGGAAAAATGAAGCTGAAGGTCGGGAGACCAATCCATTTGGACATCTGCACATCCAGGCGCTGGGGAATGCAGGAAATCCAGTGAGTTGAGTCAATGCTGGGTTTTGTAGAAACCCCAGAACTGATGACTCAAGAAGCAGCTTTAGGGACCTAGACCAATCAAAGCTGAGCTAAAAGCTTCTCAGCCTAAACTTGGTGGCATCAGGGCCACTCTCCTTCTGAGACCAAGGTGGAATGAATGCCTGTGCTGGGGCGAAATGCTTGTGCTTTTGCTAATACTGTTTCTTTCAATTAAGTATCCCTTTGTAAAAGCTAACTGATTTGTGAGTGATTGAAACTGGGGCTCTAGTCACTGGCGGCTAACAGCACAGGGAACACACCCAGAACATGGGCTACAACCTGTACCATTAATAAGAGATGCTCCTAAGGGCCAAATACAAGGCCTGGCTCTGGAAGAGTGAGAACAGAAATAATTGCTACATTATCATCATGTTTTTCTTGTCTCTTCCACAGCATCCCACTGCTGGTAGAATATTTGCTAATTGATTGGGCAGCTCAGTGGCATCACAGGGCATAGAGCACCTGGTCTAGAGTCAGAAAGACTCATCTTCCTGAGTTCCACTCTGGCCTCAGACACTTACTAGCTGTGAGATCCTGGGCAAGTCACTTCACCCTGTTTGCCGCAGTTTCCTCATCTGTAAAATGAGCTGGAGAAGGAAACAGCAAACCACTCCAGTATTTCTGCCAAGAAAACCCCAAATGGGGTCACTGAAAAACTGGACAAGACTGAAAAACAATTAAACAACAAATATTGATTGAGACTGAGGTCACAGGATTGAGCCCCTGACAAAGGCTGGATCCTTAATCCTAAATATTCACCGATTATAAGGACCAGGTAGGGTGGGGATATGCAGACAGTTTGGCCAAACTTATCATATAAAAATGCTAAGTTTCTTGAACTAGAGGTCCCACAGCTAAACATGGACCCAAGGAGGTCAAAGTAACCCTTTCAGTAGTAGTGATAAACTGGAAGTAAAATGGATGCCCACTCTGTGAGATGTGGCTCCAATAGAACAGTGTTGTACTCTCAGGGTAAAGAACTTACAGCCGACAGAGGCACGTGGAAAGATGCTGTGAACTAATGTTAAGGGAAATGAGGAGAGCCACAATGACAGCACACACAGCGACACCAAGGGAAGGGAAAGCGGGCACAACAACAACTACAACAGAACCACAAAGCAGCTCAACGTAATCCTGACGCCTGAGTCTGGCCCTGAAGAAGAGGCGGGAGGATGTCACTCCTGTTTCTGGAGAGATGAAGGAATCACTGAAAATCCTGTTGGAGCCAACTAGGTCCCAGCTGGTTTTGCTGAGCTGCTTTTTTTCCCCTTGCTTTTTATACTTTGTTATAAAGGGAGGCTGTATGGGTGGGAGTGGGGAAAGACATGCTGGGATATGAAGAAGATGCAAAACCAAAAAACAGCAATAAACATGTTACACAGAAGAAAAATTCATAGTTGGGAACAGTCCCATCACTTCATTTTTCGAAAAAATGAAAGTACGTATGTAAATCAGAAAATATTTACCACTCACTACTAACTCAGCCCATTAATCATCCAGCATTGACTAAGCACAGGACAGCTATATCAACCCCCAGCCCAAAGGCCTGTGGAGAAAAGCATGGTAGATCCACATCAGCTACACTGGCATCAGGGATGTGATGCAGGAAAGGAAATAGGCTGGTCACTGCAGCAGGAACAAGGGAGAACGTACAGTTAGTGTGAAAGTACCTAAAGGAAGGCATCTAGCACATTGGGTGGACACCCTATGGAGGACATACAAGATGACATGAGCAGGAATTGCCCAGGGTGAGAAGGCATGGAGGGATCACAATCTGCACCTAGGGAGGAAGCACCTCTATCAACAAGTTCAGGGATGCCTTGGAGTAGCAGCCCAACTATGCACTGTGGCATGTGTTCAACATACAAAGGAAATTTAAGCCACAGTCCCTACCTTCAAGAAGCTTAGTCTAGCTGGGAAGACTAAACAAATCATCTAAAACAGGGCTGTCAAACCTTAAGTTTTTATCGAAACAACAGACAATATATTTTTGAATTGCCATTTTAGTGAGAGCTCTGCAGTAGCTTGGCTTCATTTAATAAAGCATTTATGTAAATTTCTATGCTTGTAGGCGAGCCGCACAAATCACACTGAAGGCCACATGTGGCCACATTTTGGACAGCCCTGATCTAAAAGACAATTAAGGGCTGATGGTACCTAATGAATTCAGAATAAGTAAAGATTAGTGTGGATTGGAATAATGAGAGAAAGAGGGTTCCTGCCACGTGTTGTCTGTGGGCACTTCGAGCCCCTCCTAACTGGGCTTCCATGATACCATAGTCCAGACAAACTAGTCTCCTCCTCCATCAGTGCCTCAGCAACGGTCCTCCCCCATGTCGAGGAAGCACCAGCTCCTCACTTCCTATCCCTGCAATCCCTAGTTTCTTCAAGAATCAACTCCAGTATGACATTATAGGGAAAATCATTTCTAATCCCCTGCGGCAAGGGCCTCTGTCCCCAGTAACCCTGTATCTATTGATTGTATTTATATGTACACAGTCCTTTTGTAGGCAAGGAACACTTCACTTTCATCTTTGTGTACTCAGCACGCCCGGCACAGTGCTTGGCACATGGCAGGGACTTACTAAAACTCTCTCTCTCTCTCTCTCTCTCTCTCTCTCTCTCTCTCTCTCTCTCTCTCTCTCTCTCTCTGTTTTATGTGTTTTAGTTTCTTGAGAAAATTATGCTAAATGACTCATCTAGAGACCTGGAGACCTGGAGAAGGAGCATAATTGTGTGAACTTCGGTCAGGTCATTTAAGGGAGGCAACAAGAATTTATTAAGCACTGAGAAACTATGCAAAACCCGTAGGGGTGCACATCCAAGCAAAAAGAAAGACAGTTCCAGCCATCCAAGAGCTGACATTCTAACGGGCAGATGACACATAAAAAGGGGTTGAGCAGAGAGTGAAGGGGAAGGAAGTAGCCTCTGAAGGGCATGGTGCTGAAGTCCGCAGAGAAGGAATCACAGCTGGGAAGAAAATGAAGCCTGGCTGGTCTGGTTGCATCACCACAATGTTAGAAGGGGACCAGCATGGGGAAGGGATTCTTCAGGGTAACAGGGCTCCAGGCACAGAGGGAAGTTCCAAAGTGAGAAAGGAGCTGAGTCACAGACACAAAATCCAAAGAGTCAGAAGTGTGGTCAGAAGGAATGAAGCAGGGCTGGCCTCGGTCTGTCCCCAAAATGGAGACCCTGGAAAGAACTCACCAATGGGAGAAGGGAACATCTTTGTGCCCCATCTTCTTATGCAAGAAAACATAAAAAAGAGGCTCACTAGGATGGTAACGGGCCATATGAAAAATGGTTAGGAGATCTGGGGATATTTAGCCTGGAGAAGATTTAGCAAGTGTAAGAATAATGATCTTTAAATGTCTAAAGGGCTCAGATGCGGAAAAGGAATTCGATTTACTTTCCTTGAGCAAAACTAGGAGCAGTAAATGAAAAAGTGTAAAGAGTCAGATTTAGGCAATTAAAGCCACCCCAGATTCCAATGGGCTACCCTGGGAGGCAGGGGCTTCCTCTCCATGCAGGTCTTTTAAGTTAAGGCTGGGGGACCAGTTGCTGAGCATCTTATAAAGGGACTTCTTGTTCATACGCAGCTGAACTAAGTGGCCTCTGGGGTCCCTCCCAACTCTGAGATTCATTTTCTTGTTCTTTCCTTCTTACTTTCATTACTCTCATTTTGTGATTGCTTTGTCTTAATTAGGTTGTAATTCAATTCAATGCAAGTGAAATTAAATGCCTACTGTGTGCCAGCCACTGCGTAACATGCTGAGAATACAAAATGAAAATAAAATGATACAATCCCTCAAGATACTTGAAATCCTTATGGCCAGGAATTCATTTCTTATTCACTAACTGTGCCTCACAGAACATATTACATGTAATTAAAGTGAGATCTCTTGCATCATTTCAGAGCACCTTTTGCCTTTTTGTGTTTCGACAATGAACATGTCTGAGCAAGATCAGTCAACTGCCTTTGCCAAATCGTTTATAATTGTTTCCACTTTACAGATGGGGAAACTGATATGAAAAACACCTAAATGACTTGCTGTCTAGAATGAAAACTAAATAATAAATGACATCCATATAGTTCAAGGGTTTCTAACCTGCAGTGTTCATTAATTTGGCTTTTTTTTTTTTACATTTTGATGACTATAATTCAGTATTTCTTTCCTTTGTGCAATACTATGTATTTTATTCTATGAATTTAAAACCTTATTCTGAGAAGGGGTCCACAATAAAGGTCAAGAATCCCTGATAGGTTTTGCAAAGCACTTTACTTGTGCTCTCCTTTTGATTCCTGAAAATCCTCCATTTTCATACAAAGACACATTTAACTAAGTGGTTAAATGACTTGTCTATGGACATACAGCTAGGAAGTATCTGAAGCTGAGTTTGAGCTCAGGTCTTCCTGACCCCAAGTTCTCTAGTCAATTAATTCACTGTCAAGCCAGCTTCCATAAAGAAATAGATGCCAAATCTAGCACCAAAGCTGTCTTAAATTTAGAGATAGTTCAATGATACATATTTATATACACCCCTTGCCTCCTCTGGGGCCACACTCAGCCTCAGATACCTTTGTAAATCACTTACTGCTCACTGCTCCCTCTGAATAAAGCCATCCTTTGATAAGGGGTTCTGGGACTTCTGTGTGGAGCCTGGCTGGCCTCTCCAAAGCACCTGCATCCCATCAGTTTGGACTTAACTGTGGTGCGGGGCCTTAAAAAGACTTATTTCTAAAATCATCTTCTCTTTCCCCTAAAAAGGCATTTGCATTCAGTCAATGTCTGATTGCAGTCAAGGCCATTTCAGTAACGTCCTCAGGCTTTTATACACTCAGGGAATCATGCATAAGCCAACAGTGAGGTGTCCAGGAGCTGCCATCCCAGGCATTCTTCTACACATTCTAAATTAAGCACCTGCCCTGCCTGGCTCAATGCCACATTCATCATATTGCCACGAGCAGCTGAACAGCCCTCAAGAGTCTTTTTCTATTATTGGGAAAAAAATAGCCTCAGGCAGGAACTTTCTTTCCTCCTGAGAATTTTAAATTCACACACACTCCAGTAAACAAACAAAAAAAATGCCACACAGCCTTGAGCAAAAATGTCATCTTAATGCATCTTCCTTATATCTGATCTCAGATCTTTATCGTGGTGGACGAGGTGGTTGGTATTCAATCTCATGGTTTTAGAGAGGTTAAAAGGAAAATCTCTCCACATTTCTAATCAGGAACCTGTCAAGTACAATAGGTAATCCATCTGTGGATATCCAGCCTCTTCCCCCACTATTTCTGCCTTATCTGTGAATGAGAAGATCATCCCAAGCTGCCCAAAACCAAAAGAAGACACTCATATTCTTTGGGGCTGGGAGATCTGGGCTGGCCAGCTTCCTCTTGCTGACTAGGTTCCAGTTCTACTTCTATGATCCTAAGTTTCCTAACAGTCCCAGTTGGGAATCACTTAACCCCTGCCCTCCCCCACCCTCCAGTCTGTAAATTTAGCTTCGTACCCAGAGTATGGGACCAATCCAGGCCTGAAAGAGAATATAAAGAACCTTAAGGCAATCAGTAAGAATTTATTAAGTGCTTAATGTGCTAAGAGCTGATATACAAAGAAAGGCAAGAACAGTCTGCCCTCAAAGAGCTTATGTTCTAATGGGGAAGACAACCTGTAAGTACTCAGGTCCTACAGAGTAGATGGAAGGTGACCTTGAAGGGGAAGGCTCTTGTTGGTCCGCAGCTGCCCAGTCTTCCAGTGACTGAGTCCTTATTTTCTGCCCAGTACTTCAACTACTGGGGGATTGAGAGCCTGATTCATCTCCCTCAGTCCTTTCAGTGGCTGGAGTCCTTGCCTTCCCTGTTTTCTTAGGGCTGGGTCACTGATACCTGGGCTACCAAACCTCCTCAATGGACCTGGGGCAAGTGGCAAGAAACTTATTCTCAAGTACCACTGAAAAATCTGCTGTTCAGGAGGTCATGAGGTACAGAAGCTCAGAAGAGCTGACTTAGTGTATACACTATGGTAACTTCTTAGTTCAATGAGTTATTCTTGAAAACGGGGTGCTAAGATCACTTATTTCTGTGCTGCTGAAGAGTTACAAGTTCTGGCATTGTCATGGGTTGAAGCTCTGATCATCCAGCCCGAGTTCTAGTGCTTACCTCCACCAGTAACCTTCTCTTTGCTTTGAAAGAAATCCTGGACTTGGTTTGAAGTTCTTGCTGAAGTTCTTGCCCGAGACTCTTCCTTCCTCGTCTAGGGCTGGGTTCCTTGTTTCTGACCTAATTGAAAGTTTATTTCTCTATTTTTTTCTCTCTGGAATGCACAGCCTTTGTGTGGATTCAGTCTCAGCTTTCCTTAATCTGACCCATCCAACTGCTGCCTCAGCCCAGGTTCTGGCAACTCACTGATTTTGCTGCATACAAAAATATAAAAGGGCATCTTTGGCCATTAGACTACATTATAAATTCTAGGAGGGCAGGGGAACCCAAAGGAAAATTGCACCTTCATCAGTGCAAGACTGGTGGAGGTGACTCCGAGGGTCAGAGGGTCATAGCTCTAGAGCTGAAAGGGACCTCAGGTGCTGTTTGTTCCAATCGATCACAGTTTGCTGGACAGGTGAGGAAAGGAAGGTTAAGTGACTTCTCTCAGGTCACACTGGCAGTAACTGTGAGAATAGGGTTTGAAATCAGGTCCACTGACTCCAAAAACTAGCAGTATTTCTAGAAAACAACCATATAAACTATGGGTAAGAATATAGAGACAGCAACATATAATGCAAAAGTCCCTCATCTTGGAGGGAGAAAAGCTGAACGTGACTCCCAGCTGACAATCAGGGCTGTATGACCCTGACTGTCACTACAAACCATCTCCTTGCCACTCAAACCCCCAGTGCATCCCCTAACCAACACATCCCCTTCATGTGTTTGTCTCCAACTTTAGGAGAACATTGAAGACAACCATCCTAAGCTCTGTGATAGAACAATACCTATCAAGTGTTGCCCAGCCCCACAATGTGTGTCAGGCTGCTTTTCCCTAAGAGGTGCTGGACTGACATGGTTTCCTAGGCACCCAAAGACCTGACAAGTTCCATTCCATTGGAATCCGGGATACTGAGATGTAGCAGATGTCCCAAGGTCACACCCTGGCCTGCTACGTATAAAGAGACAGAGAGAGCCGTGTCGTTTCTATGACACAGCTAAGGAAACCTTTTTTCTAACTGTGCTCATTTTGACCTCATTTTATCCTGAACCGGGTTCCTGAATCCAACCTGCCCTTAACAAGCCTGCTCTTATTTCCCTTCTCCATCGGAATGTGTCCTTTCCTCTTTGATTCTCCTCCTTCTGCCCTTGAACCCATCCCTAGGAGGGACTAAAAGGACCTTGGATTGTCCCCAGTGTGTCTTTGTCTCTCTTCTTCAACCTCCCTCTTCCCTATTTACCATGTCTGTTGCCCCCAACCATACCCACGGCTCTCCCATCCTCACTGTTTCCTCAAGGCATTACACTCCAACAGCTCCTCCAAAGTTACTTCCCCAACTCCTAGCAATGGCAGTTTGGGTCTTCAGAGAGTGAAGCCCCAAAACTAGGGCATCCAATCATGAGAATCCTGGGGGGGAGAATCTCTCCAGTGGGTCCCTACAAATGGGAAGGGCTCCAAGTTTCTTCCAGATGAAGCTCCCATAGTGGAACACACTCCTCCAGAGCGATTTCCCAGATTCCCTTTGGATTAGCATGCTGGGTCCCCAGAAAGTGACTCAAGCTCAGAAAGGACAGTGTCCCAAGGTTTCTTCTGGTTCTCCCTTGGTGTAGTTTTCCTCATGGAAAGCTGCCCTTCAGGTGTAGACCTGGTCTAGGCTCCAAGGAAAAGGGTCTCTGTTGGGTCTACAGCTGCCTTTCTCTTTCTCCCCAAAAGACCATGCTCCGTAAAAGCCACCTTTCCTCTGCAGATCTAGTTCTCATAGCTCCTGGCTAGATTCACTGTTTGTTGCTAGTGACATGATCAATTTGGGGGAAAGGGCTGGAAAGAACATCCCCTTTGGGCTCCTTCTTTCTTCCCATGTGTCTAGTTCATAGGTGCAAGGGTCCTTCTCAAATCTCTTCTGGGATAGACCTATACCCACAAGGATGCTAGAAAATATTTACCAACCAGTACTTCTATGACACACTTTTAAGTAAAATCTACATTATTAACATTTCCCCATCACTTTGTTAAGTCTAGGTAATCAATAAAACAATTAAGCAAGCTGTAGCATTTTCCAATTTCTGAGGTGTACATTCTCAGCTCTTTTGGCCTTTCATAGCCTTGCTTGTGAGATGATCCCTTTGCGCTAGCCAAGACCTGTGTGGCCTGAGCAAAAAAACTTTAGTTCATGTGGAATGGGGCCCTTTCAGGAAGAAACTGTAGAATGAAAACAATCTTCCCAATGATTGACACATATTTCCTTTATTTGGAATCGATTTGGTGAGAGGAAGCATCCCCCAAATAGGGATTCACCAGTGAGTTCATCAGACACAGCAAAACTTCCTTTAAGCATTCAAATATTTCTGGGAATTCTAAAGGAGGTGCAATTAACTACTGGGCTGTAATGGAAGGTCCATCCAGCTGTATGCTCCTCCTAGGATAACAGCCAATTCCTAAACCTTGGTCAGGAAACATACTCATTTGGGTCTTCTTGTTCTATCCATCCTCTGAAAGTACTGGATGGTGGTGAGCACCTAACACATGTCCAAGGGCTTGTTGACTAATCTCATCTTGCTGTGTCTCCTTAACCAAGATGCTTCACTTCTCTGGGTCTCCTTAACCAAGATGCTTCACTTCTCTGGGTCTCATTTCCCTTTTCTATAAGAAGGGCACTGGACTGGATGATTTCAGATGCTCCCTGCAGCTCTAGAGCCTATGAATCAAGAATCAATGAGTGACTCTCCAAGCAATTACTTCTGCAGCCAACGTCAAGGAATCAACATTACCTGAGTAATGCAAGCATGCATTTTTTTTTAAAAAGTATTGCCTCATTTTTCAGGATAATTCAGACTTGTTTCCTGCTTTGTGCTCGTCATCTACAGGATCAAAAAATACCACCAACTCATCAACTGCAACCCTGATTTTCTGAATTCAAATTATTTTCATTTTGTCACTAGGACAAACTTGAATATGTCACGTACAATATACAGTCTCCTTCCCTGGAGCTCTATATTTACAGTACAATTATTTATTCATCGGATAAGTGCAAAACGTCAGCCCCTGTTCCCTTTCTGTTTCTAAGAGGAGATATAGAGTAGAAAATGTCTTAATGTCAGGTAACCAGCAGATGGCACTCACAATTTACAAATAAACATTTCAAACTTCATGTGTTTCACTTTCAGAATGGTATTCGCATTATGCCATTCTTATACTAAAATAAAATCCAGGAAAAATGGAACATGTAGAATGACCTTAATGTAGTTTCTACCAGTTTTCCATCAAGATCACTTGCCAATGCTGCATGGCTGGTAAATGGGTGAGACCACTTTTCTGCTACTTCTGGGCTGAGTCTAGCAGGTGACGGGGGACACTGCTTCTCCCTGTGTGGCTTCTGGCATATCCCAGCATGGACTCCATATTCTGGTGTTCTGGTGGCTTGCTTCCTAACCTTTCAAAGGTCCTCACAAAGTCATAGTTCCCTTAAGGAATCTCCTTCACCTAAAAGCAAGAAAGAAATAACAAGGGGTCTTCTTGGCAAATATTCTGGAGTGGTTTGCCATTTCCTTCCCCAGCTCATTTTATGAGAAAACTTGAGGCAAATAGCGTTAAGTGACTTGCCCTGGGTCATGCAGTTACAGTCATAGAGCTAGCAAGTGTCCAAGGCCACATCTGAACTCCCATCTTCCTGACTCCAGGCCCAGCATTCAATCCACTACATGACCTAGCTTCCACCTAATTCAGGAACTCATTAACTTTGGCTTAAACCACTGACATGGCCTCTTCATTGGTCTCCATGCCTAGTCTGTCTTCCAAATCCATCATCCATTTGGATGACAGTGTAAATATTACCTAACCTCACCTGGGCCTCCACTCTAGCAAGGCAGTCATTTTATTCCTAATTGTTGCCCTATCTCACCACTATCTTTTCCTTTAAAGCCCCACCCCCACAGCTCTTTATCCCCAATCTCAGTAAGAAATTTTCATTTTTTACGGAATAATAGAATCATAAAAGACCTTGTTAAGCATGACAAAAAAACAGAGGCCACTCGAGTTCCCTCTTCTGTCATTCTCAGTCCCCACTCTCTCCCATCCTATTCAGGGTCTGACAAGTAGATTCTTTTCCTTGCCAAGCCTACCTTCTCTATAGGTGCACCGGCTCCTCCAGCTGACTGCATCTGCAATCATTCATTCCCATCCCCCTAAGATCAATCAACCCATCAACTGTGCCCAACAATGTGTGCAATCTTTCCAAACCTCTCAGAAAACACTTCACAGAAGGGGAGGCTTTTTACATCATTTCTGAAGAATGGGTAAGATGTTAATAGGCAGATTAGAATAGGAAAGGAACTTCTCTCGGTATGAAGCTTCTGTTTGCCTCACACCTACAAACAAAACAATCTCAAACTTCTTCCTACCAAATGGCTCCTTTTCTATGGCCTTAAAACATGCCAAAGTCTCCCCATCCTTCAAAATCCTCTGCTCAACCCTGCCCTTACCCTCAATACTGCCTCACAGCTCTGCTCCATTATTCAAAGGGAAAGGGAAAAATGAGAACAACATTGAAACTTCAGATTTTCTTTTTATTCGACATATATAACACAAAATAATTGATGCAAAATCCATATAAATTAATTACATCTTGTGCTGTTACAATGCTACAAATGCATCCTTTCACTCTTTCCTAATTTTAATGATGTCTCAAAATTTATCTTTAAGTGCTTTTCTGACCTAGTTTAATAAATATCAAAAATGATATTTCCTTTACTCCTCTGCTCTGACACCACACTAAAGCTAAAAGTATTATTTTTAAATGTTAAATATCTAAAATGTCGAGTTGCTTTTATTGTACTCTTTTAACATTGTGTTAAAATGCTAGTTACAACTAGAAGCACTTGTACTCAGGGGAACCAATGAAATATTTGTTATTCTTCCTATATAAGTGAATTCATCTGTGAAATTGTATCTTATTACCATCAACAATGTTTTGGGCCATGAATATTAAGTAATTATTAAAACAGAAAGATAAGAATTAGAAGTAGGGGCGTATATCAAAATATTACAGATAGTGCCTGTTTAACAAGTAGCTGAGGGGAGTGAAAAGAGAAACTTAGTATATAATAATGTCATTACTCAAAGGCCTAAAAGCTGCTGAAAATAGGGCATTTTTCTGTTTTTGTGGAGAAGGGCAGGGGAAAGGTTTATAAAAGTTCTGCTTCCATTGGCAACCAAAAACATATGTGTAGTATGAAATAAGAGGGAGGGGGAAATATGATGTACGACAAGAGAGTCTTAGCAAAACGACCACCTTTTTGCCATGTCCAAGATCTAGAGATATAAGCAAAAAGGAAAGACAATTTGGTGAATTTTGTTGACGCCTCCTTTTTCCTTATAATTTGTATTTCCCACCCCTACCCCTAATTTAGTCAGTTCAAATCTACTTATGTATAAAATGGGAAAAATAATTAATAAAAACTTATAGTTTTTCATTATAGGTTATAAACTCTTCAACTTAACATCTATAACTATTTACAGATGTTTGAAGAGATTCATTCTAGTGTGAATAAAGGTGTTTTAAAAATTAACTCAAAATGATGAAAAGTTGTTCAAATCTATTTAAGATTCTTCTTGGTTACTTTAAAAAGGAAAACCAAACTTCACAGAAATGTGGTTACAAAAATTAAGTTCCTCACAGAGGTAACCCATGTATGATCAGAATCAGTAGTCAATCAACATGGAAATGCCAAATAACATTGTGCAGTATTGTTGTGCAATGAGGCAAAAAATTTTAAATTTTATTTAAGAAAATCCAAAGCAATTTATTTGGTCAAAAAAGAACTTACATTCTAGATTTATACTGTCTTTGTTCTTCTTGAAGAGAGCTATCCTCAAAAATTTTAGGATGAATATTTTTCAAAGTAGCATGTGAACATATAACCACTCGCTTAACAAGTTTTTGTCACAAATTAGTTTTTACTTAACAAAGGCTGGCTCTGCAATGTGAAAAATGAATATTTTACCTCTAATCAGAATGAATTAAATGATTGAATAAAAATAGTTTCTTTCTTAAAAGCACTTCCAATAACATCTTATGATTTTCTTTTAAACAATACCACTGCCAGGGAACAGACCAACGACCATTTCTGACACTCCGTCTACTGCGCACTCGATGAGGCTACGCCCTCCCTAGTTCACTTTGAAGACTCTGTACATGCTGTTTTGGAACATGGAGGTGAAGTAAGGTCTGCCATCCTTAACGAGGATGCTACACAAGGAAGGCTTGGCAGCGTTCATAGGGTCTTCCACATCCCAGATTTCAAGCATGCTGCAGCCAGGCCTAGGAGAATGTGAAAATGTGAAAAATAGGCACCAAAGTCTTAAAAAAAAACAATTAATTATCTCCAAGTGGTTTATTTCATTGAAACAAGAATGTTTGCTTAAAAAAAACCTGCTTTTAAAAAAATATCTTAACCAGCATTTAATAGGAATAAGGCGGAATTTAAGTATATTTACTGCCATGTACCATTTACTCTAATAATGGGAAACGTCCTGATGATCATAGCAAAGGTTGAATAAAAATGACAGAAAGAAAAAAAAAAAACACTTTCTTCATGAAATGTTGATCTGGTTTGATATGTTCTATCAATCCAATTCCAAGAAACCACATCCAAGAGCACAAAGTGATGGGGCTCACACACCACAATGCCCCCACTGCCAAGGAAGTAATCGGGCAGAGTCAGGGTTTGAAGTTTCTTTTTTTTATTTAATATTTTTAGTTTGCAGCATTAATTTTCACAAGAGTTTGAATTACAAATTTTCTCCCTATTTCTACCCTCCCCCCACTCCAAGACGGCATATATTCTGATTGCCCCGTTCCCCAGTCAGCCCTCTCTTCTGTCACCCCACACACCCCCATCCCCCTTTCCCTTACTTTCTTTTAGGGCAAGATAGATTTCTATGCCCCATTGCCTATACATCTTATTTCCTAGTCGCATGCAAAAGGTTTTTTTTTGAAAATCTGCTTTTGAAACTTGGAGTTCCAAATTCTCTCCCCTCTTCCCTCCCCACCCACCCTCCCTAAGAAGGCAAACAATTCAACATAGGCCACATGTGTATCATTATGCAAAATTCTTCCACAATACTCGTTTTGTGAAAGACTATTTTGCTCCTTCCTGTCCTATCCCCCTTTATCCAGTTTTCTCCCTTGACCCTGTCCCTTTTCCAAAGTGTTTGCTTTTGATTACCTCCTCCCCCTATCTGCCCTCCCTTCTATCATTCCCCCTTTTTATCCCCTTCCTCCCTCTTTCCTGTGGGGTAAGATACCCAATTGAGTGTGTATGTCATTCCCTCCTCAGGTCAAATCCGATGAGAGCAAGATTCACTCATTCCCCCTCACCTGCCCCCTCTTCCCTCCCAACAGAACTGCTTTTTCTTGACACTTTTATGCAAGATAATTTACCCCATTCTATCTCTCCCTTTCTCCCTCTCTCAATATATTCCTCTCTCATCCCTTAATTTTATTTTTTTTAGATATCATCCCTTCAGATTCAACTTACCCTGTGCCCTCTGCCTATATATATGTATGTGTGTATATATATACATATATATATATACACATACATATATACATACATACACACACACACATATATGCATATTCCCTTCAGCTACCCTAATACTGCGGTCTCATGAATCATACACATCCTCTTTCCAAGTATGAATGTAAACAAAACAATTCAACTTTAGTAAGCCCCTTGTGATTTCTCTTTCTTGTTTACCTTTTCATGCTTCTCTTGATTCTTGTGTTTGAAAGTCAAATTTTCTATTCAGTTCTGGTCTTTTCACTGAGAAAGCTTGAAAGTCCTCTATTTTATTGGAAGTCCACATTTTGCCTTGGAGGGTCCTCTATTTTATTGGAAGTCCATATTTTGCCTTGGATGAAGTTTCTTAAAGGCAGAAATGGTGCTTTGTTCTGAGCAGGACATGCAATCCCTTGGCTCCTCAGTTCCTGCCCCAACACAGACTACACTCTTCTCCCTTGGCCATCCCGACCCCCTTAGACAATCTCCACTCCCCTCTTCTCTCAAGTACACCTAGCCCTTTCATGCTATCAACGATCCTGCTCAGCCTAAGCCTCAGTCTTGGATTACTCCCAACAACTATGGCTTTTACTCCTACTTACCCGCTGCTGAATGAAGATAGAGAAAACCAGAAAACCACGCTGACTGGGTCCTTGGCAAAGTTAGGTTACATCCTCTCAGCTGCATCCTCACTGTGGCAGGACATCTCCTGACTCACTGTCCCACTCACCACACAGCTTTTCTAAAACGTTTTACCCCTTCTCAAACCTCCCCCAGTTCCCCTGGTCCAGGGGTGGGGAACCTTTGGCCTCGAGGCCCTCTAGGCCCTCAAGCACAGCCCTTTGACTGGATCTTCTGACTAAGAAGTTTGGACTCAGTCCAAGGGCTGCATTTGAGGACCTAGAGGGCCGCATGTGGCCTGGTGGCTGCCCTGGTCCCGTTCTCTGAGCTGAGAGGGCATTTCATGGAAATACCTCTATTGGAAACTTCCGTATTTCATGGAAAAAACTGAAGTCATTCACAGGGAGCTCCTCCTCCCCCCTTCTTCACCTCCCATCGTTGAGACGCCTTTGCTCGCCCTGCCTCAGGAGAAGAGGCGGCCCCTCCCCTTTCCAAGGCCCATTCCACCTCATCTTCTCTAATAGACATCCCCCTCTATCATCCCCACTCACCCTTTTCTTCTGGATGCTTCCCTGTTTCCTACAAACATGCCCACGTTTCCCCCATTCTCAAAAATCCCTCACATGGCTCCATCCATTTCCACTAGCTCTCATCCTCTATTTCGCCTCCTTTTGTGGATAACTCCTTGAGAAGGCCATCTATAATCAGACTGGATATCCCAAAGCCATCTTAAGACTCAAGATGTCTCCAACTGAATTCATTATCTTTCTCCCTAGACCCTCCCTCCTTCCAAACTTCTCTGTTACTCCGAAGGACACAACCGCCCTCCCAGTCACCAAGCTCACAACCCACATCTTATCCTCCCCTCCCCATATAGGTGCCAAATCCTATTGCTTCTACCTTATCTCTCTCACATTTGCCCCCTTCTCTCCTCTGGCCCTTGCCAGCGAGCCTCCCTGCCTCGAGTCTCTTCCCACTCCAGTTGGTCCTTCATTAAGCCATCAAAGGGCAGGTCTGACCGCGACAGCTCTTATTCAATAAACTTCTGTAGCTCCCTGTAACCTCTAGTACCAAATGTAAAATCAATCCTCTAGATCAGAGCTGTCCAAAGTGCGGCCCACAGGCTGCGTGTGATTTAAGTGGCCAGCCTACTAGCATAGAAATTTACATAAAAGCTTTAGTAAAGAAAGCTGAGCTCCAGCAGGGCTCTCACTAAAATGGCAAATCAAAATGTATTGTTTACTGTTTCAATAAAAACCTAAGACTGGACAGCCCAGCTCCAGATTTTAAAGCCCCCCCGCTATTACTGTCTCATTTTACAGTTGGACCAGATTCTCAAAAGAGATAAAGCCAAATTGTCTTAGTTCCTGGGAGTCCATGAGACTAGAGATTAGCTAAGGCTGGGTCAATACCCTCAAACCTTTTCTTGGCCAGTTTTCTAGCACTAAATTTACAGTCTCCCAGAACTCTAAATCAAATCAACTCTATTTCCTATCCTAACACACAATGTTCAATCAACGGCACAAGGAGTTAGGGATAGCAATAATGGCTAGAATTTATATAGTACTTATATACTAACGGTTACATATTAACAGTTTCCAAAGAGCCTTACAAATCTTATTTTATCCTCACAACAACCCTGGGAGGTAGATACTATTATGATCCCCATTTTACAGATAAAAATACTGAGGCAGGAGGTTAATGACCTGCTCATGGTCCCAAAGCATGTGAGGCTGGATTTGAACTCAAGAATTCCTGACTTTTTCCACTATACCACTTAGCTGCCCAGGGATAGGCTCTGAGTGGATAATAAGTGGAAAGACTGGAGAACGCCACCACCTTTGCCTATTCTTCAGTCCACATGCACCCTGGTCTTCACTCTTGGAAGGCTTATGGCTATGGCTTTCTGATGTGACAGGTCCCCTCAGACCTCTGCAAACACAGTTTATCTTTATATTTTACATTCATTTGAATACAAATTAGTAAAATGTAGCTCTAGTTTGCCATTTTTCCTGTGTACAAAGAAGTACATTCTGCGTATGATATTCTGGATCTTTATTTTTAAAAATCAATTATCCACAAAGGGAAATGCAACTTCTTAGCTTAAGGATTTTAGTAAATGGTTTTCATCAGATCCTAAGACAAACATGAAGGGATCATTAGAGCTGAGGATACTAAACTCCATTTCTGAACACATGGTCTAGGTCAACCCTCTTTCTCTAGAATCTCCAGGTACCACGTGGGTTTAAGTCACATTTTTGTGATGCTTTTAGGTCACATGGGTAGGTCGCATGTGTGACTCACCTTTGAACCTGAACAAGAAGATATATAAACCCAGAGGTTGGCGTTCTCCTTTGAGGTTCTCACTCCTGGAAGAGTGTTGGTGTGGGACTCTGGGCAGCCTCTCTAAGAGCCTCCCGGCTTGTCAACCCAAACATTGATGGTTTCTTGGTAACTATGAATCTGGTCTGTTTATATTGTGTATGTCTGTAACTTGTTTGTATTTGCTCTGAAGTTCAGGTTGCTGGCTTTTCCTCCTGAACTAAGTGAATGGTATTTGTATGTTAGATTAAACTAAGATTGTTAACCCCTTAACGTTGCTTTCCTTAGTAAAGCAAATCAAAAGAATCTATGCTGGCAGTGGTCTTGTTGTTGGGCTTGTGTTGGTCTTTCACCCCCCACAACAGCTGCTAGTCGAACTATTACAACAATCATAATGTTAGATGCAAATGGAAAGGAAGAATTAGGCTAATAAAAATGCAGACAATCCATCTGGAAACTATATCTACTTATATGCTATCTGCTATCATGTAAATGGATTATGTTCACCTAGAAGTACTTGAGAGTAATATTATCACAATGTGGAGTAATAACTCCCAAAAAACTGAATATGAAACTCTGTCAATATGAAGATTAAATTTATCATTCAAAAAAGAGACAGCATGAATACTCACTTCGTCCTTACAACGCACCACGCCTCTTCTAAGATGTAATAATTCACATGCAATTGCAACAGTTTGTCTCTTACTTCTTTAGCTGTTTTTCGACTATAGACAGAGTAAACTATCTTAGTTCTGGCCCTATTAAACATAAACAGAGATTTTAGATCAATCATAAAACAAAATAAAGAAATTACAAGTACATTTTCAAAGATTCGAAGAGTTAGTTGTTCAGTGTCGACAGCAGGAGGTCTCCAGGGGAACATGCCACGGAACTGTGCTGTGGACCCTGCACTATTCCACATTAATCTCAACGACTGGACTAATGGCCAAGAAGGGCTGCCCAGCAACAACTAGCCCATCAGCTTGTGAGCCAGACTATTCCTCCTCCTCTGCCTGCTAAGTTCTTACCTGGAACCTCCGGTGGAGGAAATAGGCAAGCTAGCCATGCTCACTTCGCACCTGATTCAGCTTATGACCATGGACTCTGCCCCCGTACATGGGTGCTCCCATGCCAACCTTTGTATGTCCTGTCTTCCCCCATCAGAACACAAACTCCCTGAAAACAGGGACCAGCTTTATCTTTGTATTTGCATTCCCAGAGCTTAGCAAGAGAGTCTGGCACGATAAATGCTCAATCTACTCTAATCTCTCATCTAATTATTTACGTGAGACGGCAAGAGCGTAGTATCAAAATATAGTAAATATATATACCAACAAAAATAGTAAATAATAAAGAGTAGCATCTGAACGTCAGGTACATTATATAATCAATTATCTAGAAAACTACTTTTTACCTTACCAAAATTTCTAAACATTATACCTATCCCTATTCACTTTCCAAAAAAAAAAATTGAAGGAAAATATAAAGGTAAAGCCCATGGAAAATGAAACAATTAAAAAGAAAAACAAAAACCAATTTATAGATCCGAGAAATAAATTTACTGAGCAACAGATATGAATGGACTACTGTAGTTAAGCATCAAATTTAGCTTTAAGCTTTCTAGCAGCTAAGTAAAAAGGGAAATATATTGGGTTATAAAGCTCATCTTATCTGATAAAAATAACAATGTTAAGTTAATCTGGAGAAACACTTACTTGGCAATGAATTCTAGGAGGACTTAAAACATGTGGGTCCTGATATAAAGGACACTGTTTAACATAATGGTAAATGCTTTCAACATTTTGATTTGTGAAATATACAAAATACTCTTCAAATCAACATTTTTTTCAAACTGAATCACTATACAACTAAAAACATAATATTAAAAGATTAATTCAACAAGAGCACATCTTTAGGAAGCTAAACCAGAATGTCGTCTAGTTATTTGACCTTACTTAGGATACTCATTAAAGACACGATGAAATCCTAATAAATGATCTATTCTAGATGTCTTTATCTGATATGGTCCCAGGTAGAAAAGTAAGCAGCAAGCAGTAAGCAGTACTGGAGAAGCAAACTCACGAAGGTGACAGCAAGACTCCTCTGAAGATCCTGCTAACTGCTTTTCTCCTCAAAGCACCACTCTCCGGATGGCTGATGGGGCAGACCTTATTGATTAGCATTCACTCATACCCAAAGATCTAACAATTATGGAATGACTGGAACAGGGTCAATAAAAATGGGCTCAGAAAAATAATGCAGGGTAAGTTTGTAATTACCAGATCAGGATCTGGCAGAACAATCTACAAAGTATCCCCAAAGGGTATCCCACTGTATATTAGCATATATTAAATTCTTCTGGTCTTTAAAGATGATTCATCACTTCTGTATGACCTTTTATGCATCTAATATGTTGGTTTTTATAATAACAAGAACTAACATTGCTATAACACTTTAAGGTTGGCAAAAAGAAAAAAATACATTTGTAATATCATAATATTGTACAGGTACAGAGTACTCAGGCTTTATAACGTGTTTTATATAATCAAAACCACTTTTTGACGTAGGTAGTGTATATGTATGTATATTATATAATTACATATAATTATGTTATATAATTATTTATTACAAATAAAATGTTATATATTATCATATATTACATGTATTATATAGAAACAACACATAATACATGTTATTATTATCTCTACATTCCAGATGAGAAAGCTGAGGTTCGAAGAGGCTAGGGACCCAGGCTCCCTGGGCTAATAAGCCTTAAAACTGTCTGTCCCCAAACCCAGGGAGCAGCTCTTTTGACCCTTCAGTTCGGAGCTTTTTGCTCACAAAGCCAAGGCAGAGAAGCCATAGAAAGGATAAAACCAAAACCACTTCTATGATACTCCTACTGAAGGGGTGCAAATGATTCTGATGGATTTTGCAGTTTGAAAAAAATACATCACATTGACTAGTTTAGAGAGGAGCTGGGGGGAGGGGGAAGGAGAGGGGAGTTTGCTTTCCCTGGAGGAAAATGTAACAGGTAATCATTCATTCATTTTGTCTAAATAGCCCGGAGAAGAATTTTTTTCTCTTCCTAAGTTTTTTAATGCCCTCTTTTGCTAGCTAACCATAAGTTTTGGCAAAAATCTTGCAACAAGATCCTAGGAAAGTGCTCTTTACTGTCCCATCCCTCCCTTCCTTGGCAATAGCGCTTCTAAATGCAGTCTCCAGTTCTGCCCCAACTTTCTCTCTGCTTTTGTGCTGGCATCTTTTCTCTCTCATAAACCTTATCCCAGCCTAACTAGATTGACATAACTAGGGATGTCGAGGCCAGAGGACAGAAGGGATGATGAG
Organism: Trichosurus vulpecula; assembly: GCF_011100635.1. NCBI lineage: Eukaryota > Metazoa > Chordata > Mammalia > Diprotodontia > Phalangeridae > Trichosurus > Trichosurus vulpecula. The sequence goes on along the minus strand of NC_050581.1, from coordinate 187,095,095 downwards.
AAGAAGAAGGATTAGCCCTTGTTCTGTTGAGCAGAACCAGGAGTGATGAAAAGTTGCAAAGAAGCCAATTTTGGATGTCAAGAAAATTTCCTAATGATTGGAGGTGTCCAAAACTGACTGTGGCACTTTGGGTGGTGACGGACTCTGCCTGGCCACTTGTCAGACAGGTATGGGCCAGGCCAGATGGATGCGGAGGTCCCTTCCAGCTCTAAAACTGTGATCCCCTTTGCATTAATCAGTAAGAACATAACTTTCTACTACTTGCTATGGGCTGGACTGCTGCTGTGGACACCAATAAAATGGATTAAACTGTCTCTAACTTGTAGATTTGTTTTGTCAGCCCTTTGTCAGGGCTCTTATAAGGATCGAATGAGCCAACACACATACAGTGTCATATAAACACCAGCTATATATTGTTCAGTAGTTGCTGATAACCTTCTGATCACCTAATTTTGAGAGATCAACCATGATGTTTTTTTCCATCCTTCCCCATTCTGAACCTTTCTGGAATGTCTACATCAAGAGACAGCAAAACCGAGGGAGCTTTAGGCCACCCTGATGCCCGGCACTCACGAGCCACCATGAAAGGCCAGTGCTCCCTGATGATGCCTGTACCTTGCATCTTAGAAACAATTGGTGCTAAATTATATCTTTTCTTCGGATATCACCAGTATTTCCCCAATAGATCTATGTGCTTCGGCTGACGGGCATCTACCCTGACATCCCCTGTGTTGACTGCACTGACAGCCCCACCTCATCTCCTGCTCTTGGAGCTATTTTCCCACTTCCTTCTTGATTCTTCAGATTTCATGCACTCCAAAGAAACCTCAGTACTCACCCTTCCCTGAACCAGAATGATTGCCTTTCTCCAACTCCAAACTTGGCCTGACCCCCAGCCTACTTCAGTCTTCTCCTCCAGGGCAGGATAAAGTATTGCCTAATCTCTAGACAGGACCACCTGTGTCTGACAATGGCAACAGTGCTGGCCCTACTGTGAGGCCTTCAACAGTGGGTCCCAGGGATCATCAAAGTGACAGGAGCCAAGGCTTCCCAATCCCTCATCTGGCCACCTATCTGGCCTGCTTCCACTCTTCTCACCACCTCTGAAAGCACACTTCATTCTGGATCTCTACCATCCACATCACCTTCCACACCCACGAGAGTCTCTGGAGCAGATGATCCCACAGTAGGAATGAGCTGCACAACTAATGAGCAGGTGAGCCAAAATTCAACTAGCCCATTAAATCTAGCCAGTCCCAGGTCCCAGACCAGACCATCAGACAATGCTTCCCATCCCATTCAGCCATCTTGCCATCTGCCCTGTAACAACACAGCTTCTCACCACCTGCAATAGCATTTCCAGTCCAGATTACCAGGCTTTCCACCCACCTACTCACCCATACACACTCTCTGGGGAATCAATCCTTTTAACTTTGGAACTCCAATTACAGATCAAGCTACCTGACTGCTAAGTGCTTGACCAAAAACTCCACTGGCCCCCTATGCCAGCCTAAAGCCAAATGTGCTATCCATTGGACCACCCAGCACAAAAAAGGGTCCTTGGAAGAATATGCTATTTCTTTCTGGAATCCAACTAAACCCTTGACATAGAATACAGCTGCCAAAGTCAGTTAATTTTCCTAGGTCTTAGCCACAGCGATTCACAATGAATCAGTCTAAGTGGACACAACTATGAACCTGCCTCTGTTCCTTTACACTGAGTCCCACCAGTAGTCCCTGGACTCTCAAGCACTTTCCAAGCCTGTGTACCAGGCCAGAGTTCTCCCTATTAACAAGACATGTGAAATACATGAGTACAGTTGAAGCAGATGCCCTGTGTAGGCCATCTGTATTATCAAAATTGGATCTACTTATTGGCTGGGACTGAGGCTGCAACCCTTTGGGATTTCTTAAAAAATAAATCCAAGAAGAGGTTCATCAAACCCTCACCCTCTCCTACTGGATGCCCCCGTGCTATTTGTTCAAAAGAAAAATGGGAAATTATGCCCTTGTTGTAACTAGGTTGCCACTAATGGCATCATCACCATGAACGAGTACTTCCTACCCCTGGATCTATGATCTGACAGACCAGCTGGCAGGGGAGACTCATCAAAATGGACCTCTTTTCATACAATTTGTTCCAGATATGGAGGTATAACTGAAGGAGAAGACTTCCCAGCCCCGGCAGAGCCTGTATGAAGACCATGTCACTAAGCATTTCAATGACTTAGGAATTTGACATCAGAAGCTGTTACCTACTCCCGGTATCCCTCCCATCATTCCTTTTTTTTCCTTCAAGTCATGCTCCAGAACCTACACTAGCACCATCTACTTGCCAAATCTCAGAAACGCCAGCCTGAGAAGAATGTGTTATTTCTGGCCAAATGGTTGCATGGGTCCACTCAAGATCAAAAAACATGCAACCTTTCCTTAGGTCAGCAGGTCACTAAAAACACATTAACTTATGACCTTAAATCAACTACAGCAACTCAAGACTTTCTTCTAGTGGACAACAGAGGCAGAATGGACAGGTAACCTGACAAATCACTTCACCTCAGCCCTATGGTGATGGAGTAACTCTACCTCTAAAGAGTCCATCGTGGAGATGGGTGAATCAAACATGCTGCTGGGAGAGAGGAGCATCCTTTCACAGATCACACCACCCTCCCTACTGCATACCCTGGGACTGGTGTGCACAAAATCTGAGAAAGAATATTTATAATCAACACCACAGACTGGAGGTATGGAGGTCCCATCTCCAAGAAGCATACTGCCCCCTCATCCATGCAGACCACAAAGTACCTTCAAACTACCTGGAAGCTCAATCAATTTAAGTGGAATAAAGAGTGAGACCTGGTCGACCCTTAATATTCAGAAGGTTTAGGTACACCATCACATATTTTCCCCAGACATCTCAATATGCAGGGAAATGCAGTGTTTTGTAAAAATCCAAATTTAGATACTCAGCAAGTCATTATCTACGCTGGCCTTTCTAGAGGCTGTAGCCACTTCATGGTCTCACAAGTCTCTACAACTCAATCAGAAGCAGGTGTGGGATGTCTATGCTCACCCCCATCGTTTATTCTGCAACCTCACACAACACCTACCTCTGAGGAAGAGTCTATCTCAGATGAACACGTACATGTGAAAGTGTGATGGTACAGCCTATCTCTGCCAGGATTCCTAATGCCAGGTCAGCACACAATTTTTACCATCCCTTGTAAAAAGCTCATCATTGAAATGAAACTTTCCTATAATTGAGGGTTTAAATCATTCCTGATATATCCCTGCTCCTTTTTCTAATGATACCTAAGTTTTGGAATAATCTAAATACCTCAGTCCTCCATCCTCGTAATGTGGGTGATTGACAATAGGGCGAAGTGTAGACAGCTTGACGCTTGCCATGGTAGGCATGGCACCTGCAAAAACAGCATCTGAAACACAGGATTATAATATTAAAAAGGACTCCTTAAAGAAAACCGGAAGTTGTCTCACAAAAACTCCAAATTCCCAAATAAAAATAACATAGTATTTTAAAGTACATGTTAAAGTTAAAATAAAAGTTAACTATAATTGCAGGTAAAATCAAAGGGCCAGACAGACTCTTTGAGACATCATCGTGATGCTTTCAATTGGGTTTATCCTTAACTCTCTTGGGCAGACAGTGATCTACCCTATTTTAAAACTCATACAAAATGATCCTAGAAATGTCCTCACATTTAAGACTCCCAATGTTTAAGAAACTCCAGGAACACAGATTCCATCTACCAGGGTGCAGCCCTGCACACAGAAGCCTTGACACAAACCACGGGAGAGCATGACACTGATCCTTGAAGTCAGCTAGAAATGTCAGGCAGAAGCCAAATTGTCTTCATCGTATCTACTTAAGTAGATGGGGTGTAATTATGGCTCAATATTGGGGGAAAACAGCGTGGTCATCATATTAAAAACAAATACACCCCAAACCACAAGATTTTATTAATACAAACAGAAATAAACCTTGGTAAAACTACAACACACATTTACTCAGGGTAAAAATCCGTGCAAACATAGGTGTGGTAGGAATAACATTTGTTTTACAAAGGCTGAGGCAATTTTCATCTAAAGGATTAGAGAATCATGGATTTAGAGAGAAAATAGAACTTAGAGGCAATACAAGTCCAACTTTTAATTTTACAGATAAAGAAAGCAAGATTGAGAGGTTCACACACAACTAGTAAGGGTCCAAAGCAGGATTTACATCCATGTCTTCCTGGCTGCAGGCTATAAATGCTGTACTTGGAATTTACTTAGTCTGGCAGAATAAGGCTCAAACCATTGTCCTAGATTCCTTGGTGCCCAGAATATAAAGAAATCAGTCTGTGAGGAGCTGAGGTACTGACTCTAGGATAGCTGGGGCAGTCAGCAGCAGGACTAGATTGCAATGACTCGGCATAAAGTCTCCAGTGGCATGTCCCAAGAATATGTACGTGGCCTAGTGCCATGTAACATGCTTATCAAACACAGACATAAAGGCATCAATGGCATACTAACCAACTTGCCATAGGACGTAAAGCTGGAATGGGAAGCTAATGAATTGGATGGCAGAGTCAAGGTTCAAAAAGATCATGAGGAATGTGATCGCTGGGCCAACTGAAAGAGCTAAAATTTAATGAGATGACACCTTGCCAACAACAAGTTAGGAAGGCACAATTAAACAGCAGCGTCTCTGAAATGCATCTGGAACTTTTACTCCCTTACAAGCTCTTCCCTGCAAGAAAACAAATGTGATCGTAAGCTGCCTAAAGATTCATAGCTCTCATTTATGAAGAAGCAGGGCGCCTGCTGCACTTTTCTCTGGCCAGCAGCACTATGCCCAGGTTGGGGCTCTAGATTTTAGGAAAGACATTTAATAAATTGGACCCATCTAAAGGTATACAACCAGGATGGTGATGGGCCATAAGTTCATGCCTAGTTAGAGCTCACTGAAGGAACAAGGGCTATCGTGGCTTTGTTTTTTGGACAGGACTACTAAACAAACAGATGAGGGAATGATGTAGATACAGTCAAATACCTGGGCAGGTAGGTGGTGGAACAATTCTTTTTTCAGGAGTGGTTTCAAGGAGACCACCTCTGAGGCACCTTTCAACTCTGAAATCCTGTGACTTGATGGTAGGGGGTGTGAAAGGTCCCAGATGCCTACATATGTGAAAGGCACAATTCATCTTGTTTGGCTCCAGGGGTCAGAAGTATGACTAATGAGTGAAAGATATAGTGAGGCACAATTATGACTGTCCCAAAGTGGAATGGTCAGAGACAGTGAGTTGCTTATCAATGGAAATATTCAGTCACAAGCTAGATGACCTCTTAGCAGAGATGTTTCAGAGCAGAGGTGTCCAATACATGGCTTGTGGGCTGCATATGGCCAACATCACTCCCAAGTACAACCTGAACCATCACAAAATGTAGTTCCTATCTGATTTTAATGTGCATATGTATTAATACATATGTAAATATATGTGATTAGCAGCCCACAGGGCAGGCTAATGGACAGTTTAATGGCCTTCATTTCTCTTTGAGTTTGACCTCACTGCTTTAAAGGATATTGTGACACTGGATGGGAGAATCAAAGCTGTTTAAAATTGTAATAGACCACCTCAAGAGGTTGTGACTTCCACCAGCCCAAGCTGGATGCTCACCACTTATTGTGTATGTTCTAGTGAGGATTTCTTTAATGTAGAGATTAGATTAGATGGCTGCCAAGTTAGGTGCCTTCCAACCCCCAAATCCTGTGACTCTGACAACCTAGAGGTGAACTGATTAACTACAAGGTAAAGATTATGAAAGAGGAAGCTAGGTGGCTCAACAGATAAAGCTGTGGGCCTGGATTCAGGAAGGACTGAGTTCAAATCTGACCTCAAATATTTTTTTAAATTTTTTTTAATTTAATATATTTAGTTGTCAGCATTGATTTTCACAAGAGTTTGAATTACAAATTTTCTCCCCATTTCTGCCCTCCCCCCACTCCCACATGGCGTATATTCTGGTTGCCCGGTTCCCCAGTCAGCCCTCCCTTCTGTCACCCCACTCCCCTTCCATCCCCTTTTCCCTTCCTTTCTTGTAGGGCAAGATAAATTTCTACACCCCATTGCCTGTGTATCTTATTTTCTAGTTGCATGCAAAAACTTTTTTTTTGTTTTTGAACACCTGTTTTTAAAACTTTGAGTTCCAAATTCTCTCCTCTCTTCCCTTCCCACCCTCCCTCCCTAAGAAGTCAAGCAATTCAACATAAGCCACATGCGTATCATTATGTATAACCCTTCCACAATACTCATGTTGTGAAAGACTAACTATATTTTGCTCCTTCCTAACCCATCCCCCTTTACTGAATTTTCTCCCTTGACCCTGTCCCTTTTCGAAAGTGTTTGTTTTGGATTACCTCCACCCCCATCTGCCCTCTCCCTTCTATCATCCCCCCTTTTTTATCTTCTTCCTCCTTCTTTCCTGTGGGGAAAGATACCCAATTGAGTATGTATGGTATTCCCTCCTCAGGTCAAATCTGATGAGAGCAAAATTCACTCATTCCCCCCTCACCTGCCTTCTCTTCTCTTCCTACAGAACTGCTTTTTCTTGCCACTTTTATGTGAGATAATTTACCCCATTCTATCTCTCCCTATCTCCCTCTCTCAATATATTCCTCTCTCATCCCTTAATTTGATTTTATTTCTTTTAGATATCTTCCCTTCATATTCAACTCACCCTGTGCCCTCTCTCTCTCTCTCTCTCTCTCCCTCTCTCTCTCTCTCTCTCTCTCTCTCTCTCTCTCTCTCTCTCTATATATATATATATATATATATATATATATACGCACACATACACACACACACATATATACATACACACTTACATATATATACACAAACATATATATACGTATACATATACATATATATATACACACATACATATATGCATATTCCCTTCAGCTACCCTAATACTGAGGTCTCATGAATCATACACATCATCTTCCCATGTAGGAATGTAAACAAAACAGTTCAACTTTAGTAAGTCCCTTGCAATTTCTTTTTCTTCATTACCTTTTCATGCTTCTCTCGATTCTTGTGTTGAAAGTCAAATTTTCTATTCAGCTCTGAGAAAACTTGAATGTCCTCTATTTTATTGAAAATCCATATTTTGCCTTGGAGCATGATACTCAGTTTTGCTGAGTAGGTGATTCTTGGTTTTAATCCTAGCTCCATCGACCTCTGGAATATCGTATTCCAAGCCCTTCGATCTCTTAATGTAGAAGCTGCTAGATCTTGGATTATTCTGATTGTGTTTCCACAATACTCAAATTGTTTCTTTCTGGCTGCTTGAAGTATTTTCTCCTTGATCTGGGAGCTCTGGAATTTGGCAACAATATTCCTAGGAGATTTCTTTTTGGGATCTATTTGAAGAGGCGATCAGTGGATTCTTTTAATTTCTATTTTGCCCCGTGGCTCTAGAATATCAGGGCAGTTCTCCTTGATAATTTCTTGAAAGATGATATCTAGGCTATTTTTTTTATCATGGCTTTCAGGTAGTCCAATAATTTTTAAATTATCTCTCCTGGATCTTTTTCACAGGTCAGTGGTTTTTTCCAATGAGATATTTCACATTGTATTCCATTTTTTCATTCCTTTGGTTCTGTTTTATAATATCTTGATTTCTCATCAAGTCACTAGCTTCCACTTGCTCCAATCTCATTTTCAAAGTAGTATTTTCTTCAGTGGTCTTTTGGACCTCCTTTTCCATTTGGCTAATTCTGCCTTTCAATGCATTCTTCTCCTCATTGGCTTTTTGGAGCCCTTTTGCCATTTGAGTTAAGTCTATTTTTTAAGGTGTTGTTTTCTTCAATATATTTTTCAGTATTTTTGGGGTTCTCCTTTAGCAAGTCATTGACTTGTTTTTCATGTTTTTTTCGCATCCCTCTCATTTCTCTTCCCAATTTTTCCTCTACTTCTCTAACTTGCTTTTCCAAATCCTTTTTGAGCTCTTCCATGGCCTGAGACCAGTTCATGTTTTTCTTGGAGGCTTTTGTTGTACGCTCTTTGACTTTGTTAACTTCTTCTGGCCGTATGTTTTGGTCTTCTTTGTTACCAAAGAAAGAATCCAAAGTCTGAGACTGAATCTGGTTGCGTTTTCGCTGCCTGGCCATGTTCCCAGCCAACTTACTTGACCCTTGAGTTTTTCAGTGGGGTATGACTGCTTGTAGAGTAAAGAGTACTATGTTCCAAGCTTGGGGGGATGCGCTGTTGACCAGCACTCCTCCTTCCCCAAAAACCCCCAACCTGGACTGGACTGAGATCTTCAGCAGGCTCTTCACTCCTGCTCTGATCTGCCACTTAATTCCTCCCACCAGGTGGGCCTGGGGCTGGAAGCAATTGCAGCTGTAGTTCTGTAGCTGCCCCACCTCCACTGCCCCCAGGGTGGTGGCTGAACCGTGAACTCTATCCCCCTGTCCCCAGCAGCTTTTCCCACTAACCTTCTCTGTTGTCTTTGGTGTTTGTGGGTTGAGAAGTCTGGCAACTGCCACAGCTCACTGATTCAGGGCACTAGGGCCCGCTCTGCCCAGCTCCTGGTCTGGTTGGTCCGTGCCGCCCACACAGGGCTCTGCTCCGCTCCCAGCTCCGTGCGCGAAAGACCTCACCCAGCAACCATCCAGGCTGTCCTGGGCTGGAGCCCTGCTTCCCTCTGCTATTTTGTGGGTTCTACAGTTCTAGAATTGGTTCAGAGCCATTTTTTATAGGTTTTTGGAGGGACTTGGCGGGGAGCTCACGCTAGTCCCTGCTTTCCAGCTGCCATCTTGGTTCCGCCCCCCCCACCTGGCCTCAAATCTTGACCCTGGGCAAGTCACTTAACCTCTGTGTGCTTTAATCTGCTGGAGAAGGAAATGGCAAACCACTCAAATACCTTTGCCAAGAAAGCTCTGTGGAAAGTATTGGCATGCTACAGCCCACAGGATCATGAAGAGTTGGATACAACTGAACAACAATGAAGATTATGACAGAAGGGGGGCCTGAGCAGCAAGGACAAGCTAGAACAGGGTCACCCCGTTCGGCCTTGAGGCCACATCTGGCCTTCTAGGTCCTTGGGTGTAGCTTTCTGAGTCCAAGTTTTACAGAACAAATCCTTTTATTAAGGGGATTTGTTCTGTGCAGTCTGGATTCAGTCAAAGGCCTGCACATGAGGGCCACATGTAACTTCAAGGGCACAGGTTCCCCACCCCTGGGCTGGAAGAACTGTGGGGCAGACAGGGAACAGAAGTCACAGAAAGGGTCAACAATAAGTTTAGAGGGAAATACCCAACTTAGGATAACACTAGGGGCTGTACTGGGGGCCCTCACATGGGCTGTGCTAGGCCTGTTACCCAGAGATAGGTGCATGTGCGTATATGGATATATACATCGATACTTCAAGGACAGGTCATTTTGTTGAGACAGGTATTCCCTGCATTATGCAGACTGTAACTCTTATGGTGGAAAGAATTCATCACTCTTTGTTCAACTGAGTGATACACTGAATTTAGTGGTGGTCCTTGGCCAATAGAACTATAGTCACTGGGCTCACAGCTGAAGCCTAACTGAATATGACAGAGTTTACAATCCACTGGCACAGCCTTCAAGAATATAATAACTGTACTATACCACAATTCAAAAATCAGTGTGGGATACTGGAGAACAACAGATTTTCAGGAAGAAGACCTCATTCAAACACTTATTGCCTATGTGACCTTGGGCAAATTGGCTTCCCTGAACTTCACTGTATCACATATATTGGGAAGCTAGTTCAACTTCTTTATTTTTTCATTAATTTAAAACTTTTATTGATCTTTTTTTGGTTTTTTAACAACACAGTAATTTCCTGATCTATTCCTCTACCCCTGGCATTAAAACCTTCCTTGTAACAAGGAACTGATAGTTCCCTTGGTCTCTGCCATCGCTCCTGAAAGGCCATCCTCCTTGTACAACAAGCAAACTGAAGCCCACCAAATTTCAGTTCCCATATCTGAAAAATGAGGGGGTTAGACTAGACAGACTGAGGACCTAAGGTCCCTTTCAGGTCCTATGTTTTTATGGAAACCCCTAATACTTCTCTGATTTTAACACCTCTGAAGAAAATTATTTTTATGCATAGTCAGCTTCTTGTTTAGTGTGATTTGAGGGCAAACTGGAAGTTCTCTCCAAAAGCACCTTCCTCACTAGCCTGAAAGGCCACTACCACAGAATGTCAAGTCATTATGGCAAGGACCTGTTCCTTTCTAATTTGTATTCCTACGGCCTAACACACAGTAAGTGCCAAGAAATGCTAGTTGAATTGTTCTTGATCTCTACTAAAACAGAGATATCTCTGTGAAGAACATATTAAAATTCTGTAATGGATCAGAGCTGGAGGGGCCTCGAATACAAGGCATTCCTCCAGAAAGACTAGTCTGGATAGAAAATTGTGATGCCGTGTAAAATGTGAGGGCATAATTAAATTTCAACAAACACGATTAATCACCTACGTGCACCATATTTTGTTAGTGGAGATATAAATACAGCAACGACAAAATCCTTTCTCTCCAGCTTATTTGGGGGATATGCTAGTGCACAGATAAGCATGGACTCCACAAAGCAGAATGTCATGGGAGTCAGGACCCAGACAAAACGGCCTGGTGCTATCCATGGTGATGGGAGGGGAGACAGCTAAAGTTAGGTATTTCACACTTTTGCCTAGTTGCAGTCCCTCCTTTGAGGAGTCCTTTTAAGCCCTAGGAGCTGAGACTTTCCTTTCCCTTACCTGGTCTGGTGTTCTGCCTGATCCATTGTAGAAGCTCTTCCTGTGGTGCATTACTGAATTCTCCTATTATGCTCCATTGACTTTGAAGGTTTAGCCAACCTTGAATTGACATCACTGTTAGAAGGGCAAAGACAAAATTCTCAAAACGAACTCTGTCAAAGAGCCGACCAAAGAGCTGAAATGAAAGAAATCATTCACTTATAATTCAAGTACAGAGTACTTTGGAGCCAGTGACAAAAATCTATCTTACTGGTATAAGCCAAGGCAGACCGCTCAAGGCGTAATGTAATGCACTACGTTATTCTTTTCTTTGAAAACAAATATAATTTGGGAGCTCATGATGGATTCAAGTTTGAGCTTATTAATCTTCTACTAGAGGACTAAGAGATTAGAAAGTATTTAATATTGCTAAACATGTCTTGGTCCAAAGGACCAAGTGAAATATAGTGGAATATAATTTCAAACGACTAAGGGCAGAAGTATTTTAGAAACTAAATCTTTAACTTCCTTTTTGCCCAAACACCCTAGCATTGGGGGGGGGGAGTGCCCCAAGTAAGGGACGTGGTGCCTTCTGAGGTCTCCATGTTCTTCCCCAGTACCCAACCACATTAGTTATCCTGCTTATACAGCAGCACTGTCCTGGGGGTCACAACTCTCTGCTATTCCTCGCTGCCCAGATTATCTGAAACAGCAAAGAAACCTATACATTGGCACCATTTCCTAGGAATCCAGGCACAAGAAACCTTCTGGTAGTAGGGCCAGCTGAAGAGGATGACTAAGACCTAGATGCCAAACTGTGGAAGTAAACCTGATTGTTCAGAATGCTCCTTAACAAAAATCTGAATTCCAGAAGGGTGCATTCTGAAGGGGCAAGCCCAGTTTGAGAAGCAGCTGTAGCTGAGGAGAAAAAAATTGGAAACATTTTAGCCTCCTTGAGGTGATTTTATGTGAAATGCCTCTGTAATGAAAAAAAAATTTTTAGTAATTCCCTTTTGTTTTTTGTTTTGGAAAATTAGTCATACTTGTAGTTACAAAAGTAACAACTACCTTACCCGTTTGGAGCAGATCAAGGAAGCCATAACGCTCATGTGAGGTGTCAAAAATAGCTTCAGTCTCATAATGAAAATAGCAAGAATAGCAAATGCAAATAGCTGCAATTCATGAAAAACCAGCTACATAAAAAAGAAAAAGGTTATATTTTCATTTTATTATAAAATAAAGCAATGAAATGTTTTTTGATATTATTTTTAAATATTCAGATAAAGAATTTTTAAATTTACTGAGAGTTTTCATAGACAAAAAGAAGATGAAGAAAAAGACCATAGTCCATTCTCTAGTGGTAAGTGATATAAAAATAACACCAATAGACTGTCTTCCACAAGCTCCTTGAGAAAAGAGATGGGTTCATACTTTGTCTTTGTACCCCAGGGCCTAGCACACAGTTTGGGAGGTGTTTAACACATGTTTGTCGACTGGGTGATTACTTCATTTAGCAAGTATTGATTTAACTGAGCTTTTCTATGTGACACACATAAAACTTATTTTTCTGCTGAGCAAAAACATCATTAATCGGAGGAGAGTGGTGATCTATACCCTCATCCCACCCCCAATCCTAAAGATCAAACAAATTTTTAAAACAAATAACGAATTTTGCATTACAAAGGACAACAGTAAATTCATCAAAGCCATTTGGCTTTCATAAGTATAAGTGACCATCTCTGAGTTGCTGCGATACGGTAAACTCAAGAGGAAGCAAAGGGAAAGAGGAAAAGAGCACCCCTTTAAAGAGACCGAACTCAGACCAACCTTCCCACAAGCTTCATTTCCAAATGCCTAAGCGGCCCCCAAGACATTAAACTCAATAGATCAGAAACTGAACTCATGATAGAATCACAGAACGTAGAGCTCTTCAGAGATCATCGCATCCGCCCACATATTATTATTTCACAGACGAGAAAACTAAGACAAGGAGAAATTAAGCGCTTTACTTAATGCCACAAAGTGACAGAGCTGAGAGGAACTCAAAGGCCCTTTGGCTCCAAATCCATTCTCTTCACGTATCATACTGCTCGCATCTCACCATAAAATCTGTACCTTTCCCTAACTACATCATTTTTTCTGATCAACCTATTAGTTTTCCGGGCTCAAAATCTGCTGAGTCATCTTTGACTCATTCCTTTCTGCTATTTCCCAACATCCAATTGCTAGTTCCCCTCAATTACACTTCTCGATATCTTCCGTATTCATCACTCGTTTTCTATTCTCACGGCACACACCTTAATTCAGGCCCTCGTTAACCCCTGCCTCAGCAACGACAGCCTCCTGACTGGTCTCCCGGCCTCTAGCTTCGTTACTATTCCAGGGGATCCGGATTACTCCAGAATAATCTTTCTAACGGACAAATCTGGCTAAATTCACAGAATAAAAGCTGAGAGGCTACCTCAGAGACTACCAGAGTCAACATAAACCCGGACAAAAATTCCCCCTACATCGTATTGAAATAGCGGTCACGGTGCCGAGCAGAACAAATTTAAACCCTTTCTCCAATGAAAGCCATTCAGACTACAGTGTTAGTAATTAGAAAGACAGGAATCTAATTGAATGATCAGACTAAAAGAGTAATAATTAATGACCGAACGTCAGCTTGGGGATACCCAAGAAATGGAGGGCACCTACCGGACAAGGAGGAATCGGAGGAATTTAGCCAGAGGGGGATCTAAAGCACACGTGATGGCCGTCGTCAAAAAGCTCTAGAATGTTTTGCTTTGACCAGAACCAGGGGCAGTAGGTGAACAACGAGGTAAATGTCAGTTTTACATCAGAAAAGCTCCGTAACAATGAAGACCACGCCCGAGTGGAGGGGCCTGCCTCCACAGGTAGCGCGCTCCTCCTCACTGGAGGCCTTCTAACAAAGCCTCCAGGACCGTGGGCTGGTGTACCGCAGTGGAGATTCTTTTACAAGAATGCTTTGAAAGAGACGGCCGATCAGCTCCCTTCCAACTTAGAAAATTCAGTGATTCCGTCTTTAGCGAAGCTAGTTTTGATGTCCCGCTAAGTCTTTTCTTTTCCAGGCTCAATAGTCTCAGGTCCTATAATGACGACTCATACGACATGAACTTGAGCCTCGTTTTCAAAGCTGGGCTCTCCTGGATGTTCTCTAGATTATCAATGTCCTTTCTAACATGTGGCTTCTGAACTGAATGTGGTGTTCCAAATGTGTTCTGACCAGAGCATAATGAAGCAGGATTATTCACTCCCTAATCCTGGATACTGCGCTTCTCTTATGTGGGTGTCTCCCTTCTTTCTTTTTCTACCAGCTACCGTAATGACCTCATCAGCTCCCATGCATTCGGTTATCACAGCTGTGCAGATGACTCCAAGATCTATACGCCCATTCTTAGTCCCTATTCTGACTTCTAGGCCCGCATCTCCAAGTTCCTTTTGGGCACTTTGAGTTGGATATACCATAGACAATTTTAAACGTGACCAAAACAAAGTTTGTTATCTTTCCGTGCTAACCATCCCGTCACCCAAACTTTCTTTTTACTGCTGTTGAGGATAACACCATCTTTCCTAGTCGCCCAGGTTTGCAAGCCCAACATCTTCCTTGACTCCATACGCTCACCTCAAAGATCCCATCTATTACCAATCTAGTCATTTCTACCTTTGCAACATATCTCATATGCCCCTCTCCATTCACACAGCCACTGCCAACTCTGTTCAGGATTTTATCACCTCTCAAGCAGACCGGTACAAGATTTTTCTAATTGGTCTTCTTCCCTCGACTCTCTCCCCACTCCAATCTATCTTGTACAAAGCCATTAAAGCGGTGTTCCTAAGGCAAAGGTCTGACCATGTCACACTTTCCTATCCACTGTCAATAAATATTACTCCTATCACCTCTAGAATAAAATATAAAATCCTGTTTGGCAGTTAAGGTTTTTCACAACCTCTTTCTGCTCTTCCTGTCTTGTAACAGGTTAGTCCCCTTTTTAAATTCTCATGGTCTAGCCACACTGGCCTACTAGCACATGACACTCATTTCCTGTCTCTATTCCTTTGCACTAGGCTGTCTCACATGCTCATAATATTGTCCCTGTCCACCTCAGTCTCACCTTCCTTGGCTTTAAGAATTACCACAAACGTCATGTTTTGAAGATCTTCTCAGTCCCCTTAGCCACTTCCAACTTCCCCTCTACCTTCCATCTACTGTATCTTGTATGAGCCTATTTATTTACATGTTACTCTTACCAGAAGTATATAAGTTCCTTGAGGTTAGTGATTATTTCTGTGTTTCTGCCTTTCTCTGTAGCCCCAAGGCTTAGCACAGTGTCTGGCAGACTAACACTTAATAAGTGCTTGTTAGTTAACTGAACGGACACTGACTAAAATCACATTAGTTTTCTTGGCAAGCCTATCACACCGTAGACTCATAATGGGTTTGTAGTCCACCAAAAAAAAAAACTAGGCCTTTTTATGATGACCTCTCTATTATTTTGTGTCTGTGAAGATGGTTTTCTGAATTCAAGAGTAAAACCTTATATTTATTCTAATTTAATCTAATTAGTGTCCAATGTTCCAACTCACTAAGATTTTCTGGGAGACTGAGCCAAGATGGCCACCTGAAAACAGCATCTTACTGAAGCTCTCTCACAAGTTCTGCTAGATACCTTAAAAAAAGTGAATCTGAGCAGATTTGAGAGAGTTAGAAGCCACTAGCAGATTGAGTGAGGCAAATTTCCAAGCCAGGAGAGTCCACAAGGTCAACAGGATGAATCTGTAGACTAGGAGAGGGGCTCGTTCACAGAGATAGAACAGACCACGCCAAAGTGGCAGCAGCTGTGGAAACCAGCCAGCGATCCAGGCTGGGAAGAAGCTGGGCACCTGAAAGCAGTGGAAATCACCAGGCCTCCCAACACAGGACAGGAATCTGTTGAAGCGACAGAAGGCAGCAGCACAGTACCTGTGGCCACGAGACATCTACTCCTGAGGCTTGCAGCCCAAAGCTTTGAAACTGGCCTTCTTGAACTTCTGGGAGACATAATGGCCAGGTAAATGCTTCTGATCCCTCCCTCTCTACCTGACCCAGAGAATACCTCAGGGAAAAACACTAGAATAGAGGAGCCAGAAGTGGGGCCTCAGTAGCCAAACAGTGGGAATTCCTGAGTCCCAGAAAAGTGGAGCCAGGAAGGGTCAACACCAGGAACCCAGAAATGCCTTTGCACAGCCAGGGGAAGTGGCAGACACCAGAAAAAGGCTGAGACCACCGGTGCTGGAGAACAGCCCCAGGGGAAGAGGAGACTTCTGGCAGCCAGACGAACCCTCCCCCACACAGCCAGACAACGCCCCTTGCCCCCCCCCCCCGCCCCACATCAGGAATCCAAAGGCCACAACACATAAAGCCAGTAACAAGGCTTCCAATTCCCAAAACAAGAAAGCTGGGACAGAGCTCCCTGAGGCTCAAAAGCAGAAATGTATTGTAAAGCCAGGAAAAAGCTAACTAATATGAAGAAGAACATGAAAAAAACCAAAGACCATTGATTCTTTTTATGAAGACAGGCATGATCAAAATACCAACTTGGAAGAGGACAGCATTGATGCTGTACCCACATATGATACTTCAAAAAGGAATGTAAACTGGTCTCAAGTCCAAAAAGTATTCCTCGAATAGCTAAAAGAGGATTTTAAAAACCAAATTAGGGAGGTAAAAGAAAAAATGGAAAAAAAAACACTGATGAAATCAAATCTTTAAAAAAAATAAGACAAAAATGGCTAAAGAGATTCAGAATCTAAATAGAGAAAATGACACCCTGAAAGGTAAAATCAACCAACTAGAAAAGGAGACTCAAAAGCAAAATGAAGACAGCAATTAATGAAAAATTAAAATTGAGCAAGTGAGAGCTAATGACATTATGAGGCATCAAGAAGTGGTCAAACAAAATGTAAAGAATAAAAAATTAAAGAAAACGTGAAATATCTGATTGGAAAAACAACTGACCTGGAAAACAGATACAGGAGAGACAATTTAAGATTTATTGGTCTACCAGAAAATCACGATGAAAAAAAAAAAGAGCCTGGACAATATCTTCCAAGAAACTATGAAAGATAACTTCCCAGAGGTCCTAGAATGAGAGGGGAAATTAGTCACTGAAAGAATCCACAGATCACTCCCTGAAAGAGATCCCAAATTGAAAACTCAAAGAAATATTATAGCCAAATTTCAGAATTATCAAGTCAAGGAGAAAATACTGCAAGCAGCCAAAAAGAAACAATACAAATATCATGGAACTACAGTCAGGATCATGCAGGATCTTTCAGTTTAACCATTAAATAACAGGAAAAACTGGAATATGATATTCCGAAGGGCAAAGGAGCTTGGACTACAATCAAGGATTAACTACCCAGCAAAACTGAGCATAATTTTTCAGGCAAGGAGATAGACATTCAATGAAATAATGGAATTCCAGACCTTCCTGATGAAAAGGGGAGAATACAATGGAAAATTTGATCTCCAAATACATAACTCAAGAGACACATGAAAAGGTAAGCAAGGGGAAAAAAACACTGTTAATCAATACGGGCAAATTGTTTACATCCTTATGTAAGATGATATTGTTTTATATCTGTTACATATATATACACATATATATATATATACACACACACACATAAATATATATGTCAATCTTGAGAGTGATACAGTTATTATGACAATTGAAAAGGATACACATAGACTGTGGGTGTCAGTATAAAATGACTGATATAATGATAGAGAAACCCAAGTAAGAGATGTAAAGGGAGGGTTCTGGGAGAAGAGGTAAGGAGTTAATAGAAAAGGGTAAATTGCATCATATGAAGAGACACAAAAACATATTATATAGAGGGAAAGAAGGAAGGGAGAAGAGTAGTATATGAGCTTTACTCTCATCAGATTTGATTCAAGAAAATAATAACATACTCTGATAAGTATAGAAATCAAACTTGTCCTACAGACAGTAGGAAAAAAGGGGGAAGGAAAGGGGGGGTGGTCAGAAGGGAGGGAAGAAGTAGCAAGGGGAAAATGGTAAGATAAGGGAGGGAAATCAAGAAGGAGGATAAATTGAGGAAGGCTGAGGTCAAAAGCAAAACTCTTTTGAGGAGTGGAAGGGAGGAGGAAGAAATAAAAGCATAAAAAGGGGCAAGATGGAGAAAAAGACACAGCCTGTAATCATAACTGTGAATGTGAACAGGATGAACTCTCCCATAAAACAGAGGCAGATAGCAGAATGGATTAAAAACCATAATCCTACAATGTTATTTACAAGAAACACATTGAAAATGAGGATACACACAGGGTAAAGGTAAAAGGATGGAGTAAAATATATTGTGCTTCAGCTAAAGTTAAAAAAAAACAGGGATAGCAATCCTAACCTCAGACAAAGCAAAAGCAAAGATAGATCTAGTTAAAAGAGATAAGGAAGGACACTATATGCTGCTAAGAGGCACCACAGACAATGAAGCAATATCGTTATTTAACATATATGCACACCAAGTGGTATAGCATGCAAATTCTTAGAGGAGAAGTTAAGGGAGTTACAAGAAAAAGACAGCAAAACCATACTAGTGGAGTACCTCAACCTCCTCCTCTCTGAACTTGATAAATCTAACCTCAAAATAAACAAGAAAAAAATTAAGGAGGTGAATAGAATTTTAGAGAAGGCAGGTATGACAGACCTCTGGAGAAAAATGGAGATAAAAAGGAATATACTTTTATCTCAGCAGTGCATAGCACATACTCAAAAACTGACCATGTACTAGAGCATAAAAACCTCACAAACCAGTGCAGGAAGGCCGAAATAGTCAATGCATCCTTCTCAGATCATGATGCGATAAAGATTATTTGTAATAAAGGACCATGAAAAGATAAACTATAAATTAATTAGAAACTAAATAATCTAATCCTAAAGAATGAGTGGGCCAAAGAACAAATCATAGAAACAATAACTTCATTCAAGAGAATGACAATAACGAGACAACATATCAAAACTTATAGGATGCAGCAAAAGCAGTTCTTAGGGGAAGTTAAAAAAAAAAAGAAAACAAAATTAACAATGTCAAAAATGAAAAGGGTGAATTCACCTCCAACGAAGAGGAAATTAAAACAATAATTAGGAATTAGTTTGCCCAACTGTACGCCCATAAATTTGAGAACCTGACGGAAATGGAGGAATATTTACAAAAATACAAATTGCCCCAGAAAAGGAAGTAAATCACCTAAATAACCCCATCACACAAAAATAAATTGAGCAAGTCATCAATGAACTCCCTAGGAAAAAATCTCCAGGGCCAGATGGTTTTATGTTTGAATTCTATCAAACACTCAATGAACAATTAATTCCTATACTTTATAGACAATTTGGGAAAACAGGCAAAGATGGAGTCCTACCAAATTCTTTTTTTGACACAAATATGGTGCTAATACCTAAACCAGGAAGAATCAAAACAGAGAAAGAAAATTATAGAACAATTTCCCTAATGAATATTGATGCAAAAATTTTAAATAAAATATTAGCGAAAAGATTGCAGCAACTTATCAGGAGAATAATATACTATGACCAGGTAGGATTTATTCCAGGAATGCAAGGTTGGTTCAATATTAGGAAAACTATCAGCATAATTGATCATATCAATAACAAAACTAGCAGAAACCATATGATCATCTCAATAGATGCAGAAAAAGCTTTTGGCAAAATACAACACCCATTCTTATTAAAAACACTAGAAAGCATAGGAATAAACGGAGTCTTCCTTAAAATTATGAGTAGCATCTATCTAAAACCATCAGCAAGAATTATATGTAATGGAGATAAGCTAGATGCATTTCCAATAAGATCTGGGGTGAAACAAGGATGTCCATTATCACCCCTATTATTCAATTTGGTACTAGAAACGTTAGCTTTAGCATAAAAGAAAAAGAAATTGAAGGAATTAGAATAGGCAAAGAAGAAACTAAATTATCACTTTTTGCAGATGATATGATGATTTACTTAGAGAATCCTAGAGATTCAAGTAAAAAGCTACTTGAAATAATAAACAACTTTAGCCAAGTTGCAGGATATTAAATAAACCCACATAAATACTCAGCATTCCTATACATTACTAACAAAGCCCAACAACAAAAGATATAAAGAGAAATTCCATTTAAAGTTACTGCAGACACTACAAAATATATCGGAGTCTACTTGCCAAGACAAACCCAGGGCCTATATGAACACAATTATAAAACACTTCTCACACAAATAAGGTCAGATCAAACTAAATGGAGCAACATCAGTTGCTCGTAGTTAGGCCGAGCTAATATAATAAAAATGACAATTTTACCTAAATTAATTTACTTATTTAGTGCCATACCAATCGAACTATCAAAAAATTATTTTAAAGAGCTGGATAAAATAATAACAAAATTCATCTGGAAGAACAAAAAGCCCAGAATATGAAGGTAATTAATGAAAAGAAATGGCCAGGGAAGGCCTAGCCACACCAGATATCAAAATGTACTATAAAGCAGCAGTCCTCAAAATTACCTGGTACTGGCTAAGAAACAGAGTGGTAGATCAGCAGAATAGGTTAGGTACACAAGATGCAGAAATCACCGACTATAGCAATCTACTACTTAACCTAGCTTCTGGGTTAAGAATTCACTATTTCACAAAAATTGCTGCGAAAATTGGAAAATGGTAGGGCAGAAACTGGGCATAGACCAATATCTTACACTATATACCAAAATAAAGTCAAAATGGGTTCATGATTTAGGAATAAAAGCTGATACTATAAGCAATTTGGGAGAGCAAGGAACAGTTTACCTGTCAGATTTAAGGGAAAGAGAAGAATTCATGACCCAACAAGAGAAAGAGAGCATTATAAAATATAACATGGATAATTTTGATTATGATAAACTTAAAAGATTTTGTATAAACAAAGCCAATGCAACAAAGATTAGGAGGGAAGCAGAAAATTGGGAGAAAATCTTTACAACTAGTGTCTCTGATAAAGGCCTCATTTCCAAAATATACAGGGAACTGAGCCAAATTTATAGAAATACAAGTCATTCCCCAATTGAGAAATGGTCAAAGGATATGAACAAGCCGTTTTCAGAGGAAGAAATTAAAGACATCTATAGGCATATGAAAAAATGCTCTAAATCACTACTGATTAGAGAAATACAAATCAAAACAACCCTTAGGTACCACATCTCTCCTGTCAGATTGGCTAACATGACAAAACAGGGAAATGATAAATGCTGGAGGAGATGTGGGAAAATTGGAACATTAATACATTGTTGGTGGACTTGTGAACAGATCCAGCCATTTTGGAGAGCAATTTGGAACTATGCCCAAAGGGCTATAAAAATTTGCATACCCTTTGACCCAGCAATACCACTCCTAGGGCAATATCCCAAAGAGATCACACAAGTGAGAAAGGGACCTGTATGTACAAAAATATTTATAGCTGCTCTTTTTGTGTTGGCAAAGAATTGGAAATCAAGGGGATGACCATCAATTGGGGAATGGCTCAGCAAGTTGTGGCATATGAATATAATGGAATACTATTGTGCTATAAGAAATGGGAAAGATATGGACTTCATAATAACCTGGAAAAACCTACATGATCTGATGCTGAGCAAGAGGAGCAGAACCAAGAGAACATTATACACAACTACAGATATGTTGATTCTGTGATGACTAACTTTGATAGATTTGGTTCTCCTCAGCAATACAAGGTGCAAAGACAGCTCCAAAGGACTCATGATGGAAAAAGCTAGCTACATCCAGAGAAAGAACTGTGGAGTCTGAATGCAGATTGAGGCAAACTATTTGCTCTTTTTTTTTCTTTTTTCCTCTTCTTTTTGGTTTTGTTTCTTCTCTCTCATGATTTATTCCATTGGTCATAATTCTTCTTTGCAACTTGACTATTATGTAAATAAGTCTAATGTGAAAGTTTATGTAGAATCTGTATCAGACTGCATGCCATCTTGGAGGGAGGATGGAGGAGAGGAAATGGAAGAAAATTTGAAACTCAAGAACATGTAAAACTGAGTGTTATAAACCAAAAATAAAAATCAAATAAAAAAAAGATTTTCTGGAATCTTTACCGTTATATAATAATGACTGAAATAATAACTACCATTTACATAGCAGTTTAAGGTTTGCGAATATCTTTCCAAATTTTTAATCTTTTGGTCTCACTACAACATTGGGAAGTAGGAGGAAAAATTATCCCCATTTTACAAATGAGAAAACTGAGGTTAGGTGGTTTGCCTGGCATCACACAGCTAGTAAGTGTATGACACTGGATTTAAACTGGGGTCATCCTAACTCCAGGTCCAGTAATCAAGCCACTGAGTAACCGAGCTGTGTCAGATATCCCTCCTCTCTCACCTCTGCATCATCTGCAAATTTGACATGCATGCCATCCATGTCTTTATCTAAATCACTAAAAAAATTTTTAAACATTATAGATACAAGCACAGATCCCTGGAGAATTTCACTGGTGACCTCTTTCAAATAAGAAGTCCTCAATGACTACTCCTTAAGTTAGGCCATTTGGCCCATCTCATTCTATTCATCTTCTATATCACATTTGTAATATTTTCCACAAGAATAGCATGAGAAATAACCAAATCTTTTGCTAAATTATATATAAACTACAGGCAGAGCATTCAATTAAAATATCGGCCTAGTAAAATGGGAAATAAAGTTAATCTATCATGATAAATTCCTGATAAAGCCACAGTGGTTCTTTATGATCTCCTTTTTTCATTCTATTTTGTTTTCAATTTAGAATTATCTCCTCATCCTCTTAACTCTTCCCCACCCACTGAGAAAACAAGAAAGCCGTTTACAAATATGCAGAGCCATGCAAAATGAATTCCCACATTAGCCACGTCCAAAAAAAATGACAAAATAGAGAATATATGCTTTGTCTTGCACTCTAAGTCCATCAGCTCTCTACCTAAACATCGCTAGGTGGATAGCATGTTTCATCGCAGCTGCTTGGAAACTGTGCATTGGTCATTGTGGTCATCAGAGTTCCTTAGTCTTTCAAAGTTACTTTTACAACATTGCTTTAATTGTATAAATTGTTCTCCTAGTTCTGCTCACTTCACTTTCTATGAGTTCATATATGTCTTACCAGATTTAATTAAAACCATTCCCTTCATCATTTCTTCTAGTACAATAGTATTCCATTATATTCAAGTTATGGTAATAGCTTGTTACTCCATTCCCCAAATGATGGGCATCCCCTTGTTTTCCAAATCTTTACTGCCACAAAAAAGAGCTGCTTTAAATATTTTTGAACATTTGAGTCCTCTTCCTTTTTTGGGTGAAGCAGAAAGCTAGTAGTGGTATTGCTGGGCCAAAGGGTATGCAATGTTTAATAGCTTTGGGGGCATAGTTCCAAAGTGTTTTCCATAACTGGACTAGTTCATAGCTCTAACAGCGTATTGGTTTTCTCTGTTTTCCCAGAGCTCCTCAAACATGTCATTTTCCTTTTTTAAATCAACTTTGTCAATCTGATGGGGGACAGATGCTCTATTTTTTTAGTTTGATTTTCTTTAAACATAAGCAATGTAAAGAACTTTTCCTTATGACTATAGATAGCTTGGATCTCTTCTGCAAAGTGCTTTATTCATTTCTTTTGAACATTTATCAATTGGGGAATAGCTTTTTTTCTTGTAAATCTGGTAATTCACTATGTATCTTAGGAAGGAAACCCTAGATAACCTTGCTGCAGATATTTTCCCCCTAATTTTCCACTTTCTCCTAATTTTAGCTGCCTTGGCTTCGTTTATGGAAACACTTTTTTTTTTCAATTTTACATTATCAAAAATTATCCATTTTATCTCCAATGAAACTATCTTATTTGGTCATGGTTTCTTCTGCAATCCATACATTATATCATTCTTTATGTCTCAATTATGTACCCACTTAGAGTTTACCTTGTTATACAGATAAGATGTTGGTTTATACATCCTTTTTGCCAGACTACTTTCCAATTTTCCAACTGTTGGAATTTCCCATTGTTGAAGGTCTTGTCCCAATATCTGGGTTTTGGGGGGTTCAGGAGACACTAGGTTTGTGCACATTTGCTTCTCTATACTGTGTACCTAATCTGTACCAACATCTTTATTTCTTATTCTTGTTCAGTCTGTTCATGATCCTATAGACCACAGTATCCATGGAGTCTTCTTGGAAAAGATATTTGAGTGGTTTTGACATTTCCTTCCCCAATGGATTAAGGCAAACGGAAGTTAAGTGACAATATGTGAGTCCAGATATGAACTCAGGTCTTCCTGATTCTAGGTCCACCACTCTATCCACTGAGCCACTTTGCTGCCTTTATTTCCTGACCAGTACTAAATTGTTATAAGTTTTGTAGTATAGTTTGAAATCTGGTATTGCTAGGCCCCTTTCCTTTCAATTTTTTTTTGCAACTTATTCCCTTGATGTTCTTGACCTTTTATTCCTCTAGATGAATTTTATTATCATTTTCTGAACTCCATAAAGTAATTCTTATCTTCAGTTATTTCAAATGAAAAATTAACTAAAAATTAACTTTATATCTCTTCCTACTGGATGGTCAACAATACACAGAAATTATTTATGTGCGTTTACTGCAACTTTGCTTGAAATTGTTTATTTCAATCAGTTTTTAGCTGACTAGGGTGTTCTAATAAATCTTATGATCTGCAAAAGCAGTCATTTTGTTTCTTCATTACCTATGCATATTCTTTGAATTTCTTTTTCTTGTCTTATTGCTATAGCTAGCATTCTAGTACAATACTGAATAACAACAGTATAATGGAAAAGCTTGCTTCACCTCTGATCTTACTGAAAATGACTTCTAGCTCATCCCTATTACAAATAATGCTTGGTTTTAGGTACACATTACTCCATTTTTTGCATAACTTCACATTATGCTTGCCTTCTCAATGGGGATGGACTGTAGGGAGGGAATTGAGAACTCAAAATTTTAAAGAATATTGTTAAAATAAAGCATAATTATTTCTTAAAATATATAATATTGCTTATAATTTTAAGGAAAGCTTAACATATTCCTATGTTTTCAAGTACTTGGGTTTTTTTCTTATTTTCTTGGTTACGTCTACACTATCTTAAGATCCCAAATGTTCTCCATGCCTTTGGTATCTTTCCCTCTCTTAAGGAGCTCAAAGTTGTGCCACTTCCTGCAGAGATCCTCTCTGGGTTTACTTGGTCTTGTGCAGCTGCTCCTTCTCTCCTTGCTTCCTCTTCAACATGTAGCACAATAGGGATCTGAGATTGGCGTCCCCACGTGGCAGCTCCTTCACTGGTCATTTTCATTTTTCATGTCTGTTGTCCTTCCCAGTTCATCCATAAGTGGCCTCAGTATTTCCTGCTTATTTAAGTTTCATACTAGATTTTCTTTGAGCTCGTTCTTCTCACTAATGCTTTTTACTGTTCCACATGCTGCTGCCTATGATCTCCATACATCTTCCTCTGTGAGATGTCACAAACAAGGTTATCATGACAGAGTGTTGTACTCTTCTTGGCAATGACATCAGCTGATTTTTCTAGGTTTCTTCTCCTTGTTTTGGCAATTGACCTACATCAGCTAAAATTTCCTATTCTGGGTTGACGTCCATTCCTTCCACTATGTCTCATTTTTTGCCATTAGGAAGTCAAGTTGGAGTTGTGTTAAACACTATATAATTTTCTTATTTATTTTCTTTCTCTTAGTATGGTAGAGTCATAGCTCTAGAGTTAGGAACCGGTATCACATGAATTTTGATCTTTGCTCTAACAACTTAAGTGTTCTGTACAAAACTGATTCAGAAATAAAAGTATCATTTCCTGTCTGAAAATATAACTAATTTTATTTTTTTACAGTATTTGGTATTTATCACGTCTAACAGTACACAGTTCTTTTCTCAAAGTATTTTTAAGGATTGTAGATAGTCTAAAAGGGTCTTTGTTCTCTTTCATTACTCTTGAACTGCATTCTCCAACATGTTTTTTGCCATTCTTCCCTATGATCACCTTTGCACTGATGTCACTAAATGTCAAAGTTTATGTTAATTTACCTTAGACTTGAGTTCTTGTACAATTTCTCTATTTTCTCATCCTCTGCAACAGGGAGTGATGCAGAAGCTAGTTATTTTCATGGTAAACTTTTTTCCCCAAAATTTACCCTGAGTATTTCAGGATGTCTGTATGTTTCATGGAATGCTGCTTCTTTCCTTTAGAACCACAATCCAATCAATTCAGTCAGGTAGAACAGTGGAGTGCTAGACTTGGAGTCAGAAAAAACCTGGGTTCAAATCCAGCCTAAGATGCTTACTAGCTGTGTGACCCTGGGCAAGTCTACCTCAATGTTCTCTCAGCATTGTTGTAAGATCAGTTGAGACAGCTGCTGTAAAGCACCATGCCTAGCACAAAGATAGTGTTATGTAAATGCTGGCTTTTACCTCTGCCAGCTCTTCCCTCTGCCTCTCCAAGGACAACCTGTGAACCATCTTTTCATTTAACTACAACTTCCTTTTGTATTCTGGTTTCATTTACAGGATGAATTTTAAGGCTGTTATGGTTCTGACCCTACCAAGTGAATGTCTACTCACTGGTTGCTGATCCAGGATCTCAGCATGGTCTAAAAATTTTCATTGTTACCATCCTCCAATCACCTTTCTCTCACTCTGATATATTCTCAATGCAGAAGACCACAGAAGACCAACTATCTTTTTGGAATCTTGTTTCATGGGTTGATACAGCTAAAGAATTTATCACAGTATGTCCAGTCTACTGAGAATAAGGCTCTGTGTATTTCTTTAGCTTCGCACCAAGAAAGCAGGGATTAAGATGTGTGAGGCCAGAAAATTAAAACAAGTGTTACCATCTTATTTTAGGGTTCTGACAGTGAAACTAGCAACAGATAGGTAATAGCCTGAAAAAAGGATAGGATTAAATCAAAGGTTCTTTGTTTCTTTTGCTTCATACTGGAGATACAGGCATGTTTGTAAGCAATAAGGAAGGCACATATTACATAAGGAGATTAAGAATCAGAGAGAAGGGATAACAAGACACAAGAACCAAGAGGAAACAGGAAGGTGAAAGTATCAAAGACAGAGGGAGAAGAGGTGATGGAATTTAAGAGAAAAGGCCACCTCTTCTTTGGAGCAAAGCAGAAGGGAATACAGAGTGATGTGGAGGTTATTTACAATATAGGGTTGAAGATAAGGGGTTCACAATGGATGCTCTCAATTTTGGAGTGAAGGTCTCTGCTTAGAACCAGAGACAGGGGGAAGGTTAGGTAGTTTGGAGAGAGAAGAAAAGCTTTGGATCAAATGCTGACAGAAGTGAGAAAATCCACTAGTGAAGAGTAAACGAACTGGCATGTAGCAGTGAGGGCTGAGTCTAAATTACAAAAGACAGCTTTAGAATGGACCCGATCAGCACAGCTGTGTGATTTCTTCCATCCCTGCTTAGCAGCCTGCATGTAGGAATAGGAAGTGAAACTTTCAGGAGAGTTCTAGAGGAATGAATGATTAAGGGACAAAGGACTCCAGGGAAAGGACCAGTTGAACCGGTTAACTTTGGGCTAAAATTTTGAAGGGGGGGAACGGAGCCCAGAACAGGGTAATGAATGGTCTGGGAAAGCAGAGAAGGTTGAAGAAACTGGAGGTTGTGAGCAAAGACAAATTTAGGTAGAATGAAGTACAAAAAGAAAGACAAGAATGAGAGATTCTTATCAGATTAAGTGCATACCAGAATAATGACAGTAGCCTGTAGGTGATGATAATAGGCCATCCCTGTGCCTGGTTGCAATAAACTGGAGATGCAGACCTGGGAGATAAGGTCTGTGAACCGTGAAGCATAAGTATTTGAGCAGACACCAACATGTAAACCAAAGTCCTTGTGTACAATACCCTACATGTGATCTGACTATGGCAGTGTATTGCAGCACTATCACCTCTCCTCCTGGAAGGTATGCCTTTCTTAATACGGCCAAGACTGCAAGAGACTTTTTTTTTTGGCTACTACATTACACTGTTAACCTCTATTGAGTTAGCAGTCCATGAATACTCCCAGACCATCTTCAGAAAAGCAACCATCTAACCATACCTCTCCCTCATATCTTGTTCTTGGGAAATACATTTCTTAAAAACAAGTGTAAGACTTTATACTTACCCTTATTTTCACTTTGTTAAACTGAATCAAATTTTCTTGCCTACAAAGATATTTGCGGAACCTGATTTTGCAATCCAGTGCACCTACTATATCTCTTCAATTTGTGACATCTGCAATTTTTTATAAGAATGCCATCTCCACCTTTACCCAAGTCATTGATAAAAATGTTAAAGAGCATAATGGGGCAGAGAGCATTTCACCAGAGATCTCTTTCCCATATCAACTATACAGAACCATTAATGACTATTCTTTGAGTCCAGACATTCTACCAATTTTAAATGCATCTAATTTTTATTATCATTTAGCTCATATCTCCCCAGCTTGTCCATAATAGCATGAGAAATTGTCAAATGCTTTGCCAAAATCTAGATAAACTGTATCTATAACATTTCTCTGATTTACCTGGCAGTTTGGTTACCCTGTTGAAAAGGAAAGAGAGTTTATAGGACATGATTTTCTTTCTCATATATACATATACGTATATACATACACACACACATATATGCTTTTGCTTATACATAAAATTTGTTTATAAATATATCTCTCCACTCCCCCACCTAGCATCTGACACGATATGCAATATCTCACACTTGCAGTCCTTCAAGTCTGCAATAAAAGGAGGAAGATGCAGCTACTCAGCTTTCTTCTGGAATCGTGCTTGGCCATTAAAATTAATGTTCAGTTTATTTTATTGCTCATATCATTTCATTCACACTGCTGTTCTGTGTCTCTCATTCTACTGGATACTGCACTATACAGCAGTTCATATACGTCTTTTCATATTTTTCTGAATTCTTCACGTTTGTCATTTCTTACTGCATAGCAATACTGATGTACCACAAGGTGTTTAATCACTACCACCACCACAATCAATAGGCACCTACTTTGTTTCCATTTCTTTGTTACTCAAAAGTGTTACTATAAAAATTTCTTAGAGCTGGGATTTTTCCTTTGACTTTGATATCTTGGAGGTAACAGGCAAAGTTGGCATTGTTTTTAGCTTTGCATTTGTATTCCCAGTACTTAGTACAGTGCCTACCAGTACCATAGGTATTTAATAAAATCTTATTGAATGACTAGTTGGCCTAGCAATGAAATCTCCGAGTCAAAAAGATATTTTAGCACTATTTCAACATGCTTCCTCCACCACAGTGTATTAGTGAGACTATCTTCTTGTCTCATAGAATGAGAAGGGGCACAACTCATTTCCTGACAAAATCCTCTTGGTTACTTGACAAGCATATCACATTTAGCATATAAATTAGTGCTTAAAGACAGTCTGAAAACTGCCTGATTCCTCATGGCAGGAATGGAAGGAATAGGTCCACAAGGCTGAGGGCCATTTTTCATTTTTCTTCTTTTCATGTTCTGCCACAGCCAAAGAAACCATCAACCAATGGCCAGCCAGTGAGTGATGAGCATCTCCATACTTGTCTAGTCTGAACTGTGGGATAGTAGATACAATCTATTATCAGCATTATGTAATCTTGTACACCAGTAGTGTGGCCTTTGAAAACCCAGGGCCAGCTCCACCATGATGCAACGTTGGGGTAGAACTTGTAGGGGGATGAATTAATTTTAGATTGTAGCTCAAAAGACACATATTTAAAGTGACCACAGGTCCCCATGACATGCAACTACAAGTTTGGTAAGGCATTACCTATTACCATTCAGTTGAAAGTTACTCACCTCCCTAAATAAATGCTGACTCTTTTATAGTAATATATAAGTTCAATATCTTATGTACTTTACACTCCAATCACACTTATTTCCCCTCTCTGAA
The DNA here is from genome assembly GCF_011100635.1 of Trichosurus vulpecula. Taxonomy (NCBI): domain Eukaryota; kingdom Metazoa; phylum Chordata; class Mammalia; order Diprotodontia; family Phalangeridae; genus Trichosurus; species Trichosurus vulpecula. The sequence goes on along the minus strand of NC_050581.1, from coordinate 187,065,308 downwards.
CTTCTGTCACATTTACTACCTACTATAATTGGGTAGCACACAATTATATATACATGTAAATTGTAAATATATATTCATATAATGTAAATTTTTATATAGTTCCATTTTCTTATTGTTTCAATTGTGCATGTTTCACTTTCCCAAAATGATAAGGAATTTGTAGGAAACTCTGTGCTACACTAATTTTTATATCCCTAAAGTGGCTAATACAATACATTGTAGTACAACAAATACTAGGTGCTCCATAAATTTTTCCTAATTGAGAGACAGGAGAAAGTTGCACCTATTATCATACGAAAAAGAATGTCATCAACCCTTAGTGTCTCAGTTGCCAAGTCCTAGTTCTCAGCTGGTTATTTCAGGCATTAAAATATCATGAAGTCAAGGTCACAGATGCCAACCACATTATTAGCCAGTTTATTTCATTCCATTCCATGGTGATTACACTCTTCCTCTTAACCTACTGCTCAAAAATGCTCAAGAAGCAGGTGGAGGATTCTAAAGCGATCAGTGCAAATACATTACCCCTCCTGGAAAGACAGAGCCAAGCACAACTAATGACAGAAAGTCAATAGCATCATCTAAAAGACAGCTCATTATTACCTTTTGCCCCTTCTCACTTCTACCCTCAAGCTTTATCCTAGTCTAGATAGAACCTAATGTAGAGAAGCCTACCAGAACTGTGGGTGGATTCTTTGACTCATCCCGTTCAAGTTGTTTTCTGGAATTAAAAAAATACATTCTATTTATTCAATTTTTAAAGTACCCATCAGCAAACAATCTCAGCCAAAAAAAGTTCTAATAGATTACAAAATTAATAATTACAGTAACTTAAATAAGCATTTTAAATTTGTCTAATCAAGGCATATTGAGCAGAGAAGTATTTACTTGTTTCTGAAAGACTATAATGAATAGAATTTTCAAAAGAAGAAAAGCCTATGAAAAATGCTTAGATTACAGTTAGAGATACTTCAATATTTGGAAACTATAAGCAAGAACTTGTAAGGCAGACAGTGCCTCTGCCCCATTCTAGGAGAGGCTTACCAAAGACGAAAATGCCATGCCCTTTCAGCCCTGAGGAGAGGGGCAACTGGGACTTAAGTTGACTCTCCTTAAAGCAAGTAATATATACTATTCTGAGCCTCTGAAAGCCTATCTTCAATGTACGACTTACACACTAGTTTAATAAAAGTAATTGATAAGTTTAATATGAAGATCAATTACAAGAAATAATATTTAGAAGTATACTGTTAATGCAATTATTACATATGTTCTCTGTGAAGGGCTACACTGTTTCAAAATCTTTTAACCAGACAAATACAAAACTTAAGGTACATATAAATTGTCACATCCTCCACAAAGCCTTCCTAGATGCTCTTTCTGGAAATGATCTTTTCTTCAGACAATAAGCTCATCTTTTTAGAGTTAAAGAGACCTCAGATTTCAACTAGTCCAACCTCCTCTTTTTACAGATGAGCAACTGAAGCCTAATGACATTAAGTGAACTGCCTAATTTTATCCTAATGCGTAATTCAGGATTTGAACCCTCGTTGGGGTCAAACCTACATTGCACTTTGGGTCTTGAAATAAAAGTTAAGTACTTATAGTCATCTCAGAGGCATGCTAAATGACAGACAATGGGACAAAGAGAATAAAATGCTAGACTTGGGGGTTCGGAAGATCAGAGTTAAAATTCTGCCTCTGATACAGGCTGAGGGACCATGGAAAGTCCCTGAACACCTCGGAGTCTCAGGCACCTCTCACAATCACAGAATGTGAACATTTTAAGGGAGCTTTTTTGAGTCTTTTGGGCTACAATCTAAAATACAACTCCAGTAGAGAAATCTCCAGTGGAACACACATTACACAGTCTTTCGGCCTCTGAAGACCTCCACGGAGGAGTCAGCTACCACTGCATGAGGCAGCCTATTTCATTCTGGGACAGCTCTAATCCTTAGGAAGCTTTTTCCTGACATTAAGCCTGAATTTACACTTTGCATCTTCTCATCATCCTGGTTGTGCTTTCTGGAGCTAAAAAGAACAAGTCTAATCCCTCTTTCACGGGAGAAATCAATGCTACTTACTACTTATCTACTCAGTTCTCCACTGTTTTAGAAGAAGAAATTCCCACACCCTCAAACGATACTCCCTACTAGTCTGTAAGTTAATTCTCTCCGCATCTTCTACACAGTTCCTTTGGGCAAACCACTTAGTGGTTGTTGAATGCATCAAAGGATAAGAGAATCTTGAGACGAGACAGGAGCTCAAGGTTCACATGCTAATCGCTTCTACAACATGCCTGACAAGAAGCTGTCAAGCCTCTGCATGGATAACACCTACTGATGCGGAACTCAAGACAACATTTAAAAAATTTATTATTTGCTAAGATGAACTTGTCAAAAAACCAACATATGTTTATATCCACACAAAAATAAAAAGGGGAAAAGGTTTGTGTGAAGCCATGGTTCTCTATTACATACTTCAGGATGTTAGTCTCAAATCTGTCCTGTCTGTGATTCCCTTTGAATTTCCTTTTATTTTCTCCCGTACCTTTAAACAGTGCTTTATTAATGCTCCTTGTTTTCTTTTCTTAGTCTTCCCTGTAACTACCCCCTTCCCCCAAATCCCCTCAAATAAAGTTTTAAAAACACTCCATTGTAACAAGTAGGCAGAGTCAAGCAAAACGAATGCACATATTTTCCAGGTCAAAAATGAATGTCTCGTTCAGAACCTGTGTTCCAATCACCTCTGCTAGGCCAGGCCTGGTTTAACCTGGCATGGTCATTCAGATTCAGAATTGTGATGAAATGAGATGCTCATGGCATAACTCTCAGTTAAGAAGGGGAAGTTTAGCCACAGCTAAATATTTAGGAATAACATTAGGTCAGTTGAATGTTGGTCATGTTGGTGCAACACTCAATGTTGAGGGAGAGCAACTGCTGACTCCTTATAGGCTGGCCTTTTGTACTTGGGCCAGCCAGGAGCTAGGTCAAATACCTGCTACTTAATCCCCTGAACCAATTAAGTTCCAAGAATATCTTTTAAATACCTAGCTTATATGCCAGATATTGCTCCTCTACTACATCATACCCTTTGGTGGCAAGGCCCAAAGGTCTGGAGGACCTTCTACATTCAAGTGCCTTTGCAGCAGTAACTGACAGTCCTAATTTCAAGGGACATGAAAAGCACAAAATAAGCAACCCCAAAGGTAGAAAATAAGAAATAAAACAGAAACACGGAAAAACAAATGATGGAGAAACAATGATGTGGTACAGTGGATAGAGCACTGGGCCTGGAAGAACTGAGGTCAAAATCTGCCTCAGACACCCAACTCTAGCTGTGTGACCGTGGGCAAGTCACTTGACCCCAATTGCCCTGCCACCCCCCAAAAAAGAGGTTAAATGTCTGAGGTCAAATTTGAACTCAGGTCCTCCTGACTCCAGGGCCAGTGTTCTACTCACTGCGCCACCTAGCTGCCCTGACTTAGCCTTTTTCAAATGGAGGTGACAGTTGCACCTAACTCACAGTGTTGTTTTAAGGATCAAATGAAATAACACGCATACAGCATTTTGCAAACCTTAGAGTAGCACATCCATGCTACGGTTTTTTATTGTTATAATTATACAGTCCTCTGAGGGAGTGACAAGATGAGGCAAACAGTGAAGACCAGAAATCAAAGGCTCCTCTTCTACCCTTGAAGACTTGAGTCCTTGATCGGCTCCATGGGGTGGATAAGGACACATTTCTGCAGTTCCCAGAGGGTCTCCTGATATAAAAGGCTAAACATAAATGGATACATTCCTAGGAACATTAGGGCTCTGGTGAAGGTGATGATAACCTGTCACAGCCTCTGCTCCTTATCATGGGCCAAATCATCTGCAGTAAGTTAGCTAAGAAGTCATTAGCCTCTCCAGTGCCAGGGTTAACCCTGAAAATCATGTACAACTCTATTCCTCAGCCCGCCAGCTGGGAGCCTCCCATGGCCAGGGGAAGTGAATATTAAATCTTTGACCTTTTACAGGCCTCTAATAACCCTCACTGTTTATTTCACAAGGAATTGGTAAACACTTTTATCTTCCTCCTGTCACCAGAAAGTAAACAACCTCCCAAAACCATGCCCAGTATTCTATGTCCTTCCTGGGATAGACATAGACTATACTGGCAACAATAAAGCACAGCCCGTCAATTCCAGATTACAGTGAGCATTAGACTGCTGCTATGGCCCACTTCTACTGCCTGCTACTACTGAGAAGTATGACGCTGACCATGCCATCCACGGCCCAGTGAGGTCCATGATGTTGCCCATAGCCTCTGCTGCCTGTTCTTCTGCTTCCGTTATCGGGTCTAGAAATGTCTCCCCTTTGCCAAACCCAAATGTTGCCAAAGGCGCAGTCCCTGGTCCCTGGTGCAAGGCTGAGCAAAGTCTTCCTATGCTGAAGCTGAGAAATGCTACCCACTTCACCCACCATGTCAGAACCTGAGAACTGTCCTGTGCTAGGCCATCTCCTGCATCCAGTGTGTAAATTTGATGGCTCTGTGCCAGAAGGGAGCATTATGCTGGGCTGAGCCCTGGTTTGGCTGCTGTCACTGCTAGGCCCGAGCTCTGATCCTCTCTGTTGGGCCTGATCTCTGTCATCCCATATCTGGCCGAGTTTTGCTTTGGTCTCCTCTACCTCCACTGGGACTCACTGCAAGGATCAAGCTTCATCCTAGTCAAGATAGAACCTAATGCAGAGAACCCTACCAGAATTGTGGGTAGATTCTTTGACTCATCCTGGTCAAGTTGTTCCTGGAATTAATAGAATATATTCAATTGTTTTAACTCATTATTGATACCTTTCTATTTCAGTCTGCCCTTTGGTTCAAATAGATTTAAACATTTTCTATTTATAGTTTCTTGAAATATGGTATGCAGGGTCGTCATTTCATGGTTTTCAGGGTGTCTAATGATTCTTACCTTATCTCTCCTTGACCTGTTTTCCACATCAGTTGTTTTTGATAGTAGAGACTTTCTACTTTTTCCTAATTTTAAACCTTTTGATTTTGCTAGTAGGTGCTTGATGTTTACTGCCCAATTGTTATATTTCCTGTCTCATTGTCTGCTTCATTAAAATTTTCAGAGAGTCTATTTGCTAGAAGTTTTATACCTTCTTTCTAAGCTATTTATTCTACTTCCAATTCTTACCTCCAGAACTCTTGCTTCACTTATAATTTCATTTTTATGTCTTCATTTCTTCCAGGTACTTTTGTGGACTTTATGGACAAGCCCCCTTTTCCCTCCAAGACTCTACTTACAGTTGTTATGAAGTTACTCTCTTCCTCTGGGTTTACTTCTTGGTTGTCTTTTGGCCCACAATAATTCTTCATAGTGTTTGCTGTCTTCTGTTTACTCATATATCCCTAGCCTCGGTTTCTGATTTGGGGACTTTGTGCCTCCTCATGAACTCCTGGATTGTGGTTAGGCCCTATTTGGTTCTGGCCTTGTTTTCCTCGGCTCCTGTTATATTTGACCTCTCCTGGTGTGTCTGTGCTTAGGTCCAGCAGGTTCCTCTCCTCTCCCACCCCTACAGATCATCCCAGGTCAGGTATGCAGGGGGTGGTATGCAGGGGCATCTGAAGCATCTCCAGTTGAGTACTAGAGACTGCTGGTCCCCTTGGGGCATCCAAATGAGAAAGATGTCAGCTCTCCAGTTTCTACAAGTTGTGATAGTTCTGTATTCCAGAGCCGACTAGAAGAAAACTTCCATGTGACAACCTTCGAAACACTTGAAGAAAATAATAATCTCCCCTCCCCCGCCCCCACCAAGTATTCTCTAGGCTAAACACCCAGTTAGTTCTTTCAATTGATTCTTACATGGCATGGTCTCTAGTCTCTTCTTCATTCGGGTTGCTCCCTCTCCAGTTGAGTCTGTGATTAGCTAAAATGTGTAATATAGAGCTGAACACAATAATCCAAATATGGTCCAACAAAAGGGAAGCACCATAGGACTATTACTTCCTTTATTACAGACACTCTCACTCAATTAATGTAGCCGAAGACTCTCCTTTTTGGCTACCTGCAATCCACTAACACAGCGAACAAGCAACCTCAACTTTTGAAGGAGTAGAATATGAGGTCGTCAAGGGTAGGGACTATTTCTGGTTTTTGTCTTGTATCCTTCGAGGCTAACTTAATTTCTGGCATAGACTGGCACTTCATATTTGTTGAACTGAATTGAAGTTGAATGCCCAAACCTTTCTTGTGTGTGGACAGTTGGTTCTTTAAACCCAAGTGTAAACCTTTCTATTTATCGATACAAACTTTCCTTGATGAGATTCAGCTCACATTTTACCTTAACAAGATTCTGGTAATGCAGCAGTCTAAGCAACTGCTCCTCAGCTTCATATTCTGGGCGAATTTGTGAAGCATGGCATCAATCTATGCCTTCACAGAGGGAAAATGACTTTCTGGGAGCCTCTGGTCTAACATCTACACATCCGACTTCCGATCATGCAGTCTCTGCTCAGAGAGACACTTCCAATCAACATAAATTCCACTTGGACGGCTTTAATTCTGAGGAAATTTTCCCTTCCGTCGGTCCTTCTACCATAGGCACTTTAATCTTCCCAGTTCTGTTCTCCAGAACCAATTCAAGTGTAATTCCACTTCCACATGACAACTCTTAACCAATCTAAAAAACAGCTTTTTTATGTCCCTGAATCCTCAGGGATAATCTCTCTAGTTCCTTCACTGATCCACCCAGGCTAAGAATTCCAGGTCCTTAACTATCCTGTGGATATTTTTCTTCTCATGTTGTGCCCTGTGGTCCTTTCCCCACTCCATTTTCAATTTCAAACCCTCTGGATCATATTCACACTCCAAACCAATATATCTTACCAGCTCTGACCATAATTGCTGTATGAACAAGTGAATAAAATCAATTAAGCCATTCTTTAACCTTTCCCACTATAGGTTAGAATGGCACTGACCTATAGTTGGCTCAAATTTGAAGGAACAAATCTTTTCAATTCTGAATTTTAAATGCCAATCAAAACATATTGAATAGCATCACAGGATCACAGATTTAAAGCTAAAAAGTGATCTTAAAGGACAGGTTAGTCGAACAATCTTATTTTAAAAGCTCCCAGAGAAGTCAAAGAACTTGCCCACTATCACACATCTAGTCAGTATCAGTGCCAGGTTTGTAAGACATTCTCTCTTTCAGATTCAGATGTCTTTTAAATTTTCAACTAAAATGCTGGAAATAATCTTGAAAATACTGTATATATATATGTATTTTATTCAGACCAAACTTTAAAAGAATTTAATAAAGTCTCAAAGCACAAACTTAAACGAAATTCTATTATAAAACAAAGAAAAACCAAGCAGTCAAGGTTATTTTTAAAAAATATGTATCCCAGAAAAACTTAAAATAAGTCTCTAACCACCCTACATAAGGTATAACATAAGAAGCCGTTCATTTTGTCTTTAACTGTCATTCCAGATCCAGCACAGGTCCAACCTCCTGACATCCCTAGGAAGATTTTTACCTTCCTTGTCTTTTTAAATAGCTTCTTCAAATCCCCTGACCTAGCAATATGATTATCGGTATACATGTGGTACTTTCCCTATCAGACTCAAATTTCCTTAAGGTAAGGAATGAAGCCCAAAATCTAATACAGCAGGATTCAGGTTATAGGAACTTCAAATTTCTTAAAACTCAAGAAAAATTAAGATTGAGAAAGTACTGAGACATTATCAAAAGGGGCCTTCAATAAATCAGTAAGGCATTTTTAAAACAATCATTTAAATTTTACTTAAGTTTCTTTTTTAAAAATGTGTCCAAAATGACATCTGAGATACTTATTGGTGCCAGAAAATAAGTATCCTTATTAATTCTTTTGAACACTCACAATAAAGCTCAGGGTCAATTCAAACTCAAAACTGTAAAATATAAACACAGGAAATACCAATCAAAAACACGTGAGAAAGCAAAACAAAGTCTAGGGTCAATTTTCTCTGAGAGTGTTTTCAAGTTTGGCACACACCTCTTCTCTCTACATTAGAGTTAATTTTAAAGGGTAATTATAACGTAAAGATCTATCATAAACTACATTGGTTGGGAACAGGTTCAGATATTAAAATATATATACATATATTTAATTACCTGCTAAAAGTTTCCCCTGTAGATAACATGTATAAAATGTCAGGAATCACCTATGAACAGAATCCAACATTAAGACCTTCTTAAGCAGTACTTAACACAATTTTTAAAATTAAAAATCCCAAGTCCAAAAGAAAAAGAAGGAAAAAAAAAGGGGGGGTCACTTACAAATGTGGCTAGTTGCACTTATTTTTCCAAAGCACTTTCATACAGATGATGTCATTTGATTTCTACAATAACCTACAGGTAAGCAATTCTTATTTTACAGATAAGATAACAGGTTCTCAGATGTTAATGTGACTTGCCCAAAGTCAAACAAAATACCTCGAGCTAGGTAGGGCACAAAGTGAGGCTAGTCCCACACTCTGGGCACAACTGTAGATTATCTAAGGCTTTCCTAAGCACCTCAGCAAAAGCCAACATGGATTGCCCCACAGGGCTCAATCTTCTGCCCTCTTCTCTTCTCCTTCAATAATGGTTGGTGATCTCCTCAGATCCCACAGATTTAGTTACCATCATTCTTAAATCCACTTATCCAGCCCTAACTTCTCTGTGGCCATCTCTAACAGATATATTAAAATAAAAAAAAATACAAAACTGAAGCCCCTCTCCTCCCCTAAACCCTTCCCCCTTCCAAATTCCCTATTACTACTGAAAGCGCCTCCATCCTCCTAGTCCCCCGGGGATCATCGTTGAGTCCTCACTATCTCTCACCCCTCCCCCATATCTATTCTGTTGCCAAGTCCTGTCAATTCTAGCTTCCTAACTTTTCTCACATATGCCCCCTCATCTCTTCTCAGACACTGTCACCACCGTGGCATAGGCCCTGGTCACCTCACACCTGACTACAGGGGCCTGCCTGCCGCAAGTCTGTCTAATCTAATCCATCGGGCATTCAGTAGCCAAAGTGACTTTCCTAAAGCACAGATCTGACCATGTCACCCTTCTCCTCAATAAACTACAGTGCCTGCCTATCATCTCCAGGATCAAATACAACATCCTCCACTTGGCATTCAAGGCCCTTCATAACCTGTTCCCCTCCCTACGTTTGTAACTTCCTTCCTTCTTGTCCTCTTCACTCCAATGACACTGGCTTTCTCGAGATCCTGTGAACAAGGCACTGTGTCTCTGGCGTCCCTGCTCACCTCCACCTCCTGGCTTCCTTCACAACCCTCAAGTCCTAGATTGTACAGAGAGCCTTTCCTAATTCCTCTTATGCTCTAGCCTTTCTTCTGTTGATTTGTTCCCCATGTACGCTGTGTGTATTTGTTTGCCTGCTGTCTTTCAGCTCCTTGGGGCTTAGCAAAGCCTGGCACATAGAGGCATTTAACTCTTACTAGCCCATCACACAGTCTGGGGCTGCTACCTTGGTCATCATCTTGGCCCTCAATGCCTCTGTACAGAGATGATGATTCTCCCTGCGATTCGCTCGTGGTGCTCAGAACTTGACTTGGAAGGAGATCTTCAGACCACTAACGATGGCCCGGCGCTCAAGCAATCGCACACCACAGAGCACAGGTTATTTTGAAATCGTGAAACACGTTAAGTACAAGTCATTTGAGAATCTCTAGCAAGTTATCACTTCATTTTTTTCCTTACATTTTTCACTTCTGCAAAAATTTTTTTCAATTATTAAACATTTATTTCCTCTCCCTCCCTTAAGGGGGAAAAAATATAAAACAAAACCCAGAGCTCTTGCAATGAACATACACAGCCAAGCCAAAAAAAGTCTCGACTTCAGCATTTTAGCAGCAAGAGTCAGGTCTCTCTCAAATGTCTCTTCTGAGAGGCGAAAGAAATCTCCTAGGAACAAAGGCATCTTCCTTTAGGGAATCTGCTCAAGACTGGAGGTTTATACTAACACATGGACAGCTCTGGTTCCATGGATATGCTTGGGGTTAGAGGTGTAGAAAGCCACTCTTCTTCAGTTTACTAGGTCTGACAGAGTCTTCCCTTCACATCCCAACAAGGAGAGCTGCTTTTAAAACGCAGTGTCCAACATGAGGTGTTTTGTGGGTTCTGAGAATGGACCTACCCAGGTAAAACTGTAGAAGATGTGGAAGGTTCTACCACTCCAGAATATAAAAATTGGGAAGCATTTTTGTACTGTCTTCCCTCTTGAACAGATATATTTCAAGAAGTTCATAAGGAATTATGAATCCTAACTATAATTTCAGATTGAATAGATGGTTTAGTGGTTTTTTTAAATTCTCTTCTTGCCAAACAGAATAATATAGCAACCATAGGTAATACCTTTTAGAATATGAACTCATTTGTAAAGGATGTTGGTGAAGACTACAAAGTAATATTGCTTCATAAATCAAGAAGTAAATCAAAGAAAAAACAAGTATGCATAAAGGTTGGCAAGATTTCTAATCAAATCCTATCATGCTGAAAGCATCTAAGTATGAAACCAAGAAAACAACAAATACCTAAAACATGGAAACAATCTTTAATATATTTCTACAGAAGCTACTGCTCAACAGAACTCCATGGTGGAGAAATGTTATTAGTCTACAATAACTTTCACATAGGTATACAACATTAATCTCTCTAATGTTCACTAGGCTTTCTTTTAACCTTTTTACATAGCAGAAAATTGTGTTGCCTGGATTTCATGTTATTTTCAAGGGATTCTATTCTGTTGTGATAATAGTGAGCATGTATAGTAAGAAAATAAAAGGACTACATACATTAGTTCTTAACGTTCTGTAGCTATTAAGAAGGGGTCTCTGTTACTGTGGCTATTAGTTAGCAGATTTTAGTTTTTCATTAAAACAAAATGCCCTTACTAATGAAGGTGGGTGTGTATATAACTGTAAAATAATAAATAAATAAATGATAATTGTTTTTAGACAAGAAAGGTTTATCTCTAATCTGGTAACATTTCTCTATCATTGTGGTGCATATATTCAGCAGAACAGCAAGGGTCTAAGTTGAAAAAAGAAAACCTACCTTTCTAGAGATTAAATAAGAAATCACAACAACAACTGGAAGCAGTAATGTCTTTGTGTACCTCAGTGGAGTCTGAAATACAACCAATAATTTTAGAAAGTCTATGAATTTGGTTTTATTTCATATAGAGAAATAGTTGTATTTTTTTTCATTAATGAGTACCACAATAACAATTCCTGTAAGAAAAAAGGCCATGCCACATAAGGATTAGACATTTCATTTCTCCTTGGATATAACGCAGTAATTTAACTAGTCCAACTATTATAAAAGAACTTAACTTTATCACTAAGAATGTCAAAAATATTCAATCAAACCTAATGTTAGGATTTTGCTCAGCTTTTCCACTATTTTGATCTTATCCTTTATTATTTGAAACACTATTTAATTTCTCTGTCTGATATCACTAATCAATGTGTCACCTGTGATATTCTTTGTTGTCATTAATACTCAATAAATCTTGGGTTAAAATGTTGGAATCAACTAGGAGGTAATGGGTTGGGTTGGCAGTCACAGAAGAGTGTAGGGAACTCCCTAAGGTAACGAAATTATAGAACCTTCAGCTATAACAGTAAACAGCAACTACTGAAAAAAAAATCATGGCTAAATACTTAATACTTGTTATTCTGATACATAATGAAATACAGTAAAAAAAATTTGTCCTACTAAATTAAGAAACCTGGGTTCTTGTTCAGGTTTTATCACGTACCTTAAAGCCAATTGGTTATTGGTCTGGGCTTTAGTTTCCTCAGTTGTAAAATGTCAATACACTCCAGGAGGGCAAAGAGCCTATATTATTTCCACCTTGCATCTCATCTAATGCCCAAATACTATTTCTAAAATTGGTACTTGAGAAATTAGTACATGTTTGTGGGTGAAGATGACCTACAGGCTACCTCTTAAACTCTGTAATTTCATGATTCTAAGATACAACATCTGCTTAATAACACACTTAAGAGGGAGAGGGAAAGGAAGAGAAAGAGAAATTCAGATATATAAGAACAAAAATTATCAATAAACACGTACTAAAAAATAAAAACAAAACATAAAACACTCAAATGAGCTTTATTATAAGATCAGCAATAGCTATTAAAGTACAGAATCATATTCGAACTGAGTTTTATTATTCATCATAAGAAGCTGACAACATATCTTCTTGGAAATACCTTGTTATCACTTTGCTGGAATTCCAACACATAAGATTTGAAACCAAATTGAATTTCTTTTAAAAATATTCTTTAGTTGTCATTTTTCCTTTCTAATTAGACCTAATTCCTGAGAGCGTTTTTCTTCCCAATGAGTAAAAATGCATATGGTTACTAAGCCAAGTATCACAAAGCTACACAGACTTGAGGATCTGTGATCAAAGAATAACAGTAATGCCAGTGATCCCTCTAACCAAGGTAAAATAGGGAAAAAAAATTCTTACCTCCTTTTCCATAAAGTCAAATTCAGGAGCACAGGTATACATTAAAGTGTCAAAATCTGTGTATCTTAAAATTCTGGCAGTTATGAGGTCACTAAGTTGAATCTGGCATGAAATTGAGTAAAATACAACCACCAATCAATAAACATTTATTAAGTGCTTACTATGTGCCAGGGACTGTGTTGAGCACTGGGGATATAAAAGGAGGCAAAAGACAGTCTCTTCCCTCAAGGAGCTTACAATTTAATGGGGAAAACTACAAGCAAACAAGTATGTACCACAAATCAAACTATACACAGGGTGAATAGGAAATAATTAACAAAGCAAATTCCACTAGGTCTGAGAGGGGTTGGGGAAGGCTTCCAGTAAAGGAAGATATTTTAGTTGGGATTGAAAGGAAGGTCAGGAGGATCAGCAGGTGGAGAGAAGGGAGAGCTCTCCAGGCATTCTGGACAGCTGAGGAGAATGCCTGGAGAAGAGATGGAGCATCTTGTTCATGGAACAGCCAACAGGCGGGTGTCACTACATAGAAGAGGAAGTATTAGGAAGTAAGAACCCTGGAAAGCTGGAAGGGGACTAGGTTATGAAAGGCTCTGAACACTAAGCCAAGGATTTTGTATTTGATCCTGGTGGCAACAGGGAGCCACTAGAATTTACTGAGATGGGGTAACATAGTTGGACCTTCATTTTAGGAAAACACTTGAGTGGTTGAATGAAGGACGGATTAGAGAGAGGAGGCAGAAGCACCAGAGGCTACTGCAACAGTCCAGATGTGGGGTGATAAGGGCTTATACTAGAGTGGGGGCAGTGTCAGAGGAGGGAAGAAATATTGGAGAAGCAACCATGAAAGAATGCCGATCAAGCCTTCTTGTATATTAACTAGAAGAGAGCACTTACATGATCTGAAACAGCGAAGAGTTGAGATAATGTCACTTTCAATATGATTGTTCCACTCCACCAAAGAAAACACTGAATCAGCTACAAAATAAAAGATCAAAGTCAGGTACTAAAAATTACCCATATCAAATAACCTAATATATCATTCTTACGACAAATGAAAAGTACAGACACTCCAAATGCATGCAAAGGAGATTTCTAGGTGTGATAAACTGGAAAGTCTTTTCTTAAGGATCTGAATTGCAAAAGTAGGCCACCGCTAGAAGCACTAAAAAGAAATATATTCTAACCCAACAAACTTAAAAAGAAAAATCATACCAGAAATCTTGGTTATGTAAATATTGAGGGAATTGGGGTTCTTTTTCCTAGATATAATACTATTTTCTTTAGTGAAAATCCTGACTTTTTTAAGGATTGATATTTACATATAAAAGAATTCTCTCTAGACAGAGTCATGACCTATAATTAAATCTTCCCTGTCAACAATCACCTCAGATACTATTTACCAGCTCATCTGTCTTTCCAACAAACACATGAGTAAAAATAAAAAGAAAGATTGTACAAGTATAAATTATTTCCTATTCATCTAACAGAAAGGGAACTGGGATGGGAACTTAAAGTCCTGAATTCTAGCTTAATCAAATTACAGTGTGACTTTGGATTAATCATTTATACTATGTCTTAATGATACAAGAAAATATGAGATAAAAGAAATTAAAACACTTCTATTCTTTTTGAATGGCTATATCTAGTAACATTCCAATTACCCTAAAATCAGTCTTTCAGCAATCTCAATCCCTGACACTGAGTTCTGATTTTGGAAATGAGTGAAAAAGTTTTGTTAAGTAATGAAGATAATTTTTTATTTAAAAAAAGAATCCTATCCGCCTCTACTCTGGAGTAGAATTCATTAGGCCTTTACTCAATCTTACTGACTTAACAGACAATTTTAATGACATTAAATTACTTGGCGTCCTAGTCCATAAAGATAAAGTTAACAAAGTAGGAGAGTGTTACGGGCCCTCCTCGGACTTCCACACCCAGGGGCCTGCTGAGATAAACTCAGGGCTCTGAGATATGGGTGGAGCCACGAGGAGGGGTCTCGACTTTGTTGCCTCCCTAGCAATTCCAGGTCTTTGCCCAGACCTGCTTGAGCGCATGGAACTTCCAGTTCTTTGCCTGGACTGCCTGACCGCAGGGAGCTTTGGGTTAGCAAGGGAAGAGAAAGGGAGGAGAGTAGGCGGAGTTGGGGCAGTCCTAGTACCCAGGTGTCTTGATTTTACCTGTTCTTTCACCCACGTAACCAAAGAATGTACCTACATCACTAAAGATATAAAACTTTGCTGCTACCCTGAATAAACTGGAGTCATTCACCACCTTTTGGCTCCCACCCCATACATTGTCCAGGAGATCAGGCCCTTTGCTAGGCAAAGGCCTGGGTGTGGGGGGCTAACACAGACCCCCATGATTTGGTTGCGAGGCCGGGGACACGCAACAAGTGGCGCCCAATGTGGGGCAATTACATGGCCGAGCCACACCGTGTGCACCCATGATACCCAAGGTGCCTCCTTCTGGGAGCAGGAAGGAGACGAGCAGGAGGGACTACGCCCACGCACAGCCTTGGGCCAGGTTCAAAATTCTCAGCGAGAAACACTTCATCTTCTCGTCTCCGTGGCAACAACCCAGTTTTCAATGCTGGTGAGGTAAGGAGATCTCCTTATCATGGGGCAGTATGCCTCCTTCACAGACTCTAAGGACTTAAGAGACATTCCATAGAATGCTTCACAAGCTGAGCAAGAAGCAAGGATGCATGATTCATTTGAGAAAAGTTAGGGGCATCACACCACAGCAGCAGCTGCAGCAAACACGATATACACTGAACTTCCTCAAAACAAAAGTTTTATGGACAGATGGGGCTGCTGGAATAGAGCAAGTGAAGGAACTTGCAAACTTGGCAGACTTAAAGGACAAGATACCAGAAAACTTAGACTATGATCCGGAGGAAAGAATGAAGTCTCCTTCAGCCCCTCCCCCAACTCCTCAATATAAATTCAATCCGTGCATTTGGGAACATAAAATACATTATACGAAAGCTCGGAAGAAGCTAGTAAGGGAAAAATATCTCCTAAACAACTGGAAGAGACCAACGGGGGATTTGCCCCAGATTATCTTAAAAGCAGGGTCTCCACGACCCCAATAAAGCATGGCACCTGGCCTCTGTTACATCAGAGGGCCAAGTACTTTGTATATAGGATTCAAAAAATCCCTTCTGTGTTCTGTGTCTCTGTGTGAGTGTGTAATCTGACACCCTGTAATCTCCCTTATCTCTTTCTCTCCCTCCCTGACTCCAGGCTCCTCGGAGGAGCATGAGGGCCAGGGAGAGAGAAAGAGAGAAAAATGTAGTTTTGGAAAACTGCTGGAAAATAATGCTCTTTCTTTTTCACTTCATTTCTTCAAATGTGGCCAGTTTGAAGGATCTGAAGAGAGAAAAGAAAGAAAGTGGGAACTTTTCCCTTAAATTTAAGTGAAAATGTGTTCTAATTTGGCTTAAGATAAAGTCAGAATTTCTCATACCATTTGGCACTAAGGCAAATTTGGAAAATGCGTGAATCTCTAATAAAGAGACACTCTGAGTCTTCCAGTACAAGGAGAGGGGACAAGGTACCACTGGATTCTCTTTTTTCCAGAGTCCTACTCACCTTTGACTGGCAAGTTCAAAATTCTCACTTCCAAAAAAGTTTTAAGCTGTTGCTCATTGTAATCTTTAAGTTTTAAGGTGAAAAGTAAGCCAGCTGGGGAAAGGAAAAGCTGGGTGAGTATGTAATTTATTGAAATGTTTAAGGTAGTTTGGGAAAGAAAGATTGAAATTGGAGATACAGAGGGTAAAAAGAAAAAAAAAGTTAAGGTAAAAGTTTGGGAAGGAGAGACTTCTTGTATGGAGTAGTTTGGGTGTGGGGGTAGAGGTTGTAGCTGGGTCCACGTGGTTTGGGGTCCATGTGCTCTGGGCCACCCCTCCCCCCACTCCACCTTAGGAGCTGAAACTAAAAGAAACTTGTAACCTGTAGTTAGTGATGAAAGGTTTTATTGTATCTCTGGGTATTTACTATAAGAAGGATTTTGATTTGTATAATCATTAAGTTCTGTCTATGTAAGGTATGACTGTTAAAAATGTTAAATCTTACTGTTGGTCAAGGAAGCTCCCTGCCTGGGAAATTAACATAGGCAGGCTCTTTTGTTCTCTATGGGACTTCCCGGCCCAAGGTAATTTACCTGTGGCTGAGAATTTTATCATGGATAACCCTGAGTTCCTCTTTAACTCACCTTTGTCAGTTCTGCTCAGCAACTGAAAAGGATCCCTCTCTTCTCATGCTGGGGTACACAGAAGGGAGGGGATACTAAAATTGTTTTAGCTTGCTCCTTTTGCTTGAAAGGAAGTGGCTCACCTCTTTCAAATTCCTTAGGCTTTTTGTTAATTCAAACCCTTTTTGTAAAAGCGTAAGAATTAAGAGTCAGGGATTAGAATGCATAAGATGAATCTTGGAGAAAGCAGGGTGCAAATAAAGTTTTTTCTTTTCTTTCATAAATTCATTCATGGCCGGGTAAATATTACTAATAAAGTGTATTTAAGATATTAATGTATTAATATAGGTTATGCATGTATTTATATATTAATGTATTAATATAGAAATACCAGAAGTCACAGGATCAACAATTCCTATACGTGATATCTAGAAATTTTGTAATAACAAAGAATTCAGTTGTTATAATACTTTGAAAATATAGGAGTGTGATTTTCAAGCCTGTATCATCTAAAGCTGTATTTATGTTAATCTGGAGGTTTATGGACTAATTTGTGAATGAATCCAAATGTTTAAAGGTTATTTTGCTTTAAAGAAAATACTTTTTTAAAAAATGCTCTGTAAACTCTTTTTGTATGATTTTCAGAAGGCCTGCTGAATTTCCACCTGTAAGCTAATTGGTTGCACTTTTCTGTGAGTTATCCAAGTTCTGGGTGAGATGATATGATGCTTTTTTATGGCAAATATCTGTAATCAGAATTAAGCCAGTAGTGACAAAAGGGAAGCTATCTGCCAGAATCTGTTACTATTGCGAAAAAAAGTTGGTTTTATGGGGAAAATTGGATACATGCAAATATGTGAAATCTTGTGGTTCTAATCAAATGACTGGTAACATTGGTACTCTTGTATAGCCAAATGAAAGATAATACGGCTTCAATGTAAGTCTCTTTAGGAGAGAGAAGTTGTAGAATATTTCTGTATTAATGGGAAAAGTTAAATGTGGATTTGAATTCATTCCATTATCTAAAACAAAGTTATATGGCTCAATTCTTTCAGATCACGCATAATTAGAGAAGAATAGGAAAATAGAGGAGAAACTGATGCAAATGTGTTAGAGCAGTAACTTATGATCTTAATGGGAAGATTTTATGAACAAGGGAGGAAATGCTTGCAAGCTATTAAGCTTTAAGAATGTTCCTTAGGCAATAGTCACTGATAGTTGGAACTTGCCATTCACAGACTTTATGGGATCATTAACTGACTGTTTTTCTGAGTCTAACTCCAGGTGTGAGTATCAAGGAAGGCTGACCCAAGACGCCAGCAGCCCTGTGAGAGGGCAAAGCATGAGCTGCAGGTATGATTTCTTGGCAGAGTTGAGAGGGCAACTGTTCAGCATGTGCTGAGGTGGGACCATCTTGACCTGATGCCTTAATTGAAACCTGGCAGTCTAAGCCTGACTCAATACAGCTTGCAGTTTGACATGAACTCTGCCTGGAATTGACAGGAAGCTGGGAAAAATAGGGTCCCCTTACTCTGTGTCCCTCCTCTCTTGGTGGCAAATTTCTGTAATCAGAAGATTTTGTAAGCACAGTGAAAATCTATTAATATTAATTATGGAACATCTTAGATTACTATAGGACTGGGAACAGTGTTTTTGTGTAGGTATAAGTTAGATTTTCTCTCAGTAATGGTATGGAGACAATTAGGTCAAGGGCTTGTGAGAATATTATTTTGCTATTTGGTTTATATCAAGCTTGTCTAAAGCTTTGTTACAATTAGTAATGTTAAAAGAAGAATGGCTTGTATATTATCCTGTAAATGCCATCAAAGAAACGTGGCATGACAAAAGTTTATGACATTATATGTACTGTGTTGAAAATTGGTTATTTAATGTATTTATGTATGTACTGGAGTTTCATCCCTCTGGTGGGGAAAATTAATGATGAGTAATGTAAAGTATAAGAATTTGGGTTCTGATGTGAATTTCTTAAACAGAACAATTGGTCAAGGTTCCAATTTTGAATTTGTAAAATGATCAGGGTTATGAGGATTAGAAATGGTAACTTAAAATTCTGCTAAGATTACTCATGTAGGGGAACGGACAGAAAGCTGGTTCCTGCAAGAAGAAGCAGCAGCAGCCTCTGTGCTGGAGATGACTGGAACAAATGCCAAAGACCAGAAGACTGGATGCTCCCTGCTGGACAGCTATTCAGGAAGACTTTCTGAATTTTAAAGGGACAATTGCATCATCATTTTCCTTTTGGGTCTATGTATCTATGTTCACAAATGGGACTGCCCCCTTTGATTTGTCAATGCGTTGATCAATCTTTCCCATGTTTATTTACAAGGGGATAGTTAAAGGAAAAAATTCAGATGTACCTATAGTGGTGAGGTGTCAGCAAAAACAAAAAGGGGAGTACGAGTCATTGAGTGGAATACTGAAGTAGCAGAACAATTATTGCTAGTTTCAAAAAATTATTGGTATTTTCGAAACATTTACCCATTTCCTAATGTATTCTTGACTATTTTCCATACAGTACCTTATGTTCTTTGTTTGGTCATAATAAGTTTTTGTCTACCTTGTGTCCTTAGGATAATGAATGTTACATCAAGCCTTATTTCATAATCAGAACATTACAGCAGAAATTACCCAGGCGTTACAATTGGCCACCGAGGAAGGAGGGGCAGTGCATGAGAACTTACAACCTGACAGCGTTATAGACAATTTTCTGAGTCATAGTAAGACCTTGTTAACCCCCAATTGGCTTAGTCACGTTTTAGAGACTGTGGTCATTGTGGGGGCCTTGCCTTTTTTGTTATGTTGTACTCCTTTGGTGCTGAGTATGTCTCTTGGGGCCCTGTATACAGCCACTGAGTCAGTACCCGTTGACTCTTGGTGCAAAACAAAAAGGTGGAGTTGTTACTGGCCAAGTTAGAGCCCAGCCCTGCCCTCCTCGGACTTCCACGCCCAGGGGCCTGCTGAGATAAACTCAGGGCTCTGAGATATGAGTGGAGCCAGGAGGAGGGGGTCTCGACTTTGTTGCCTCCCTAGCAATTCCAGGTCTTTGCCCGGACCTGCTTGAGCGCATGGAACTTCCGGCTCTCTATCTGGGCTTGCCAGAGCACATGGAACTTCCGGTTCTTTGCCTAGACTGCCTGACCGCAGGGAGCTTTGGGTTAGCGAGGGAAGAGAAGGGGAGGAGAGTAGGCGGAGTTGGGGCAGTCCTAGTACCCAGGTGTCTTGATTTTACCTGTTCTTTCACCCACGTAACCAAAGAATGTACCTACGTCACTAAAGATATAAAACTTTGCTGCTATCCTGAATAAACTGGAGTCATTCACCACCTTTCGGCTCCTGCCCCATACATTGTCCGCGAGATCAGGCCCTTTGCTAGGCAAAGGCCTGGGTGTGGGGGGCTAACACAGATCCCCACGATTTGGTTGCGAGGCCAGGGACTCACAACAGCAGAGCAGGTGGGAGAGTACCCTAGAGGCATGTATATTTAAGAGAGAAGTGACATGTAAGGAAGGGTCTGACATGGAAAGAAGAGAGAGAAAAACTAAAATATAGAGAATGCATAGCAGTAAACAACTCATTGTAGCAACCAGCAGCCTTATATATCTCTGTGACACAAATGCATTACTTTATTACAATCCAATGATGTATGTTCATAGTGACGATCCAAAGTCATCAAGAAAAGGTTAAATTATGTATTTTATATTCTGTTTAATAAGGCAGGGAAGTACATAATACACCTCTATGTAAAAATTGTCATTATTTTTAAGCATGGTCTTCCAAAAACAATTATGGGCAAATATCTTCTGTTCAAGAACTAAATCTCCAATGGTACTGAATAAATAATTTACTATATTTTTACTAAATTAAATTTACAGTGAATAAAACAGTCTCTGATTCTTCTCAAGGTACATTAACTTAGGAAGATCATTACTTAAATAACATAAATGTTATTTATGGCATTTCCATGTGAAAAAAAATCAGGCCATCCCTGACTAGGTAATGAATTTCAATATAACATAAAAAACATTTGAAATTTGTGTTGTATTTATACCTATTAATGGATTCAGTTGCCTAATCTTTGTGATTAAAAACAATAAAATAACAGAATCATAATGTCATAGATTTAGAGCTGGAAAGGACCTCAGAGACCATCAAGTACAGCCTTCTCATTTTACAGATGAAGAAACTGAGTCCCAAGGAGATGAAGAGGCTTGTCTAGGGTCTCACAGGCAGATTTTCTTAACTATAAGAATAGTGCCTTATCCAGTATACTTACTAAACTTATTGGGCTTATCAGATCATCTTTAAAATCAAGGGGTTGAGGTTGATAGGGTCGAAAGTTCTTTGTTCTAATTCTAAAATTCTGAGATTGAAACTCATGTTTCTCTACAACTATGAAGGCATGTCTGTTGAATTGTGGAATATGTTAAAAATTAGTTTTAGAAATATTAATGCCAGAGCTAATTAGCAGAAACAAAGGAGAGGAAGACCAAAAAATGTGTGCAAGGTGAACACGATGTCTATGACCCAAGACAGAAGTAGGACAGAGAAAAAGGCTATTTGAAAAACCAGATACTCTTATACATTAAGACACAGACTTGAGTTTAGGGAGGATTGGAGCACCAGACAGAAATAGGTTAAGTGGTAGAAAAGAAGGCAGAGGATGCTAAGAATTACACTTAAAATATTAACTCCTTGCTTGGTATTATGTTTGTGAGATTTTTGCCTAGTGACCAGTGAGAGAACATATCACTGGAGGATCAGAAGTGTTGCAATATTGTTTTTTTTCTCTATAAAGGAAGTTAGACTAAGTTTAACAAGTTTAATGGAAGATCCTGACTCCCTGGGCACCTTCCTCTCTGGTACAGAAGATTCCTCTCACCAACTACTGAACTCTGAGCCAGGAGGAAAAGCAGGTGCACTTCTGGCCTCACTCCAATTCTGAGTCTGTCTGTCTTTGTCACCATCACTCAGCATCCTTCTTCTTTAGAGGTTCACCACCCCCATCCCGATTACTCTCCACCTCTGGGTTCCGGTCATCACCTGAACTCCAGGTCATTCTTTCATCTTTCTTAAGGGATTCGGTACCTGGCTCAGTCTTCCTCTCCATCCTAACGCATTGATATTCTCTTGAACATTCTTACTTTTCAAAATCCAATAAGCCAAATTTCCACAAACTCAACCTTCACTCTACCTCAGTTAAACATATATTCTTGATTTCTCTACCACCTCCATGATGTCAAATTCTATAATGGGGGTCAATAAAAATTTGAAAGATACAAAATCTTTTAGAACATTTGGTCTGGAAAATTCTCTATCCCTGTTCATAATGCATATAAGCATATATTTCTATTTATGATTTCTATGACTACAACTTTTCTCCAGTCTTGTTTTTACTTACACAGCACCATACCTATGCATCCCTTTCTCCATACTCATACATCCACCATCTGGGCAAGGTCCTCTTCATCTCTTCTCTCAACTATTTCAACAGTCTGCTTAACTAGGCTCCCTGCTTCAGTATCTTCCCACTCTAGTCCTTCCATTCAGCTGTCAATACATATTATCTATTAGACCAAACATAACAGGCCCTTCCTTTCCCATCTTCCTAACTTTCCTCCTACTGTTGAGACCACCACCACTCTCCAAGTTATCCAGGCTGGTACCCTATGTGTCATCCTTGATTCTTCACTCACTCTCTCACTTCCCCCCACCCAAATCCAATTAAGATGGCAAGTCCTGTCAATTTTATCTTCATAAAATCTCATGTATACGTTACCTTCTCTCCTCTGATACTACCACCACCCTGATGGTGGCCCACATTACCTCCCATCTGGACTAACACAGTAATTTTTTAGTTGGTCTCCCAGCTTGATCTTTCCTCATTCCTGTCCATCCTCCAATTGGCCGCTAAAGTGATCTTCCTAAAACTCAGTGACTGTGTCACTGTCCTCTAATCAATAAACTCCAGAGGCTCCCTACTTGGCCCTTCGCAATACAACCTGGCCCCTTCTTAACTTTCCAGCCTTCTCGCACTTTCTCTCCTTGATGTACTCTATGATCCAATGACCCTAAACTTTATCAATCCTCACATGTAGACACTCTCCCTGTGACCTTATCCCTGCATGTCCCCCATGCCTGGAATGATCTCCCTTCTCATTTAGACTTCTTAGCTTCCCCAGCTTCATTCAAACTGTTCCAGTCTTCTGTAAGAGGCTCTTCCTGGTCTCCCCTCTCAGTTATCTGCATGTTGCCTGCACCATTAGACTGGGCGCTCCTTCATGGCAAGGGCAGTCTTTTTCCTTTCTTTGTATCCCCAGTGCTTAGCACAGCAACTAAAACACACTAAGTGTCTAACTGCTGTTTATCCGTTGTTTTTGAAGAGGACCAATGACATCATGGGGAGATATTTAGGTTTGTGCATGAACTAGACAGAAGTGAGGCAGAGCTGCACAAAGTAGTCAGCCTCACTCTCTCTTCCTGAGACATCAAAGTGCAGTGGCAGGACAAAAAGCCAAGAAGACTGGCAATGGCCCAGGATGCAGTGGATGACCTTGGCATCTTCTGTGTCTGACCAAATTCCCCAAGAATTTAATTGTTATTAGGCAGCAACATAGACTTGACAAAAATCTAACTGGGTAGCAATAATAATTTCTATAGTAACATACTTTTTCTGGCTATCAAAGATATATACTAGCAAAGTATGGGTTAAAGCCTGACAAACATTTGGCCATTTTTAGTGGAGCAAAAGGAATATGAGAGACTGGAGTTAAGCTAATATGATAAGGCAGAGTAGAAGGAAGGTGACGTACAAGGAGGCATAATCCAGCACAGCAAATAAAATGAAAATGGAGGAAAGGCAGAACAGAACCCAGAGGATACAGTAAAAACACAAAAAATTGAGTAGAGTACATGAGAGGAAAAAAGTCAATGAGCTACAGAAGACTATTATATGTGTTCAAGAGGAAGAAAAGGGATGAAAAAACTGGAGAATGGAGCAACATGGAGGAAATGTATAGAAAGGAAAAGGAAAGACTTAAAGCAATAAATGGAAAAACTATTTGCAAATATTGCTAATCTCTCCTAGTCATTTTTTTCTTGATAGGTAAGTATGGTACTGGCTAAATAAACTACACTTAAAGAAAAATGATATTTAATTAAAACAGACTTTTTAAAAAAAACTGCCAAAACTTATTAAACCTTACCCAAAAGGTAAATCCAGATGACTGCAATTTTTGGATTTTACTTCTTTTTTTCATGATACCCTTGAGAGAAAGAGAATTACATAAAAGAAAAATGGAAAATGTAATTAGCACCTGGATACACTTTATACTCGGGGCAACTAGATGGCTCAGTGGATAGGATGCCAGGCCTGCAGTCAGGAAGACTCATTTTCCTGAGTGCCTCAGACACTCCCTAACTGTGTAACCCTGGGCAAGTCCCTTAACCCTGTTTGCCTCAGTTCTCCACCTGGAAAATGAGTTGGAGAAGGAAATGGAAAACCACTCCAGTATCTTTGCCAAGGAAACCCCAAATGGGGTCACAGAGAGCTGGACACAAATGAAGAACAAAAACACATTAGACATATTGCAGGGTTTAAAAAGGCATATAACTGTTCTTCACCTCTCTACTATTTATTATCCTCTAGTAACAACTCCTTCAGTTCTACCTTCTTTGGAATACTACACATGACAAGTCTGCTGGGGGAGGGGGAACAAAACTGTATGATCATGAGTTGGGCGCCACTGAGAAGAGCATTTATCTTTTGGGCGCAGTTCCACAACCAGTCAACATTAAATGAAAACCAATCAATTGGCTTCTCTTAGTAGAAAGGCACTCTAAGCCTCCTCCTGGAAGTCCATCAAAGTGAAGTGGCAGAGGAGGCAGTCAGGAGCTCCCCCTCGAAATGCTAAAAAGCAGACGAGAATGAAGAAGGTGCTTTGGCTGGTTCTAGGGATGGCATCTCCTAGGAGACTAGAAGGCAGTGAGCTTCCACACTGTAGCAACAATACTGCTACTAGCAGCTACTGTGGCTGTGTATGACCAATGACACCAGCACACAGGAGGGCTACTAGCACAAGTTCTTTGATAGGGGTTTACAATATCACTTTGATTAAACATACATATATCATTCACTTAGTTCAGGGGAAAAAGTCAGCACCCTGAACTTCAGAGAGAATACAAGCAGAAATTATATAAACAGAGCAAATAACAAAAATCAGTGTCCACAGCAATATGTACATTGTTACCAAGGAGAAGCACCAACATCTAGGCTTTCAAAGCCAGGGGGGCTCCAATGGCTACTACCTAGACTCCCATCTGGCCAAGTCACATGGACTCTCTTCCCATGAGTAAGCCCTCAAGCTAAATGCTGACCTCAGAGTATATATACGCTTCTTCAAGGTCAGAGGGCCTCACAGCCATGCGACTCAAACCCATGTGACCTAGGCCTTCCCATGACTTAAGCAAGTCATCAGACTTCCAATTCAAAGACTTGATTGAAACAAAGGCAAGACTCAAAAGGCACTTGATTATCTTAGTGCTGAGAACCACTCCAAAACAAAACACATCAGAAAGTCTCACCATGCTTGCCATTACAACACCATACCCACGGACCATGTAAAACCCAATGCTATAACCTTAGGTTCACCATTTTTCTCATATCTGTTAGAGAAACCCTTCGCACACTTGAAGTGAAATGATTAACTATCACATCAGAGTGTGTACATCAAAATGTGTGTTTTTATTTGTTTCTTTTTTTTTAATTCAAAAACTTTTTTTTGAGATTTTTTATTTTTAGTTTACAACACTCGGTTCTACATAATTTTGAGTTCCAGATTTTCTTCCCCCTCTCTCCTTCCCTCCCTCCCCAAGACAGCATGGAATCTGACATATCTTCTACATATAACTTCACATTGAACTTATTTACACAATAGTCAATCTGTAAAGAAGAATTATGTCCAATGGAATGAATCATGAGAAAGAAGAAACAGAACCAAAAAAAAAAACCCCAAAAACAAAAGAGAAAAAAAAGAAGGGAAAAAAAAGCGAGCATAAAGTGGGCCTCAATCTGCATTCAGACTCCATAGTTCTTTCTCTGGATGTAGATAGCTCTCTCCATCATGAGTCCTTTGGAGCTGTCTTTGCACCTTGTATCGCTGAGAAGAAGAAAGTCTATCAGGGTTAGTCATCACAGAATCCATCTATCTGTGGTTGCGTATAATGTTCTCCTGGTTCTGCTCTGCTCGCTCAGCCTCATATCCAGGTTATTATGAAGTCCGTATCATCTCCATTTCTTATAGCACAATAGTATTCCATTACCTTCACATACCACAACTTGTTCAGCCACTCCCCAATTGATGGGCATCCCCTTGATTACCAATTCCTTACTACTACAAAAAGAGCCGCTATAAATATTTTTGGTCATATGGGTCCTTTTCCCACTTGTGTGATCTCTTAGGGATACAAGCCTAGAACTGGTATTGCTGGGTCAAAGGGTATGAACATTTTTATAGCCCTTTGGGCTTAGTTCCAAATTGCTCTCCAGAATGGCCAGATCCGTTCACAACTCCACCAGAAATGTAAGAATGTTCCAATTTTCCCACATCCTCTCCAGTATTTATCATTTTCCTGTTTTGTCATTTTAGCCAATCTGACAGGAGAGATGTGGTACCTAAGAGTTGTTTTCATTTGCATTTCTCTAAACAGTAGTGATTGAGCATTTTTTCATATGCCTATAGATATCTTTAATTTCTTCCTCTGAAAACTGCCTGTTCACATCCTTTGACCATTTCTCAATTGGGGAATGACTTGTATTCCTGTAAATTTGGCTCAGCTCCCTGTATATTTTAGAAATAAGGCCTTTATCAGGGACACTGGTTGTAAAGATTTTCTCCCAATTTTCTTCTTCCCTCATAATCTTTGTTGCGTTGGCTTTTCTTTAAATTCAAGTTTCAATGCCATTAATCAAACATATCTGACCCTGCCTTCAGAGCCATTCAAGAATATACATCATTTACGCCATACCTGAAAGGGCTGAAAAGTACATTACGTATAATACGATCATCTTTTTTGATCCTCATAACATTTTAGGAAACACAGGCTATGGCTCTGATCAGACCCATTTTACAGATGATGAAAACTGAGCAAAAGGGGGCTGTGACTTGTTCATAGGACAATCTGGGTCATTGTTAGGGGCAGAATTTCATTCTCAGTTTCCCATGATTCCAAGGCCAGCCCTCTTTCTAATACTCATTTCATTATGACTTTTCATTTTTGACCAAAGACTTCATTAACTAACTTAATCATTCACCTGACTCACTCTCTGAATGGTTTTTTCAAATGGTTGATTTCAAAATTGGAATTCCCAAATATTTTAGGCAATGACAACATCCTTAGAGTAAGTGATACAGGTGACTGACCTGACAACATCTTAAAAAGGTATCTTAATATCTTAATACTGGTAGCTTAATAAGGCAGGTTTTTTAAATCATGCTTTGTCATGGTGAGAAAGGAAATTAACTATTTGGGAAATTCCTGCTTTATTAGTGAAAAAATAAGAATCTGTACTCTCCAGTACATCTCCTAAGCCTGGGTCA
The DNA here is from genome assembly GCF_011100635.1 of Trichosurus vulpecula. Classification (NCBI taxonomy): domain Eukaryota; kingdom Metazoa; phylum Chordata; class Mammalia; order Diprotodontia; family Phalangeridae; genus Trichosurus; species Trichosurus vulpecula. The sequence goes on along the minus strand of NC_050581.1, from coordinate 187,037,973 downwards.
AAAACATTTTCTATTTAACGGGGGAAAAACAATATTAGCTGAACAAATACTTACCCATGTTACTATCAAAGAGGAGGCAAAATAAGATGATAAATATGTGCGATTTCCAAACATTAAAACAAAACAGATTATAATAGAAACCTGAAAAAACAAAAAAAAGATAAAATAGTATTTATTATGTAATATTTTGTCATGCATAAAGAGTATATAGGCAATGTGCCATCTTCTATTACCAAAGAAACTGTTATGGGCAGGGATAAGAATAAGGCACAAATGAAGTTTAAATAAAACTCTAAAGCAATTTCAATGGAAGTGTTTTAGCAATAAGATTAAAGACAATAAGCTATATGCAGTCCATTTATTCTTCATCTATAATTTGGTCAAAAATTAATGAGAAAAAAAATCAACTTCACTACTTTTCACAGAGAGGAATGTAAAAGAAAACTAAGTTATAGACATTAGTTTTCTATCTTATTTGAATAAATCTTCCACTTTCAAGTCTCTTGTCTGTTGTTGAATGAAAATGTATTCAAGTAACTGAAGTTAAAAGTAAAACTTGAAATACCCAGCTTTCTTCCATCTTTTCTTTCAAGAAAGAGATCTTTACACCAAAAGGAAACCAACAAAAATGGTTGCTAGGAATTACAGTCCAAGATAAAGTGATGGATGATTAAGACCACCTAACTCACAGTTCACCTCTTGACTACCATGAATTACACCATGGCCTACTGGCAGAACTTGATGCTCTATCCCTGAATGACAGTGATGATCTCTAAATAATCTGCAAGAACAGAAGAGCCAACAAAAGAGTGGAGTTGACAAATGTCCCCCAAACAGAAAGAAGGTAGATTCCACACACTGGACACCAGTGATCTTGACTCCAGCCAAGGAAAGATGGCCAGTCTGGTTGTTTGTAAATGTTTTAAAGGAAAATGTTAAGTTTATTAAGAACAAGTTATGCCATTTCCAACTCCGACTGTCTCATGTTAGGGTTCAATACCTCAGTAAATAGAGAGCTGGGCCTGGAATCAAGAAGACCTGAGTTCAAATCTGACCTCAGACACTTACCAGCTGGGTAACCCTGGGAAAGCCACTTGTCGGCCAGTTTCCCCAAATGTAAAATGGAAAGAGCATCACCTAATCCACGGGGTTATTATGAAGACAAAAGGACATTTAAAAGTGCTTAGTACAGGGCCTGGAATATAGTAGGTTCTATATGAATTCTTCCTAACTAAATCTATGGAGTTATGTAGGCAGAGTGTATCTTGACTGTGGAAATGTATTAAAGCAAAGTTTACTTATCTTCATGGAAAATGGAGAATTATCTAAATTAAAGTACAATTAGATGGATTCATGAACAGCTGAATGGCAGGATGCAAAATTTTTAAGTCAATCAATTAATGTCAACCAGGTAGAAGGTTTCTATTAGTATACCAAAAGAGTTTGTTCTTGGATTCCGTTCTATTCACAGCATTATTAGTAACTGTGATGATAACACAGAGGCTGCGTTCACTGTTAAATTTGCAGATAAGAAGCTGAAAACACTGGAACCCAGAGTGAGGGGCCAAAAAAAAATCTTAATGGACTAAAACGAAGGGCTTAGTCTAACAAAATAAAAGGTAATAGGAAGGGATAGATGCAATGTTCTACACTTGGATTTAAAAAGTCATCTGCACTAATACAAGACATGGAAGACGTTAGATATGAATTTATAAGAAAAAAACTTAAGAGTTGCAGTAAGTTTAATATGACGTATGATATGGAAGTCAAAAAACTCATACAACTTGAGGCTGCATTAATGAAATATAATGACCAAGGTTAAGAGTGCTCTGTACTAGAATTTAGTCACATTTTGCAAGGGACATTGAAAAGTTGTAACCTTCTTTGAGAAGACCATCTACATTAGGTATCTCCACATGGTCTCCTCTCAACTCTTTTCTTAACTCCACACACCCCTGGTTCTTTCCTCATTATCCAAAGGAAAGCGATCTCTCCCAAGTTAACCACCAAATCCAATCACTTTTTTTCAATCCTCATCGTCCTTTTAGACTGTTCATCACATCACCCTCCTTGCAATTCTCTTCTTTGGGTTTTGTGGGACACCCCTTTCTCCTAGATCTCTTGCTCCCTATCTGATCACTCCTTCTCTACCTCCTTTTGATGGATTTTCATCCAGGTCATGCCCTCCAAATGTAAGTGTCACACAAGGCTCTGTCTTGGGTCCTCCTCTTCTCTCTCTCTGCTACTCCACTTAGTGATTTCATCAGGTTCTATGGATTTAATTAATACACCTGTCCCAATCCCTCAGACTCACAACTTCTCCTCACTCTCTCTCACCCCCTCCATTTCCAAGCTGTTACAAAGGCCTGTTGATTTTGCCTTTATAGCATCTCTCAAATATGCCCTGCTTCTCTCCTCCAACAGCCCCACCCTGGTGCAGGCCCTCATCCCCTCATGCCTGAACTACTGCAATAGCTGCTGAGGGGTCTGCCTGCCTCTGGTCTCTGACCACTCCAGTCCAACCTCCACGCCATGGCCAAAATGATTTTTCTATAGCAATGGTCCAACGCTATCAGTCCCATAAACTCCCATCCTTCTTCACCTCACCCTTTCCTCACATTTTCAGTCTTCTTACACCTTACTCCCTGTCTTATATTCTTTGATCCGGTGATACCAGCCCCTGATGATTCAACAAACAAGATTCTCCATCTCACCATTCCAGGCATTTTCTCTGGCCATCCCCCATGCCTGAAATGCTTTCCTCTTCTCCGCCTCCAGGCCTCCCTGACTTCCTTCAAGTCCCTGCTAAAGTTCCACCTACAAGAAGCCTTTCCCATTTCCCCTGAGTCTAGTCCCTTCTCTCAGTTCATTATTTCCCACGCATGCTGTATATGGCTTGTTGGTACGTATGTGTTCGCTTGTTGTCTTCCACATTAGATTGTGAATCGCTTAAGGGCAGGGACTGTGTTTTGCCTGATGTATCTCAAGCGTGTAGCATGTAAATGCTTCTGACTGTCCAACATGTCCAGAGGAAAGGAAAAAGACAATAAGTGACTAGAAACAGTGTCGTATGAGGAGCCAGTTAAGTAATCAGAGGAATTTGTGATAGCAGTACACAGGACTTGGAGTCTCCCACATGGCCTGGAAATCTACCTAAGACCTCACTAGCTTTGTGCACCCAGGCAAGTCCATTTAAATCTAAATCTCAGTTTGCTTGAGCGGGTTTTGCCTTGGGAATCTCTCAAGTCCCTTATAGCTCTAAAAACCATGTACCCATTTTTAGTTTAAAGAAGAAAACTGTAGGGGGCATATGGTTCATGGTTTTCATATACAGCCACATGAAAAGTAAAGGTCAATGGGATTACCTGGATTCCCAGCAGAATTCTAGAATGTACTGCTGAAAGGAAGATTAGTGAATAACCCATGAAAAGTCCAAGAGGAATAGGAGTTCTGTATGGATGATGACATCTACCAGATAAGTATCTCTCTTTGCAAATGATACTGGGTTGCCTGCATTGAGCTTCAGAGGGCTTTCTAAATCAGATCCATAATCACTTAAAAGATTTTAGCCAAACTTTCCAGACATGAAGAGCCAAACCGATGAAGAATTGCTTTAATAATATCCAAATATGAAGTGTACGTGAACAACACACACACATAGTTCATGTCTTGGACAATGCAAATGGGTCCAGAACTGACCAGGAGCAACAATGTTACTGGACTACCTTCATGGGGAATTCAAACTTCCTTTAATGACCACCAGATTTTCCCTGAAACTAAGGCCCATATTTTTACTTATACCTTTTGTTTTTACATTACCATCATTTTTTAATACATCCCCTTACCCTGCTACAACTAATAAGCTATAAAGGATAAAAGAAATTTAGAAAAATTAACAAGCACATCAATCAAGTCTGATAATATATGCAGTGTTCTATGCTCACAGTCTCCCAACTCTTCTCTGGGATCATGATGGCTAGATGATTCTAACTACACTGCCTTCTGCTTCTTTTTAAAAGATCCCCTCCACTAAAGCACTGGAATTAAAGGCACAGGCAGTTCACTTCACTCTGTACCAGCTTCTCCAAGTCCCCCTGCTCAGCTTCTCTGTACTATGCCTCTTACGCCAGCACAGTGCCTGGCACATGGACTACACACTTAACAAGTACTTCTTCACTGATGGAGTTCTTCCAATTCACTGCATGTTCACAATTACATTTTGTTGTTTACACTCCATAATTTGTTTAGTCATTTCCCAAATGATGAAAAGCAATGGGGATACTGTCTGAAACACAACACCCTCCTTCGAGATCAAGTTGAGCAAAGATATGGTGAGTCAAAGTAGGCTGGAATATACTGCAAAGATTGTAAAGGAGAAGCAGCATGAAAGATATTGCCAAATAAATGTAGGCCTGAAGAAGAACATAGGCTGATAATATGGTAAGAATGGATAGTAAGAGAATTCAAGGAAGGTCACAAAGACCCATAATGTTGTCTTCAACAACAGGGCTTCTCAGACAATGAATTTTATTTCTGATTTGGACAGGGATGTTGGATGGATATGAGTGACCCCTAGAATGGTGGCAAGATAATGAGGCTGAAATCCAAGATGACCTGGGTTCAAGTTCCACTTCTGACACAATCTTGGCTATGTCACCCTTATCAAGTCACCTAGCTTCTCAGTGCTCCCAGGAGCTAAGACTTTAAGTTGAGATACAATGCCAACCTGCATCAGAGGAGGGAGATTCTTCACTGAGTTCACTATAACAATGATTTTAGGACCAGTCCATATCTCAATCCCACTAGACTGGTAGCTCAGAACAATGCTGTAGATATAGTTTACCTAGATTTTAACAAAGAATCACGTTACTCTTCTGGAAAAAAGAGAAAGACATGAGCTCAATGATAGTACACAATTAGTTGGATTCAGAGCTACTGCAATGATCAGACCCACAAACCAGCTCACTATCAATGATCTCATGGCCCCAGAGAAAATAGTAGAGTCCCCCAGGGCTCTTGTGAAGCACCCCTGGGATCCAGGCTAAGCCCTAGGCGGCTTCATATCTTCATCAATGACTTGGGTAAAGGTAAAATACGGCATTTTTATTAAATCTGCAGATGACACAAAGTTAGAAAGTATAGCTAATATCTTGGATGATTCAGGATTCGATGAAATCTCAAAAGGTTAGAGTCTGTCCCACTCTAAGACAAAATCAAATAGGTAAAAATGTAGTCTTGTTCAGAATAACAAATTTCATATGACAACTAGAAAATTAGCTTGTGGTACTCTGAATCTTAGCAATTTTGATATTCTTGCTATAAATTCACTAAGACCACCTAAGGACATTGTAGCTACATGTAAAGATGGCTCACATGTCTTCTTTAGAAAGGCAAAAGAGTTGGTAGAATTTATTTTTTCATAGATTAAAAGGTAACAAGAAAATGTTGTGGGATGTCTGAACATTTCATGTTACAATGTTCATAAGTATTTACAAAAAGACTATGGTATGATAGAGCCTGGGTATCAATATCTATTGCAAAGAAAGAATAGCCATCCTATGAAGAATTTGATAAGACCCTCTAAATTAAACTAATATATGCTTTGACACTCACTGATTTTATTCCAAAGTTAAGGAAGGATGATGATATCAAATTTCAGCAAATGTGGATTAGGAATAAGAAATAAAATATACCAAGGACTTGTTTATGATGTAAAAAGCCTCACATCAGTAAGGCAATACTTTTCCTAAGAAAAGTATCTGAAAGCACCAGATACTGCAAGAACTAATTATAATAAAAATGAAATTAATAGTATTTTTAAAATTTTATAAATATATTTTATTTAAAATTGACAGTATTTTGACAGTCAGACAATGACTTATTATTTGGGAGACAGTAAGGAAACAGTTGTCTGAGTGTAGTCAGACCACCAACTTCCTATTAAAGATGAAGGGATCACAGATTTAGAAACAGATGGTCCTCCAGTCCAACCCTCTCATATAAAAAGAAGTAATGATATAAAAGGGAATAATGAGGCCTGTATGAGTAAAGTGACTTGCCCAGGGTCACACATCTTATCAGTGTCTTAGCAGGGATTTGAACCCAGATCCTACTGTCTCCAAGTTCAGTTCTTTTACCTTCTATTTCACAGTCAAAATTAAATTAAAATGGGAATTGAAAGATAGGCTATGTAGTGGAAACAATTATAACAAGCCATTTAGACAGGTTATTGAAGATAAAAAAGATGGGATATGGATGCAATAAATAACAAAGAAATTGATTACATTAATTTCATTTGGAAATTGGGCCAACAAAAATCAACTGTCACAATGAGGAGATAAAAAGAGCCTAAAAAGAACCTAAGTTAGCAAACATTTGACTTACTTGCCAAGAGGGAGATAGTAGCCATGGGCAGCACCACTTTAGAATATAAATGTTTGTTAAATCTTAAAAGAGAAAAATGGTGGAAAATTAATAGTTATCATTCCATAAAACAAAGAGAAGCAATAAACTGGTAAAACTAGCTTGAGGAAAAGTTTGGCAAGGAGCCCAACTATGGTAATAAGTAAAGGCATATATATAAGGAAGTCAAGAAGGACAACAAAAAACAGAAATAAAGTGGAAAAGATCTGCAAAAAGACTGTCATAACAAATCCTTTCACCACCAAATGACCACACGCTGACTCTAACATCACAGCTTTAGACATCCTTACGGAGACAGATGAAACAGCACCAACAAAAAAGGGCGTAGGGGAAGGAGCAGGACTAGAACAAGTGCACGCAGGAGAAGATGCTGCTGGAGGCAAAACAACCGTTAGGGTGTTGAAGTATCAATTGATTAATGAGTTATCTTGGAAAGGTGGAGAAATGGAAAGATTGAATTCAAAGGCATGGTAAAAAACTACAAATATTATTAATACCAAAGAAAAACCTGACTGAAGAAACTAACTTACATGTCTATTTTCCCAGCTACACACATACACAAAGGGCATCTTTAACAAGGACAGAAGTAGGAGACAGGCAAAATTTTACAAATGACAACAGCAGTGCACATCTTTACCACACATCCAACATTTGAGAGAGACTCAGAGAGTACAAGATCACACTGTATTATTGTTCACATTGTATTTATTGTATTTTGATTTTTTAAAATGGTTTTAATTTGGTGCTAAGAAACTTGACTATCGAGGTGTCTCCCATGCAAAATTAAAATAGACTTGCCTAATAACCCAGTTATCATCGGGCAAGACATAAGGTAAGCAGATGCATTCTTGTCAAAGTGTCTGCCACCATTACAGAAAAGATCTAGTGGTAGGACCATGATGAAGTAGAACTTCCTATAAATGGTGCTTTTTTTGTAGATAATATCATGCTGGTTACATCAATCCCTGGAACTCTCTAATATGATCCGTGACCACTCAAAAGAATTTGGCTTAATCACTCCCACAGGAAAAAAGCAATTTGTTGAAAAAATATCCACTGTCCAGATAAGAAATGCAATTAGATGGCTAACCAAAAGACTGCATTTATCAGTATGTGTTCTTTCTCTATATGATCTTATGAGTGGATAAAGAAAAGGGGGAGGAAGGAGGATGGAAAGGAGGAATAATGTAAACAAACAATGAACTGGATTGAAAATTGAACGGGCAGAAGAGAACAGACTGGACTGTCTTTAAATACCAGAGTTGGCAGCGCATGCTTCTTCTCTGGTGTGCACGGTGTTTTGTTCGTTGTGATGCATAATTAGTATCCAGCTACGGCACTACACATTTCCAAGACTCTGGGTTTCACCCAGATGCTGAAAGAAGGAGCTAAACATTATTCAGGATTAGAAGAAGCCGTATGTAGGAATACACAAGCATGTAAGGAGTTTGCTCGGACTCTCCATACTGCACATGGACCAAATGGAATGAACCAAATGGTTATCAATCATCTGGAGAAGCTGTTTGTGACAAATGATGCAGCTCCTATTTTAGGAGAGCTAAAAGTACAGCATCCCACTACAAAAAAAAATGCTATAATGGCTTCTCAATTTCGCAAGAGAGAAAGGTTGGGGATGGCACAAATGTTGTCATTGTGTTTGCTGGAGCCCTTCTAGAGTCAGATGAAGAGCTCCTGAAAAGTGCCCTGTTTCAGGTTATAGAAGGTTATGAAATAGCTTGCAGAAAAGCCCATGAAATTCTTCCTGATTTGGTACATCATTCTGCAAAATGTCTTAGAGATATTGATGAAGTTATCAGCTCTGCTTCAGACACCCATTATGAGCAAGCGGTATGGAAATGAAGTCCTATTGCCAAAGCTTATTTCCCAGGCATGTGTATCTATTTTTCCTGATTCTGGTCACTTCAGTGTGGATAATATCAGTGTGGATAAAACTGTGGGTTCTGGCATCCATTCCTCTTTAGTACTACATGGTATGGTTTTAAGAAAGAAACTGAAGGTGATGTAACTTCAGTGAAACAAATAAAATAGCGGTGTATTCCTGTCTTTTTGATGACATGATAACTCAAGATAAAGGAACAGTACAGATAAAGAATGCAGAAAAACTAACGAGTTTTAGCAAAGGAGAAGAAAATCTTACGGATTCACAAGTTAAGGCTTTTGCTGATTCTGGTGCAAATCTAACAGTAACAGGTGGCAAAGCTGCAGACACGGCAACAATAGGATCTCCAAGGCTGTGTAGAACTGCTGGTGCTATTGCCCTTCCTGCCCTGACTGAAGAAATGGGCCACTGTGACGGTGCCTGTCAGAGGCTGGGGGCGCACAAACAAGGGGTTGTTTTTAAGCATGAAAAGGAAGACGGCACCGTTTCCACACTAATACTCTGAGGTTCTCCAGATAATCTAGTGGATGACACAGAAAGGGTAGCAGAAAATTCAAGAGTCAAGGCTAATGAAGAGATCTTTAAACTTGATGCGGTATATCAAGAAGGAAACAAAAATGCTCGACTGGATACCGAGGCTGAACTGTTGCAGTAAAGGATATATTGGGAACTGGCATTCTAGACACTTACCTGGAAAAAGACTGAGCTATCAAGACGGCTACTGCTGCTGCAGTCACTGCGTCAGAGTTGACAGATAATCATGGCAAGACCAGATGGGGGCCAAAACCTCCCACAGGAAAAAAGGACTGGGATGATGATCATAATGACTGAATAGGTTAAGTAAACATTTCACATTAAAAGATCCTGTTTGTATTCCAAGATGATAAACAAATACTATCAAATTTTTATAGCAAAAAAATAAGAGTGTCATTAATGATCCTATTCTTCACTCTAAAAGTAAGGAACATCTTTTAATTCTATCAGGATTGTTGTATGACTATCCATCATGAACACTACAGTCTTTAAAAAATTAAAATTGAGAATCACTCAAAGGATAATAGAGAAACCTTACAGAATAGAAATCAGTCAACCAGCATCTGTTTAAAGCATTTAAAGTGTGCTTGCACTAACTTCGGGGGATAGAAAAACAAACAAATAAATGGTATCATCAAAGAAATATAGGATCAAAAAAGAAGATTTGGTCTTAGGAGAGGGGGAGAAAATCATTGAACTTTGCTAACGTCACTGGTAAACTTGTATGTCAAGAGAGAGCAAAGGAAGGAAGACACACAGGATGTATAATTCACGAAGACACAGACAAGAGACACGGAATTGGCAGTCTTATACAGACAGGACAAAATCTAAAGAGATAGAGGGGATATCTAGACTGTTGAGATTATCAGTATTTGAGTAAAGTCTTACCCTTGACTTGAAAAATTAAGTTCTCAAGCTCAAAAACAAGAGAAGCACGATAGTGGAGTAATTTTGCTCACATGAGCTATGGTTTTGATGGCACTTTTCACTATCCAGGAGTCAACGGTGATATGGCAGCCCAAAATGCTAGGCTACATGAAGGCTGTGATAGTTCTGCTGTATTCTGCTCCCCTGATTAGTTTGACAATAGGGAGAAGCAGAAAGGCTTCCTACAGAATGCCAGGGACATAAAGGGCAGAGGTGGGGGGTACAGAGTGTTCCAAGTGTAAGAACAGCCAGGTCAAAGGCTCAAGATAGGAAATGGAGTGTCTGTCCGAGAATCATAAGCATGCTGGTGTACTTGGATCGTACAAGTAGGTGAAGGGGACTTAAGTACAAGACTGTAAATGTAGGAAAAGGCCAGTTTATGAAGAGCTCTAAGCACCAAACATTGAAGTTTGGTCCCACTAGGTGAATGTGACATGTGGTCAGACCAATTTTGGGAAAAGCGCCTTGGCAGTTATGGGGAGGGTAGACTAGAATGGGGAAGAGTCTGTAAGCAAGTTAGGCAATCTTAATATTCCAGCTGAAAAGGTGACTGAAAGCCTGAAATAGGATTGTGACTGTAAACTGAGATAAAGAGTTCTAGTGGGAAGATGTTGAGAAGGCAGGAACAAGATTTGGTAATTAGTTGGAGTGTGAAGTGAGAATAAGGTGTAAAGGAAGACATCAACATTGTTAGCGTGGATGACTGGAAGGATAACAGTGCCCTCAACAGTAATAGGAAAGTTTGGGGCGGAGCGGGGGCGGAGAAATGATTCTGTTTTAGACGTGTTGAGCCTGAGTTACTTCTGAGAAATCCAGTCTAAGATATCAAAGAGGCAGTTGGCAATGGGTGACTATAGCTCAAGTGAAAAATTAGAGCTGGATATCTAAATCTGAGAATCATCTGCAGAAAAATGACACTTGAACCCATGGAATCTGATGAGATCACCAAGCAAGACAATACAGAAGAGAAAAGAAAAAGCCCTAGGATAAAGTCTTGGGAGATGCCTGAAGTTAATGATCAGAGAGATGAGTGGAGAACTGGTAGAGGGCAGTGTCACAAGAAAACAGAGAGGAGTGGTTATGCAGGAAAGAGGTATCAACAGTGTCAAATGCTTCAGAGAGGTCAAAGAAGAATGAGGATTGAGAAAAGGCCATCACATTTAGCAATTAAAACAACACTGCTAACTTCAGAGAGGGCAATTTTAGTTTGAATTATGAGGTTGGAAAACAGATTGCAGAGGGTTTAGAAGAGAGAGAAAAGGAAGTGGAAGCAATGAGTGGAGATGGCTTTCTACACTACAAAGGAGAGAGAGATTTACAAAATAGTTCACAGGGAAATGTAGGATCAAGTGAGATGTTTTTCTTAGGGATAAGTGAGTAGACATTTTTGGGTATCAGAAATGAAGTTAGAAGACAGGGAGAGAAGGAAAATTAAAGGGAGTGGGAAGACAGACCAATTTGCCAGACAAGTTGAGAGGGATTGGAGTCAAGGGTGCATGTAGAGGGTTTGGTCTTGGCAAGAAACAAAGCCACCTCTTCATTTGAGACCAGACTGGAGGAGTAAATAGCAGGGAAAGCTATCTGAGTGATATGAAATGAAGAATAAGGGGAAAGAGCTCTCAGGTAATGCTATCAATGTTTTTGGTGAGCTATAAGGTAAGGTCCTAATCAGAGAGGGCTGAGGAGGGGGTGTCATAGAATGTTTGAGAAGAGATGAGAACACATTAAACAATTGCAAGGAAAAGTGCAGAAGGTAATCTACCAAGGTGGAGAGAATCATTGTCTTGCTCCACTGCAGGTCAAAGTGAGAGTGGCTAATAAATTTTTAGTGTACCCAGTCAGCAGTTTCTTGCTTTCTTTTAGCTCTGTTCAGCAGCACATGAAGAGGAGGAACAAATGGGATGAATGGTGAAAGTAATCCAGAGATGAAGTTTCAAAAGGTATGATGAGTGACAGGACAAAGAGAAGCTGAATTACCAAGGGGTCAAGACATGAAAGAAAAGAAGACAGGACAGACAGTACAAGGTTAATGAACTGAGAAAGAACTAAAGAGTGGAGAGAATGGAGGGAACAGGGAAGATGAAGGGATTATAAAACACAGAGAAAGACGAAATTACAAAAGATTATTATCTTTTGGCACAGAGCTCCGGGCCTGGAGTCAAGAAGACTGAGCTTCCTGAATTCAAATCTGGCCACAGACACTTAACTAGCTGTGTGACCCTGGGCAAGGCACTTCATCCCAAGTTTGCCTCAGTTTCCTCATCTGTAAAATGAGCTGGAAAAGGAAATGGCAAGCCATTCAAGTATCTTTGCCAATAAAACCCCAAATGGGGTCACAAGGAGTAAGACATGACTAAAAATAACTGAATGACAAAAAATGTTACTATGCAAAGTCCAATTACTATGTCTTAATTAGGACTACTTTGGTTAAACTTCTATAATAAAGTATGTGAAGTATTTAGTAAACTTGCATGAAACTATCTGAATTTAATATCAAATTAAATGATAACAAAAAATTACCATGTTCACAAAGATGATCTTCAGCAATTTGTATGGCTCAATATACCCCACAACATACATAGGAAATAATGAGGCCATCTGAAAAAAAGAGAGAAACAATGAAAATGTTGTATAAAATTTAATTATTAGTTTGAGATACTTAACATACTAAAGAAATATTTCTAAGCATATTGGCATTATCTTTTTTATTCTCTTTCAATGACACCTGACAAATGGCTCCCAAAAATCAACGTCTATTTGTAAAACAAGAAACCTCAACTCAACCACAGAGTAACTCAATGTTTCGAAAGCAAAACCAAAAGAATAAAAGTACTCCTCTATTTTGTAAATGTATATTATTTTTTATAAAAGACTGGCTCATAATTCCACATTTTCATCTCCATTAGAAGTTTATTCAGTATAAGCTATCTCAATGTTCAGTTATAAAGGATTTTAATGTGCCAATATTTTGATTTCCTATACTGTAGCATGAAGTGACCAGGGCTTCTCAAAAACTTGGCCACTGATGCCCAGACTCTGGCACGCTCTACCCTGACAAAAAAGCTCACAGCACAGTTCTGGTAACGAAGTATGTGCTCTTTACCAGGTCTGGTCTCATTACATACAGAGAGGCTCGTGAGCAGACTGGCCACTTGGCAATAGATTCTTTGGCCTTGGCCATTCATGAAACAGACATTCCTTAGTCTAATATCAGACCCATTTCTGCCATAACAGTGAGAGTGTGGTGGAAAAGGGGGCCCAAGTTGGTAAGAATCACCTATTTTTAGGCTGTCTATAAACATTAGCTTAGTTGTCGATTCTCTAAACATGAAATCCTTGTCCAGAAAGTGGCCTAGTCCAAACCTCAAGAGAGATATTATTATATTACTTAAAGAGAGGCTACTAAGAAAATACCAGTTACTACTATCTCAAATGCCTATTTTCTTTTAAAAAAACTTTTATGAGAATAATACACATGTATTTTGGAGTTACCTCTGGTAAAGGTTGAAAAACAAGCACAGAATATCAAAAATTAGTAGATTTTACAGTAATACAACTGCCTAAACGGTACACAATACACTATCCCACTGTGTTAACATACGTTGACTAAAAAAAGAATTTTATTCAATGCAGCAAAACACCACCTTAAAGGATCTCCAACAAGGTGTCTCCCAGGAATATATTTAAAATCATGCAAGACTGCTACAAAGATCTGACAACAGAGATAACTTTGTGGAAAATGACCCAATCAAAAAACACTGGAAAACTTCTTAACACAGAAGACATTGGTCGGACTCTTCGAACAAGAGAAACAACATGTACAAAGTATGCCCGTTACACAGATTCTGATATGCAAGATGACGTACAATCCACAAAGCTTGATGGTATATCACAAAATAGATCTTGGACACTGAGGATAAACAATGAATTGACCCCCAGACTGAAGAGAACAAGAGGTGGATTGTATTGCCTTTAGGAAAGGTCTGCAGTGCTTTTAAGGACCCTTTTTCCTCAAACCAAGGCCCAGTATTCTTTTAGTGATGTTATATGGTGATAAGCCAGAGAAAACCAGTCTAGTAAGCATTAAAGTCTCAAGTCATCTAATGAAGTGAGAAGTATATGAGTGGGCTCAAGTAGTCTACAACATATTATCAATAAAGAATAACACAGGAAAAATGTCTGGTCATGGCATGAGAGGAAGCGATCATGGATGAAAATCCCACATGCTCCTCTAAGTATCCACGCAATGTCAAGAGTTAAAGGAAGGCCCTAGCAAGGTCAATAAACCCCCTGGAAAGGAATTAAGAGGGGACATAGATAAGAGTCGGACAGCATGGAAAAAATCATGAATGAACACACCACAGGAAAAATATTCACATCAGTAAGATCACAAATCCACCATTAAAATACCATTATACATATACCTCTATAGATAATCTTTCTATATTAGAAATTCAATTAAACTGTTTCAATTTTTATGTGAACAAAAGACTAATTTTATAACTCAATGTGGTATTTTGTTCAATATTCTTTCATACATAACTTTAGAAAACGCAATTTTCATTTAAACCAACTTCCTAATAATTTAAAAAGTTAGAACTAAGCATTCTTTATACGTTTTTATTTAATTTTTAAAACATTAATTATGTGTTTATGGGTAGCTAGTTTTACAGACCAAGCTAAATAAAACACATGGAAAAGTGAGCAAAGAGGTTAATTGAACAATTCAAGTCGTATTTATTAAGTAACTGTTATGTGTAAGCTACATATGATAGGCAATTGGGATACAAAGATGAAACAAATACAGCCCCTGCCCTAAAGGAGCTTACAACCTAATAACGGGAATAAAAGACAAGTACAAATAAATATAACACAAGTCAGATTATGATACATGCAAAGGAGAGATCTAGACAAAGTACAATGGAAAATTTTAGGATTACTTCCAGTTACATTCCAGACATACAAGGAGTTGTCAAAAAAAAAAGGGCTGCTAATCTTAGGGAAAATGTATCAGATAACACTGCACAAAAAAAAAAAAAAGGTTTTCTCACAATTTCTCTTTCACTCCATCATTAACACTAGATTGAAAAGTGAACTACTGCTCATCAGTCAGTGCACTTGATCCTTCAGCAAGCTAGGATACCCCCCAAGGTCAGAGTTCCTGAAGCCGCTCTGCTCCCCTTTACTCACAAACTAGCTTTTCAGTTGTCCTCACATTTCCCCAGTGGCTGAAGAACATAAGAGAAAACCAGGGCAGGGGATCAGGAAGAAGTTGATGAAAAAACACAAAGGACAAACCATCTATGGGGCAGTCCTACATCTGAAATGTACGACTAACTCATTTTTGTTGTCGGGAGAAAGGGTAATGATTGGAATATAATTAATCAATATCCAGACAGTGGGGTGGCATAGTGAACAGTGTACTCAGAGTGAGGAAGACCTTCATTCAAATGCAGCCTCAGACAGTTACTAGCTGTGACCCTGGGCAAATCATATTAACATCAGAGTAGCTGTAAGGATGAAATGAGATAATATTTATAAAGCACTTGGCAAAACTTAAAGCATTACAGAAGTGCTATTATTTCTTGTATTAGTTATCTCCATGTATTTCACTTTTAAGAGAATAGAATATATACCTAACAATTTCCCAGAAATGAATATACAAAATTGTACGGATTAATGTTTGCTTCGATATTTAATATTTTCACCAATAAGTTAAACAACAGATGTCAACTACACTGATTATGTTTGCTAATACCAGATTGGGCAGAAAAAAGTAGTTATAATTAATATGGTAACTGTGTACACTCTAAAAACATGTGGAGTTAAATATACCAAAATTCCTGGAGTGAACAAAGCTGTACAAATGATAGAGGACAAAGACACTCTATTAAAGACTGCATAAAACCATGCTAGAAAAAATAATCTAGGTGTCCTAAAACATAAAATGGTTCTGGGTTCACACTGCTCATCAATAAATATTTGCCTCTCGAATAAATGAATGAATAAGTATACTAATAAGGATAAACCACAAATTACAAAAGTATTTGACTCAAAGCTTTTGCAGTGACTTCAAAAAGAAATACTAATATTCAAAACAGTCCACTTTCTGAGGCAGTCTAAATCTTTGCAGATATTTTCAATGAGGTAAAATGAATTGGAACTGACTTGGTTAAAGCTCATACTTTCCAGAGGTCAAGTTGAACCAGGGGATAATCTTTGATACTTGTCTCCATGGGGGGCACCTTCCTCCACCAAAGTAGGTCACAAGTGGATCAAATTATTGCATTCTATGCAGCTGTCTTCCATCTCCTTATCGACCATGTGTGTTCTTCAGAGGTTGTACCTCACTCTTGTCATATGTCCTCTTTTCTTTTTTTTTGGTTCTCTCTCTCTCCTGGCTCCCTTCATGTATCTGTCTGAGAAACCTGCAACTTTAATTCTTCAGAAACTGTAACAAAGCACGTAGAACCAAACGACAATAACGCTAGAATATTGTTAACAAGATGGGCCCTTGTTGGAGGGAAAAGCTTGGAGTTATCATTAAAAACAATGTACAAAGCTGTAGTATTTGAATGTAACAAAATACTACTGTGAGATGAGAATAATGAGCAGGCAGATTTCAGAAAAACCTATAAAGATATACATGAACTGATGCTCAGTGAAGTGAGCAAAACCAAAACATCGTACACAGTAACAGCAACTGTGATTGACTCAGCTCTTCTCAGTAATAGAGGGATCCAAGACAATTTCAAAAGACTCATGATGGAAAAAGCTATCCACATTCAGAGAAAGAACTGATAAGAGCCTGAACGCAGACCGAAGCCGACTATTTTTTTTCTCGTGATTTTTCCCTTTTGTTTTGATTCTTCTCTTTCGCAACATGACTAATGCAGAAATATGTTAAATATTATTGTACACGTATAACATATATCAGATTGCATGCCATCTTGGGGAGGGAGCAAAGAGGGAGGAGGAAAACACTGGAACCCAAAACCTTATAAAAGTGATTACTGAAAACTAAAAACAAGTACTTTGAAAATTAGTTGGAGATGAAATAATTTAATCCAAAAGAACTGGTGAGTCAAAGAACTCTTGAAAAAAAAACCAGATAATTTCATCTAAGATGACAACAATAAGACAACAAAGCAAAACTTTTTCAGATGAAAATACTAATATTACTATGTAAAATACTAATGCTAAAATAAAATACTAATAATACTAAAATACTCCTTAGGTGGAAAATTTATTTTTCTAGATTACTTTACCAAAGAAAAATAAATCAATGACCTTCCTAAGAGACAGTCAATACACTTTTTATTAAATACCTAAAATGCACCAGGCACTGTTCAAGTGCTAGGGATACAAAGATGTGACTTACAGAATCACAGTCTAATGGGAAAGATAATATTTAATTAAATTATGTACAAGCAAGACATGATAAATTGGAAATAATCAACATAGAGAAAGCACTAGAATTAAGAGGCACTGGAAAAGGCTTCCTATAGAAAATAAGATTTTAACTGGTACTTCAAAGGAAGCCAGAAGGTGGAGATGAAGAAAGGGAGCATTCCATGGCTTGGGGATAGTCGCTGAAAACGCCTGGAATCAAAGAGATGGAAGTGTCTGTAAGGTGACGTGGCCAGACCCGCACTTTATGGAGCTCCCTCTGACATCTGAGTGGAGAATGCTGTGGCACGGGAAGAGACTTGTGGCAGCAGCATGTCTGACCGCGCTCCCTCATTACTCAAGCCATTCCCTATTACCTCCAGGATTCAATATGAAATCCTGTTTGGCTTTTAAAGACTTCCACAACCTAGCTCCTTCCTACTTTTCCAAGCTCCTTCTCATGCTCAATCCCATGTCCTCTGGGGCCTAGTGACACTGGCCTCCTTCTTGTCCCTTACAGAAGACACTCCCACCTGTCAACTCCTAGCATTTTTGCTGACTGGCTGGTCTCTATCCCTCTACTGCTTCACTTCCTACCTTCCCTGGCTTCCTTCAAGTCTCACCTAAAGTCCAACTTTGTCCAAGAAAGCTTTCCCAATTCCCATTAATGCTGGCATCTTTCCTCTGAACATTCTCTCCAATTTATACCTGCTGGTTCATCGATGTTTGCTGTCTCCCATTAGACCTTAAGGTCTTTGACAAAGGTACTACCTTTTGGCCTTCTTTGAATCCCCAGTGTCTAGTACAGCACCTGGAACATAATAAGCACTTAATAAAGGTTAGTTAACTGAACTGGGTATGCATTTAAAAAACAAAAACAAATCAAAATCCCCTAACTAAAACTCAAATTAGAAATTCAAAAAAATTAAAGAGCTTAACAAAATTGAAAGGAAAATATCTAACTGATTATTAAAAATTGGAGCTAGATTTTTTTGGGAAAAAGCTAATAAAAGGGACAAACAGTCTGACTTAAAAAAAAGATATGGAAACTAAATTGTTAACATCACAAGTAAAATAGGAGAATTCACAACAATTGGAAGAAATAAAAGAAACTATGAGAAAACTATTGTGCCTAAGTATAGGCCAACAAAAATAATTAAGTTTGAAATTAATGTTTATAAAAATATAAAATACTCCAAATTAAGAGAACAATAGATTAAATAATTCTATAGTAGACAAAGAAACTGAATGAGTCATCAATTAATTTCCAAAGGAAAAAGGACTGGCCAGATTTATAAGTGAATCCTATCTAAAATTCAAAATACAGTTCATGTAATATTATGTAAAATGTTAGCAAAAACAGTAAAAGAAGGGATCCTTCATATGGCCTTGATACCCAAACCAAAAAGTAATAGCAGAAAACAAAATAACAACTACAGGTCATTATCCATAAGGAATACTGAAACGAAAAACTAAATATCAAAAAGAAGATAAAAACAAACTATTAAAAAAGATTATATAGTATGGCAAGTTCAACAATCACTATGAATGCATTTCACTATAAGAATTATAAATATAATGTTGAAAAAGCATCTGACAAAATCCAATCATCATTTTTGCATTAAAAAAACTGAAAAGCACAAAAACAGACCTTTTCTCAATGTAGGCAATAGTACTGATCTAAGACTAAAAGTTAACATCATTTGTAACGGTGGGGGCGGGGGCGGTAAGACGCCTTTAGACGAAGATCTGGGGTAAACCAAGGATGTCTGTAATCATCACTGTTATTTAATATAGTTCTAAAAATGCTAGCTGTAGCACTAAGGCAAAAAGAAAAGAAATGGAAGCAATAAGCATAAACAAAGACAATACTGAATCTACTGCTTTTCTATGGATGATCTGACGGTCTACCCAGGAAAGCTAGAGCATCAACTAAAATGAGTTGAAACTTAATTACTTCAGCAACAATGCAGAATATAAAACAAATCTACACAAATGATCATCTTTTTTGTATATTACCAACAAAGTCCAAGGAGAAAAGATAAAAAGCAGTAATCCATTAATAACTATACAATGTTAAAAATATATATGGAAGTAATATCCACATGGGGAAAAAAACGTGAAAACTATAAAACTCTTAACAGAAATATATACTTAAACTACTATACATGTTTTGGCCATGATAATGTAACTTCTAACACAATCTAAATTTATTTGGTGTAAAACTATTCAGTCTGCCAAAGGATTAAAGATCTAGAAAGAATAATGATAACTGAATTCAACTAGGGGTACAAAAAGTCAAGAAGCTCAAAGAAAATAATGAAAAAAAGTGGCGGAATAAAGGACCTAGCAGTACCAGATCTCAAATATTACTACAAAAGCAGAAATCATTAAAACTATTTCACACCAGAAAAAAACAGAGAGAAAGATTAATGGAATAGATTAAGTACACACACACACACACACACACACACACACACACACACACAGAGGCACAGCCACCAAAAGCAAATAAACGTAGTAAAAGAGTGTGATAAAACACAAAACCCCAAAAGCCACTTGGGGAAGGACTCAAATATTCTACAAAAATCTTGGGAAAAATGGAAAAGTCTGGCAGAAATTTGATGAAGATTAACATCTCATACCACATACAGAAAAGTCATATCATAAATAAACTGGATGATCAAGTCATTACTTTTTACGACTATGACTAAGAGTTCATGACCAAGCAAGTGACAGAGAGGACCACAGAAGAAAAAACAGAAAATTTTTATTACATAAAAATTAAAGTTTTTGCATAAACAAAACCAATGCAAAATTAGAAGGGAAACAGTTAAATGGGATAAAATCTTTGCAGCAAGATTCTCTGATGACCTCATATCCAAGATAAATAGGAACTGATTCAAATACTTATTATGAACAAGAATCATTCCCCAGCAGATAAATGGTCAATAGATATGAATAGGTAGTTTTCAAATTGTCACATGAAAACAATGGTGTAAATCACTATTAACTAGAGAAATGAAAATGAAGACAACTTTGAGGTTCTACCTCACACCTAACAGATTGGTAAAGACGCCCCCCCCCAAACAATAGCAAAATTACAAATACTGGAGGGAGGTGAGAGAAGATAAGCCCACTGATGCATGTTAAAGGTGAAGTCAGGAAGACTCATCTCCCTGAGCTTAAATCTGGCCTCAGACATTAGCTGGGTGACCTTCGGCATATCACTTAACCACTTAACCAAACTCAGTTTCCTCAATTGTACAATGAGTTGGAGAAGGAAATGGCAAACCACTCCAGCATCTTTCCCAAGAAAACCCCAAAATGGGGTCATGAAGAGTCAAACGTGACGGAGACGACTAAATAAAAACAAGCAAAAAAACCCAAATTGGTCCATCCAAGCTAGAGTTTTAGAATTATGCCCCCATAGTCACTAAACTAGCTAGAACTACACCCCCCAAGAGATCAAAGAGGAAAACGGCCCAAATGCACAATAAATTTGTAGAAGCTTTTTTTTTTTTTTTACTGTCAAGGAACTTAAGACTCTAAAGAGATGTCCACAAATTAGTAAGGCTGAACAAATTATAGTATATCAACTTAATAAAATATCATTGCACTGTAATAAATGATGAGAGGGAGGTTTTCAGAGAATCCTGACAAGATTTGCATAAACTAACAAGCAGAGTAAGCAGAACAATATATACAACAACATTGCAAAGGGCAAATTTGAAAGACTTAAGAATTCTCATGAATTAAATAAACAGCGATGATTTCAGAGGACTGGTGAGGAAACATGCTATCCACTTCCTGGAAGAAAGATGAAAACACACAGAATAAAACATACATTATGAGAATTTTGTTTTGTTTGAATATGCCTACTTAATTAAGGGAAAGCAATTTTAAATTTCTATTTTTCTTTATTTTAAATGGGGCAGGTAGTAATGAAAGGGGCAAGCAACAGGACTGCCACAAAATCTTAAAGTTACTGAAGCATATTTAAAAACACATGCGCAATGAGAAAGAAAGGCCAGAAGGAAACAGAGAAAAGGCTAGCTTTGAAAATTATGTTGAACTTATTATAATACTTGTTAAGGAAAAGCCAGTTTTACTTAATATTTAATTTCATATATAATTCTCTTTTGCTCTTCTACTTTGAATATGGAAATGTTCATTTTACTTGCAACGTTCAGAATTTTTAAAAATTAAAGTATATACAATCCCAAGAGACAATCCAGCCCATTCTACTTCTCAAGTTAAATTCTGAACCCCCTTCATCAATCAAAAACAGAATCCAAATTATATGTAGCAATAAACTAGGTCTGCATGTTGTCCGTTCAACTGCATATCACACTCAAAACTCAAATGACTTCATAAATTTGGATGCCTACTCAAATGAGGCCGATTGTAACCGATCTATGTTTGCCTAGGTAATCTTTATCTCTGTCTTCTCCAAAGTTCACCATGATGGGGTTCACCTAATATGCTGGGGGCCTCCCTCACTTTCTAACATTTCAAAGATATCAGCAGAGCACCTGGGCAATATGCCAATATTCTAAATATGTTGCCAGGCCATCTAACTCTTCAATCATTCATTTTCTTGATAAAGATAATTTATTCCTGTACTACTTTGAAGTTTTCTATGTTGCAGCTTGTTCACAACCAATATGAGCCTGCTGTCTTCTGTGTGACATTCATTTTCAATTGTTCTTTTACAAGTCTTGAAGCCATGCAATACTGGCATTAAGAATTAAATTTTGGTTTCTGGGACAAGCTTGGTGTTGTTATAAAATTTCCGGTCCATTTCCTTTGTCTCATTTAACAGAAAAGCTTTCAAATGCACATCGTAAGAAACATTCTTCATCTACTTGATTTTTCCTGTGTAAATGGACAGGCCACACTCCTTTGAATGGTTCCCAACCTCTTCTATAAGACTTTGCATTGTCCAAGGGCTTGATGAAATCAGCACGGTCATCTGCACCATCATCCATAGGTAATCTATGTCTAACTTAGAATACGTCTAACCTTTGCTATCACTGTAAACATCTTCACTAAGCATACATGTACCTGTTATTTTATGTCTTACTAGGCAATTATGGCTGGAGGGTCAATGAATAAGGTTTTCTCTTACCGTCTTGCACAGTGTTGAGGTATACATTGGAGATACATTGTTGGAAGTTTTTTAAGGCATCATTTTGCTATACAAGTGTTTCATAACATACACTTTTAATCACAGTGGGACCTAGTATTCTACATATCTTTCTGTTAATTGTGTGAAGGTAAATATGCGGTCTACTCTGAAAGATCATTTGTGAAAGCCTGCCTACTCCCTATTAATCACCCCATAAATGGTGTTTATGATGCACGTATAGATGATTCTTGCAAAACTTTTATATAGGGAGGAAAGTAGCCATGAGGTCAGTAATTGCTGATGTTCACTCCACTACCCTCCCTTTTTTTTGATTAATTAAAAGGTCTGAGTTTTTTCTATGCCTTTGGGATAGCCCTTCTCACTTCCAACCCATCTTCTCATGAATCAATGCAGTAACACCTTCATAACTGTGTTGCCTCCAGCATGGAATTCTTCGTGTACCTTCTAATTCAAATCCTTTTCTCTTATTTGTTTTATTTAGTACAATCTCTACTCAATTCTGAAAGCTCAGTCAGGACTGTGATATTAGAATTCAAGTGTGGCCATTTAATTTCCTTGATAATGAAAAGTTTATTTTAAAAAATTTGCTTATCTTTTCTTTCAAATGGTTGTCTTTCATCTATTTGTATTCTGATGACTTTGGGGTGACTTAATTTGTGCTTTTAATCAAGCTTTCTTGAGACTGGTGTTATATCCACTGAAGCGCTTTGTTTCATGGGGTAATACTACTCAATCTTCCAACATCTTTCTCAATAATAGTAATAATAATTAGCATTTATATACCACATAAAGATTTGCAAAGTGCCTTACAATTAATTATTATTTCATTTTACCCTCACAATCACTCTGGGAGGTAGGTGCTAATATCATTTTACAGATGAGGAAACTGAGGCAGACAGGTAAAGTGACTGAGCCAGGACCGCCCAGCTAGTAAGTGTCTGAGGCTGGATTTGAACTCAGATCTTCCTGGCTTCATGTCTGGTGCTCTTTCCACTGTGAAACCTAAACTCACTTAAAAATGAGTTTATACTCTAAAACTGGTGTTACGCATGGCTGCCATCTCTGTTCTCTTAGCAAGTCAGTCAAGTGTTTTAAGACTATAACATTTGGAGGTTCCTTTGGACTCCTTATTATAAAAACCTTGTTTACATTTGTTATACATCTATATAAAACTATTATAATTGGTGCCAACACCCTTTCTTCCTTTCAAACACTATTTTTCATTATCAATAACTTGTCTGTTAAGTCAGGATTGAGTTGATTCAGTGTCATGCCACGTTTGCTTCTCATTTTTATTCTTGCCTTCTTCTAACATTAACCTTCAATCTAACAAGTTGAAGGTCTGACTGTATCATTTTCTAGGTATTAAAATATAGTCAATCTCATTTTCATGACCTCATTCAGTATCCACAATGTACAATGCCTGCTGATTCTTTTGTTGGAAAAAATATTCATGTTATATGGGCAAAAGGATTTTGTGCAGCCCGTCAAGCCTCTGGACTCTCTCATTTCTTCCTCCTCACTCATGTTCTTCCCTATAGCTCTTACCAGCCTCACCTATCCCACTTTCGCAATGAAGTCATCAAATATGAACCTGTTTACTTTGAAAGACCTTTCAAAGAACCTTGTATAATTTCTCTCCCTCATCTTGTACGACAGAAGTAGGTAGATACGTTTTTTTCCACAATGGCCTTCAAAAAGAACTACAGTATAAATTACCAACTGTTCCACAAAATACTGACACTCGTTGACTCTGAGTTCACGTAAAACCAACTCCACTAATTGCTTTATTTGCCTCTCCAATGAGCACTTCTGATCCATCCTTCCATTTTTGCCTTCTGGTGTCATTTATAACAAGAATGTGAAGATTGATGTGATCCGGTTCCTACAGTAGTATATCCACTCACTGATCCATGGATGAGGATATCATATTTAGAATACCAACAGCCAAGTTCAAGTTTATGGATGAGACTGAAAACAAAGCACCCTTTGTCCCCTTTCTGCCACTTAGCCACTCACTATGGAAGAAGAAAGGGACCAATATACTGAGGGACATTTTGTATTTTTCTTTCTTTTATGGGTTGCCATGGCCAAAGAATTAACAACCAAGTAGCCAGCCTAGTATTGATGAGCCTCTCCATCTTTAGCTAGGCAGATTCTCAAAAAGCAGTCTTGGTCCCTCTTTCCCAGATTATATTCCAAGCCTTCTCAATACAGTAGAGCCTGATAAGCGTCTGAAATCTGTCGGCACAGCCTTCAAGAACCCAGTCACCTCCACACCATTCGGAGGCATCAGAGTAGGAATTTGTGGACATTTGTGAAGACCTTCTTTATCCACTTGATTTTTCCTGTATGGATAGTTAGTCTGCACTCTTTTGAGTGACTACAGATCCCATATAGGCTGCTCTGCCATGTTCCAGGGCTTGATGCAATCAGCACATTGTCATCCGCAAACAGGAGCATCTGGAGGGGATGATCAATAATAATAATAGCTGACATTTATACATTGCTTGAAGTTTTGTAAAGCACTTCAATATACATTATCTCCTTTGAGCCTCACAACAACCAAGTGAGATAACTAGTATGTATGTATTATTAATTTCATTTTACAGATAAGAAAACTTGAGGTTGAGAATGATTAAAGAATTGCCCACACTTATATAGCTACAATGTGTCAGAGGAAGGATTCAAACCCAGGACTCTGACTCCAGTCCAGCCCTCTATCACCCTACATTTTTCTTTTAGTACTTAGCCATCTTAACATCTTTGCCTGTACATCTGCAACCTACTTTCCAAGGAAATACAAAATTTTCTTTCTAGATTTAATTCTTAATATTTGATACTTCTGCTCATAATATATCTGTGTGTGTATTCACAATGCATTCAAAAATTACTTATTGTCAATTTTATGCAAAGCCCTATCCTAGGCATTGCAGAAATTATAACTATGAATAAAATAGTTCATGCCCTTAAGGAGTTTATAGTTTAAGTTTATAGTTTACTAGTCAGATAAGACAAGCAGACGAATAATAGTGCAAATAAAAGAGCTGAAAAATGCCAATGTGCTACAAACAAATTATCAGTTGGATAAGAAGCAGCAAAAACCATATTCAGCTGAAGTGAAACAGCTTTGTGAAAGGAGGTAGCATTTAAAGTGACTCTGTGATCCTATGAAGTAAGGAAAACTGGCTGTAACTAGAAAGGCAGAAAGAGGAGAGGACACAGAGAGAGATATAGACCTGTGACTTGGCTGGGTATAGTGAACTCTGGGTATGGAAACTCCCTATGCCAACGCAGACTGGCAAGTGCTCTGTATCTTATAGTCTTAAACAGTTATTGAAAGCACTGAGAGGTTAAGAGACTTATCCAGGGTCACAGACTTGGTCTATGTCAGGGGTGGGTCTTGAACTCAGGTCTTCTTGACTCTGACGACATCTTTCGATTCATTATATGAAGCTAATTCTTGTATACATTTGACCCAATATATACAGAAAAAAAAATCCAAGGTAGAAGCAACATTTTAAAAGTACTCAGAGTTATTATTACAAATTCTTCATCCTTGCATTTAACAATCTCTATTACTGGTCTTCGGCTTACTCCCTAACCTTTCCTCAGGTGACTCCTTTACACATCCTACATTCCAGCCAGAAGAGACTCCAAGTTGTACCCTCAACTCCGCATGACCTCTACCTCTGCCTTCACAGGATCTTCCTCTAGTGTCTCTCAGATACAATCACTTCCCTACAAAACTAGCTCGGATGCTACTACATTCTGACATCTTCCTGAACAGCCCCAGCTGTTTTCACTCTGTGATCATGGATTCCTAGATAAATCAGTCTGATCTTTTGTCTCTCACTTCCTACCACACCTTCTACTTACCTCTGTGCATAGGAATCTCCCAGGAATAAAAATAACAGCTCACCTTTATAGAGTGCTTTAATGTTTGCAAAGAGCTTTCTTTACAAGTGTTTTCATTTGTTCCTCAGAAGTGATACCCCTGTGAGGCACTACAGGAATTATTAGCCCAATTTTATAGATGTGAAATTTGAGGACCAGAGAGATTGTCATTTGCCTAAGCTCAGATAAGCTAAAAAGCTTCAGAGTCCAAATATGAATGAAGGTCTTTCCAAGCCCAGCATCTTTTCTGCACATCAGGCAAGCACTGATGCAATACGATGCAATGAAAGAGGGCCTGGATCTGGAAGCAGAGATCTAGGTTTCTTTCCTGACTCTGACATGTAATATAGGACCTCTCTGGGCCTCGATTCTTCATCTGTAGGATGAGGAGATGGACTGAGATGGCCACTAAGTTTTCTTCTAATTATAAATGTAAGATTCTAGATGAACCTTCTGTACTCTGACTTCTGACCCTAAATCATCAGCAATCTCATAGCTGCCAAATCTGATGGTCTCTTCTGAGAGCTCATCCTTTCTGACTCTTTGCTGTATTTGACACTGGATCACACACTCCTCTTCGATGGCATCACTGTCTCCCAAGTTCTCCTCCTCCCTGGATGACCACACCATTATAGTCTTCTTTGCAGGTTCATCACCCAGATCATGACCCTAACTAACAGGCTTCCCTGAAGGCTCAGCCCTGGCTGTTCTTCTCCCTGTATTTAAGTTCTCAGTGGCATCAACTCCTATGGATTCTCCTTGTGAGTCACACAGATAACACAAATTTATTCATCTATTCCCGATAACTCTCCTGAGCTCCACCTGCCATATCACTAATTCCTCATTAGACATTTTGCACTGGGTTTTATATAAGCTTCTCCAACTCAACAGGTCCATAAAAGAACTATCTTTCACCCTACACTCAGTCCTCTTCTGAATGTCCTATTACCGACGAGGCAACCAGCATTCCTCCGCTATCTCAGCACTATTCTTGACTCTCCCCTCACCCTACTCATCCTATTAGCTAGATCCTGTCTTTTCCACCTCCACAATATCTCTTGTGTATGACATTTTATCTGCACTCACAAAGCCTTCCCTGCTGATGGCAACAGTTTCCTAACTGGTCCCCTTACCTCAATCTCTTCCATATCTAATCCATCTTCCACATAACTAACTGATTTTCCCTTAAATGCACATGTGACCATGTCACTCCCCTACTTAGTGAAGTCCAGTAGTTTCGTATGGCCCCTAAGATCAATTATAAATTTCTCTGTTCACCCTTTTCCAGCCTCTTTATATTTAATCATTCCTCTTCCAGCCCTACGTGCAGTCCCACTGGCCTTCTCTGTCTTCCTTACAGCCAGCATTCCATTCCTTCTCCCCATGCCTTGGCATGGCCTGGAACATGCTTCATCCTCACATCTACCTTGCAGAATCGCTCACTTCCCTTAAGATTCTGCTCAAGAACTGCCTTCTACAGGAAGCCTTTCCTAATCCCCCTGAAAGTACACTCCCTTTCCTACCTTATATTTAACTATCTTGTGTTTATTCAGCATACTTTGTTCTGAGTGTATTTACACACGGACACGGACATACTGTCTTCTTCTCAAGAGAAGGCATTACTTCCTTTTGGGTCTCTGAATCCCCAGTGCCTAAAACAGTGCCAGGCACATAGGAAACACACAATAAATTCTTGCTGAACAACAGAGATGCCCTAAGGCCAAAGAATCCTTGCTATCTGTCTTTGTATCTCCAGCACCCAGAATTGTACCTTATACATAGCAGACACTTAATAAATGTGTGTCAAATTGAGCTGAATTCAGGACTTCTTAGGGAGGGTAAGACAATAAAAGAATGGAATAAGATGCATGGTTCTCCTTCTGCATCGGCCGAGTACCTTTGAGACACGCAAGGCCTCTGGGGATGAGCAGGATCATAGGTGTTCTTAGATACAGACTGTCTGAAAACTGCCTGTTTACAAAATCTAAATGGTAAGGTTTCTACAGCAGGGGAGTGCTGCTTCATTGATTTAAAAGAAACACATTTCTGCAAAAATGGTGTACCTGAAGGTCACATTATGAGGAAACAAGCATCATCAGATATTCTTCAACAACAGAACCTGAGAAAAGAAGAGATGAAACAAACACAGGTGCAATAAGGACGAAGAGAAACCTCTTTAGGGACCTCATAGCAAGGGGAATTTCCATCCTTTTGGACAGGAGATACACAATCTATTGGCTAACTATGCAGACAAGAGAAAAAAGTCAAGAGCCTACTGCAGATGGCAAGAGGATGAGGAAAGGATTCAGGGATATCCCTATATGCTCGGGAGTGATGTTCAGGGTTATCTAGTTCCCTGAAAGGAGAAAGAGAGCTGAGCTGGATTCAGGATTGCATGATGATCCTGTTCCTCTGAAGGCAGTTTGTTATCTGGCAAATAAAACTGTACCAAATCGTGGCATGATAAAGTTTCAAAGCTGCTGTACTTCTCTGAGGCTACAGGTAAAAGAACAGGAGGGAGGGAGACAAGAACTATCACTTTCACCCAACAAAAAGAGGAAAGAATAACTATGAACCACTGTGTCTACTTTCTGATCTCTATAAAAACTTTATGAGAATCATCATACATCAAAAACAAAATGAGAATAAGCAGGCTCTCCTATTTCATTTCCTACAACAGACCATATGTCCGTAACATATCTGACTACAAGGTAGAAAAGACATATAAGGATCATACAATATCTATTGTTTTTGGAATTCAAAGAGGCATCTAACAACTTCTTTGACTAAAATGCAACCTTAAAAAACACTTAAAATAAAGGGATCCCCATGTTATAGTACAATCATATAGAAGAGTGTACAGTAATTATGACCATGGAGTTATACTGCGTATCAACATCAAATAGAAAGCAGGAAGGCATATGTTCACCAATAAGGTGTTCAGTGTCCTGAAGGATGTCCTATGAGGGTCCAAATAAAAGAGGGATTACCTATTGACAGCAAAGACCATGGAAAGAACTTTGTTCAATAATCCACTGAGTACAAACATAAATAAGAAAAGAGGAAGACATATGCTCCTCCTCAAGGTGTTCACCAGGGTCCTGGAGGGTATTCTATGTAGAGTCCAAATAAAATAGGGATTAACTCTTGATGGCAATGTTCTTCAAAAGCTCCATTTTTGAATGAAATGATGCTGATTGCATTGAGCCCCTGAACTGTACAGGGATGTGATGCAAGGTCACTGACAAGAAAATTGGACTAGCCATGCACACTTAGATCAAAAATGTCTATGACATATAGCTGGTGATACAGGTCAATTTATCCATCAATTTAAGTATCTTAGAGTAGAGCTGCAGATGAACAATGACGCGGGGTACAGAAACGAATGGGAAGAAGACATCAGGCTGGATTACACTTTAGAAACTGCAGTAATTTCAGTGATCTGAAGCTGACCAATGCAAGCAAATGCCTATCAGTATCCTCTTGAGGATGCTATACAGTTGTGAATTTTGGAATATCAAAATCATAGAAGAATAAAAATTGTAAATGATTCAAAGTATAGATGTGTGGTGGCTGCAGTATGTTGTGAATCATGGCTCTCATGTGAGAAACAGTGTAAAAGACATCATCAAGAAAGTATATGATTGGAAAAGTAGGTGGGCCAGTGATGCACTGAATAAAAGACATCGGGCAAACTTGTCCCTTTATAGAGAAATTATGGAAAGAAACAGATAACCATAGCATGAAGATGAAGAGGTACAGTGTAGTTGCAAACTGCAAAGACGGAGGGCACAGCCATTCCAACAGTCAGGCAAGGTTCCAATGAAGTCTTGAAGTAAGTAATGTTACCCCAACGCTGTTAAACGGCAAGCTAAATATAATCACTTCCCTCAGATACTTTTCTGTCATTAAAATAGATTAGGCAATCATGTTCCTGAGAAATGGGGGCCAACAACAATGATCCCTGGAGAACCTTCCCAAGGTGACTCAGCGGGGCAGGACAGGAGGAACACTGGGCTTGGGACCCCAAACTCAGCTTGGCTGTTTGCTACCTATGTGACCTTAGGCAAATGTTTAACCTCTCTGGGCTTCATTTTCCTCATCTGCAAAATGATGGGGGTTTGACAACATCCTCTGAAGTTTTAAGTAGGAAGCTCTGTGATGACTGAAAAGATAAATACAACAGAAATATTCCCCCTATAGAAAGGACTAAAAGTCAAATATTAGTCTCTAGGTAGGGAGAGCATAAAATCAATCCCTATTTATTCAGAAGGAATAGGCTGTATCATAATTAAGTTTAATATTACTTAACTGACTATATTACATACAGGATATATACTGGATTTCCGATTTTCAAAAGAATAGGATTCGATAAAAACAGAATAAAATTACACTGAATTCAACAATATTCATTATATATCTATTATTGTAAGGCACTGCAATAATGAATGCGATTTTCTTAGTCTTTAAAAATTCAGAGGACACTTTAAGATAACCACAAGATCATCACTATGAATATTATCACACCATGACTAGGAGGAAGATTCTAATTACTTGAGTTGCTCCACTGTCTATTTCAGATAAACGTGACTTAGTGGTATCTGGGGGGCCTATACCCAAATTTCCATGGTTTTCTAAGTTCTGAATTATAGTTTGTCCTTTTTATACAAATATCCTATATCCCCTTCTAGATTCAATGCTTCGTGCCTATTCTGCATGGATTCTATAACCACTTATATATGTACCTGTCATCTCTCCCTCAATACCATGCATGTTCCCTTGAGAATAGGAATCACAAAATAAATAAACTTCAAAAGCTGGAAGAGACTTCATGTCCAGCCCCCACACAAAAGAACATTCTATGACACAGCAGTGACACGGCTGTCCAGTCTCTACTTAAAAACCTCCAACAAGGGGCCCACCACCCCTTTCGGTGGCCCATCCCCCTTCAGAACAGCTCTCACTGTTGGGAATTTCTTTTCCTCACACCAGCCTAACTGGCCTCTTTCCACCTTCCCACCACCACTTCCAGCTCTACAGCCTGGGGCCAAACAGAACAAATAGCACCCCTCCCCCACACAACAGCCCTTCACCTATTTAAAGTCTTCTCTTCTCTGGCCTCTTATGTCCAGTTCCTTCAACACATCTTCATAGGTCAATTATTTCATTCTTTGGATTGGAATCCCTCAGGCTGAGCACAGGGTAAACTCTTTATAAATATATTCAGCTGGCTGAATGATTCTATCATTCATCTTGTCATCTCCTACCTACAAGGAACTTAACATTTAATTTTTGTTAAAAATGAGAATGTGCAGTGATTACATTGCTACCACCTTGGTTCAGACCCTTGTCATTTCTCATCCAGATTGCCGCAGGAGCCTGCTCCTTGGTCCTGCGGCCTCAGCCTGCTCCCCATTCCAGTCCATTTTACACACTGCTATCAATCAGACTTTCCTTAAAACATAAATCTGTCTACATAACTCTTCAACCCAATTAACTCCAATGGCTCCCTAGTGCTTTCAAGATCAAAGCTAAACTCCTGTTTATTTTTTAAAGTTCTTTACAACCTGCCCCTTTCCTATCTTTCCAGCCTCACTGGGTATCACCCTGCTCTTCCAGACTATGTAACCCAGACAAACAGGCCTTCTCTCTCTACCTCCATCCCTTATCTCTGGGTCTTTGCACTGGCCAACTCCCATGCCTAGAACACACCATCTCCTCAACTCTGCGTCACCAAATCCTTCTCTTCTTTCAAGACTTAGCTCAAGCACCATCTTCTACATCCAAGTTTCTCAGTCTGGGGCCTGTGAACTTGTTTTAATATCATTTGTTTCATTTTTACTGCTATGCATTTTATTTTATTCATTTTTAAAACATTATTCTGAGAAGGGATTCACAGGCATCTACCAAAGTCTGCAACCCTAAAAAGGGTTAAGAACACTTCTTCTATATGAAATCTTTCCTGATCCCTCCACCTTCAAAAGTGCCCTCCCCTCCCAAACCACAGTGGATCTAACTCCTTTTTATTTATGTGTATCTATGTTCTTTCTATTTACTCTGTAGATATTTATTTGTATCTTTGTTCCCTCCTCCTGTAGAATGTAACATCCTTGGAGATTCGTGTCTGGTACACAGTGTGTTTAATGAATGGTTACTGATTCGATTGTTGAATAAAAGTACTAGGATAGATAAAGCTGCCTGAAATCTCCTTTGAGGTTATTAATTAAAACCAACATGATTCCCTCAATAAGGGAGGAAACTAAATGGAGCAGCCAAAATATGCTATGACACAAGTGGCCTCAACATGTGAAATTAACCAAACGTAGTTAGATCATAGAAAAAGAATCAGAATCGCATCATTTCAACACTCCCAGGGACGTGGGAGATCCTCTAGTTCAATCTTCTCATTTTATGGTTTAAAAAACCCTGTTGTCCAAAGGGAGGTGACTTGCCCAAGGTCAACAAGACACAAGAACAGAAAAACTGTCTCACTCTTAAGTCAAGTGCTTTTCTACTACGTGGTGATGCTTCTTTCCCATAATTACCTTTCTATATAACAAGTATTATGTTATAATAAAAATTCCCTAAATAACCTCAAAGTATTGTTTTTACACAGCAGAAATCTTCTATGGTGCCATTAGACATTATGAAGGAAACAAAAACTGTGTGATTTCATCATTTCATTCTTTTATAATGGTCATCTGAAATAATATGTGTTATATCCATGTGCAAAAAAAACCTTCCTCAAAACTGAAGCAAGTTTTATCACAATTATCCAAACATATTTTATAATTAGTAGAAAACTTCTTCTGTTTCCTCCCAACCTGAAATTAGAATTACTTTTGTATATATCCCTGGCTTCATAGAGTAAATGTAATTTAACAAATTTATAAAGGTTCATTTCCCCATTTGTTTCCAAGGTAAAATTTTTGATACATATTCAAATTGAAACATGAGACTGAGTTGAAAGCTTTTGGCAAGGAAGAGATTATAATGGTCACAAGTGCTATAAACACTGGAGATCGTGATGTGCTGGCAGTGCCTTCCTAGCTGGTAACACTTTGATCTCTCTCATTTGAAGGGCTTTTCTTAATTTCAGGATCTCTGCTCTGCCACCATCACTCTCCCCTTCTCAACCATAAAGAATTCCCATACCTGGAGACTTCACAAAAGGAAAAGGGTAATGAGCTAAAGGTCCTGGGCAGTCCAGTCTTAATTAGCAATGCAAAGTTACTAGGCCTCTGTTTCCCATCTGTAAAATGAGGGAATTGGATGAGTAGCATGGTATAGTAGGAAGAGTACAGGACAAGGAATAAGGAGGCAAAGTGCTGATGATCAACATGCACCTTGCCTTGGTGAGTAATAGAGAACTCTTTCCTGGAATGTTCCAGGCATTGAGGTCATAGTCCTATTCTCTCTAACAGGTCAGCCAGCCAGGAAGCAATGAAGTGATAATCCTCACTGCAAACCCCTGGGCCTTTCTTCTTCCCCACCAGAACTACCTGCTGATGCATGATGTGTCAAAGCCATCATTTATGGCAGCACAGCAAATGGGTAGTAAGAAACTCTGCTGGGAATTCAAAATGCCAAGAAATCTCACTAGAAGTGCCTTTATCTCTTCCCCCACCCCCCACCACAATGACCATACACCATCTACTAACCTGTGGGGAATTAGGCAATAACCACAACAGTCCTACTTGTAAAGTAAAAACCACAGCCAAGTTCTACCACCCAGAATCTCCTGCCACTAATTGGACCACAAAGTTTCCCTGGCCATGAAG
Source organism: Trichosurus vulpecula (assembly GCF_011100635.1). NCBI lineage: Eukaryota > Metazoa > Chordata > Mammalia > Diprotodontia > Phalangeridae > Trichosurus > Trichosurus vulpecula. The sequence goes on along the minus strand of NC_050581.1, from coordinate 187,003,970 downwards.
AGTGCTGGGACGGCCACTGAGGCATGCAGTTAACCCACAATGAAGATTATGTGCGTGTAGATTTCTAATTAGAAATTTTCTAAGATAATTTAATTATTATGGTATTTTTATAAACTTTCAAGTTGGCTATTAATATCATTTGTCTAGCTGAATAAGATGCTGGTAATATGTTTTTAAAAACACAAAATTATCTGCTTCTCTAACTTCATAACTCATCACTGTTTGTACATCCTATGTGCGTATCACACCCTAAATTACTCTTTAGGAAAAATACGAGAATTTTATATAACCAGACACATGGACAGCATGTGAACTCAAAGCCAACTGAAGCCATCTTACCTGTGTGAAAAGAATGAACTGAGCGAACTGCCAAGGAAGCATGAAAGCGACATTAGACACAATGAGGGCGATGAAGTCTTTCTTATGATTCTGCCGAGACCTTAAGAGAGCGAGAATATCAATGCATTTAGTCAGAAAATGTCTTACTCAAAGACAGCCAGCAAGATGGAGCACCAGAACTGAAGTCTGAGCTGTGCGCGTCTCCTTCCCAGCCCTGACCTGTCCTCCTTCTCCTGCTCCCTCACTCCTCTAACGGCTGTCTTGAACTTCCTATCCTTCCATTCTCGTCTGGTCTCCCATCCCCCCTGTTCAGGCTTGATACTGAACCACACAGGCTCCTGCCCTCAGCAGTACCCTCTACCTGGAGGAAGCAGCGAGTGCCCTCAGAACCCAGAATGTCATTTTAAGCTTAAGGAGCAGGCTCTCTGGCCTGACTAGGCCTGATTTTGTCGACAACAAGAATCTAAGTAATTCGAGGAGTGAGAAAAGCACCCTTTCTTTAATGATCCTCTCCCCTTTAAAAATACAGATTCTAGTTTTTCACTACAAACTCCACAGTCTTATCGGTAACCATTTGTTCCATTTATGTGAAGGTATTAATATTTATGTGTGAAAGTCTCTTTGGAGAGACAAGCGTAAGCCTTCATTTCTGGTTTGTCTTCCCTGCAACTGCACTAACTCTGGCTCCTAATCATAATTCATCTGATTAAGGAGGTTTTTTTTCCCCTTATCAGCTTCACTTTCCTTCCTACCCAGACCTGAACACGTGGTCCACCCCATCCTTGGAGGACCTGCCTTTACATCTCGGCTCTGCTCCCCACACTCAGGACTTCTTCACAAAATGAGGGGTCTGGAAAGCTGATGTTCTAAGGTCCTCTGTGCCTCTAAATCCTGTAAGCCAAATCTCCTTGACCTTCTGCTCTTTCCACTACCCTCTACCCCAAAGCCCACAGCTCCGCTCCTATAGCTAAGGTTGCTAATGGGTTCTGACTGGCTCCACTCCAAAGGCAGACCAGTGCTCCACACAGTGTCTTCCTCTCTTACTGATTCCTCTTCTACACCTGTTCAATGGAGCAGAGTGAAAATTGGGTGGGATCTGGAATCTGAAAACCTGAGTTCAAATTCTGACTCTTACTCACTGAGTTGCCTTGGGTATGCCACTCAAAGCTCTTCACACTTCACTTTTTTTACCAAGGGAGCTAGACAAGACGACTAGCACTAAAGGCCCTTCCAACTCTATCTATCTGTAGGACTTTCAAATTCTCTACTCTAGCCCCTTCCCCAACTCTCGGAAGATAACCTCCTACTTTGTCAGCAACACTAAGTTTCAACCTGAATTGCCTCCATCAATTGTCTTCTTTCTCTTGTGAAACTCCTCCTTTCTCCCTTCTGCTGTTTCCTCTTCCAAGCTTGCAAACATGCTCGGACTGCTCGGAGCCTAGAAAGTCCGCTCTCGGCCCTCTTAGTGCAGTCTTCTCTGCATTCCTTTCCACTGCAAACTTCTGGGGAAAGCACTGGACATCCTACGCCTCCATGTGCTCATCATTCACTCTTTCCTCAAACTCCTGCAAACGGGCTTTTGTACCGACAGAATCTCTTTTGTTGATACTCTTTCCTCCACTGGTTCCCATGACATCACATTCTCAGGATCATCCTCCCACATCTCTGTTTCTTCTTCCCCCATCTCCTCCTGCCCTCTGAACCCGGGTGTCACTCTCAAGGATCTTTGTGTGGCTCCTTTCTCTCACTTTTCTAGACTTCCTACCTTTTGTGAACTCCATCTATTCATATAATTTCAATTATCATCTATGCTGAAGACAGATCAGAAGCTCCCCCTACCTCTAACCACGCCCTCAAAGCATGTGCTCTTGCTCTCACTCTCTCCCCCCACCCTTACTTAGTTGCCACTTCCTACTGATTATGTCTCTATAATACCTCATGACCACCCTAGTTCAGACCCACATCACTTTTCACCATTCTGCCTGCCTGGACAGCATGTGTCCTCTCATTTACTCTTCATATCAGTCTGAATACTTTTCCTACTGCATTGCTCTGGTCATCGCTACTTACTAGCTGTGTGATCCTGGGCAAATCACTTAACTTTGTTTGCCTCAGTTTCCTCATCTGTAGAATAAGCTGAAGGAGGAAAGGGCAAACCTAATAACTTCAGTGAGATTAGCAATCTCAAAGTCATCCTCAGCTCTTCACTTCCCCTCACTCTGCCCCATCCAATCCACTGTTAAATCTTGCTAATTGTCTCTCCGTAACAACTTCCCTAAATCCTCTTCTCTCTGTTCCCAGTGGCATCACCTCTCGCCTCCCTGATCCCTCCTCTCCTGTCACTCTCCTGCTCAATAAATAAGCTTCAGTGGCTCCCTGTGCCTTTAGGGAAAATCACAAACTGCTCTGCTTGGTATTTAAAGTCCTTTACAGTGTGGTTTAACCTGTATTTCTTGATAGATTCTACTTGCAGTTACTTTTTGCACGGCATTCCATCTCCTGCCTGAAGTCTTTCCCCTCCTCCCTTCTGCCTTCCAGAATCCCAGGCTCAGTCAGGGGCCCTGCCTCACCTACGACCTCCTAACCCCTCTCATCCTTACTCTTCATTTACTTTGTATAAACTCTGTATTTTTCATCTCTGTCCATATTACTGCCCCAGTCTTTGTATCTTTGCCTTTAAAAATCCTCTTTGAATTTAACTGAATTGAATAGTGGGCCTGGGGAAGCCTGGTCTACAAGGAACCTTAAAACCTGAGGTCCACCCCAACATCCCTTCCTAGGAAATCAGGAAGTGTCTATCAGGGGACTGATGCCCTGACTGCATAGGGTCCCCTAGCCTGAAATATACTTCCAGGTGTCCAGAACCATTCCCTATTCCCAGAGAGCAAAGCTGACCCAGGCATCAAAAGCAATCACAGTGGACGTTCATTATGAGCTTACAGTGAAATCCTGAACTCGTATTTCAGTCACATCTGACGCTCCATGACTCCACTCGGGGTATTATTGGCAAAGATACTCCAGCTCATTTTACAGATGAGGAAATTGAAGGAAACAAGGTGAAGTGACTTGCCCAGGGTCACCCAGCTAGTCAGTGTCTGAGGCCACATTTGAACTCAGAAAGATGAGTCCTCCTGACTCCAGGCCCAGGGTCCAGGGCTCTGCGCACTGTGGCACCACCAAGCGGCCCTCTTTGTACTTTGCTCCCCACAACTTTCAAATATTTACATTGTTAATATACTGGCTGCCATCCAAAACACACATTTTCCATCATTTACACTCAAAGAACTAGGGAAAAATAAAAACTTCCAGGTAAACTATCAGCAACCTGAACAATTTAGAAATGCTTGGTAAATATCCTTACTGCCTGCCATTGAAACGATCTCTGAAAAGTAGTCAAAACATTTCTACAAAAGTCACTAATGCTTCATATATAGTTTAGAGATGTGTCATGAAAAACGATCCCAAATTAATAATCTTGAAAAAAATGATACAACAGTTTGATTCTGACAAAGCAAGAAAAGATAATCTAAAAAATAGCATGGGCAAATACAAACAGAAAGAGCAGGAACTACCTACTAAAAAGGTGAATAGACTAGCTAAAAGATGAGACCTATATCAACAAGTAAAAAACTTTTTTTTACAGTAAGTTTTAAAATGACATTTTTAATATAGTTCCTAGATTATCTTAAGTGTAAATAATATTTCTAGATTACTATTGCTTAATTCATTTCGATAAGTTGATCCCTTTATAAATAATACACAAGTGTCTAAGTTTTGTTCCAATCTTTTAGATAAACAAGAATCTTAGAAATTCAAGTATGCTTACTAAGTAACTAAGCATTAATTAAAAAAAAATTACCTGAGAATGTGAGTTATAAGCAGCATCTGAAGTACATGGAATGGGTAGGAGAAACTTTCTCGGAGGGGTGGAGTCCACATCACACGTGTAGACTGAAAACAACAAACTGCTTAGTTTATTATATATTTTACTACACTTAAAATTATTAAATACTCTTGGTAAAAATCATGACTTGTAAGGTTTTTGTCAATAGAAGTAAATAACTACAACATAGCCTAAGTATGGCTCTTCAGGTTAAATTTCCCAGTCCAAAAAACCAAGACATAGTTCTACAACTAGAAAGGAAGGACACAGGGTAAGGGGACCATAAGAACCTATGGGTCACTGGTACTACAGGGCCAGAACTAGGTCTAGGAACTTAAAGGGTTGGGACTGTAACTTGCCTAGAGTTGTTCTCAGACATGTAAGATTAGATATTTACAAACACCAATGGAGTCTGCAAATACCAAGTTCAAAAATTTACACAAATCACTGCTAACTCCAGAGGCTTCAGCATTTGTCAACTCTCTTAAAATAATTATCTGATAGATATCTATGTGTTTGTCAATTATTGAAATATCACAGAAAAATATACCTAATAAATTTTGAACATAGATTGGTTCTCTCAAAATTCCAAAGTAGGGGGCGGAGCCAAGATGGCCGCATGAAGGCAGCCTCTTACCGGAGCTCTCTCACAAGGTCTGTCAGATTCCCATAAAAAAGTGAATTTGAGCAGATTTGAGAGAGTCAGAAACCGCGAGCAGTCTGCGTGGGGCAAATTTCCGAGCCGGGAGAGTTTGAAAGGCCGGAGGAACGAACCTGCAGGCTCGGAGAGTACTCGGTGCGGAGCTGCTCCAGACCAAGGCGGAAGCGGCTGGCCGGGAAATCCACGTGGGAGACGGGCTGGGAGAAGGCTGGGCGCCCAAAACCGGCAGAGATCCCCAGGCCTCCCAACACAGGACGGCAGTCTCTGGGAGCGACGAGAGGCAGCGCAACGCCAACAGCCACGAAAACACCCAGCCCTGACGCTTGCAAAACCCAGGAACTCGGCTTCTTGAACTTCCGGAAGACTCAATGGCCAGGTAACCGGCTCTAGCCCCTCCCCCCCTCACCCAGAGAATTCCTCGGGAAAAAAAAAAGAGAACTGAAACAGAGGAGAGAGTAGCGGGGCTTCACAGGACAAATACTAGAAGCTCATTAGTCCCAGAGGGGAAGAGTCGGCAGGGGGCCAAGCCAGGAGCCCAGACGTAATCTTGCTCCCCCAGGGGAAGCGCCAGTCATCAGCTCAAACAACAAACAGCTGAGACCACTGCTGAAAAGCAAGTGCTGGAGAGCACCCTCAGGGAGTGAGACGCCAGGGAGCCAGACCCCTCCCCCACACCTCAGGAAACTGAAGGTTATAATTCTAGACTCACAACCCCCAGAATAAGAAAGCTGGGACAGAAAGCCCTGAGATCCACAGATAGAAATTCGTTGTAAAGCCAGCAAAAGGCAAACCAACATGAAGAAGAACACAAAAAAACCGAGGACAATAGATTCTTTTTATGGAGACAGGCAGGATCAAAATATCGACATAGAAGAAGATAGCAATGACATGGTAGATACATCAGATACCTCAAAAGCTAATATGATCTGGTCTCCAGCCCAAAAAGCACTGCTGGAAGAGCTAAAAGAGGATTTTAAAAACCAAATTAGGGAGGTAAAAGAAAACATGGAAAAAATGGAAAAGTCCCTAAAGAATAAGATTGGCGAAATGGCTATGGAGATTCAGAATCTAGAGAGAGAAAAGGACACCCTGAGAGGTGAAATCAACCAATTGAAAATGGAGGCTCAAAAGCAAAATGTAAACACTAACTCATTTAAAATTAGACTTGAGCAAGTAGAAGCTAATGAATCTATGAGGCATCAAGAAGTAATAAAACAAAACGTAAAGAATGAAAAAATAGAAAAAAATGTGAAATATCTGATTGGCAAAACTACTGACCTGGAAAATAGATCCAGGAGAGACAATTTGAGAGTTATTGGTCTACCGGAAATCCACGATGAAAAAAGGAGCCTTGACAGTATCTTCGAAGAAATTATCAAAGACAACTGCCCAGAGGTCCTAGAACCAGAGGGCAAAATAGTCATTGAAAGAATTCACCGATCACCCCCTGAAAGAGATCCCAAACTGAAAACACCAAGAAATATTATAGCCAAATTTCAGAGCTATAAACTCAAGGAGAAAATACTGCAAGCAGCCAAAAAGAAGCAATTCAAATATCGTGGAACTACAGTCAGGATCACGCAGGATCTCTCAGCTTCCACATTAAAAGACAGGAGAAATTGGAATATGATATTCCGAAGGGCAAAGGAGCTGGGACTACAACCAAGGATCAACTACCCAGCAAAACTAAGCATAATTTTCCAGGCAAGGCGATGGACATTCAATGAAATAGGGGAATTCCAGACCTTCCTGATGAAAAGGCCAGAACTCAATGGAAAATTTGATCTCCAAATACAAACCTCAAGAGAGACATAAAAAGGTAACCAGGGGGAAAAACCCCACAAACTTCATTAACCAATAAGGTTAGGTTGTTTACATCTTTATGTGGGATTATATCATCTTATGTATGTTTTTTATGTATATATATATATATATACATATACATATACATATATAAGTCATTCTTGTGAATGGTACAACTATTGTGACAAATGAAAGGGATATACATAGGTTGTGAATGCCTGTATAAATTAACTGATGTAAAGATATAAAATATAAATAAGAGATATAAAGGGAGGGCTATGAGGGAAGTGGTAAGGAGGTTGTAGAAAAGGGTAAATTACACCAAAGGAAGTGGCAAAAAAACATATTATAGTAGAGGGAAAGAAGGGAGGGAGAAGAGCAGTATTTGAGCTTTACTGTCATCTGATCTAGTTCAAGAAGGGAATAACATACTCTGATAAGTTTAGAAATCTAACTTGTCCTACGGGAAGTGGGAGGGAAAGGGGGGAAAAAGGGAGGGGGGAGGGCAGAAGGAAGAGGAGAAGTAGCAAGTGGGTAACGGTAAGATAAGGGAGGGGAATAAAGAGGGAGGGTTAACTGAGGAAAGAGGCGGTCAAAAGCAAAACTTTGTTGGGGAGAAGGGGAAAGGGAGAAATAAAAGCATAAACAGGGGGAATTAGGATGGAGAAAAAGACACAGATAGAAATCATAACCCTGAACGTGCAGGGGATGAACATTCTCACAAAACAGAAGCAGATAGCAGAATGGATTAAAAACCATAATCCTACAATATGCTGTTTACAAGAAACGCATCTGAAACAGGGGGATACACATAGGGTTAAGGTAAAAGGCTGGAGTAAAATATATTGTGCCTCAGCTAAAGTAAAAAAAGCAGGTGTAGCAATCCTAATCTCAGACAAAGCAAAAGTAAAGATAGATCTAATTAAAAGAGATAAGGAAGGACATTATATCCTGCTAAAAGGCACCATAAACAATGAAGCAATATCATTGCTTAACATATATGCACCAAGTGGTAAGGCATACAAATTCTTAGAGGAGAGGTTAAGGGAGTTACAGGAAGAAATAGACAGCAAAACTATAATATTGGGAGACCTCAACCTCCCCCTTTCTGAACTTGATAAATCTAACCTCAAAATAAATAAGAAAAAAGTTAAGGAGGTAAACAGAATTTTAGAAAAGGCACATATGATAGACCTCTGGAGAAAACTGAACGGGGATAAAAAGGAATATACTTTCTTCTCAAAAGTACATGGCACATACTCAAAAATTGACCATGTACTAGGGCATAAAAACCTCACAATCCAGTGCAGAAAAGCAGAAGTAGTCAATGCATCCTTTTCAGATCATGATGCAATAAGAATCATTTTTAATAAAGTACCATGGAAAAATAAGCTAAAAACTAATTGGAAAATTCCAAAGTAAAATCTTCATAAAAGATAAATTATGAAGAAAATTACATGGAGCATTAAGAATTAGTATAGGTTCCTCACGTGAAATGAGATATGATTAACTACTAATGAAATTAAAAGATCACAAATTAAAACCAAGAAAAGCTAATGTTGTCCAAGCATTATAGAAAATTTCAATTTTTTTGTTAAAATTGTGATACAACTACTGTCATTGGCTCGAAGAATTCCAGGGAAAGCTCCTAATTTCCAGGGGGAAGGCACCACAGCTCAAGGAGGCAGAGTGACTAGTCCCAGGTCGCACAGGCTCTGATCTGGGGCTTCCAAATATGAAGCCAATACAAGCTAATCTGATTGTTATATAAGAAGTAATGTTTACACCCAAACTTGCTGTATCAATCTGAGTGTAATCCTTCTTGACCAGTGGATAGACTCACAGGGGGTTTAGGATTTTGCTTATGGATTTTATTCCGTTTTTTTCTTCTGATTGTGGAAGGAAAAAGATAAGAGATAACAACAAAAAATGATCTGGAATTTAAGTTTAAAAAAAAAAGCTAAGGAGGCAAAATTCTATCTCTTTCTGATAATAACAAATAGGTCAGGAACAGGCCATCTGGAGCCAGACAGGCTAAAAGGAGGAAATCTTAAGTCCAGTCTGTCAAATCTCAGGCCTAGTAGTCGCTCCTGGTAAAAACAGTTAGCTCTTGTATAGGCAATCAGAGCTAAGTCAGGCAATGATGAATAATAAAAGACCCACTTCCATAGTGAGAGAAAGTTAGAAAAGGGGAACAGAGGGCACTAAAAATCACCCTGTTTTCAGTCTACTTAAAAATATAACAGATATTACTCTAAATGTGAGCCCTTTGTCCTGTGACAGATATACCATATTAGATTATATTAGATATACCATATCATTCATACTGACATTCTTGGTGTAAAGGAATTCAGAAGGTATAGAGTATAGAGTTAAATAGAAGGTCTTTCTTCTAAAGGCAAATACATTTCTAAAGGAAATAGAAGAGCTGATTTCATCATATACCCAACTACGACAAGAAATATCATATCTTGCAATACTTATACAATCATGTTGTCTTGCAGTACTCAGAATGAGCAAAATCAATAAGAAGAAGAAACCCATCGCAGGCTACGCGCATACAGATACCAGCTGCAGAGAATGAAGAAGCAAAGAAATACCACAAGAAGTGGAAAAGATCCTCCGAAACAAGTCAGAATAAACACCATGAGTCTTAGTAACTTCACAGTGAAGGCGGAGGGAAGGGAAGATGGTGAAAATATCAGAAAATATGACTGAGCTGCAATAAGAAATGTAAGAGATCAAAGGCTATTTTATCTTACTGCCTGCTCCTAGACATGAATAAAAATATAAGAAAAAATCACAAAAACCCTAAATATGATATTGTAGAGAATACGATATTGTAGATAAGAACATGAGCATTTCCAACATGGGAGTCATTTCACAATCGGCTGCTTATGCAGTCATAATTTAACTGTTTGCAGTAGGTGTCAAACATGGTACCAAATTTTTTAATAAAGATGAAAAAACATTGTATGAAATTATGACAGCTAGAACCTGATCCTTCAAACGAGCTAGTGACTCTGAAAAATGGCCAACAAAACATCAACTCTGCTTATCACCATTTCTTCAGGAAACTTAACCAAAGTAAATCAATTTCTAACACAAGGAGGCCAAAACCACCTCCACCTGCAAAGGCTCTATCTCCTTGCCAAACAGAGAGATATGGCAGCCAAAAGAAACATCAACATAAGCACAATTTCATTTGTGAAACATTACAGATGAAGCAGCCAGGAGAATGGGAACAGCATCACTTTACAAGAGAGAGAAAAGTGGGGGAGAGGAAAATCTGTCTGTTGTCATAGTTTCACATTAGGTAATGTTGCTTAACTTTTACAGATAATGTACTCTTCTTCGGGGGAGGGGGAGTCATTTGCTTATTGTAAAGGGTTGCACCCAAAGTCTCAATTTTTTAATTCAAAAATTCCAAATTGCATTTTTCAAAAAATAAAAACCTGTCCTCAGAAAACCTGAAATAAAACTCCACTAAGCAGACCAGATGTAAAATGTCAGAGATTTTCCAGAATGCTTGATAGTGATCCATTCTTATTACGGACCACAGTGGAACCATGTCATTTGGGCTCAGCCTCAAGCAGAGTTGAAAAGTGTGAAGAATGTGCACAGAAGTGAGATTCTTAGGATGCTCCTACATGCTGATGACATCATAGCTGCGGGGCCTTCAACGTCCATAGCCCATCTTCAAATAAATCCAGTCATTCAACTTGTCCAAAGTGAACGAAGAATACATGACAGTCAGCTGGACTGACGCCTCATCCGCACCCAACTTAGCACTGCCAATGGACCATAATTTAGGCATCGAATTGAAAAGGAATAAGAACTGGACTGCACTGGGAATTAGTGAAGTTTTCAATGATCCCAAACTACTCCCTGCTGCAAAAGTCAGTATTTTTAATACGAATCCTCCCCTTGTAATTCTTATGAACCACTGAATACCAGAATCTCAGAGGAATTAAACCTGCAGATTACCCCAAAGACAATGGAAAAGTGCACCATGAGTTCAGTAGGCTGAAGAATATTATCCACAACAGCCTGAGTGTAAGAAATGGTTTACAAGGCATTAAGGACTGGAAAGAGAGGCAGGCCATACCTAAAAGTAAGGGATAACAGATGGTCAGCTCAAGGCTTACCCTGGTATTCACACAATATCAAAGCAGTCAGAGTTAGATGGCCAGGGCCAGCGTGCTAAGCTGATGTTCTAGTATGGAAGGACGTGACCATGAATCAAACTGGATGAGTTGTAACTTGCAGTGGGAGAGGGAGTACCCACATCAATTAAATCAAAGTATTTTCTTAGGAAAAATAAGAACTGAGCGTAAAAGCCTATCTTGATTTCCTTTCTGTCATCTAATCCTAAGGAAAGTTTCTACTCTGGGTCTTGACTGGCTTATGCAGATGAATTATGTCTTATGTCTTATGCCTGCTGGTCACTACTGAAATGACAAGGCTTATCACCTAGGAAGTGCCAGCCTTGGGGTCAGGAAGACAGCTGCAAATGCCACTCGAATGCATCCTAGCCATGTGACCCTGGGCAAATCATTTATCCCGTCTCTGTCCTAGGCAACTCTTTCTGACTAGTAGTTACGGAACAGTTTGGGAAAGGGAGTGTCCTCCACTATAAAAACAACAGGTCTGATCCAAAGGAAAAAAGTCCCTAGAAAGAAATGACTGTACTAGCCTAGCATTCCTAAGTCTACTAAAATACGACAACTGTGTTTTCAGATTTTTTATTAATGAGCAACATTACCCCACTTTCAAGAATATGTTCTCTCGTGAGCCTACTTTATCCACTTGGTTCTACCAGTTTTTAAAAAATATATATTCCAGATACGTGCGGATTCCACTATTTGAGGAGACAATAAAAACCTACCATGTTCTGAGTGCTGTGGGTCCTCTACTATTGTTTTTGGGTCAAGTTACCATTTATACCCTACACAAAGTTGGCTTAAAATGAGCCTGATTTTGATATACAGGGACTAGCCATGTTTCCGGTCCTTCATTTGGAAGACTGTGCTGTACAATTTCATACTGAATAGAATACAATAGTCATGCTTTTGTCTAACAGTTCAATGTTTTGTCAAGAGTAGGCTTGTCCTTGTAAAGGCTGGTAACGACCACTGCTTTTTATATGTTTAGCTTACACTTTAATATGTTGGCTCCCAAGACTAAGAGGATCCATCCTGTAATAGAATACTTGGCTTAGGGTCAGGATACTTGGGCTTTAGTCCCAGGTTTAAAACTACTTATGTAACTTCATACCAGTCCAGCCTCTCTGAGGCTCCTTCGTCTTCTGTAATGAGTTAGGTGAACAGGATAGATGACCTCCACAATTCCCTCCACATGTCTAATTCTACAGAATAAGAGACTAATTTTCTAAATAGTAGTTTTCTTAATTGTGCTCTCTAGCTCCTTGTCTATAATTATGAATTACTTTTACTATATAATTTTTAAAAATAAGATGACAGAATTCAATTAACATTTGACATGGTGTTCCAACAATCCGGCTAACAGCTGCTATGGGGGGTAAAAAAGCAACAACAACCAGCTCACAGAACGTTGCAAGCCCAGGTTCTTTTGACCTGCTTTACTAAGGAAAGCAACATTAAATCTCAATTTAATCCAGCATACAAATATCATTTACTTAGTTCAGGGGAAAAAACCAGCACCCTGAACTTCAGAGCAAATACAAACAAATTACATACATCAACAGAACAAATATAATTCATAGTTACCAAGAAAACCATCAACATCTAAGTTCAGCCGGAAGGCCCTTATAGTGGCTGCCCAGAGTCCCGCGCTTCCAGGAGTGAGAGCCTTAAGCAAATAGCTCTGTTCTCCTCTTTCATACAGTTTCAGACATCATCAAACGTCATCTGAGCAACCAGAACTTAGGCTCCTATGATTGGCTCTGGAGTTAGCACCTCCCTTCACTGGCCCCACCTGGAACCCCACCTTAGTTACCAATTCACACCCACATAGGCTTAGCACCTAATAGATGGGGGTTCCGGCCTGGGGCTTAGCACCTAGTAAGACTCAATCAAAGACACCAAATCAATCAAAGGAAATAAAGGCCAAACTCTTCAAGGATCCTCAATACACATGGTCCATATGACACTACTAAGAATATGATAGGAGTTCAGAACTTAAATAAATAAAGATTTGTTTCTGAAAACAGAACTTCTCCAGGTGCAGAGACATAATCTACATTTCTTTCCGAGCTCTAGGCTAGCTCTGCAGAACAAGCTACATGTCTGGCAATAACTTCTTGCATATATGCTTTCAGGACAGAGAAAAGACTGACCTCGTGGACATTCTGCCCTCAATATGTCTATCTGTGGTTTGGGTTTGAATAGACTTCCATTCTGTTGGAGTGAGCTGCCACAACATTAACTTCACCTGGTATTTTATATTCTAAGTTCAACATTCAATGTTACTTCATAAGCCTGTGTATATGGCACAGCATAGTCTTTCTTAATGAAAATTCTGTAAGATTCTGGAGTATTTGTATGCTAGAAAATTAAATTATAACATTAAAAAGTTCATTCTAAATTGCCTTCAAGGATCTACTTATAACTGAAATGGCAGTTTTCAGTCCAAGTGCATTTAAATATTCTGGGGAAGTATGTAATTAGAAAATTTCCCGCCCAAATTACGAAAATTAATTTACAGAAAACAAACCTCTCCATGGTTGAAAAAGTAGCACAGTACTGTAATTAGACCTCCTACTTGACTCCCACTGCAGAGAAAAAAAGAATTAAAGTTATGTATACTTACGTCAAAACTTTGTCTTAAATAATTTTTGGATCATACATATTTAAAGAACACATGTAAAAGTAAAATGTAATTCTCTAAATTTAAAAAAATAAAATTAGTAAATAAACTCTCAAGTGCATTAAAAGTAAACCAGTTAGTAATAAATTTACATTATTTCATTTTAATATAGATATCAAAGTACCAGTGGTGATTAATATTTCTAGCCTGAATATATTTTATACACACTTGAAATGCAAAATGCTATCAATGGTTTAATATTTAACATTTAATAAAAAATTAAATATAAAATATTTGTATATACGGGTGCAACTATAAAAAGATATAAATTATTTTTAAACAAACATAGAATTTACATAGATATAAATATTATCCCCATTAAAAATAGTCACTTCATGAGGCTATACATTTATTCTAATAATCCAAAACATTCTGGGAATTCCTTCTTTTGAACTGCTATCAAAGCCTGTGGAAAATTCTTTTTCATATCCTCCGTCACAGCAAATCCTTTGAAAGTAGTGTTAGGTTTTGGTTTATACATTTGGAGTGCATCTTGGAGGTCATCTATCCTGTTCACCTAATTTATTTTGGTTTTGTTTTTAAACTGAGAAAACTTAGAATCAAGTCTGGTGGAAATGTAAAATAGGTACACAGGTAAAAAATGGAGAATATTTTTGGTTTTAAAAAAGTATAAAGAAATGAAACTGATGTTCTTCTGTTTAGCATATCAGCTCTGAAAGCAAAGCCAAAAGAGTTCTAAAACTGTCTTGAATAATGAGATCTTTGTAATAAGTTTACAACCCCCCAAGGTGCTATAATGATTTCAATGGATGAGTCATTTTTAAAAATCTTATTACCTTACAGTCACAGCTTGTCTAATGACTAACATTCAGGCAAAATGTGTTCAGAAGGAGAAAAGGTGCCAATTAATCAAATATTCTGTTTAATGAAGAGTCACAGTTTCACATTCAACTAGGACCATTGTGTCATACATGGGTTATTCTAATAAGTACAAAGAGAATCCAGGCAACATTGTTCCTACAATATCATTTCACAATAAGATTATTATTAAAACAATATGATCAAACCACAAACCCTATCTAAAATGCTAGGAACCCCACTGGGATGCCTTAGAAGTGATTCTGCATCCATTGATAGCATTTCTGTAGAATGAAGCTCTACCCGTACAGCTCAACACATGGGTAAGGAAACAAAGTGCTCAACTTGGAACCGGGCGTGCTTCCTAGCTCTGACACTAACTAGCTGTCTAACCACGGACAAGTCACATAACCACTTTGTGCCTCAATTTCCTTGTCTACAAAACCATAACACCTCACTACTTACCTAAGGGCTGTCGTGAGGAAAGCATTTTGTAAATCCTGAAGTGTGTTATAGAAATATCAGTTATCATACTGATTATTTGACTGTTTTCCAAGGACTGATTAAGGCAGACAGATATACCTTTATTTTCCAAATATCCTAAGGCAATCAAGTTATAGAGAAAATGATGAAAAATAAGACTGACTGTTATGGGAGGGTAAGCAGGGAATGAAGGCACCAAAGGAGAGTGAGAGGACAGAATAATGCTTTCTAATTATTTACCTGTCCTTTGCTGCCAATAACTTCTGAAACTTTGCTTTCTAATTCTGTGCCTTCAAACCTAAGTTTGTCAAAATGGGTACAAGACTTAGATACAAAAGCTGTTACCATAAGCAAACAGAGAGCAAGGAAGAGTTTACAGTCATATTTATGGAAAATGGAAGAATTTACAACCAAACAAGAGAAAGAGAACATTATGAAATGCAAAATAGATGATATGGATTACACTAAATTGAAAAGGTTTTGCACAAACAAAGCCAATGAAACCAAGATTAGAAGGGAAGAAGAAAGTTGGGAAACAATTTTTACAACAAATGTCTCAGATAAAGGCCTCATTTATATATAATTTGTAAGAATACAAGTCATTCCCAATTGATAAATGGTCAAAAGATATGAATAGGCAGTTTTCAGATAGGCAGCTATCTATAGTCATACGAAAAAATGCTCTAAATCACTATCGATTAGAGAAATGCAAATCAAAACAACTCTGAGGTACCACATTACACCTACCAGATTGGCTAACATGACAAAATAGGAAAATAACAAATTTTGGAGAAGATGTGGGAAAACTAGAACACTAATGCATTGTTGGTAGAGTTGTGAAGTGATCCAACCATTCTGGAGAGCAATTTGGAACCATGCCCAAAGGGCTATACAAAAAAAAAAAAAAAAACTATGCATGTCCTTTGACCTAGCACTATCACTTCTAGGTCTGTATCCCAAAGAGATCATAAAAATGGGAAAAGGACCTACATGTACACAAATATTTATAGCAGCTCTTTCTGTGGTGGCCAAGAACTGGAAATTGAGGGGATGCCCATCAATTGGGGAATGGCTGAATAAGCTATGATATACGAATGTAATGTAATACTGTTGTTCCAAAAGAAACGATGAGCAGGCAGACTTCAGAAAAACCTGGAAAGACATACATGAACTGCTGACAAGTGAAATGAGCAGAACCAGGAGAACATCGTACACAGTAACAGCAACACTGTGAGACAACTAACTCTGATAGACTTATCTCTTCTTAGCAATGCAAAGATCTAAGACGACTCCAAAAGACTCATGATGGAAAATGCTATCAACATCCAGAGAAAGAGAACTATGGAGTCTGAATGCAGATCGAAGCAGACTATTTGCTTTTTTTTGTTCCTTCGTTCTTGTGGTTTCTCCCATTGGTTCTAATACTTCTTCACAACATGAGTAATGTGAAAATATGTTTAATATGAACATATATGTAAAGACCGTATCAGACTGCCTGGCATCTTGGGGTGGGGAACAGATGGGGAGAAAATTTAGAATTCAAAATCTTATGGAACTGAATGTTGAAAACTAAAAATAAATTAATATTTAAAAAATAAACCTCTAACTATTTAAAAAAAATTCAAGTTTGATATGAGAGGGAAATGGATTCTCTTTACAATGTTTATGCTACCAGTTAAGTGATTCAGGCTTTAAGAGGTACATTTCAACTGTTCTGCTGCTTTCAAGACTACCTCTAAATTCTTGTGTTTCTAAACACACTTCATTTTTCAATATGTTACACTCACAGATCTATTCTGCTTGGTCCTAGAACAAAAGCAGCAAGAAACATTAAAACAAAGATTTAGGCTGGACATAAAGCTACCCAACAATGGAATGAGATACTGTCCCATATCTCTCCTTTTCTCAATCAAGTTTTTTAAAAAGTCACTCGATGTGACATAATCAAAATTATCCATTTTGCATTTTGTAATGCTCTCTATCTCTTGTTGGGTCATGAATTCTTTACTTTTCCACAAATCTGATAAGTAAACTATTCCTTGCTTTCCCAAATTATTTAGAGTATCAACTTTTACTCCTAAATCATGAACCCATTTTGACTTTATTTTGGTATATGGTGTAAGATATTGGTCTATGCCCAGTTTTTTCCCTACCATTTTCCAATTTTCCCAACAGTTTTTGTGAAATAGTGAATTATTAGCCCAGAAACTGGCCTCTTTGGGTTTATCAAAGAGTAGATTGCTAAACTTGTTGATTTCACCTACTTGTGTACCTATCCTATTCCACTGATCCACACCCCTGTTTCTTAACCAGTACCAGGCAGTTTTGATGACTGCTGCTGTGTAGTACAGTTTAATATCTGGTGTGGCTAAACCACCATCTCTAGCATGTCTTTTCATTAATATCCTAGATACTCTAGACCTCTTGTTTTTCCAAATGAATTTTGTTATTATTTTGTCCAGCTCGGTAAAAAAATTTTTTGGTAGTTCGATTGGTATGGCACTGAATAGATAGATTAATTTAGGTAGAATTGTCATTTTTATTATATTAGCTCGGCCTAACAACAAAAATATTTCTCCATTTATTTAGATCTGATTTTATTCGCGTGAAAAGTGTTTCATAGTTATGTTCATATAGGCCCTGGGTTTGTCTTGGCAAATAGACTCCCAAATATTTTATAGTGCCTTCAGTAACTTTGAATGGAATTTCTCTTTCTATCTCTTGCTGTTGGGCTTTGTCAGTAATGTATAGGAATGCTGAGGATTTATGTGGGTTTATTTTATATCCTGCAACTTTGCTAAAGTTGTTTATTATTTCAAGTAGTTTTTTACTTGATTCTCTAGGATTCTCTAGATAAATCATCATATCATCTGCAAAAAGTGATAATTTAGTTTCTTCTTTTCCTATTCTAATTCCTTCAATTTCTTTTTCTTCTCGCTACAGCTAATGTTTCTAGAACCAAATTGAATAATAGGGGTGATAATGGACATCCTTGTTTCACCCCGATCTTATTGGGAATGCATCTAGTTTATCCCCATTACAAATAATGCTTGTTGATGGTTTTAGGTAGATGCTATTTATAATTTTGAGGAAGGTTCCCCTTATTCCTATGCTTTCTAGTGTTTTTAATAGGAATGGGTGTTGTACTTTGTCAAAGGCTTTTTCTGCATCTATTGAGATGATCATATGGTTTCTGCTAGTTTTGTTGTTTTTGTACAAAAAAAGCCAATGCAACAAGAATTAGGAGGGAAGCAGAAAATTGGGAGAAAATCTTTGCAACTAGTATCTCTGATAAAGGCCTCATCTCTAAAATATACAGGGAGCTAAGCCAAATATATAGGAATACAAGCCATTCCCCAATTGAGAAATGGTCAAAGGATATGAACAGGCAGTTTTCAGAGGAAGAAATTAAAGCTATCTACAGGCATATGAAAAAATGCTCTGGATCGCTGCTGATTAGAGAAATGCAAATCAAAACAACTCTTAGATACCACATCTCTCCTGTCAGATTGGCTAAAATAACAAATCAGGAGAATGATAAATGCTGGAAAGGATGTGGGGAAATTGGAACATTGTTGCATTGCTGGTGGAGTTGTGAGCTGATCCAGCCATTTTGGAGGGTGGTGTGGAACTATGCCCAAAGGGCTATAGAAATGTTCATACCCTTTGACCCAGTAATACCACTTCTAGGGTTGTATCCCAAAGAAATCATGCAAGCGGGAAAAGGACCCATATGTACAAGAATATTTATAGCAGCTCTCTTTGTGGTAGCCAAGAATTGGAAAGCAAAGGGATGCCCATCAATTGGGGAATGGCTGAACAAGCTGTGGTATATGAAGGTGATGGAATACTATTGTGCCATAAGAAATGGGGATGATGCAGACTTCATAACAACCTGGAAAAACCTACACGACATAATGCTGAGTGAGCGGAGCAGAGCCAGGAGAACGTTGTGCACAGCCACAGATATGTGGATTCCGTGAGGACCAACCCTGACATACTCCACTTCTTTCAGCAACCTAAAGGGGCAAGGACAACTCCAGGGGACTCACGATGGAGAATACTATCTTCATTCAGAGAAAGAACTGCGAAGTTTGAATACCGACTGAGGCACACTACATGCTTGCCTTTTCTGCTTCTCTTTTGTTTTTGTTTTTGGGGTTTTTTTTTTGTTTTGTTTTGTTTTTTTGGTTCTGTTTCTTCTTTCTCATGATTCATTCCATTGGTCAAAATTCTTCTCCACGACTTGACTAGAGCATAAATTAATTCAATGCGAAGTTATACATGACAGTTATATGAGACTTCATGCCGTCTTGGGGAGGGAGGGGGGAGGGAGGGGAGAAAAACTGGAACTCAAAACTATGTAGAACCGTGTGTGGTAAACTAAAAATAAATAAAACACCTTTTAAAAAAAAAAAAAGTCACTCGATGCCTCCATCTATTCTTCCTAGCCCCGCCCCCACCAAATCATTGCAATCCAGCTTCCAACTTCATTAATCAATTGAAACTGCTCTCTACAAAGTTAACAATATCCTAATCACTAAATCTAACGGCCTCTTCTCAAGCCTTATACTCCTCTTCTGCTGCACTTGACACTGTTAACCAAAATGGATACAATGGATACTCTCACCTCCCTGGGATTTTGTGATATTCTTGGTTCTTCCTACCAATACGACCACTTCTCAAACTCCTTTCATGGAGCTTAATCCATCATACCTGATAACTCAAGGTGTACTTTGATTTTGTCCTTTGTCCCTCTCTTTTCTCTCTCATCTCTTAATAACCTACCTCATCAATCTCTCACAGATTCAACAATTATTTTGTGCATGACTCCCAAACCTATATGTTCTGCCACAATTTCCCCTGAGTTCCAGGCACACATCACAAATGGTTTACTTGACATTTCAAAGCAGTTGTCCCAAATGCTTCTCAAACTCAACATGACCATGAGAGAACTCATTATCTCGCTCTCCAACACCATTCTTCTTCCAAACTCCCCTATTTTAGTCAAGGACAACATTACCTTTCCAGTTCCCCAGGTTTTACAGGCTGAGTCTCCCTCATCGCACAGAACCAGATACCAAATCTTATCATTTCTAACTCTGCATCCAAGCCTCCTCTCTACTTACACAGCCCCCAAGTCCCTTCCAACTCAGAACTACTATGAATGATTCTGTGATTTCTCTTAATTTTCTTTCTACTCATATGCTAGAAATCTAGAATAAGTCTACTAGAAATACCTTATTTTTCCCTTTACATTTATTCAGCTAAACTAATCTGAAATTAACTGTAATTTGTTGAGGGAAGTTGGTAATTACTTTTTTAAGGTGAGTTGATAACATCGCAAAATCTAGTTAAGAGGCATAGGCCTGATTATTAGACTAAATACAAGATGGAGAAGTCAACAACTATAGCAATCTACTCTATGATAAACCCAAAGAGGCCAGCTTCTGGGCTAAGAATTCACTATTTCACAAAAACTGCTGGGAAAATTGGAAAATGGTAGGGCAGAAACTGGGCATAGACCAATATCTTACACCATATACCAAAATAAAGTCAAAATGGGTTCATGATTTAGGAGTAAAAGCTGATACTATAAGTAATTTGGGAGAGCAAGGAATAGTTTACTTATCAGATTTATGGAAAAGATAAGAATTCATGACCCAAAAGAGATAGAGAGCATTACAAAATGCAAAATGGATAATTTTGATTATGTTAAATTGAAAGGTTTTTGTACAAAAAAAAGCCAATGCAACAAAAATTAGGAGGGAAGCAGAAAACTGGGAGAAAATCTTTGCAACTAGTATCTCTGATAAAGGCCTCATTTCTAAAATATACTGGGAACTGAGCCAAATACATAGGAATACAAGCCATTCCCCAACTAAGAAATGGTCAAAGGATATGAACAGGCAGTTTTCAGAGGAAGAAATTAAAGCTATCTATAGGCATATGAAAAAATGCTCTGGATCACTACTGATTAGAGAAATGCAAATCAAAACAACTCTTAGATACCACATCTCTCCTGTAATATTGGCTAAAATAACAAAGCAGGAGGATGATAAATGCTGGAGGGGATGTGGGAAAATTGGAACATTGTTACATTGCTGGTGGAGCTGTGAGATGATCCAGCCATTTTGGAGAGTAATTTGGAACTACGCCCAAAGGGCCATAGGAATGTTCATACCCTTTGACCCACAATACCACTTCTAGGGTTGTATCCCAAAGAAAGCACACAAGAGGGAAAAGGACCCATATGTACAAAGATATTTATAGCGGCTCTCTTTGTGGTAGCCAAGAATTGAAAATCAAAGGGATGCCCATCAATTGCGGAATGGCTGAACAAGCTGTGGTATATGAAGGTAATGGAATACTATTGTGCCATAAGAAATGGGGATGATGCGGACTTCGTAGAAACCTGGAAAAACCTACACGACATAATGCTGAGTGGGCGGAGCAGAGCCAGGAGAACATTGTACACAGCCACAGATATACGGATTTCGTGAGGACCAACCCTGACAGACTTCGCTCTTCTCAGCAATGCAAGGTGCAAGGAGAACTCCAGGGGACTCATGATGGAGAATGCTATCTTCATCCAGAGAAAGAATTGTGAAGTTTGAATGCAGATTGAGGCACACTTCATGCTCGCCTTTTTTCTTCTCTCTTGTTTTTGGGGGTTTTCTTTGGTTCTGTATCTTCTTTCTCATGACTCATTCCATTGGTCATAATTCTTCTCCACAACTTAACTAGTGTATAAATTAATTCAATGCGAAGTTATACATGGTAGTTATATGAGATTCCATGCCATCTTGGGAAGGGAGGGGGGAGGGAGGGGAGAAAATCTGGAACTCAAAATTATGTAGAACCATGTGTGGTAAACTAAAAATAAAAAATATTTTTAAAAAGCCCATATCATCACCACCAAAAAAAAATATTTATATTGGATGATGTAGAAAGTGAATTCGTATGGCTTTATGTGGACAAAGATACAGAAGAGAGTAGAAACTTTACTATATGAAAACAAAAATAAGGATGGCAGCAGAGTACAAGGGAAAGAACCTAAAAGCTGAACTCCTACGATTTAAAGAAACCTCAGACATCATCTAGCCCAATCTCCTTACCCCACAAGTAGGGGTTCTCAAACCCCGTGGCCAGGTGATGTGCTCTTTCTCAGCCTCATTTTCCTCATCTGGATCTCCATAGACCCTTTCAGCTCTAAATTTCTCACAAGAACCTGATTTGTTTATGCTTTTCTTTGTATCCCAGTGTTCATCATAGTGCCTGGTGCTAGGAAGGCAATTAACAAATGGCTGATGACTGAGAAAATGCTAAGACATAGTATGAGGAACTAGTGGTGCCTCCTCCCATCTTGCCTTAAAAAAGTTTAAGTTGCTATGACTCAATGTTTTCTGGATATTTTATAACATATATATGTGTGTTAGTATAAACTTGAAAAACAAATTACAATTCACATACCATAGCAAGATTTCTCTAAGTATTTTAAGCTACTGAATGGGGAATAATTCATTAAACTGAATCATGGGAAATAAAAATGAAGCTACAAATTTAATTAACTACAATGAAAGTTTTCCCCCTCTCCAAGCCATCCTCTACACAGTTCCAAAGGCATTTTCTTAAAGCGTTAGTCCATATTCCTCCACTACTCAATAAACTCTTGTGGCCTCTAAGATCAAACAATAATGTTTTTATCTTTTAAAGTCCTTCACAACCTGGCCCAGCCTCCCTTCATGTGTTCTCTGCAGTCTAGCCATACTGACCTTCTTCCTACTACCTACATGGCACACAATATTCCCCTATATTCCATTTCTGGGATTTTGCACTAGCTGTGCTCCCCATGCCTGGAATGCATGCCCCTCCTCACCTGTCACCGACCGTTTCCTTCAAAGCTCAACTCAAGATCTGCTTTTCACAGAAACCCTTTTCTAATTCTCCCAAGGGCTAGTACACCATCCTCAATCCATGGCTAATTTCCTTCTGTTTGTTTCATATACAGAGGCAACATAGAGTGTATTAAGCTGATGTCAAAGCCAAGAGGACTTGGGTTCCAATTCCACCTCAGTCACCTATGACTGTGTGCTCCTGAGAAAGTTGGTTAACTTCTCAATGCTCCAGGACACTCTCTGAGACTTTGAATTATAAAATAAATACCCATCTTCACTGTCAGAGCTCCCTTGCCTCGGGCTCCCTATATCAATGACATCGTGTATACAATTCCTATTTTGGGGGTTGAAGCCAAAATGGCAGAATAAGGCAGGAACTCACCCAAACTCTCCCAAATTCACCTCTAAACAACTATAAAATAACACTTCAAAATGAATTCTGGAACAGAACCAACAAAAGGGTGGGGTAAAACAATTTTCCAGCCCAACATGACTTATTTCAGCAGGAAAGGTCTGTCAGGTAAGAGGGGAGAGCAGTCCAGTGCAGATGGCACCTAGGCAAGCCAGCAACAGACAGCATCCCAGCAGGCCAGTGGAAAGGCCCCAAACCCCAGTACAAGTCATCAGCAAGGCCCTGTGCCCTTGGCACAGCAGGCCAGTGATGAGGCCTTTCAACCTCTGTGCAAGAAACTGGGGACAATGCCAACTCCTCCCCAGGAGCAGAGCTCAACCCTAACATAAAAAGTTATGAAACAGGGTGGAAAATGAGGAAAACAAAAAATACAAAAAAAAAAGAACCTAACCAAAGAAAGTTACAATGGTGACAGGGAAGACCAAAACACAAAACTGGGACGAGGACAACAACGTCCAAACACCTACATGTGAAACTTCAAAGAAAAATGTGAATGCGTCTCAGGCCCAAGAAGAATTAAGAAGAATTCCTGGAAGAGTTCAAAAAGTATTCTAAAAATCAAATAAAAGAGGCAGAAGAAAAACAGGGAAAAGAAATGAGAGTCATGCAAGAGAATCATGAAAAAAGACTCAACAGCTTGGTAAAAGAAGCACAAAAAATGGGAAAATATGTACAAAAATTCACTAAAGAAAACAACTCCTTGAAAAGTAGAATTGGCCAAATGCATAAGGAGGTACGAAGGCTCAATGAAGAAAACTTTCATTTTTTTGAGATTTTTTATTTTTAGTCTATAACACTCGGTTCTACATAATTTTGAGTTCCAGGTTTTCTTCCCCCCGCCCCCCCCCCACCGCCCCAGACGGCATGGAATCCCATATGTCTTCTACATATAACTTCGCATTGAACTTATTTACACAACAGTCCAGTTATAAAGAAGAATTACGTCCAATGGAATGAATCATGAGAAAGAAGAAACAGAACCAAAAAAAAAAAACCCAAAAACAAAAGAGGAAAAAAAAAAAGGCAAGCATAAAGTGTGCCTCAAGCTGCATTCAGACTCCATAGTTCTTTCTCTGGATGTAGACAGCATTCTCCATCGTGAGTCCTTTGCACCTTGTATTGCTGGGAAGAGCGAAGACTATCAGGGTTAGTCATCACAGAATCCATATATCTGTGGTTGTGTATAATGTCCTCCTGCTTCTGCTCCACTCGCTCAGCCTCATAGCGTGTAGGTTTTTCCAGGTTATTATGAAGTGCATATCTTCCCCATTTGTTATAGCACAATAGTATTCCATTACCTTCATATACCACAACTTGTTCAACCACTCCCCAATTGATAGGCATCCCCTTGATTTCCAATTCTTTGCTACTACAAAAAGAGCCACTATGAATATTTTTGTACATATGGGTCCTTTTCCACTTGTGTGATCTCTTTGGAATACAACCCTAGAAGCGGTATTGCTGGGTCAAAGGGTATGAACATTTTTATAGCCTTTTGGGCATAGTTCCAAATTGCTCTCCAGAATGGCCGGATCAGTTCACAGCTCCACCAGAAATGTAACAATGTTCCAATTTTCCCACATCCTCTCCAGTATTTATCTTTTTCCTGTTTTGTCATTTTAGCCAATCTGACAAGAGAGAGGTGGTACCGAAGAGTTGTTTGATTTGCATTTCTCCAATCAGTAGTGATTTTGAGCATTTTTTCACATGCCTATAGATATCTTTAATTTCTTCCTCTGAAAACTGCTTGTTCATATCCTTTGACCATTTCTCAATTGGGGAGTGACTTTTATTCCTATAATTTTGGCTCAGTTCCCTGTATATTTTAAAAATAAGGCCTTTATCAGAGACACTGGTTGTAAAGATTTTCTCCCAATTTTCTGCTTCCCTCCTAATCTTTGTTACATTGGCTTTTTTTACACAAAAACATTTCAATTACATAATCAAAATTATCCATTTTGCATTTTGTAATGCTATCTCTTGTTGTGTCATGAATTCTTTGCTTTTCAATAAATCTGATAGGTAAATTATTCCTTGCTCTCCCAAAGTGTTTATAGTATCAGCCTTTATTCCTAAATCATGAACCCATTTTTTTTTTAATGCAATTTATTTCTTTAACATATTTGGTTTTCAGCATTGATTTTCACAACAGTTTGAATTACAAATTTTCTCCCCATTTCTGCCCTCCCCCCCCACTCCAAGATGGCGTATATTCTGGTTGCCCTGTTCCCCAGTCAGCCCTCCCCTCTATCACCCCCCTCCCCTCTCATCCCCTTTTCCCTTCCTTTCTTGTAGGGCAAGATAAATTTCTACGCCCCATTGCCTGTGTATCTTATTTTTTAGTTGCATACAAAAAGTTTTTTTGTTTTTGAACATCTGATTTTAAAACTTTGAGTTCCAAATTCCCTTCCCTCTTCCCTTCCCACCCACCCTCCCTAAGAAGTTGAGCAATTCAACCTAGGCCACACATGTATTATTATGTATAACCCTTCCACAATACTCATGTTGTGAAAGGCTAACTACATTTTGCTCCTTCCCAACCCATCCCGCTTTATTGAATTTTCTCCCTTGACCCTGTCCCCTTTCCAAAGTGTTTGTTTTGATTACCTCCACCCCCATCTGTCCTCCACTCCATCATCCCCCCACCTTTTATTTTTTTTTTTATCTTCCTCCCTCTTCTTTCCTGTGGGGTAAGATACCCAACTGAGTGTGTATGGTATTCCCCCTCAGGCCAAATCTGATGAGAGCAAGGTTCACTCATTCCCCCCTCACCTGCCCTCTCCCCTCCTCCCAAAGAACTGCTTCCTCTTGCCACCTTTATGCGAGATAATCCACCCCATTCTATCTCTCCCTATCTCCCTCTCTCAGTATGTTACTCTCTCATCCCTTAATTTCATTTTATTTCTTTTAGATATCTTCCCTTCATCCTCAACTCACCCTGTGTCTGCTCTCTCTCTTTTACATATCTATATATACACATACATACACATACATACATATACACATAGATACATACCTACATACACATTCACTTATATATATACTTAAACATATATATATATGCATATATATATATATGCATATTCCCTTCAACTACCCTAATACTGAGGTCTCATGAATCATACTCATCATCTTTCCATGTAGGAATGTAAACAAAACAGTTCAACTTTAGTAAGTCCCTTACGGTTTTTCTTTCTTGTTTACCTTTTCATGCTTCTCTTGATTCTTGTGTTTGAAAGTCAAATTTTCTATTCAGTTCTGGTCTTTTCACTGAGAAAGCTTGAAAGTCCTCTATTTTATTGAAAATCCATATTTTGCCTTGGAACATGATACTCAGTTTTGCTGGGTAGGTGATTCTAGGTTTTAATCCTAGCTCCATTGACCTCCGGAATATCACATTCCAAGCCCTTCGATCTCTTAATGTAGAAGCTGCCAGATCTTGGATTATTCTGATTGGGTTTCCACAATACTCAAATTGTTTCTTTCTGGCTGCTTGCAGTATTTTCTCCTTGATCTGGGAGCTCTGGAATTTGGCAACAATATTCCTAGGAGATTTCTTTTTGGGATCTATTTGCAGAGGCGATCGATGGATTCTTTCAATTTCTATTTTGCCCTGTGGCTCTAGAATATCAGGGCAGTTCTCCTTGATAATTTCCTGAAAGATGGTATCTAGGCTCTTCTTTTGATCATGGCTTTCAGGTAGTCCAATAATTTTTAAATTATCTCTCCTGGATCTATTTTCCAGGTCAGTGGTTTTTCCAAGGAGATATTTCACATTGTCTTCCATTTTTCCATTCCTCTGGTTCTGTTTTATAATATCCTGATTTCTCATAAAGTCATTAGCTTCCACTTGCTCCAATCTAATTTTTAAAGTAGTATTTTCTTCAGTGGTCTTTTGGACCTCCTTTTCCATTTGGCTAATTCTGCCTTTCAAGGAATTCTTCTCCTCATTGGCTTTTTGGAGCTCTTTTGCCATTTGAGTTAGTCTATTTTTTAAGGTGTTGTTTTCTTCAGTGTATTTTTCAGTATTTTTTTGGGTCTCCTTTAGCAAGTCATTGACTTGTTTTTCATGGTTTTCTCGCATCCTTCTTATTTCTCTTCCCAATTTTTCCTCTACTTCTCTAACTTGCTTTTCCAAATCCTTTTTGAGTTCTTCTATGGTCTGGGGCCAGTTCATGTTTTTCTTGGAGGCTTTGGTTGTAGGCTCTATGACTTTGCTGTCTTCTTTAGGCTGTATGTTTTGGTCTTCTTTGTCACCAAAGAAAGAATCCAAAGTCTGAGACTGAATCTGGGCGCGTTTTCGCGTCCTGGCCATATTCCCAACTAACTAACTTGACCCTTGAGTTTTTCAGTGGGGTATGACTGCTTGTAGATTACAGAGTTCTATGTTCTACATTTGGGGGGGAGGTGCCAGCTCTGTCAGAGCCGCACTCCTCCTTCCCCAAGGACCCCCAGTCCAGACTGGGCTCAGATCTTCGGCAGGCTGTGCACCCCTGCTGCGATCCGCCACTTAATTCCTCCCACCAGGTGGGCCTGGAGCCGGAAGTAACAACAGCTGTAGCTGCCCCACCTCCGCTGCCCCGGGGGCTGGAAGCCAAACTGCGAACTCCTTCCACTCCCGCAGCTTTTCCCACTAACCTTCTCCGCAGTCTTTGGTGTTTGTGGGTCGAGGGGTCTGGTAACTGCCGCAGCTCACATATTCAGGGCGCTAGGGCCCCCTCCGCCCGGCTTCCGGTCTGGATCGTCCACGCCGCTCAGGCTGGGCTCTGCTCCACTCCGTTCCCAGCTCCCAGCTCCGTGTGGAATAGAGCTCACCCAGAGACCATCCGGGCTGTCCTGGGCTGGAGCCCTGCTTCCCTCTGCTGTTCTGTGGGTTCTGCCGTTCTAGAATTGGTTCAGAGCCATTTTTATAGGTTTTTGGAGGGACTTGGGTACAGAGCTCACTCTAGTCCGTGCTTACCAGCCGCCATCTTGGCTCCGCCCCCTCCATGAACCCATTTTGACTTTATTTTGGTATATGGTGTAAGATATTGGTCTATGCTCAGTTTCCGCCCTACCATTTTCCAATCTTCCCAGCAGTTTTTGTGAAATAGTGAATTCTTAGCCCAGAAGCTGGATTCTTTGGGTTTATCAAAGAGTAGATTTCTATAGTTGCTGACTTCTGCAACTTGTGTACCTATTCCTATTCCACAGATCCATGACTGTTTCTTAGCCAGTACCAGGTAGTTTTGATGACTGCTGTTTTATAGTACACTTTAATATCTGGTATGGCTAGGCCACCTTCCCTAGCATTTCTTTTCATTAATACCCCAGATATTCTAGATCTCTTGTTCTTCCAGATGAATTCTGTTATTATTTTATCCAGCTCTATAAAATAATTTTTTGGTAGTTCGATTGGTATGGCACTGAATAGATAAATTTAGGTAAAATTGTCATTTGTATTATATTAGCTCAGCCTAACCAAGAGCAACTGATATTTGTCCATTTATTTAGATCTGACTTTATTCGCAAGAAAATTGTTTCATAATTCGGTTCATATAGGCCCTGGGTTTGTCTTGGCAGATAGACTCCCAAATATTTTATGGGGTCTACAGCAACTATGAATGGCACTTCTCTTTCTAGCTCTTGCTGTTGGACTTTGTTAGTAATGTATAAGAATGTTGAGGATTTATGTGGATTTATTTTATATCCTGCAACTTTGCTAAAGTTGTTTATTATTTCAAGTAGTTTTTTGATTCTCTAAGTAAATCATCATACCATCTTCAAAAGTGGTGATTTAGTGTCTTCTTTGCCTATTCTAATTCCTTTTTCTTCTCTTATTGCTACAGCTAACATTTCTAGTAACAAATTGAATAGTAGGGGTGATAGTGGACATCCTTGTTTCACCCCTGATCTTAGTGGGAATGCATCTAGCTTATCCCCATTACATATAATGTTTGATGATGGTTTTAGGTAGATACTACTTATAATTTTAAGGAAAGCTCCGTTTATTCCTATGCTTTCTAGTGTTTTTAATAGGAATGGGTGTTGTATTTTGTCAAAGGCTTTTTCTGCATCTATTGAGATGATCATGTGGTTTCTGCTAGTTTTGTTGTTGATATGATCAATTATGCTGATAGTTTTCCTAATATTGAACCAACCTTGCATTCCTGGAATAAATCCTACCTGGTCATAGTGTATCATTAGAAAATAATCTCTTAAAAATTAGAAATGGGCAAGCAGAAACTAATGACTCCATGAGACATCAAAAAATAACATAACTAAATCAAAAAAATAGAAGATGATGTGAAATATCTTGTTAGAAAAACAAAAGTCAAGATTAGAAAACAGATCCAGGAGAGAGAGCTTAAGAATTATTGGACTGCTTGAAAGTCATGACCCCAAAAAAAGAGCCTAGTCATATATTTCATAGTCATATTTCAAGAAAGAACTAAGGAAAACTGTCCTAATATCCTAGAACCCCGGAGGGTAAAATAGAAATGGAAAGAATCCACTGATAATCTCCTGAGAGATCCCAAAATGAAAATTCCCAGAAATGAGAGCCAAATTCCAGAGGTCCCACATCAAGAAAAAAATATTGCAAACAGCCAGAAAGAAACAACTCAAATATCATGGAGCCACAGTCAGGATTACACAGGATTTAGCAGCTTCTACATTAAAGGATTAGAGGGCTTGGAATATGATATTCTGGAAGACAAAAATCACCTACACAGCAAAACTGAGTATAATCCTTCTTCAGGGCAAAAAATAGACATTCAATAAAATAGAGGACCTTCAAGCATTCCTGATGCAAAGACCAAAGCTAAACAGAAAATCTGATTTTCAAATAAGAGACTGAAGGGAAACATAAAAAAGTAATCGAGAAAGAGAAAACATAAAGGAGTCAATAAAGTTAAACTTTTTATATCCCCACCCTGGAAGAGAATCTTTTAACTCTTAAGAACTGTGTCTCTATTATGGCAGTTAGAAGGGGTGTACGTAAACAGAGGGTGAGGGTGTGAGTTGACTTTGATAGGATAATATTAAAAAAACAAAGTTAAGGGGTGGGAAAGATGGTTGCACTTGGAAAAGAAGAGAGAAGGGAGAGGTAGAATGGGGTAAAATACATCACATTAAGAGGCATGAAAGACCCATTACAGTGGAGGGAAAGATGAGATATGGGGCTCATCAGAATTGGCTCAGAGAGGGAATAACATACACACTCAGTTGGGTATAGAAATCTATCTTGCTCTATAAAGAAGTAGGAAGGGAGGAGGAAAATAGAAGGGAGGGCAGACTGGGGAAAGTGGTGATCGGAAGCCAAACACTGATGAAGAAGGACAAGATAAAAAAGGAAGGAGAGAGGGAGGGAGGGAGAGAAGGATAAAAGGGGAAAATAGGACAAAAGAAAATACACAGTAATACTAATTGTGAATGTGAATGGGATGAACTCACCCATAAAATGGAAGTAGAGAACAGAATGGATCATAAACCAGAATCCTATAATATGTTGCTTACAAGAAACACATTTGAAGCACAGAAAAACACACAGAGTAGAAGTAAGGAGCTGGAACAGAATCTAACATGCTTTAGCTGAAGTTAGAAAAAAAAAGCAGGGGTATCAATCATGCTCTCTGATAAAGCAAAAGCAAAAATAGATCTAATTAAAAGAAATAAGGAAGGAAACAAAATCCTTCTAAAAGGTACCATAGACAATGAAGTAATATCAATACTAAACATATATACACCAAACATACATGCATTGATACTAAATATATAAACAAATGGTACAGCATCCAAATTTTCAAAGAAGTTAAATAAGAGGAGAAAACGAACAGTAAAACTATACTAGTGGGGGACCCCAACTTTTCCCTTTCATGGCTAGATAAACCTAACCAATAAATAAGTTAGGGAGGGGAAGAGAATTTTAGAAAAGTTAAATATGGTAGACCTCTATAACCCCTATTTTGGATATATCTTATACATACTTATATATGTACATGTTAACTCTCTTGAGTTATCTTTGGTAGCCAGATGAAGCAGCGAATATTGCTGGAATCAGGAAGACCTGAGTTCAAATCTGGCCCTCAGACATTTAGCAGCTGTGTGACCCTAGGCAAGTCACTTCACATGTCTTCCTCAATTTTCTCCTCTGAAGGATAGGAATCATAACACTTCCTTCACAGGGTTGTTGTGAGGATCAAACTAGATAGTATTTTTAAAGTACTTCGCATGGTGCCTGACACATAGTAAGTGCTATATAAATGTCAGCTGTTTATTACTATTATTATTAGCTGATATATCCCTAGCACCTAGCATATTGCCTGGCACATGGTTAACACTTAATAAATGCTTGTTCACTGATCAAACTGATGAGACGAATTAGTATATATCAGCCTTGCAACACTGGCTGAAACCAGACTCTGATGAGCTTTGTACGCCATATAGAGGAGTTTATATTTTATCTTAAAGGCAAGTGGAAGCCACTGAAGCTGCTTGAGCAGGAGTAACTAGAGCTTTGGAGAGAAACTAAGACTGGCAATCTACATTAGAGAGTCATCCACATAAGGATGATAAGGAAACATACTGGAGCTGATGAGAAAAGAAAAGGGCATGCCCCCAATGAGGAGTTGCCTTATGGATAACAAACAAGCAAAGAAGATGGAGGAGTTGTTATCTAGGTGACAGAAGGTGGAAGGAGGGGCAGAAGGGGAAGATTTCGAACATCCTCTGGGAGAATGGGATAAAGAATCAATTTAGGACAAAAGACTGTCTTGCTGCACTGAGGGCCCAGACAAAATCAATGTATGGTGGACCCAAGTGACTTGGTTGCACAGTTTCTTACAAATCTATTTGGCAGTACATAAATAAGAACAGAACAGAAGGAAGATACGAGTAATCCAAGGTTCAGGTTTCCTCAAACATGGGCAGCAATAAGACAAGGGGAGAAAGGGATTCAAGAATAGAGGATTGTACAGAACTGAACTAATTAACTTTAGGATAAAGACTGGGAAGGGTAGAAAGTGAGGTTGTCCTGGGAGGATATTAAGTATTGATGAGTCTGGAGGTCCTTGTAAGAATGAAGACTAGGTTTAGGAAAATTAAGGCAAAAGAAGAGAAGGAATGGTATGAGGTTATGGTCTGATAAAGGAACTTCAGAGTTTCTGTGGAAGTGGAACACTTGTGGGTAATGGGAGACAAAGGGTGTGACCATTCCTATGTGCTGCTGGGGTGAAGCAGAGAAGCAGGTCATCAAAGTGGAAGACTTAAAGAACTGGGAGTTTATTACAGAGTTTGAAAGCACATCAACATGCATGTGGAAGTCCCCTAATGGAAGGACAGGATTTGGGGAATGAAGGAAGACTATGAACCAGACATCAAACACTTTGAGAAAGGTCCTCTTATGAAGAGCCAGTAGGATTTACATTGGGTAAAATTTGGATAAAATGAACCCCAAAGGAAGAGAGGTTGCTAAGTAAAGGAAGGAGAGGGAGAGTCTGGAAGTAAGAGTGTGGATCAACAAGTATTCTGACTCCTACCTCCAACGTCTATATGTCAGGAGATACATGAGAAGGCATAGGCAGGGCTGAAGATGGTGGCCATGGATTCAGTCCATTTGTAGGAAGCCAAATCTCTATGAGGGTCAGAAGGAATAAGAAGCACATGAAGCAGAAAGCTAAAATGAAAGGATTATGTGTTAAATATGGAATGGAAATTCTAGACAGCACAATGGAAGGAGCAGGTAAAGCTCAAGTGGGATAGGGGAGGGATAGGGACAAAAAAACAGGAAGTAGGGGGTGAGGAGGGAAGTGACTTTTCAGGGAGGCAGCAATTGATCATGGTGAAGGTAGAGATGGAAGGAGGTGGTGTGAGTTTGTTTCAATGTGTACATCTAGACAAACTGATATATTTTTTCTATTCCTTGTACACAGCATTCCAAGACCACCTCCTTTCTCCATCACTTTGCATGATCTGTACCCCAGGCTGGGAATGGTCTCCCTCCTCAACTTCTGCTCTTGGAATGCCTACCTCCTCCCTTCAAGGGTCAGTGAAAATGCCACCTGTTCTAAGAGATCTTGCCTGATTCAAATGCTGATCCTTACCATTTATATGGGCCCACTACGCAGATGTTCGCTCATCTTTGAAATAAGAGGTACCAAGAGGGTTGGACTAGATGAATTCTAAAGTCTCTTTCAGCCCTAAATTGAGACTATGATTCTACAAATAAAACATAATAGCAACCTTCACAGAACTTGTACTCTATTGGGAAGAAAAGGATATAAGTAACTAGCACAAGACAAAATTTGAAAGTACAAAGCATGATGGGAGTTCAGCAAAACAGACAGATTACATTCAGCTCTGGTATGTGAAAAAAATATATATATGTATTTTAGGTATGCGTGTATATGTATATGAGGGATGACTCCCATTAACAAATACTGAAAATAAAAAAATTGATTTTTTTCACACTGAAACTTTAATTCTAAAACTGTTGGAAAGACCAAAAACTGACATGTTTTAAAGACAGTTACTTGAAAAGAAAGAAAAAAAAAATAACTGGCAAGAGAATGGGAAAAACAAACTCGCTGAGAGCCTGAAATTAGGCTTTCAAAAAGAAAAGAATGAGTTAATTACACTCAAAATTAAGGGACTTGCCATCCCTATAGTTAATATCAGGTGACATTCAGGAGAGAAACTGAATCTAACCAATCTTCCATAAGAAATCTATATAGAGGAACATTTCTATATGACAGTGCCCTAGGTAGAAAGAGACACAAGGGGAGGCAAACAAGGAAATTTAAAAGTGATTGAATTATTACTCTTCCTGCAATGAATCCTCTGTTAAAAGTGTGGTCCCAAAAGAAGAAACAGAAGAGGACACATTTCTCCCTGCCCCCATCCTTTTCAGAGACAGAGGATCCACAGGTGTGGAACACTGTACGTACGTAACATCAGATTTTTTTCAATTTAATGATCAGTTTTGTTGGTTATTTTTTAAACGAAGCATTTGTTATAGGGGATGGCTGGGAGGTGGGAGTGAATAAGTAAAGGCATACGAGGGAAATCTAAGTGATATAAACCAAAAGATATCAATAAAAATCTATTTTTTAAACAATTCTCTGTTGGGTCCAATAACAAATGACCGAAGTAAAAAAGAAAGAACAGAGAGAATGATTGAAAATACTGCCATATAGCCATGATCATTTCTACTAGCTGCCTTTCTATGTTCATTCTATGTTAACATGGAAGCATGGAACATTCCCAATCAGTAGACTTTCTGGAAATTTGAAGGAAAGGTAGAATTGTGATGGAATGCTATTTGAGTGTGATAAGTGGCATATATACCCTTAACAAACAAAAGCAAAAAAATATGGGAACATCTTTCTTGAAGGGACTATGGGAAGACAGATACACTAATGCACTGTTTGTTGGTAGAACTGTGAAGCTGACCAACTATTCTGGATGTCAATTCGGAACTAGGCAAGAAAAATTACTGAAGTGCCCATACCTTTTGACCCAGTCATCCAACTACTCAGCACATACCCCAAGGAAGTCAAAGACAGAAACAAAAGTCCAATACATACTAAAACATTCATAGGCACACTCTGTGGTAACAATTAACAGAACCAAAGTAGGTACCCTTCAATTGGGGAGGGGCTAAAAAAAAAGAAAAATGTGGTATTAAATATATTCAGTGCGCAACAAAAAAGAGCCCTATGAGAAATACGAAGAAACATGGGTCTCATACTCACTGTATGGAGACTAAAATAATCACAACGAAGAGACTAACAAGTAGAACCATGACTACAAAGCCATTGACAGTCAAGACAGCTAAGGGTCCGGAGGCAGATACTGAAGCCCACCTCCCTACTCTGGGCAAAAGGTCAGGAAAGACTTCAAGGGCCAAGTGCTGCAGACACACTGTCAGAAGCCATCATGGTTATCTCTTGTTTAACTGGCTTCCTTTGTTACGAGAGTCATCCTGAAAAGGATCATGAGGTAAATATATCCAGAAATGACAAAAAGCACATCATTTACAAAACACATATTTTTGTTTTTTAAGAAAGGAAGATAAACTAAAAAAAGGAAAAGTGATAGCATTCTACAATACAATGAGAATTAACAGGGTGACATATTTATAAATAAAATGGATACTTAAAACACACATTCCTACTGAAGCACGAAACTAGAAACCAGCTCCCTTCTGCCCCCTAAGATCCAACAACTTCAGCCATTCCTCATGTGACACAACACAATCTCTGATACACGTTTCCCTCAACATACTTTTGTGATTTTGTCATATTTGTCTTCAATAGAGCTTGATCACCCTCGCCTACCTGAAGAGATTTTAATCTCTTTAAGGGAAAGGCCCACTTAATCACCAGTCTGTACACAGGCACCCTGGAGAAAAATTATTCTTCCTTAATGACTAAATTTTAGAATTTGTATATTTAAAAGGTGTCACAGTTATAGGTTAATAAACTTTATCTTTTAAATTAATGAGGATTGGAGAAGGTTATTTTTAACTTTTTTAAAATCAGGAAATATTTTATTAAGACCCAAAAATAAAATTGGTAGCTGCTGATATTATTTACTTTCTATTTGAGAAAACCTATATTAAAATATCTGTGGTTGCTTCCAATAAAATGAGTTCTGGTGTTTACACAGGGTTTTAACATGAACCCATGCCAACACTAAAACAGAACATTTTCTTCAGGATTCTTAAACAGAACTATGAGATTTGTCATTCAATGGCATCTCCAAGCTTCTATATGTAACTCATTACTATATTCTCCCTTAAATTTACTTAGAAGCTTCACATCATTGGTGATCTAATCAGGGATTAAATCATGACCCTGCTCATTTCATTAGGTTATTTCAGGAGTGGCTGTGGCCCAAATAAAACCACCATCTGGTGGCCAGCCTTCTAGTGTTGAGTCTCTCCTTACATATATTTAATAAATACATGAATCTATTTATTACTCTACTAAAAATTAACCCATTTTTAATATTTAATCAATAAAAAAATCAAGCCCACTTGAAAAAACTTTTAAAGTCTTACCTTAGGTATGTGCCATATATGAAGAATAATGTCATCATTAGTCCATTTAAAACAAAAATCACAGTAATATAAAAGCAAGCAGGGTCTCCCAGTCCTTTAAAAACAACACAATACTGAGTAGTTAATAAATAGCCACAAGATCAACCAATTAAAAATTATTTATTAAGTGTCTATGATACATTGTGCTGAGGATTAAAGTGCCAAGAATGAAGGCATCCCTCCCCTCCCAAAGAGCTTACATTTCATTAAAATAGAACAAAAGAATACATAAAAATATATACAGAATAAATATAAAGTTACTAAATATATCCGTATATACAAACACACACATAGCATTTAAATACAAGGCACTATGGGAGGGATGGCTCTAGCAGTTTGGGAGGAAGGCTTGAGAAGTCAGGAAAGGATGCGTACACAAGTTGGCATTTGAGCCTCGTCTTAAAGAAAAAGAGGGTTTCTTTGAGAACAAGATAATGGAGGAGTGCACAAGCACCAAGAGAGGAGATGGCAGGTCATGAGTGAGTAAACAGAAAAAGAAAGACCAGACTGCAGAATGTGGAAAGGTTAGCAAGGTCTAAGAAAACTAGAAGGGAGAGACTGCGGTCATGTTGAGTAGGGCTTTCAAGGCTAAACAGGGGAGGTTATATCTTACCCTAGGAAGCTACTGGAATTGAATAGAGGAGGTACCCACTTAGATATGCACGGAAGGAGGATGACTTTGGATGATGCAGAAAATGGAACGCAGTGGTGGGAGACCTGAAGCAGGAAAGCCAATCAGGAAAATGCTGCTAACAGGAGAGGCGGGAGCTGGGTGAAGTGGAGAAGGGTTGGATGTGAGAGACATTGGGAAGACAGAAATGGCAAGATCTGGCAACTGATTGTGGAGTGTAAGCTCCTTGTGAGGAGGGACGGCTTCATCCTTTGTACTTTTGTTCCCAGAACCACAAGTGTAGGAGGAGGGAAAGCGAAGCATCAAGGATGGTGCTGAGATTATAAACCTGAGACACCAGAAAGATAGATGGTGATGGTGCCCTCAGGAGAAAGGAGAACATCTGGAAGAAAGAAAGGCTAATAGAGAAAGATAATGGATTCTGTTTTGGACATAGTTGAGTTTAAGATAGCTCTGGGACACTCAGTTTGAAATATGCAATAAATGACTGGCAACATGACAAAGCAGGGGAGTGACAAACTGGATATATAGTTCTGGCAGTCATCTGAACAGCAATGATAGTGAAACCATGGGAGCTGATGAGGTTTGTCAAGAGAAAGAGTATTTGAAAGAGAAAAGAGGAGACTCAGGACAAAACCTTGGACAACACCCACAAATGAGGCATGATGTATGACTGATGAACGAGCAAAGAGCCTGAGGAATGTTTTAACAGGCAGCACGTGAATCAAAGAAAGTATTACAAAACCCTAGCTAGGAAAGAGTATGTAGGAGAAAAAGATGATCAACAGTGCCATACGCAGCTGATAGGTTGAAAAGGATTAGGAATGAGAACAGACCATCAAATTTGGCTATTAAGAGATCACTGGCAACTTCAAAGAGAAAAGTTAACAAAACCACCATAAGCAGCATTTTCAGTACTCTGAAACAACTCATCAATTTGCTAGAAATATTTACTAGCAGGGTAGTTTTTCCTCCATACTCATACTAGTAGAAAATATGACCATAAAGTAATGAAACTAAAATTTTTAATTCCAGAAAATACAACTGTAGAGTAATGAAACTAAATTTTTTTAATGCTAGTGACATAAATAAGTGTCCTTTTTCCTATCAACGTGGAAGGCTATAAACTCAATGACTCTGTTTCCATAGTTCAAAATATTTTGCACACTTCTCTTTTGCAATTGCCTTCAAAGCCAGTTTACCAGATATATCCAAAACAAGTCTCATCATTTTATAATCACACCAGAGTGCTGAACAAGTATTATACAGTCTAGCTAGACACTATGCTAGGTACCAAGGATACAAAAATGAAATATTCTCCTTCCTCGAGGAACTTATATTTTACTGAGAAGATCAATATGAACACAGTTAATGTAATACAAAGTAGAGAGTGAAGGGTCTAAGAATTGCTGAAACAAACAGCCTCAAGAAAATGTGCTGAGGACAAAACAACTAACAATTGGGAACTTCATGGCAGACCTCACAGGACAAGGGGTATGTACACAAGGTCAGGCTTTAAAAGATCAGAATTCTGAGAAGAATAAAGATGAAGTGGGACTCACTCCACCCCAATCCTGTGCAAACACAGGAAGAGGCGAACAGATAAAAGCAAATTTGACCAGCACACAGGGGAAAGCTAGGTGAAACAAGACTGGAGATGAAGGCTAGTGCCAGACTGTGGAGGGTTTTAAATGTGTTTACATTCTAGTGTCAATAGGGAGCCAAAGAAGGTGTTTGAGGAAGAGTCACATCTTCATATGTACAAGTGTGATACAGTGGAAATATCACTGACTTGACACCAAAAGACCCTAGTTTGAATCCAGGCTCTGCCCTTTATGACCTGTGTGACTCTGAACTAGTCACATAAGCCCTAGGCCCCAGTTTCTTCATCTATAAAGTAAGGAGCCTGGACTAGGTGACCTCTAGCTCTAACCCTCTGTGTCTCAGTTAAAGTCACTTGGCAGCACTGTTCTGGAACAGAAGCATCACTGGCAGAAAGATCAGTTAGGAGGCTTCTCCAGACATCAAAGCATGAGGTGAGGAGGGTCTGAATTAGGATGAGAGTTGTATGAGGGGAAATGTTAAAGAATGATGCTATTCTCAAGGAACAAAAAGGAAGTCTGGAAGAAGCACAGGTTTGGGAAGGAAACTGAAGAATTCCATTTCCAACAAGTTCAGCAGAGGTGCCAATGGCATATGCAGGTAAAGAAGTCCAGCAGAGATTTGGAAATAATAGGGTTACAATGTGGGAGAGATGGAGGCTGCGGATATAAATACAGCACATGCCAAAAGTCTTAATCAACTTTAAAATATGAAAACTTAAAATTTCATGGTGACGTTTGGGACAGCCATATTCGTGCACACACAGTCAGGACAACCTGAGTTCAAATCCAGACTCTGAAATTTACTACTCTGTGTGACCTCAGTTTCCTCAGTATAAAATGGGGACATGAACAGCACCTACCTCACAGGATCGTGTGAGGAACACATAAGATCAAAGTTCTAAAGCTCTCAGCACAGCGCCTGGTGTGCAGAAGCGCCATGTAAATGTTAGCTATCACAACTACTGCTGTTATTACGTAGTTGAGATTCATCTGTAATGGAGACAATAACAGACATACCGAAGTCGATATAATCACCAACAGAGAGGTGACAAGTGAGGGGAGAGGGAGACAAGAGGAACCCAAGACAGAACCTTGGGATCCCCCACACTGAGAGGACCCAAGGCAGGTAATGATCTAGGAAAAGCAGTCTGAGATGAAAAGCAGCAAGAGCAGTGTTGCAGAAATCAGGGGAAAAGAAAATTTCCAGGCAGGTGGTCAGAAGTATCCAAGTCAGACTGACATTCCCATGGCCCTATAAAGTCTCCAAAGCTCTTAACATATATTGTCTCATTAATCATCACAACAACCTTGTGAGACAGCTATTACCTACTATTACCCCCATTTCACAAATGAATAAACTGATACTCAGAAAGTTAAGCAACTTGCCCAGGGTCAAAAAGCTAGCATTATAGACAGGATTTGAAGCCAGAGGTCTTTCTAACTCCAACTCCCACACTCCATCTCACAAAATCATTGTTACCCTTTCCAAGAGCAGTTGAAGTACAGTGGCAGGGTCAAAGCAGTGCACAAGTTACTGGGGACAAGACATTGTTCATGACGTTAAAGAGCTCACAGTCCAGCAGGGGGACAAAACTCCAATTCAAATGGCCCCAGTGCACACTAATAATAAGTATAAGCAAAGACAAGGAAGGAGAGGTGTGAGTGTTTGCAGTCTGTGTTTGAGGGGCAAAGAACAATCCAGCTTGGCTGAGCGCAGACAGAACAGAGGAGATACAGCTGGAAAGGCTGGGAGGTGCCAGATGGTGGAAGGTTTAGAACCTTATGCAAAGGAGGTAGAAAAGTTCACCCATCACAGATTTTTGAGCAGAGAAGTGACATATAGATAGATAGATAGACAGATATACACATATGTGTGTGTGTGTGTGTGTGTGTGTGTGTGTGTACTAAAAAAGATGATTCTGAAGGAATAAGATAATCAAAGCCAGATGCTACAAAGTTATAATCACCAAGTTGGACCACAAAGAATTTGAAGAGCTAATGGTCTACCGGTATGGAATACTGTATACAGTGTCAGGCAACTTCTATATGGTGATTAGTTTTACTGAAATGTTTTCCCTCTCTTTTATTCTTCGCTCTCTAGGAGAGGAGAAGGATAATGATGGAAAATGTAGGTGATGTAAAAAAATATATCAACAAAAATTAGTTTTAAAAAATTAATCTGGCAGCGATGTGAAATACAGATCCAAGAGGAAAGAGAGTGGAGGCACGGAGAAGAGAGGATTGCAATATTAAGGCAGGTCGTAATCCTGTCCTAAGAGTATGAACCTGAGATTAGAGAGGGATCAAGGACACAGTGCACAGAGAGCTGGCCAGAGTTGAGTCCCACCCCTGTAAAATTCTGGCAAGTCCCTAAATGTCTCAGTGTCCTCCCTACAAACACTATACCAATGAAAGCACAAGTACGGACTAAAGTAAATAAAAAGACAGAAGCAGGTGTGCAAGATGTCATAATATTAAAAGGAGCCAGTGCCAGGTGGTGAGAAGTGTAAGACAAACAAGGGCATGAAGAGTCTCAAATAGTCCCAAGGGATGAACAGAGAAGATTAAGTGAATGGTAGAACCACAAACAGAAAAAGGGGATTCAGAAGACTGAGCAGGGCCAGGATTGGCTAAGGGGAACTTGAGCTATCAGTGAGACACCAAAGCTTCGAGGGGGCATCGTTTAGAGCCATCCATCTGGTGCTATCTTCAGAGAGGGATTAGTTGAAGCTATGAGGCTGACTAAATACTTGTTAATATCTGTGTAACCTTTTACAGTTTACAGAGTACTTTACATAAACATGCTCATTTGGAACTCACAACAACACTATGAAGTAGGCCACACAACTATTATTCTTCCTATTTTACATATTTTTAAAAAAACCGAGGCACTGCTATTTGACAAGACTTGCCAAGCTCATTCAGTTAGGAAGTACTTTAGTCAAAACCAAGGCCCAGGTGATGCACAGAGCTTTTTCCACACATTAAAACTACTTTTAGGGCAAGGACTATGGACCCCTTCTCTGAATGAGGTTTTTAAATGTCTAAAACACATAGGCTACAAAGGAAACAAATCTTATTGGAAAAAAGGAGCTGTGGGGTTTTTGTTTTTCATCCAAGTTCATGGACCTCCCAAAATCTCTAACCCTGAATCCACAAGAAGTCTATAGAACCTGGGTAAAGAAGCACTGGGGTAGACAAAGTTGAAAACAGAAGAGGACCAAACAGAGAGCCTTGGGGAGTACTGACATTAAGAAAATGGAAAGATAGGGAGGAGCCAGAGCCAGATAAGGAATAGTTTTAGAAGTGGGAAGAAAACCTCCCTATTTCTGACAAGAGCACCATCACACTTCTCTTCACTCTAGTTTACAACATTAAAACCCTCCCTTACTCCTCACTGACCCTGCATCTGCATAACTAGTCCGTTGTCAAGTTTTTCTAAGTTTCTCACCAGGGCACCTCTAGCACATGCCACTTCCTCACATTCACACACCCTAGGTTCAAGCTTTGCAGCTGGCCTTTCTTTGGCCTCTCCCCATCCTGTCCATCTACCACATGGCTAGCAAACTAACATCCCAAAAACATAGGCCTAACCAAGCCACTCTAGTGGTCAACAAACTCTGGTGACTTCCAATGTCCTCTAGGACTGAAAACAAACCTCTTGAGCAAAGAACTTCACAATCCAGCTTCAGCAACTCTTCCAGGAATTACTGCATATTCTACCCTTCCACAAATCAACACTGCAGCCAAACTGGTTGATCCTCATACAGAATATTTACTTTCCTAATAACTTCTCTTACTTATTTCCCTCAACGTTCAATTCAAGGGCCATTTCTTACATGAGGCCTTCCTGATGTTACCGATGCCATCACTCTTCCACTCTGAAATAACTTTGCATTTACCTTGTAAAAGAATGCGTGCGTGCGTGTGCGTGTGCGTGTGTGCATGTGTGCGTGTGCGTATTATTTCCCCAAAGAGAATGTAAGCCCCTTGAGTTAAATATTAATTTGGTTTTGTCTTAGCTCCAGGGCTAAGCAAAGTGCTCAGCAAACAAATGTTTAACAAATGCTTGCTCAACAAGTGACTTCCAAAACTAAGGAAGGAAAGTATTACTGAAGTAAATGGGGGCCAACATTTGCCAAAAAAAAAAAAGCAAGGGAAATGACTTTAAAAAGGCCAATGGAAGAAGTAGTAAGAAAGCATCTTGAAGAATGTAGGGAAATGTGTCACTGCAATGCCATCTGAAGACTGTAGTGATGAACCAGGGCAACCAGATGTTCATGACTTTTCAAGCTGCCGAAGTAGAGATAATGAGCATTTAGGGGCCAGTAACCACTCAATTAAGGAGGTAAGTCAAGTCAGGTCTGGTCTGACATGAGTCCATTTTTAGGAAAGGAGATTACAAAGGTTCAGAGAATCAATAAGGAGATTTCCAATACCTAATTTAGGAAAAAAAAAAGAACATGAATCACAAGAGATGAGAATTTCCCAACAATGAAATTTTCAAGACTCAATATACAAGAAATAATTTCAATGAAAAGGAAAAGAGGGAGTTGCTTAAAGAAACCAATATGGCTCCATAAAGAGCTCATCAACCAACTAGGATTGTTTTTTTTAAGGATATATGCAAAATAAAATCAATGCAGCCAGAATTAGAAGGAAAGCAGGAAGGTGGGAGAAAAAAATTTACAGCAAATTTCTCTGATAAAGGACTTACTTCTCAAATATACATGGAACTAAGTCCAATGTATAAAAATAAGAGCCATTTCTCAAATGATAAATGGTCAAAGGATACGAACAGTTAATTTTCAGAGGACAAAATCAAAGCTATCGTCACATAAAAATGCTCAGAGAAACACAAATTAAAACAACGCTGAGGTACCATCTCATATCCAAAAGATTAGCTAACATGACAGAAGAGGAAAATGACAAATGCTGGAAGGGATGTGGAAAAAGAGGGACACTAATACGCTGTTGGTGGTGCTGGGAACTGGTCCAAACATTCTGCAAAATAAGTTGGAATGATGCCCATTCTAAAGGGCTAAAATGCTGTGCATATACTTTGACTCAGCAATACTTCCACTAGGTCAGTAACCCAAAGAGATTAAAGAAAAAGGAAAAAACCTATATATACAAAAATATTTATAGCAGCTCTTTTTATGGTGACAAAGAACTGGAAACTGAGGGGATACCTG
Source organism: Trichosurus vulpecula (assembly GCF_011100635.1). Classification (NCBI taxonomy): domain Eukaryota; kingdom Metazoa; phylum Chordata; class Mammalia; order Diprotodontia; family Phalangeridae; genus Trichosurus; species Trichosurus vulpecula. The sequence continues at coordinate 186,960,312 of NC_050581.1, read as the reverse complement.
TCAACTGGGGAATGGCTGATCAAATTGTTGTAAAGGATTGCGATGGAATATTATTGTATAAGAAATAACAACCAGGATGGTTTCAGAAAAACCTGGGAAGATTTATACGAACTGATACAAAATGAAATGAGCAGGAGAACATCGTACACAGTAACAGCAATACTGTACAATGATCAACCATGAAAGACTTAGTTGCTCTGATCAAAACAATGTTACAAGACAATTCCAAAAGACCCATGATGAAAAAGGCTATCTACCTCCACAGACAAAATTGATAAACTCTGAGGGCAGAACGAAGCAGACTTTAACTTTCATCTTTCTTGTTTTTTATGGGTTTTTTGCAACATAGCTAACATGGAAATATGTTCTGCACAGCTTCACATTTATAATTAATATGATATTGCTTGCCTTCTTAATGGGTGGGGGAGGAGGAGGAAGAGAGAATTTAGAATTCATAACTAAAAATGAAAATTAAATTTTTAAATTTAAAATGGGAAAACATTTAACAAATTTAACAAAATAATTTTTTTTGAAAAATAAAGAGATGTGCAAAAGATGGGAGAGTAATTGAAAATGGATATAATACAGAGGCACAGTCCTACAGGAATAATGCCCAAAAGTGGTAAAGCCCAGAATGACATGAGGCTGATCATGAAAGCTCAGGACAAAAACAGCTTCTAAAAATCTGTTAGGGGAAAAGTGGAAGGCAAAAAGCCACCATGGGACTCACAGTGGATGGGATCATGATTGATAATGATGATAGAGGAGGAGGACAATGGATGACAACCACCCTAAACTGCTCAATTCTTATTTTTTGTTCTCCTCTCTAAGGAGACTAATCTTTGGACAAGGAAAGATGGAAAGAAAACTGGCAGCAGGGAATAGAAATTCAAAAAAAAGTACAGGAACAGTAACATAGCATCAAGACTCATATTCGATGAGCTCAAGCCAGTAACTTGAACTAATTACATCCTAAGTGACAGAAATAACTGGCAAATGTGATTACTGGATCATTGCTGGTGATTCTTGAAAGTTCCTACAAGGAGGAAAATGTAGCAGAACTGGAGAAGGGGAAATGATATTCCAATTAAAAATGGTAATAAGAGGACAAATAGAGTCCACAAACTACAGGCCAATGAGACTGACTTGGATACCTTACAAAATCCTTGTTGTTGTTAAGTCGATTCAGTTACGTCCAATCCTTCCTGACCCCATTTTAGGGTTTTCTTGGCAAAGATACTGGAACAGTTTACCATTTCCTTCTCTAGCTCATTTTACAAAGGAAGAAATTGAGGCAAAGTTAAGTGACTTTCCCAGAGTAACATGGTTAGTAAGTGTCTGTAGCCACTTCTGATCTCAGGAAAATGAATCATCTTGATTTCAGGTCCATTGCTCTATCCACTGCACCACCTCACTGCCCCTAAGAACACACCATTACAAGGTGGTTGCTCTTTAAATATTTCAAAAAGAAAGTTAAATCCACAACAGCTTCATCAAGAGTAGGTCATGACACACCACCATTTCCTTTTCTGACAAAACAAGTAAACTATGACAAAGACATTCATATTCTTGTTGCAGACAAGATGGAGTGATGTGGAATAGATGATTAACATAATTAAGACACCTTGAGACTGACTGAATGAGCAGACCCAAAGAATAGTCATTAATGAACTGCTGTCAAACTGGAGGATGGTTTCCTATGTGGTGGAATAGACCAGAGATCTGTCTCTGACCTTTTGTTGTTCAATAATCTTAATCAATGATTTAAGTGACATTAGTCAAGGCATGTTTGTCAACTTTGTAGAGGATATGAAGCTGGGACGGACAGCTAATGAGTTTCATAATAAAATCAGGATCTCTTTCGAGAGGCTAGACTAAAAAGCTAAATTGAGTAAAATGAATTTAATAGGGATAATTTTAAAGTTCCATTTTAGGCTTCAAAAATTCAACTTCGCAAATACAGGATAGCTACCCAACAGTTCTTGTGGGGGAAAATAGTGGTCTGGAAGCTAATATAAGTCAACAGAGCATCAAATAATAGTTACTGCTATCCTAAACTGCATTAAGACAAAGCGTCCAGAACAAGGGAGGTAATAATTCCACTGAATTATATGCTGGTTAGAATACATGTGGAATGTAGTGTTCAGTTATGGGTACATTTTTAGAAGGGAAGAAATACTACAGAAGGGCCAAAAGAGAGTGATTAGAATGGTCAAAAGACTCAAGAGTTCATGCCAAGTGAAAATCAGCTGGAGTAACTGGAGATATTTATCCCGAAGAAAAAAAAAAGACTAAGGAGAGAGACAACAGACATCTTTAACTATCTGAAAGACTCATGCACAAGAGGGACTAAACCTGTTCTGCTTGGACCTTGTGGATGGTGCAGAGGAAGATTTAGCCATGATACTAGGGAAAGCTTCCTAATAACTGAAGTTCTCTAAAAGTGGAATGCACTTCCTTGGGAGAAAAGAGGATTCTCTCTCCCTGGAGACCTTCAAGGAAAGGCTGAATGACACTTACTGAAAATGTTTTGGAGGGGATTCTTGGACATGTACAGTCTGAATGTGATAACCTCTGCAGTCGTCTCAAACTCTTAAGATTTTCTGATGTGGAAACCAAAGTTCTAACCTCTTTGATATAATAAATCAGTCACACTAGTTAATTTATAATCAAACTCATAAATATTAACAATATTCATGAGAACAAAATATTATCTTAGATAAAACTTGCCTTCACAGCTTTCGACTGGATTAAGCCCTTGTCCTCTGGAAACATTCCAGCACACCTTTGTTTGAATGCCAATGAGGTCCATTGTTCCAGTGTACAGGCGGTACCAGAAGGCTATGATTACCTATGGGGAAAAAAAGAGTGGAGATACCCAAGGACAGGATATTCTACCTTATAAACATCCTCTTCTCAAAGCAGTATTTTATGATGTTTCAACCATTTTAAATGTTGTCCTTAGATACAGGAGGAGAATGTCACTCAAAATTTCACGGCAGAGCGAAGAGAACATTGGACTTGGAATCAGATGGCCTTGGTTACAACTCTGGCTCTATTTGTTACTACCATGTGACTACCATAAGGCAAGTCTTTCCAAGACTCAGTTTCCTCTTCAATTAAATGGAGATCACAGTAATTGCACTACCTACCTCGTACGATTGTTGAAAAAGAAAACACTTTGTAAACATTAAGCACCATATAAAACCAGAGCAATAATTACAATGACTGTTTTCAAGAGATGATCTACATCCTTCACAAAATGGAATAAATGACATTGCCCTCAAGCTAACAGGCTTCTCTGATGACTCATCATGGCATGGATACGACCCTGGCTTCTTGCTTTGCTGACAGCAGATGAGCCCTAGCTGGTCCTACAGGCTAAAAAGATTTCGATGATTGGTCCAGCAACTCAGTGTCAATCTTGTGAGATCCAGTATCAAGTACAAAGAAACTAATCTCCAAAAGGTTCACCACCAGGTGATGAAATTTTTCATCAACAGGAACTCATGAAACACAGAGGAGCTGAAATATGTGTAGGTAGAGGGAAAAGACCAACTGATGAGAATCAAAGATATCAGATAGCATAAAAGAATAAGGAGCAGTAGATATAAATTTACAATGAAGGTAATATATAAGGTAAGATATTGTTATTCAAAGAAAACATCAGAATCGGGGGGGGGGGACACAGTTTGTGGCTTCACATTTGAGTCCTCTGTTACAAAAAAAAATGGTTTTTTACTTTCATGCAAAAAAAGTTCTTTCCATACACAAATGTGCATATTATAAATACTGAATTTGAGAGTCCAGTAACACACATTAAAATGTTTAGTAATCAAAACCTAAGTAGTGAGAACCTTTAATCAATAAAGCATGGGAAGTAAAGCTTTCTCAAGAGGGATTAGGGATGACAAAGTTCTGAAGAGTGAAGGCTACTCCAGTTTTATCCCCTAGATATGTCATGGTGACCCTGCAACTGGCTCTCCTCAGGTGCTGTAGAACACAGCTGCAAGTACCTTGTTACGTCCCTTGAGCATCACTATCAATCTGATGAGCATATAAAGGAGATATATGCTAACCTGTATGATCAGTTAGGAGGTAGTGTGTGACACAGTGATAGAGAGAGGTCTCAGAATCAGAAAGACTTAGGTCCAAGTCTGCCTCTGACACATACTAGCCTCGTGATCAAGGGCAAGTGACTAAACCACTCCAATGTCCCAAAACAACTGCCTAAAACTCCAAGGTAGAGAAAAGTTGCTAATGTGCATCAGTGGATGGGCTTTCCACACCAGCAATTCCCTACTCCAATTAAATCACAAACTCAAATATGCCCCTAAAATATAAAAAACAAAAAGGTTGATAACTCAGAGTTTGAAAGGTTAGACCTGTGACTAGTAGCAAAAGCACTAACTGGTATTTTTACCCTAAAAGTGAGAAAGTAGATAAACTGAAATCTCCATTTTCTGGCCACCAGAGGACACTATTAAACCACTCCTGTTTTGTTTGTTGTTTTGTTTTGTTTTCTATTCAAGCTACAGTGAACTACAGGTTGTAATTTCAGAAACCAAAGCCTGGGCCTCCAAAACTTCCTTCATTCACTGGCTACTGTCTCCAACACAACAGGCTGGAGTTCCATCCCTTAGCTTAAGGCAAATATATACACATATAGAACACACATACATATGTGTATATTTGTGTATCTGTGCGTACGTGTGCATGTGTATGTTAACATACATACGTATATACACAGATACCTGCACATGTCAATTTTTCTTATAACTTTTTAAGTTTCTATCAAAGGTAAAACTTTAAAAGTGAATTTAAATAGGTAAATTAGTTATTTACAACTGAGTATATTAGAACTAAAGTCCGACTGCTTTGCCTCATCCTACAAAGGTAGAGATGCTGAGTTCTAGAAGGCAACAGAGGAGCGCAGGCTCTCAGCATTTCTACCCAGCTTACAAGTCTTCCTGTGTCGGTCTGGTCAAAGACAATCTGTCTGCTAGCTAGCGCTTTACCTCTGAGATTATCTTCTATCTACTCTGACTGCAGAGATCTAGTCTATACCTAATTATTTACATGCTGTCTCTCCTGCCTGAGGATTCAAGCAGGGATTAAACCACTAGGGTTTCTTCCACAGCTAAGATTCTATGATTTAAATGGATCAAACTTTTTCCTCCCTTTTACACATGAATTTGCTCCAAAGAATATTTAAGGTGATCAATGGGACTGGTAACCAGAGACCACGTGAAGATGAGTGGCTGAGATAAATAGTTTGGAGGAGGAGAAGGGCAGTGAGGCCTAGGAAAGAGAAAGGCAGCAACCAGAGAGACAAGAGACATATTTTTGCCCTCATTTGTCACTAACTAGAAAGCATCCAAGGACTCCATAAAGACAGGAAAGCCTAGCCTAGAAAACTAGGAACTCAGTGACTCTTCTATGAAGGAAAAAAAGGAAGGAGAAAGGAGATGTCACTCACGTCAACATCCTCCCCCTCTGAGCAGCAGAGATGAGTAAGCCAAGACAGGCCTGATGAGAAAAGGCCTCCACCAGAGGTTCTCTCATACTTGGGATTATAAGTGACTTGAGATGTATATATACATCTTAAGAACTAATATTAATTCATTCCACAATTCCTGTTTTGTTCCCCTCATTTTTAATAAAACTTTGCTTTGTAATGTTGGGGTGTAGTTCTCAGTGTACCTGGAGGAGAATCTATGAAAAAACCATATGTACTTCCTCCAATTTCTAGGATGGCATTCATGAACCCAGAAAGTAAAGAAATTCCCCAAAGTCATGACAAGATCTTTAATGCAAGCACTAGGCTGTGGTGAAAGCTCTTTGGCGAGCCAAGCTCAGCCCTGTTCCCTGGATCCGCCCTCCCCAGCTCTCCCTAAATCCTGCTCTGCTTCAGACAAGCTGGTCTCCAGCATCGTCCACCCTCCTCTCCCTTTATACTCCATGCTTATGACCACCTTAGGTTTCTGAGGACACTCTCCCCCACTCACCCCTCACCTCTTCTACTGAGCTTCTGACCACTTCTCTGGCTCTGTAACAGTCGAAATCTACACTTCTGTCAAGGCCCAGTTTGAGGCTTACTTTGTTCTCAATAGCTTCTCAGCTCCCCCACCCATATTCCCTATTCCTCACTAATTATGCAGTTAGTATCACATTATTTTGTATGGATTTACATTGTTTATTACACAGTAGTTATTCCATAGTTCATTTATGAAAGATGTTAAAAGAAATTCTTAGGTTAACTCCCAGAATAATTCTTCAATGGATAATCTGGATCACAACCCTATGGGCTTCTGGTGCATGCCCTCCTAAGAAATCCTTCACAAGGAGTCAAACTGACACACCCGAGGCCACTTCCTGGATTCCTCAGCTTTAGGTGGATACTAATAGGGCACCCCTGAGCTGTCTATCCACTGCTCATACCCGGCTATCACTACAGGATTGGCCCAATTCTTTCTAGAAAAACATCTCTGATGACACTACAAACCACTTTTTCTGAAAAATCCTTCACTGGTAACATCTTGAAGCCCACTCCTACCTACCACACACCTCTCCATGAAGTATTCCAAATATTATAGTTATACAGGATGATCAAAATAACACTGGTCCTAAAAATACAGCGGTCACTAAAACAACTGCAAAATTATAGGTGTAATGTTAATGGAATAGAAGATCTTCCCCATCCATTAATAGGCTAATGTGACCACATGTGTCCAGTCATGGATGTTTTGCTGCCTTGAACTCCTGAGTCATGTGGAGCCCACTGGGGGAAGAACTTGCTTAAAGGGAAAGCTTGCTTAGGGGAGGTTTGCTTGCAGGAAGGCTTTCACGCCTTTTAGTAAGTAGGCACTGAAGCAGGTGCAGTTGTGATGCCTTCTGGCTCTATATGTATTCTGAGGTTAGCATTTTGCTCTGGGACTCACTCATGAGAAGAGTGTTCGTGTGACTTGGCCAGACGAGATTCTGGCTAGCCATTAAGAATGTTGGTGCTTCCCTCTTTGGTCACTATGCATGTATTAATTTCTCAATTGGAAACTGTCTGTTGATCTGTCCATTAAATGGCTGATCGTAGTCTATTTCAGCCACTTAATTCTTCCTGTGTATTTTGAGTGATTACAGGGCTCATTTGGGAGGCTTTGTAATCAGCACAATGTCATCTTCATAATAAGAGGGCACCTGGAGGTCTGTATGATGCACAGGGAATCCCTCTTCTGGGTTGACTCTATGTTAGTCACCTTCACATTGTAGACATGCTTCTCTGTTTTGTACCTACCTTGATATTAATAGTCATAGGAAATCAGAGCAAAATATTCTCTATTACATTTTCAAAGGAATTGTGTATGTTTTTAACACATGAATGAGATGCCTTGTTGGGAGACTTTTACTAGTCAAAAATATACGTGACAATATCTTTTATTTTTAGAACCTTTAGAGTAAATTGTGTGCTGACATTAACTATGAGAATTAGAATATTGTTTGAGAAAATCACAGTCTATTTCCTTCTCAAACAAGGTCAGATGTCCTTGATATGTGTACAGATCTCATAATTTTTTTTCCTCTGCCACTTCACAATGCTTTTAGAGATAATACTGCTAATAATCTTTCATGATCTTCCTCTGAAAGACCTTTCAAATAAAGTTACATTACAAATTAGTCATGCCTTGGCTACCACATTTCTCTGAGAACCTATTTAGTGGCAGAAAGAATTTCTAGGTCCTTCTGGTTTCCTCATTGTGGTAACTAACTTACATGCATGAAATTTCTTTAGGAAATGGTGATGGTCTGTTCTTTAACATATTTCCCATTTTTCAGAGTCAGCAGTTTACTTAAAGTGGAGATGCCCCAATTGTATACCCTATCTTCTCATTTTTATTTCTTCTTCTTTCACTGAATCATAGGTTAAGTTCTGTGACACATGTCAAACAAAATATTGCACCATTAAAGAAGCTACTGAAGTGTGCGTTAACACTGAGTTTACTTTTGGAATGAACCTCCTTTGTATCCCTTACAGACTGGACTTTAAGGTTCTCAAACACAAAATCCATCCCTCGTTTTTGTTCCACCCCTCCTAGCATCTCAGCAGTTTTGAATACATGAGGGAAATCAATGAATGCTCATTTGCTGAATTAATGAATAAATCTCACCCCTAGAACTGTTCAGGGCTACAGCCCCTTTAAGGTCAGAAGTAAAGGGAGAGTCCCATTCCTTTCTTTATCATCTACATAAAGATGAAATTTCTTAAATAAGGACAGAAAAAAGTACCAAGAACATGGAAAGATTGTGGGACTTAATTCTTCACAGCAGACTAAGAGGAAATTTAGGCAACTCCTTAACTAGGTTTGGAGACAGCGGATTTTGAGTACAGAGGCATATCAGTTTCTAACTCCTAATTCTACAAACGAGAAGTCACACTCCTTAGTCGAAGCAGCTCTGAATTTTTGCACGTTGTAGGAATGTGGCTGCATCCTTGCACTGTCTGTGAATGTTCTTTCATGACCGTTAAATATTTTCTCCCTCGAAAAGCTTTCTCAGCAAATCCTTTCTTGCCCTGATAGTTGGATTCCCTCCCTTAGCCGTCGGACATGGCTAGGATTTTGGACTCACTCTCCCCTGAGACAACTGGCTCCCCGTTACTGTCGTGGTCACTTTGTCTAGTTTCCAGATCAATTATCCATGCTTCTTCTTCAGGAGCCTCACCTCCCTACAAAAGTTTCCAAGGGAGATAGCTAATAACCATCAAGCGCAATTTGTCAGGTAATTTGTCCAGTATCACTTCATTCACTCATCACCTAATTTTATGAAGAGAATTACTGTGCAAACGGATTTCCTTTTCCCAAAATCACTCACCTCTGGATAAAGATGAAAACGTTTCACTGCATTAATTACAAGAGGAAATTCAGTAAGTCTATCATTCATAGTCATCCACAGTCCTCTAAAAAACGAAGGTGCTTCTATCATGGTCTTGTAGTAGGAATAGTAAAGTCCCTAAAACAGACACACACTTCAGTTTTATTAAAATCTGGAAATGACCTTTCCTGACCTTTTAGAATTCTTCATACAATTCTTTCTAATTTTTTCTTTTAAATAGACAAAAACTATGTTAGTTTTTATGACTAGTATTTAATTTTATAACCTTCTCTCCACTAGCAATTTGAGAACTTAAAAATTCAAACATCTAACAAACTTTTTAAGCTTGTTCCAAAAAATATAAAGAAAACACTCTAAAATCATTTTAGAAAACAGTGCTGTATTCTCCTTCTTTGAATATGAAACACAATAGATTTTTTTCTATGTATTGGCCAGTTTTGCTAAACTTTTTTTCATCTTTTTAATTTCTGGGTTATAAGGGATGGCTCTCTGGTAATGGGAGAAAATGGGAAATGTTGACATAAAAATAAAATACATCAATAATTTTTTTTTAATTTAGAGCCCAATTATTTAGCACATTATGAAGAGGTTGGGAGAGAAAGCTGATGAAAAACAGTATGATACAAAGTCTTCCAAGATATAGGCCTAATTATATATGAGATATAAAAATTTTATTAGCTAGCTGTCTTACACAGTCAACTGCGCAAGAAAAAAATGCTAGACACTAATCAACTAATCAACCAGAATGCAATACTAGGAATTAAAAGACCTTAGGTCAAGCCCTGGATCTTTCATTTACTGGTATCATAACCTGGGGGAAGTCAATTCACTTGTCTGGGCCTCAGTTTCCACATCTTACAGTGAGAGGATCTGAAGGATGATTAGTAAGGTCCCTTCTCCTCTAACATTCTGTGTTTAACTTTTTCCAAGCACCGTAAGGGGCAGGTACCATGATTTGGTTTTCTTCTGTAATTCCACATGATGCCTTTGCTCAAAGTGGGTCATCAATAAATGTCAAAAGACTAATGTTGGTGCCAAGTACTACAGCATACAAAAAAAGGGTGACTGGATGGCAAGGATCATTCAGGAGACCATTCAGGCATCCTCACAGCCAGTTCCATTCTTTGTCTTTTTCAATTTAAGCAAGAGGTAAGACTAGTCTTCTAAGTAACTACACCTGTGTTCCAATATGAAAAGAAAAGAAATTAAAATGGTTTTCCCCTTTGAATCCAAAAAGGAGTTCCCAGACACCTGCCTAGACTTGCAGAAGAGGATTAAGCATGTTATAATATAGTATATTTTAGGAGAAAAGAAAACTTTTTGTGTATTAATATTCAATTAAAAATCCCTTGAGCCCAAATCTGACCACCTCGTCTTCTTCAAGAAGCTTCAGTGGCCCACTATTGCCTACACAATCAAATACAAATTTCTCTGGCACTGAAAGCCCTTCACGATCTAGCTCCACTGACTATATCTCAAGACTGATTTCACATTAGTAACCCCACCCCATCCCACACTAGCAGGCCAACTTGCTGTTCCCCATAAGCAACATCTGGGCCTTCATACAAGCTGTTTCCCCTGTGTCTGCCATGCTCTGCTCCCTGCAAGGTTCAGTTCAATTCCCACCTTGAAGAAGAGGCCTTTCCTGATCACCCTCATTGTCAATGCTCCTCTAACCACACTTTCCATGATTCTGTACTGTCCTGTTAGGGTCTAGGTGAAATTCACTCAGGTGACTCTAAGTTACTCAAAGGCAAAGATTGTCTTGATTCTGTCTTCCTAGCACAGCACCCTACATACTTCTAAACGCTAACTGACTAAATGGAATTGAACCAAATTTATAAATCATATGGGGTGAAAGGCACTGTATTAACATTCTCCATGCTAACAGTACTTTAACTCACATAAACAATATCCTCACACCATCTTTCAATATTAAAGAAGACATGGCATTCAGAAAGCTCAGATGAAAACATGGCATAGGTGAGAACAGACCTTGCCTTCCGTCTTCCAATGCAGGGCTCTATATACCAGTACAGCGCCCTACGCTAAAATTTCTCATGAAGTATGACAATATAAGAAATGTGATACCGAGCTAAACCAATATTTCATTTATCTTAGTATTCTGTTCCAGTAACGAAGAGGATTCCAGGTCTTTTAAGATGGCCTAGTCATCTCCTTCCATATGAGAATTCAAAAGGACTGTCGTACTTTAATTACTTTCCATCAGAAATGTATTTCTAATGTTATGATGATAGTTAATAGAGAAATGATTTGATTTATAGAAATAAGCTTTACAAATCATTTTTCATTTACATAGCTATTCCATAAAATGACATGCAATTTAGATTTCAACTCACATAAAATGTGTATAAATGAATATTATAGGCTGTGTAGCCTACTCTTGCATTAATTTTAAGTGAGAAGTCATTACCCCCTGGATATTATCATTTCTTGAGTGCTCATTCATTTTAGTTACTCACTAAGCTGGTTAACATAACTTGAATTAGAAAGGTGTTATCAGACAAAGAGAGGAACTGAGACAAAGGAAAGAGGGAGGGCCACCAAAATCTTTTAGGGAACAACAATAGCCCTAAGCTACAATTTTGCCAAAGAATAAATTTTACCATAAAATCATTTTAGTGCTCATTAAGTTTCTAGGTTATAGACCAACTATTTAAAAGACCATATAACAATTTTTTAGAAGGCCCTACCATTTCAGTGCGAAAAGTCATCTCCCTTTCCAAGGTTGAGAGGTGAGAAAAATGGCGATCATTTTCAAAAAGAGTTGTTAAATGAGCCCTGAAAAAAAAATGAAGGACCACATGCAAGAATAAGAAGATTGAAAATTAGTACGGAAAAAAAATCTAGTCATATATGCACACAAAATAAGAAGCTTCAAATCTGATAACAGAATAGTTCATAAAAGAAATTTTGAAATCCTTTTAATTAGTTGTAAATTAAATTTCAGTTCTCTGGTTTTAAGAAGTATTAAAACTAAATCACTAAAACATAATTTTAAAATACTATATCATGGCTAAAAAATTTAATTTTAAGTGAATAGGACTATTTCAGGAAAAGAATATTTCATTGACATAACTGAAAAAAAATTAAAGGGGGCACTCTAAAGGAAAATCTGAAATAAAGATATGCAAAATACATGTATATATACATCTTTATTCACATGTACTTCCAGATATAGTAGGCAATACTAAAATAGAGAGAACAAATCCATTCTAACGAACTTGAATGTTAAACAGAGGTCCATGTAGCCAACTTCATTTTCAGTACCTGCCATTTTACAACAGGGGATATGCTTCAGTGGAATGCCAGATCTCAACTTAGTCTCATCAGCTTCCCAGAGAAGTCTTGGTGATGGAATTAGGAAAGAAATTCCTTCCTCTCTCACTGCTACAGCTAGAAAGGCCACAGTGGACTAGGTAAAAACCAAAGGAATGGGGACTGTGATGTGGGAAGGACAATTTCACATATCCTAGATTTGAAAATCCCACAGAATCTCAAACCCAAAAGTTCAGCAATACCTGCCAAACAGGAGTCACTGGGCATGGAATTTAATTTGGAAAACTCAAATCATACAAATTTTATAAGGTAATATATAACAAATTCATTCTTACTCTGCCAATATTTAGAAATCACAGACAACACACACACACACCCATACACGTCCACCCCAATTTGCTCAGTATCCAGATTGAAGGACGTTAAAACTGGAGAAGACACTACAGAGGGCCGTGCTCTCAATACAAGCCCCTCATTTTACAGATGGAGAAGTTCCAATCCCAACAGAGGCTAAGGTAGCTGCCACAGGTCCTGCGGTGACATAGGTGGGACTAGACCCCAAATGTCCACACAATGGATCTAATGTTCTTTCCATTATACTCTGTCAGAAATTGTACTGATACAAAATAAACACATTTAATTATGTTCCTTTTTCTTTTGTAATATGGTCATTCTACAGTGGGCATAGTATTCTATAATGCTCCAAGAATCTCTTCATTCTATACAATCTTCTCAGCCCTGGACCTCACCTCTCCTCAGTACCTCTCTTGCCCCTGGGACCCTGGGATTGGAAGGATGAGCAGAGTGCTTCTCCCAGATCCTCCATTCAAGAGGGGGCACCAGGGCCAATCAGCTCTACATTTCCCACTAGACTGCACTCCTCAGGACCTCATCATACCCCTGTAGCCAGGACCTTCCCTCTTTGCAGCTTCCTTTTGTGTGTTGTCTCCCCTCTTATATTATAAATTCCTTGAGCTCATGGACATTTTGCCTTTCTTTCTATCTCCGGTGCTTAGCACAATCCAAGGCTGACAGGCAGTTAAGTGGCACAGTGAATAGAGGGTCAGGCCTAGAGTCAGGAAGATCTGAGTTCAAATTTGGCCTCAGACACTTCCTAGCTGTGTGACCCTGGGCAAGTCACTTAACCTTGTTTACCTCAGTTTTCTCATCTGTAAAATGAGCTGGAGAAGGAAACAGCAAACCACTCCAGTATCTGGAAAACCCAAATAGGGTCAAGAAAAGTCAGATCCAATTTAAATGACTGAACAACAACAAAATAAATATTTATTGATTGACTAAATATCTCTATGTACAAATATACACACAACCTTGCTTTACACAAGAGATGTTACTTAAAAAGTAGTACTGTTTTCCCATACACTTACATCATAATTTCAAAATGCATTTTTCTTCATTTCTAACAGGTTTTCAAATGTTAAAGAGTATCTAAAACTAGTGTTAAATATTTCCTCTGCAAAACATCACATATCCCAAAAAATACACATAAAACCTTTTTTCAAACTGAAATTCTGGAAACAAAAACTTACATATAAGGGACCCACAGATTTAAAAGGATTTGTTGAGCAATAAATTCTTTTACAAAGAAAGAATTATTTTATAAATAGCTGTAACTTATTTTGTGTATATTTTTGTGAGGTCCAAATGTTACAAATTATTTTCTAAAGTGGGACACACCTGTCATCAAATAAACTTAAAGATATCCACACATGGGTAATTCTATTTTTAATGTGCATAAACCAGCTCTGAGAAAATTTTTAAACCAAATATTCTTGCTTATCACAAATTGCAACTAAATCTTACCAGTGTAAAACTCCCACAAAGGCACCTGAAAAGACAAAAAAGTTATTAAAAGTTAATGATTACTCACTGAAATAAGGTATAGACAAGGAATAATCAAAAACAAGTTATCTCAATAAACCAGTGTTCAATAAACCTGAGAACATAAATTGTTTGGAAAAGAACTCCCTATTTAACAAAAACTTTTGAAAAATTGGAAAACAGGCAGGAATTAAGCTTACACCATTATCTTATAGCAGATATCACAATAAACTCAAAATGGGTAAATGTTGCAGAACACACTTAAGAAAAACCTGGAAGGAAATCAGTTACCTTTCAAATCTATGATTTAGGGAGAAAATGCCTTAAATAAGCAAAGGAGAGACATAATCACTAAAGATAAGATTCTGAATTAACCAAATCAATGCAGTTGGAAAACTGACAACTGGAAAGAAATCTGTGCATCAAATATCTGATAAGAAACTGCACTAAAAAACCTTTGGGATACCTTCTACAAAGACTAAGTGTCATTCCCCAATGGATAAGTAATCAATGAATATAAACAAATACTACTCAACAGCAAATTGCGAACTACTAGCCACTACAGAAAGACAGGTCCTTTTCTGACAAGGGCTTGGTATCCAAGATATATAAATGATTAACATAGATAGATAAGATAGATGTGACCAAAAGCCACTGTCCAAAAGGTAAGTGATTAAAGGATATGAATAGTTTTCAAGTGAATTACAAACAACCATATGAAAGAATGTTCCAAAATCACTAACAAAAGAAATGCAATTCTAAACAACTTAATGTTTTACCTCACACCCAGCAAATTTGGTAAAGACGAGAATAGTTGAGGTTGAAGTGGTTGTGGGGAGAAAGCCATAGCAGTGCATTTTCTGTGGATGTGTGAATCAGTACAACCATTTTCTAAAGCAATTTGGAACTGTGCAAATAAAGTTACTAAAATGTCTGTTCCCTGGCCCAGAGATTCCACCACTAGGGCTTATTATTATCCAAATAGGTCATTGATAAGAAAGTCCCCATATATACTAAAGTATTTATAGCAACAATTTTTGTGATAGCAAATAAACAAAATAAATGACCACTGATTGAAAAATGGCTAAACAAATTGTACATGAATTTAATGGAATATTAATATGCTTTTTAAAATTATGATTATGAAGAACAGATAGAACAAAAAGATTTACATGAACTGATGATGCAGAATGAAGTAAACAGACCCAAGAAATCAATATCCAGAATGACTCCAACAATGGAAATGGAAAGAACCACAAAACAATAATAAGTGAATGCTGCAAAACTACAAAGAACAAGAATGGCTCCAAAGAAGGTGTATGAGAAGATGCCCCCACTTCACCCTCTTGTTGAGGTAAGAAATTGACAGTGTAGTGCACTGCACATAATTTCTAACTTTTTCAATGTGTTAATCAGTTTTGCTGATTTTTCCTTTTTTTCTTTAAACAGCATTATATGTTACATGAGATGGCTCTCTGAGAGAGAGAAAAGAAGACTACTGGGAGAAATTTTGGTGGAGACCTTTCCCTCTGACTTACAGCTGAAACCTCCCCTCTGTGTCATCCGCTCCTGACAATTAAAATGTGAGATACCTGAGTGCTAGGACTGTCTCACTTTTCTATTTGTAACCGCAGGGCTTAGCACCATGCTTGGCACATGGTAAGAGCTTAATAGATGCTTCATTCATTAACTGTTCTAAGAGTTAAGAATACAAACACAATCCCTGCCCTCAAGGACCATACATTCTAATAAGTTAAGACAACATATGTAGAGGAGTGGTGGCTAACAAGCGGTGCTCTTGTCAGGGAAACTGACCCAAACTCTCTGCATACAGCTGGAAGAAGGGAGGTCTGAGTGTCAGAGAGAAGGAAGAACGACAGAGAGGTACCTTGAACTCCCCATACAAGTGTCCCCTCTTACGCCCTGCAGAGCCAGGGCTGCACTGAATGACAGTCAATGATGCTGGCCCTAGGGCTAGGTCTTTAGAAGAGCCAGAGGCCAGTAAGGATCCTGGAAGATCTAGGAGTGAACTGGCCTACACTTGGCAGCGAGAGAGAAGAATGAATGCAGAGGACCAGCTGAGGCTGGCTAGAGATATGCAGTGCATCTCTAAGCGTGTTTGACTCTGGTTCAATTTCACTTTGCCTCATCATTGCAACTTCTAGGGACAGTCACAGGGGATGATGTCCCTCCCACTTCTTGGTTTATGCTGTTTTAGAGCCCAGAACTGGGAAAGTAGAAAATGATGCAACTGTAGTCATACACAGCCAGGAGCTGGCAAATGAAGAGGCAGGACCAGCCGATTCTTGGCTGCCCAATTGATTGGCAGCTGACACCACCCCCTGCAGAGGAGGGACAGCCTCACTTTCCTATTTGCATCCCCAGTGTTGAGCACAGTGCTTTGCACATAGGAAGTGCTCAATTCATTCATGCTTCTCCATCTGATTGCCTCAGGACTCTTTCCAGTTTCTTAATGTCCTTCCTCAATGCTAGTGCCTTCCCTCTAAGACGATCACCAATTTATTCGTACATCTCCTATGTGCATAGTTGTTTATAGGGTATCTCCCCCATCAGCCTGGGAGCTCATGGGAGCAGGGGCTGTTCTTTACCTTTCTTTGCAAACCCAGTGCTGAACACAGCACCTGGCACAGAGCTGGCACTTAAGAAATGCTTCCTGACTTGACTTCCTAAACTGTGACACCCAGGACTGATGGCAATCCTGCAGATGCAGTATGAGACCAGGACCAAACACAGAGGAACTGCCACCTCCTTGGCCCTCGACGTTCTGCATCTCTTAATGCTGCTCATGATCAGTTTGGCTTATTCCATGCCATGCCAACTTGCTTATTCATCAGTCTGAACTTGCGACCCATTAAAAAACTCCAAAATATTCGTAGACAAACGATAGTCTAACCATGCCGCCTCATCTCACACATGTGAAGCTCATTTTTTCTTTCAAGTGTACGACTTTACATTTATTCTTGTAGAATTTTGCCTAGATTCAAACTGGAGCTTTTTTGAATCCTGACTCTATTGCCCAGTTGGTTAAATGCCTTCTAGTTTTCTGTCAAAACCATCCTCACACAGCTACCAAAGGTTAAGCACTGATTTAACCACATAACTCCCCTATTCAATCAACTCCAGGATAAAATATAAACCACTCTATTTAGGCTTTACAGCCCTGGAGAGCCCAGCCCCAACTATCTTTCTAGGTTCACAAGGCCTTACTTCCCTTCCTATACATTGAGAAAGGGACAGGCACAAGCTGACCTCTAGAGGAAGGGTAACCCATAGAGAAGGGACTGGGTGCCTAGAACTGGGTGGGAGGATGAGATGCCTACTTATCCATCCCTCTTTCCCTCTCATCAGAGAAGTTCCCAGATTGAGCCTCCTGGAATGGGGGTAGGTGCAGGTCCTACACCTAGTAAAATCTAGAGGTAAAGAGTAGCAAGAAATGCAGCCACAGCCAGAAACAAACCCAAACCCTGCCCTTTGTGACCACTAGATGTACAAAAATGAATCATATTCTCACAATCTTGAGGAAAATCCTGGTTGGTGTATGAGCTCATGAGATTTGTTTGTAGGAAGCCAACTAAGTGGCACTGTGTATACACCACTACATTTGAAAAAGGCTTTATACTTTCCAGAATACTTTCTCATTTATTATCTCCCTGATCCTCTTGGTATTAGCGTTCTCTCCTTCCTCAGATTAGATCGGATTTATTTGTTTGCATGATGTATTTATTACTTAGTAGTACATGAGAGGAGGAATTATTATTATTAGCTTGTGTCTTTGTATCTCCAGTACCTACCAAAGTGTCTCACACACACTACATGCTTATTTTTAATGGAAACGTTTCAAAATTTAACACAGGAAGTTCTCTAACATAAAAGCCTAAGAGAAAAAATTCTTTTAGAAATGAAAGTTGAAAAAACAATAGATGGTAGAGAAGAAATTTCAAAAGATAAATTAGACTGGATGATAAATATTAGTGAAATTTTAAAAGAATTCTAATTCAGGTTTAAAAAAAATACAAGACGATATAAGAGTAATTAGAAAACTGCAAAATTATATCCAAAGTCTAAATACATCAATGGATTGGCAGGTTAACAGAATAAATTAAATTGAGAAAAGATCAATAAACAATAAAAATGAAATTGAAGGAGGTGGAGTCAACACAGCAGAGTAACAGGAAGAATAGCGAAGTCTCCCCAAAAAGACTACTCCTAAGAGAGCTAGAAAACTTACCAGACTGAAGCCCCACCCCCCCAAGATAAAGTCTCAGTGAATCATTTTTCCAGCTTAGGCAGGCATACGGAGACAAACGTCTCATTTCCCACCTGGCTGGGCACTTCTCTACCACGCTTAACAATCACCCTGCAGCATCCATTAATTAGCCTTGGTACTCACACCTCCTTCCTACCTCACTGAAGACCCTTCTTACTGGAGGGTGGAGCCACCAACTCCAAAAGCCATTTAAAGAGGGAGCTCAGACAGCTTCTCATTTCAGACCTAGTGACATTACTTTGAGATGTCTGTGTGTTGTCTTCCCCCCTTAGACTGCAAGCTCCTTTTTTTGTATTTCTATCCCTGGCACACACATAGCACAGCGCTTAACACATAGTAAGTGTTTAATAAATGTTTATTGAGATAGAAGGGTCCGTGGACACTAAAGAAGAGGTCTAGACAGGGGCATGACATGCAGAGCACTTCAGCGTAGGAAGGTGCTGTGTACCCCCCTCCCATACTGGAACACCTCAACAGGAATAGGCACCAACTGGCAGCTTTGTCACCCTCTACTCAGTTCAGAGTCACAGATCAGGGGGCACCAAGAGGGGACCTGCACCCAGGGTGGAATTCCAGGATAAGGAGCAAACACAGGCCCTATGCCATATAGAGGGGAGAGGAGTTAAGAAGCTAGCATAAGCCATGTAGCTCAGACCCCAGGAGCAACGAGGGGCTTCAATTCTACCTTCTAGGCCAGTCTGAAGCCTGCTGGAGTATAACCAGGGCAGGAATCCTGGACCAAATGAGAGTCTGCAGTTCTGTCACTCTGAACCAGCACAGCTTTCCAGCTGGCTGAGTCCAGTGGCTGGATTTGTTTCTGTTGTGCAAACTCAAGTTAGGAACTAAGCTGTCTCTGAGATTCTGAAATAATACAACCCTCAATACTTCCAAGGAAACAGAAAGAGGACCAATGCAGACTTACTTGCCCTCCTGAAGTGTACGCCAGGCACTAACATCAAGTCTGAAGTAAGGAAATAGGCTGGAAAATAAGCTAACAAAAAAAAAGTTCCTCATCATAAAAAGCTATTATGGCAAGAGACACGATCAAGCCACAAACTTAGAAGTAGAGAAATGACTCCAAAACATATTACAAGAAAAGCCTCAGAGAAAAACATAGCATGGACACAAGTTCAACTAGAATTCCAAAGAGCTGAAGTGAGAATTTTTAAAAGAGTTAAAGATTATTCATAAATGAAATAAGAATGCTAAAGGAAAATGGAAACCAAAGACAGCTATGAAAGAAAGAATTAGAAAGGGAATTAACAGCTTGACACAAGAGGTACAAAACCTTGCCCAAAGAACAAACTCCCTGAAAATAAATAGAACACAATGACTCTATGAGATGAGAAATAGTAAAAACAAAGTCACAAGATTGTAAAAATAAAAGACAATGTAAGGAATCTCACAGCAAAAACTGACCAGGAAAAACTGATCAAGAAAAAATTTAGGAATCACTGTATTACCTGAACGTTGTGACCATAAAAAGAGCCTATATATCATATTTCAAGATATCTTAAAAGAAAACTGTCCAGACCTCTCAAAACTAGAGGGCAAGGTGAAAACAAAAAGAATCCATTGGTCACCTCCAAACAGAAATCTCAAAATGAAAGTTCACAGGAATACCATAGCCAAAATCCACAGCTTCCAAGTCACAGAAAAAATACCGTACGCAGCCAGAAAGAAAGAATTCAAGTACCAAAGAGGCACTGTCAGGATCACACACGCTATAAAGGAGTAGAGAGCCTGGAATATAATATTTCAGAAGGCAAAGAACATGGGCTTACAGTCAAGAATAACTTATCCGGCAAAACAGAGAATAATCTGACAGGGAAAAAAAAAATCAACCTTTGATGACATTGGACTTCCTAGCATTTCTGATTAAAAGACCAGAGCTACAGAGAAACTTTGAATTCCAAACACAAAATAAGCTAAACATAAAAAGGAAACACAAATGAACAATAATAAGGTAGTAAACAAGGAAAAACAACTTACATTCTAATTAATATGAGATGATCAATGTGTCCCCTCTGAACTTGAGCATCATCAAGGAGTCACAGAGGAAGTCTGATTAGACAAAGCCTGTTACATCTTCATGGTCTTAAGCAAAAAATGAAAAGAGAAGGGAAGAGAAATGCTCTGGGGAGGGGGAAGATTAGGTAGTATTATCTCATGTAATAAAGGGGCACAAGTACACATCTATTCAAACAGAGGAATGCATGGGGAAGCTGCTGACGCTTCAACCTCACTCTCATCTGAATTTGTCCAAGGAGGGAAGAATACACTACACAGTTGTATACAGAAATATATTTTATTCAACAGGTTAATAGGCAGGAAAGGGGATAAGGAGGAATTAGAAAAATAAATTAAGGGACAGATCCATCCTAAGCAAAACAAACTAAGAATGTACAAAAACATAGCTCTTTTTCAGGTGGCAAAGAATGAGACTCTGAGGAGGAGGGCAAAAAACTGGAGAATGGCAGAACAAGTTAGGTTATATAAATGTAATGGAATACTTTGGGGCTATAAGAAACGATGAAGAGAATGACTTTTGAGAAACTGTGAACAGAACAATGACAACGACATAGTAAGACAAACAACTCTGAAACACTTAGGCCTTCTGATCATTGAGGCAACCAATCACAGTTCTAGAGGCCTAATGATGAAAATGCCATCCACTTCCCCATAGGGAGTGAAAGACTCAGTTACAGAAATGAGACTTTTTGTTAGTATGGCCAATGAAGATGTCTGTTTTACTTGACTGTACATGTCTGTAGCAGGGTTTTGTTTTTCTTTTGTTCTCAATTGGGAAGAGGTGCGCATTTAGGGTTAGGTTTGATTTTTGTTGACATGAAAAAATGAAATATGATTTTTAAAAGTGAAACTGAAGAATAAGCCCAGGTTGCAAGAGAGCTAAAAAATCAATTAATAGATATGCAAGACAAAATAAGAAATCTGGAAGGCAAATCAAGAAGTATAAATGTCCCAGAAGAAACTAGAAAATGAAAAAGGTCAAGATCATGTCTGAGGACATAATTAGAAAAAAAAAAAACCACAATAGCAGCATGGACTATATCAGGTAAAACACCTCCAATCAGAGAGAATACACAGCATATCAGCAGATGTACAGTACTAACTGATCAAAGAGGCACATAATTTTAATCCTACAGAATTACAAAGACACTTTACCCAAGTGTTAAGAAGGAAAAAACAAATTATGTTTATATCAATTTCTATAAGGAAAACTAAAGAACACAGAAAAAAATCAAAGTTTAACAAAAATTTACAAAAGACTTTTAAAAAAGAATATTGGTCCTCAAATCACATACCTGCAAACATGACCATATCGTTTGAAAACAAGAAAATTTTCCTCAAAAGCAAAAGATCTAAAAATTGTTATCAAGGAAAAAAACTATAAGCAGTAGTTACAAGCAGCAAAATAGAAAACCCAAACTAAGTGAATGAATTCTTAAGAAAAATAATAATAAGCACTTTGCCTATTAATAACAGTGGTTACAATTTTATGTTTAATCTGTAAACAAATATACAAATATATATAAATGATAAAGTATCCTAATAATAGTAATCCTAACTATAATAAAAGCAATGAAATTAGAGTTTAATGAGAATGTGTATTATGAATAACATAAGACTAAAGAACACTAAAACATCCAAAATTTACTCATAAAAAGGCTTTTAACACAGATGAAAAGTAATAACATAAAAAAAATTGGAGGAAAAGGTAAAGGAGCTGACAATCCTAAAGAAAAAATTTATGGAATATAAGCAGGTAAGATGGAACCTCAGTTGTCTTCTAGTAAATGAAACTATGCCCATCTACAACATATCCAAAAAGTAATCAACAAGCTTTTGCCTGAAGGTCGCTTTGGTTGTAAAAGAGAATTCACAAGCTCTGGAGACAATCCTTTCCCACTCTGGATTACCCTAACTGTTCAGAAGTTCTGCCTTACAGCAATCCTAAATCAGCCTCTTTGCAACTTTTACCCACTGCTCCTAGTTGCTCCTTCTTGAAACAAACAAATCTAACCTGCCATTCACATGACACTTGAGAAAGCTGAAAATTACTAGTTCAAAATGTCATTATCAATAGAGGAAAAAGGCAGCATACCAAAAAATCTAAATGAGCAAAAAATTAATAGAGCTAACAAATGGCTCAATCAACAAGACTGCAGGATATGAGATTAACCCACAAAAACCATGCATATTCTTATTTTCTAGAAATAAAAATGAAGAAGCATCATAAAAAGATCCTATTTATAATAACCAAAAAAATTATTTGGGAATTAACCTAACTAGAAATATACATGAATGCCCTGATTAAGGCCACATAAAATCAATAATGACTAAATAGAGGAAAACCTAAATACATAGCCAAATATTCAATGTTCGTGGATGATTTGGATTAATATATTAAAAATTACAGTACTGCCAATCAATCACTAACAAATTTAATTTAATGACAGTCAAACTACCAGAGTTTCCTCATATAATCAAATAAATTTATATTAAAATTTATACAGAAAAAAAATAGGCAAGAATATCAAAGGGGGTAGGGGAGAGAAAGGCTCAGGGAGATGACCTCCTCATACTCCAAAGGCTCTTAAAAACAACAGAAGTGTCATAAATAAAATTATATGGTAGTGGGTCCAAAAAAAAGAGAGAAATCAATTAAACAAAATGTTGCATTTAGAGGTATATATACACACACATATATTTATATATGTATACCCATGTATGTGGTATATATACTTTTGCATTGATACCAAGACACACGCACGGATAGAGAAAGGGAGAGGAAGACAGGAGAGAGAGATGGACAGGGAGAAGGAGGGAAAAAGAAAGGAAGAAAGATCGGTGATTTATAAACCTGTAGGAAATAAAAACTGGGGAGATATTTGACAAATATGCTAGAAAAAAGCAATTTGGCAAGAAATTGACTACAATCTCACATCATATATTTCCATGAATTCGACTAGATGACAGATTTAAACATAAAAAGAATTAATAAAAAGGATGCAATAAAATGGCATAATATGTTTACCTTGATTATGGAGGAAGGTGAATTTTTTTTCTATTTGACAAACAGAAGCAGTTATTACAGAGAAGATAGATGTGCTTGATTACATTGAAACAAAAATAATATAAGCACAGTTTTAAAAAGGAAAAAACTGGGGAAAATAAAGCAAATATGACAGATAAAAAACTTAATATCCAAAACATATAAAGAAATGTTAAAAATTTGTAAAATTTGTAAAGGTAATCCTTACTACATGATAGATAAATCATAAATGGATATGAAGAAATAAATTTCAAAACTCAATACGCTAATTTTGAATTAGCCCTTGAAAAATTGCTCAACCTATACTTCAGATTTAAAAACAGGTTCCTAAAGTTTCACCAAAAAGGTACCCAAGGAGAAGATTAAACACCCACCTTTCTTCATGATTGTGACACCCCCAATTCAGCTTTGATTCTTCTCCCAGATTCATTTGTATATACTAAATTACTTTAATGTGGACAGTGGTTACACAAAGACAAGTGACATGCAAGAGGCTAAAGTACTCAGAGGCCTCTGCTTACTATGAAGGTTTAGACCTACATACGTTTTTCACCCTATAAAAAGAATTCATATTTTGTGACTCATTACTTATTTTGTAAATGCTCACACAGGTAAAGACAGCACATATTTCACTCTCATGGCTTCAGCTGTCAAAACGAAGATGAAAAAAGTGATTCTACAAGTTTCCTAAGATAAACTATATACTTGTATATATGTACGACACTAAGTGTGGCTACACCATGGGGTATTAGTAGGTAGAGTTCTGTATTCAGAATCAGGAAGACTGGGATTCAAATCCTGACTTTCACACTCTAAGTTTCTGAAATACTTCCTTTTTTCCAGAACTATATTGTGCAAGAGTAGAAAGAGAAAGCAAAAGGCAAAAAAAGACTGCAAGTTGGATTTCTATAGACATCCCATTGACAACAGCTAAGATACATTGGCAGGAAATCACTAATAACATTATGAACATACCACAGCCACTTCTGACAGGTAACTGACAGGGGGAAGTTGGAAAAAGAAAAAAAGGAAAATCTGCTAAGGACATCCTAAAGACCATGAAACTTTTCCATCTGTCTTGCAGCTAAAACTTTCTGTGTGCGGCCTCCCCATTAGAATGTCAGCGACTTTAAAGGAAAACCTCTCTACCTTTTCTCCATTTGTATCACCAGATCTTAACACAGTACTCTGCAGAGTAAGCATTTAATAAATCATTCATTCGTTCATTCATTCATTCTAATAAAGCCCCACTCAAGAATCCCTTCCCCCAAACTAGCCACCTCCTCCTGTAGAAGAGGATCCACACATAGTGAATGGGGAGGCAAGCAGGCAGAGCAGAAAAATCCACAGAAAACTTAAGGCTATAAATTTCAGCAAGAGGAACAAGGGAAAAAAATCTATTGATCTTAAGAGACAGTGTTATATTGGAGTTTTTGTCAACTACAATTATCAACTATGTGTCCATAAAACAATGACTACTTAATTTTAAAAAACCAAAAGACCACAGATACTTGGGTTAAGAACTCACTATGTGACAAAAATATGTTGGTAAAACTGGAAAAGAGTCTGGTAGAAATTATGGATATATCAAGATTCCACACCATCTACCAAAAGAAACTCCAAATGGATATATGATTTAGACCATGGGTGGGGAATCTGCAGCCTTGAGGTCACATGTGACTTTCTAGGTCCTTGCGTGCAGCCTTTTGAGTGTGTCCAAATTTTACAGAACAAATCCTTTTTTTAAGGGGATATGAAATTTGGATTCAGTCAAAGGGGCATACTTAAAGACCTAGGGGGCTACAAGTGGCCTTAAGGCCACAGGTTCCCCACCCCTGATACAGATATAAAAAAATGTCATAGTAATGCAAGAGAATTATGAAAAAAGACTCAATACCTTGATAAAGGAAGCACAAAGAATAAAAAAGATGTGCAAAAATCAACTGAAGAAAATTCCTTAAAAAAACAGACTTCATCAAATGGAAAAGGATGTAGAAAAAAATAATTGAAAACAATAATTCTTTAAAAATTAGAAATGGGCAAGTAGAAGTTAATGACTCTTGAGACATCAACAACCAATCAAACAAAATCAAAATAATGAAAAAAATGAAGAAAATGTAAAACATTTCCCTGGAAAAAAAACAACTGACTTGGAAAATATATCCAGAAGAAATAACTTAAGAATTACTGGAGAACTTGAAAGCCACGTTCAAAATCTTTGAAGAAATTATCAAAGAAAACTGCCCGGACATCCTACAACCACAGGGTAAAACCGGAATTGAAAGAATCCACCAATCACCTCCTGGAAGAGATCCCAAAATAAAACTCCCAAATATAGCCAAATTCCACAACTCTTAAGGTCAAGGAGAAAATACTGCAAGCAGCCAGAAAGAAACAATTCACAAATCGAGGAGTCAAGTCAGGATTACACAGGATTTAACAGCTTCTACATTAAAGGCCTGGAGGGCTTGGACTATGGTATTCTGGAAGGTAAAAGAGCTTGCATTACAACCAAGAGTCAACTACCCAGCAAAATTGAGCAAAATCTTTCAGGAGAAAAAAAAATGGGGACTTTCAAACATTCCTGATGAAAAGACCAAAATGAATCAGAAAATTCGATTTTCAAAATAAGAGTCAAGAGAAGCATAAAAAGCTAAAGGGGGCGGGGCCGGTGAAGCTTAAGTTATTTAATAAGTCATTAAACTGTTTACATCCCTACATGGGAAGATGATACCTGTAACTCTTTAAGAACTGTATCTCTATTATGGTAATTAGAAGGCATATACATGGACAGAGGGTGTGGGTTTAAGAAGACTTTGATGGGATTATATAAAAAAATTTAAGGGGTGAGAAAGAGAATTGCCCTGGGAGAAGATAGAAGAGAGAAGCAGAAAGTTATATAACATGAAGCGTGTGGAAAATATTATACTATTTTATATCATTTTTAATTTCAACTAGACCCAGAGCCTGAATTAATGAGTAACTGGATGAAGATCCAGGACCTGGGCTTCTTTGTTCTCTCTAAAAGTTTGCTCAGGAAATACCCTTACCACTGTCAACAAGGCCAGATACCTGTTAGCCATTAAGGGATGAGACCCTAAACCCAAGAGAGACTACCTCGCTTAATATTAACTGACCTTTGTCAACATTCTTTCCATTAAGGAAAATCCTCTTCTTGTATCATGGTTAAACATACATGGGGGTCATAAAAAATGAGGCAATACAGGCTTGCTAGCTTTGCTAAAATAACGTATGTAAGTTTTCTCATTCCTTTGTTCAGACAGCCAGAGCTTATGCTCTGACTCCTTGTACATACAAGTAAGCTAGCTTAGCTATGCTTTAAGGGAAAATAATAAACAACATGGATTTTTCTATCACCTAGCTCTGTTGTTTTCTTCAACCAAATTTTCAGGTTTAACAAGAGGCACAATGATATATTACAGTAGAGGGAAAGAAGAGAGGGGGATGAGCATATCTGAACCTTACTTTCATTGGATTTGGCTCAAAGAGAATGTAACATCCACACTCAGTGAAATATGGAAACCTATCTTATCCTATGAGAAAACAAGAGGGAAGGGAACAAGATAAAGCTAATGAGATGATAGAAGGGAAGGTAGATTGATGGGGAAAATAGGATGAAAGGAAATACAAAGTAATCATAGCTATGAATGTGAAGGGATGAACTCATCCAGAAAAGGAAGTAGACAGCAGAATGGATTAAAAACCAGAAATCCCAAGATGTGTTGTTTACAAGTAACACACTGGAAGCAGAGAGACATACACAAAGTTAAAAAGCAGAATCTATTAATAATTCACTTTAAGTTAAAAGTTAAGTTTAAAAAAAAGCAGGGGTAGCAATCATGATCCCAGACACAGCAAAAGCAAAAATAAATCTAATTATAAGAGACAAGGAAAGAAACTACATCTTGCTAAAAAGTACTACAGGCAATGAAATAATATCAATATCAAGTATTTGGTGCAAAAACTATATAGCATCCAAATTTCTTAAGAAGAAGTTACACGGGTCATAGGAAGAAACAGACACCAAAACTATACTAGTGGGGGACCTCAACTTTCCCCTCTCAGAACTAGATAAATCTAGCCACAAAATAAACAAGAAAGTTAAGGAGGTGAGTAGGATTTTAGAGGTTAGATATGATAGACCTCTGGAGAAAACTGAATAGGGATGGAAAGAAATATACCTTTTTCTCAGTGGTATATGACTTCTATACAAAAACTGACCATGTATTAGGGCAAAAAACCCCTCACAATCAGATGCGAAAAGGAAAAATATTAAATACATCGCTTTCCAGATCATGATGCAATAAAAATAACAATAAAGAGCCACAGAAAGTTAGATAAAAAGTTCACTGGAAACTAATTCTAATGCTAAAGAATGAGTGGGTCAAAAAACAAATCATATAAACAATCGATAATTTCATCAAAGAGAATGAAAATGAGACAACATGCCAAAATTTATGGGATCTAGTGAAAGCAGTACTTAAAGGAAATATTTTATCTATAAACACATCAATAAAATAAAGAGTAGATCATTTAATTGGGCATAGAACTAAAAAAGCTAGAAAAAGAACAAATTAAAAATCCCCAATTAAACACCAAATCGGAAATCTCAAAAATAAAAATGACTAATAAAATTGAAAGAAAACCACTGAACTAATAAATTAAACTAAAAGCTGGTTTTATGAAAAAAGATATTAAAATAACCATTGGTTAATTTGATCTTTTTTTTAAAATAAAGGAAATGAAAAACAAAAGGGTGAATTCACCACCAATGAAGAGAAAACTAAAGCAATAAGGGACTGTTTTGCCCAATTATATGCCAATAAGTCTAACAATCTAAGTAAAACGGATGAACATATACAAAAATATAAATTGCCCAAGTTAACAGAAGAGGAAATAAAATACTCAAATAACCTCATTTTAGAAGAAGAAATTGGACAAGCCCTCAGTAAACTGCCCAAGAAAAAATTCCCAGGGCCAGATGGACTTACAAGTGAATTCTACCAAACATTTAAAGAACAATTAATTCCAATATGATATAAACTATTTGGCAAAATAGACAAAGGAGTCCTATCCAACTCCTTTTATGACACAAATATGGTGCTGATACCTAAACCAGGCAGAACCAAAACAGAGAAAGAAAATTAGAGACCAATTTCCTTAATGAATATTGACACAAAAATTTTAAATAGAATACTAACAAGGAGATTACATCACTCTTATCACTAGCATCACACACGATGACCAGGTGGGATTTACACCAGGAATGCAGAGCTGGTTCAATACCAGGAAAACTATCAGCATAATTAACCATATCAACAACAAAACCAACAGAAATCATATGATTTATCTCGAAAGATGCAGAAAAAGCTTTTGACAAAATATGGTACCCATTCCTATTAAAAACTTTAGAGAGCGTTAGAGAAGTCTTTCTAAAAGGATAAACAGTATCTATCTAAAATGATCAGCAAGCATTATTTGTAATGGTGATGAGCTAGAAGCCTTCCCAATACAATCAAGGATGAAACAAAGATGTCCATTATCACCACTGTTATTTAATATTGTACTAGAAATGTTATCTTTAGCAGTAAGAGAAGAAAAAGAACTTGAAAGAATTAGAATAGTCAATGAAGAAACAAAAATATCACTCTTTGCAAATGATATGATGATATACTTAGAGAATCCTAGAGAATCAACTGAAAAAGTAGTTGAAATAATTAACAACTTTAGCAAAGTTGCAGGATGTAAAATAAACTTACATAAATCATCAGCATTTCTATATATTACTAACAAAGCCCAGCAGCAAAAAACAGAAAGAGAAACTCCATTTAAAGAAATTGGAGACAATAAAAATATTTGGGGGTCTACCTGCCAAGACAAATCCAGTAACTATATGGACATAATCACAAAACTTTTCACACAAAGAAAGCCAAATATAAACAACTGGAAAAATACCAACTGCTCATGGATAGGTCATGTCAATATATTAAAAATGACAATTCTACCAAAATAAGTTACTTATTCAGTGCCATACCAAACAAAAAAATTTTATAGAACTAGAAAAAAATAACAAGATTCACCTGAAGTACAAAAGGTCAAGAATATCAAGGGAATTAGTGAAAAAAAAAATGCAAAGGAAGGTAGCCTAGGCGTCCCAGATCTCAAACTATAGTATAAAGCAGCAATCATCAAAACTACCAGGTACTGGCTAAGAAATAGAGTGGTGGATTAGTGGAATAGATTAAGTACAGAAAACACACAGTGGTAACTGACCATAGTAACCTAGTGTTAAATAAAGCCAAAGACATCCTCTGCTAGGATAAGAACTTACTATCTGACAAAAATTGGTGGGAAAAATGGAAACTGGTATGGCAGAAACTAGGTTTAGAATAACACTTTACACGGTACACCAAAATAAGGTCAAAATGAGTACATGATTTAGATATAAAGGGTGATACCATAAGCATATTAGGAGTGGAAGGAATACTTTATCTGTCAGATCTATACAGCTTTTTTTGACCAAACAAGATAGAGAGCACTGAAGATGTAAAATGGGACCATTTTGATTATATTAAATTTAAAAGGTTTTGCACAAACAAAACCAATACAACCAATATTAGAAGGAAAGCAGAAAACTAGGAAATAATATTGTATAGAGTCTCATTTCTCAAATATATAGAGATTTGAATCAAATTTCATTCCCCAACTGATAAACAATCAAAGGATATGAACAGGCAGCTTTCAGAAAAAAGAAATCAAAGCTATCTATAGTCATATGAAAAAATGCTCTAAATCACTACTGAATAGAGAAATGCAAATTAAAACGACTCGGAGGTACCACCTCACACCTATCAGATTGGTTAATACGACAGAAAAAGAAAATAAGTGATAAAAAAAAAAAGATAGGTTAATTATGCTGATAGTTTTCCTAGTATTGAACCAGCCCTGCATTCCTGGTATAAATCCCACCTGGTCATAGAGTGTGATGCTAGTGATAGAATGCTGTAATCTCCTTGCTAGTATTTTATTTAAAATATTTGTGTCAAAAGACAGGATGTGGGAAAATTGGGACACTAATGCACTGTTGGTAAAGTTATGAACTGATCCAACCATTCTGGAAAGCAACTTGAAATTATGCCCAAAGAGCAAATTGCACATACCCTTTGATCCAGCAATACACTACTAGGTCTGTATCCCGAAGAGATCATAAATAAGGAGGAAAGGCCTACATGTACCTAAATATTTACAGCAGCTCTTTTTGTGGTGACAAAGAACTGGAAATTGAGAGAATGTCCACCAACTGGGGAACGAATGAACAAGTTGTGGTATATGACTGTAATGGAATACTACTGCGCAATGGAGAAAGGACAAGCAGACAGATTTCATAAGAACATGCAAAGACTTACATTAACCTATGCAAAGTGAAGTGAGCAGAACAAGATCGAACATAGTTACAGCAACACTGCTTGATGATCGACTCTGAATGACTCAGCTGTTCTCATTAACACAGTGATGCAGGACAAAGCCTACTATCTTCACTTACTTTATTTTCTGTGCTTTTTTCCTTTGGATCTGTTTCTTCTTTCACAACATGACTAATTCCTAGTTTGAATGTTTGCTGAGCCTTTGCTGCGTCCATAGACAACAAGCTCCTCGAGGGAAAGGGCTGTGTGTCTAGAAAGAGACCCTTAACAGATGCCGGGGTCCTGACCGAGCTAGCGTCCGAGAAGGCTTGGTGCCACTTCCTGGCCCCCTCGGCTCCCACGCCCGTGACCAGAGGAGGCCCTTTCGGGCTGGGCCTTTTTTATCTCCCCCCTACCTTGACCCGCAACCCTCCAGGCCTCGGCCTCCATTTATGGGCCGGACCTCCCATTTGGTGATCCGGACATCGGAGGGCGCACCCCGGCGCTGCGGCAGGTGGGCGGGGCTCCCCCGTCCCCGCTCCCCACCCCGGGCTCACCTAGGAACAGGGTCACGTTCCACGAGCAGCTCCGGTAGTGCCGCAGCACGGACATCTTGTCCAGGGCCAAGCATAGGAGGCGCCGCACGGTGGCGATGAGCAGCCGGCGCAGCGGCGACCCCCGGGCCAAGGTCTTGCGGCCACCACCGCCCCCCGACAGGAGGATGGGCACCGGCGTCGAGGGCCGCGCCCCCTTGTGGTACTTGTCCTCCGTCAGAGCCCCCCGCTCGCCGCTGCCCATGCCCCGGCGGCCGCGCACAGGGCAGCGGGGGGCCGGGGCGGCCTTGGACGGCAGCTCCTTGTGCTTGTTCCTCGTCTGCACGACCATTTTCTCATAGTCGGTCCGGGGGGATCGGCCGGAGCCAACGGCAGTGGGCTCGCTGCCCGCGGTGAGCTTGGCCCGACGGAGGCGGCCCCTCGCCGCCGCCAGCCTCAACCGCTCTTCGGCCCTGCCACCGTTGCCTCTCCTCCTCAGGTTGTCACGGTGACCGCCCGACGTGCGCGAGGCCAGGACATCCGGCGGCCGCGAGCTGCGCGCGCAGCTCCTCGTCCCAGTGCGCAGCCTCCCAGCCCTCGGCCGCCAGGCGACCACGTGCACCCCGTCTCATCCCAGGGCGCAGCCTCCCGGCCCTTGGCCGCGGGGGGACCACGTGCAGCTTCCGGTCCTCATCCCAAATCCTTTTTTCCTGCGATTGTCTACCAGTGTCTCCAGGTGTCAGCGCCTACTTAGGAACTGATTGTTGTCGCTTTCTTCTCCTTTTTATTTGTAATGTACCAATCAGTAAACACAAATATTTAAATATGCAAAAAATAAATGATAGCATAAGAATCTGAATATTTTGGGTTAATTACATATTAAATTGAACAATTTATCAAATGAGAATAGGTGGAAAAGCCCTTGGCAGACTTGGAGGGGCAGTTAGGTGTCGTGGTGGATGGAGGGCTGGATCCGGAGGCAGGAAGATGGGACCCAAAAATCCCAGCGTGTGTTTCAGACACTCGGAAGCTGCGTGTGCCCCTGACGCTTACCCACATCGGCCCTCAGCTTCTTCACCTGTGAATCGGGAATAGCAGCAGTGCCTCAAGGTACCTCTCAGGACATTAGGTAACTGATCTGAAGCTCTTTGTAAACGTTAAGCCGTGTGACTGTCGTCATCAATATCACATAATGTCATGGGGCTTTGGGCGCCTGGAGAAGCGGCTGAGCGGCTGGTGGAGTAAGCCCTGGATCGGAGCTGGGGGACCACACTCAGACATTAGAATTCCATATAAATTTTAGGGATGGGAATAGAGACTGGGTGATCCAGTGAGCTGCCATTGAGGAAGTTCTTTCTGTCAATTCAGATCAATCAGTCTTCTGCAGCTTTCAGTCTTAGGGTATTGCCTAAAACACTTAAGCCAGGGTCCTACAACCCATTGGCATCAGAGGTGAGACTCGAGGTCGTCCTGTCTCTGAGGTTTCCCCTTGTTGCTTACAGGTGAGGAAGTCTGTAACTGTGAGAGGGCAGAAGACCAGAGTTCAAGCTCCATCCGGTTGTAAACACATGGTAGTGGTGATGGTGATGCTGGTGGGGTGGTAGTAGTAGTAGTAGTAGTATGGTGATGCTGGTGGGGTGGTGGTGGTGGTTGTATCATTGCATTACTAGCAGTCATCTTGATGGTGGTAGCAGTAGTAGAAGTGGTGGTGGTAGTGGTAGTAGCAGCAGCAGCACCAAGATTACTCTGTCCTTCTCTGCCCCTTTTCTGCACCTTTTTGTTCTTCTGTCTAGTTTTTTTGAGAAGCACACGTTTTGCATTTCCATCAGACACACTAACCACCTCTCTCTCTGTTGAAAGTCTCTTTTCCAACATGTATTATACTTGATTCCTACTAATTTCTTAGCTATCAGTATGCTTGTAAACATCAAATGAAATAGCTAAATAAAGGCTTTGAGAAACAGTGTGATAAGATAAATAGAAAAAGGACCCTTAGAGATGGAGAGTTCCTCAATTCAATTTAATTTTTCCAGCTTTCCTGCTTGCTCAGTGCCATATGTTGTACTAAATTCTGGAACTACAAAAACCAAAAATGAAACAGTACCTGTAATCAAGGAGCTTACCTTCTAGTATGGAGAAACAACAGGTACATGGGTAAATGAAAACAAACACAGCAAATATAAAGCACTTTGGGGGATTGGGGCACTAAGAACTGGGAAAATCAGAAAGGTTTCATGCAGCAGTTTGTCTCACCTAAACTTTGAAGGCCACTAGGGGGCTAGGAAAACATTTAAATGTACAAAAAGTGTAATAATAACTACAACCAGCAGATGGTAGAGAGAGCATATAAAACCAACATTTCAATTGAAAGGTCTTCTAATGTTTGAATGAAGTTTTAAAAGGTGTAATTTCTGCTCTTGTTAGAAGTAAATCAGTTTAATAAATAAAAACAGAATAAACAAATGTAAAATTCTAAATACAATTCGGATAATAGAAGTATATTGCCTACATTGCTTATGAAAATAAATCAGGCCTCTAGCCTATTTGGCACTTTATTTCCAAGTAATATTAGATTTGATTTAATTGGTTTAAATAATTTTCTATGATATTTTCAATTCATGGACTGGTCACATGATAAAAACAAGAGATAATGGTGGGCAACCCATGGACTCCACTGGTAATCTTAGGAAGCTAAGAGAAAGTGTAGAAGACCCCCCAGCACATTGGACTGTGGGAGGGCATGGAAATGAGTCTTAAGGAATGGAAAGCATGGATAGCTTGTGATTGGCATCACTAGGAGGAGTGCTCACATAGATGAGGTCACAGTTTCACTTGAATATTTGAGTATTTTCTGTCAGATTTTGACTTGATGCAAATACTGGTATCCAAATGCATAGACTGAAGCTAAGACTAAGGTGTATATGACAGAAGATAAGTATGGATAGTTTATAGGAGCAGATCTGCAGCTAGAAGGGAGAGCTTTGAGAGGCCATCCAATCCAACCATCTTACATAGGAGAAAATTGAGGTCCCCAGGGTTATTATGTAACTTGCCCAGGGCTACTCAGAGAGTGTTAGAATTGAGATCTGAACTCAGGTCAAACATCCTGTATGCTACATATGATATACACTATGTATGATATATATGGTAGTTATTTCACATGGTTATTTTGAGACTTCGATGATATGACGTATAAAAAGCACCATGTAAATTTAAGTTATTATTCTATGAAAAGGGCAGTTTTACTTTTGAGGTTGTACATCAGTTTCCTACATATAAAAGATAATTTTATCTGTTAATGATCACAAACTTTGGATTTAAAAGCCAAAATATTAATCTAATGGAGCAGCATTTATTTCTTCTCAAGTAAGTTCACAAAAATGCCTTTATACTAACCATATATTCCCTAAAATCTGTTTTATTAGTCAAATAATTTCAAGCTGACCCATTTACCTATTTTTAAGGGATCTGTTAAAATTCTGCTGCTATAATACCAACAATGATAGAGTGTTTGAAAGTTCACAAATAGACTTTTCTCACAACCCTGTGATTTTGATAGTACAATGGTATACTTACAGCTATACACAGATATGATATACTACATATTTGTGTATAACTATCTGTGTGTGTGTCTATGTGTATACACATACACACAATAACCACCATTTTATAGATGAGGAGGCTGATCTCAGAAAGGACAAGTGGCTTGCTTCTGATTACACAGCTACATAAATATAAGATCCTGGATTTGAACCCGGGCATCTGACACTATGTCCAACTCTGTTTCCTTTATACCTTGCTGCCTAAGCAAGTTGGTTTGGTCTAAAAATAATATCTTTGTGCGTGCTCATTTTATAAAATCAGCCTCTGCAATGCAAAATCATTACAAGTTGATTCTTTTATAAACAGTAAATTGGTTGCCATTGAATTATTATGCCAGGGCCTTTTTAAGTAAAAATCAGGGCACAACCTCTTTTTTTGAAATGAAATTTAATGTCAATATATTTGTCTATTACCTGCAGCCCCCACAGACCTCCTCATTGAGACCGCCAATTGGCTACCCAAGTTTTGTACTTCCAAATCCTCTCAAATCATAGCTTAGGAGCCCCCACTAATGTTTTATTTTAGTTTGTATTCTATTTTACCTGTAAGCCCAGTGACATACGGTTCATAACTAAGAGATTTGAATTAGCTAGGAGTGTACATTAAATAGTAATATTTCATTTTTTGTAAACCTTGAGCCCATTCTCCCATCAAAAAATATATACATGTCTGTGTGTGTATATATATATATATATATATATATATATACATAAATGGATGGATAGATAGATAGATAAATAAATAGATAGTGAATGTTGATTAGAATTCTGCATGGGCCATCTACATATGTGAACACTAGAGGCCAGGGTGCCTATGTGAAGGGATGAACTCTAGAATATGTATGACCAGGGCACATACATGGAAAGATGCCTAATATTTCAAAGCTTCCAACATCTTCATGCTGCCCTCTGCTGGACTGATTCCCATCAGGCATTGCATTTCAGCTGTTCCCAATCAAGCACTGATCCTCACCAGGTGGTACTTCCAATGTTCTTGTCAGGAGTTGCTCAAGACTCCAGGTGCTTGTCCATTTGAGCTACTTTCAAGGTCATCTACTGTCCTGTACAACATCCTCTAGGAATATTGAGGTCACAGTTCTTTCATCACCTCTTCCATTAAATACTAAGGGTACCGTGTGTCACAAGCCTCTCTCTTGCAGAAGAAAGGCTACAGATATTTCAACTTGCCTCTTCAGCCTCCTTCTAGGTTTCAGTCATACTCCTTAATTGAACTGCTGCCTCCAGAACTACCTGCCACTCAGTCCTCCATTGAGTCGAAGTGTTGTGCTTAGTAATCCTTTTCCTGGCAGAGAGGGACATTGAACATTTTTACATTTTTATCACTAACTTGGATAAAATCAAAAATAATGTATTTGTCTAATTGCCAGGTGACTTGAAGTGGGTGAGGTACCTAGCCGGTGGGATGAAAGAATTAGGATCCAAAAGGATCTTAATAGCCTAGAATTATGGGCCAAATGGAATAAGACTATATTTAATAGCGGTAAAAATAAAGTTCTATACTTTAAAAAAAACCCTCTCCAATACAGGATGGAGTATGCTTAGCTATGAGAAAAATATCAGGGACTTCTCAAAGCAGAACCTAGATGGCAGGGTAAAGGAAGCACTAAAGCTGACCTTTCCCAACATTCCCTTCCAAACAACTTTAAAATAATGACTCAAATCAAATTCTGGAATGGCAGAGCCAACAAAAGGTCAGAGTGAGACATTCTTCCAGACCAAAACAAGCTAGGACGTCAGAAGGAGAGATCTGTGACATGGGGGAGGAGGCTGACCAGGGGCTCTCGTGGATGAAACACCCATGGTAGGACTAAGTAGTGGAGACAGCAGCAGCTTTGGGAGTTCTTGAGCCAGAGATGGTAAAAGACTCTGGCAGCTGGTCAGAAAAAGATTACAGGGAAGCCCTGTGCTAGTACTGGACACAAGACCAGACATATTTGGCAGCTGTATTGCCTCCACCCACTTCTGGGTCATAGTTCAAGGGCAAAAAAAATGCATTGTCAATCAAGAGGGGCAGCAGGAACCCTGAGGAGTAACTGTTTGGCAGTCCCATTGCCTATACCTACTTCTGGGTCAGAAAGGACAAAGAGGAGCACGTTCAGTCAAGAGGGAGTAGAAGCTTTGTGGGGCAATAGCACTTCTGATCCTTAGGGAGGAGAGGCCCTGAGAAACTATCAAGAGCAATCCCAAGGGGTCAGAGCCCCTTCCTGGGTAAGGACCAAAGTACAGACCAAGAGAATAATGACCACACTTCTCCCCAGATCACACAACTTTGGAAGCAGTGAAAACTTCCAAACCCCCCAGAACTAGCTCTGAAAACAGAAATTGAAAAAAGCCTGAAACTTGAGAAAGAGCTACTCCTCATCCCCCACACTGGAAACAGAGTCCAACATTAACGTAAAGTTGCAAATTAAGAAATTGGGTGGAAAATGAGCAAAGAACAACAAAAGAACCTGAGCAAAAAAGCTACTATGGTGACAGGGAAGATTAAGACACAAACTCAGAACACGATGAAATCAAAACAGCTACAAGCAAAGCCTCAAAGAAAAAATGAATTCCTGGAAGGGCTAAAAATTTATTTTCAAAAGCAAATAAGAGTGGTAGAGGACAAAATTAGGTAAAGAAATAAAAGCAAAGGAAGAAAATTACAAAAAGAGAATTAACAGATAGGTTTTTAAAAAGGAACAAAAATACTGAAGAAAATAACACCTTAAAAAACAGATTTGTCCAAATGGAAAAAAAATAGAAAAGCCAACCGAAGAAAACCATTCCTTAAAAATTAAAATTAGTCAAGTGGAAGTTAATGACTGCATGAGACATCAAAAAACAATCAAAGCCAAAGGTATGAAAAGATACAAGAAAAATGAAATATCTCATTGGGAAAACAACTGACCTGGGAAACAGATCCAGCAGAGATAATTTAAGAATTATTGGATTATCTGAAAGCTATGATCAAAGAAAGAGCATTGACATCATATTTCAAGAAGGAAAACTACCCTAATATCCTAGAAGCAGAGGGTAAATTAGAAATTAAAATAAATCACCAATCACCAACAGAAAAAGATTCCAAAATGGAAAGTCCCAGGAACCTCGTCACCAAATTCTAGAGCTCCCAGTCTAAAGAGAAAATATACATTGGGAGAACATCAGGAGAAGAAATCAAAGAATACTTTGGAGCATTTGGAGAGATTGACAATATCGAACCTCCTATGAACACAAAAACAAATGAAAGAAGAGGATTTTATCACCTATACAGAGGAAGAACCAGTAAAGAAATTATTAGAAAACAGATATCATCAGATTGGTTCTGGGAAGTGTGAAATCAAAGTTGCCCAGCCCAAAGAAGCATTCAGGCAGCAACAGCAACAACAGAAAGGAAGGAGGGGCACTGCAGCTGGCAGATGAGGTGGGACTAGGGGTGGTGGCCGAGGTCAGGGCCAAAACTTGAACCAAGGATTAAATAACTATTATGATCAAGGACATGGAAATTACAATAGTGCCTATGATGGTGATCAAAAACTATAGTGGCTATGGCGGATATGATTATACTGGGTGTAACTATGGAAACTATGGATATGAAGAGGGATATGAAGACTACAGAGGTCAACAAAGCATCCCAAATTTTGGTAATCACCAAAACAACTACCAGCCTTATTAAAGGAGGACGTGGAGAAAACAGGTGCAGATGCTACAGCAGCCTATCTTGCAGGATGACCACATTGAATGGAGAGCGGTCTTCTATCGATCTGAGATGACTGTGTCCAAGTGTATATACCGACTGATTTAGTTTTCTTGTTTTTGCTTTGTCCTTTGCCATCTGTTACGACAAATGTGGCTTTGTATGTATACAAATTTTATTTGTATAATTTCATGTTAAATGATTCTCAAAAATAAATTACTTGTGTTTGCTTTTCTGTGCCAGGTACTAAATAGCTCTCTAAAAAAATGTAATTTTAAATAAACAATAATTGAGGCACAGTTTTATTCTCTAGACGTCATGCGCAGTGGGAAGAAGCAGTGGCCCTTTACAAATAGCAAGCAGCAAACTTTGCCTTACTGGCCTAATTCCCTTGACAAAGGTCTATGCTAAGGATTCATGTCCATGTTTAAAATAACCATAGAGGCTAGCTACCATGCAACTGAACACTGTTTGTCCCCCCCACATGCATTCTTGGGATCTTTGTGATGAGAAGTGGTAATTCAGCATGTTGTGAATAGCTGAAGTTGTTTCCATCATGCCATAGATCCCTCAACTTTTATTTTTAAAGTAGAACATCTTTTTATTAAACACCACAAAATAAGGCATAGTTAGTAATTGCTTTTGTGAGTTGACAAGATGCTTTGAGCCTATTTGTAAAAAAATAAAAAATAAAACAAAAAACCCCACTCATCTATTATGATTACTTTACATTTGCATGGAGTGTGAGTGTAAGTCAAATCCCATATTCCTACATCCATTGAAACTGGATCAAAGATTAATATGGGCAAGATTTTCACTATAGAATTGTAAGTAAATGAATTGTACTCTGAAATAGTGCATTATGTCACTGCCACTGCCAAACCATAAATAGATATTTCCTATTGGAACACATACTTGGAAAGCTTTAGTAGAGTTACAGCTTTTGTCTTGGAAGTTTTTAGGAAAAGTCGTTATAGTAAATCCCATAAACTCATGTATTGTTTTGTATTCTAAATAAAGGTTATTTTTTCATTAAAAAAGAATAGTTAATCCTAATACTATGTAAAGTGTTTGAAAAAAATAGACAAAGGAGTTGATTAAATTTCTTTGATGATACAAATATGGTTTTGATATCCAAACCAGGGAAAGCAAAAACAAAGAAAAATGATAGACCAATTTCCTTAATGAATATTGACACAAAAAAACTTTAAATAAAATACTAGCAAGGAGATTCTGGCACTATATCACCAGGATCACACACTATGACCAAGATTTATACCAGGAATGCAAAGCTGGTTCAATATTAGGAAAACTATCAGTGTAATTGATCATATCAATAATAAAACAACAAAAAACTTATGATTATCCCAACAGATGCAGAAAATGCCTTTCACAAAATACAACACCAATTCCTATTAAAAACACCAGTAAGCATAGTAACCAATGGAGTCTTTTTTTAAATGGTAAGTAGCATCTCTCTCAAATTAACAGCAAGCATTATCTGTAATGGGGCTAAACTTGAAGCATTCCCAATAAGATCAAGAGTGAAGCAAGGATATCTATTGTCACCACCATTATTCAATTAAAAGTGCTAGGTATAAAAATAAGACAAGAAAAAGAAATTGAAGGAATTAGACTAGGCAATGAAGAAACAAAAATATCACTCTTTGTAGATGACATGATGGTATACTTAGAGAACCCTAAAGAATCAACTAAAAAACTAGTTGGAACAATTAAAATCTTTAGCAAAGTTGCAGGATATAAAATAAACTCACATAAATCATCAGCATTTCTATATACTACCAACAAAATTCAGCAGCAAGAGATAGAAAGGGATTTTTCATTCAAAAATAACTGTAGAAAATATATAATACTTTAGAGTCTTCCTGCCAAGACAAATCCAGGAACTATATCTACACAATTACAAAACAGTTGTCACACAGATAAAGACATATCTAAACAATCAGAGAAATATTAATTGCTCGTGGGTAGGCTGAGCCAATATAATTAAAATGGCAATTCTACCTGATTTAATTTTCTTGTTTATTGCCATACCTATCAAACAACCAAAGAATTATTTTATAAAGCTAGAAAAAATAGTGACAAAATTCATCTGGAAGAACAAAGGGTCAAGAATGTAAAGGAAGTATTTTTTAATGTGAAGAAAGGCAGCCTAGCAGTACCAGATTTCAAACTATATTACATAGTGGTAATCATCAAAACAATCTGAGAAATAGAGAGGTGGATCAGTGGAAAAGATTAGGCACAAAATACATAGTAGTAAGTGACCATAGTAATTTAGTGTTTAATAAATGCAAAAATCCAAGATTTGGGGATAAGAACTCACTAACTGACAAAAATTTGCTAGGAAAACTGGAAGCAGTTCAGCAGAAACTAGTATATACCAATATCTCCCACTATGTAACAAGATAAGGTCAAAATTGGTACATGATTTAGATATGAAGGGTGATAAAAGCAAATTAGGAGAGCATAGAAATTTTTACCTGTCAAATCTATGGATAAGGGACAATTTTATGACCCCAAAAGAGATAGAGGGAATTATGGGAAGTAAAATAGATAATTTAGATCATATGAAATTAAAAAGTTTTGCAAAAACAAAAATAATGCAGCCAAAATTAGAAGGAAAACACCACTGAATCAAGAGAGCCTTTACCTCTGAGCTCTGAACATATGGCCACTCACAGTCCCAACCAGGGAATCACAGCATCTTTCTCATAAGCAAGCCCCCAAAGCAAAATCTCACCTCTCAGAATATATACTCTTTATGCTCAGTACCTACTTAGAAATTAACAAAAGGTGTGTAAGCCTTCCTACAAGCAAGCAAGCTTCCATTAATGGGCTCCACATGAGGAAGATCTTAGTCCCTACTAACCTACATCAAGGAGGGAGAAGGGACAAGAGGGAAGGAGATAATTTGGAATTCAAATTTTTTAAAAATAATTGTTAAAAAAGGTTTTCACGAGGGGGCGGAGCCAAGATGGCAGCTGGAAAGCAGGCACTTGTGTGAGCTCCCCCCCCAGGTCCCTCCAAAAACCTATAAAAATGGTTCTGAACAAATTCTAGAGCTGCAGAACCCACAGAATAGCAGAGGGAAGCAGGGCTCCAGGTCAGGACAGCCTGGATGGTCACTAGGTAAGGTTTATTGCACAGAGCTGGGAGCGGAGCGGAGCCCAGTGTGGGTCGTGCCAGGACCAACCAGACTGGGAGCTGGGTGGAACAGGCCCTAGCACCCTGAATCAGTGAGCTGTGGCAGTTACCAGACTTCTCGACCCACAAACACCAAAGACACAGAGAAGGTTAGTGGG
The DNA here is from genome assembly GCF_011100635.1 of Trichosurus vulpecula. Taxonomy (NCBI): domain Eukaryota; kingdom Metazoa; phylum Chordata; class Mammalia; order Diprotodontia; family Phalangeridae; genus Trichosurus; species Trichosurus vulpecula. The sequence continues at coordinate 186,918,340 of NC_050581.1, read as the reverse complement.
AAAAGCTGCAGAGACAGAGTGAAAGGAGTTCACAGTTCAGCCACCACCCTGGGGGCAGCAGAGGTGGTGCAGCTTTGAGGACTACAGCTTCAGTTGCTTCTGGCCCCAGGCCCACCTGGTGGGAGGAATTAAGTGGCAGATCAGACCAGGAGTGCAGAGCCTGTTTAAGATCTGAGTTGCCATCCAGGTTGGCGGTTCTTGGGGGAGGAGGAATGTTAGTGTGGTAGAGCTTGCTGTGTAGAAATAGCTCTGAAAACAACAGCACAACCCCTCGAGCTTGGGACAAAGTACTCTCTACTCTGCAAGAAGTGATACCCCAACAACAAACTCAAGGGTCAAGTAGTTGGCTGGGAACATGGTCAGGCAGTGAAAATGGACTCAGACTTTGGAATCTTGCTTTGGTGACAAAGAAGACCAAAACATACAGCCGGAAGAAGTCAACAAAGTCAAAGAGCCTACATCAAAAGCCTCCAAGAAAAACATGAACTGGTCTCAGGCCATGGAAGAGCTCAAAAAGGATTTGGAAAAGCAAGTTAGAGAAGTAGGGGAAAAACTGGGAAGAGAAATGAGGGTGATGTGAGAAAACCATGAAAAACAAGTCAATGACTTGCTAAAGGAGACCCAGAAAAATACTGAAGAAAATAACACCTTAAAAAATAGACTAACGCAAATGGCAAAAGATCTCCAAAAAGCCAATGAGGAGAAGAATGCCTTGAAAGGCAGAATTAGCCAAATGGAAAAGGAGGTTCAAAAGACCACTGAAGAAAATACTACCTTAAAAATTAGATTGGAGCAAGTGGAAGCTAGTGACTTCATGAGAAATCAAGATATTATCAAACAGAACCAAAGGAATGAAAAATGGAAGACAATGTGAAATATCTCATTGGGAAAACCACTGAGCTAGAGAATAGATCCAGGAGAGATAATTTAAAAATTGTTGGACTAACTGAAAGCCATGATCAAAAAAAGAGCCTAGATATCATCTTTCAAGAAATTATCAAGGAGAACTGCCCTGATATTCTAGAGCCAGAGGGTAAAATAGAAATTGAAAGACTCCACCAATCACCTTCTGAAAAAGATCCCAAAAAGAAAACTCCTAGAAATATTGTCGACAAATTCCAAAGCTTCCAGATCAAGGAGAAAATACCGCAAGCAGCCAGAAAGAAACAATTCGAGTGTTGTGGTAACATAATCAGGATAATACAAGATCTATCAGCTTCTACATTAAGGAATTGAAGGGCTTGGAATATGATATTCCAGAGGTTAATGGAGCTAGGATTAAAACCAAGAATCACCTACCCAGCAAAACTGAGTATCATGCTCCAAAACAAAAAAAAAACCAGATTTTCAATAAAATTGAGGACTTTCAAGCTTTCTCAGTGAAAAGACCAGAGCTGAATAGAAAATTTGACTTTCAAACACAAGAATCAAGAGAAGCCTGAAAAGGTATTCAAGAAAGAGAAATCATAAGGGACTTACTAAAGTTGAACTGTTTTGTTTATATTCCTACATATAGACAGAGGGTGCAGGGTGAGTTGAATATGAAGGGATGATATCTAAAAAAAATCAAATTAAGGGATGAGAGAGGAATATATTGAGAGAGGGAGAAAGGGAGAGATAGAATGGGGTAAATTATCTCACATAAAAGTGGCAAGAAAAAGCAGTACTGTTGGGAGGGAAGAGGATACAGGTGAGGGGGAATGAGTGAATCTTGCTCTCATCGGATTTGACCTGAGGAGGGAATAACATACACACTCAATTGGGTATCTTACCCCACAGGAAAGAAGAAGGAAGGAGATAGAAAAGGGGGGATGATAGAAGGGAGGGAAGATAGGGGGAGGAGGTAATCAAAAGCAAACACTTTTAAAAAGGGACAGGGGCAAGGGAGAAAATTGGATAAAGGGGGATTGGATACGAAGGAGCAAAATATAGTTGGTCTTTCACAACATGAGCATTGTGGAAGGGTTTTGCATAATGATCCGAGTGTGGCCTATGTTGAATTGCTTGCCTTCTTAGGGAGGGTGTGTGGGGAGGGAAGAGGGGAGAGAATTTAGAACTCAAAGTTTTAAAAGCAGATGTTCAAAAAAAAAGTTTTTATGTGCAACTAGGAAATAAGATACACAGGCAACGGGGCATAGAAATTTATCTTGCCGTACAAGAAAGTAAGGGAAAAGCGGATGGGGGGGAGTGGGGTGACAGAAGGGAAGGTTAACTGGGGAATGGGGCAGTCGGAATATATGCCATCTTGGAGTGGGGAGGAGAGGGTAGAAATGGGGAGAAAATTTGTAATTCAAACTCTTGTGAAAATCAATGCTGAAAACTAAAAATATTAAATAAATAAATAATGTTTTTTAAAAAAAGGTTTTTTACATGTAATTAGGAAATATCTAATGAAATAAAAATAATTTTTGAAAAAGATATCAGCATTTTCATGGTGACAGGCTCATGGTGACATGGTCAGTGAGTCAACTGTGTGACTGGTGATCCTGGGATCATGTCTATACTGAGAGGGTTTCCAGAAAAAGGCAGCAGAAATATTTCAGTGTACTGTTTCCTCCCACCCATATAGTCTCTGAAGCATTGTGATCATTTCTGGACACCACTGTTTTAGAAGGATAAAGAAAAGTTGAAAAGTGTAGGTAGAAGCCACATAGGATGGTGAAAGAATCATGCTGCACGAGACTTATCAGGGACATGGGAGCCAGGCTACCTTCAAACATTTAAAAGGCTGCCCAGTAAAAGACAGATTGGATTTGTTTTGTTTGGGCCCCAGAGGACTTACTTATCTGAGTACCAGCTGTTCCTCACCCCCCCCCCCCCCGGTAGAATGAATACAAGTTGCCTGAGGGCCAGCATGCAAGGCTACAACCTTCTCTCTCAATGGAGACTTCCCTGAGTTGTTGCCAGGGTACACAGGTCAGGACAGTTAAAACTCAGAGCTCAAGACTCTCAGCCCTAGGGCAACTATGCCTGACACCAATCTTTAAACTGAACACCTAGTCTGGAAGGACCTTGGCAAAGACAGAAAGTCAGAGCAAAAAAAGAATGTATTTCTGCTTCTTTCCCCAGATCAACGAGAGAAGGAATTTTGAATGTGGTGGTACAGCATTCCAGCGGCAGAGATTTAACTCTATTGGAGCAAATGGGGCTTTGCCCAAGGGTGTCATTGAGATGAGAGTACTTCCCATGGTGGGCCTGTCACCTGCCATCCTCATGCCAACTTCATTGAACCTCCAAGCTTCTCTCCCTTCTCCTAGATTTAGGTTCCTTCATTGCCTCTCCCTCTATCCCCTTCTGGAGATTGCCTGGCAGGATGAGATACCAGACGCTGAGGTCCTCACTCAAACTAAACTGCCAAGCATGGCTGAAGAGTTATAGTCCAGAAGTCCTCAGCCATGTTGATGAGGCTGTCACAGGACAATGGGCCATAGGAATAGACTATCCCTTGAACTTCTCTGCCCCTTAATTGAATTCAACAAGAAATAAGACAGTTCAGCCATGGCTCAGGCCAGGTGCATTGTCTCTATCTACGGTACTCCTCGAGTCAATCATATGTCTATACACATAGCAATGCCTTAGGTCATATGGAGAAAGGAAAGATTCTGCTAAATTCATGGTCAGAGCAATATTCCTCAAGTGTCACTTGGTGCCCCATGACTTTTATTTAAGCCAGTCACAGAATTATAGAATAAATTTAAATCTCACTTAATCCATCCCCTTCATTTTATAGATGAAGCAACTGAAGTCCAGAGAAGGGAATTACGTTGTTGAAAATCACTTGGCTAGAATCATTGAATCATCCGTAGCATTTTAGTTCAGGAAAGGACACTGGAGATCAACTAATTAGACCCTCCCATTGAGTGGATGAGGAAACTGAGGCACTCCCATTGGTGAGTTACTCCTACAACCTCCATTTGAGGAAAGGACCCCCAGGCCAGCCACCTTTCCTTCCTCTCCTGGCTCTGCTTTTAAATCTCCAGATATTGCTACCAAACCCATGCCCAGGCACCTCCGTTCTCCACTTCCTCCAACCTTTCAGTTCCCTTTGCTGTGCTGTCTTCCTCCATTAGGATGGCAGCTACTTGAGGACAGAGTGTGTCTTTTTGCTTGTACTTATATCCCCAGCCCCTGGCGCAGTGCCTGGCATATAATAAGTGCCTAACAAATACTTGTTGAATGACTGAGTTACTGAGGTGCATAAAGAATAAATGACTTGCTTAAAGCCTTATAAATGTCTAATCCTAGGCTAAAGTTTTAAAAAATCACCCACACAGTTACAAGGTTTGGGAGGAATCACTGAATGTTTAGCAGTTTGCGAAAATATCTGAAAAACTGGAAGATATCTCAGTAGACTGCAAGGTTAATAGGCACCAATAATGTGATACAACAACCCAGAAGTTTGATGGAAAGTCAGGCTGGATGACAAGAAGCCTAACCTCTGGAAATAAGCATTGTGCTCAGTTCTGGGTGTCATGTTGGAAGAGGCTGGGGAGCATCTGGAGAAGGGTAACCAGGGTGATAAAGGGCCTTCCACATGAGGACCTGCTGAAGGAATTAGGAATATTTAAAAGCTTGCAGAAGAGAAGGCTACGGAACACGGGGAAGGGGAGGAAACACGATGGTTTTCTTTTAGTATTTGAAGATCTGCCAAGTATAAGAGGGATTTGACTTGTTGTGTTTGTCATCATAGGGGAGTGATGGGGGAAATTACGAAGAAGTCAGTCTAGATTTGATGTCCATAAAATCTGCCTAACCGTTAGAGCTATCCCAAAGCACAGGGGACTGCCTCCAGAGAAGATGGGCTCTCCCGAACTGGAAGTTCTCAAGCAATCAAACAATTGTTAGGTAGGTTATAGAGCAAAATATCTTCAAGTACAGGTGGCATTAGATAGCCACCGAAGGTCCAACTCTGAAATTCTGGGATTCTATGACTCTATGTAACTACACATAGATAAATGTTAGGATAAATTAGAAGTATATATCAAAAACACACCATGTTTTAATGAAAGAAATTAATATCCACACATTTGCACATCTGTACAATTTTGGGGTGAAATATAATTTTAAGCTGTTTACAAATAACATTTAATGCTTCAAATATTACATACTATTGATATTACATTTCTAGCAGAAATAAATATATTGCACTTAAAAAGAAACTCCTTAAATGTTATGTCATAGTGTTATACTTATAATTTATTTTTTTCATAAAACATTTCCCATGCCCTAACCCCCCCATACACACACTTCATTACATGGTGATGGTTCTCACACAATTAATTAAATGACAAATGAACACAGCAAACAGCAGAAGGGGGGGTATACATTCTCTTGAATGGGTAGCATCCAGTTTTTACCTTTCTGTGAAAATAAATCTTCCTTTAGATTTCTGAGAGTCAGAAGAAAGCTACTTTATTATTCAAGTGTGCCAAAGGTGAAATACAACCAAGTGTATTTCTTGTCCAGATACTAGATAGAATTCAAAGTTACATCATAAAAAATGTATGTTGACTTGGCAACCATCTTTTTGGGTAACAGCAACATCTTTCAAAGGAAGGGGTATTAGATGGCAGGGAGGGGAGGGGTGGAGCAGAAAGACCATCATGGTTTACCTGCCCACCAAGTAAATATATAGGAAGTTTTAGGCTTTGAGCATGCTGAAGAAAGACATAGACCTCTTTTCTAAATAATGTAGGATAGCAGAAGGAACTTGTTCTGATGACTCCCTAAAACTTTCTATGTCCACCATATTTCTAAAGGATTTTCTTTTCTCCTTCAGTTTTCTTGGACTTTGTTTTTGTACCCTACTCAAGTACACACAAAATCCTTGCTTTTCAAGAGAAAAGAAGGAAAATATCTATTTGTGGTTGATTTTCTCCAGGTAGTAATGGTGATATTTAAAATAATTTCATGGGCTAAGCCTGTGAGTTAAATAGCCTGATGTCCAGAACATTTATCCAAATGGCGAGGCAAATGGCATGGATATATCTTACCTCCAAGAAGGAACTCTGATTTCTCTGGCATCTGGACCACATGTAGGTAGGGTTGAAAAGGAAGCTACTGCAACCTCCCCAGAAAGCCTTGCAACCCTATGGTTCAACCCTTTACATAGTCACTTCGATACCACTATAATTTATCCCATGCATGCTTTTTAAATTTCCTATCCAATGACCTCCTACTAGGGAGGCTGGCAGGCCACCCACATATCCAACCCTGTCTCCTCTCTCATCTCCCTGTTCAGGGTCCAATAAACTGGTCATGTCAGGGTGAGAGCTGGAAAATTTCTAAATAACAATGTCTGGGAGCTGTCAACCTGAACTCACTCATTGAGCTGTCTCTCTCTCTCTCTCTCTCTCTCTCTCTCTCTCTCTCTCTCTCTCTCTCTCTCTCTCTCTCTCCTCCCTCTGTTTCTATCTCTCTCCCCCACTCCTCTCTCTCTCCTTCTGTCTCTATCTCCTCCTCTGTCTGCCTCTTTTATCTTCCCTTCTCCGTCTCTCTTGCCTTTAAATAAATACTAAAAATCGAGAATGGCCTTAAGGTTCTCAGCAATAAAGATATATTCATACATTCATTTGTATCTCTCTAATTTAGAATTTGTCTGAAGCTTGCCATTGGACTGACTATGGGGGAAAAAGTTTGCCAAGCAAACTATTAAACAATATGATAAAGGGAGCCTTCAAAACTACTTAAAAGAAGATATTATAGGCAAGTATTTTTAGAATCATCAGGCCAATAAAAAAATGTTGATTGTACCTGATTTTTACTTAATCATGAGAGTGTATCTCACAAGTCTCCTATTAGGTACTACTGTATGGGGTTGGGCAGTAGTGTACTGAGTGAGGCCGCTAGAGCATTGACCTTGAGGTTACAAGACTTAATCTGAGTCTCCCATCTAGCATGACTTTGGGCAACACATCTAAGCCAAGGTTTCCTCATCAGTACGATGGTGATAGTAATATCTCTCTCTAGTACTTCTCTCATGGGGTTGTGAAGCTCCAGTGAGATGGTGTATATACAAATGCCCTGCAAACCTTACAAACTAAACAATGTGAGCTGTTTTGACTATTAGCTGTGTGACCTTGGACAAACCATTAGTCACTTGCCCTCTCTAAACCACAGCTCACTCTTCTGAGAAGGGGATAAGGTGATAGTTGCACTACTTCAAGGTCCTTGTGAGAAGACTGTTAAATAAATAGGACCTATTATCAGGACACAAATTAGCTACTCGTTGGTGTTAGCATATGTATTGCAATTTGGCAATTTAACGAGCATATATTAAGTGCCTACTAAGTGCAAAGTTCTGTATTTTTAAAAGAACTGCATTTTAATGATAAAAATATCTAGAATTTAGATTTTTTTTTACAGATTCACACTGTCATTCCTCTTACTATTTCAAAGTAGTGAGTAGCTCTGACAATATTTTTCATGCCTACAGGGCATAGACATTTCAGATAAATTCCCAGATTGTTGAGAAAGCCATTTGGCACCCCTAAAGGGGAAGGGTTTCTATCAGAGAGCCAGTTTTCCAGGAGAGGCCGGCTGCTGATAGGTTGGGCTCCCAATCTCATGTTTCCCTTCTCCCAGCTTTAGTAGTACTAAAAGGCTTTTTAAAAGACAGATTTAAAACCTCATGTTTACCAAAGAACAGACTTTAATCTATTGGTTTCTTGTCTATCGGTTTTTGACCTAAACTAATGATTTCATGATCAAAAATTGAAGACATGACGTTAAGAACAATTTCTGCGAAATGAAGCATTTAACAAAAACATACAAACCTGTCAGTGCTATGCTGATCTGGAAAGCGCCAAAACAGGACAGAGATAACCCTGCCAGTCTCTCTGAACGGAAAGTTTCTGTATGGGCATTCTGTACTCAGAATGTACTCAGAAGCCTAACAACCTAGGAGATTATTAGTGAAAGTAGAATCTTATCTGGGGCCATTTCTACTTCAAGCAACATTAAAAGAGATACTGACAACAGACAAAACTATGAGATATTAACACATTCATCCATACCTGATGAAGATTTACTTTCTATGCTAACCAAAAATGCTTTCAGAATGAGTTGATGCTTTGTAAAGTGTGTCTTGTTTGAAAGTAATTAAAATTGTCCAGGGACTTAATGAGGGCAGAGGCTTCTCAAATGGTATGTTTGAACAATAGCTATTTCTCAACAACTAATCTTTGGAACACATCAGAGAAATTCACGTGCGAAATTCCACCATGGTCTTATTATCATGCAGGCAAGTTATACAGCAAGGCACCAAGGATGCAGAGCTGGTCTTTAAGTCTAGAAAACTTGGGTTCAGATCCTGCCTCAGACACACTCTAGCTATGGCATGTTGGACAAATCACTGTAATTCTTCAGATCTCATCTGTAGGATGGAGGAGCTGGGATAGATCACCTCTAAGGTGCCTTTGATACTAAATCTAGGAGCTTATCTTATATCTAGGACCTATTCTTATAGGCTGGGGGAAATCCAGGGAGGCATTCAAATTTGGAGAGCACCAAGTTGATGAAACTGTGGGCACCGAGACAATGAATATATTGCACCATCCCAGAAATATGCCTCTATTATCAGCTACTGCACTGGAGGTGATATTTATGTCACATAGATTATGTAATTCCTTTGCATGCAAGAATGCAGCCGAATAAAATAGCATATCACATTCACCCCCCAAAACACTAACAACAATAGAAGATGCATGTTTGTTGCTATAAATGCAGACCTAATCAGCATGTTTTGTCCTACACCTGGAGCCCAAGACATCCACAAAGGCAGTATCATTAAGTCACGGATGTTCAGCTACAAGTTACTGAAGAATATTAGATTGGTTAGCCTACTACAATACTGTTATATAAACACCACAAGAATGGATGAGAGACAGCATCAAGTTGTGGATGAAGAGCCATACTTGGAGCCAAGACCACCTATGTCACCTGGGATACGTACCTGCTGGGCAAGTCATTTAAGGTATAGATTTCTTTACTCCCAGGTAATGGAATTCTCTATACCAATGAAATCGCAGCTCAGGCTCCTATCCTTAGCTTATGTAAAGGTACAGGTAGCAAGGATGAATTCCTTGGTTTGCCAGTTATTTGCTTGGTCATTTAGATACAACTTTTAGATGAAAATGCCTTAACCAACAAATGATCTATTTGTTGTGTTCTCTTCTATTTTTCAAGGTAGGGGAGGATGAAGGGTAGGGGAAGAAAGACCAAAATGAACCTTGAGCATCACACAATCAAATGAAGATATCATCAAAATATTTAGAAACCTACAATGAATCCCAAGTATGAATTAAATTATGGCTAAATTTGGCACTCAGACATCTCACCCAAAAGTGCATGTCAATCATTAATAGGTGCTAGCTGACCTTGGTATTTGGTACCATCTGCCTGATACAGGAACTGACCTCCAGGAGATGAGAATTTTGCCCAGTCTGACCTTCAAACTTGGGCATTGGTGCCAGGGCTATCCTTCCAGATCAGGTTCAAAGCCTATTATGACAAGTGAAACAAATCCTCTGATACTGTCCGAGACTGTGTGTTTAAAGTGCTCACTGATGAATCTATATGCAGGATTTCTTTTTCTTTTTTAAAGAACACCACTCCTGAAAATAAACCTTCTGTTTCAGAGTGTGATGTCTACAGTCTCTTACTTGGAAAAGATTTAGAGAAGCATTTTCCTACACATACAAAATACAAGAGGTTGAGAGAGAAGGGGAGGAATTGGCCGGGGGGGGCGGGGCGGTCATGAGGTGGGGAGGGAAGAATAAGTCAAGATGGATGGGAGCTAGATTTGGATGGTTCTGGCCTATCAGTATTACAGAAGGATACTGGGAAGTAACTACCACCTAGTCATGAACAAAAAGATACCCTTCTCTTGGGGGTTTCTTTCTCAGCAAACTAATGCTAAGGTAAACTAACCATGCTCAAGCTACCACATGACAAATATTTCAGGATTGACTCCTGTTATTTACAGGGAGAGATGGTGTAATGTGACTATAACCTATGGTATTGCCTCTTGTGAAATTCTTTGAACCTGTGAAAAAACACAAAGAAATCCTATCCACATTGGATCTGTCCATGACTGCATCCACAGAGCATCTTATACACTGCTAATGTATGATGCACCAAACTTTCTCTGAATGTTCCAGACGGGCATTCTACTAAGTCAAAAATCAGCCCTTCTGCAGATGGTTGCTGGCCCATAGTGAGTGCATTGTGTTAGCAGTTGACGTGATTATGGGTCCATCTCTCCTCTTGAATGGTTCCATGCCTCATGGAGAGTCTCCCAACCAACACCACATCCCCACCCTCTATCTTCATACCAAGTTTGCCTATTCTACATCCAGGTTGCCCTCTGCTTGGGCCAGTCATACGAATGGTGTCATCACTGTGGAGGAATGGCGCAGTCCCTGGATGGCAGCATAAGGCCCCTGTTGGAAGTAGTGGTGGTATCTGGGCATGTGGAAGGAAGGGAACGTGGGCCCGCTCCCTGGCATGGAGGTAGCGATGGCAGATGGGGTAAGAGGCATCCCTAGGCGGCTGTATGGGGGCAGAGATCCCTGGATGGGGTGAGGAATGGATGTGGCAATGGAGGCAGTGCTGGTTCCCAAGGCGGTCAAAGACTGGGGGTGCTGGAATCCGGGAAAACTGGATGAAGAGGATACCCAGGAGCTGAGTGACAAATTGTCAGATGCAGTAAAAGCTGAACCTGTGAAAAGAAAAAAAGGCAATTAATACCAATATGCAAATCAAGGACTAGATAGCCTCTTATAATGACCCTAAACAACATTCCTATTAAGCATATTTTAAGGGACTCACAAATAATGAAGTGTTTGGCTGAATCTGGCTGATGAGTATTACAAGGGGGTGTTTGGATACAACTATAGACTGAAATGAATTAATGTTCTTGGGGAAAGGGGCACATTTTTTTTTGGTCTAAGAAATGTAACCTGTTCAAAAAATATTTATTGTGTGCGTCCTTTAGGCAAGGAACTGGCGATACAAAGATAAAAACAGTCCCAGGCCTTAAGGAGCTGCTGTTCTACTGTGGGGAGGGCAGGGTATGCATGTGTACGATAGGTAACTACAAGCATATCCAAGGTCATTTTATTGATTAAATGGACCAATGTATCTCATGCGGAAGGCCATTGCACTTCCAGAGAGCAAATGAGTCATGGTAGAACTCTAAGTGGTAGACATGGATTGACCTTCATCCTTATAGCATCACCACGAGCAAATCCAAGAATTTAATTTGACCAGCCTGGTGCTAGTGACTATAAATTTCACCTTCAACCAAGTAGCCCAGTGGCCAGAGTCAATGGAGATTTTCTAGTGTCTCATGAATGGCCCCTCTGAGTCAATAGTGTATAGGATTATAGATTGTAACATTGGGAGGAACCTCAGAGGCCACCTATCTAACCTAACCTCCTCATTTAAAGATGAGTGAACTGAGGTCCAGAGAGTTGAAGTGCCCAGGCTTATTCAAGTAGTGAGTGGGCAGGCAACAAGTCTCTCTTGAATATCCCCTTTTCATAACTCAGCCTCGAAGGCCCCCACAAAATTAATTGGCTTGAAGTTCTAGGTGAGTTAAAATGTGCCACAGTGGTCATCTGGAAGCTACATAAATACAGGTTTTACATCCTGAACAAAGGAGATTACAGTCTCAGCATGCTCTGCGCTGGTGAGGCTGTTGTCAAAAGGGAACGTGCCCAAAATCGGGTGACCAGGAGGGTAAAGGGTCTAGAGCATACATTCTATGACATGGGGATGTTTAGCTTGGGAGAAAAATGAAAAGAAAACTCTGACCTGGGCGGGCTGTATGATCCTGGGCAAGTCACTCCCAGGCAGCTCCCTGAGACCATCAACTACAGGCGAATTATTTATCTGTTTGAGTGGAAGGCGTTCTCTGTGATGATGAAATCATCCAAACAAAAAAGGGGCACATAGTGAAAGAGAGGGATGTGATGGCTCCTGCGGTGGAGCGGATAAAGAACTAGGCCCAGAGTCAGAAAGACTTGGGTTCAAATCCTGACCATGACAGTTACTAGCTCTGTGACCTTGGGTAAGTCACTTTACTCTCTCTGAGAGTCTGTTTTCTTTCGTACAAAAGAGGCCCATTCTCACTCCAAATATATGCTTCCATAGGGTTGTCATGTGGAAGAAGCACTTTCTCTTTTCTGGATAACTTCAAAAAGGAGGCAGGGCTAAAAACGATGGACAAAATTATAGGAAGGCAGATTTGGTTTTATACGAGGAAGAATTTCCTAACAATTAGAGACATTCACAAATGCTCTCTTTTGAGGCAGTGAGTTATCATTACTGGAAATGATCAAGAGGCTGCAAAACTTCTTCTGAGGGCTACAGCAGAAAGGATTTCTTCTACCCAACTCCTGGAGACTTTATTAGGATGTTCTTGGCAAAGATGCTGGAGCGCTTTGTCATTTCTCAGATACTTACTGCGAAAATTATTATCCCTGCTTTACAGATGAGGAAACTGAGGCTCAAAGAGGCTAAGTGACTTGTTCAAGGTCCCCCAGGCAGTGTATGAGGCAGGATTTCAACACGGTTCCCTGACTGAATGGCCAACACCCCATTCCACCTCTGTCCTTCTAATTTAAGGTTATTATTTGTGTCCGAGGGCGAGGCCGTTCTGTTCTTGGCTGTTGGCACCAGGAGCCGTACAACCTGGGCAAGTCTCTGAAACAAGCCTCTGGTACCTACTAGTAGAGCACAAACACTGTGGGAGTGCCTCGGGTGCAGATGATGGCAATCACTGCCTCCTCAGCTTCTGCTCCAGCTCATCAGCTACAAAGGAAAATGTCGACAAGCCACAGCCAAGATCGGTTTTTCCCATCGCTGCAGTCTCACCAATTACATGGGATCCCCCACCCGTCCTCCTAATACCTTACCTCTATTTTGTGCTGTCTGGCTCTCGTCTCCCAGGACATCCTCTTCTCCCCCATAGGTACGGATCGGTGAGCGGGCGTAGGAATGCTTCTGAATCAGACTCTCGACACTTTCCCTGGATTGGAATAATGATGATAAAACATGTTGCTCAGTCACGTCCAACTCTCTGTGCCCTGTGGACCACACTGTCCGTGGAGGGTTCTTGGTAAAGAGAGGTTTGTCATTTCCTTCTCCGTTAGATTAAGGCAAACAGAGGTTAAGTGACTTGCCCAAGATCACACAGCTGTAAGTGTCTGAGACCACATTTGAACTCAGGTCTTCCTGACTCCGGACCCAATGCTCCATCCACCGGGCCATCTAACTGCCTCTTTCAATATAATAATAGTAACTAGCCTTTGTATAATGTGTACGATGTGTCAAGGACTTTACAATTATCATCTTATTTCATCCTCACAACAACCATGGGAGGCAGGTGTTATCCCCATTTTACAAACAGAGGTTAAGTGACTTGCTCAGGGTCACACAGCTAGTAAGTGTCTAAGGCTAGATTTGAACTCAGGTCTTCCTGACTCCAGGCCCAAGGCTCTATGCACTGAGCTACCTAGCTGGCTCCAACGTAACAGCAGCAGCAACTGTTATGAATAGTTTACAAAGGTTTTTTCACAGTGATTGTCTCATTTGATCCTGAGTTCACCTATTTTACGAAGGTGTCATTATGACCTGCATTTGAAAGCTGGGAAGCTCCTGGTGGGTAAATTCATAAGCCCCAGGCTACATGGCCAGTCTGTGTCAGAGGTGGGATTTGTGCCCAAATCTGCCCAGCTCCAGGCCCAGCACATTCCCATGATGCCACACTGCTGCTCAGGGGAGATGGCGAGCATACTGAAGATGACTTGGTGACTCATAGACAAGCTTGTAGATGAGTGAATAGATTTTTAGAAATGTTTTCCTGGCTGGAACAGGATTGGAAACTGAGGCCTAAAGAGACTAAGCAACTTGCCTATGGCCACGTGGTGTCTCACCCTCCAAGAGCTGAGGTCCCAGGGAGATAAAGCAAATGGCTTGGTCAAGGTCCCAGAGGTGACCCTCAGAGGGGGTCCTGCCTTCAGAGTCTGTGCTCTTTCCACTGCATCTCACTGCCCCCTGAAATGCTGCATAGGTGATGGGCTGCTAGGTGGTACAATAGATAGAGCCCCCACCCTGGAGTTAAGAGGGCATGCACTTGATACTCATTAGCTATAGTCACTTAAGTCTGGGCAAGTCACTTAAGCCTGATTGCCTCACAAAAAAAAAAAGCTTATATCAGGGAACACCTGGTCCAAGAGTGTCACTGAAGATGCAGAAAGGCCAATAGAGCATAACTTTCAAAGAATTTGGGCAGGAAAGTTAGACATAAGACTGAAAATGTCACCTAGACTTTTTAAATATTAAGATCACACTACAGCCTATGAACTCAAGTGGGAAGCTAATTTGAAGAACTCTGTCACTTACACTCACCTTGGGGCACCCTTCAATAGGGCAAGGAATCAGGAGGGGAGGTGAGTGTGCACAAGGTAGGTCAGCAACTCTAGGCTGGACATGACCACTGCTTTCATCGATGCCTCCCCTAATGCTGGTCTGTGTTATGGGAGCCCTCGAGTAACATGAGCCTAGATGCTAGAGGGACACAGTCACCTGTGACTGCCCCCATTCATCATAATAATGACACAAGATGAGAGTGCCAGGATTGAACCCTCGAAGGCACACTGCCCATCTCTAACCAGACTCAGCCGGTCCCATGCACTCACTCTACAATCTCTCAACACCCATCACAGGCCTGTTCTTTCCACGCTCTACAAGACTTCTTGCCAACAGCAGGCTCCTCTAAAGACCCTGGCAGGATGGCCAGTGCAGTGGTACCACCTAATGCAGCTGTCGCCGAGAAGCCCTGGTTATGAGGAGAAGATAACAGGGAACTCTGGGAGAAGTTCAAGGTGCTGCCCACACGGTGGTCTGCTGGTGAATGTTTAACAACCAGTTGGGGGCAGGGTGGAGGAATGCCCCCATGACACACTTTTTACCTTTTCTCCATCACTTCCTTAAGTCTAAACAATCAACAAGGTAATAATAAATCAAGCCTTGATTTGTAGTGTTGTGGATTTCTGAGATGTAAATGCCCCCTCTGAATATTTAACAGCTGACCCTCAAAAACTGGTTAGAGCTGGCTCGAGCACACCGCGCCCCTCCCCCTGCTTCCGTTCTTCCGGCTGTCCTCAGTCAGCTTGGGTTAGTCTCTGCAGACCAAAATAGCCTTCCCTTCATGCCTCCCCTGCATGTATTAGAATGTACAGCCTTTGAGAACGGGGCTTTGCTTATATTCTCCTGCCCACTTAGTAAGCACTTCAAAGCTTTGTTCATTCATTTATTCATTCATTCGTTCATACTTTTTTTTCTTATACAGTGATGTTGTGAGAAAATGGGGCAGAATTCAGTCAAGTAATTCCTCTGCAAGAAGATTCAAGTCACTAAGAATATGACCTGATGCTTCCATGGCACTTTACAGACACTCTCTTATAGGAGACATCACTGAGAATAACATCATCCCCATTTTATGGGTGAGGAAACCGAGACTCAGAGATGAAGTGACTTGTCCCCGGTCAGGCAGAATCAGAGGACCTGGGTTCAAATCCCTTCTCTAACACTTGCTAGCGGTGTGACCCTGGGCAAGTCACGCAACTCCTCAAAACCCCAGTTTCTTCATCTGTAAAAGGTGGGAGTTGGCCCACATGGTTGTGCCCGTCTATAATTGTCTCAGTTCTAGGGGCATGATTTAGAACCAAGTCTTGCCTGACTCCTTCCACTCCACAAGCGAACCAACCAACTTGTGCTTATGTGTTGATAGATTGCTGTCCTGATGCCAAATGGCCAAGGACAGAACACTCATGAAGAGCTAAATTACCCGCCAAGGAGCAGCCCAAATGGGACATTTCAGACAAAAGCAGGAGTCTAACTAATACAACACCGCACACATTCCCTATTTTTAAAAGCCAAATGAGGAACCTAATAACCAAAACCAAACACATGCAAATAATTTTCTAAGTAGACAATATAAGGGGAGGGACACCCTGCATGAAGCTCTAACCACATCATACCATACATTCTAATCAAAGCAGAGCCAAACAAAATCTCTAACAATTTCACTGTGACTTCTAACTTGTCAATGATATCATTCTGTTGTGCGCTTTTGTCAAATTGTTTGCCCTATTTTAATGAAGAGAGTAAACCCGTTGATTGCAAACACACACACACACACACACACACACACACACACACACACACACAAATTACTGGGTCTCAAAGACTATGATAAATTTTGTAATTCCTACTCTACGTTACTATATTCCCCTTTGCTCACTTCAGTAACACCTGTGCTAAAACCAGAATGGCACAGAGATTAGTACGACCCCAAATAAGGAAGACACACAGACTCATGGCACATGTCGTATAGTTAGGATAGGAGCAGGACCAAAGAACTAAGATGATATAGAAGAGAGAGGAGAAGGAAGCTCAGATGAGGAGGGGACACAGCCAAGCAGGTCAGTTTGGATCCTACCATTTCCAATTTAATATACATGTTCAAAACAGCCTAGAACAGAAATTCACAGCTTCAGAAACAATCCTTCTTTTTCTGTTCTTTGTATGTTGGAATATTCATATTTATTGTTTGTTAAGTTCATAAAAAAATGAATAATATTTAAAAAAATTTTTACCACTGTACACCCTCATTAGCCATATTCTCAGGTTCCAATTTCCCTATAGCCCCATCACTACTAAATTGAATTTTTTTTATTTTTTTATTG
The DNA here is from genome assembly GCF_011100635.1 of Trichosurus vulpecula. Taxonomy (NCBI): domain Eukaryota; kingdom Metazoa; phylum Chordata; class Mammalia; order Diprotodontia; family Phalangeridae; genus Trichosurus; species Trichosurus vulpecula. The sequence continues at coordinate 186,901,583 of NC_050581.1, read as the reverse complement.
TTTGAAGTCTGCAGCCAATTTCATCTACATAGAGTAGAATCTTAAGGTTGTTTTGATTTTCATTCCTATAACTACAAGGGAATTTGAGGATCTTTACATGATTTTATGGAAGGCAATGCTATGTAGTGGGTAGAGAGCTGGCCTTGAAACCACAAAGCCTCTGGCATGTTTTGGCTGCACAATTCACTTTACCTCTCAATACCCAGGGCAACTCTCTAAGACTATGTATGATGGTGCTGACCTGCATCAGTAGAAGAAGCTTCCCTTCAAAGGTTGTCTGGTCTATTTCTTTTTATTATTCTCCATTGGAAGAAATTAATTTTCATTCATATATGTATATATTCCTTATGGATGCTGAACATCTATCCTTTAGTCAAAATATTTATTGCAATTTTCTTCCCAATCGGTTTCTTTTCTTTTTGTCTTAGAGATATTGCTTTTTGTTGTGCAAAATCACTTTATCTTTGTATAATCAAGCCAATCTATTTGTCCTCAGTGATTTCCTCCATTTGGTTGATTGATAAAAATGTTTCTCATCTACATAGTTGAGACAAATCTATTATTCCTTTTCCTTCCAGTTTTTTTTAAGTTTTTATTTTATATTTAGATCATTGATCCAGTCAGGATTATTGTGGTGTATCAGTAGCAATCTTTTTCATTTTTATTTTTTGCCAAGCTGCTACTCAGTCTATCGTGAGCTGCCCAAATCCAACAGACCAAATGCAGTACAGTACAGTACTATTTTTCCAACCATTTTCATTGAATATTGATTCTGTTCCTTAATGTTTTTTAGACATGAGCTTATCCAACAATGTTCACATCCACCGGGTTCTCTTTCTAGGTGCTGTCCTGCTTTTATGGATCTATTTCTCTATTTTTACGGTACCAGACAGATTTTGCACTTACTTCTTTATGGCAGCCTTCACAGTCTGGAAGGGCAGGATCCCCTCAAACCATTCTCTTTTTCATAGTTCTTAATATTCTTACACATTTACTGTTCCATGTAAATGCTGTTATGACTTTATCTAATTAGATGAAATAGCCCATTGGCATTTTGATTGCTGCTGCATTAAATTTGTAAATTAGGTTGGAAAGTATTGGCATTTTTACTACATTTGCTAGGCACATCTTTGCACAGGAGATATCGCCTCCATTTGTTTGTCTGGTTTTTCCTTGAGTTCCATCAAAATGATCTTGAAATTGCCTTTATATATGTCTCTTGTGTAGCCTGAAGTAGAATAGGTCAGTAAGGAAAAGCCCGGGAGAACCTGGGTTCAAATGCTCCTTCTGACTCTTGTGGGACCTTTGGCCAATCCTCTTCCTTCTCTGGCCTTAGTTTTCTCTTCTGTGAAAGAGGAATGGGTGGAAAGGAGTAAGCGATTACGTTGGGCCTACTGTGCTTTTTGCAAATGGGATCCTCATATCAACCCTGTGAGGCAGGTATCATCAGGAGGAAACTGAGGCAAACAGAGGTTAAGTGACTTGCCCAGGGTCATACAACTAGTAAGTGCCTGAGGGTGGATTTGAACTCAGGTCTTCCTGACCCCAGCCCCAGAGCTCTAGCCGGTGTGCCAGCATTGGAAAAAGTGAAGTTGTTGGACAAGCCGACCTGTCTCACCCAGGTCTAAACCTAGGATTCCAAGTTAACACCCAAATATTTGGTATATTTTAAAGTTCTTGTAAGGGGAATTTCTCTCGATACAATTTCCCTTGATTTATGTTGGTGGTTAAAAATGCAGACTACTTTATGGGACTTGATATGAGTTTGCTAAAGTTGTTTAAGACATCAATTAGGTTTTTTGTTGTCGACCACTTTGGGTTTTCTAGATATGCAATCATGTCATGTTCGAGGAGAGATATCTTACCTTCTCTGACAGTGTTTAGCCCATCAGGGACTTTCTCATGTATTATTGCTGGTGTCCACATTTCCAAGATGAGCTCAAACAAGAGTGGCCAGAAGAAACTCTCACCCAGTTTTATATCTATTATTAACTGGGAATAATACTTCTGGCATTTGAAAAGGTTTCCACCAGTCTTCTAGACCAGTTATTAAAGCAAGTTCCTGCATTTTGGGCAAATTAAAATTTGCCTACTTAGCCACCATTCATACCAACAGTTTGGACGTGTTAAAGGCCATTCTTTCTATACTGTATTTGGTCATCAGATTTGGGTACATCACAGTAGACTGAAAAATCCCCTTCTCCCACTAGCTGCCCCTCTGGAACAGAGGCACTGGATAGAAATAAAGAAAAGGAAGGGAGACCCATCCTCATTCCTGGCGCTACCCCATGGGATTTCTTAAGATACAGTACCAGGCCTTGGGTGGGTATGCCCTATCCTAGTTCCTTCTGTTCTCAGATGATATCTTGATTCATTGCAAAAAGAATGCATGAGGGCAGGGAATGTTCCTACTTCTGGGTCACCCTCACAGCACCTAGCACCATGCAGACACATAGCAATTGTTCAAAAATACTTCCCATTGCTGTTGAGCATGTGAGGGGAAGAATCATTGCCTTGTGGGTCTCATAATTAGCATTTAAGCAGACCCAGATGGATAATTCTCAGTAAGCTTCCTGCTAATGCTACATTAGGATAAATGATTTTCCTACTTATCCACTCATTCACAGCCAACCTCATATGTACTTCGAACGAATGCCATGAGCAACTAACAAAAGTACTGAAGTCTTGATCAACAATCATTTCTGAACACCTACTGTGTGCCAGGCACTGTACTAGACACTGGGCATTTCTAAACACCTACTGTGTGCCAGGCATATAGAAATAGAAACAATCCCAACTCACAGGGAGCTTGCATTGCTCCCCAGCAGGGGAGACAGTAACAACACAAGTCTCTCCAAAATAAATGTAAAGAGATTAAATGCAAATAAATACAAGGTAGTTTGGGAGACTTTGCACTACAAATAGAATAGAAATAGAAATAGAAAATACTTTAGAAAATAGGAAAATTTTCCAAGAAATCTTGTATGATCACTTACAGGCATATATATAGCACCAGACAGATGACAAGCTATTGCCTGGTCAGCTTTTTAGAAGACCCACTTCAATGAACAGATAAACGTGACTTGTAATAACAGTAATAGTTAGCATTTATGTACTGCCTTAAGGTTTGCAAAGAACTTAGCAAATACTATCTCATTTGATCCTCACAACAACCCTGGACTGTAGGTGCCATTACGATCCCTACTTTACAGATGAGGAAACTGAGGCAAACAGGTTCAATGACTTGTGTAGGGTCACAGCCAGACAGGGTCCAAGGCTGGATTTGAACTCGAGTCTTCCTGACGCCTGATCCAGCACTGTATGGACTGTGCCACCTAGCCACTGTTGTGGTTCAGTTGTTTCAGTCATATCCAACTCTTCATGACTCCATTTGAGGTCTTCTCAGCTGGTTTGGCATTTCCTTCTCCGGGGCCACCTAGCTACATAGTGCTTTTAAGTATTCACAAACTCATCTTCTAAAAGTGCCTGAGTACTTAAAAAGTGGTTTGTTTCTATAAATAGGTTGCACATCTCTCCAACTGTCAATTGTAATCTCTTTCTTTCTCACCCCAAACAGGGTTTTCTTGGAAAAATACTGGAGTGGCTTGCCATTTCCTTCTCCAGTGGATTAAGACAAACAGAGGTTAGGTGACTTGCCCAGGGTCACACAGTTCATGCATGTTCAAGGCTGGATTTGAACTCAAGTTTTCCTGACTCCAGACCCAGCGTTGCATTCACTGAGCCATCTAGCTGCTTCCTTTCTTTTCAAACCCTGTTTTTACACTGAGTGCAAACTAAAGTTTGTCATAGCTCTGGGAAAATAAAATAGGTATCAGTTACTGAAGTATGATTATGGATTTCTTTTTCTATGGGTATGTGTACATTAAAAGCTGCTATTATAAAAGATAAACTTATTAGATTAAGTAAATATCCCTTGTTTAGTAGTGTGAGCCTACAAAAATAGACAGGCAAAGGTTGAGCTAGCAAGACTTGTTAAAGCACACATTTTATCATTCGGTAGAAGGAACTAAGGACTTTAATAAGAGATTAATGTAAACAAAGGTTAGGACCTGACCATGAAACAGCAAACTAAACTCTAATGAATTTGCCACTTTCTTTAGATTGGCCCAAATACATGTCTGTTTCCATGCAAATCAGCTGATCGTTCATTAAAGCAAGGCCTTTGAGAATCTCTACCAGGCAATGCCATTATGATTCCATGCCACGGAACCAGCAGAGTCTAATCAGGTGATAGTCCTGTGAATAGACCTGAGAGAATTAAGAATGTCTTGGGTACTCAGGAGAATCTGGCTTATCACAGAATCTCAGAGTGGAAAGGACCTCACTGATTATCTAGTTGTGACCTGCTCGGGAAAACACATCCCCTCTACAATATATATTGACAAAGAGACATCAAGCCTCCACTTGAAGACCATAAAAAGGCCACCCAATTGTTAGGAGGTTTTATTCTTACATGTACCACAAATTTGGCTCTTCCCCGGGCGGAGCCAAGATGGCGGCTGGTAAGCAGGAACTAGTATGAGCTCCGTACCGAGTCCCTCCAAAAACCTATAAAAAATGGCTCTGAACCAATTCTAGAATGGCAGAACCCACAAAACAGCAGAGGGAAGCAGGGCTCCAGCCCAGGACAGCCTAGATGATCTCTGGGTGAGGTCTATCCCACACGGAGCTGGGAGCTGGGAGCTGGGAACGGAGTGGAGCAGAGTACAGCGTGGGCGGCGTGGACCATCCAGACCAGAAGCCGGGAGGAGGGGGCCCTAGCGCCCTGAATCAGTGAGCTGCGGCAGTTACCAGACTCCTTAACCCACAAACACCAAAGACTGTGGAGAAGGTTAGTGGGAAAAGCTGCGGGAGTAGAAGGAGTTCGCGGTTCGGCTTCCAGCCCCGGGGGCAGTGGAGGTGGGGCAGCTACAGCTGTTGTTACTTCCGGCTCCAGGCCCACATGGTGGGAGGAATTAAGTGGCGGATCAGAGCAGGAGTGCACGGCCTGCTGAAGATCTAAGCCCAGTTCAGGTTGGGGGTTCTTGGGGAAGGAGCAGTGCTGGTGTGGCAGAGCTGGCACTTCCTCCCCAAACGTGGAACATAGAACTCTCTAGTCTACAAGCAGTCACACCCCGCTGAAAAACTCAAAGGTCAAGTTAGTTGGCTGGGAATATGGCCAGGCAGTGAAAACGCGCCGAGATTCAGTCTCAGACTTTGCATTCTTTCTTTGCTGACAAAGAAGACCAAAACATACAGTCTAAAGAAGTCAATAAAGTGCAAGAGCCTACACCAACAGCCTCCAAGAAAAACATGAACTGGTCCCAGGCCATGGAAGAGCTCAAAAAGGAATTGGAAAAGCAAGTTAGAGAAGTAGAGGAAAAATTGGGAAGAGAAATGAGAAGGATGCGAGAAAACCATGAAAAACAAGTCAATGACTTGCTAAAGGAGACCCAAAAAAATACTGAAAAATACACTGAAGAAAACAACACCTTAAAAAACAGACTAACTCAAATGGCAAAAGAGCTCCAAAAAGCCAATGAGGAGAAGAATGCCTTGAAAGGCAGAATTAGCCAAATGGAAAAGGAGGTCCAAAAGACCACTGAAGAAAATACTACTTTAAAAATTAGATTGGAGCAAGTGGAAGCTAGTGATTTTATGAGAAATCAAGATATTATAAAACAGAACCAAAGGAATGAAAAAATGGAAGATAATGTGAAATATCTCACTGGAAAAACCACTGACCTGGAAAATAGATCCAGGAGAGATAATTTAAAAATTATTGGACTACCTGAAAGCCATGACCAAAAAAAGAGCCTAGATATCATCTTTCAAGAAATTATCAAGGAGAACTGCCCTGATATTCTAGAGCCACAGGGCAAAACAGAAATTGAAAGAATCCATCGATCACCTCCTCAAGTAGATCCCAAAAAGAAATCTCCCAGGAATATTGTCGCCAAATTCCAGAGCTCCCAGATCAAGGAGAAAATACTGCAAGCAGCCAGAAAGAAACAATTTGTGTATTGTGGAAACCCAATCAGAATAACCCAAGATCTGGCAGCCTCTACATTAAGAGATCGAAGGGCTTGGAATGCGATATTCCGGAGGTCAATGGAGCTAGGATTAAAACCTAGAATCACCTACCCAGCAAAACTGAGTATCATGCTCCAAGGCAAAATATGGATTTTCAATAAAATAGAGGACTTTCAAGCTTTCTCAGTGAAAAGACCAGAACTGAATAGAAAATTTGACTTTCAAACACAAGAATCAAGAGAAGCATGAAAAGGTAATCAAGAAAAAGAACAAGAAAAAGAAATTGCAAGGGACTTTCTAAAGGTGAACTGTTTTGTTGACATTCCTACATGGAAAGATGATGTATATGATTCATGAGACCTCAGTATTAGGGTAGCTGAAGGGAATATGCATACATATATGTTTATGTGTATATATGGGTGAATGTGTATGTATGTATATATCTATGTGTGTATGTATATATATATATACATATATAGAGAGAGAGAGAGAAAGAGAGAGAGAGAGAGAGAGAGAGAGGGAGAGAGGGAGAGAGCAGACACAAGGTGAGTTGAAGATGAAGGGAAGATATCTAAAAGAAATAAAATCAAATTAAGGAATGAGAGAGGAACATACTGAGAGAGGGAGATAAGGAGAGATAGAATGGGATGGATTATCTCCCATAAAGGTGGCAAGAGGAAGCAGTTCTGTGGGAGGAGGGGAGAGGGTGGATGAGGGGGGAATGAGTGAACATTGCTCTCATCAGATTTGGCCTAAGAAGGGAATACCATACATACCCAATTGGGAATCTTACCCCACAGGAAAGAAGAGGGAAGAAGATAAAAAAAAAGTGGGGGGGATGATGGAGGGGAGGGCAGATGGGGGTGGAGGTAGTCAAAAACAAACACTTTCAAAAGGGGACAGGGTCAAGGGAGAAAATTCAATAAAGGGGGATGGGTTGGGAAGGAGCAAAATATAGTTAGTCTTTCACAACATGAGTATTGTGGAAGGGTTATACATAATGATACACATGTGGCCTATGTTGAATTGCTTGACTTCTTAGGGAGGGTGGGTGGGAAGGGAAGAGGGGAGAGAACTCAAAGTTTTAAAAACAGATGTTCAAAAACAAACAAAAATGTTTTTGCATGCAACAAGAAAATAAGATACACAGCCAATGGGTGTAAAAATTTATCTTGCCCTACAAGAAAGGAAGGGAAAAGGGGATGGAGGGGAGTGGGGTGACAGAGGGGAGCGCTGACTGGGGAACAGGGCAACCAGAATATATGCCATCTTGGAGTGGGGGGGAGGGTAGAAATGGGGAGAAAATTTGTAATCCAAACTCTTGTGAAAATCAATGCTGAAAACTAAATATGTTAAATAAATTTAAAAAAAATATAAAAAAAAAATTTGGCTCTTCCCACTGGCCCCTGGGGAAGAAAGCCAGATGAGCCAACAAAGCCAGCAATGTCAGGTGCCTGCTAACCTCTGCTCAAATTGTGGATTAGTCTGACTAATGGGTGTGGTGAGGTAGGAGGAGCATTTGTTTTGGATCCGGGGAGCCTAGATTTAGAACTGTGTGAGGCCATCTAAAACAAGCCTCTTGTTTCACAGATGAGGAAACCGAAGCCCCAAGAGATGAAGTCACCTGCCCACAGTCACATAGGTAAGTGGCCAAAACAGAATCAAACCCCAGTTTTCTGGCTTCAGATCTAGGCCTCTTTTCACTGCAGCCAACCAGAGTCAAAGTATGGTGCAGTAGAAAAAAATGCTGACTCTGTCAGACTCCTGGGTGTCCGAATGTCGCTCTGCCACTTACTAGCTGGGTGAGCTAGGGCAAGTCCCTTAAATTCTCCGGCTAAGTGGTTTCCATAGAACAATATCCTTTGCAGATGAAAGCCCAGAGAGCTGTGGTGACTTACTCAACATTGCACAAGTCTAGTTTTTTTTAAAACCCAGGTTCACCTCCTGGCCATGATGAGTCATCAGTAAAGAATTTGGTGGATAATCTAGTAATTATAATTTTTAAAATAATAATGATAACAACAGAGGCAGCATGGTGGGGTGTGCTTTATATATGGCAGGCCTATGATTCCAGCCCACATCTTCTCAATCACTCAATCAATATTTATTAAGTACGCATGAAGTGCCAGGAACCAAGCTAAGCACAGACTTCTGGTGCTAATTTCTAGTGGATTTTCTACTCCATCCCTCTACTTTGTTGTGAGCTCTGGAATTAAACAAATTACACTTTTAAGAGGAAAATTATATTTATCAGTTCCCTAAATTTAGGAGGCTGTGATTTTGAAATCTTGTTTAAGGTGCTCGAATGCCTTGGGCTGGGTCCATCTAAAGACTCAATGGGGTAGCTGGAACAGCACACAGACAAATCCCAAGGAAAATCATTTTGTAAGTAGTGCCATCAATCACTGCCAAAGCAAACATTTCCCTTTCCTACAAAAAAGCCATTATGTCCATTTTGTCCTGGGTAGAACGCTGGCATCATTACTTATGCGAGTCTCCTGGAAAAATATAGTACCTAATCAAAGTGATTTACTTGCGTCATCCTAACTGGATGTGGACTGAAAGCCACAGTAGTCCCTACATAGAGGATGCCATAATCAAATGATTGCCTTTTAAGTGATTGAAAACAGCGGGCATATCAGGACCATCTACTCGAAGACGTTATGAAGAAAAGGCAGACCATGTTGTTTATGGCCTCGCCCAGCCCTGTCGGGAGCAAAATGAGAAGTGCAAAGATTTTTTTCTAAGGACACACACACGTCTGTCTCTTAACTGGTGACCCCATTGGCAAGGCAACATGGCTGTCCAAAGATGTTATTCTGAAAAATCACCCCCTTTCTCATGGCCAAAGTTAGGTGATGGAGATCATCCCCACAGGCACTTTAGTCTCTAAAGGGACTACTACGAAGCTTGATATAATATTCAAAGAACAGAAAACAAGGACGACGAAATCGGGTAATAATCATCTTTAACACTGCCCCTAATGGCCAAGTCACCTCTTCTGGCTTCACTTTCCTTATCTGGTTCCCTTCTGGCTTTAACCATACATGCTGATAAAGGTTACCAAGTAGACTGATTTGGAAAAAAAAAAAAATAGATGGAGCGAATTTGCTCTGATTCACTCTCCCAGAGCTAAGTTGGTTAAATCTCCCCCTCAAGGTTCTAGGGACACCCCTGAGGAGTTGAATTTGCCTCCTCTTCAATGCTATAAATTTGAGCCCTGACTGGATGTGCTCCTCCCACTAGGGGCAGCTATGGACAGAGCACTGATCCAGGAGTCAGGAAGACCAGAGTTCAAATCCGGGCTCAGACACTAGTTGTATGTGCCTCTGGGAAAGTCATTTTAACCTCTTTGAAAGTAGGCATTCCAGATATCTCTATAATAGGCCAGATAGGTCCCTCTCAAAGGCAGATAGTCAGTTGGGATTTCTCAATGCCATTAGAACTATTTGCCCTGATTTGAGATTAAGGCTTTTTTAATTCAAAATAGGAGCTAGTTTTGCTTATCTTTTCTCTGTCTTCCAAAAATCAGTAAAGCAAATTTCTCAGATCTCCTAAGTCCCACATAGGGGATTTCTTATCTCGCTCATTTTCTTTGTCACAACCAAAAGTAATATGACATTTAAAATACCAGCAGTCAGAGTCACAGAGCTAGAGCTGGAAGAAGTCCAGGATTTACTGAATCCAACCCCTTTATTTTCACAGATGAGGAAACTCAGGCTCATAGACTTTTTATAACTTGCTCAGAATCACGTAGCTATTACGTGTGGTGGGATTCAAACCCGGGTTCTCTTAATTCCAAGCACGTTGATCTAAGAATCAAATGAGATACTATTTGTAAAGGGCCTACACAAAAATGCCTCTCAGCGTTGATACAAGTCAGAAATTGCTGTTCAATCGTGAAGGGACCTTGGTGGCTATCTACTGCAACCTCTCATTTTATGGATGAAGAAACTGAGGCCAAAAGTGGTAAAGTGACTCGCTCAAATTTAGGTCTTGTTCTACCGTACCATACAATCATCTCTTGTCTTACTTCATATTGTTATTTAACTTTTCATGTGTTTATGTTTCATCTCGAGTACACTGCAAGTTCACAAAGGATACAAAAGCTTTGTTATGTTGCTTTAGATTGCTCACAGTGCCTAGGACAGTGCTATGCGCATAGCTGGTGCTCAAATAATCAATGACAACTTTGGATAGCTACAAAACTTGGTGGAATTTTTAGTCAAGCCTATGTGAGATCAAGGCACAATCCAAATCAAACGCAGTTTTGGTGAGATAATTCATCAGAATTCTTTCTACATCATTTCACAATCTACTCGCTCACTGGAAAACCAAATAGACAAAAGTCTCAACTCATATGACAATTCACTTTCCTGAGAGAGAATTGGCCCATGACTCTGTCTGGGGGAGAAAGGTCAAGTTGATAGGAAACATCTAATGGAAAGGGAAAAAAACCACATCCAATGCTGTACTTCATCCTCAATTTAGGCCATAATGACTAACGGGGTTCTTTATAGATGACTCCTTGTCACAGCATAAATCAAAAGATTTATGCAGATAATATTAGGAATTACTGGAAAATAACAAATCAATATCTGCTGCGGTATGACTCTTCCCCCCCCCAAAACAAAACAAATGAAGGCTGCTGATAAAATATATTTTAGCGTGTTTTTAAAAGTCATTAATTTTTATCTGTTAAGACATGACAAGATATTGCATGAATCCTTTTTTTAAAAGGAAAAATCATTTCAACTTAATCATTTAAAAAAGCTTTCAGACTTGACTTTATTCTGATGAAATTCATTGTCTCCTAATAGCTCACATTTGGATGATGCTTTATGGCTGTAAAGTGCTTTCACATACGTTATCTCCTTGACTCCTGACAACAACTCTATGAAATAGATAATAGCCTCCATGCTATTATTCCCATTTTCCAGCAACACAAACAAAGGTTCAGAGAGGTCATTTAGCCAAGGTCACTGAGCTAAGCAGTGGTGAACACTAGATACCAAGGGTGATGTACTTTCCACTGCAACATATATGATTCTGACCTTTTCAAGTAGGCATGCTCATTTCTATGCTTTCCATTACAGTTAGCAATTTAAGGAAGTACGATGAGCTTCTTAACCCCCAAACTTCATTTTCTAAACATTAAACAGAGAGGTAATATTTTGCAAAATTGAAAGTTATAGATATTACATGAAGCCTTCTTCAAGCACCCAGCACTTTGTTAATGTTGATATAGATTGCAAACCCTCTATAACTTAGAAGAAATATTCCTTCTGTTGTCAACCTAATGCTGGACATCCACTCTCTAAACTTAGCTAGGCCAGCCCTAGCAAAAGGCATTCAGTCCTTCACCGAGACAATACTGGTTATCTCTAAAATAGCAAGACTTTGTAATCAGCTGAAGGTTCCTCCTGATACCCTCCTCCAGGAATTACTTTACATCTACTTCGTCCACATTTTGAGTTGACATTTGGTTTGTGTCCCCGTCTCCAACAAAATGTCAGCTCCTAGAGGGGAGTCTTTTCATTTTTGTCTTTTTATTCCCTTTTTTGTTGAGTCATTTTCAGTCATGTCTGACCCGTCCTTTGGGGTTTTCTTGGCAGAGATACTGGAGTGGTTTGCTACTTCCTTCTTCAGCTCAGATGTGGAAACTGAGGCAAATCAGCTTAAGTGACTTGCCCAGAGCCACACAGCCAGTCAGTCTCAGATCAGGTTTGAACTCAGGTCTTCCTGACTCCAGGCCAGGGCTCTATCTATGCCTGTCTACACCACCTAGCTGCCTTTGTATTCCTGGTACCTAGAATAATAATGAGAATTATTGATGATATAGGACTATGTAAAGTGCTTTATATGGAATCTCATTTGATCCTCACCTGGGAGACAAGAGCTGTTATTTACATTTTACAGATGAGGAAACTGAGGTCACACAGCCAGTAAGTATCTGAGGTAGGGTTTGAACTCAGATCTCCCTGACTCCAAGTCTAGTGCTCCATCTATTACAGCACTAGTAGATGATCAATAAAGGCTTATCAAGTTGAAATTAGGAACAAAGTGGTCCCATCGGATTAGGGAATGAAGGAATAAATTGTGGCATGTGAGCGCATCGAAATACTGTCATACTGTAAGATACAATGAATAGGAAGGATTCATGGAAACTTGAGAAGATTCCTAAGAACTGATGGAGAGGGAAGTGAGTAGAGTCCAGACAATATTTTACATGCTGACCACAGAAAAGTAAAAGAAAGCAATGCTTAAAGATTTCTGAACTCGATCAATGGAAGGACCAATCATGACTTTAAAAGGCCAATGATGAAACATTCCTCCCGCTGTGTGGCCGATGGACTGGAGGCGCAAAATTAGATGTACATTTTCATGCATGGTTGAAATGTCTGTTTTGCTTGACTATATGTATTACTTATAAGGGGTAACATTGAGGAAGACAAAAGGATAGAGATTCAAAAGAAAAGAAGAATCAACAAAATATTTATAAATACACAGAAGAAAACCAACAGGGAAGCAAAGGATAGGGGAACTTTGTCACTGCTTTGTTAAGTTTAATATACACTTGAAAAACCGGTTAATGGAAGTTAACATGTCCATATATATAGCATGTGCATTCTATTTTTGCTCTCTTCATTGTATATTTACATGTTTGTATTGTATGTACCAATATGTATATGGTATATTTACATGCAAAGTTTATCATAAAATATAATTTTTGAAATAGCATCTGGTTGTCCTCAGGGAGTTCTAGTTACCAGGTCTGTACTAATTTATCATAAGGAATGAAGGAACTGGCAGTTTGATTGGTTGGTCTACCTCCATTAGTCATCATTAAAAGATACTGGAGAATAGGAGTGGTACCTCAGGAATGGAGGACTAAAGTCAGCCCTATTTTCTAAGAAGTATCAGAGAACAGATTGTGTAAACTATAGACCAATGAGCTTGATTTGTATTCTTGGAAAAATCGTAGAACACGTTATTGAAGGGATGGTTGCTGAACATTGAGAAATGGAAGCCATGTTACTAAAAGTCAATATGGTCTCATTATAATGAATAAGACATGGAAGACTAACCTCATTTCCTTTTTTGATATGGTAGCTAGACTCATACCTGGACTCGATGGTCTTTCATGGTGTGCTTGTGAACAAGATGGAGAGATGTGATCTGGATGGTAGTGGAGTCAGGGGAATTTGGAACTAGCTGAATGTCTGGGCCCAAAAAGGGCCCAAAGTTGACATGGATGGAGGTTTCTAGTGAAGTACCTCAGGGATTTTCCTTGGCCCAAGATATTGAATGTTTTACTAGTGAAGCCATAGACATAAGACATAGAAAGTATGCTTGCAGTCTAACATTGATGATGGAAGCTGTTTGGAAGAGCCAAAATATTAAATATCAAATTCAGGGTCCAAGAAGATCTTGATAGACTAAAACAATGGGCCACGCTAAACAAGATGAAAAAGGGACATGTGTAAAGGTTCTACACTTGGGTTCAAAAAATCATCTCACCAGTGTGGGATGAGAAAGGTTTGTCTGAGCAGCAGTGTCTAGGAAAAGGAGGAAGAAGAGAGGTCTCAGTAGACTAGGAGCTCAATATGGGTCAGCGACGTGACATAGCAGCCAATGAGTTAATCACAGGTTACATCAAGAGATGCAGGGCACAAGGAAGGGGATGAATGATTGAACAACTTTCCCCTTGAGAAGGATAATAAAAGATGATGAGGCTTATGATTTCATTACAGACCAAGAGCAATGGAACCTAAGCCCTTAGGAAGTGTCAGAATCACCTTTCACCAGACTGCTAGATTACCATGATCTCTGTAATTAACACAACAGAAATGGTTATGTTAAGAGAAACATGCACAGGGATTATTCTGCCCGGACCACATCTGGAGTTCTGTGTTCACTTGCAGCTGTCATGACTTAAGACATCATGAAGGATGTTGACAAGTCAGGATCTGCACAGAGGACAGCCAAGGCAAAGAAAGCACGAAAGACCAAGCTGTGGGATGATGGTTAAAGAACTGAGAACGTTTTGCCTGGAGGGCAGAAGACTTAAGTGGGATGTCAGAGGATCTGAGGACCTGCTGTGTGAATTAGCCTTGTCCTGCTTGGTCCAAGAGGATAGAACTTGGAGCCACAGATGCAAGTGGCCCAAAGGCAGACTTGGCCCATACAGAAAGAAAAAGCTTCCCAACAATCTGAGCTGCCAAAAGTGGGAGTGCGTTTCCTTGGGAGGCATAAAGTTCCCCCAATGGAAGACTTCAAGTGGTGACAACATTGATCTTGAGATACAGCATGGCATAAGAGAGAAGACTAGACCCGGAGTTTAGTTTGTGACTCTGATGCTGATTAATTATGTTTCCCTGGAAGTCATTTAAATGCATGGTGCTTCCATTCCTCACCTGTAAAAGGGGATAAAAATACTGCCTCCCTCACAGAGTTGCTATGAGGAAAGGGCTTTCCAAAACCTTAAAGTAGTGTAACACTTTGAACCAACATTATTATCATCTGGGGACAGGTCAACTAGGTGACATAGGATGATAAATTTGAAGCTAAAAGAAACCTTAGAGCTCATCTCATCTAACCCCACCATTTTACAGGGGAGGAAACTGAGACCCAGATGGTCAATGCATCTTAAGAAGTGGAGGTGGGATTTAAACCCAACCTTCTTTCTGATGCATCTCCCCACCTCCAGCACCGCTCTGTCCCTTAGAGCCTGTGTGTAACGGAACACGGAGGAGGTCATTTCTTACCCAAAGACACTGTGCAGTGTCTGGCACACAGTAGGTGCTCAATAAATTCTTGTTGGATTGAATTGAATTACTATGCAAACACTCCGGGGGAGGTTATTTGGAGTCAGCGTGGAGTGATGGAAAGCACATCAAATTGGGAGACTATTTTTTGTTCATTTTGGACTGTTAGGGCTGGAAGAAACATTCAGGATTATCCAGTCCAACCCCTTGTTTTTCAAATGGGAGAACTGAGCCCCTGACAGGTGCTGCCATTTTGCCAAAGTCACCCAGTAATCGGCAAAGCCAACACGCCACCCAGCAAGCCCAGGTTTTCTCTCTCCAAATTCAATAGTTTTCCCAAGCCTTTGGGCCACTGAACATGAGAAGGTGAGATGAGATGACTTATGCATTCTCATCTAACTCTCACATCATTTGATTTCTCATTTCATTTCTTATTGATTTCTTATTTCATTTTTATGAACCTAAATTTAAGTTTAAGCAGATAGTTGAAGAGAGAAATGCAGAGCATCCTTTGGTATGTCTAGTGCACCATGTAAAATTCTCCCCAACATAACAATTTTGACTCGTTCACAAAAAGATACGAGATAGCATAGCAAAGGGCATAGGGGAAGGGAAGGGAATACTTATTTACTAAGCACCTACTATGTGCCAGGCACTCTGAAAAACACTTTTACAAATATCACCTCATTTGATCCTCACAGCAACCCCGTGAGGTAGGTGTTATTATTATCCCCATTTACAGTTGAGGAAACTGAGGCAGGCAGAGATTAAGTCAAAGACCCAGCTTCACACAGCTACTAAATATTTGGAGCTGGATTTGAACATGGGTCTCCCTGACTCCCTACCCAATGTTCTGTCCACTAGCTGGAATTAGGACTCTGGACTTGGAGTCAGGAAGGCTTGGGGTCAAACCAACATTTACTATCTGGATGATGTTGGGAAAGTTGCTTGATTTTTCTGTGCCAAAATCTCTTCATATGTAAAATGGGGGTGTTGGACTCAATAGCCCTGATAGTCCCTTCCAGCAATAAATCTGTGTTCCTACGAAGAGGATCAGGAGCAGCTCAGTGAAGAGCCATAGCCATTTCATCTCCTCGGCTCCAGTCAGCCTCGTGCCTTCCTCCAACCCCACACTCCTTCAGAGAGCAGCTGCCCAGCTCCAGCTCCCACTGTCCTAGCCCCAGACAGCTTGTTTTTCTTAAAAGGTGCAACATAAGAAAAACAGAAGGAAAACAATGAAACTGCCAGGATCATGTTATGCTTGGCTTCCTGGGGCAACACAGTGAGAGAGAGAGAGAGAGAGAGAGAGAGAGAGAGAGAGAGAGAGAGAGAGAGAGAGAGAGAGAGAAATGAGCAATGGGCAGGACCACTGGAATGACAAGTTTACAGCTCAGAAGGGTTCTTCCATGTTCCAGAATATCAGAGCTTCCTTTCTTCCCCCTTTAATTTTAATGTCCTGAAAGCTTCCAGTTAGTACTTTTGGAAGAAAGCCCAGATTAAAGGAGACATCCTAAGCGGGGTAGGGTGAAGACAGATGGAATAAATAGACTCTGAATGCGCAAGAATAAACTGCAGAAAAGCCGATTCTTAAAGAAAGCTTAAAAGGAAAAGATGACTAGCTTGTCCAAAATCCAAGAGCAGAGGAGTAGATTAAAAGAAACACTTTCACCACAAAGAGAACAACGTTAAAAGCGCTCAAAGACTCAAAAAATGCCACGGTGTCTGGTACCTCATCAATGAGGATGTTTTCTCCAATGGTGGAGCTTAGCCCAGCCATGCCTGCCCATTTGTGTGACTCTTATCCATGAGTCGGCCAGGAGGAGTTCACATGACACACTGAAAATCTTCTTTATTTTCCCTGGTCATCATTAATACAGCGATGAAGTGCACAGGCTGATCATCGGCCATCCTACCACATGACCAGCCCCTGTTCTCCTTAATAATTCTTTTGTGAAGTGTGGGATGTCTGTCTCCATTGTCCTCTGGGTGAGACTCATCTTCAGCTCTCTGGACTTTGTAGTGTTCCATGATTCACAGTCATACCCATAGTATAATTAGAAAGATGGGCCTTTGTTCCAGGGGGAGGTTAAACAAAATCTTTAATTTCCCAAAGACAATCTAATGCACTTTCCTCCTCCTGTTTAATTCTGGAGGCAATTCATCATCCATTTTCAAAGTCTATGCAAGATGTGTATACCGATGGACACGCTAGAAATTGTCTACCCAACTATACGGCACAGCCTGGACAACAAGTATTTTTCATTCACTTGTTTTTCCCATATGTGTAATTAGGCCCGAACTCTTCTGAGTGATTCCAGCTCTCTTCCAGAAGGCTCCACAGTATTCCAGAGTACAACATTCCAACCTGCGTGGTGTCCGTCACAACCTAGAACATCTGGAGAACCTCACCAACCATAGGGAATCTCTCTTCAACTTGGACTCTGTGCTGGATCCCCTTCATTAAATTTTTGTTTTATGTCTCTTGATACTGAGTAGAGGAGTGTCAAACAAGATTAGCTCTTTTGTCCTGTCTTTAAAGGAATGTCACATAATTTTGATTTCTTCATGAAAGACATTTTGCTACAAAAAGCCTGTAAGGTGACATTTTGTACTACACAATGAGATGTTGTTTTACGGAGAGTAAGCAATGAGCACAGTGAAAGCTCTTATTCCCTACATCTTTTAGTAGATTGTGTGATGAAGAGGAATCTACTATGAAATATCCCTTGCAAAAGCCTGCCTGTTCCCTTCTAATACCGTAATCGAGGATGCTCTTAAGTTGTGCACATGATTTTCCATTAAAAAGGATAGATGGATGGATAGACAGATAGATAGACAAATGGACAGATAGGTGGATGAATGGATGGATAGGTTGATAGATAGATAGACAGACAGACAGACAGATGGACAGACAGACAGATGAAAGTAGGCATATAGGTGGATAGTTGCATAGATTTAGAGCTAGAAAGAACCTCAGAGGTCATCTAATCCAATGACCTTATTTTACAAATGAGGAAACAGAGATAAGAGAGATGAAGTGACTTGTGGGGTAAGGGGCAAAACCAGAACAAGAACCCAGGTCCACTCACTCTGGACCCTGTGCTCTTCTCCATTAACCATGATGTTCTCTTGGCCACTTTTTTTTGGCAGTAACAATGTCTGAGATTTTTTCCCCATGCCTTTGCTCTTTACCTCTTTCAAATAACTCAAGGATCTATCCTTCACAATAGTCACCTGAAGCATCGACCTCCTCTATGTATTCTTGATCTGGTTCTGCTGCTTTCCTTACCTTTGTTCTTTTCCATGCCATTTTCTTTCCCTCTATGACAAAATCTGGGACTGTGGTTTTTAAGTACAAATACAGAGGCTCCACTGTCCTTCTTATTAAAAAGAACTTATACAGACATTTTCCTGCAGATCTTTTCCATTTTTCTTCCGTTCAATGTACTCCTTCTAGTTTCATCCTTAAATGCCCTTCTGGCAATTTGCTTAGTTGCATCTCTTGCCAAGCTTTCTTTATTTTTTTCTTACACCGTCCCTGTATTTTATGAAGCAATGCTACTCATAATGTTTCACCATCTTTCTCCATAACATTGTACAAACAAGTTAGTTTTATCAATTGATATTGTCCTTGGCTCCTATATTATTCCATTTGGAAAGCAAGTAAAGTGTTTGCTGACTTAAGCAGTTTTGAGATTTTTGTCCTCCTGGCTATAGCAATTGGTTTACGTTGGTTAAACTATTGTACAAAATTATTGCAGTTGGTGTTGATGCTCTTTCTTCCATCCATATCCCATTTTTCAGCATCAATAACTTGTTTAAATAAGTTAAGTTGGAATTGTTTTAATTGCATGCCATAGCTTTTTTCATTTGTATTCCTTCTTCTGGGTTTTTATTAATTTTGTATTGATTTTAATCTTCGCTCCAACAAGTCAGCGGGCTGAGTGTACACAGACAGCTGGTTCAAGAATGACTCCAATATCAGTAACAAGCCATTTCCTGTCTATTAAAATATAATCAGTTTCACTTTGTGATGTTGTTTGGCATTCCCCACAACCAGCACCTTCTGATTTTCTTTTCCTTGAAGGAAGTATTTATCATGCATAAGCAAGGGGTTCCTGGGTAGTGCACAAGTCTTTTGTCTCTCTCACTCCTTTTCCATGATCCGGGTCCACTTTTGCCACCCTCACCTATTACCACCTCGAAATGAAATCTTCAAGTGCCAAAGCACATGTTAATTGAATTTGGAGAGTCTTATAGAATTCTTGGTAAGATTTCTATACCTCATCTATACCTCTGGAGAAAACACTGCATCAGCTACAATTATTTCCATGATGGTCTTTTTTTTTTGAAGGGGGGAAGGCAGGGCAATTGGGGTTAAGTGACCTGCCCAAGGTCACACAGCTAGTAAGTGTGTCAAGTATCTGAGGCCGGATTTGGACTCAGGTCCTCCTGACTCCAGAGCTGTGCCACCTAGCTGCTCTGTGATGGTCTTTTTAAAATATTTATTTTGTATACATATTTTTGGACCTGCACAATGTGGGAATTTGTTTTACTTGATTGCATATTTGTTACAAGGCTTTTGTTTTTCTTTTATTTTTTTTTCTTTTCCAATGGGGAAGGGAATATGAGGAGACAAAATGGATTTTTGCCTAGTTGAAAAAATAAACTTAAAAAAGCAAGAAAAAACTTATCATATGCACTGAAATGTGACATAACCCAACGCCCCACAGAATGATGTTTCTTGCTGCTTTCCAACACACAAGAAAATCAACTTGTCGGTGTTTTTGCAAATGTTACCTGAGTTGAACTGACCTGCCTCTGCAAGAGAACTGGTGAATCATCTACAATTCCTTATGTCTTTTGGTTTTCTATTCAATAGAACATAAA
This sequence comes from Trichosurus vulpecula, assembly GCF_011100635.1. Taxonomy (NCBI): domain Eukaryota; kingdom Metazoa; phylum Chordata; class Mammalia; order Diprotodontia; family Phalangeridae; genus Trichosurus; species Trichosurus vulpecula. The sequence goes on along the minus strand of NC_050581.1, from coordinate 186,881,892 downwards.
TTTCTTTAGGAAGGGGACTGTTTTGTTTCTGCCTCTGTATCTGTAGCACCTAGCATAGTTCTTTGTGTCTAGCAGGTGGTTAATAAATGCTTGTTGAAGTAAATCGATAGTGAGGATCTCAAGATGGATACAACTTAGTTCCTCTAATATGGGGAATACTGGGTCATTGGATAAGGAGATTACCATTACCAACAGCTAAGTGGATGGGTGTGAATAACCTAAAAACTTTGTGAACTCCTCACCTGCTACTTCCCTTTCTGCCATGATGCAGAAGCATAAAGGGATCACCCTTTTGTAGTTTTCTTTTTTTCATGGATTGCCACGGCCTGAAGTTTATCACTAAGAGGCTGGCATAATGGCAATGAGTCTCTCTGCACTTAACTAGTCTGGTCCTTAGAAAACAGATAGAGTTTGTCACTGGGGCTGGAGTTAAAGGATTAGAAGCAGCATGGTATGTTAGATAGGGTGCTCCCGTTTAGGTCAGAAAGACATGTGCCCAAGTTCTGCCTTTGATATGTACTGACTGTGTGACCCTAAACAAGTCACTTAGTCTCTCAGTGTCTCCAGATATCTCTCTAAAACAGAGGAGCTGGTGATCTTTATCAGTGAACAAAGGTCCTCCGCCAGAAGAAATCAATTGTCGTCAATAGTCAAAGACAACAGCTACAAAAACAAAGAGAAGATGCTTCGGTGGGCAGATAATGCTTGCCAACACTATTCTATAGTACACCACATTTGTATGATCAACTACCAGGTGAAGACAATACAACACCCCATTGTGCCTACTGTTTGTTGACTATAATAAAAGGTGAGATTTGGTGGAGCAGCCCCTAGTGGGCCTTCTCCAACAAGGTGTCTCACAAGCATTAGTCAAATACAAGATTCCTTGAAAGATACAAATTAAAAAAATACTGCTTAGAGTAAATTCTTAAGTCTGAATGACTTGTTACACAATGAACGTTGATTAAACATTGAAAGTTGTTTCTAACGGAAGTTGTAGATGTCCCTTGGGAGAGGGGAGGAGAGTTGGAGTTAGACAGTTTCTCGAATATCTGCGATAACTTATGTGTAGTCCTACAGGACAACGAAGCAGATAACCCATGAAGCTTTCTTCCAAGAATTATTGGTCTTCTATCCCAGAAGCATGTGTTTCTCCCCTTTGTGCAGATTTCAACACTCTTAATAAAGGACATTGACCAGGGCAGGGGCAAGGGGTAGAGGGCAGCATGATGCTGAAAAAATAAAGGGGTAGTGGCGGTGATTTTGCTTGAAGTTATCTAAACCTCCAGAGCAAGAGGACACAAATCCCACCTAAAATGTCACGACATCATTTCCATCAATATCAGCCTCTTTTCCCTTGTAGTACTGTGCCTAATGGGCTGATGAAGGGCCGTTCTGGTATATCAGCTAAGAGGCTTTATTTACCAGGGGATTTGTCAGCAAAATACCCAGGCACCATTTTTAGGATCAATCCTTTGGAGGCAATTGAATTTCACAAATGCCAGAGGCTACATTTCTCAAAGCCATGTGGTCTACTGTATAAAAGCCTAATCTCACTATAGTTAGAAACCTCCTCCGTCTGTAGGTCAACTACAAACTCGCCAGGTGGTCTTAAATCATATGCACCTCTTGATTTTCTGAAGAACTGCTGCTGCTGCTTCTCTTCGTAGGCATCCAGGTTGGCTCCCAATTTTGATGCTTCTAATGGATAGGAGACCAAATTGATGGGGAATGTCCTCCACCCGTGGGGAATGTAGGTAATAATAACCACTGTCACTGTTGTAGCTAACCTTTATATAGCACTTACTATGCACTGAGAATGATGCTAAGTACTTTATGAATGTCACCTCGTTTGACCCTCACAACAGCCCTGGGAGGTCGTCGCTGTTATCATCACCATCTTACGGACGAGGAAACTGAAGCAAAGAGAAGTGAGGTGACTTGCTCAGGATCACACAGCTGAAGACGGGCTTGAATTCAGTTCTTCCTAATTCCAGTCCAGACCCAGTGCTCTATCCGCTGAACGAATCCTTGGCCTTGTGTGTGTGTGTGTGTGTGTGTGTGTGTGTACATACATATATATGTATATATACATATATATAATGTGTGTATGTGTGTGTGTATGTGTATATATGTATACACACATACACACACACACATATATATATATATATATATACACACATATGTAATGGAGACCAGCAGAACACTTGGGCTGCCCACCTGTTATCTCTCATCCTTGTTCCATGACCAGCCCACCATGACTTGTAATTGGCACTTCTGGCCCTCACACATCATTGGGTAACATGTTGCTGCTGACTCTTACCCACCATGCATCTTTCCATTGCCCTTTTGGTAACTTGCAAAGTGGTTCTTTTGAGAATGTGGCATGATGTAATTCCCAGGTGTTTCTTACCAGTGGGAGGATACTGGTGTTAAAAAGATGGGCATTTTCAGCCAGTGATGGGATCATTGAAAGTGCTCTACAAGCTAAACAAATTGTATCACATACATATAACGGAATATGACTGTATTGTGAGAGAATCACTACATTGTGAGAAATGAGGAATAGGAAGAATTCAGAGAAGAATCAGAAAACATATAGACTGATACAAGATGAAGCAAGAACAACCACCCAAGCAGAAAGAACAAAAAGCAAAACTGAGTACACTGTAGTTATTGGTTGTAGCAAGAGTTGAGAAAATGCACCTATAAAGCACCTACTAGATGCCAGGCACTGTACTAAGCACTGGGGATACAAAGGAAAACAAGCCAATCCCTGCCCTCAAGGAGCTTATAACCTAATGAAGAAGATAACGTACTATATACAAGGTATAAGTAGGATGAATTGGACTAGAAGTCATTTAATCACTTGGGGCCTCAGTTTACCTTATCTGTAAAATGAGAAGGCTATGCTAGATAACCTTGGATGTCCCTTCCATCTCTATCCCTCCACAGATGCAGATCACAACCCATCCACACTTGCCCATTCTGTGTGACGCTCTCATGTCCTCCCATAAATTTTCCACAAGGGGTTAGTGATGTCCCAGAAGGGGTCATTACTTAAGTCCTGAAAACTTACCGCCAAACCAAGATGCACTCACCACAAGCAATCTGCCAACCGGCTGATTGGCATATATTCTCAGTGTGATTTCCCTGGCTGAGTCACAGCTTGCTTTCATAAAAATTCTTCCTCACCTCTTACTGCTCAGTGACACCAAGGGGGGGCAACAAAGCAACTGAATTTACTTGAGGAAGCGTGACCCAGTGGGGAGAAGGTCCAGGGTCCATTCATTCAACCCATGAAAACACAAACTCCTGGAAAGGCTCTTGATTTTACAGTATTGACAAGGTAATCATACTACGTGGGGAGAGTCAAAATGGCGGCACAGTGAACAGGAGGAGAGCCCTTGAAATGAGGAAGACCTGGGTTTGAATCTTGCCACTGGCTCATAACTTGTAACCATGGTCAAGTCATGTAACATTTTAGTGCCTCAACTGACTCTTTTAAGACCATAAGTTGCAGAAGTCAGTGACCTACATCAGTAGAAGGACCAAGAGTTCTCCACACTGATGAAAGCACAGGTTCTGACCAAAATAGAGTGATAGATGATAGATAGATAGATAGATAGATAGATAGATAGATAGATAGATAGATGAATAAATAAATAAATGAGGCAAAACTAACATTGCAAGGTTAAAAAAAAAGCTTAGAGTGAATATGAGCTCTATGGGCCACTCAGGCATCTCACTGGGATTTAGACCAGGCATTCTTAAACCCAAGTCCAATGGTCTGTGGACAGATTTCAGCAGGGCCACAAACTTGGATGGAAAAAAATATATATACCTTTATTTTCACTAATCTCTAACTGAAATTTAACATTTTCTTATTATGATTTAAAAAAATATGATTCTGAGAAGTCCATAGGATTAGCAGAAGGCCCAAGAGGTTCGGGACACAATATGGGGTAGGAAGCCCAGTTTTAGAGAGTAGGATCATAGAACTAGAAATGAAAGAGACCCCCAAGACCATCTAATCCAACCACTTTATTTTACTGATAGGGAAACTGAGGCCCAGAGAGATCATAGATAGTAGGATCATAGAGCTAGAGCTGAAAGGAACATCCAAGGCCATCTAGCCCAACCCCCTTACTTTACAAATGAGGAAAATGAACAAAAAAGTAATTGAATGATTTGTCTAGCACTATTGGAGACTCTCCAGGGGTAGAATTTGAACCCCAAGCTTCTGCCTCCAGAGTTCAGATTCTATATGGCACTGCCTTGCTTCATCTAGTCTCCTTTAGGATAGCTCAAAGCCAGACTAATGATGAAACGCATATTTTCTTTTTTGTATGAATCAAAGAGATTTCATCCTAAAGGCGCTGAAGTTTGGGTCTCCTACCCAATAGCTGTAAATCTGGAACAGGAAACAAAATCATTAAGGTCACATATTTATAACATCATATTCAATTAGGTTGGAAGAGTGTAATTTCTGTCATCGTCTCATAAAAAGATGTGTTTTTCTCTCAGATCTCCTCTAAAGAGAAGCAGCCTCTATTGTGACAGATAGGGACTGTTTTCAATCAGTTACAAGGAGCAATCTAATTAGGAGATGGTTTAGTGCAGTAACTGACTCCAGACTAATTTGATTTCTTTAGGTCTCTAAAGATCAATTGATCTGATCTCTTTTCCCTCCCCAAAGGCTATTTAGGAAAAAAAAAAAGAGACTGAAATGCCTCAAAATGAAATCGGAAACCTTGGCTGCTTTCACGCCACTTAGGTCATCTCATCAACCCCCAGCAGTCAGCGGGGAGCCTCCTTGGGCTGCTTTTGGAACACCAGAAACTTCTTAGCTTTGGGGTGTCTGGGGGCGGGCTACTTCCACCCCCGAAACCCACTCACTGAATGGACTCCAGCCTGGAAAGGACCTTTGAGGTCACCCTCTCCTTTTATACATCATAATAATAATAATAATAATTACAAACCCTAATGCACTGCATCAGTGTAAGCTAAGTGCTTTCTCCACATAATCTCATTGAATCCTCACAACAACTCTATGAGGCAAGACCTGGAGCCCCGAAGTTCTGAGTTCAAATTCTACCTTAGATATTTATTAGTTATGTGACCTTGGGCAAATCACGTAACATCTGCCTGCTTCAATTTCCTCGTCTGTAAAACGGGTGTATTAATAACCCCTACTTCGCAGGGCTGTTGTGAAGATAAAATAAGGTCGCATTTATAAAGTATTTTGCAAAGCATAAAGCACCATGTAAGGCCAGCTATAAGTATGCATTATCTACTGTATGCTCATAGTGTATTATTATCGTCCTGTTACATGTTTGCTCTTATGCTATTACGTAGTATGTTCTCTTATATTACAGCGCTATTGTGTGTTATCTGCTGTCATTATATTACTGTACCATGGTGCATTATGTGCCATTTTATTACTGTGCTATCATTTTTTTGCTATCATTGTTTGCATTGTTTGCTATCATTACTGCCATTTTACAGACAGGGAAACCAAGTCTCAGAAGCGCCCGAGGCCCCACGGTGACCAGGAGAAGAGAAGGGGACCCGCATTTACACAGTGCGTGTTATGTGCCAGGCACTGTACTAAGCACCTTACCAACGTTATCTCCCTTGGTCTTTACCGCATCTCTGGGAGACACGGGCTGTTATTATTCTCATTTTAGAATTAAGGAAACAGAGTCCGACAGAGGTCACAGTCGCCCAGCTAGGAAGTATCTGAGGCTGGATTTGAACTCAGGTCTTCCGGAGCCCGGGCCAGCACTCTGTCCGCTGTGCCACCAGCTGCCTCTTATGAGTGTGAAGTCACACAAGGAGTAAACATTCAGCACCAGGATTCACTCAGGTCCCCTGATCCGCCCCCCGCCCCGATTCGGCATTGCCTATGGAAATGATCAGAAAAGACCAGTCTTCGTGGATACCAGTATGTCCAAGGCTTAACTTTCGTGCACACCTAGACCCAAAAGGGTCAGAGTCAGAATAGGGCCCAGGGGTTTTCCAGTCTAACCCCCTCGTTTGATGTTTGGGGAAACTGAGACCCGAGAGATGCAGGGACTTGCCCGGATTCACACAGGTGTGAAGCATCAGAGTCCAAACTTGAACCCAGGTTCCTTGACCCCAGATCTCACACTCTTACCCTTGCACTCTGCTGGATGTTTTGTTTCCAGCAATGGCCTTAGAAATGCTACTCATGTTATCAATAAATAAAGAATCCCACTGACCTCGAGTCAGTGAGGTTTATCAAGAATGCTAAATTTTTAGTGGGAGGACCTGGGTTCCAATCCTGATTCTCCTGCTCACTAACTGTGTGACCTTGAGCCCTCTCTGGGCTTCAGTGTCTTCATCTGTAAAATAAGGATCTAAGATCCACTGAAACTAGTCGAACAAGGCTATCAACACGCCCAGTTGTCCGTTCAGTGGTAGGACTTGTCTGCTTCACCATCACCTCCCTGCAGTTTTATCCTCCCTCTCGCAAAAGCTTTCCCATGTCTGGATCCCCAGATGTGCTCTCTAGGCACGCCTTGAATCTGCTTGATAGATACCAACATACAGGCATATTTACATTGCTTTTGTCTGAAGATTCCCAGTCCCAATCCCATTCTGCACATAAGGAGCACCTAACAAATGCTTGTTAGTCTAGTGGTTGACATGTGGAAGGTCCAGTTATCCCAACGGGTTAAGTCCAACGGAAGCCGCCATCCCCCAAGGCTGAATCTCTTTCCTCTACAGCCCTAAGCATGCTTTTGGTGCAGCAGAAACAGACAGCACAAAAGATGTGTTTACGTTTGTATATTTATACATTGATTCATTCTTTCAATGCATATTTATTGTGTGCTGTCTGTTGTTGCAGAGCTACATGGAGTTGCCGGAGGAGACACAAAGTTTAGAGAAGGCCATGTCCCTACCCTCCCAGAATCTCTCCTCTTGGTAACCACCATTCTGGGACCCCACATGATGCTTTGCTTTATTCTGCAATGTACTTATTATGATGACAGTTTTATGCATGCTTTTTATCTCCCTGTTTGACTATAAGCTCCATGATGGCAGAAACTCCTTTTCTTCTTCCCATCTCTACCCCAATTTTCTGACTACAGCGGCCATCTGATGAATGTTTGTTGACTTGTTGAATGAATGGGCCATCCACACCCGAGGGAACTCCCATAGGCAAAAGTTCTGGTCATGGCTCTGTGGGATGAGCCATAACTCTGCCCAAGTTGTCATAGTCTGAAATGTGCCCCCTCCTCATCTAAAGCACAGCTCAGCAGAACCAGGAGAATAGTTTATACAGAAAAAAACACATAAGAAAAATGAACTTGGAAAGACTTAAGACCACTGATCCAGACAATAAGCAACCATGATTCCAAAAGACTGATGATGGAGCATGCTATGAACCTCCTGACAAAGAAAATCGACTCAAGATACAGAATGAGACGTACATTTTTGGACAGAGAAAATGTGGGGATTTCTTTTGCTTGATTATGTGTATTTGTTACAAGGCCTTTTCTTTCTTTCTTTCTTTCTTTTCAATTGGATCCAATTGGAGGGAAAAGGGATAGGGATAGTGTTCCAAACCAAAAAAAAAGAAAGAGAATGAGAAGCAAAGGAAAGGCAGAAGGAATCACAGACCAGCAGGATGCCTTTTCAATGCACATATTGAACTTATTATATACTTAGAAAGAAAAGCAAGCTCTAGATAATGGAGATTCTCAGCTTCACCTACAATCCCCTTCTGTTCTACAGTATATCTGGAAATGCTCATTTTATTTTGGTGTTTTAAAGTTCAGAATAAAAAGCAAGAAAGGAGCGAAAGGGGAGAAAACAGCTCAGCTGCCACCTCCGACACAAGGCCCTCCCTTATTCCCCAGCACTAAAACAACATCTGGTACATAGTAGGGGCTTAATAAACGCTTATTGGATTGTACTGCTAATGCTTGCTACCTTTTGAAACTAGTTTGTATATTTTCTATTCACTTTCTGTGTGGACCTCATATACCCTGGTTTTGTCCTTGTATTTTCAGTGATTAGCAAGTGTCTTACATATCAGAAACACTCATCTAGGCCTACTCAGAGTATGGGCTGGTTGTGCCAGTGCATCCGGGCGGAGCATTCCCATTGGCTCTTACCCTACATTCTCTCTAGGCCTATGGGTGCTCAATAAGTGTTTGCTAATTTGAATTGAGTGAGAACAGGACCAAAAGTTGGACAAACAGATGTTTTCTGTTTTCTTAAAATGTGCTCAGAAACTCCTTATGCATTGAAAGAAAAAATGACAATCTATGAGGCATTTGAACCAAAGGTTTGGTTGGGAGTTCATGACCCAGTTACTAAGACTTCTGTGTTTCTGGGATTTGGGTGTTCCATTAAAAATATCTGTTAACCATCATATAGACAAGAGTTCAGTTGATTTATTGTCTTGAATGAGCAAACCGACCTAATTGAGGAGAAGAGGCACAAAAACAGGGGAGAAGATGGATGGTGCCAATCTTAAGACCTGGGACCTCCACCATTAAACATAAGGACCCCATGAAGCCAACTCTACAATTACGGTCCCATAAACAAGGTCAGGATATAGCACTTCAGGCCTCCACTTTACAGAGGATCATAGATTTAGAACTGGAAAGGACTGCAAGTGACCCTCCAACCCCTCACGTTACAGATGAAGAGATCAAGGCCTGGAGACTAGGCTTACAATGATGTGCCTGAGCTCACAAATAATGATATAGCTGGGACTTGAATCTATACCCTGTGCTCAAACCCAGTGATCTTTCCACTGTCCACACTACCTCTCACCCTCTTTCCTTCCTACGGTTTCTTTTCATCAACAGACATACTCCAGGAGACCAAGGAATGTAAAGATTTCTTGTCTTCGCAGATCACCACTTTCCCAAGATGGAGCTTTGCAGCCATCAACAGCACTAAAATGGGTGATAACAAGAAGAGCCCTAGTTTATGCAATGGAAAGAATTTCCCAACCATCAAAGTAAACCCTTGAAGACGCCCCCTCTGAAAGTTACGCATGTTACAGATCCAGTTATGGCAGCTGTCAAGATTCAAAGCAGTTCCATATCTGTAGGGCTTATAACCCAAAGGGGGTAAAAGAGATGGAGAGGGAGATTCAGGGGTAACAGAGAAACTATTGGCAGTCAGATTATGGAAAAAATGTATAACAGCTTTGTAGCTGAAAGCAGAGTTTTGCTACCAACTTTCTCTTCTGTGTATCTTATCTGCAAGGAAAGTAAACAGAAAATCATCATTACCTTTCAATATCAGTGAGCCTGGAGGAGTCTCGAAAACCTTTGGCAAATGGGTTGCTGTCGATTTTCAGCTTGGTTATCTGGAAATGAAAGAGTACATGATGGTATCATGACTAAGGTTAAGGTATTAGAGTATTGTCCAGCCTGGACTTGGAAGCTCAACGCGCTTAGATTCTATTCTTCCCCATGTCAAAAATGATGTTTCTGTAATGAAAGAATTTTACTAAGTCCTTTCATTCATTTATTTATTCAACAAATATTGTTTGTCTCTCCCCCCCAAAAAAGCTGTCTGTAAGAATGTAAGCTCCTTGAGGGCCAGGATGGTTTAAGTTTTGTCTTTGTATCCTGGGCAATTAACAGGGCATGGTAAAGGCTTGTGGTTTCACTGATATCAGTTATTCCTGGATGAGGGAAATCCCTCCACCAGTGCAAGTGAGTGCCTTCTCTATAACTAATACTCTTAGAGAGCACACAACAATGCTGAGAACACTTGCCCAGGGTGATGGAGCCCATGTGTGTCAGAAGTGGGACTTGAACTCAGGATCTTCCTGGCTCCAAGGCCAGTTCTCTGTCCACTATGCCAAGCTGACTCTGACATCTACAAGATGCTTAATAAATGCTTTTTGACTAACTGATCTGCCACAAATTAGAGAAAGTATATAATTCTGATGCAGGCTCATGCTTGTGACGCCCCTAGTGAGACCAATCTACACAGACCCATTAACCTGGATGGGCTTACAAAGAGAAAACTCTATACAGAAAGCATCAACTAAGAGAATTTCAACCCTTAGACTTTGTAAAAAAAAAATTCCCGTACATCCTCCTGCTGAACTAAAAAAGGTAAACAGTGAAAAGTCAAGACCCATATGTCCTCATTGTATTTTTTTTTCATTTTGACTTGTGATTTCATTGGCATAGGGAACTCTCAGTATGGAAACTCCCTCCACTGATGCAGATCAGCAACTGGAGTTCCCTGCTAAAGGAAGAATCCCAGAGGGTTGGTTGGATTGGTGAGAGGTTAAGTGATCAGTGAAGGTTAAGATCAGTTAAGGTTAAGTTCAGTAGGTATCAGAGGTGAACCTGGGTCTTTCCAGCTTGGAGATTTCTCCATCCCCTATGGTGCACTGCTTCTTCTATGCACTAAGTAATACAAATCTAATAAAGCCTCTTTCTAAACAGCAACCTGTTGGCACTCACACTTCTTTTTCATTTGTTAAACAATGAAGAGGTTATTTTTAGTCACAAGCATTATGAATTGGTTAACAATAATGGTATTAAATAGTATACACTGTTATAATGCCTTCTAGATTACAGCCCTTGAACTAGATTGGGATGTAATACTTTAGGTCTCCAAATTACACGGCATCACAGATTTAGAAGTGGTGAGGTCTTTGGTGACCCACCAGGCAGCCAGATAAAGGAACCCCACATAGCCTCAAACGTGCTTTGGTTTGGATGGAGGACTGACAACAGCTAGAAGCGGTTCACATTCCTCTGTCCACTGAATACCAAATGCCATCCAAGCAGAAGTTTGTGGCCCTCCCCCGAGAAGTGTTTCTGAATCATGATTCTCAGTAGACATTGTGATCAAAAGGGTGAAGGGGCTACGGATATTGGCAGCAGGGAGTTGACTCTTCTCATCTAGTCTGGGATTGGTTTAGAAGGTGAGCCTTTGGGTGGAGGAATGCTTCTTGCTTTAAAAAAAATAATAACTTTTTAGAAACACTCAGTGCCTTTAAGATTTGAAGAGCTCAATCAGTTTGTAACATACACCCTCAAGAGAGCAAGAACACAAGCATTCATTAAGCTGCCACTATGGGCCAGGCACTGTGCTTATCTTTAATTTATTCTGTGCATAGCTTATTTCTCTCATTAGCCCATGAGCTCCTTGAAGGCAGAGAGCAAAAAGGAAAGGGCACGGCAGAGGATGAGATGAATAGAGAGTGTCGTTGAAACAATAAACATGAGCTTGGACAGACTTTGAGAGGAATTGGAGGGTAGAAGAGGGTGTGGAGGGTGTGTTATGGTCTGCAGGGTCACAAAGAGTCAGACATGACCGAATAGCAACAACCAGTGAGGGCTAGCCTTGGAGTCAGGAAGAAAGGGGTCTATCTCCTGCCTCTGACATACAATGGCCTTGGGACCTTGGGCGTATCACCTAACCTCTCAGTGCTCCCAGGCAATACTATAGAACTATAAGTTGCAAAGTAAGTGCCGGTCTAGTTTTTTTTTTTAATTGCCTTTTGCCTTTCTTTGCATGCTCAGAAATTAGCACAGTACCTGGCATATAGTATGCATATAATAAATGCTACTTAACTGGTAGAGGTTGCTCCATATACTGGATAAATCTCAGGTCTGGACAAAAATAAATTAAAATTCGTACTAACTACTCCATGGGGCAGTTATGAAAAATGTGCTGTATAAACCTTAAAGTTCTAGAAGAGTGAGTCGCTGGGGTGTGAGTGTGTGTGTGTGTGTGTGTGTGTGTGTGTGTGTGTGTGTGTCCTTCATACTCTTTTCCCAAAGAAATGCTATCACCAGCAATTTGATTCCCATACTACTTCCCAAACACCTCTAGAACTCAGGATGTAGCTGAAGGTCTCACTGAATTATAGTGTTTGAGAACTGGAAGAGATTGTAGAGATTATAGAGCACAGTTTTTTCAGTTGATAAATGGAAAAAGTGAGTCCCAGAGAAAGTAAGTGACTTGACCAAAGTCACACAACTTGGTAAGCAAAGGCAGAGCTGGGACAAGGACCTAGCTCCTAGACTCTTTTCACCAATTCAGCTGCCTGCCTCTAACACTCAGTAGAGACTTTCATTCTTTATTGTTGATATCCAACACTTAGCACAGTACCCAGCACATAGTAGGCAATTAATGAATCTTTGTTAAATTGAATTATATTGAAACCAAATGACTTAAGGAAGTCACAACTAAATTGAAGAATGAGTCACAAATTGTCGTTGGAAAAGCAAATACAAGAATGGGCCGAATGGCTTCTTTGTATGAGAAAAGGTAACATGAAACATCATTTTCAGGACACTTGGCCCCCCTCACCCAGCAGTGATAAAAGATCACCATAAAGTTATAATAGCTTCTGCAGCAACATCTATTGCAAAGAATGATGAGACAGAGAAACTCCAAGAAGCATTTGACAAGATCCTCAAAGGCAAGTCAACATATATATATTGGTACTTTGTAACTTCAAAGCAAAACTGTACATCGAGGAAGAGATTTCTTGGATTACACAGTAAGGAATTAAAACACAAAAGAGGTTAAAGGTTAGTGGACTACTAAGAAGCCTCATCCCTAAAGATGATGAATGTTTTCTTCAAGTAGAGTTAGAAGGTGTTAGGTTTGTGAGCACTAAAAAGCTTATCTTAAAAGACAGGAAATGACTCATTACCAAAGTGAAATCATTCAAACAGCTTCTCTCAGGGCAGATTGTTGTGAAAGCAAAGTCAAAATCAACACTGATTTCAGAAAAAGGACACAAATAATAAAAAGACACATATTGCTATTACAACCATTCCTAACTGACCTATTAAAAAGATACACTGTGAAAAAAATGAGAATGGAACAAGGAAAATATTGATACAGATTATAACCATTTGCTACAGAAGTTTGACTAGTGGAAAGCAATGGAAATAATAAGGAAGCCAAAAGAGTCAAGAAAACAACTTGGCCAGCAAACACTTGACTTTCTTTCCAAGTGGAGACAATCAAAGACAGCAAATTTAAAACATAAACTCATATTCAAAGCATTATAGAAGAAGGTGGTGCAAAATCATGAGCAATAACTATTTCTCAAAGCAGAAAATAGGGAAGAGGAAAGTGAATTTTCAGAAAGCTTGTCATAAGACCCAATAAACCAAATTATCAGAAGAGTGTTTCTGGATGAAGCTAGAAGGACAATACGAAACAGACAAAAAAATTCAACAGAGGTGCCAATATTTCTTTAGCAAGCTATCTTCACCATTAATAAGAGTAGAACTACTACATTTAGACTCTACACCCACACCAGTATTTGACAGGAGGCAATAGAAAGAGCATGAAGGAAGGTGAAGATTGGAAGAATATTTGGGCCAGAACAAGTGTATACGGAAAAGACTTGTCCTGGAGGTGATGGAATTGTAATAGCATTGACGAATCATTTTTCAAAGTAATTGAAAGAGGGGAAGGATACAAAATAAATGAAAATAGAATGAATGATATTATTATCCAAAAGGAAGGGAGTCAGGAAGACATTAATAATTACTCATGTTTTTGCTTTTTCATTTCTATAAAAATCTTTGTGAAAATGACCTACACAAAAATAGAGGGTATCCTTGATGAAGATATGAGAAGGAAACAGACAGACTTTCACAAATGAGTTTCCACAATCTACATCTTCATAGTCACAAAAACAAATTGAATGGTGTGGAGAATACAAGATGCCATTGTGTTTATTATTGGTTGATTTTTTACAATTTGATATAACAGAACAAGAGGTGGCCTTAAAAGCTCTCCTACAATAAGATATCACCCATGTCAAGATCATACATGATTTCTTAGCAGAGAGTCAATCACGTAGTGAAAGCAAGGGTTAAAGGATGCCAGTCCTTTATATCAGTCCTCACAGATTTTTTTTAAAAACTAGCATTTACATAGCAACTTAAGGTTTGGAATGTATTTTCTATATTATCTCATTTGATCCTCAGAACAACCTTGTGAGGTAAGGGAATGATAATAATATCATTCCCATTTTATAGATGGGGAAACTGAGGCTGAGAGCATTTAAGTGGACTGTCCAGGGTCACACAACCAGTAAGTCTCTGAGGCAGGATTTGAACTTGGGTCTTTCCTGACTCCAAATCCAACACTAAGTCACTGTAGCACCTGGCTAATGTTCAAAAATATTTGTGGGGCAGCAGCACACTGATCAGCCCTTCTATGATGAATTTATAGGAGAATATGGATAAGAGGAGGATGAGAAGTTAGAGATGAGTTACGTTCTTCACCAGGTAAAAAGGTGCAACCATACCAACAATAAAGAAAGAGTAGATAGAGAGCTGGCCTTGAGGATGGGCAGACCTGGGTTCAAGTTCCATTTCTAACTCTTTGACCTTGGGCAATTCGCTTAACCTCTGAGTGCTCCTGGAAATTCTCTGTGACTACAAGTTGCAGGGAAGATACCAGCATGCACTGAGAGAAGGAGTTTCCATACCTGGGAATTCCCTACACTAATAAAATCATGGGGCCAAGCTAGCCACATCAATAAGATCACAAATCCATTGAAACTGGGAGGTGTTTTAGATCACCTGATTTGATATCATATACAATTTGGTTTCAAACGATTTGAACATGCCACGTGTCCTTTTGGAGGGAGTGGGGGATGGGGGGGCTCAGCAGAATATTCATTCATTAATAAGACTCTATCAGTAGCAGCAGTACGGTATAATGGATAGTTTCCTGGCCTTAGATTCAGGACAACCTGGATTTATTTCTAAGTCAAGATCAATCTTGCCTCTGACACTTACCACCTTAGAACGCTGGGCACTTGCCTCTGTGTGCCTAGGCATCTCCTCAGGACTTGTTCACTAAATCAAAGACTGTTCACGATCCATGTTGATGGGGCAGCTGACCACACTAATGAAAATTTGATACTGCTCCCTAGTCATCCATCTAGAATTCTCTATACACAGAAAAGATGGATCTTGAATGAACCTTAAATGCTAGCTTTTTTAACATGGGGGGAATAGAAAATTTCAGAAAGAGAAACTGATACTTGCTTTGTCTGCATTCTCTCTGTACAACTAAAATAAAATTAAGGATAAACACTCATTCAAAAATACTAAACGAGAATTAATTGCTTCAATGTCACTGAAAATTGTGGAGACTCTATGGTGGGAAATAGAATATACTGGCTCAAGAATACATAAAGGTATGTTAGTTAGAAACACAGAGCTGGAAAAGAAAGAAAATTGTTGTAAAAAAAATTAGGTAAAGAGACAGAGGGCTGGCGGTTCAGGTCGTGCTTCTCCATAATCTCCACAGTACCTAGCATGGTGCTATGAATATAGTAGCCACCTGGTAAGTACTTGTTCAACACTCATTCGGCAGTCAGTTGACGAGCATTTATTAAGCACCTACGATATGCTAAGCACTGGGCAAAGAAAGTCAAAAACAATCCCTGCGCTAGAAGAGCTTACATTCTAATGTGAGGCACTAAGGCAGGCAGGCAGATATCTTTTCATTAATTTGTTCTTAAGCAGTATTCTAGGGGGAGGGTCAGTTCTATGATTTCATTGGTTTGGAAGATTCCCAATGGGGCAATACCCCCTTGAAACTCAAAGTCTTAGAGAATTTCCTGGGACAGGTTAAGTGATTTGCGGAGCAGTGGCAGGGGGAGTCTCAGCCTGGAGGCCACATGTGGCCTCCAGGTCCTCAAGTGTGGCCCTTTCACTGAATCCAAACTTCACAAAAAAAGTCCATCAAAGGGCCACACTTGAGAACCTAGAGGGCCACATGTGGCCTTGAGGTCTCAAGTTACCCACCCCTGAAGGTCACACAGTCAATCTATATCAGAGATGGGACTTAAACCCAGATTTTCTTGACCTTATAGTCAGTTCTATTCACAATACCACATTACTTTTCACTAATAAATACTTTTCATGGATTTATCTTTTACTTTTGTCAGTTTGTTTTAATTTTATGAAAGAAGTTAAAATGTATAAGTGTAAAGTTCAAAAGTATAACCAATAAAATATCTAAAAATTTTTCTTTTAATTCCGATTCTGCTTAAGAAAAACCAGTTGTTAACACACATAGAGGCATCTAGGTGGTGCGGTAGGTAGAACACTAGGCCTGGGGTCAGAAAGACCTGAGTTCAAATCCAGTCTCAGACACTTATCATCTGTGTGACCCTGGGCAAGCCACTACACCCCATCTGCCTCAGTTTCCCTATCTGTAAAATGAGCTGGAGAAGGAAATTGCAAACCACTCCAAAGAATTACTGGTTCTTGCAGATTAACTAACCTTCTCATCCCCTTGTGCCATTGGCCTTTGGAGGCTCTGATGGGCCCATAGTGTCAAGGGTCCCTAGAACCTTAGAGTCTTAAGAACTTCAGGAAAGATTATAATACAAATTCCACCCAACAACTGAGGCCTTTCCCATCTTACTGTAGTAGTATAGTCTTACTGTCTCCTCGATCTGATTAGGGCTTGAAGATATTAATGACAAGCTATTGAAAGGGAAGACTCGTCCCCAGAGGCTGTCTCACCAACCAGGAAGAGAACATCTCCTCCAAAGCATTAAAAAATGAAACTTAACCTATGCTTCAACTTTAGAGCAGTGGTTTGACTGTTCAAATAAATGCGTGACCTTTACATCTTAAATTATGAGATAGTTTGTTGAAAGTGTAATGTATTTAACTCTTATCTAATAATGAACAGAAATGTAATCAGCCCCTTGCAAAAGACAGGGGAGAAATGGCAAAAAAAAAGTTTCCATTTTTATTGCTCATAAATAAAAACTCCTAGCATGCAATAGATCAGAAGCAATTTCAGAATTTCTATTGGGAAGTTTAATTTTATTTATCGAAGTCATGAAAATAAGTACCCATTTGCCCAGGGCTTAAACGAAATTAAAGTAAGCCTGATGAGAAACGACCAGTTTGTCTCAGTTTCCTCATCTGTAAAATGAGCTGGAGAAAATTGTATTATTAAATTACATTATTAAATATTATTCTCCTTTTCTTTGAAATTATATTATTAAACATTATTCTCCTTTCTTTTCGATTCTTGATCTTTTTCATAGGAATCTATGCTTATTTTGGGGCAGCAATGTAGCACCATAGTGCACAGAGCGCTAGACCTGGTAGTCAGGGAGTCCTTGAGACACTTACCAGCTGTGGGACCCTGGGCAAGTCACTTAACCTCAGCTTGCCTCAGCTTCCTCACCTGCACAATTGGGATAATAATAGTCCCTACCTCACAGAGTTGATTCGAGGATAAAATGAGACAACGAGTGTAAAATGTTTAGCACAGTGCCTGGCACATGAAAAGTGCTACAGATGTGTCAGCTGTCATCATTCATTAATGTTATCATCGGGGGCAGCTAGGTGGCGCAGTGAGTAGAGCTCCCACCTTGGAGTCAGGAGGACCTGAGTTCAAACGTGACCTCAGACATCTGACACACTTACTAGCTGTGTGACCTTGGGCAAGTCACTTAACCCCAATTGCCCTGCCTTCTCTCCTCCAAAAAAAATGTTGTCACCATCATTAATAATAATAATAACAGTATAGCCCTCATCTGACTCCCCTTCACATCCCTTGTGTCCCTTCCAGGCTTACCCCCCAGCTCTGCCCCAAACTTGGGGCTCACTCCACCATCTCCCTGCCCTTGGCTGTTCCTAATACCTGGAAAGGTTCTCACATAATGACGATGAGGAGGAGGATGATAACTGCATTTATACAGCACTTTAAGGTCTGCCGAGTATTTAGTAAATATTGTCTCATTTGATCCTCATTACAACCCTGACAATAGGTATTACTATGATCCCCATTTTACAGATGAGAAAATTGAGGCTGAGACAGATTAAGAGACTTGTCCAGGGTCACCCAGCTAAATAAGTATTAAGGAAGGATTTGAACTCAGGTCTTCCTAACACTGTGCCATATAGCTTTCTCTATTTAGATCTCTTAGAATTCTTAGCTTCCTTCAAGATTAAGCCACCCTGCCACCTCCTATGGGAAGTATCTTCTGATACCCATCAGTTGCTAATATTCTGTCCCCCTCAAATAATTATGTGTGTGCTTCTCTGTTTACATGCTGCATCCCTTCCCTGCCCAGCTGAATGTATGCTCCTTGAGGACTTTTTAATCTATGTCTTTTTGTCCCCAGTGCCTAGCATAGTGCCTAGACCATAGTAGGTGCTAAATAAATGCTGTTGACTTTGGAAGTACAGCCTTTGGCCTTGAGTTTAGTTGGTCCTGGAGTCCTAATTTTGCTTAGCCGCATGGTAGAGGTAGTCAGCCTGGTCATTCTTCCTGGTAGATCCCTTAACTATCAAAATAACACCACACATGGGTGAAAACCCGACGGGGCCATGCAGAATCAGACTGTCAGATGCTAAACACTTACTAAGCAGCCCACTGGGCTACAGTGTCAGGTTCTGTGCCAGGATCTGAGGATGGAAATAGAGGCAAAAGATAGTCCTTGCCCTTAAGGATCTCACAGTTGCATGGAGGGATGCTTGCCAACATTTGAACGACTAAGCACAAGTGAGTTATATAGGCAGGATAAGGCACCAGCACACGCTGGGGAAGGTCTCTTTGTAAAAGGTAGGACTTTAGCTGAGACTTGGAGGAAATCAGGAGACAGAGATGAGGAGGGAGAGCCTTCCGGGCCTGGAGTGAGGCCATGGAGCATCTTGGGTGATGAATGGTAAGGAGGCTGGGGTCACCAAATCGCAGAGTGCCTGAGGGTAAGGCACAAGAGGACTGGAAAAGCAGAAAGGGTCCAGATGATGCAGGGCTATGAACACCAAACCTAGGATTTTATGTTTGGTCCCGCATGGGGTGGAATGAGATCACATGGAGGCCCTGAGCCTGGATTTGGGGCCTCTTAACTCATCTCCTCAATCAGAAATCAGAATTTGGAGGGAGGAACAACTGCTTTTGGACACAGGTTCCTTGAGGGCAAAGACTGCTTCAGTCTAGTCTTTGTGTTTACCAGCACCAAGTGCCTTAGCACATTAGAGGCATTTAGCAAACTTATGGTAGGTGGAAAGGCAGAAGGTGGAAAGGCTGAATCTAATGTCACAAAACTCGAGTTCTAAATACAGCTCAGCCACTTGCAACATATGTGACTTTGGGTAAGTCATTTCGCTCCTCTCAGCCCCAGGACTCTCTTCTGTAAAATGAAGGGATAGGACTATTTGGCCTCTGACGGCCCTTCGAGCTCTTGACTGATTGCCCCACAAATGGAATTCAGATTCTTCCAGACTATCTCGATGGTCATTTCCATGGATCTACATTCTCATCGTATAACAGAAAACCGGCTGAACCAAGAAATCAGAAGACCTGCGTCCAAGGCATTCACTATTTGGACTTAGGCAATCTGCTCACCCTTTCTGACCTCCAGTCTCCCAATCTGTAAAATAAGCAGCTAGGTGGCCCAGTGGCCTGGAGTCAGGAAGACCTGAGTTCAAATGTGCTCTCAGGCACTTATTAGCTTGTGACCTTGGGCAAATCACTTCTCCGTTTGCCTCAGTTTCCTCATCTGTAAAATGAGCTGGAAAAGGAAATGGCTAAACCACTCCAGTATCTCGCCAAGAAAACCCCAAACAGGGTCACAGAGAGTCGGACGTGGCTGAAACAATTCAACCGCAAAAATGTTAGTAATAGCACCGGCGCTGATCACCGTTGAGTTGTGTTTAAATGGATGTAGACCCACTCTGAAAACTGTAAAGACACTAATACAAATAGCAGGGGTTAGATTTAAAACAGAAAGGATGAGGAATGCCTACTTATGCCCAGCAAGCAGGGAGAGAAGCTACGTTGTAAGCCACAGGAGACGATTCCAAGAATCATGAAGTTGATGATGTAGCATCATAATGATATGACGTTAAATAGATCAAAAGGAAAGGAAACAGATAAATTGGAGGCAGAGGGGAGGAAGGTCTGTGGAGCTGGGTCAGAATGGGGAAAGAATGGGGTAAAGAGGGAGTGCAAAGAAGACAACGGCACAGCCACCTTCCAGCCCCATTCACACGATGACCTTAAGTGTTCTAGGTCCTGACAAGTCTCTGGCTCCAAACTGGGCTTGCGTTTTATGGGGGAAGTAGGTGGTCCATGCCCCTCATCTTTTTCATGTTATAAAGGAAGGGCCAGCTTCAAGCCACAGCATCACGCTGGAGGGTGGCAACCAACATGCAAACTGCCCACTCACCAGCTGATTCTGGTAGGCAGTGACAGCTGTGAACACAGTCTCAGGGAAGATAAATGTCCTGAATTCTTCCGACTTCAGATTGAGCAGGGAAGCGGTGTGGTCCTTTTTCTTGATGATGTGGACTCTGGGCTGGTATTTGTGCATAGAGTTCAGGATAATCTAAAAAGAAGAAGTAGAAAGTATGGATTGAAGGTGACAGCCCCATCACTTTCAACCAGATCTTATGTGAATTAATGGAACCAAATTTGAAAAGGTAGATTTTTTTAATAGTTCAAGGATCATGGATTTTGAACCGAGCTGTCAAGATTAGGTGTCCAAGTTTCAAGGGAATATTCAGCCACTTTCATAAAAGCATGTCATCAGCACACAGACTTCCCCAAACACAAGCATATCAGAACCTCTCTGTCATTTAGTGGATGGTCTTTATGAATCGCTGTAGTTGAAAATTCACAATCTTGCATCCAATCTGGTGGTGAGATTATCTACTCCAATCCCTTATTTTACAGTCAAGGAAACTGAGGACCAGAAAGATTAAAATATTAGCCTGAGGCCACACAGGTTGTAAGTGACTAATCCAGGATTTGAACCCAGGTCCCAGGACTCAAAATCCAGTGTTCTTCCAATTGTACCCTAACTATTTAGATTTACACTCACCCTAAATATATAAGGATCTGTGTTTTCTGGCACTGTACCTTACACATTTAGGTGTTTAATAAATATTTATTGAATGGCATGATGGAGAAGTGTTCTGGATTTGAAGTCAAGGACCCTTGGTCCAAGTCCCAGCTTTGCCTGTGTGACTCCTTGTGTGAACTTTGGCAAATCACCAGCCTCAGTTTCCACCTCTGTAGAATGAGGGGGTTAGATTGGGTGGCCCCTGAGCTTTCTTCTGACTCTAAACCTTAAGCTTTTGAGAATTTTCATCAGTGTTAATATTTCTTCTGTTGACAGAGCATTTCTCCTCCACCCTTTGGAAGGTAGTCTTTCCAAACTGCTGCAATTAAAACCATTCACTGCCTATTGGCCAAGCACGTGGTGATAGATTTCTCCTCTCTTTGGCTGCTTACAGGTTTTACAAGGCTGGACCTGCCCTGTAAGTCTTCAGAGCTTGGTAGAAACTGACAATTTGCTTCCACTGGCAGAGCCTTGGAGAACCCAAATCTACTCTTTCCCCACCAGAATGTGGCATAAGAGTGAGACATTAGTGAATGTCATTGTTAAACAACCAGAGATGGAGAAGAAAAAAGAGGAAGAGGAGGAAGAGAAGGAAAAGGTGGGGAAGCAAGAAGAGAGGGAGGAAGAGGAGGAGGAGGAAGAGGAAGAAGGGAAGGAGGAGGAGAAGGAAAAGGAGATCAGAGCCATAAAATCCACATTTTAAAATTCAATTTAAAGATTGGATTTCACCCATATCCATCCTCCAAGAGGCTCTGTGTAAGGATACCATCCAACATTATCATGAGATGAGGTTGAAGGGTCACCTCCATGAAACCCCTAAAGACTAAAAAGAACAACAACCCTTCAAGCAGAGCAGGCATCTCATGTTTCCTTTTTTTTACATTTGGGGATGGAGGTAGAGGAGATGGGGATGGGGAAGAGAAGACTGCTAGCACCTAATTGAATTGTTGATATCAATTAGGTCATTACAAATGTCCCTGTTTGTTCTGTTCCCAGAGTTGTTTCAGCATATGAACACTAATCTCCATGCCCCAAAAGTCTGGATTAAAAAAATAAGTATTTAGGAAGACCAAGAGGTAAAGACCAAATGGCACATGGAAATCTTGACCTAATTCATGACCCATGGACTCATGGTTTTTAGCATCATATCTTGCTGTTGGGCATAGTCATTTTCCATTTGAATGCTAATAAAAGCTGCCAAAATATGGCTGTTATTGCAATAACATTCATCAACCAGGTTGTCTCATAATAATCTTTTTCATGTTTCTTTTAGAACCAAATACTTTAAGGTATAACAAAACCAGGGCAATTGTGAATCACTTTTCCAAAGAGGCATGTTTTCTACAGAGACTCTGGTAGCTGGTCATCTTTCCCTCAGCCTCAGGTTTTGTGTTCCCAGAGGACTATGGGTTCAGCTCCAAGTGAAGAGAGACAAATGGGGTGAGATGGGTTTTTGCTACGATTTCTGTTATTACACTCATGTAGCTAAACTGTGCCTCTTCCCTGGATCACATTTGCTAATTCCACGGGGTTTTCAGAAAATGGCTGTTCTGTATCTTAGAGGTTGTAGATATTAGTTGACCACCGTTTCCTTTTGGATACTTTCACCTTCCTTTTCCGGAAGGACTCTGCCCCCTCCAGATTATCAGCAACTCTAACACACTTTGAAATAATGCTTTCAAGTTTGTAAGCAGATTTACTTACATCAGGTTAGTAGAGTAGAAAGAGCCCTGGCTCTGAAGGCAGAGGGCTGGGGCTCGAATCTTGCCTCTAATGCTTACTACCTGGATGACCTTGGGCAAGTTACTTTGCCTCTGAATCAGGAGTCAGAGGATTTGTGTTCAAATCTAGACTCGGCTACTTATTGCCTGTGTGACCCTGAGCAAGTCCCTATGTTCTACATAAAATAGAAGGTGGCCTCGGAATTCCCTTTCAGTTCTAGATCTCAGATTCTAACATTGGGATACTCAATAGATCAGCACGGCAATTTGTTCTTAGTCTTTGAGTCTTTATTTAGAAAGACATCAATTTTGCATTGTTGAGTTGATCTTCCAGGTAAAAATTAATGATCTTTGTCCTGTGGTCATCTGTGTGGAATGTCACCCTCCAAAAACAGCTCCACTTTCATACGTTAAAATAATTAAATTGCCAGGATCAGAGATTTATTTCATAGTTTCATCATTTCAGATGTGGACATGAACTCAGAGGTCATACCCCGTCCCTTTTACAAGTTAAGAAACTGAGGTCAGAAAAAGTAAGTGACTTGTCCACAATCACTCAGGTAGTAAGTAGCAGAACTGAAGCTGTATCTGGAGACAAGAAGACCTGGGTTCAAATCTAGTTTAGACACTTACTAATTGTATGATCTTAGCCGACTCACTGAACCTCTGCTTGCCTCAGTTCCTTCAACTGTAAATTGGGGGTAATAATAGAAGCTACCTCTCAGGGGATGTTGTGAGGATCAAATAAGATGTTTTGAAGCACAGTGCCTGGCCTAAGTAGGTGCTATAAAAATGATCACTTTTATTATTATTATAGAATAAATTATCTCTTGAAACAAGTGGTTGTTAATCCCCAGTTTAATTTTGGAAATTTGAGGATTTTTTCCTCACTCAGTGGCTGCTCAGATTTGTCAAAATGATCAGAGTTCATGAAGTAGAAAAGATTTACTAAGCCCAAGACCACGTTTTTCTTCTTTGCCTAATGTTTAGTTCAAGCCTGGAAAGAGGCAGCTCTGTCCAGCATTAGGTTTCTTGATCAGCTCAGACAGGCAACGTAAGTCCTTTGACAGATTGAAATTAATCTTGGTCTGTCACGTGAAGAAGTTGCTAATGGCCTCTCGTTTTCAACTCAACTCATCTGCTTCTGGGAAACATACAGTCTCACTCCTTGCTGCAGAATAAGATGTCATGCCTCCTTCCTTAGATCTATACATGGCTTGTTTAGGAAAAGAAGTTCATCACAGGACCCACCCACTTACCTGGACAGATTGTATTGACCGGTTATAAATTGTAATGGTCCATTTAGAACTCCCACAAGATGTCTGCAGAGCTACAGTGTCATGAACCAAAATAAAAACAGCAGAGAAACAAAGGCTGCCCCATAATAGTGTGGCTAGGTGGTGGGTGCAGCTCATAGAGTGCTGGATTTTGGGGCAGAAAGACCTCAGTTCGAATCCCATCCCAGACACTTAACCAGCTGTGTGACGTGGTAATGGTTTAACCAATTTCAGCCTCAGTTTCCTTATTGGTAAAATGTGGGTCATAATGGCATCTAGCTTGTAGGGTTGTTGTGAGGATCAAAATAGATAACATACACAGCGCACTTAGAAAACTTAAAACACCATATAAATCAGTATTTTTCCTATAATGCATGATTGTAGCACAATGATCTCCAAAGAACTGAAAATGAATATTATCAAAAGGATTATGGAGATCTTGCCTGGAGGGGGGCAGGTGTGAGAAGGCACTAAAGCAGTACAATAAAGGAGTTAAGAAGAACCACTGGAAGCAGTTCCATTAGAGGATGTACATATGATAAAGAAGATAGGTTGGTCAGGAGGCAAGAGAAAGGGATAGACAGTCAATGGACTGCCTCTGTGCTCCCTTGGTATGCTTGTGATATTGAGAGATATCCAGACAGGTCCCTGGAAGATCCAGTGAACCTCTTGGAGGGCAAACTGTTGAAAAACATGGACAAGGGTCAAACAAGGTGGGCAACTATGGATGGTTTGCGATCCACAGCAAAAGAGGGAATATCCACACTGATGAGATCATATATCCATCTGAGTATTTTGAAAGTATCTATTCAGTGATTCAATCAGTTATCTCAGTCAATATTTATCATGATTTTAAAAAAGCTTAAAATGTATTGGTAACCTTTTCTAAATGACCCTCCATTAGTCTCCCCTAGCATTGGGTTTGCATTTCTCCCCTGCACTTAACATATTATATTTTACACTACAGTTATTTGCATCCTATCCTATTTTCTTAAATAGCTATTTGCATACTTGTTCTATTTCTCCCACTGAAATGGCAGACGTTCTCAATAGAAAATAAGTGTCATTCTGAAGGGAGAAGAGAAAAGAAAGAGAATGGAAAAGGAGGAGAAAGGAAAGAAGAAAGGAAAGGGAAAGCAGATGGAGGGATGGAGGAGATGGGAGGAGAAAAAGAAAGAGAGGGAGGAAGGGAAGAAGGAGGGGAGAAAGGAAGGAAGGAAGGAAGGAGGGAAGGAAGGAGGAAGGGAAGGAAGGAGGGAGGGAAGAAAGGAGGGGAGAAAGGAAGGAAGGAGGGAGGGAGGGAAGGAAGGAAGGAGGGAGGGAAGGAAGGAAGGAGGGAGGGAAGGAAGGACGGAAGGAGGGAAGGAAGGAAGGACGGAAGGAAGGAAGGACGGAAGGAAGGAAGGAGGGAAGGAGGGAAGGAAGGAAGGAAGGCAGGAGGGAAGGAAGGAAGGAGGGAAGGAAGGAAGGAGGGAGGGAGGGAAGGAAGGAGGGAGGGAAGGGAGGAGGGAAGGGAGAAGGGAAGGAAGGAGGGAGGGAGGGAGGGAAGGAAGGAAGGAGGGAAGGAGGGAAGGAAGGAGGGAGGGAGGGAAGGAAGGAAGGAGGGAAGGGAGGAGGGAAGGAAGGAGGGGGGAGGGGGAGGGAGGGAGGAAGAGAAAGAGAGAGAGAGAGAGAGAGAGAGAGAGAGAGAGAGAGAGAGAAGAAGAAGAAGAAGAAGAAGAAGGAGGAGGAGGAGGGAGAGAGAGAGAGAGAGATGGATCAGTCCCAAGCACAAATTCCACCTTTGGATTCGTTTCCAGTTGCGCCATTCAAGGCAGGTCACTTACATGGCCGTGTTGATCCAGTTCATTATTTGTGAGTTTCACTTTTTCAAAAGACACCATCTGTTTCAGCAGCTGCTCTCCAGTAAAAGGAGAATCCGGGTGCACGTACAACCTGGGGAAAATCACACAACAAACCTTTCACAGCGAGACACGTTGGCCCTGTGCTCCAGGAGACTAAAATGCATCCCGATTTTAAAGTAAGGGTGGCTTCTGCGATCGGCACTTAGTAAACGTTTAGTAATTGATTGAAGGGATACTTAGCTCGTGGAAGTGACGGTTTGTTTTTTTTTTTTTTAGCTGCTCAATATTAAATGCAAATCACAAAGCAATGGTGTAAAGGTTGTCCTAAAAGAATAAGCTTGTTTGCTTATAAACTAAAAAATTAGCTAGTAATTACATAGCATTTTAAGGTTGGCAAAGTACTTTACAAACATTATCTCATTTTATCCTCGCAACAATCCTGTGAGATAAGCACTATTATCATTTCCACTTTACAGATGAGAAAACCGAGGTAGACAGGTTACCTACGGTCACAAAGTCAGTAAATGTCTGGAGCAAGATTTGAACTCAGGTCTTCATGATGCCAAGTGAAGCACTCAGTCCACTGTACCACCTAGCTGTCTAAACCAGTGACCTAAAATAAATTGAAGGATCCCTTAATTTTAGTGCCTTCACTGTGAGATTGTCTCCAGTTGATCCTATGTCTTATCTGTACTTAGTTGTTTGCACGATGCCTCCGCCATTAGTCTGTTTGCTCCTGGGGAGCAAACTTTTTTTGCCTTTATTTGTATCCCCAGTGCTTAGCACAATG
This sequence comes from Trichosurus vulpecula, assembly GCF_011100635.1. Taxonomy (NCBI): domain Eukaryota; kingdom Metazoa; phylum Chordata; class Mammalia; order Diprotodontia; family Phalangeridae; genus Trichosurus; species Trichosurus vulpecula. Next base: position 186,855,370 of record NC_050581.1, on the reverse strand, counting down.
CTGGCAACTTTACTCTGTGCTTAAGAAATGTTAATTGACTGACCAAATGATTCATAGCTTCTTTCCATACTCCAAATGAGTAAAAAAAAAAATTTGCATAAGTGCAAGTATTTTTCTGGTGCAGTGGAGGTAGTATTGCATCTGGGTCTGGGGACTTGGGTTTGACTTACAGCTTCATCACTAGCCCTACCACCACTAGCAGTTCATGTTACATGGCAGTGCCTCAATTTCTTTATTTTCAAAATAGGGATGACTCTAACCACTGAGCCACCCATTTGGCTGGTTGTGAGGAAAGTCCTTGGAAAATTGCCTTCGAGATGGGAATGTTCATTGCTGTTATTGCTTAGCTTTCCAATCAGCTGCTAATTAGATATGGCCAATGATTATAACATCTGAGTCGTGTCAGTATCATAAAAAAATTAGGTTTTCCCACAAAATGTTTAAAGGAAGTTACTATTAACATCTCCTACCAAACAGATGGAAACTGAGCAATTTAAAGTAGAAAATCACTTTCACAACTTGATTAACTCAACCTAAAGATTGTTCAGCCTAGAGCTTTCTGGGCATCTTCAGCTTGGGTATTACATAGATCCCAGGGAGAATCATTGAGAAGTGATTCAGTGAGCACTCGTTTTCTGGAGATAAACTTCCCATCTGTGGGTCATCTATGCCCTCTTCTCCTCTTCCTTATTCATGCTTCACATACTCTTATTTTTAATAATAGCAACACAGCAATAAACCTACAGGCAGCTAGGTGGAGCAGTGGATAGAGTACCCAGCCTGGCATCGAGAAGACTCAGCTTCCTGAGTTCAAATCCAGCTTCAGACACTTACTAGCTCTATGACCATGGGCAAGTCACTTAACTCTGTTTGCCTCAGTTAGGAAATAGCAAACCACTCCAGTATCTCTGCCAAGAAAACCCATGACTGAACAACAATAAACCTACAGAAGATGAACAAAAAGCAAGTGCTTCGTCCACCTGAGTAGAACACCGATTATAAAGGAATAGTAGAAGGATAGGCTTTTTGGGGATCATTTCTATGCGAACATCTTTGGAAAAAGTAAGAATAAGACAACAACCATATTAATCGTAGGAAATAATAAAAGCTCTCATTTCTATGGTGCTTCAGGTTTGCAAAGTACACATATGTATCTCATTTGGTCTTCACAATAACTTTTTGAGGTGGGTGCTGTTAATATCCTCACTTTACAGATGAGGAAACTGAGGCAGGCAGCAATTAAGTGATTTGCCTGGGGTCACCTGCAAGTAAGTGTCTGAAACAGGGTTTGAACTCAGGTCATCCTGACTCCAAGTCCAACACCGCCGCACTACCTAGCTTCCTTTAATTTACACTATTAATAATGAAACAGTGTTAGTAATAGAAAATGGTAGAAACTGTGCCATAAATTAATTCATTCTGTGTAATTTGGCACCAGACACGCCCTGGTCACTAAAGTATGACATTAGAAGCTTGATATCTTTCACAGATTGACAGATGACAAATTCCCACAGGAGAAATACAGACTTCAACTTATCCTAGAGAATTCAACCAGTCAGTCAATAAATATTTCTTATGTACCTACTATGTGCCAGGCACCGTGCTAAACAGTAACTATCCTGGGAGTGGACCATTATCACAGACGGAACTGTTACCCACAATCTCTGGGATATAACACACCCCTTAAAAACTCAAGAACATTTTTAGTAGGTTTCACCAAACCAAATTCCCAGAACCTCCAAGATACAAAAGTTTTTGAACAAAGGGCTTTTGAAATGTAAACCAAGCAGAGAGTCTCAAGTGAATGTGGGAAGAGAATGAAGTGTATACCCCCCCCCCCATCATCCTGTCTGCTATTGCAATTGTCCCAAGGCTGCTCTCAGTGAGCCCACAGAGAATGGGTTTGCATCCTAATATATTTATTCAACTACTAAAAGCAATTATTTTAACCACCTGTGCAATGATCCATGGCATATTAAATATTAAAAAGTAGTAGGCTAGCAATCCCATCCAAGCACTATTTATATCTGGACCCCATCAAAAAGAGATGAGAAGAATGATATGATAAAGGCAAGACCACAAAAAAATAATGTCTACTGGATACCTAAAAAGACATTAGCTGGAAACTAGAAGTATATGCGAGAAACTCACTAGGCTCATAGACAACTCACAGCTCAAGAACCCCCGGAAATTCAGTAAATAAAATGAAGTGGAATGAGTATGTCCTTACGGGCATAATCACTGCCTATGACCACCTCAACTTAACAGTGATCCAAGGGTGCAGCTAGGTGGTGTAGTGGATAAAGCACCAACCCTGAAGTCAGGAGGACCCGAGTTCACTCGGACGTGCAATAGCTGCGTGACCCTGGATAAGTCACTTTACTCTGCCTCCTAAAACAAACTGAAAATACTGATCCACAGAAATTTGAAAATAATGGTATTTTTAAAATAGATGTTGGCACACTGAATACTCATAACCTCCAAATTACAATAGATGAAAAGACTTCATACCACAAATGTCCTGTAGAAGATCTCATGTGTGGGAACAGCACGAAGCTCATGACATCCCTGTCTTTGTGACTACTACTGGAGGGGACTAAAGAAGCTTTCAAGAAGCCTGCTGAAGATGAGCTTCCATCCTCAGACTTATTCAATCACAAAATGCTGGCGCTTTTCTACCTGTGTCCTTGGCTCAGTCAACACAAAAGAATAATGGCAGGAGAGTGACTTGTCCTTAGACCATTTCCATCTGAACCCCATCCAAAAATACAAGGAGGAGACAATACCAGCTAACATTTCTGTAGCAGTTTAAGGTTTACGAACCACTTTATTGATGCCTTATCTCGCCTCCTCCTCCCAACCTCCCTCTGAGGCAGCTGCTACCTTTGTTCCCATTTTACAGGTGAGGAAAATGAGGCAGAGTTTAAGGGAAACGTGCTCAAGAATCAAGTAGCTGGTGTCTAAGGCAGGAGTCAAAGTCAGGTCTCTCTTGACTCTTGTAAGGTCAGCATTCATCCACTGTGTCTACACCTTGCTGCCTCCCTCTGTCATCACTACTATCAACATATTTACTGTGTCCATTTTGCCCCCAGCACAGGGTGATGGGAAATAAAAGGAGATAAATGCCATAGTACATCATCTAATGTAAACAGCTCATTTGAGTTGAAAACATTGAAGTTGAAAATATTGACTCCAAAAGAACTTCGGATTAAGTGGAGATTTCTAGCCATTCACATCGACTTTGCTCCCCTTCCCTAAAGACAAACAGTAACTAGATTTCTCTTTTTCCGCTTGCATTTTTGCCATGTCCATAAATCTAATGACAGGCAGGAATGACAACAGCAATAAGAAGAAGAAGCACACTTAGATGGAACTTTTTAGCTTACTCAGCACTTTCGTCACAATAATCTATTAAAGGCATTTCTGACGCTTTACTAGTGAGCTGAGACCCAGAGAGGTTAGTGAAGTGACTCGCCCAGCTGGGAGGACCTCCTTACCGGGATCCTCTGATTCAGCACCCTTTCCACTACTGCCTGCTGCCTATGTGGGCATCTGCCACAATGTCTGGCAACAGTATTAACACACAAGTCTACAGCTGGAAGGGAAAACAATGGAGACCACTCTAAGAACAAAAGTATGATAAATTTTTAAAGCAATAAAAGGTGTTAGGATGATGACTTGGAAAAACTATATGGAATAAATTCAAGTTTAGACACTCCAATAAAAATTTAGTACCGAATAAAAATGCTAGCGTACAAAAAAAATCATGCATCCATCCTTTACAGAGCTTCCTAATTGATATTCTGGAAACATAGTTGATGCTGTCATTCCCTTACCTGAAAACCTCAAATGGTACCCTGTTTTCTCTACAAATAAAATACAAGCTCCTCACCCTGGCATTCAAAGCTTTTCTCATAATGGCTCCCACTTACCTTTCTAACCCCATATTACATCACTCCTCCCCTCCTTTTATTTTGGTGAGACAATTAGGGTTAAGTGACTTGCCCAGAGTCATAGAGTTAGTAAATGTCAAGTGTCTGAGGTCGGATTTGAACTCAGGTCCTCCTGACTTCAGGGTTGGTTCTGTATTTACTTAACCACCTAGCTGCGCTCATCACTCTCTTTCATTGACTTGCAAACTGTTCCTGTTAATGATGTTCAGCCTCCTACCTTTGTATCTTTCAAATCTAGATTGCATTCCCAGATCACCTTTACATCTTAAAAAGACTTGCCCCAGAGCACAGCTCAGGTACCACCTCTTATACCTTGTGTTTCCTTATCCTCTCAGTTATCAATGCTCTTATGTACTTGAGCTCTGTGTGTGTGTGTGTGTGTGTGTGTGTGTGTGTGTGTACTTAATGTGAACTCCTTGAAATCAGAGACTATTTTGTATTTTTTTTATCCCTAGCGCCTAGTCCAATGCTTTATGTGTGTATTATGTGCCGATGGAATTGAAATCTTCATTGGTCCTCTACTATATGCAAAGCGTTGCCCTATCAGAAGTTGAGAGGCTTGGATCAGGGAAATGCAAGGAAGAATCAATTACATCTATTGTTTAAGTAAATAAAGGGACAGGGACTGAACCTGTAATTTCATTCCTACAGGAAACTCCCTCTACCAAAGCAGATCAGGACTTTCCCTGCAAGCTCCAGCCTTAAGAGAGTTGTCTAGAACACAGAGAGGTTAATCGACTTGTCCTGCATCACACAGTCACAGATGGCGGGACTTAAATCCATATCTTCCCAACTTCAAAGCCACATCTACCATTGTACAACACTGCTTTCTAACTAAATAAAATAGTTGACTTCCATTGATATAGTCGTCTCCATAAAGGATAATGATGGTGAAAGGGGATGATTTAAATGTTCAGCTCCTGCTGCAGACTGGGCACTGTTGAGGTACCAAACATGGATGGGGGTGGCAAAGAGAGATTTGCACCATTTTCCAGAAAGGTCTCTTATGCCCCTGTCAAGTCAACAGAGCCCTTCAAAACTCTCTGTGGCATTCAACAGCCATGCAAATTTTGCAAGAACCAGAGCTCTCCACCAGACACAAACAGCAGGGTCTTGCCCTAAATTCCTGGGCTACAAGTGGATTATAGAAATGAGTGCCTGCATTCCAGGACTGCACAATCACTCACTACCTTGAATGAAGCCTGATCCCTCACTCTCTAACTGAGGGTGAGAGTACTTTATCTAGGTGAGGGTGGAGGATCATGGAAGACAAATGAGCCAGAGACTTAAAAAAAAGAAATTTCATCTTAAAACTGCACTTGGGTGATTGTTGTGAGATGAGTGTGAAATGAGCTTGTCTGGGATAATGAAATGATTTTCTATGGTGTCTCAATTTTGGAGCTCTCCATTTATAGTCCATTTATAATAAAAATTCAAAGTTCTCGATATAATTGGGAAGATGTTCCTTTCCATCTGTTAGGTGGGAAGTTCTTGCCGTAAGTACTTGTTAAATTTAAATTTTTTTTTAAATTTTACATATAAATATAGTATATTGGAAAGACCTTGGGATTTGGAGTAGGACAACCCAGGTTCAAATCATGACTTTACCACCTATGTAACCTTGGACAGGTACCTTCACCTTGGGCTTCAGGTTCCTCATCTGTAAAGTAAGAAGGTTGGACTAAAAAGCCTCTATGTGCTTTTCAGCTTGGATTCTATGATATTATGTAGGTTATTTGTAACTATACTCAAACATTGGCTAGAGTAGGCAAGTATACATCTAGCCATGTCACTTGCTCAAGGAATGTCAGTGGCTCCCTATTGCCCCTAGGATAAAATACAACCTTTTTGGTCTAGTGCTCAAAGCCTTGCATGATCTGGCTCTGAATGCTCTTTCCATCCTAATTGCATATTACTTTGTCTCACACATTCCACATAGACAAGCCGGCATATTCGCTCTTCCTTATACATGCCCTTCCATCAACCACTTCCATACTTTTTTTGTACCAGCCATCCCCATGCTTGGAATGCATTTCTTTCTCAGCTCCATCTCACAGAATTCCTATCTTCCTTCAAAGCACAACTGATCCCTTCAAAGCACAATTCTCTCTCCTTACCCAGGAAATGATTTTGTATTTACTCTGTGTCTGCACATACATACATGCACACACATGAATATATACATGCACGCATAATACATATGTATCTGTGCGCGTGCTATGTCTTTTAATATAATACAAACTCCTTAAGGGAAGGGGCAGGTTCCTTGTCTTTCTATAACCAGCGTAGTGCCTGGCACTTGGTAGGCCCTCCATAAACACTTGTTGGATTGAATTGAATTAAAGAAAAATCCCATTCCAACATAGATCCTTACAACTGTGTCTGGCTTCCTAAGGCCAAGCCTTAAAAATCTCCTATAATACAGTTAGAGAAAGCCGAGAGGGTGGCCAAGGAGTCCAGGCCACAGCTTGTCACAGGGAGAACAGACAGAAGACAGGGAAAGACAAGGTGTGCATGCTGAAACTTATAATGCCTCACAAGCATGCAGTGCAGGAAGGTTCAGGACAGTAAAGAATCTTCTGGGAAGCCAAGCCCTGGAAACGCTTTAAAGGGCTTGAAAGGGGAGTGTCCAAAAAAGCTTTCGATTAAAATGTTCTTTGGTAACAAAAAGTTGTTTTAGTCTCTGACAGCAGGAAGAAAGGGATTTCCCGATGTGTGCAAATCCAGGAGCTGAGCAGCTTTTAAATGACAGCCCTCTGCACCTTGTCAGCTTGAAAGAAGAGGTTTTTTCAGTGCCAAAAAAATGAAAGGAGAGATTCCTTAGGATTCTAGAAACTGACGAGATTATTTTTTGTCCTGGTGTCTGAGCCCTATTAGCTTACTAGCCATGCTTCTCAATATTGGGCAAACAACCCATTTTCTCTGGCCAAGAAACTCCAGGAAGTGTTCGGCCAAAATGTAAGATATTTTCATAAATCCCAGGCAAAAGCTGCCCCGTGTGAAGACAAAATGTTATTTTCTAACTTTTTAAAAAATTTTTTGATTATTACTGATGAAATAATATTACTAAAGAACTTTGAAATCAAATGTAGATTTTAAAAGATGTTATATATACTGGAGAGATGGGCATCATCTAGAGTATGGAGGGTTGGCCTTGGAGTCAGTAAAAACTGGGAAGAATTGGTCCTGCCTTTGATATATAGCTGGCCATGAGACTATGGTCAAGTCACATACCCTGTCATGCCCCAGACAGCTGTGATCGAGGATTTAGATTTATGTTCTCTAAAACCATAATGAACATGAGCTGTCAATCTGTATTGGTAGATGGATTTTCCCCACCAGCAGTTACCCCACACCAAAGAAATCCCCCCAAATAGTATATACTCTGTATTTGAACAGGATTCACTCAGCACAATAACATATATATGATCCTTTAGAGTTCCCCCCCATCCCATTGGAGCTGCAAAATTGGACAGGGTCTAAGGATTCATGAGTAACTTCTATAAAATGAATTGAGTTGATCAAGACATCTTTACATTCCACAGAAACTGGTGATGAATAATAGATCGAGGGAGGAATGAAGGCAAAAGAAAACTCAATGAGGGAAGCCCTTCTTTTCGCCAGTCCCCAGATAGACTTAAAATTCCAGCAGCAGCTTAAACATGCCTGAGTTTAGATAGCTATTGGTGAGCATATCCCTTCCCCAGCCAGCAACAGAGCAGTAACATCAAGAGATGTCACATTTCCAGCACCCTGCTGACCTTCATGTCTGCCAGCCTCTGTCCCCAGGACACATAAGGCCTTTAGATAGGAAGAAAATGTGTGTGTAAATAGAAAGGGAGCTTCACTGGGAAGAGAGGGAGGATCAAGAAGGGGGAAGAAGGAGAAAAGGAAGGGATCTACAAAGACACTCCTAATAGGTTTTTTCCCACTTAGAACAGACTCAGAAACAACCGTTTTCTCCCAAGAACCAGCTGCTGATAGACCAATAGCATGATCCAGTCAGTAGCAGAGAAGGTTGATTGCATTCATTTAAATATCTGTGTAGTTATAGAGTCTGCTGTGTATGTGTGTGGGGGGAGGGAGGAATATGACATACAATCTTACACACATATGGACATATGGCCGTGCATAGGAACTTACCCTCCATCCTCTCTCTCATCCTCTTTCAAACTAACAAGGTCCAGAGAGTTGTGTGTGAAGGGGGAGAGGGGAGGTGTAAAGTGAAGTTTAAATTCTGCCTCTGATACATACTGGTTATGTGACCCTGGCAAATTACTTGGCCTGCCAGAGTCCCAGGTAATTCTCTCTATGCTGTTAAATTTCAAAGAAGGTAATGATTTCTCTAGATAGAGGAAGTTTCCTCATCAAGAAAACCATGGATCTGGTCCCTATCCCTATGGGTATACATAGAGAGTGGGAGAGATAGAGACAAAGAGAGAGAGAGAGAGAGAAACTGAGCTATAATTGTCACTACTATATGGAACTCCCAAGTGAAGAAAATGCTTTCACCAATGTAGGTCAGCACCTTCTTGGCACCTGATGGTCTTAGGTGCCCAGGAGCACTGACTTGCCCAAGGTTACACAGCTGGTATTTGTCAGAGGTGGCACTTAAGCTTTAATGATAACTCTCTATCCACTACACTGTACTCCCTCTAACATATGTTAATAATCTATAATATTCACATATACATATATGCATACAAGCAGTGAGGCACTTTAGCCAAGAAGACCTGTATTCAAGACCTGCCCCAGCACATCCTGACTGTGTGACCCTGGGCACATCATTGACCACCTCAGTGCTCCAGATTATTCTCTTTATAAGACTGTTAATTGCAGAGAAAGTGCTGACCTGCATTGGTAGAATCTCCTCAATGAGCCTTTCTTCCTACATCAATGAAAAGCATTGTCCCCCATACAACTTATAGCAATAGATGGGGGACTGTTGTGCTGTCTGTGAAATACCTCTGGAGCCAATTCTTTTGTCAATTGAGTTGCAGGAATTATTGGTGTTCCTCCTCCTGGGCACCTTTTAAGAGGGAATAGCTTCTCTAGGGCAAGGGGCAGTCCTTTAAATTTAAGACACATAGATGGCATGCTTCTAGCTGTGATGGTCCTTTTAATCGAACTCCTTCACATTTTAGAACAATGCGTATGTGATGCAGAAACCACATTCTAGGAAACTCATGTCCAGATGGTTAGGTTATTTGCCCAAGGTCACACAAGTGAAAAGAGTGTGGGGGAGGGGGTGTGGAGATTTCCCCAGTCCTCTGAATTCCCAGGCAACATTTTCCCCACTATACCAAAATGCCTCTCCTCAACACCAAGCACATCTAATGTTCCACCAGAAAAGCATCCAGCCAGCAGGGAGAGTGGGTTCTCTGATAAAATCCGAGCTCTAACACAAAGTTCTAGTTGGACAAAAAAGCAAATATTCATGTGACAGTTGGGAACATTCTCCCTTCAAGTACTCTATGCGGAATAAAATTAACTCTTGGTGTTCTGTTTCAATTTAACTACACAATTGACCTCTGGGACTTTGAGCTTCCAATCAATAAGCCAACATTTATGAAGCAGCTATTATAAGCCAAGCACTGTACTAGGTACTGGGGATGGAAGGGCAAAATTGAAACAGTCTTTGCCCTCAAGAAGATTGGATATGATTCATGGAAGCAACATATACCCATGTAAGTATATACAAAAATAGACAAAACGAACACAGTAGAGTTTGGGAAGGGAGGGCATACTCTCATTGGTCACTTAATCTCTGTCCCAGTTTCCAGATCCACAAAATGGGGATAATAATAGAATCTGCCTCTCAGGGTTGTTGGGAAGACAAAATTGGATAGCATTTGTAAAGTATTTTGCAAGAATTAAAGCACTATATAGGTGCAAGTTATTATTAATGTTTGGTTATTGGCTTTCCTCTTAATGAAGTATATCTTCTTGCTCATTAGACCACTCCCTCATTTGGTGCCTTAGAACAGTAAATGCCACAAAAATACAGGGTAGCCTAAAAACTTTATTTGGAATGAGTGTCATAGAAAAAGGACACAGGGGCTGCTTGTTTCCACAATAAAGCAGAATGATGGGGGGGGGTGGGGTGTGTCGAGGAGCTAGTCTTGGAGTCATTTGAACACAGCAAGACTTGAGTTCTCTGAATTCCACTGATGGAGGGGCTCCCTACAGATCCAAAACAACCAACCAAAAAAAGCACCATACCTAAGGATATAAATTCTATTCTTATCCCAATGATTCAAAGACTTTCTTGGACCTACACACACACACACACGCACGCACGCACGCGCACACACACACACACACACACACACACTCAGACCACCACTTCTCTATGACTTAGTAGATGATCGTGAATATAATAATGGTCATAATAATGATAATGATAGTAACAACAGTGATTAGCACACCTGGTACATGTGTCTGTTCAGTCATGCCTGACTTTTTGTGACCTCATTTGGGGTTTTCTTGGCAAAGATACTGGAGTGGTTTGCCATTTCCTTCTCCAGCTCATTACATATGAGAAAACCGAGGCAAATAGGTTTAAGTGACTTGCCTAGGATCACACAGCTAGTGTCTGAGGTCAGATTTGAACTCGGTAAGATGAGTCCTCTGGACTTCAGACTCCGCACTCCATCCACTTTGACACACACCTAGCTGCCCTTGCCTGGCACATAGTAATGCTCAATAAAAGTTTATTGATTATTAATTTATTATTATTTATTGACTATTAATAGTAACAAATCTAATCCCTTAAGATGAGAAAATGATTGAAACAGAATGATCTGTTTATCATGTGATCTAACCAAACTGGCAACAAATATTCACTGTAATTAGTCAATTAAATACCAATTGAATAAAAATATCTTTTCTGTCTTCAGGGGCCTCTGATCGCTTGTAAATTTTAATGTTGCAAATTCCAGAAGATGGGGGGGGGGGGCGGGCAAGGGGAGGATTAGACCAAGGGTCCAAAGGAAGGGTGCTGCTTTCTGTCTGTAAATATCCTCCCCCTGGATTAACTCTGGTCTTTAGCAGAGTCAGCCCTCCTGGTTTGCCTGGGTGCTTTCCTCCCAGAATCAGCAGCAGCAGGTTTAAAAACAGACTACTTTAAATCCCCATACAGAACTCTCTGGTCGGCCCAGAGGAATTCTGCAGATAGCTAAGGGTGGGGGGAGGTTGTAAGCAAATATTTCTCGAATGAGAAAACCGGAATTGAGGAGGACAAACCTTGCGGGAAGAGGAGGGTCAGCCTTGCCAGCCACCAGCCAGGACGAGCGATGGTAGGCATATCTGTATCTCTTGTTGTCCACGGGAACGATATCCATCAGAACGATGTACTTGGCCTCAGGGTCCACCCCGGAAAACGACACCCGAATGGTAGGAAACATTCGCCTTAAACCAGAGGAGAGAAAGGCTCGGTCATTCTCATACGTACACAAACTTGGACTGAAATGGGGGGAGTGATTAATTAACTGATTCCTTAATTAAAAGCTTTGAAGGTGAAGGAAACGTTCCAAGGGGTTCTGACAGGTTTATTTCACCCTCTCTTAGGACATTCCTGCCTATCTGGAAGGTCAAAAATCCTCTGAGATCGCCCTACAATTTCCATGTGGGCTAAATTTCTCAGTTGGGAATGAATTCTGTCTCTTTCACGTGGGCCGGATTTGTTGTAATAATAGCTGACATTTACCGAGCCCTTTAAACTTTTTATCCCACTTGATCCTTCCAGCAGGTAAGGTAGGTGCCACAGGCGCTTTCATCCTCACTTTACAAATGAAGAAACTGAGGCTGGCTTTCCAGCTGATCGTTGCCAGCGTTTCCTTCTAAATGGGTCTCTCCTGACCCCTGCATCTATTTACATAGCAAAAACCTCACACACCATTTCCCAAACACTCCTCTACTCGTTTGTACACTATTAATGTCCTCGACTTATTTTGTTTGGGGTCTTTTATTTAATCGAGGTGGGGGAACTCCAGGCTTGAAAATTCTTCTTGCCAGTGCTGGGTACCTCATCTGTAATGATAAACCTGTAATTCACAGTCTCAGGTAATTCACAGCCTTTGCTTCATTGACTTGTGCCGCGCTACTCTGTAAGAATGTCAGAAGCAAGATTTGAATTCAGGACTTCCTGGCTCCTGGGCTTGCTCTCTACCCACTAAATGCCTCCTTCCTTCTCATGACAAATATCCCTGTGTTAAAATCGCCTCACACTGCGCCTCCGGGGCTCCAGGGGCTCAGAGCGCTGATAGTGTCCGAGCACCAGCACAGATTGCTCAGAATGCTTTGATGTTGACATTTTTAGGGACACCCTTTGAAGTAACCATTTGTGACCAAGGTGGGAGGAAAGCCCTTTTACATCGAACTTGGGCTGCCCACTAGGGCTCAGACACAGTTGTTTCAGGATAATGACTTCAGTCGTTTCCAACCCAGGCCTGGAAGGTTTGAGGACAAAATCCACTGACCCACAGCTCTCGCCCTGGGCTGCCCCAGCAGTGCCCCGCCCAGGGAAAGGCACTTAGCCACCCCCACCCCGTCCAAAATCTCCCTTTCTTTCCTGTACACTTGGCCTGGGGAGTGATGTGAAGGCAGACAGATCCAGCCTACTTCTAACTGAATGGAAGAGAGGGCGATGGCGTTGGTGCTTGGGGTCCTTGACTGGTCTTCCCTCGGGTCTGCTAAGTGCCTTCAGCAGTACCTGTAAATCCGTACTTTCTAAATCCCTCTATATCTTTCCCCAAGCGAGTTCACATAACACACTTTGACTAATTCGATCATCTGGAACACGAGCAGCTGCTCTGTTCCTCCTCATACGGATTTTATTTTTTAAATCGATTTGAACCACTGAGTAGTCCCGGAAGTCAGAATCCAGGTTCGAGTCCTGCTTCTGCTAATTACTAGCTCTATGAGCTCGGCCACATTACTCCCCCTAAAGTTTAGCACGGTGCCTGGCACTTAATAGGCGCTTAATTCAAGCTTGTTGGCCTGCTTGTTTGACTGAAAACTTGCCTCAGTTTCCTCCCTTGTGAAAGAGGGGAGTTGGATTCGATCAAGGATTCTTAATCTTTTTTTTTTTTTTGCCTCACAGATCCTTTTGGTAGTCTGGTGAAACCTATGGAACTTTTCTCAGAATGATGTTTTTAAATGCTTAAAATAAAATTCATAAGATGGCAAAAGAAACCAAAAATTAATGCAAATAAAGATGTATTTTCCCAGGTGAAGTTCACGGACCCCCTGAAATATTAAGAATTCCTGGGCCTGATGCTTTTATAGGTCCCTCCCAAGTCTAATTCAGTGGCAAGAACTCTTTGGATTTCGAATAAAAGCGGTATGGTTTGAATCTCGTTCTGCCGCGTACCATACAAGCACCCTGGACCAGTGACTTAACCTCTGTAGGCCACAGTGCTGTCCTCGGTAAAAGCGGGGGTTGTTCTAGATAGCCCAGGAGGTTCCTTATAGCTCTAAATCTAGGATCCATATTATATTGACAATCGTCTCAGCAGGGTCTTCCCTCCCCTCCCAGCCCCCAGCATTATTTTAATTTTTTCTTTTTGCTTTACTTTTTTTTTTTTAAGTCCAGGGGTAGTCTGCAAACTAGGAAGGATAAACAGGGAAGCCCTGAGCTCCCAGTTCCCAAGGGTCTGGGCCATTCCGACTGAGGAAATTCCAGTCTGGCGGCGACCGTGATCAACCGGATAAATCCCTGTCTCAAGCCAGCCCTGCCTGCTCTCTGCCCAGAGTCTGTTTTTTTAAGGCGGCTGGGGCTTGCTCCCAGCCTGGGGTCTCCCTGAATTTCGAGCTTCTTCCCAGCTCCCAGCTCCCTGCCCTCTCCTCCCCTCCTGTAAAGCAGGCTTTCCCTCAGAGCCCTTCCTTCTCTGCATTGAGGCCCCAGTGTGCCCCTGGATCGAAATGCCAGCGGCCAGACGACCGCTGGGCCTCGGGGTTGGGTCCTAGGACGCCGCCAGGAGACCGCTGGGCCTCTGGATTGGATCCTAGGATGCAGGAATGTTGCCCCAGGAAGGGCGTGGGCGTCCCCCAGCACCTACCACCCCTGAGACCCTCTCTGAGATTCCTGACCTTCTCCCCTCCCTCCGGCCTCGAAAGAAAGACTAGGTCTAAGACCGGTTTAAATCTTTTCCAAAGCAACGTTTAGGGGAATTTAGTTTTTCTTGCTTTGCAGCAAGGGTTTTATCTATTAGTATGACCTTGAGCAAATCACCACCTCTCTGAGCCTGTTTCCTCCCCTATAAAATGGGAGAGTTGGCGTCGATGGCCTCTGAGGGGCCTTCCATCTCTTTATCTCTGATCCTCGGATGAGTGACCTAGAGCAAGTCTCCGGGCCTTGGTTTCCCCATCTGTAAAATGAGGGGGTCGGACTGGCTGGCCCCTAGGGTCCCTTCCTGTGACCCTCCGAAGTTACTTTCCATTCCTGCCCTCGCACCGCGGGGCTGCTTATTCAGCCCCTGCTCTCCCTCCGCCCGTGTTCCCAGAATCCCCCGAGCCTCGGCTACCTGCCCGACTTGGTGATGATCATCTCGGTACCCAGCTCGTGGAATTTATCCCAGAGCTCCTTGGTCTCCAGACTGCAGGCGATCTTGGCCATTTCCTCGCTGGGGACGATGGGGGTGGTGGGGATGAGGGGCTCCGTGCACAGAGAGGAAGGGCTGCCGCCGCCGCCACCACCTCCGAGGCTGCCGCCGAAGTCTCCGTGGGAGTCGAGCCCCGGGAGGTCGCCGAGGGGCTGGGCGCAGGAAGTCTTCTCCACGAATTGTTCTAGTGCAAAGAGAAGTGGGTGAATTCTGGAAGGCTGCGGGCCCGGGACAGATCGGGAGCACTGCTTTGGCTGTAGGGCCGTGGAGGCCAGAAGGGCCGGCCGGCAATCTGAGAAGCGCGGAGGCCAAAGGCAAAGAGCGCAGCGCCCTCGGACAGCCAGTTGGGCAGACGCGGGCTCCGCGCAAAACCGCTCGGAGCTCGCACTCCCGGGCGCTGCGGTCTGCCCTTAGGAAACTCGTCTGGGACACAGGACAAGAGTGGTGGAGGACTGGGTGGGGGCCGAGGGGAACCGACAGCAAATGCTTCCGGCGGTTTTTCAAACCATCTCAAGTCTAGACTGGAGTCTTGCGGGAACTGGAGAGAGACTGGCTGAAGGGCTCGGCGACCAGTCCCCGCCTCCTCCCTTAGGCCTCTTTACTCCTACCCCCAGGTTTGCCTTCCCTTGGCCTTTACCCATGCCAGCATCTCCTGATAGCTAGAAACGAAAGACGTCCCTAAACCACAATTTCCTGCATCCCGAGAGGGACCTCGGCTGCTCCCAGGAACACGTCCATATAAACCTTTTAGCCCACAGCCCTGAGGATGGCGGCTGAAGTAAGACTATACGGGCTGCGACTAAGGAGTCGGGCTGGTGGAGCTTAACACTGCAGCATCCCGGGTGACCAGTGGCCTGGGGGTGGAGGGCGGGCAGAGCTCGTTCTCTCCCTCGGCGACCGCCCGCCCAGGATAAGGGCCAAGCAGAAAGGAGCTTTTTGCATGGGCTGACAGGGAGGGTCCTCAAATGCGCCAGTCACTTTGACAGAACACAGGGGGACCTGCCTAATTGTCTCCATTATCTTTCGCTCCTTAAAAAAGCAACTACTTGAGTTTGCAATGTGAAGCAATCTCGAAACAGCTCTCCATCAAGGCCCGCCCTCAGGGTCAATGCAGAGAGAGGCGCCACCAAAAACAGATTTACGATATATCTATGATTACAAATAAAGATATTTGTATTATCTATAGAATGTGCATTTGCTTCTATCTGTCTTATATTGACATATCTTCTATCCATATTATAAATATATGTATAATATTGCCATAGTCGAAATGAGAGAGCGTGCAGTGCTTTGCGTTCTTTAAAGGGCTTTATAAAAGCTAGTATTATCATCATTCATGATATGTACATATCTGTATAGATAAATGTATAATATCGGTATAGCCGTATTTACAATATTCATAATAAGCCTACAAAGATGTAATACTATAAAAATCTATAACCTATAATTGTGGAGTTTGGGAGTTGCACCTGTAATCTAATCGACCTAGGGCACTCCCGGTGTGAAGCCTTCTACTAACATAAATCAGCAACTCTTCTGCAACGTTATATCAGATTGTATAAACTATAGTAGGGTGTGTATATATATATATATATACACACACATATATATATAGTATATACTATATAGTATAGTATGTTATCGTCCTGTGATGTATTAAATATGAAAATAATCATGTTATAATGACAGCTAATATCTCTGCAATGCTCTAGTGTTTGCAAAGTGCTTTTAAAAGTATCTCATTTTATCTTTACAAAATCCCGGGAAGATTGGTGCTATTGTTATATTCACTTCATGGATGAGGAAACCAAAGCAAACAGAGGTTAAGTGATTTGCCCTTAATAACATAGCTAGTGTGTGAAGTCAAATTTGAACTCAGGGCTTCCTGACTCCAGATTACAGTACTCTCTACCCACTGCACCAGCTCACAACAAGCCTGGGGCAGGGGAAATGCTATGATTATCCCCCATTTAGGGTGTCAGAAAGCCTAGACAGCCTGAGTTTTCTCTTAGATAATATTTAAAGACATAACTACTAAAAATATTTGAAGTCCAAAGAAGCCAGAGAAACATAATAGTGGGGGAGAGAGGACTTTCTTTTTACTCTCACTTTTAAAAGGAGGGTAAAAGGCAGGATTCTCCCCCCTTAGCCCTCAGCAAAATCACCCTTAGGCCCTAGGGGATGGGCAACAGATCTCCCATAGAGATCCCCCAAACCAGTTCCCTATTATAGTGGAATGGTGGGTTGCACTGATTACCTGAGGGAGGCCTGAGCCCAAGGGCAGACCTCATTCAGAAACAGGACACTTTTACCTAAACTGCTAAACACACCACAAATCCAGCAACATTTCATAATCTGAGGCTTTGGAAAGAAGTCAGTTGCAGTTTCCATCCCCAAAGAGCTCCTTTCTCTGAAGTGGGAGATAGAGCACCAGAGAAAAGAACGCCATTGGAGCAAGATGCCCCTCACTTATGCCTGTTTTGGGGTTCTTAAAAACTTCTGACTGCTTAGTCCTTGATGTCTATGGACAGATCAGTTTGCTATATAAATAGCCAGCTTAATGGCACTTGGGGATTTTAGTAATTCTTTCTTGGAATCCTTATTGCAAAGCTCTGACTAGTGACTTCCATTCCTAAGTATGAATCTCTCGCACTCTCTGTGTATGTGATTTTTTCTTCATCTGTCTCTCCTTCTTTTCTTTTTCTCTTTTCTTTCTCTGTATTTCTTTTTTGTAACTTCTTAATTCAGGAGAGAGAGAGAGAGAGAGAGAGAGAGAGAGAGAGAGAGAGAGAGAGAGAGAATACCTCCTAGTCTATGAGCTGATGTCTCAGAAAAAAAAAAATGAACCCGTGCTGAGACTGATGGGGCAAGCAGAGGACCTGCTAGCTGGAGGCAGTCTGCAATAGCACTTGAGGCACATCAGGGTCTCTCTTTGGGAGACTCTAACCAAAAATGAGAGGACTTTACAAAAATAAAAAGACCTCCCAGGGACTCCCCTAAAACTAAACATCTCTGAGAAGCACAGTAGATGCCAGCGCTGAAAGACATTCGAAAATGATGTCAGTGGTTCTCAAAGCACACCCTTACACATGCATTTTTATTTTCTTCCACTGGTAGATTTGGGAAACTCCAAGGAAGTTTCACAAAGAAGAATCAGAGGGAGCAGAGGAGAGGCGACAAGATGGTTGACTGCGACAGAAAATGGAACCTAAAAGAATTGGGGGGTCTACAGCAACCTATAGCAGAAATTCTGGAACCAGGCAGCCAGGTCCCCAACTATTAAGGATGTCATTCATTCATTCATTCTCTCTCTCTCTCTCTCTCTCTCTCTCTCTCCCTTTCCATATATATGTATGTATGCGTGTGTTTCCCTCCGTCGTATCGACTAAATTCAGGTGCTTGGGAAACGAAAGAAAGAGAGCCAAAAGGAAAAAAGAGGAAGATGAAGAGATAAGGAAGGAAGGAAGAAAGGAAGGAAGGAAGGAGGAAAGGTAGGAACGAAGGAACGAAGGAAATTTGCTTTTACATTTGTCTGTCAATTCCTCCTGCCTGCTGTCCTCCAGGTCTGTTCATTATGACGTAGTATTAAAATTAAAATTCGGTCCAGAACGTTAACACTTCTTTCTAAGGGTGCTCCCTTCTCCTATACCTGGAACCTCCAGCTGTTTGACCCTGCCCCCCGAGCTAACCCTTTCTCACACACACGTGAAAGAAGAAACTTCTCCATTCTTTGCCACGGTGGGCCTAAGGTTTGCTATAAATGGCCAAGATTTCTAAATAAACACTGTAACTAAAAGGGGAGGAATTTCGCAAATGGTTACTGGTTAATGTTTTCACCAACCCCTACGGAAACTAAGGGCAGTTCTAAGGCGATGACTGCCTGATAAGAGGAAGCTTTTGCGCCGAGCCGAGATCCGGGGCAGCAGGGGGGACAGCCTTGTAAAGCAATTCCAAACCTAGCCTACTCTGTTCTGTACCGGGGGTTTTGCAAAGAGCTAAACGACTCTCTTGAGAAATGTCGCTGACTTGGTTTGAAGTCCACTTCCAAGAAAAGGAGTCCTAGATCTCCTGGGTTTCTCTCAGCCTATTTTAGCACTGCCCAGGGACTTAATGGACCCAGCAATTCTCTCACAATTCGGGAGGTTTTCTAGTCATCTACTCGGGAACCGAATGGGGGGGGGGGGGGGGAGAAGAGCGGCCTCTCTGACAGCTTCAATTTTGGTAAAAGTCAAGTTCCTGGTGGTGAGAACCAAAGAAGAGAGAATCCCTCTTTCATTTGGCAAACTGACCAGAACTAGGGCGTGGAGCCCAGAGCAGAGAACCCCCTAGTTGCTGCTCCTTGTCATTGTTGAGGGTAACCTTCCCTCCCGGGTTCTCCGTATTTCTGCCGAGCTGCGAGTAGATCGGCGGCCGCTTTCTCCTAGAGCTCCACATTGCCTTTTCCCCTTACTTAGCCTAGAGTAAGGAGGCACACCAGACTCCTTAGGGCTAAGGTGCCAGGCGGATTGCCTGGCAGACACATGGGCTCAGCGACACAGATGCGAAGCGAGTCCCGCAGGGCACGGGGGGTGGGGCGCGAGGGGTTCTGCAGAGACATGGGGACTATTTTCTCGTTCACTCACCCAAAGGTTTGATGGTGTTCTCGGAAGGCTCCTTCTCCTTGGAGCCGCCTCCGCTAGACATGAGCGCCGCAATGGAGAAAGCATTGGCCCGCGACGAGAGCTGTGGCTTGGGCGACGCGGTGTACTCCATGCTGTCACCCGGCGGTCCTAGCCAGGCAGGAAGGCTACGAGGCGGACTCCCAGCTTTCCCCCAGATCAGAGGGGAACAAAGAAAGGGGAGATAAGGGAAAGTTTCTAGACAAGCGAAGAGCGGAAGCCAAACACTTTCAGCAGAAATGGCCCTCGACCTAAGCTCCCTGAAACCCCAAGGCTTTGCTCTCCTTCCTCCCGGCTCTGCCCCCTCAAAACCCTACCAGAGCTCAGGAGCATTGAAGGTCGGCTAAGCAGACCTAAGACCACACTGGGTGAGAAATGAGGTTCAGTTCAGCTATAGGGAGCCGGTTCGAGGGAGGAAAGTGGAGGGGGGGGGGACCCAAAGTGACCTGGAGGAGCCTGGGACCTCCCGAACAGTGGAAAACGCCCGGGGCGCAAATACCAGGTATTTTAGCTCATGCCCGGGTCCCTTAGTGCCCTCTGGCCTAGGGCAAAGGCAGATGGTCCGTAGCTGCCTAGACCTGTGGCTTGGCCGAGTTTAGATGCTCCTGGGCAGGCTAAAGAGAGAGTCCACAGCGGTGTCAGCCGCAAGCCCGGAGGGGGTGGCCACTGCAACTGGGCGCAAGCTCTTCTGCACCTTAATTTGCCCGAGGCTGCGATCCTATCGGTCTTCAGCCAGTCAGCGCCTGCCGACGTCACCAGCTTCCTGATTCAGTCGATAGGGGCTGGGAAGGAGGAGACCTAGGGGGTGGGGGGAGGAGGAGGAGGAGGAGGAAGAAAAGGAGAAGGAGGAGGAGGAGGATTGTGCCAGAGCCTCAAGCTCTCAGAAGCGACTCATTTGCTCACCCCATGTTGGGAGGGGGAGCGAAAAAGAGAAGGGGAGGAAAGGAGTCCGGCCCTTGGAAGTACTGAGGATCCTGGGCCCGTTAGAGGGATCTCAGCTCCACAGTTGGGCTTTCCTAGAGGGTCCATCACCCTCTGTATGAGAAGCTCCCAAGCAACAGAGCCAGCACAGGGTGGTAGGCGAGTGGGCACCAAGGTCGTGCCAGCGCCCTGGACGACTTTCTCTTGGGCACCTTAAGGAAAGGAATTTGGCTTGGCCTGAGAATCGGGATATTGGGAAGGAAAAAAAAAAGAAAGTCGAATCTCAGGGGCTCTAGGAAGTTACAACCAACTATGTGTGTATGTGGGGGTGTGTGACGCCCCCCCTTTTTTCTTTCTTTTTTTTTCTTGTCTGAGCTTCGTGCCAAAATAAAGTTTGGATGTACTGAAGTAAAAACCAAAGTCACGGTCCCGAAGTCAAAGCAACCTGCAAAAAACCAACTCTTTTTGATGCGCAGGGATGCCGGACGAGCCTCCCGGGGCCTGGGGCTAGATTTTCGTTAGAGAAACACCTGGCAAAATAAACTTTTCTTGAGAAGTCTAGGCTCCTTGTAGAGGAGGCGGCCACCCTGGCAATCGCGCCTTTGCCTCAAGATTGGGACTAAGGGCCGGCAACTTGAGCTGGCGTCCAGCTGTCCCTCGGACTGGCTCTGATCAGGCTGGAGAGAAAAGCGGGGGCCCAAACCTTAGCCAGTCCGGAGGGTAGTCCCGAAGGGGCCCATCTCCGTCTCTTGCCTGGCCGGGACACCCCTGTGTTCCTAGCGGTCGGGGGTACCAGCTAGTCACAGCTTTCCGCAAGTCCTGGCTTAGACCAGAACCTTTCAGGGAATGGCCCTCCTTTGAAGCGAATGACTGCTATTCTCTAGATTTACTGGATAATCCACTTCGTTTGGCCCGATCTGACTCTGCCCACGGGTGTTTCCAGACTGAGTCAAAACCCTACTCTATGGTCACATACTAAGAATGCAAATACTCCGCCTCTCTGACCGCTAGATTGAGGACTAGAGCCGGACTGAAATGTAAGGAGAAGCAGCCAGGTCCAGAGGTACCCGCCACCCTTCTGCCACACCTCTTACATTTCCTCTCCTGTAAAGAAACCCACGGAGAAAAATAAAATCCCCAGATCACCCTGGAAGGAGCTTAAGGATACAAACGATATCTTCCGAAACTGCGAAGCCTGAAGTGTCTGGAGCCTGAGACACAGGTGTCTGACGATTTCAGTCTCCACATTATTAGGGCATCCATGCCTGAATCCACCCATCCTTCCAGGCATTCACGCTACTTCGATGGATTCATGATGTTATCTATGTGGTATTACCCACGATGGGGCGGGGGCGGGAGAGAGAGAGACAGAGAGACAGAGACAGATAGACACAGACGCACAGAGAGACAAAAACAGAGACACTGAGACACACAGAGATAGACAGAGAGGCAGACAGACACAGAGACACAAAGAGAGAGACAGAGACACAGAGACAGAGACAGATAGACACGGAGAGAGACAAAAAACAGACAGAGACATAGAGAGAGACAGAGGGACAGAGAGAAGTAGAGATCCAAGGGTAGGAACTGATTTGATTAGTAGAGGGAATTCCGGTTTGAGGAAATTTTGTCTGCCAATACAGGTCGCCACCTTCTCTGAAGCGTTTTAGAGAGTTGCCTGAGAGCATTTTGAAGTTAAATGACTTGCCCAGGATCACACAACCTGAAGCCTGAGCAATCTCCCTAATCTCTATGCAAGGGCACCTCTAATCGACATAGGTAAATGTTCTGAGAAATGAATATTATGAGTAGTATCATGGTATTTTAAGGCAGATGTGCACTTAGCCTTTAACCCCACCTCCCTCTTCATTTAACAGCTAATAAGAATAATTTGCCAGAAGCAGCATGGTGTGGGCAGCTAGGCGGCACAGTGAGTAGAGCACCGTGCCTGGAGTCAGGAAGACCTGAGTTCAAATTCGGCCTTAGATGCTTAACTGCCGTGTGACCATGGGCAAGTCATTTAACCCTGTCTGCCTCACTGGAGAAAGAAATGACAAAGGACTCCAGTATCTTTGCCAAGAAACCCCAGATGGGGGTCACGAAGAGTCGGAAACGACTGAAAAAAAAAACCAACTAAACAACAACAACAAAGTGTGGTGTAGAGGACAGAGGTAACCTCGACGTCTAGAACACCTGAGTTCCAGTCCTGCCTTTGACTAGAACAAGCTGGACACCCTAGGTAAGCCCCGTAGTCTTTAGGTGTGGTGGAAGTGAGAGACAGGATACTGGGCTTGGAATCCGGAAGACCCGGCCTCGAATCCTGCCTCTGATATCTAGTACCTGCGTGACTGTGGCCAAGTCACTTAATTTCTCTATACCTGGAGAAGGCTGGCCTCAACAACTTCGAAGGTGCTTTCCAGCTCCAAATCTCTGATTGAATTCTAATTTATATATGAGCTGCCGGTTCTCTATCTATAGCAAGGACTTTGCTAATCTAAAGAAATCATAGCCCTAGATAGATTTTTTAAAAGAGTAAACCTATAATCCCACTGTTATGAGGAGCTCCCTCTGTCAATGGAGAGGGAGCAACTTAGAGTCTCAGCGAACCGTCTGGGAGCACTGAGAGGGTAGGTTTGTGCCATGGGGGTCACACAGCCAGTAGATTCCAGAGGTAGGATTTGAATCCGTCCTCCCGATTTGGAGGCCAGTCATCTGTTAAGACCCAGCCTCCCCTTTTAGATAGCTCTCACTACACGCTACATTTCTACAACACCCATTTCGAGTTTTCAAAGGACTTCGCTCCAGTGCCAATACTTTCGGTCCCATTTGACAAATGAGCAAACCGAGGCCCAGAGAAATGAAGTAATTCGTCCAATATTGCCTAGGAAGTCAAGGGAGAGCCAGCGCTTCTGGGGGTTGGCGATGGGCTCTGCTGAGCGGAGTCCAGCTCGCCTCTCGCTTCCATCCAGCACTCGAAGTCAGGCTCATAATCATTGTGCCCGTAATTTAAAGGAAGAAAGTCAACATGGACATTCTACATTGAAAGGAACGTGACAGCCTTGACTGGGGGTAGGCATAGAGTGAGGGAGGGATGGTGCCGAAAGCTGTAGCCTTAACAAATGAAGGTGTGATCATCAATTTGTCTTCTGGATAGTTTGGTCACTTCTCAGGAGAAGAGGCCCACTCTGACCCGTAGATTCAGAGAGCCAACACGTCCTTCTCAGCCATAGCTTCTCCCTGAGGGAGTTTTCTTCCCTGGAGCAAGTGCTGCTACTAAGGGACCCTTTAACAAACATCAAGTCCTCGAAGTGCTTCGGGTCTCTCTTCCCTCGCCCTTTTGCTAACTCAGAGCGGTTTGATTGGATTGGAAGGTTTCAGACGCAAACCTGGACTTTGCCTTTCACTTAGGTGAGCAGAGAGAGTAGGAAGTGACAGGGACACCTTCAGTTCCCCTCAACGGAAGGTTGCTACTTAAAAGTGGCTCGGAACCGAAAACCTCCGAATTTGGGTCCCCGGCAAGGGAGATGACCCGGGTGTGAGTGGTGCTCACCCAAGGGCGCCCCCCCCCAAAAGAACTTGGGAAACTGAGCCTCAGAGGCACTGCCAGGCTGCAGTGCCAGGCTGCAGTACCTATCAAAGGGACCATTTCCCGAATATTTAGCCCAAAACACTTCCATCTCAATTTTATGGATATTTTTTAAGAGGAAAGTGATCGGGAAAAGATGATGGAAACAAGTGGACTAATCCGGGTAATTGTTTCAGTTTTGTGTCTTTTTGTCCTGCATTTGGTCTTACTCCTTTTAGCATCCTTCTGAAGTTTTCGGTCCGTCTGTGCAGTCATCTGAGGCTAAACGCATGTCTTATTCATCTCTTTGCGACTTGAAGTGGTTAAACAACAACAAAACCCCCTCATTTACACCCCACTTTAAGAACCTTATTTTTGTATGGTGTAGCTTACGCTAGTGGCCCTAGAGCAGAAAGGAACCTCAGAGCTATCCAGTCCAAAGCAGACGCTAAAGGAATTCCCTACCAGAACATACCCAAGTGAACTGACATCCAACCTTCTCATTGAACAGTTCAGGAAAATGAAGTCCACCGAGATTAAGTGGCTTAATCTTCTACATTTACACAAGTAGCAATCATCAGAGGCTAGACTTGAACCAGCCTCTGGAAGTCATTCTCTCTCTGTCTTTCTGTCTCTCTGTGTGTGTCTGTCTCTGTCTGTCTCTGTCTCTGTCTCTCTCTGTCTCCCTCTCTCTCCCTCTCCCTCTGTCTCTCTGTCTCTCTCTGTCTCTGTCTCTCTCTCTCTGTCTCTCTGTCTGTCTGTCTGTCTGTCTCTCTCTCCCCTTCCGCATAGATGCTAAGAATTAAAAAAGGACTCTGGAGGTTATATAGGCCAAAATATACACTCATTGTAGAGATGAGGAAACTTAGGAACCAAGAGGTCAGCTGATTTGCCCAAGGTCTAAAGGCTAGAGAGGGGATGATCTAGTACTGGAACCTAGGAATAAAAGTCATTTGGCCTCTTCTAGGCAGGGCTAGAAAACAGAGAGTGTGGCTTTTTTCAGGATCCCACCCCCCAGAGAACTCCATCTCCTTCTGGAGCTGAACTAGCCAAGGATGGCAGATGCAACATACAGTTCAGCCATTAGTATCTTCTCCCCTCCCCCGTACACCCTGCCCAGTCTCTGCTCTGCTTAAGGGTTCGAACCTAACCCAGCCACACCACTCAAGGTAGGAAAGGGGCAACCAGCCTTAGGTGCTTGCTACCACCTTGGCCTACTTCAAATGTAACCACAGAGGACAGAACTCCGGGGCCATTGATGGTTTCGGGGAGTCTCTTGTGGGAGGCCTCAATGTGGACTGACAAAAGCTGTGCTTGAGAGACTGGGTAGAAATAATGGTGGAAAAAAGCATTAACATTCCCTTTTTTCCATCCTCCAATTTCTGGGACAGCCAACAACTGAATCGACTCTCAAAAATGATCACCTAAATTAGATTGTGGGGTGCCATTGAGCAAGAAGGAAACTATTTTTTCTTTTAGTCCAATTCTGACATTTTTTGAATGTAAGGGAACTCCTGGCGTGGAAACTCCCTTCACCGGTGCAGATAGACAACACTAACCTTTGGGGGGGGGGGGGTCGAGGTAATCGGAGTTAAATGACTTGCCCAGGGTTACACAGCTAACTTCCATTCTTAGGGAGTTTGCAGGGGATATTTAATGAAAGCTTGAGTGGCTTTCTCCGGGGCACACAGTTTATTTCTGAGGCGGTGGGTTCCTCCTCCTTGTAGGTCTTTAGTTAAAGGCTGGACAACCACTCTTCGGTTACCGCATGGGGTTCCTTTAGGGTCTAGGCGTTTTCTGAGGTCCCTCCCATGTCTCAAATTCTGTGATTCTGTGACTTCAAGGACCGCTCTCTTACATAAATTAAGCACAGTCTTTCTCTACAGAATTTGTCAGAGACAGAAGGGACCTTAGAGGCCATCTACTCCAACCCCGCAATTTACAGATAAGGAGACTGAGGCTCAGAGAGATGAAATGGCGTGCCCAAATTCACAATACATGATTGATAGATGTATTGATAGGTAGGAAGGAAAGGAAAGACAAAGAAACAAAGACAGACACACAGACACTGGCTTAATCCTGGACAAGTCATTAACCTCTCGTAGTCCCCTACAACTTTTTAAGACCATATATTGGTAGTTTCCCATAAATGAAATTATATCACAGGTCGCAACCCAGACCCCAACACGCAAATACAAGTACATACATGCATAAATATACGTATACACAGTCTCTATAAAACAGTGATTAATGATGCTAACTTCAGAGTGTAGTAGTGAGAGAACCAGCCCGAAAGCCCCGATTCTGACGCATGCTGACTCTGTGACCCTAGACAAGCTTTTTGACTTCAAGGGCCTTTGGGCAGCTCACTAAGACTCCAAGTCTCCAAGAAGGTGCGGACCTGCACTAATAGAGGGATTGTCTTAGGAGTTTCCTTCACCAAGAAAATCGCCGCTCTTATCCCTATCCCTGATAAAAGGTTTAACGTTAAAGCTATAACAAGAAACACGTCTTCATACTAACATTTTGTTATGAGTTATCATAACTTACAATCATAAAATCTAGAGCTTGAAGTTTTTCTAGCGCTCGGTATTCTTCATCTCTGATACACAGAGATGTTATTTGTTCCGCTTACAGCTGTCAAACTGCTGGCGCTAATGAGGCCGGCAAAAAGTGAGCAAGAGTTGAGAATTTCGACATCTTCCGGAATGTCAAGGTTATTGCCACTTTGGGCGCAGGACTGGAGACATTCATCTTGGTTTTTACAGGGAACACCCCTCCTCTCCTAGCCCGCCCTCCTCCTCTCGCAGCGTTTAGGAGCCCAGAGGTTGCGCACAGTCCAGAACGGGAGGGGAAAGAGGAGGGTGTCCCTGTTTTCTAGAGATCAGAATGTAGATTCAGACTTTGGGGTCCCTCTTTCTGGGAGGCGGAAAAGAAAACCTGCCCATCTCGGAGTCGGAGCTGTTTAAGGGCGGTATCCTTTAGACGAGGAGCAAATCACAGCCTGTATGTGCCTCGGCTTCCTCCTCGGTAAATGGGGGGTTGGAATCCATAGCTCTGAATAAATGAATTTATACAACCTTGGGCAAGTCACTTCACACCTCTGGACTTCAGTTTCCTCATCTGTAACCTGAGGGGGTAGGACTCCTCCACGGCCTTTAGGCTCCTTTCCGTCTTTAGCTCTATGATGCTCTGGTCTATGATGAGCTGGCTGCAGCTGACTCGGGGTCGGGGTGGGGCTTGAGCTAGGTGATCCCAAGTGCTGAAGGGAGAAAGAGGAAATCGACCCTCCCCATTTCCCATCCCCGGCTCCGTGGGCCCGTGCCCAGTTCTCTCCAGGTCATTCTGACAACCCAAGACTCAGGTGACGGAAAGAGAGGGCTCCTGGGGGGAAAGATACGGAGGCTGTCGGGTGCAGGTAGTGGGCGAGAAGGAAAGGCAGTGGTGGGACCAGGTTAGAGAGGGGAAGAGGGAAGAAAGAAAGAAAGGTTTGACGCCGAAGAGAACCACCTTGGGCTCCAGCTCTAAGTCTGAGCCCTGGAGGACCGTTCGTTTTGGTCACTGGGAGTTCTTCCTCACAAGCCTAAGCAGGTTTTCTGAAGCTGGTTTCTGCCTTATCCTGAGGGGAGGAGGGGAAGGCCACAGGAACCCACATAACCAGTGTCGGCCTTTTTCCTGCCTGGGGGGAGGCTCAGTACCGTCCTATTTTTATTAGGGAACCGGAGTATCGGGAGACTGGGAAGCAACTCCCCCTTCCAAGTCTTCCAGGGAGGCAGCATCTTTGGGGCCTTCTCATGGGACTATTCCTTAAGCCAGGGACAACACAGCATGGGAAGCAGGTCCCGTTCCCCTTCCTCCCACCCACAGCTTTCGGCTGGGTTTGAGGCATCCAGGAACTGACCTGAGATTTATTTAATACAGCGAAGTTTTGGCTCTGTTTTCAGAATCTTCACTTCTAGAGAGCCCAGAGTGCGGATTAAATGCCCCAAAGAGACGCTTTTCCCACCCTCGCCCCCCCAATCACTTCCTCACACCTACATATGCAGCCAGTCCAGGTGTTTTCTACTTTAGCGTCAGTCCGAGTTAAGGCGGATTGCTGTCTCGACGCTTTGGGAATTGAAGTCCTTGACTAGGTGGGAGGACTTGCCTGTTCATCAGTTTTGGTTCATCTGGGATGAATGTTTTTTTCCCCGAGCAGCCCAGTGGTCAGCCCTCTGTCCATCCTTAATCTCCCTCCCTCCAAGGCCCGACAGGGAGCCATAAAGCTAGACCCGGCGCCACCGACCCCCCTCTAGCCCTTGGGGCTCCAGCTAGGCTTGGTCCTGCTAGTTAAGCTTTGTCAAAGTTACTTGCCCCAGGATCTGCAATGGAATCAGAATACTAAACCAAGCCTTTTCATCCCCAAAGTGGCATCTTCTGGAGACGCCCCTCGAGCTGCTTACAGCCCCTGGTTAATAGATACAGGCAGATCTAGTCTTGAAGTATTCTGAATAAATTATTAGCAAAATTTTCTATAACACTTAAGGTTTAGAAAGCGCTTTACATACATTTTCATTTGATGCTCTAAACAACTTCGGAGGTGCTAATATTATCATTCCCATTTTACTGAGGAGGAAATAGAGGTTGAGAGAGGTTGATTGACTTGCCCAGGGTCACGCAGCTGTTTGTGTCTCAGGTCCGCCTGTCTCCAAGCCCAGCCCGCTTACCCACTGCATCAAGGAGCTCGGTTTCCTGATCTATATAAAAAAGGGATTGGGCTCTGAGGTCCCTTCCACCTCTAAATCGATGCTCCTCTGACACATAGTTAAAAGATAGGCGAGGACTTTGTCTCAAGGATCCCAGGGAGCTCGTTAAGTATTTGGATGGGGGAAGGAGAAAGAGAAGGATCTTAACCATAAAATGAGAGGGATGGATTAGAACAGGGGTTTTAACCCCTTGGGGTCACTAGATAACTTCAGAGGGTCCTTGACCTTGTGTTTTAAAGTTTTTGATAACTATATTTAAATATAATTTTCTTATGCATTTCAGACTATTATTGTGACAAGGAATCCACGAGCTTTAGCAGACAGCCAAAGGGGTCACCAAAATGCTAAGAAACCCTGCAGTCTCCCCCTTCCCCTGTCCTAGCATCCCCAACTCCACCGGAAGTTGCTTTCTAGCTGGAAGACTGCACTAATCCCTAACACTGGGGATTAATTAGATTCGGCTTGTTCTGATTTTTATTTTCCAGAAGAAGCAGACCCTTTCCTACTTCACCCTGAGGTGGAAGTAGGGTTCTCCCTATCACTTAGCACCCTGGCCCGGCCAGCTTCAGTGGCAGATATCCCAGATTAGACAGGCTGCCTCCAAATGCTTCCACAGGAATCCAGGGGCACGTCCAGCTTTCCACTGGCCATTCTGCCAACTTCCCCAGGGACAGAGGCTACTGGAGTATAAATAACTGCTTGAAACCAGTTTGAGTGTGGCCTAATAATGGCCGTTAGAATTCCTGTTGAATCCAATGGAAACCATTGTTATCCATGTGGTAGTGAAAGTAGTAGTTCATGTTTCTTTACCGTTTTAAGACTCCCACAGCAGTTTTCTCACAACCTACATGAGAAAGGTAGGTAGTGTGAAGATTATAGCCCCCATCTCACAGATGACGAAACTGAGCCACAGAGGAGGAAAGCGACTTGGCCAGAGTTCCACAGCTAGTAACTGTATAAGGCAGAATTTGGACCTGGGTCTTTCTAACTCTAAGGCCAGCTCTGTCAACACCCAGTCTCTCTAAGGGAAAGAAAGGAAGTAGGAAAGAAAGGAAAGGAGTTCCCCTGCACAGAACAAACAATGGTGGAGAAGAGTCCGCATTGCCAAGCAGCCAGCTTCTCTCAGACCACGGGTCCCACGGCAGCCTCGCCGGGATCTTAGAGTAGGCTTAGGGAGGTGCAGTGGCGTCCTGTAAGGAGTCTGGCTGTCCCTCTGCCCCTTTCCAGGAAAAATCCACTCTTTTACCCGTAGAGACTTCAGCTAACACGAATTTAGCGTCTCTAGGGCTTGTGAAACCATTTAGAAGACGCAGATCCTGGGCCAGAGAGGGAAAGTCTTCCCAATCTAGACAATTAGATTACAGCAGGATTGCCTGGGGGCGGGGTGAATGTGCTAAAAGCCCTTCCACTCAGGCTCGAGGACCGACAGTATTCACACTTCCAAAGGAACTGCTCGCCCCTTCCCCCCTCCTCCATATACGCCCCTCTGAAGATGTCTTAGCCCGCAGCAGAAGCAGCTGCGTTGAAGAATGATACCCTAGTGGTGTCGAACACCAGGGCAGCTGGAAGCCCGGCCGATCAAGCAGGCTCCTCCCCTCGCTGTCCCAAACCTAGCAACCCGAAAACCCCATTTTTCTTCCTGCAGGGATCAGGCCAGCCGGGGATAAGAGCCGTACTATGAAAGGCCTGTAAACACCAACCCAGTGTAAAACGGAGAGTGGCGATCGTCTGACGGGGACCATGGAGTTATGTCCGGGAGAGACCTTGGGAGTCCGTCATCAAGTAGAAACCCCTTCATTTTACAAAACAAGAAACTGAGGCCCAGGGTGGTGAAGTGAGCTATTCGAGGTCACGTAAGTAATAAGTATCAGAGTCTGAATTTGAACCTAGGTCTCTCAGTCAGTCAACAAGCATTTAAAAAAAAACACAAAACAGACAACATTATATGCCAGGCACTATACCAAACACTGAAGATTCAAAAAGAAAACAAAAAGAAAAAGAAAACCATTTTCCATTGCACCAGTCTGCTGTCGGGACTGCAGAAAGAGCATGGAGACCCTGCGTTCCCCCACAATGAGTCCTGTGAACCGAGGCAACGTTAGATCTGCCTTCTGGTCTTTGCACGGACTGTTCCTTACCCCCGAAATTCACTCCTCCCTCACTTCTGCCTCATAGAACCTCGAGTTTACTTTCAAAGACTGGCTCAAATTCCACGTCTTACATGAAGTCCTCCCTGACCCCAACCCCACCTTCATCTCAGCTTCTAGTGAGTGACTTCCCCTCCAAATGTCTTTCTATTTACTTTGTATATGTAGTCCAGTTAATCATATTTGTATGTATTGTTTCCTTTGATAGAATGTAAACTCTCTGAAGATAAACACAATTAGTTTTTCTTCTTTCCCTCCTCTCCTCTTCCTTCCTTTCTTCCTTCCTTTTCTTTCTTCCTTCTTTCCTTCCTTCCTTCCTTCCTTCCTTCCTTCCTTCCTTTCTTCTTTCCTTTCTTTCTTTCTTTCTTTCTTCTTTCTTTCTTTCTTTCTTTCTTTCTTTCTTTCTTTCCTTCTTTCTCTTCTCTCTCTCTTTCTCTCTCTCTTTCTTTCTCCTCAGTGCCTAGAACATAGTAGGTGCTTAATGAATGCATGTTAATTGATTGACTTAGCCAACTGCACACACAGGAAAATGATCCAATGTTAGTCTCTTTCTAAGGTTCATTTTCTCTGTAAGGAAAAGCCTATGGAAACTGAAGGGGAGAATTTTCAAAAAGGGAATTTCTTTAACACTTGGGAGTCTAGCTTCCTCAGCTCCCATGGGCACAGGTGGTCCCCTGGCAGCCCAGTGAGTACCCACGTGGTTAGTCCGTTTCCCAGTCCTTGATCTAACTCCAGCTCCTTTTAAAACTTCCTTTTTGTGTTCTCTTTCCTCATTAAAATATAAGGTAGTTGAGAGCAGGGATTATCTCTTTTTAGGGGCTTCTCTTCCTATCTCCAACACTTAGCACACTGTCAGGCACATCAGTCAGCACTTAATAAATGCTTGTTGACCAACTGACCAAACAGTGCTTGTGGCAAAAGATTTTGGGGTTTTTTAACATTAGGATCATAGACTCAGAGTTAGAAGGAAACTTAGGGACCATCATTTCCAACCTCCCCATTTTACAGATGAGGGGAAGTGGCTTGTCTAAAGTCCCACAAGGCAGCAGTGGCAGATCCAGGTCAGAACGCTGGGTTCCTTAGTCTACACCACAATTTATTAAATCCCCAGTAAGATCATCCATTTCAACCCCCTCCTGTCCTTTGCCCAGATTCTACTGTTTTCCTTCTGTGCCTTGCTGACTCTAATGGCTACATTAATCTCAACAAACTTTAAATCCATCCTATGGCAGGTCAATAAAGTGGCATGGAATCTAGTGGCACAATAAATATCTACTCAAAACCCTGGAGCTCTGAAGTCACTTCCAGTCTAAAATCTATGGTTTTGTGATGCTAGATAGTCCTAAAATTTCTAGATAACAAAAATTTTGGAAATACCCACCTAATCCATTTAGGGATAAATAAAAAACCCACAGAACTTTAGGGTTCCCTGGTTTTATTAGTATTTCAGTGTAAAAAGAGAGGCAATCACAGGTTAAAAATCAATCGTGCTAAGGAATATATTCAGTTTCAGATATCCTCTCCTGAATGGTGTGCTGGCCTACCACTCAATGATGCGGCCGGCAACACAGTCACCAGGACGTTATCAACAACTCAGAATTAAGTGAGGTGAAAGCATCTGCCGGTAGAAATACTTGATTTCACCAACAACAACAAAAAAAGACAGTTCCCTTTTAGCCACATACTACCTCTATTACCTGTCCCCTCTCAATTCTCTCTGTAACTTTCCAGGACCATAAAAATTGCACAGCAAATGCTAATATGCACAAGCTAGTATACATAGCTGATATGCTAATATCTAATTCCCTCATTGAGAGCTCCCTAAACCAACGAAATCACGGGTCTGGTTATTTAACTAGACCTTTTTCATTCGAACACAAGAATATATACTGTACCCCAGCTAGAAGGGCCCCTTGGAGTCATCTAATACACACACATACACACACACACACACACACTACACACCACACCCATACACATACCCCCCCCACACACACACACACCTTATAAAGGATGAGACTGAGGCCCACAGAGGTAATAAGACTTGCCCAGGGTCACACATGCAGTAAGAGTCAGAGGCAAGATCTGACTCCCCATTCTCCGACTCCAGAAACAGTGCCCTACTCTATTTATTGAGCTGCTTTAAGTGTTCCATGACAAGCTGGACAAGCAGATTGCGCTTGTCCTTAGCTCTGCCCTACCTAAACATGCAACTTAGTTAAGACTTCTAATTATCTTTGCTGGAGAAAAACCTCTGTTCTGGACTCCCCATCTAGCCACACCCTTCACTCTGGAGCATAGATTCCAGATGCTTGCGTTCCTTCCTAGAGGGACTAAGCAGAGACACTGGAAGGGTCATTGATCTCCACATCCCTAAGAGAAAACCATAATAAAATGCATTCTCAATTGGTTGTGGCCTTCTGCATGTGGAGGAAAAAACTTTTGAGCAGAGGGCATCTACTTCCAGGTTAAAGTTTCTCCAGGGTAACCTAAAAATCAGTGGAACACTTTAAAAGACAAAAGTCAACAAGCATTTATTAAGCTCCTACTATTTGTCTGGCATTGTGCTAATTACTAGGAATATAAAGGCAAAAAACAGATCCTGTCCTCAAGGAATTCACCATGGTGGGGGTGGGGGAGGTGGGGAAGGACATGTAAACAACTATATAGAGACAAAATATCGACCGAACATGTTGGAGATAACCTTAGAAGAAAGGCACTAGCATTGAGGGGAGATGGCTCAGGAAAGGTCCCTTCCAGAAGGTGGAATTTTGGCTGAGACTTGAGGGAAACCAAGACAGAGATATAGAGAGAACACTCCAGGCACAGTGCACAGCCCAGGAAAATGCAGAGACGAAGGAGAAGAATCACAAGGAGACAGGAGTCACCAGGTCAGAACTGGGGAGAATATGTGAGAAGACTGGAAAAGTAGGGAGGGACTAAGTTATAAAGGGCCTAAAAGCCAAACAGATTTTCTATTCTATCCTAGAGGCATTGGGAGCCATTGGTGTGACATGGTGAGATCTGTGCTTTAGGAAGATCATTGAGACAGCTGGTCAGAGTAGGGAGAGACTTGCGGAAGACCAACCAAAGGTTCTTGTGATTGTCCAGACAAGAAGTGGTGGGGGCCTGTGCCAGGGTGGTGACAGTGTCTGAGGAGAAGGGGGTGCACAGGAGAGATGTTGTGAAGCTAGACTGGACAGGTCTTGGCAACAGGTGGGACACAGGATGTGAAAGGGAGCAAGAAGTTTGGGATAACCCCCAGGTTACCGGCCTGGGTGGCTGGAAATGTGGTACCTCAACAGCAATAGTGAAGTTAGGTAGAAAGCAGGGTTGGGGGAGGAAATAGAATTAGTTCAGTTTGGAACATATTGAGTTTGAAATGTCTACAGAACATCCAGTCCAAGATGTTCGATAGAAAATTGGAGATGTGAGACTGGAGGTGAAGAGAAGTCAGGGGCTGGATGAATAGATCAGAGAATAATGCAGAGATGACCATTGAATCCATGGGAGCTGATGAGACCACTGAGCAAAGCAGCATTGAGGAAGAAGAGAAAGGGGGCCTAGGGAAAGGACCTTTAATGGTCACTTGAAGTCCAGGATACTTGGATCTGCTGCTTAAAACCCATGAAATGTTGGGCAAATACTTTAATCTTTCTGATGCCCCAATTTCCTCACTCTAAAATGAGAGGATGGGATGAGATTTCCTCTACAATCCTTTCCAGCTCTGAATCTACAACACTATGATTGAGTCCAAACCCAGGCTCATAGAATCTCAAAGTTGGAAAACACTTCAGGCCCACCCCCACACTCGCTACCCTCATATGTGAACAGAATTCACTTTGCAAATGACTTGATAACCATGTCACTGTCCTGCCTTTCCTTAAGGGCCGTCAAGGAGGGTTAAACCTCCCACTGACTGCTGAAACACCCCCCTTCCACTTTGATTATTAGCCAGCTTTTCCTGACATCAAGCCTGGCTTTTTCTCTGGGCAGCTTCCACCCATAGCTTCTGGTTCTGCTCTTTCGGGCCAGGTAGAATAAAGCTAACCCCTCTTCCATGTGACAGTCCATCAAATACTTGAAGACAAATCTCATTTTAAAGATGAAGAAACTGATGCCTAAGAAGTGAGGTTACAGAATCTGTTTGACATGTGCTACGACATGTCAATCATAACCCAATATAAGGTAGGGTATTAAACAATGATTTTTTTATAATTAAGATTTTTTTATTTTTAATTTACAATACTCAGTTCCACATAATTTTGAGTTCCAGATTTTCTTACCCCTCCCCCCTCCCTCCCCAAGATGGCATGGAATCTGATATATCTTCTACATATAACTTCACATTGAACTTATTTACATAATACTCAAGTTGTAAAGAAGAATTATGACCAACAGAAGGAATCATGAGGAAGAAGAAACAGAACCAAAAAAAAAACCCCAAGATCAAAAACAAAAGAGAAAAAATACAAAGGGAAAAAAGGAGAGTATATAGTATGCCTCAATCTGCATTCAGACTCTATAGTTCTGGATGTAGATAGTTCTCTCCATCATGATTCCTTCGGAGTTGACTTTGCACCTTGTATTGTTGAGAAGAGCCAAGTCTATCAGGGTTAGTCCTCACAGAATCCATATATCTATAGTTGTGTATAATGTTCTGGTTCTGCTCCATTCACTCAGCATTATCTCGTGTAGGTTTTTTCCAGGTTATTATGAAGTCCGTATCTTCCCCATTTCTTATAGCACAACAGTATTCCATTACATTCATATACCACAACTTGTTCAGCCATTCCCCAATTGATGGGCATCCCCTTGATTTCTAATTCTTTGCTACTACAAAAAGAGCTGCTATAAATATTTTTGTATGTATGGGTCCTTTTCCCACTTGTGTGATCTCTTTGGGATACAACCCTAGAACTGGTATTGCTGGGTCAAAGGGTATGAAAATTTTTATAGCCCTTTGGGCATAGTTCCAAATTGCTCTCCAGAATGGCTGGATCCATTCACAACTCCACCAGCAATGTAACAATGTTCCAGTTTCCCCACATCCTTTCCAACATTTATCATTTTCCTGTTTTGTCATTTTAGCCAATCTTGACAGGAGAGATGTGGTACCTAGGAGTTGTTTTGATTTGCATTTCTCTAATCAGTAGTGATTTGGAGCACTTTTTCATATGCCTATAGATATCTTTAATTTCTTCCTCTGAAAATTGCTTGTTCATATCCTTTTACCATTTCTCAATTGTGGAATGACTTATATTCCTATAAATTTGGCTCAGTTCCCTGGATATTTTGGAGACGAGGCCTTTATCAGAGACACTAGTTGTAAAGATTTTCTCTCAATTTTCTGCTTCCCTCCTAATCTTTGTTACATTGGCTTTTTTTACACAAAAACATTTCAATTTAACATAATCAAAATTATCCATTTTGCATTTTGTAATGCTCTCTATCTCTTGTTGGGTCATGAAT
This sequence comes from Trichosurus vulpecula, assembly GCF_011100635.1. Classification (NCBI taxonomy): domain Eukaryota; kingdom Metazoa; phylum Chordata; class Mammalia; order Diprotodontia; family Phalangeridae; genus Trichosurus; species Trichosurus vulpecula. The sequence goes on along the minus strand of NC_050581.1, from coordinate 186,819,305 downwards.
TCTTTGCTTTTCCCTAAATCTGATAGGCAAACTATTCCTTGCTTTCCCAAATTGCTTATAGTATCAGCCTTTATTCCTAAATCATGAACACATTTTGACTTTATTTTGGTATATGGCGAGACATTGGTCTATGCCCAGTTTCTGCCCTACAATTTTCCCAGCAGTTTTTGTGAAATAGTGAATTCTTAGCCCAGAAGCTGGCCTCTTTGGGTTTACCAAAGAGTAGATTTCTATAGTTGCTGACTACTGCATCTTGTGTACCTAACCTATTCCATTGATCCATGACTCTATTTCTTAGCCAGTACCAGGTAGTTTTGATGACTGCTGTTTTATACTACAGTTTAATATCTGGTATGGCTAGGCTACCTTCCCTAGCATTTCTTTTTGTTAATTCCCTAGATATTCTAGACCTCTTGTTCTTCCAGATGAATTTTGTTATTATTTTATCCAGCTCTGTAAAATAATTTTTAGTAGTTTGATTGGTCAGGCACTGAATAGATAAATTAATTTACGTAAAATTGTCATTTTTATTATATTAGCTCAGCCTAACCATGGACAACTGATATTTTTCCATTTATTGAGATCTGACTTTATTCGTGTGAAAAGTTAAACAATGATTTTTAAGTAAAATTTTTCATGATATGTTTCGTTTTTCCATCTCCTTCCTTTCCAGATGCATCCCTTTCCTCCCCTCTCTATAGAACCATCCCTTTTGGATGCCCATCAATTGGGGAATGGCTGAACAAGCTGTGGTATATGAAGGTAATGGAATACTATTGTGCTATAAGAAATGGGAATGATACGGACTTCATAACAACCTAGAAAAACCTACACGACATAATGCTGAGTGAGCAGAGCAGAGCCAGGAGAACATTATACACAACCACAGATATATGGATTCTGTGAGGACTAACCCTGACAGACTTTGCTCTTCTCAGCAACACAATGTGCAAAGACAACTCCAAAGGACTCACGATGGAGAATGCTATCTACGTCCAGAGAAAGAACTATGAAGTATGAATGCAGATTGAGGCACACTTCATGTTTGCCTTTTTTCCCCCTTTTTCTTCTCTCTTTTGTTTTTGTTTTTGGGTTGGTTTTTTTTGGTTCTGTTTCTTCTTTCTCATGATCCATTCCATTGGTCATAATTCTTCTCCACAACTTGACTAGTGTGTAAATTAATTCAATGCGAAGTTATACATGGAAGTTATATGGGATTCCATGCCATCTTGGGGAGGGGAGAAAATCTGGAACTCAAAATTATGTAGAACCATGTGTTGTAAACTAAAAATAAAAAAAGAAAGGAAAAACAAACAAACAGAACCATCCCTTTTAAGAAAGAATAAAAAATAAAGAAAAAAAGTAGCATTTCAGTAAAATTATCCAACACAACAGAAAGTACATTACATACACATAAGCCCTCCACCTCTGCAGAGAAGGGTAGACAAGGACTTTTAGAAACGAACATGGCAATTTTGCACCCGAAGAGAAGTAACGTAAGCTGGGCTCGGAACCATGACCTCATCTAGTCTCTGAATAAGAGAGGAAAGTGGCTCTCTCCTGACAGGCAACGCTAGACGAGACCAAGTCCTGTCTGCCGCAGGAATTTCTGAGTTGTCAGGTTGTCTTCCTCACAGACTTTGTTTTATTGTTTTTGGCAAGATTTTGTATGTGAGGCAACATGGCATAGTGATCTGAGGGCCAGCCTTAGGGTCAGAAAGATCTGGCCCAAGTCTTGCCTCAGACACATACTGACCCTATGTGTGACCTTGGACTAGTCACTTAATTTCTCAGTGGTCCCAGGCAACTCTCTAAAACTGAGTTGTTGAGTTGTGAGCTACCTCCATGGAGAGAGTTCCCATGTTGGGAATCCCCACCAGTGAAATCCCTCTTCCCCTCCAAAAAGAATGGAAAAATTTTGACAATAAAACCATATTGCTTTTTTTCTTTAAGGAGAAATGTTGGCGGCAGAGGGAGATGACAGCCCAATTAAGTCAGGGGTCAGACTTTGAGCCATGAAGTCCACAAATCCATTCAGAAACACCTTCAGGATAATGAGATGTTAAGTGGTAGTCAGGGTGGATTTGCCTCAAACAAATCCTCCCAAACAAACCCATTTCCTTCTTGGCTCCTTTGACCTTTGACACGGGGAACTTGGATTTTTCAGATGTCTCCTCCCCCCATCACCAGGAAGCTTCTCTAGCACTCTGATTGATTCTCATTCAAAAAGACAGTGCAAACCATATATGCACCAGTCTTGGATGACCCCCTTTCATTTGTCTGAAGGAGGGGTCTGGGTCTGATCATTTCTCCAGGGTCCTTCAGCCTCTGGGACTATGGGATTTATTGATCAGAAATATCCATCCGGTTTGTAAGAAATGGGAGGAGGAGTTTTGTTTCCACAGAGCTAAAGGTATGCTTCCCTGCCCTCCCCCACCCCAGCTTTAGCAGAGACCAGGCCTCAAGGTCGGTCAGGTGAGAAGTCAGAGGCTTGTGCGCATGTGCATACTTTTTGAGAAGGCAGTCTGGGGAATTAGAGAGGCCAAACCCACTTGAACCTGTTCAAGCTTATCTAGGGTCTGGTCTTGGTCAAGAATCCAGGCCTACTGATTTGCATCATTTGCATATGTTAAAGAGGGAAAGTAGGGGAAGTAAAAGAATATAGTTTAATCCTAAACTAAGACAAGGAAAATCTAATTAACTTCACTTTTGCTTCTGTATCCTTATTATCCTATTTATATAAACTGTATAACCTAGGAAAACTATGTAAAAAACAAAGACTGTAAACTAACCATGACTCTAGCAGGAGTGGAGGGAATGGTTACCCCTGCTCCTGCAGCTGTATCAGTGTGAGTGTTCCCGCAAGCACTACACCGGCTCTGCCGGGGAGCGTAATAAAATGCCTTCCTCTGCCCACTCTCGTCCTGAGTTTTTTGGGTGTGAATGGGCAAATCACATGGGTTTTCCTAAGGTCAAGTGAAGGGAAGCAACAGGCAGCGGAAGCTCGCCAGGCTTACTCCTGGATCTTGACTTGGGGTGTCCTGTGATCCCCACTGCGGAGTTAAGAGGGCTACCACTGTGGATTCCCTTGGGAAACCCTGTGGTCTGCACAGCCTTCTTAAGGGGACATCACATGGGACTTCTGGCCCTGTCTCAGGAGCCTTGTGATCTTACTGCCATCCTAAGGGGCCATCACTTGGGTCTTCCTTAGGGTCTGACCCCTAGGAGGCCCTGTGATCCCCACAGATTAAGGGATGGCTACCACTTGGTCTTCCTCTGGGAGTCCTGTGGTCTGCACAGCCTTCCCTAGGGATTATCACAGGGTTCTTCTCCAGGACTTTGGTCCTGCCTAGGAAGTCCAGTGATCCCCAAAACCATGTTTCTCACAGGTTCTATGTTTCACACATGGTTCAGAACGCTGTTGGTTCTCAGTAGTGGTCACCAAGGAATAAGGACTATCTTGACGTCACGGTTATCATAAGCTGCTTGGGGCTCTACCAGGCACAGAGGTACACAAAGCAAGTCCACAGGACATACTCCCTGCCCTCTGGCAGCTTACGGTTTGGGAATGACAAGGTTGGGTTAGATAAATATGAAAGGAAAAGGCAATAATCACAGACATTTCGAGGGGTCTTTAAAGTTTGGCAAAATGTTACAACCATCTCGTTTGAGCCTCAGCAGCCTGGTGAGGCGCTTGAAGCAGACTTATCTGTTATTATCTGTTTATTCTCCATCTTCTGGCTTCCCCGAAGTCGAAGTTTCAAACCTACGTGCTGCAAGAAGCCTTTTCCGGTTCTGCTTAATCTTGATGCCTACCTCTGCTTTTATTTCCAATTAATCCTTATATTATTTATATAAGATGAACAAAGTTTGCATGTTTTCTCTCTCATTAGAATGGGAGAGAAAATTCATTCCAAGGAGACAAATTCACAATTGCATATTCAATTCAATTCCATAAAAATTTATTAAAAGTTCCTACTAAGTGCTAACCTGGGTGCTGTGGATATATATTAAGCCCTGGAAGAGCTTACATTTAATTGTGGGGAAAACAGCATGTCCGTGAGTAAAAACCAAGTATATTCAGGGTTATAAACAGTATTTCAAGAGAAAGAGAATACTAAAAGTCCCGGGAAAGGGTGTGTGTGTGATGGGGGAGAAGTCAGGAAAAGTCTGGTGTAGGAGGTGGGAGGTGAAGCCCAGGCTCTACTTTGAAGAAAGCTAGTGATGTTAGGAGGCAAAGGGAAGGAGGAAGAGGTGTGTTCTGTCCATGGGGCATCACTTTGCAAAGACAAGTGGGTTGGAATGTGGGATGTGAAGAACAGTGAGAATACTAGTCAGCTGGACCTTAGTAGTGTAGAAAGGTAGGTTGGGGCCAGTTTGTGCAGGGCTTAAAATGCCCATTAGATTTTGTATTTGATCCCACAGGTAACAGGGACTCACTGGAAGTTACTGGGCAGTGTCAAGGTAACATGGTCAGATTCCCACTTTAGGTGGTATCAATTAAACCATGCTGCTAATTCCTGAGGAAAGAGCTGGGTAAGATACATTTATGCCACAGAAGCCCCTCTAAAGAAGTGGTTCCTAACCTGGAGTCTGTGAACTTGTTTTAAAAAAATTGATGACTATTTCAATGTGATTGTTTTCCTTTGTATTTTATGCATTTAAGAATATTGTTCTGAGAAGGTGTCCATCAACTCTGCCACACACACCCACCCTGCTCTAAAGGAAAGCATGCAGGTACTCCTAGGTGAGTACACACAGGAAGACCTTAATACAATACCAGCCCTTTGGCCATCTCAGGACTGCTGAAGCGTCTCAAGCCTAATGGGAAGGAAAGGTTTTCCCAGTCTCAGGGGAATGCCTGGTTGTCTCAGCTGCCACCACTGACCTGACTCCTCTCTCTACCACTCACTTCCTTCTCTGCTTCTTGAAATTCCAATGGGCAAAAGAGGAAGCAAGTCTCAGCACTAGGTCATCCAGGGCCACCCTATGGCTCCTTCCTAGACTATGGTTCTGCCTCATCAGTCACATTGGCCGGAGCAAAGTTCATCTGGGTGGATGCTGGACTTGAACTGTTCTTTCTTAGCATTTCTTTGTTTATCTTGGCTATCACTGAATTGCAGAATTGGAAGGGACCTCCACAGTCATTGTGTAATTCCCATTCATTTTGGTGAATATCCACCAAATTTTCTCCATGTTCTCCATACTCACTTTCTAGTTTCAGATACCAGAACTGACCACAGTACTCAAGTGGTGCAAACTGGTAGAGGCATAAATTGAGAGCTGGAAGGGACCTTAGAAATCAAGTGACCCACCCCACCTCCCATCATACATATGAAGAAACAGGTCCAGAGAGGTTAAGCACCTCACCCAGAGTCACACAGCTGGTAAGTAACTAAAGTGGGATTTGAACCCAGGTCTTTGTGACTCCACATTCAGTTCATTAGTCTGTGCTCCGTTTCTAAGGGACCAGAGAATGCCCCCAGGACTTCAACACACAGATGTTGCCAATTAAAAACCTCTAATTGAATATGAAGTAATTGTTAAGCTAAAGTCAGGACTCCTTCAAAGTGCTTCATATAAGAATGGATTTTGAGGATTCCTCCATCAGAACTGTGATTCACCATTCATGGTGCTAAGTGATAATAATTAATAATAATAATATTGCTTGAGGCTAATTCACTTTGGACCAACAATTACCCAGCTTCTCTGCCACTGACAACTCCCTCGAAGACAGCGGTTCTAATACTTTTTGATCTCAGGACACCTTTATATTCTTGAAAATTATCGATGACTCTCCCCACCCCCAAAGAGCTTTGGTTCATATGAATTATGGCTATTGATATTTACAGCATTCAAAATTGAAATATCTTAGTATTATTAAGAAAATAGGTTTGACTTCCTAGACCTGAAGGTTTCAGGGAACCGAAGGGGTCCCCATCTGAGAACGGCTCCTGTAGGCATAAGCAGCTGCTGCTGTTTGGGGCCACCTAAGGCTCTCCTGAGGTCTTCAGGATATAATCGATGATGGTGCATCTCCAATTCCCTTCAGCCTCAGTATGGCTTCTTCTTGCTTGATTCTTCTTTCCCCTGGGCTTCTCATCAGTGTGTCTTTTGCTCGTGTTGATAATTCTTGACCACTCTAGGAGCCTGGGGGAGAACATCGGATCATCTTCTGATTTTTCCCTCCATGCTTTGCTCTTTCCTGAGGTATCTGGCCTGGGTTATTCAAATACCTGGGGTTATTTATCAAAATGTCAAGAAAAAGGAGCAGTTCAGAATGCTGGGAAGGCTGCAAACCTTGATGCTGATCCCGTCCCTGCCTCTTGTTAACTACACAACTCCAGGTAAGTCTCTTTGGCCCAAAGTAGGGCTGGAGAAGGAGGTGGACCAGATGGCCTTTGAGATCGTTCCCAGTTCTAGGATTTGTGATCTCAAGATCGCCTGGATGGAGCCTTTTGCCCTCCAGGAAAAAGAGATCTGCAGACCTTGCTCCATGATACATAACAGCGATAAGATTAGCAACAATAACAAGATGGTTTAAAAATGCTGAGAGCAAGCTCTGTCCAAAAGAGACAGAGACAAAGACAGAGACATGCATATGAGTGTGCAACACACACACAGGCGGGCACATACAAACACACACACACACACACACATCTTCTTGATCAGTAGATTGACAATTAAGTGAATTAACCCCAGAAATGCAGGCTGGGGCTGTGTAAAGCACCCTTGGGAGACTCAAAAGCTAGCCAACAATCTTCCTGCTCCTTAGCCAGCTCATCTTCCTGCCCTTTTATTGGAATCCTTCAATGAGGCCCAAGCCCAGGTAGCTGGTTAAGGGAGATGGACCACTTCACTGGCAGTGGGCCAGCAGGGGCCTTTGACGATGTCCTCTAATTCCTCCTGAAGGGAGCAGGAGGCTTGGGGTCCCCAGGCTTATATCTGTCTGCTGACCTTCAGCAATATTCAAGCTTTTGAGTGGGGAAAAAAAGTGTAGCAGCCTAAACAGCTCAGTTTCCCAGGATTAATGGGCCAGCCTTCACTTTGAATCTCTCAGCTTGCTCAGTTTTCCATTCATACAGGAAAAATTACTAATCAAAGGTAGATTTTTTTTTTTAAAAAGCCAGTGTGGCTTTTATCCTCACCTTTGGGAGTCATCACCAAAAATTCTCCTCTCTATCGATTCATTTGCAAATCAAACATCTGGAAAAAAACAATCCCTGAAATTTCCTGAGGACTCCCTTTGGTTGTTCCAAGAGGGACCATCATGGTTTTAAAGCAGGACTACCTGCTCTTCCCACAAGCCTTCGGGTCATATGTCAGAGGAGAAAGTCTCCTTGTATGAGATCTGACAGGCATGCTTGCATGAGGAAGCGAAGAGGAAACCCGCCGTTCATATGACTAATTAGACAGACTCCATGCTGGGCTGCTCTTTTTGATGCTGGTCCCGGGACTAATTGTTAGTTTGTTCCTCAGTCAGGGGAGGTGGAGTTCAAATGGCTAGGCATTAGCATTCCTGACCTCGGACTGATGCAAAGCGACAAGGAGCTGGAGGAGGAAGAGGGCCTTGAAGGGCACATTTCCAAGTTGTTGAACGGGAACGACTGGAGCGCAATGAACAGAATTCAAGGGACTGCCCTTGTCACCAGAGAGAGCTGACGATGGTTCAGAAAGCTGCCCATGGAAACTGAGGCAAGCCTTGCCCTTGGGTCTTCTGAATTACCAGAATTCCATGGGTCACGGAGTGACAATGTGGTATAGTGGACAGAGAGCCAGCCACAGAGCCAGGGAGACCTCAGGGCCACATGCTAGCCGTATGACTGTGGACAAGTCACTTAACATTCCAGACTCAGTTTCCTCATCTATAAAGTGAAGATGCTAATAGCAGCACCCATTTAAATGCGATACTCTATGTAAAGAGCCTCGTAAATCTTAAATCCAGCCTCTAACATGTTCCTTGTGTGAGGAGAGCGGGTCACTTAATCTCTCAGGGCTCCAAATCACTCTCTAAGAAGGAGCTGCAGAGACCTGCATTGTTGGAGGAGTTTTCCTTACCTGGGGGTTCCCTATAGAGCAGTTCTCAAACTTTTTGGTTTCAGGACCTCTTTAGGTGCTTAAAAATTATTACAGACTTCACAAAAAACTTCTGTTTATGTATGTAACGTCTATCAATATTTATTGCATTGGAAATAAAAACCATCATATTATTATGAAAATGGTTTTGACCTCATAGACCCCCTTCCAAGTCCTCCAGATTACACCTTGAGAACTGCTGAGGAAGTCACAGGTCCCATCCACATCACTGGGATGGCTGGGTGGCACAATGGATAGAGAGATGCACCTGAAGTCAGGAGGATCTGAGTTCAAATCCAGCTACAAGTATTTACTCCAAGCAGAGGCTCTGGGTAAGTCAGTTAGCCTCTTGTGCCTGCTTCCTCATCTATAAAATAATAGTGTTTAGCTCCCAGCATTGCTGTGAGGACTGTGAGATATCAAACCTGAAAGTGACATACGAAGGCGAGCTGCTTCTGCTGCTGCTGCTGATGATGATGTGATGATGGTGATGATGATGATATGATGATGATATAGTGTTCAAACAGACAAGGAAGTTCTTGACAGTGGGCATAGAGGATATATTGCCTTCAGAGGGGAAAAGGCCAGGATAGTTGTATGAGGGGCCTCAAAGGCAGTGTGGGTACAATGTAAGGAGCACTGGCTTTGGAGCCAGAGGCTCTGGGTTCCAATACTGGTTGTGATATTTTGCTTCACTATTTGTGGCCTCAGTTTCCCCATCAGCAAAATAGCTAAATCAAGGAGAGCCCAGACAGAAAAAGAAACTATAGGCCCATTTCCCTAATCAAATGAATAAAATACTAGCAAAGAGATTACAGCATTATATCACAAAGATCATACATTATGACTAGCAGGAATACAGGGTTGGTTCAATATTAAGAAAACTATCAGCATAATTGACAATTTTAATAACAAAACCAACAAAAAGCACACGATTCTTTCAATAGATGCAGAAAAGGCTTTTGTTCTGTTTTAAAAAAACCACTAGAAAGCATAGGAATAAACAGAGATTTCATTAAAATGGTAAGTAGTATTCATCTAAAACCAAGAGCAAGCATTATCTATAATGGGGACAAACTAGAAGCCTTTCCAACGAGGATGCCCATTATCACTAGTATTATCCAATATTGTACTAGAAATGCTAGCTATAGCAATAAGACAAGAAAAAGGAATCGAAGGAATAAGCAAAGGCAAAAAGGAAACAAAACTATTGCTCTTTCCAAGCGGTATAATGATTTACTTAGAGAACCCTTGAGAATCAACTAAAAACTAGTCAAAACAATTAACAACTTCAGCAAAGTCACAGGATATAAAATACACTCACACAAGTCAGCAATATTTCTGTAATATCACCAACAAAATACAGCAGGAAGAGATGGGAAAATTCCATTTAAAAAGCTACAGACAATATAAGTTACTTAGGAGTCTACCTGTCAACACACATACACACACATACACACACACACGTGAACTATATGAATACAATTACAAAACACTCTTCACACAAAGATAAATCTAAATAATTGGAAAGGTATTAATTGCTTATGGGTAAGCCAAGCCAATATAACAAAGATGACAATTCTACCTAAATTAATTTACTTATTCAATGCCATACCACTCAAACTACCAAATAATTACTGTATAAAACCAGAAAAAATAGTAACAAAATTCATTTGGAAAAACAAAAAGGTTAAGAATATCAAGAGAATCAATTTTTTTTTTTAAAAAAGGAAGGAATGAGGCCTAGCAGTATCAGACATCAAATTATAATACAAAGCTGTAATCATCAAAGCAGTTTAGAACTGGATAAGAAATAGAATAGTTGATCAATGGAAATGATTAGGTACATAATATACTGAAGCAAATGAGCACAGTCACTTGGTGTTTGATAAATGCAAAGAAGTCAGCCATTGGGGCAAGAATTCACTATTTGGGAGAGGATTCTGGGAAGATGGCAGAGTAAGTTAGAAAGTTTCAAATTCTCAAGATCTTTCTCCACAAAAGAGATAAAATAGAGAACAGATCAAGAAGAGAGCTAACACAGAGCCATGAAAACAAATAAGAATTGGGGCAGAAGGGGGTTCTCTTGGGACAACTGGAGAAGACCTGAAGAAAATCCCAAGACTAGATTTCTTCCCTGTGAAGGATAAATGCCTCCAGGCTAAGGTCCACTTAAACAACAAGCCGCAAGCCCTGGGGTTAGCTGGGTTGGGAGGCTCCCTCAGCTAAAGCCACAGGAACTTTTACCTAGGGACAGTCAGGGGATTTGAGTGTCTGCCCTGGGGAAGATCAGGGGAATTTTTGCTGACAAGGAATGCCAGACTCAGTTGTGCTGGGGAGAGCTTTGGACAGAGAAGGAACCAGCACATGCACAGTGAATGCAGAAGCAGTGGGGCAGGATGCCGCTGGCTGTGGGCACTTACAGGAGGCTGGAGATCTTGGTTTGAGTTCAAGTTCAGAGGATCAGAGGCCAGAGGCACCACTCCCTATACCCTAGGATTAGAGGTGATTATAAACACTAAATTATTTCCAAAGAAAATGCACAGACAAAAGAGAAAGAATCCAACCGTAGAGAGCTTCTATGGGAATAGAGAAGACCAGGGTTCATCTTCTGAGGAGGATACTGAATCAAAGAAACCCACTTCTACTCCAAAGAGTAATGTCAAATGGTCATCTGCCCAAAAAGAATTCATTGAAGAACTTAAAAAAGACTTTAAAAATCAAATGAGAGAGATGGAGGAAAAATTAAAAAGAAAAATAAGAATAATCCAAGAAAAACAAGAAGATTATGACAAGAAAGTCAACCAATTAGAAAAGGAGATCCAGAATCTTAAGGAAGAAAATGACTCCTTGAAAAGCAGAATTGGGCAAGGGGTAGCCAGCAGAGTCATAAAGAAATTTAAAAAGCAAAATATAAAGCATGAAAAATAGAAGAGAATGTGAAATATCCCAGAAAAACAACAGACCTAGAGAACAGATCAAGAGGAGAAAACTTGAACTGCCTGAAAGTTCTTATCAAAAAAAAGAATCCTGATATAATAATACAAGAAATAATTAAAGAAAATTGTCCTGAGCATTAGAACAAGAGGGTAAAGTAGAAATCAAAAAAATCCACCAATCACCACCTGAAAGAGATCCTATGAGGAAAACTCACAGAAATATTATAGTTAAATTCTGAAACCCCCAGATCAAGGACAGAATATTATAAGCAACAAGAAAAAAACAATTTACATATGATGGTATCACAATTGGAATCACATAAGACCTAACACTGGCAACACTAAAAGATCACAGGTCTTGGAACACTGTATGTAGAAGAGCAAAAGAACTGGTCGTCTGGTCAAAAATATACCCATCAAAGCCAAGCATTAATTCTGAATGAAAAAAATGGACATTTGATCAACTATCAGACTTTGAGAACTCTGTTCAAAAAAAAAACAAACCCTTAACTCAATAGAAGATTTGACATATAAGAGGCAAAAGAAATATAAAGTACATACCAATGACCAATTACAAGGGACTAAATAAGGATAGAATGTTTACCATTTATGTATGGAAAATGTAAAAACTATGTCTAAGATTGCTACTAGTAATTAGGTAGCTAATAAGACAGATTGGGGTAGACCTGAATATGATATGACTGTAAAAAGTAAAACTGTTCAAGAACAGGTCGAAGAGTAATTATCTTATGCAAATGAGGTGCAAGAGAAAGAACAGATACAGAGGAATTAGATGGGAGAGGAAGGCTGGTAGTTCTGGTAAGCTACTTTCATTGGGAATGGGTTTAAGGGGGGAAATGCATATACACCTAGAAGGGTATAAAAGTCTTCTAAATTTAGAAAGAAATAAAATTCTAAGGGGATAGGGAGGGGGGAGAGGATAAAGGAGGGATCTTTAGAGGGGAGGCTGAAGGAATAGGTTAAAAGGGGGATATAGAAAGGTCTTTAGATTTAGGGGGATGGGAGGATAAGGGAGGGAGTGCTGGAGTGGGGGTAGGTTAAGTAATAGGAGAGCAAGGTAGCAGGTAGAAGTAAAGTAGAGGAGTGAGGAGATAGGAAAAAAGAGATATGCAAACATAAAAACAAGATTAGAAGTAGAATCTCTTAGGGAAGGTATATGTTTATATATGCATTTATGTATGTATGTATGTATGTACCTATGTGTATATATATATATATATATAAATGTATATGTGTGTATATATCAATACCTATATATAAATATATCCATGATCAACTGTAGCCTTGAGGCAGTGGGTAGGGGGAGGAAGGGAGAAAAAAGAACAAAGTAAAAAGTGTACAGCAGAAAACAAAAGAAAACCTACAAGGAAGCAAAGAAAAGATGGACAGCTTTCAACATAACGAACAGAATTTAATATATAGGCTTTCTTGAAATAATAAGTTATCGCTATATATTCTGAATCCTCTCCTATGTTCTGCTGTGCACATGACATTTTTTCTTTTATTTTTAAGTTTAATATTTAAGTTTATAATGTTTCTTTTTCTTTTCTTATTATGTATTTAAGTTTTAATATTTGTCTAAAATAAAAAATTCAAAATTTAAAAAAATTTAAAAGATCAAAAAGGAGGTAGGGGAAAAAAGAACAAAGTAAAAAAATGCACAGAAGGGAAAAAATAAAACTTACAAGGAAGCAAAGAAAAGATGGACAGCTTTCAACACAATGTGTAGTATTCATCATACAGGCTTTCTTGAAATGAAAATTTATTATTACATATTTTGAATCCTCTCATGTTCTACTATGCACATGACATGCTTGTTTTCCCTTTCTTACTTTGTATTTAAGTTCTAACATTTAAGTTTATGATATGTTTTTGTTTCTTTTCTTTATTCTGTATTTGTGTTCTGGTGTTTGAGTCTAAAATAAAATTTAAAAAATTCACTATATGACAAAAACTATTGGAAAAACTGAGTAGTCTGGTAGAAACTAAGCACAGACCAATGTCTCACACCATATACCAAGATAAGCTCAATATGGGTACATGATTTAGATGATATCTTTAGCAAATTAGTGGAGCACAGAAAAATGACCCATTGGATCTATGAACAAGGGAAGAGTTCATGACCGAACAAGAGATAAAAAGCTTAATGGGATGTAAAATGGATAATTTTGATTGTTCTTCAGTTGTATCTGACTCTTCTTGACACCATTTGGGGTTTTCTTGGCAAAGATACTGGAATGGTTTGCCATTTTCTTCTCCAACTCATTTTACAGATGAGGAAACAGAGGCAAACAGAATTAAGTGACTTTCCCAGGAGCACATAGCTAGTAAGTATCTGAAGGCAGATTTGAACTCAGGTCCTCCTGACTCCAGATTCAGCACTCTATCCACAGCACCACCTCTCTGCCATTACTACAATTACATAAATTTAAAAAGTGTTTGCACAAACAAAACCAATACAGCTAAAATTAGAAGAAAAGTAGGAAATGGGGGGGGGATCTTTGCATCACTTTTCTCTGATAAAGGCCTCATTTCTAACAAGAGGCAAGCCAAATTTATAAAAATAGGAGCCATTTCCCAATTTATAAATGGTCAAAGGATGTGGACAGGCAGTTTTCAGAGGAAGAAATCAAAACTATTAATTGTCACATAAAAATGTTCTAAATCATTAATAATTAGAGAAATGAATATTAAAACAACCCTAAGGTACTACCTCACACTCATTGTTAAAGTGACAGAAAAGGAAAATGAAAAATGCTGGAGAGGATATGGGAAAGTAAGTGCACAATGCACTATTGGCAGATCTGTGGAATAGTCCAATCATTCTGGGAAGCAATTGGTAACTATGTCCCAAGAGCTCTTTAACTGTGCATACATACCCTCTGACCCAGCAAAGCCACTCCTAGGTCTACACCCTAAAGAGAAAAAGGAAAAAGGACCCACGTGTACAAAAATATTTATAGCAGTTCTTTTTGTGGTGACAAAAAATTAGAAACTGAGAGGATGCCCATCAATTGGGGAAAGACTGAACAAGTTACAGTATATGAATGTGAGGTACTACTATTGTAATGTAAGAAGTGATGAAGGGGATGGTTTCAGAAAAACCTGGGAAGACTTACGTGAAACTATGCAGACTAAAGTGAGCAGAACCAGGAGAATAATTCACACAGTAATGGCAATATTGTAAAAAATGATCAACTCTGAAAGACTTAGTTACTCTGATCAACACACAGACCAACCACAATTCCAAAGTACTCATGATGAAACATGCTATCTACCTCCAGAAAGAGAGCTAATGGACTCGGTGCAGATTGAAGCATTTTTTCCTCTTTCTTTTCCCCTCTCCAAAAACATGGCTAAGGCAGAAATTTCTTTTGTATGACTATACAGATTTGCAATGGGTTTTGTATTTCTTGCCTTCTCAATGAGTGGAGGAGGTGTGTGGGAGGGAGAGTTTGGAACTAAAAAGAAAAATAAAAAAAAAAGAAAAAGAAAATAAAATTGAACAATTTTTTTTTAAATTTACCTTGTTCAATTCAAAGGGCATTTCAGGGTCTGAATCTAAATTTCTGTTATTTTAATTTTTTTTTGTGAGGAGAGGTGAACAAAAGGAACTTCTGACAAGGAATGTCCCACTAATGCAAATCAGTGTCTGCTCTCCAACTTACAATCCAAGCAACTTGCCTGGGGTAACTGAGAAGTTAAAAGTCATGGCCAGCAGAAGAAAAAAATCAAAGTTATCAATAGTCACATAAAAATGCTCTAAATAACTACTGATAGAGAAATGCAAATTTAGAACAGTTTTGAGATACCACCTCACACCTATTAGATTGGCCAATGTGACAGAAAAGGAAAATGACAAAGGCTGAAGAGGATCAGGAAAAACTAATGCATTGTTGGTGGAGTTGTGAACTAGCTAGCCAATCTGGAAAACAATTTGGAACTACACCCAAAGGGCTATGAAATTGTGTACACCCTTTGACACAGCAATATCACTACTAAGTCTATATTCTAAAGAGATTGATGAAAAGGGAAATGGATCTATTTGCATAAGAAATATAGCAGCTCTTTTGTGGGGAACAAAGAATTAGAAATTGTGGTGGCAACGAATTAGAAACTGAGGTGATGTCCATTAATTGGAGGATGGCTGACATGATGTATGATTATGATGGAATGCAATTGTGCTATAAGAAATGACAAGCAGATTACATTAACAGTCTCATATCTCAAATATGTAGAGAATTTTGTCAAATTTATAAGAATATGAGTCATTCCTCAAGATACATGATTAAAGGAAACTTAACAGGACAGGAAGCTTTTCAATGAAGAAATCAAATCTACATGTAGTCATCTGAAAAATTGCTTTAAATCATTATTGAATAAAAAATACAAATTAAAATAATTTTGAGATATCATCTTACAACTATCAGACAGGCTAAAATGATATAAGGAGAAAATGACAAATTTTGGAGGGGATGTGGAAAAATTGGGATACTGGTCTCTTGGTGGAATTGTGAATTGATCCAACTACTTTGGAGAATAATCCTGAATCATGTCAAAAGTGTTATAAAACAGTATACCCTTTGACTCAGCAATACCACTGTTAGGTCTGTTTCCCAAGGTGATCTGGGAAAAAGGAAATGAACCTATATGTTCTAAAATATTTATAGAGGCTCTCTTCATGGTGTCAAAGACCTGGAAATTGAAGAGATGCTCATCAATTGGGGAATGGTTACACAAGTTGTGCTATATGATTTGATGGAATACTAGTGTGTTGTAAGAAATGATGAACTGATTGATTTTAGAAAAACATGGAAAGACCTGAACAAAATAATGTAGCGTGAAATGAGCAGAACCAAGAGAACATTGTATATGTTAACAGAAATTTTGTTCAAAAAACAGCTGTTAGTTTAAGTATTACAAATACTTGAGTCATCTACAAAAGACCCATGAGGGAAAATGAGATCCACTTCAGGGAAGTAACTGATACATAGAAGTATGCATAGTATGGAGAGAGAGAGAGAGAGAGAGAGAGAGAGAGAGAGAGAGAGAGAGAGACAGAGAGACAGAGAGAGAGAGAGAGAGAGAGACAGAGACAGAGAGAGAGACAGACAGAGACAGAGAGAGAGACAGACAGAGACAGAGAGAGAGACAGAGAGAGACTGGTGTCAGATTGTGGCCTTCTCTAGTGCAGGGTGGGGAGGGAGGGAGAAAAAAAACTAAAAATAAAAAGTGCATGACAGAGAACAAAAGAAAACCCAGAAAGAAGCACAGAAAAGCAGGATAGCTTTGCAAATGATGTATAATATTATGTAGTGTTTTTTTTTTAAAGTAAATGGTGTGAAATGAAAATTCTTGGTTTCATATTGAATCCTCTTGTGTTGTGCTGTATATATGGAAATGTGAGGGGGGTTGTCTTTTTGTAATTAAGTTCAAAATTATTTAAAAATTTTTAAAAAGATGGTTTCAGAGAAACCTGGAAAGACTTGTATGAATTGATGCAAAGTGAAGTGAGCAGAACCAGGAGAATATTGTACAGGGTAACAATATTGTAGCAATGATCAATTGTGAAAGACTTGACTACTCTGATCAAGACAATGATCCAAGACAATTCTAAAAGACTCATGATGAAAAAAGCTATCCACTTCCAGAAAAAGAACTGATGAACTCTGGGTGCAGTTTGAAGCAGGATTTTTTTTAACTTTATTTTTATTGTCTTATTTTGCTTGTGTTTTCTTTTACAACATGACTGATACAGAACTATGTTTGGTATGACCTCACATGTATAATCAAAACTAAAATGGCAGCCTTCTTAAGGAAGGGGGGTTGGGAGGGAGAGAGACAATTTGGAATTCAATTTTTAAAAAAAAATTGTTAAAAAATTTTACATGTAATTGGGAACTATTTAATGAAAAAAATATTTTTTTAAAAAGTCATGGCCAGGATCACCCAGCCGGGATGTGTCAGAGGAAGACCTCAAACCCAAAGTTTCCTGGTGCTGAGCCCAGCTGTCTATGCACTATGTCATGATACCTCTCATTATTATTCTTATTAACAATACACTCAGGCAGTTAGCTGGGTGGTGTGGTGGATAGAAAGGAGTCAGGAAGAACAGAGCTTATATCCTGCCTCATATACTTCATAACTGGGTAAGTCACTTAACCTCTCTGTGCCTCTGTTTTTTCATCCGTAAAATGGGGGTGGTAATAATAGCACTTACCTCTCAGGCTTGTTGTAAGAATCAAATGAGATAATACATGTAAATGAGGTAAAATAAAGAAAATATACAAAAGTTTGTAAACCTTCAATTTCTACATGTGTTTCTTCTCCTCCTCCTCCTCCTCCTTCTTCTCTTCTTCCTTCTCCTTCTCCTCCTTCTTCTCCTTCTTCTATCCATCATTGAGTAATTACAGTCCCTTCTGTACATAAGTAGCAGTACTTCCACCTAACATAAAGTGGGGTGTAGTGTGGTAGCCCAAGAAAGGACAGTCCAACAGAGGAAAAGTTAGGGCTTTTCCCTCAGAGCGTCTAACCTTTGCAGGAGTAGGTGGGGCCTAATGCACCATGGGCATCATTTTTGTACTGGAGATCATGACGTGAGGAGTGGGGATGGCAATCATGGCAGGATGGTAGCCTGCTTGAATGAGAACAAAGCTCACCCCTCCTTTGGCTTTGGTGCCCTGGACAAAAGCTTTGTTTGCCCCATGTTAGTTACAACTTAGTATAGGAATCATTCAAATGACTCTCTCAAGGATATATTGCTTGTTCCTTTCTCTCAAGAATTAAGGCTCGAAAGTTAAGGTTGAGGCTTGAAGAGCAGCCTTCCCAGAGTCATGACTTGACATTTTATTGAAAAATAACAAACTTTGACATTTCATAGGCAGGTAGATCCAGAACTGAAAGGGACCCAAGGGGCTACTTAGCCTGCCTTTCTCATTTTACAGATGGGGAAACTGAGGCACAGAGAGAACGTGTCAGAAATGAGATTTGAATCCAGCTCCTCTCACTCCCAAGATGGTGCTCTTTTCACCTTTTACTGCTGGAACTTTTAATTTTGCAAAGCACCTTGCCTGTATTATCTCATCTGAGCCTCAAAACAACCTTGTGAGGTATTACAAATATCATCATCACCATTTTACAGATGAGGGAACTGAGGGTCATTGAGGTGGAGTGTTATGTTAGCAAGTGTCAGAGGCAGGATTTGAACTCAAATCTCCCTTGTTCCAAGTCTAGTACTTCATGTGCTATGCCATTCTATATTCTAGTTATCACCAGCAGAGACACGATTAGGGTTCAGAGGTAGATTCTCTGTTGCTCATAAAAAGCATCTTTTCGAGGATTTGCCTTGCTAAAAAGGTAAGATTTTCCCTTACCAGAATGACTTTTTGTTTTGTTTTGTTTTACTTTAAGAAGATCAGGGATGCACTAGTCATTGTGATGAAGTCACATGTTCTTCTTGTGAAAAAGCATCCAGGCAGCGATCAAGCTGCTGCTGATTTATCTGGCTGTTGGGGCGTTGATTTCACATTTACTATTGATTGAAACATTCATTTAAATCTTGGTCCTAGAGAGACTGATGTCAATGATGGGTTTTAATGGATGATAGTCTCAGCCACAGAGATAATCAGACTTTACATAATGCCTTCAATGTGGGGGCGATGATGTTAATAGCTCTTTAATTTGTATGTTTTATTACTGTGGCACAAGTCATGGAGCTCAGCCACTGGAGAAGCGCTGGCCCTGCCTGAGGCGATGGCAAAGAGTGAGCCACCCCAGGGAGGGGGTCACCCCCTTCTTGGAAGAGTTGGTAAATGAGGTAGAACGTCACAGTGTTTTACAGCTGGAAGAAACCCTCGAAATCAGCTAATCCAAATCCCGTCATTTTACAGATGAAGAAATAGAGGCTCAGTGATCCAAGACAATTCTAAAGGACCCATGATGAAAAAAGCTATCCACCTCCAGAGAGAGAGAACTGATGAACTCTGGGCGCAGTTTGAAGCAGACGTTTTTAAGCTTTATTTTTATTGTCTTACTTCGTTTGTGTTTACTTTTACACACTGATACAGAAATACATTTGGTATGATCTCACATGAATAATCGAAACTGAACTGCTATGTTCACTACAAAAGTGAACATAAGTGACTTAGCCAAGGTTGCACCCCTGGTTCATGGTAGAGCCAGGACTACTCCTTCCAAGGACTTTGGGGCCCAGTATGTGTAACCTGACTGTCACGTAGACCCCTTTACTCAGGTTTTTGATCTTGAAGAACGCCTCTGTAATAACATTGGTGCAGCACCTGGCCTCCACCCAGAGAGTCTCTTTGGGGAGATTTGAAATGGATTCATTTCAAGGGTATTTGATTCAAGAGTCAGAGGACCTGGTGGGGTTGAATCTGAACTCTGCCACCTACAAACTTTGTGTCTTGGGACAAGTCACTTACCCACTCTTGGGCGCAGTTTTCTCATCTATAAAATGGGAGATTGGACAAAATGACCTCTGAAGTACCGTTCAGGTCTGAATCTATGATCCTATGACCAACAAGTGACCAAGCTGCCAAGAAATCTTTGACTGAAAAGCACGTTCATAACAAAGCACAAAATGACAGAGATAGAACTCACCTTTAATGCTCAGAAAGCAAAGGAATAGGGCCATTTTTCCTCTCTCTTCCACCTCCATGTGGTTTCTCACAAAGTCCACACAGCATGAGTGGACCTGGGGCTTAGGTGAGGCCAGCATCTGGGATGAGCCTTCTGGCCTGCTTCTAGCAATTCCAGGTCCCAGGTTTGTTCTGACACCCAGCCTCCCAATTTACTCACCTTCGAGATCCCAGCCCTGCATCACTTGACACTGACGGTCTCAGAGAGATCATGGTGGCTCTCACCACATCATCTGGCTCAGCTGCTGGTGTCTTTGTCTCTGCCCTGTCATTACTGATCAGCGCCACAACTTGCCAGATGCCCCCACTATCTGTACCTTCTTACCCACAAACATGGCTTGCCTTCTTCCTCAGAGTAATCCCCATTTTCCTTCAATCAGAGTCTTAAGTCCATTGAATTACAGGAAAGTAAATCCTTTCCTATCAACAGTCTGATTGCATATATATAATGCATGTTTATGTATGTGACATAATTTTATATAGATATAGGTATATATGTAAATATTCTGGAGAATGAAATGGCAAACCACTCCAGTATCTTCGATAAGAAACACCTAAATGGGGCGATGAGGAGTCAGACACAATGGAAACAACTAATCAACAGCAGCAACAAAAATGTATGTAAATATAAATTTGGGGTGTACAAGTTTGCTTTGGGGACCCAAATTATATTATGCTTACTAAAATTCTTTCTGAGGTTAAGGATTTCAGCATTTAGAAAATAGAATAACTAATTGTTGTGTCAACAAATGTTCTCAAGTTTTATATATTAATAGAAATTTACATTCTTTTAAAATTTAAATTAAAGAAGAACTTTTTAAAGATAGAGTCTCCTTGTCTTACCCAGGCTATAAAAGTAGAGACTGTTCATTGGCTCAATCCCACTCTGATAAGCATAGGTACTTTGATCTGCTCAAGTTGCCTCCTAAGGCGGATGATCATTCTGAGCCCCCCACTCACAAGATCTCACCATATTAATGCTGAACAGTGTAGAAATCTGATTGGCATAGCTCATTGCAGCTCAGAACTCCTGAGCTCAAGAGATCCACCAGCCTCAGATCCCCTGGTAGCTGGAATTATGAAGCCTACCACTATACCCAACTATTTTCATTCTGCCAGAAAGGGCCTTTCTAATTAAGAGATTAGTGAAGGTTTAAATGACTTGCTCATGGTCACACAGCTAGTATGACATTGCTATGTGCCCTGTGGGATGATATATGCTTTTTTTGTTTTTCTTAAAGTTGGTGTTAGGGGCCTATTATCTTTGGGAGCTCTTCTTAGTAAAATGAAATCCTGGGCATTTACTTGGCTTGCTTTGGGGGAGGAGAGGGGAAAGTAGTTGGATTCTGCTATCAGTGATATGGTCACTTGAGGGGAGCATGTGGGCGACTGAATTGTTATAAAGTAGTGGAAGGGACCCTGCTGTGAATTTATGAAGGAAAGGTAGAACTTATCTCCTCCCATTTCCATGGTAAGAATGGAGAAGGGTTTCTCTCGCCTCTGATGTTCTCATAGACACCTTGGCATGTTTGGCTGAGAGTGAAGAGGAGAATGAAATTCACTAGTTGCCCGTATTTCTATTTTTCTGCTGGTTCTTGGTCATTTGTTTCCAACTTGGTCATCATTATTCTGAGTCGTTTGCTTGAATGCTAAAGTCTCATTATTGGATCACTCTTTAGAGGGGAATTTACTTCTGAGCTATCTTCTTAGGCAAAACAAAGACAAAGCATAAAACTCCCCAAACTTTATACTGGATAAAACTCCCTACTAACTCACCTAGACAGAATTGGTCCAATTCACATTTATTGTCAAGGGTCAAAGATACAAGCCTCTATCTTATTTTCTTCTAAAGCGTTGGTTTAATGTCCATTGTAGAGCATCAGTCAATCAAACAATCAGCATTGGTTAAGCACTTGCCATAAGTCAGGTGCACTTCTAGGTGGCCAGGGTTCAAAGGTAGAAATGAAATGGTCCCTACCCTCAGGAAGTTTACACTCTATCATGGGGAACATCATGAAATAGCCCGAATCAATGACTCCAGGTGAGGTATTGAGGTCCAAGATATACAATAGGGCAGAAAGTAACAATTAATTGTGAGAACCAGCTTGGTGGATTGCTCTGATGATGGCTTATACACCTGAGTTTGATTGATGCTTTCTGGGATGTTCTATAGATAAAGTTATTGTAGATAAAACAATTTCAAACAAACTTCCAAGTAACATTTCAAAAGGATGGGCACCATAGAAGTGTTCTATTTGGTGTTGGCCATATGTGCATATTTTGGTCCACATGTGATCTTATCGATGTGGTTCCTCTGCCAATGATTGGATCTAATCAATCCATACCTTTTCATTCTGTGTGACTCTTGTCCATGTTCTCCTGTCAGTCTTCCACTGAGAGTCCACCCATTGTGCTTGGGGCTCTCCTCTAAATGTCTTGCCATGGTGTGGATGCCAATACAGCATATGGCTGTCCATCAGGTATCCATCACTTTTGCTACAGACAGCCACCCCTGTTTTCTCATCATCCACCTCTCTGACGAGATCACTTTCACCACCATTTTCTTGTGCAGTTCTGCATTGGTGATGTGTTGCAGTCTGCTCACACCCACCATTAGCCTCTCTATTGCCCTTTGGGTGACCTTTGACTTTAATGCTTTGGAGACTGATGTTCCAGGACTTGCAGCCAAGCCTATCACTGGAAGGATATTGTTGTTAAAGAGATGAGCCTTTGTTTCAGGGAGAAGCTTGGAGTCATGAAAAGCATGGTGTCATTTCCCAAAGGCCATCCAACCCACTCTCCTCTTCCTGTTCAACTTTGGGGCCATTTTACTGTCTATTTTCAGAGTTGTCCAAGACACAGATACTGAATACATAAATATCAACAATCTGTGTTGAAAAAGCTTTCATTTGGACAACGAGGAAGCCTCATCCATTTGGGGGAAAGTTAGATTTTTTTGTAAAGAATGGATTTATTTTCATGAGCATGACCCCATATTCCAGTTTACATAGATTTGAACTCACATCTTCTTGACTTCAAGCCCTGCACTCTATCCAGTCTACCACCTAGATGGCTCTATACAAAGATCTGGTCTGTTTATTTGGTGCTGAGTCAATAGTCATAATTCACACCCATTCTTAATATTCCTTCCCAGAAGTCCTACACTGATGTCTCATTATGGTATCCTCTGACAGGTTCTAGCAAGTTTTTTTTAAAAAGGCTTCTATTATGATCCTGGTCAAAGATTATTTCTGCCACAGGGCCAGAGTAATTTAAGTAGAGAAAGACTTATCCTCATGATGAACTCTTGGTTATGGTGATTCATGAACCAAAGAAAAATACAAAATAGCCCTTGTTCCTTTGTGGCTCCCATTTCCACAGTGATGCTGGCACAATAAGAGAAAAGGGAGCAGAGGGTGCTAAAAATTGATATTTTTAGATCCTCTATAAACACTGATTTCATCCTTCATACCCTAAACATCCAATGACCAATGAGTTGGATCTCGTCCAATGATGAAAGAGTCAACATACTATTGGAGGAATAAACCACATCTGTATTGACATTTTCATAATAAACAAGACCAAAAGACCTAAGGAAAATGCAAGCAAATTGAAAGATGTCTCACACATTCTCCTTGGAGAGAATAAAGAGGTTGGTTTCATCACGCAATTCATCTATGGCAGTATCATCTTATCTTGCATTGCTCGTGATAAGCACAGTCAAAGAAATTACTCATTGAATTCAACAAGCATTAATTGTTTCTTGATCACTTACTGTTTATGTGGCCTTGTACAAGTCCCTCCACCTCTAGGAGCCACAGTTTCCTCCTCTGTAAAAAGAGGAGGTTTGACTGGAGGGCCTCTGAGGTCCTTTCCAGCTCCGAATCTATGGTCCTGTGTGTGACCTTCACACAATCTCACTGCAGCTCAGAGTTTCCTTCTCTGTAAAATGAGGGGTTTGGACTAAATGATTTCCAAGGTCTCTTCTTTTTATTTAATTTAATTGATTTATTTTTGTTATATTTTAAGTTCTGGACTGTCTCCCTCTCTCCTTCCCCACCCCACACTAGAGAAGGCCACCATTTGACACAGATTATAAACATATACAAAACCATACTATGCATACCTCTATTTATCAGTTCTTTCTCTGGAGCTGGATAGCATCTTCCTTCATGAGTCCTTTATACTTGATTTGAATGTTTACTCAGAAAAAAAAAAACTTGGTTGTTCACAATTATTCTTTGAACCATGTTGCTTTTACCGTGTACAACATTCTCTTGGTTCCTCTGACTTTGGTTTTCCTTATTTCATGCAAGTTTCCAAGGTCTCTTCTAGCTCTGAATCTATGGCCTAGTGATGCTTGGAAGAGGGCCAGGGGCTCTGTGGTCACCTCAGGTCTCTGTCGGTCCCCTTACTCTATAAGGAGATTGTCTGAATTTCTGGCTGGGACTGTGTCATAATGAGAAGTGATAACATCGTCTCTGAGAGCTATCTTTTATTCATGTTAATGCTCTTTCATCCCCATCATTTTCTTTTTAACATAGAAAATTAGGTACAGCACATTTCTTAATGCTTTAGCAGAACTTTGGAATCAGAGCCAGAACTTGGGTTTCTGACAAAATCCCTCTTGGCTTTCATGGACTAATAGCTTCCAAATAAGAAAGAATAAGTGAATCACAGAATCTCAGAGTTGGGAGAGACCTAAGCAGCCAACTTGACCAACCTGTACCTGAACAATGTTGCCTTCCACAACATACCTAACAAGTGGTCATCCAGTCTCTGCTTGAAGACTCCCAGGAAAGGGAATATATGGCACCTCCTGAGACAACTCATTCCACTGTTGCACAAATCAGATGGTTAAGAATGGTATTGGGTGCTGTGATTCTACTTCTGAATGCAGGTCCTAAAGAGGAAAATCTAAATTGTCTTCTTTCAATTTCTGCCCATTGCTCCAGTTTCCTCTCCCTGAGGCCAAACAGAGAACATCTGAACACTTCCACAACAGCCTTTCAAGCATCTGAACACAGCCATCAAACCTCCTTACCCCTTGTCTCCCCATCCCTGCCCCACATGAATCTTTTTTTTCTCCAGAATAAATACGGTCAGTTTCTTCAGTCGGTCCTCACAGGGCACGAACTCAAGGCTGTTCGCCAACCTGGTTGTTCTCCATCCGATGCCCCCCAGATTATTAATATCCTTCTTAAGCTGCAGCACCCAGAACTGCCCACAGTGTTCCTGCTGGGATCTGATTGGGCCTGAGCATGGAGGAATTATCACCCCATTATTCTTGGAAGTTCTGCCTTTCTCAGGCCAATATGACATTAAGTTCTTTGGCCTCCAAATCATCCTGCTGATTGATTTACATCAAATTTGTTGCCTACTAGAATCTCCAGTTCTTTTTCAGACAAACTATGTCTAACTGTGTCCCTTCTCCCATCTTGTATTTATGAAGTTGACTTTTTAAACCCAAGTATAAGACTTGACATTTATTCCTATTCACTTTCATTTTATTTAGTGTAGGCTGGTACTCTAATGTGGCTAGAACTTTTGCAACCCGACATCCCTTAGGTTAGCTCTTTCCTTTTGTACCATCTGCCAAAAATAAATGGAAACAAAACTCATCTTTCTCAGTGCTCGAGAATCACCTTTGCACATTCCTTGACCCATGGAGAGATTTTCTGAAAGGCATTGCTTTCTAGTCATGGCTCCCTCCTCTTCCAGTGAGGATCAGCAATGTGTCTTTTGTGATAATTCCTCTCCTAACATAGTTTATAGAAGGCACTACTGCTGAGGGCTCAATGTTGACACCGACAAGGAGTAGATACTAAAGGGATCTCCATGGGGGATATTTCTTGTCAGAGTTGAAGTTCATTGACTTTGCAATGAGGGACCAAACAGAAAAGCAGAGACAACCCAAGATTCAGAGTTAGTGTTTTTCAGCTGGCCATTATACAAAGTCTGTAGAGCTGTGTGTGATAGAAGACAGAAGAACTTGGTGAGATCTTCTCACAGCAGATCCAGGTAGGTCTGGAGGGAGAGGAGGAGTCTGGTTACATGGGCTTTTCTTCTTGTGTTTTCATGTTTGTGTTCTCCTATATTGTACATGTCTATTGGAAATGACCCATGCGTTAGACTACTCTATTAGCTATTTGAGGTTTCAGGCATGGACTTTGCCAAAGGGCTGGATAATAATGACTATATTCCATAGGATCAGCAACAATTGTGTCCTTGACAAACAATACCTTCTCAGCTCTGTTCTCTCAGATTTGTGCAACCCTGACACCAAACCTTCACTTTATCTACTATATTTCTGCATAAAACCACCAAGCCTAAGCTTATCTCTTGGTTTGAGTCATTAACTTGTAGCCAGTACAGTACACCTGCAGCCGTTACCTATGAAACACCTTGTCTTTAGGAGGTGCATAGAAACTTTACCCAACAGGCCACTCAGAGGATGCCTTGCAATGTGCATGATTCCTTATGTAATCCCAAAGAAGCCATCACCAAGTGACCCCCTTCTGAACCACTCTGCTCCTACACAAGGCTGGGGAGTGTGGGTGGGGGAGGGATGAGGGGTAAGTATGTGGGAGAAAAGCATTCTTCTCACTTGCTACTGATTCCCTCTTTAGGCTTACAAACAACCTGAAGTCGATAACATAAATTGGAAAATCACAAGGCATAACATGCTCACTGAAAGAACCATTTTTTTTGTTTTTCTGCAGGTTCTGGTGTCCCCATACATACAATCCCCATCTCCTTTTGTGGGGTAGGGGTGGGAGGGAATGCACTAAGTATTTGGGATTTCCTCATTGTGGGCAGCTCACAGTGTCAAAGGTCCCTCTACCAGGTCAGACTACCACATATCTATGACTTAAGAGATGATGGAATTTAGTACTTAGAGATGGAACTAACCATTGAATCTAACGCCTACATTTTACAGATTAGAAAAGTGAAGCCCCAAAAAGTTCAGTGATTTTCCCAGGGTCACACGGGTATTAAGTGATGGAACCAGGGTCTGAACCCAGTACCTCTGACTCTAAACCCACTTATGACTCCTTAAATCTTAGGGAGTTACCTGATGCACAGTAAGGTTAATCCATCCCCCTACTCATTTCCACTCCCAGCTCCAGGTTCATACAGCTTACACGTTTAAGAGGAGTGATTTGAATTCAGATCTTCCCATCTCCAAAGCTGCTATCCATTTCACTACACCCAGCTACCTTTTAAAAATCCTTTTTAATAGGTGGGTAAAATTAAGGCAGGTTAGCTAAAAAAGGTTTTTCTGGACTCACTTCCAGGCTTTCATAGAGCATTGAGGATGAGCCAGGATTCGGTGATTTTTTGCTTTTAATGTCAGGACTGTCCCTGTAGCGCCTTGTTTCAACATTGTGCCCAACATTTTGTTTTTTACCTTCCCCACACCAGCCCTGCTGATTGTGTCGCTGTTGTTTAAAATAATTACTTAGCCCAGCAGATGCCCGGTCTCTATCTGATAATGGCTAACTGTTGTTAATGGTGCTCAGGTTTCAGCAGCAGGATGTTACCTAGGTCCCCTAACTCCCTGGCTAAGTTCTTCCTGCAGAGCAGGGGATAAAATGTCCTGTAAAAATTTGCTGTTGAAAATTAAATCATCCTAAGCATCCCGGGAGATTAGAATCAACTGTGCCAGGTCTTGGCCTCTTGGCAGACTAGGTTCATAGATTCAGAATTGGAAGAGAGCTTAATTCAACTTCTTCCTTTTACAGAGGCCCAGAGAGGTCAAGCGCCTTGGCCAAGATCATGCAGGTGGCCCAAGCGATGATTGGAACTCATCTCCTGTCCTCCAAATCTGAAGCTGTTCCATTAAACCAAGCTCCCTCTTTGTCAAGGAAAGAGACAAGAGAGTCTGGGTTCAAATCCCGACTTTGCTAATTCCTGCCTTTGTGGTTTTCAACTCAACTGTAAAAGGAGGTGGCTGGACAAATAACCGGTCCTTTTCAGATCTAATTCTGTGACCTGAGGTCATTTCACCTCTCTGGCCTTCGGTTTCCTCATCTATGAAGTGAGTGCATTGGGATAGATGATCCTAAAGGTCCTTCCCAAATGGAAATCTGACCCTTCTCCAAAATAATCTCCAAGCTAGAATTCTTCTGCCATTTACACTTTACATTGGGTTTTTGCTTCTGGCCAAGATAACTGAAGGATGGGAAGTCCAACAGTTTATCAAATCACAAAAAGAACAGGTGAGCCATGCACATGAATAACAGCTAAACAACTGAGGCGCTGGGGTACCACTGAATTGTATTTTCTGGATTTCCTGCGTCCTCCCGGATAGCTGAGTAAAACAAATGTTACAGCCGATTGGATGTTCTTTAACTTCCCGTTCCCAAAGAGTCTACAATGTAGAGTCTGCGTAACAAGAACATTTTACACTTCCCAAGCTGTTTCAGTAATCTGATAACAACTGGATGTCTTTTATGCGGTAGGTACTTAATAAATGCTTGTTGAATCGAGTTGAGTTTAGTCCACGCAATAATCTGCCGAGGCGCAGTGCCCAGGTCAAAGTAGGCATTTAATAAGCTGATTGGCTGATTGGAGTGGGTAAGACCAACGTTATCCACATTTTCTGACTGAGGAAATGGACACCTGAAGCCCTTCTATCACGTCAATTCATTTCAATTTGATTCAATCCAATTTGGTGAAATGTTTATTGAATGCCAACCACAGCCTAGAACTTGGAGTGGGGGGGAAGAGGGATTGAAGCTCTGCTCCGGGTCTCAGTATCTTGGAGAGAAATGCTTCATCCCTGGGGGGAGGGAGAAGTAGAACTTTCACAGTATTTGCCCCACGACCTGTTCATCAGCCTCACCCAGCCCTACCTGAAGGGCCCTACTACTACGGAATCCTTCTCCTGGGGTCCGTTCCCTTCCTCAATCCCCCTCTTCCCACAGCTAGACTGACTCCCCCATGTTAGTCTGTCCCCTGTATTCTCTAGCCCAGGCTACTTTTGTCTCAAGAGAAAGGATTCCTAGTTGCAGAGCTGGTGGCCAACCACACATAGCGTGTATTGTGGCAGATCCTAAGGTTCAAAGCTGACAAATGATAGAATGTGTGGCATCTCAGCGCTCCCAATCAGCCAGGGACAGCCTGCTAACACCTCTTCTTTTGGTCTACAAAGGAACTAACTGCCCTACTCTTCTGGGCTGCTTTTTTCTGGGGTCTTTGTGAACAGACATATTTATGTACTGAAATCACGTAAGGAAAAAAAGGTAGAGCTGGAGAGGGCGAGGGAGAGACTGTGAGGATCATCTGAGACTAAAGCCCAGAGATATGAAGCCGCGTGCCTGAGGTCACGCAGGATCTACAGAACTGGCTGTCTCCTTTAAGACCCCTGCCCATCACAAGCTTTCATCCCCTCAGCCCCTGTTCAGACACCATTCCTCTGAGCCAATGGGATCATGGGATTGGGGCAAGGTGACTAACAGTCCCGAGGAGCTAAAGAAAAGCGAGTGGCCTCAAGGCATTCTCACACAAAGGACTGAGCCTACCTTGAGTTCAAAGTTCAAAAATGCTGACACAAAGGGGATTGTCACACAGTCACACACACCGAAGGAGAAAGGCAGAGGTAGAACATTCCAAGCAGTGTAGACTTCAAGATATGGAAAGAGGGTGTTCTCTCCTCAGCAATTCGCCCATCTTCAGTCTTTCCTTCCAAGGGCTGAAAAAAGCAAGTGGATCTGGAGTGGGGATGAGGGGAGGGTTTCTTAATTCAATTTAACTTTGAGAAACATCTTGTTTTATTTAAGAAACAATATGACTAGTGGAGAGAGAGACTGCTGGATTTTTAGTCAGCACTACTGACTTGCCACTGATGTCTCCTATGACCTTGGACTTGACCTCAGTCTTCCCACTGGTAAAATGGGGCTAAGGCTACAGATCTGATAGGGCTGTTGTAAGAATCAGGTGACATGATGCATAGAAAAGGCCCTGTCGGTGTCCAGCGGCAGGCAAGTGTCACTACTGGTACCTTTGTTCCTGTTTACTTAGAATTCTACATTCTCTCCCCTGACTCCCCTGCCTCCCTCCTGGGCCCAGCCTTTTATCACCGAAGCCCCAGGAAGCCGAGCGACATCGCAAAAAGGATCTGCTCACTCAGTTACATTCTCACCACCTCCAAAGTATCCCATTTTGGTCTCACTTGTTCTGCGGCTGAGTGTCCCCCCGGGGTGTTCTTACTCACTTGAGTGCTCCGAGACTACATTAATACACTTATTTCAACCAGATCTTTAATCAATATTTCATGGGCCGTATTGAATAGGCCCATTTAATCTGTTTTGGTCCCTGCAGGTGTAGGGGGGAGAACGCACTGGCCCGAGAAGATAGGCAGCATTTACAAACGTAATTAAGTTGTTCCTATTGATCATAGACATGTTGGGGTAATAATACTTCCCATGAATCATTTATAGGCCTGGGACAAGGTCTTTTCTGGTGCAGGGAATTTACTTTCATACTCTTAAATGCCAGAGCTCCCACAATCTGAAGAATTTAAAGACGATGCTTCTTGAATGTACACCTTAGTTAAAATCAGGGAGGAGAATGTAGGGTGTCCTTGAATCTCCATGATGCTTGGGACTAGGAACGGTGGTGATCTTTGGAAATTTGGATGAGCTGAAGCGTCCTGGAGTTCTCTGGTGCTGGTCCATTTCTGCTGCTTCCCAAATAAAGCCGCTTTAACATTCATAGAATCGTGGGTTTAGAGTTGGGAGGCACCTCAGAAGCCACCTAGTCCAACCCCCTCCTTTTTAATATGAGAAAACAGATCCAAGGAGATTAAACGTTATTTTCCCAAGGTGATAAATGGGATTTGAACTCAAGTCCTAGAACTCCAAATGCAGAGCTCTTTCTACTGCACCGTATTGAGTGGGAACCTTGTGTTGGCCTAGCAGAGGAGAAAGGGCACAGGCTCTAGATTCAGACGACCTAGACCAAAATCCTGCCTCGATGCTTACTTTCTTATGTGACCTCTGTGAATTCATTTAACCTTTACCTGCCTATAAAACAATAGGATTGGACTTGGTGACCACTGAAATCCCTTTCCTCTCTAGACCTAGGAGCCTATAAGCTCATAAATAAATTGCATGGAGTAGGGGCTTAATAAATACTTGCTGAATTGAATTGAAATAAACGAGCATTTTATTAAGTACCAACTATATGCAAGACACTGTTGCTAAATCATGTCAACTCGAGGAGGAATAGTACATCGCATGCATGGATATACCCCTTCTAGGGCCTTAATTGATTTCCAAGAGGAGTCGTCGATGCGGCAGAGATGATAAAAGCCTTGATTGGACTAGAAGTCAGCTGACCTGGCACTGCCACTAACAAGCTCCTTTGTCACAACCTCTCAGGCTCCAAATCTTTCCTTCACCTCAAAAATAGGAGGGTCAGCCCACATGTTTGCTATGAACCTGTGCAGCTCTGAATCTATTCGTGAGACGTGTGGGTTCTCCTACTGTCAATATGGGTTGTCCACACTGGTCGTGCAGGTAAGTGGCATAAATAGATATCCCTGGAATCTGGCCCACTCCTCTCCCAGGCAGATGGCAATTTCCACCTTCCGGGAAGCTGGAGAGGGCTGTGGCTAAAAGCTTGCTCCTTTCCTCACCTATGTCCAAGAAGGTTAGCAGACTAGAATTAATATCCATCTGCTCCCATGTCACCTGAGAATGGAGGAGTTCTGGGGCACAGGTGCTGACTGGTACCAGGAGGTGACTTTCGTACTTCAGCAGCTTCTCGAAGAATGGGGAGACGCAATGGGACCATTCCAGAACCCGGAGGCACAACATCATCTGACTGCTCAAAAGGCCTGGATGTAGAGTTTCTGTTAAGACAGTCCAGATCTGAGGTGAATGGGAAATATCTTTTCAGTGGTCCCACAAGTCTCCTGAGAATCTTTACCCTGTGAAAGAACATAATAAAGATGAAGAGAGAGAATCATAGTTTAGTTTTAGTTATTTGTCTGTTTTTATCATTTCTTTTGTGATGGAGGAAATGAATAGCCATCCTCCTGATATCTACAGTTTTGCACATCCTGTAATTTTTTAGAGAGGACTCTATTAATCTCTTTTAGACAGATCCTATAAATTAGCCATGCTTAAGCAAGGATTTTCCTCAGGATTCTACATCAGGGGCATAATGAGCCAGAGAATTTGAAGGAAAAGAGGCAGATTCCCTTTGTTTTGGATCAGGCTCCCCAGGATTGAATCTCAGTCCTTGTGAGTACAGAGTCAGGGTCCCTGGAAGGAGCCCTCTTCTCACCCTGCCTCCCAGGGCCATGGATAACATCAGGATAAATAAATATTTCGCTTGGTCAAAGGCTTTCTTTCTGTATTTCAATATAATCATATAGTTTGTAAGGGTTTTTTTGTTTTAAATATAATTAATTACTATGTTTTCCTAATGTTGAACCATACTTGTACCTCTGGTATACATCTTACTTGTTCACAGTGAAATATTGGCTGGGATGTGATACCACAGTGTCTTTGCTAGAATTTTATTTCATACAGTCACAGAATTTGGGAAGGTATCTCGACAACTATGTAGGCCACCTTCACACCAAAGAATCTTTATGACAACATACCCAATGGGTAATCGTCCAGCTGCTTCTTGAAGACCTCCAAAGAGGGGGAACCCACTGCAGCCCAGACCACTCTGAGACAGCTGGAACGTTGGGGAGTTTTTCTCTGATGTCAAGTCTAAATTGACTCTTTTATGATTTCTACCTAATTCTCCTGGATCTTCTCTCCAGGGAAAAGCAGGACATGTTGAGTCTTCTCTTCATGGCAGCCTTTTAAATACCTGAGCATGACTATCAAATCCTTCCTGAGCCTTCTTTTCTCCTGGCTAAACATTCCCTGCTCCTTCCATTGACCCTCATATGTCATGGACTCAATGCCCTTCACTATTCTGGTGTGTCCTTCTCTGGACACTCTCCAGCATATCAGTTCATGGGTATTAGTGTTATCGGTCTATACTTCTCTCTGTTTGTCTGTCTGCCTGTCTTTTTCTCTCTCTGTCTCTCTCTGTGTGTCTCTTTCTGCATCTCTCTGTTTCTGTCTTTCTGTCTGTCTCTGTCTCTGTCTCTATCTCTCTGTCTCTCTGTCTTCCTGTCTGTCTCTGTCTCTCTCTCCTCTCTCTTTCTGTCTCTCTCTCTCTGTCCCTCTCCTCTTCCTCCTCCTCCTCCTCCTCCTCCTCCTCCTCCTCCTCTTTCTCTTCCTTTTCTCCTTTTGTTACGCCTTTGCTCCCTCAGGCAAAACTATGCTTTCAATTAGATGAAAATACTGTTGTTGTATATAGACTGGCTACCTGGCCAGGTGGGTGGATAGGAAACCAGGGCTGTGTTTGCACACAAAACCCAGTGGACTTCTCTGCCTATTTGGCTGGAGTGAGTCGGTGAGATATCTGACCTGCCTTACGCTAGACTTCCTGGGCCAAATCAATCTTACCAGCTGGTCTGGGTGTGAGCATGCACAAACATCCTCTACCTGAGAAAGGGCGCTTGTTCATTGATCATTGGTGGAAGGAAGGAAATGCAGATGAGGAAGATCAGGGCCTTTGGATCAATAATAATCGTAATGGCTCACAAGCACGTGGCACTTCCTTTCACATACAGTATCTTATCGATCTTTGAAGAAACCCTACGAGGGGGTGCCATTGTTCCCACTTTACAGATGAAGAGACTGAGGCTGAAAGTTTAAGGAATTCACCCAAGGACACACATTTGAACTCAGATCTAGATGACCACAAGTCTGGTATTCTCAGGATCATAGACTCACAGGCCCTCTAATCCAACCTCTTTGCTTTACATATGAGGAAACTGAGGCCAGAGAGGTAAAGTGACTTGTCAAGGTCATAAAGGCAGAGAATGTGAAAGAGCCTTCTTGCTTATAGAGAGATTGCCTCCAACTGTTCATTTTTCTCAATTTTAGGAGTCTGTCTCTGATATATCAATACAGCTAGAGCTGGGATTTCGATGCTTTAAGCCAGGTCCATAACTTAGTAGCTAATTCTCAGAGAGAGGCCTGAGTCTCAGAGGGGTGCAGGGACGTATCCAGTGCCAGATAAGGAGCGTTAGAGCCTGGGTGACTTGAACGTGGATCTTCAGACTTGAAATCCAGCCTTCCTCCCGTTGCCCTTCTTCCTGCTTCCAGGTCTTCCTAATTCCAGGTCAAGTACTCCACTCATTATATCATGCTGCCTTTCTGTTTGGGATGTTTCTATTAGAACTGATTATTAAAACTGTCCCATTAGAACTGCAACTCTCATTTTATATGGAGGGAGGGGTTTGGACCTGTGTCATCGATACAAAGTGAATTCCCAATGTGGAAACCCCCTCCACCAATGTAGCTCAACCATTCCCCTGA
This sequence comes from Trichosurus vulpecula, assembly GCF_011100635.1. Taxonomy (NCBI): domain Eukaryota; kingdom Metazoa; phylum Chordata; class Mammalia; order Diprotodontia; family Phalangeridae; genus Trichosurus; species Trichosurus vulpecula. The sequence goes on along the minus strand of NC_050581.1, from coordinate 186,785,210 downwards.
AGCTTACAGTCAGAGAGCTGCCTGGGGGCACTCGCCACAGCTATTATGTGACCATGTGTCAAAGGCAGGACTCAACCCCGGTCTTCCAGAATCCAAGGCCAGCCCTGTATTCACTTCACCAAACTGTCTGACTCTCCAGATAATTAGAGCAAACAAACTTTGAAGTCCGACCTAACTGTAAATGAGTTTTCTTCCCAGACAAATGGAGTTTAGCAGTTTAGCCATACCAGGGAAGGGTAAGTAAGGTAGGTAGGAGTTAGCCAATGGCTGTTGTTGGTTGTTTCTGCCTTAATTGTCCCCCAATGAGGGGAAGGATAGGTTGTTAGGCTTAAATCACCCAGAGAAGCTGCCCTGGCTCCCTGAACTCATCACCAGGCCCCAATTTAAGGTTTTGTTAGATCCCAGTGACATTACCTGTGTGAATTTGGATAGCAGACTTTTAACCTCTCCGGGCCTCAGTTTCCTCAACTGTAAATTGAGGAGGTCAGAGTAGAAGAGCTCTGAGGTCCCTTTGGGCTCTAAATCCAGGATCCTGTAATTCCATAAATTGAGCTGATACTAGGTAAAAAGCCAACCCACCCTTTCTCGTGCCCATGTGGCTTGTGTATGTCTTAGCTAAAAGACTGTGGCCCAACTGTGCCCTAGAGGCGTGTCCTGTTTGTCCCACACTGTCATGGTCTTTAATTAGCTGGGCAAAGTGAGAGGAGCTGAGCTTTGTTCTCTCCCTGTGCTTCCCCTGCCTCACAATCCCACAGGCTCCATGTGGAAAGAAGTTAGTTTTGTACCTTCTCTCCCTCTCCAGGTCTGCCCAAGTTTGTTCTAACCTGAGGTCATCTGTGTACAGATGTTGGGGCACTAGGGTGGGGGTGGGGTGGAATACCATGTGCCTGGGCTGGGGTGTGAACACGCTCTTGTCCCTGCCTCTCTAAGGGAACCTGGGGTTCTCACTGGCCTCCCTGTTGCTTGAGAGTACTTCTCAGCCTGCCCTGTCATCTAAATGTGCCAATGGCTTCTAGTTTCTGAGGGACAGTGGCCAGAGGGCACAACGACCCTCTGCTGAGTACAGAAGAACAGAATTTAGCAGGGGCTTTTATCGGCTGTTGGTGTTCATCGAGGCCAGAGGACTGAGTCATGAGGAGCTGCTTGGGGATTGAAAGGGATGATGTGATAAGGATGCTTTAGTCCTGATGCTCCTGCCTCCTGCCCTTCCCAATCCCCTCCCCCCCCCAGCCCTACTGCCGGAGAACTGGAGAAAGAACAGCTTCTTCTCTTCATTTGCCCCAGCTTTCAACCTTGATACTAATTACATTTCATGCCTGCCAGGAGATTTAGCATCAAAATCAATCCAGGGCTTGTAATCTTGCTTCTGCCCTGGCATTCATTACTAGGCAAGTGACTGGAACTTTGGGGTGTTTGGGGGGCACAGATGTGAAGTTTAAAATAAATTCCTTGGTTGAAAAGCATAAACTTAAGCCATTGGCATTCTGATTTTCAACATCTTTCTGCTCTGGTGAGAGATGAATTGGAGAAGCAGGAAATGCGACCTTTGAAGTAAGTGTGTCTGCATCAGCAACTCCTCCCAGTGAGTGGTTCCACCCCATTTCATTCCTTAGAGGCAACACAGTGGAGCGGAAAAACTCTCCTCTGCCACTTTCTACCTGTCGAACCCTGGGCAGCTCACTGCTTTGAGATCCTGGGTTCTTTATCTGTAAGAGGAAGGCACTGGGCTAGGTACCCTCTGAGGTCCTTTCTGCATCTAAATCTATGCCCCTTCACCAAGGACAAGGCTTGAGGGGAGGAGATGCTTTCCTACTTTTAGTAGCTTTAATCCCCCTTACCCAGAATGGATAGAGAGACAGATAACATTTACTAAACCAATGTGCCAAGCACTGGGCTAAGTGCTGGGGAATATAAATACAACAAAGCAAAACAGACCTGTCCTCAAGGAGCTTATATTCTAATGGAAGCCGAAAGCACATAAGGAGAAAGGGAGAGTGGAGTGAAAGCCAAGGATATCGGCATGGGTGTGATGTTTGACTCCTGGCAAGATAAGGCAAAAGGCTCATTGATGGCGGTTGTGGGCAGGAGAGTCCAAATTTCCAGTGGGACCAAAGTGGAGAGTGGAGCCTTGGCTGGGAGATTTGTTCACCTTTGTCTTTGTTTCTGAAGTGCCCTGCATAGCACTTGGGACAGAGTAGGGACCTAATAAGTGCTTGTTGGATTGAACCAAATCAAATTATACTACATGCACAAATGAGCTGTGGCCAGGCTGGATAGCAAGTCTAGCATGATACCACCTAGGAGGAATATGGAAGGCTAGAGAAGGAAGGAGGACAGGGTACTGAGAAAGAGCAACACTGAGTACCCACCCAAGTACAGAAAACTCTAGCAGAGTCTTGTGCCTGTCAAGGCATCATGGTGAGAAGCAACACTGGAAGTGACCCCAAGTCTCTTGGGGAAGGGCTGCCCCATCAGACATGGCTTCTTTCCGCAAGCTCAGTATTGGCTTCTATTTGATTTGAGTTTTATTTTACCTGTAAGTAAAACCTTTCTTCTTTGAATTTTGCAAACTGTGTACTTGCATATGGTGAGGTTCCCAGATTTCCTAGGTGGATCAATAAACCAAAACAGTAAAAAGTCCTCTCAAGTGTCCCACGGCCTCCAAGTCATGTGGTCTTCTGAACACAGACGAAAAGCTTGGCGGAGGACCTGGGAATTCAGTTCAGTTCAATTCAGTTTCATTTAATTCAGTTCAAAGAGCATTTGCACACCATAGATAAAAAGACAAAAGTGAAAATATTTCCTGCCCTCAAAGAGCTTCCATTCTGCTGGGAATCAGTACAGGGATCTCTCACCTTCCCTCCCCCTGTCTTAGCCCGTCTCTGGCAGATGCTTCCTTCTCTGTTCAGAAGAGATAAATTTCAACAAATGAGGTTTTAAGGGCCCTTCTCCTGCTCTCTGAGCCAAACCAGAGTAGAAATCTTGGCTGTTCTCAGAGCCAAATATACTTGGCTGAAAGTAAGCTATATCAGGGATGGTAGAAAGATACCATAATTTTTCCAGTTGAGTACTGAAAGATGAAATTACTCTACAGAATCATGCTTTTTAATGAAGCATTATTCTGCAATAAATCACATTAGTTTCCATTTTTGAAAACAATGAATCGGATTCTGAAGGTCCATGTAGCTCCCCATGTGTGGCCTTTAGAAAATGGCCTTTTTTGAGATTTGACTCTTTGATCTTCATGGACCCTACTTTAAAGAAAGGAGAAAGGGCAATGGGCTAGGGATGGCAGGAACAAAGCCTGAAATGATTTCAGTAATGGGAATATTCCATTTATCCTTACACTGTCAGTAGGATCAGCCTTGTCTGATGCCCTGGAGGATCCATTTTGTCTCCTCCATTGGAATTTAAGCTTCTCATCCATAGGGATTGTTTCATTCATTGAATCAGTATTCCTAGTGCCTAGCACAATGGAGTGGAGGCCTAAAAATAATTGCTCAAATGGCCCTTGGTCCTTCTCCTACTTGAGTCAGACCACCTCCAGGTGTTTCTTCAACAGATGCTTACATCTGATGACTGGTGGTAGTGAGACTTTGTTTTCCTATTGATACATTTTGCTTGGACTCAGCAGATATATCCCAGCAAGCTCCCTATGGCCCCTCAAAAACAAACCAAATACCCCAGAAGGAACATTCCCTGAAAACGGTTTGCAAAACCACTTGATGGAGTAATTGTAGATGATAGTGTATGTCACTTTCTATGCTTGTAGCTTCCTGACTATTAACAGAAAAGACTTGAGTTCAGGTTCTGTCTCTGACACATTGTTGTATGATAGGAAACAAATTCCCAAGGAATTTCTTTCCTATAAGTGACATGTTGATCACATTGGTGGAGGGAGTTTCTCCTAATGACATCACAGACTTCTCCTTCCCTCCCCTCCCCAAAAAAGAGAGAATGAGTATTTTGATTTTAATTGTTTGATTTAATTTAAACTTTAATTGACTGTCATATTTGAACCATTATGGCCTTTTAGCTTTTTTTCATGGATGTCATGATTATCTTTGGGACTTTTGGTTAGGAAGGAAGGCAATTCCAATATAGAGGGGGTGCCTGGTGGTGACAATGGAGTTACTTCCTTTTAGAAAAGGAGCTTCCATTTAATCCCACATGTCCAATCTGTCATCAAGCCCTCATTTCCTCCTTTGAAATATCTCTTACATGTCTAGTCTTCTCTATTCCAGCTACTACTTGCCTACTTCAGGGTCTTTTTCAACTCATACCTACCTGGGTTATTATAGTAGCCTTCTAACTCATCTTCTGTCTCCAGTTTCACTGGTCTTTCTGCTTGATTCCTGTCCCCTATAGGATCAATTAAATTTAATTCTATTCAACAAGCTTTTAAGTAGATGCTATGTGCCACTCACTGAAGATATTGGGACAATGGAGACAAAATCAAAGCAGTGGCTGATCTCAAAGAGCTTATGATCAACTAAATTAATGAGAAATGCAGTTAATGGGGCCCAACGAAAGAGGCCTCTGGAGGAAAAGGCTGTGGTGAGCTGAGAGGACTAAGAGAATGCCCAGTCAAGACAGGTCACATTTGTAAAGCACTTTGCAAACCTTAAAGTGATGGTGATTTATTTACAGAAATGCTAGCTGTTATCACCATCATTGTCACCCCCATCACCATCATCATCATCATAGTCATCATTATTGTCACTTTATCACCATCAACATCATCATCATTGTCACCATCATCATCACCATCATCATCATCATCATCATAGTCATCATCATTGTCACCATCATCATTGTCACAACCACCACCACCACCATCACTGTCATAGTCATCATCATTGCCACCACCACCATCACCACCACTATCATCATCATGGTCATCATCATTGCCACCAACATCATTGCCACTACCACCACCACCATTAACAGCAGCACTGTCACTATCATCAGTAACATTAAATAGTTGTTTGAACTAAATTAAACTATGATCTAGCTTTTTTGACTAATAATTTCTTTCCCTAATGTTTATATCCAAAAATTCCTGAAACACAATCTTATTTATGCTTTATTTCTTTTTATTTATGCTTCTACTTCTCAAATCTGTGTTGTTTCATCAGCTCATTTTTTTATTTTTGGCCCAGGATATGATAGTCTGGGTAAGAACTGCTTCATAATCGGTTTTGAAGTCTGACAGGATGAGGCCGCCTTCACTCACCTTGTTTTTCCATAGTTTCTCTTAATAGTCTTCTCCATTTGCTTTTCCACATAAAGTACATTTTATCCAGTTTCATATAGTAATTTATTGACAGTTTGATTGGTATTGTTCTAGATATATTAATTGGGAAAATATTGACATTTTAACTCTAATGGGTCATTGAAGCCATGTCAAAGGATGTTGCTCCAGCTAAGCTGCTGTCAAAACATTTTTGAAGTTACCTTTATAAAGGTCTCATTTGTGTCTCAGTAAGTTAATATCCAAAATGTTTTATTGACAAAAAACTTTTTATTATTGCAAATGGCTTTTCTTTTTAAATTGCTTTTTCTTAGTAATTAGTAGTATATTATAAAATGTGAATAAGGTTCATTTTATATCTCTGTAAATGGCATTCCATCTCCTGCCTGCTTGGCTTTGTACAAATGGTTCTCTACATCTGAAGTGCTCTCCTTCCTCACCTCTTCCTCAAGGATCCTTAGCTTCTGGAATTCCTACACAACACCTTCACTGATTTCTCTCCCCACCCCATCTTATTGTCACTCCCTTCCTCTTGAAATTGTCTTGTATTATGGTTTTTTTATGGAAGAGGCAATATGGGCTAGTGGATAGAATGCTAGCCTCGGAGCCAGGAAGAACCACATTCAAGTCTGGCCTCACACACAAACTGGTTTGGGACCCTGGGTAAGTCCCTAACCTCTCAGTGCTCTAGGCAACCCTTGAGGACTCTAAATTACACCCAAATGTGCTGACTTGCATCAATAGAGGAAGTTTCTTAATGGGCATTCATCACAAGTCAACTCCCTAGTCCCTTACTTTGACTAGACTTCACATTTGTTTAATTGTATATATATGTTGTATCTCCCCAGTAAATTTATAAGGTCCTTGAAGGCAGATACTGTTTTTTTTTTTAATTTTTATCCCCAAAATGGCTGAACAAGTTGTGGTATACAATTGTGACTGAATAGTCTTGTGCTATAAGTAATGACAAGCAAGATTGTTTCAGAAAAACCTGGGAAGACTTATATGAACCCATGCAAAGTGAAGTAAGTAAAACCAGGAGAACATTGTACACAGTAACAGCAACATGGTACAATGATCAAATATGAAAGACTTAACTACCCTGATCAAAACAATGATCCAAGCCAATTCCAGAGGACCCATGATGAAAAATGCTATCCACCTCCAGAGAGAGAATGGATAAACTCTGAATGCAGATTGAAGTAGACTTTTTTTTACTTGTTAAATTTTTCTTGTGTTTTTTTGCCTGTGTTTTGCAACATGGCTAATATGGAAGTATGTTTTGCATGAGTTTACATGTATAACTGGTATCAAATTGCTTGCCTTCTCAAAGAGGAGTAAGGAGTGGGAGGGAAGGAGAGAATTTGGAGCTCAAAAATTTTTTAAATGATTGTTAAAAATTTTTTATGTGAAATTAGGAAATATTTAGTGAAATAGTTTTTTTAAAGAATTTAAATTTTATCCCCAGAGCCTAAGATAATACCTTGTACATAGCAGGCTCTTACATGTTTGTTGAATTTATCGAATGCATTCCTACTTTGCTTAATACATTGTCTCCATTAGCTCTTTTGTTAAGTGTCACATGTTATTACATTCATAGTTTCCTAATATTGAACCATCTTTGAATTTAATTTGCTTGTGGAAAATACAATTTGTTATTTTGTTTCTGTTTTAAATAATAGGACTGACTGATAATTCTCTTTTTCAGGATTGTCTTTGCCAAGTTTTGGAAGGAACACCACATGTGCCTTCTGAGAATAAATGGCTACCACAAGATCTTTTACTGTGTTTAGAAATTGTGTAGCAGGAATGATTTATTTTGAAGTTCTGGAAAAATTCAATTGTATATCTGTATAGTCTGGTTACTTTTTTTCAACAGGGCAGTTCATTAAAAACCCGATTTCCTCTTCTAAAATTGGTCTAGTTAACTTATCAACTAACTAGAGTGGAAAGCAAAGCCTGGCAGAGAGCAGTAGCAAACAATGCCAGGTGGAGAGCCCCAAAGACCAAAGCTTTTTGAGGAGAGAGTCTGGCAGGGAGCCATACAGCGGCTAGCATTATTAACATAGTACATTAAAGTTTGCAAAGCATTTTATTAACCATTATCTCATTTGATCCTCACAACAACCCTGGGAGATAGGTGCTATTATGAGTACAATGCCCGCAATAGAAAATATTGGCACCTTGGTGGTATTAGTCATTAGTTGACCTTTGCAGATAGGTCCTAATCATGGATGTTCTTGGTGTGCACATATCCTCAGATGCCATGGCATGTGTATTCTCCATGTATGGATTCCTTGCATGTAATTGCTACGCAAGTTGATCCTTTCCACTGAATCAACATGGGTTTATTGCAGAGCGAGCTCAAGGTGAGTGTGTGTGTGTGTGTGTGTGTGTGTGTGTATGTATGTTATATGATTATTTATTTACACTGATATTTGTTTAAGATTCCTTTGTTATGAACTGAATTTGTCATCTGACATGCTGGAAAACAAAAACACAAAAGTAGGGGCTCATGAGCTATGGTTCGGAAAGGATTCTGACCCATGAAAGAGCAAGAATTTGGGGAAGCCAATAGCACTTTGCTATACAAATATTAGAGGTAGGTCCTTCCACTCACAAACAGAAGGGATAAGATTGTTCCCCGGGAAATGGGTGAACAGTACTTAGAGGGTCCCTTCCATTTCCAAATCTGCTATCCTCAGATCCTGTGATCAGAACAGGACCTTGGTTGGTCATTCAAAAGGAAGACACTAAAATGTATAATGGAAAGAGTTCTAGCTCTGGAATCAGAAGACCTGGGTTCAGATTCTGCCTGTTACTTCCTAATGTGACTTTAGATGAACTTCCATGGGCTTCCTTTTCCTCATATGTAAAAATGGAGTGGGGGTGGGGTGGTGCTGTTACATACTACATGATCACTAAGGTTTCTTTTGCCTCTAAACCAATGGTTTTTTCTCCACCTGCAGGTAAAAGTCTATCACCTTAGCGAGCTTTTTCTCTTCACCTTCACCACAGAAGAAACAAAACACAACAGAAGCACTAAATCAGATTCTGCCCAGCTTTCAGCCGTAGGCATGTCTGAGGTTGAAGTCATTCCCATGGCCCTCTCATCCATCCAAACGGAGCCTGGTCAGATTGCAGTTGTGACTGATGGCTAGTCTATGTTTCTCTTCTATCATCCAATCTCAAACAAACCGAATCAAACCAAAAATAAACATGCAGGAGGTGAGTGAGCTTCTTTGTATATGGTTTCCATTCCTTTAAAGCAAAAGCCGGGCAACTCGTGGGGCAGATCCAAATAGAAAACACAACCCAGGTAGCAATGAATGAATAAGATCATTCACATCTCTCAGGATCTTGGGGCTACTGCATAAGCCCCTTGGGCTCACCTCTGGGGGCTGCCAGCAGGGCTCCGCTCCATGCCATTGGTTAACATAGCATAACACCATTTGAGGTCAAGGTTATTTTTTGGTGTTCCACCCCTTCTCTGTCAAAGCCTATGGCTCTATGTCCATTTGTGAAAAAAAAGGCTTATTGTCAATGGAGCTAGCATATCTTATATTCATCAGGCAGAATGTATTTCTTTCTGACATTGAATTAGTGTACACTAGTATTAGTATACACATTAGTATGTGTGTCTGTGTCTGTATCTGTGTATGTGTGTGTTTGTGTATACGTGTGTGTCTATGTCTATGTGCATCATACACATAATATATATGATATATAATTCATATGGGATGCAGATAGATTGCCTTTTGGAAATCTATCAGAGATTGTCGTCGTTTGTCCTTCATTCTCAAAGAGGACCAAGGACATGGAAAGATCAGAGGTAACTGCGGGAGACAATGGCTTTGGTAAAATTGGCTTGCAATACAAGTGGCCAAGTCCCAGTATCACACACTAACAGTAGGTGAAGGGCTTTGCAACATTATTTTGTCCCGCCCTTTCTTCTTACGGATGAGGAAACTCAGCCCCAGACAGGGAAAAGGACTTTTCCGAAGTCACAGTGGACTTAAGGAAGAATTTCCAGCTATGCTACTACAAACACACTTAAATCTTGCCCCCCTATTCTAATATCCATTAAATGTGACCTCCTTGTGACTTGAGATTGTTTTTCCCTTATGTATTTGTATCCCAGAAGAGTTCTGAGAGCCAAGACTCTGAAGGAACTAAACAGGGCTGAGTTTTGCTGGTCCTGGGGTAGAGGTACTGACTTCTTCTAAAAGAATATAACAAGACCCAGCCAAGGACTTCAGCTGAGCCAGAAACTGGAGGCATTGGAAACCACAGCCAAGCAGCATCTGGCAGCAGCCAAAGGAGAAGTGTCCAACAGACTATGAGGTCAAGGTCAGTGGAGAAGCACCAAGAGTGGACCCACAGCATCAGAAGAGTAAGCTGCCCATCTTCACAAACCTGTCTTGGCCATCCCACCCCATGTGTGTCCTAGAAACATGTGTACATCTCTTCATTTGCATCATTTATGTGTGTCTACTCTCCCCCACAAATTCTAGGTGGATTTTAGGGAGAGTGTGCCCCAAGTTTATGGGGGGAAACATATTATTATCATTATTTTTCTTACTATGGCATTTTATTTAAATGCCTTTGGTTTGAGTCAGTTATGTCCTCTGGCTGACTATTAAAGGTAAACACACAAGTAAGGGCTTCTGTTTAAGGGATGAAGAGTCAGACACAGCTAAAATGACTGAACACCACCACCACAGAGTAGTGATAAAGCTCCAAGCAGAGACCCATCAGACCTCATGTACCCTGGCACTTCTCTTGACTCTAACTTTCCTGCTGCTCAGTTGCTTCTAAAAACATGCCTGGCACTTTTCCAGTTCTATCTCTCTCCTTGCTGGTGCCCCAGTGGTATGGCTGCAAAGATCAGGAGGCCGATTTGATTCCTTCTTTAATCCTCTCAAGAAATTGGATCAGCCCAGACACAGTCTTTTTTTTCCCTTCTGAGATTGTGAAAACTTTGAATCCACTGTTAACTAGATTTGGATCGACAAACCCATTGCGACATTAGTGACTGCTTAAATAGTAATTAGCAGACCTGTGCCTAATCTCCCCTCTGCTGAAGGCAGAGAGAGTCTCAGACCTCAATTAAGCCAGGGTTTGTCCCCTGAGGAAGGAAAGGTCAAGGAGGAGTGGTCAGTCAACTGTGAGGCTGGGTTGCCACTAGCCTGCCCATTGTCATCTCAGTTTTCTAGAGCATACTCAAGGACATCGCATTGATGTCGAATGACCACTCCCCCCTTCGTATCTCTGAGGACCCCCTTCTGGTCATAGCACAACTCTCACATGTCTTGGTTCAACATTCCAGGACCTCCCATGCTCTTCCCACCCAACGGAAAGGCAGAATCACGTAGTAGATAGCTTAATGGACTCTGAGACCAAGAGACACAGGTTCAAATCCTGCTCCATACAGTTATTCTCTGTGTGACCTTGGACGAGTCACTTAGCTTCTTCCAGCCCCAGTTTCCTCATCTGTAAAAGGGGAATGATATTAGCATCTGCCTGACAGTTCTGTTGCAAATTTAAAAACAAAGCAAAGCAAAGTATGTAAAGGGCTCTGCAATCCTTACAAGTGTAATACAGTGGTGAGTTACTATAGTCTGCCATCACCATGCCCTTGAACAGGTGAGAAAGCGAGGTGCGGAGAGCGTCTGTTGGTATTGTTCAGGGTCTAGGAAAGGAGAGGCAGAACAATTCACGGCCACCAGCCAGTTACGTTCTATGACACGCAGGGTCATGCAGGTAGATCATAAATAAGAGACCTTGGACGCCATCCCGTGCAACCCTATCATTTCCCAGATGAGGAAACGGAGGCTCAGAGAAGGGGAAAGGGGAAAGAAAAGGTGTTTGTTAAGTGCCTACTATGTGCCAGGCACTTTGCTGAGCACTTTACCAATACTTTCTCATTTGATTCTCACCATTACCCTGTGAGGTAGAAGCTATTATGATCCTCAGTTGAAGAAACTGAGTCAGACAGAGGTTAAGGGATTTGCCTGGGGTCATAGAGCTAAGAAGTGTCCAAGCCGTATTTGAACTCGAATCTTCCTGACTGCAGGACCAACATTCTCTATACTGAGTTCCTCTGCATCTTGAAGTAACTTGCATGAGCTCATGTAGTTGGTTCCCAGAAATATGAACTAATAGGCACCCAGTCGCACTCCCCTCTACTCTCCCCCTTTTGCTTTTGTTACAGAGCAGTCACCTAAAACCCGTGGTCCAATGACGCGGCTAAAGTCACACAGGGACTGAGAAGCAGCCCTGGGATTGGAGCCAAACTCCTTTGACTCCAAATCCCAAGCGATTCCTCATCTCCAGACCCTGCCCACAATGCACCATGCTGCTGTCTCCCTGTAAGCCAATACAACTTCATCTGGGCTGTCGTTCTAAAACAAGAACTTGCTAACTGATACTTTTTTAAAAATCAGTCAGGATCCAAGCTGTTAATTTCTTATCATAAATACTCCCCACTCCTGTCCTCCAACTCCATAAACATGGCTCATGGAAACACTTGCAATGCACTCCTGCTCAAGACAAGTGATAGGAATGCTTGGGAGGTTTTTGGAAACGTAACTATGGAGCAGCATTCTTCAAAAACAATACAATAACAGTCTTGTCTGGGTGCTACTTCATGGGTCTATATTCCCCTCTCGAGATTCCCCCAAATGTTTGGTGAATCAACATCCAGGACTCCACATGGTTTTCATGGATACGACGCCTCCCAAGGCATCCTCCCCTCACCACCTCGCTGGGGTTATCAACTCCTCTCGTCCTCTCCTCCTCAAAGTCTGCCTCCAATTAGCAGACCTCATACAAACCCTATTAAGCTCTTTATCAAAGCTCTGCTGAGCTGGACTCCAACTCTTTCTCTATGACTATCTCATTCAGCTTCCTGGGTCTTACCATTGCTTCACATTCCTCTCTAGTGGATGTTTTCAGCAACCCTCATTTCCCCCACTTCTAAATCACTATTTGTAAAAACAGAAAATCAAATTGCAGAAAATATCTAACTCCCCTTCTCCAGGAAGATTACAGCAGCCTTAAAGAGAGCAAAACTCTCAAGGAAACACTATTTACTCTCGGCAGAGGGAGGATCATTAGGATAAATTTTCCCACTCAAAGTCTGTTTTATTTTTGTCAAGACTCCAGAGAGAAGATAATGAGCTATTCATTCCTCCTCTCATTGTTGTTGAAGCTGTGGAGTTCGGCCATTCTGGATTGTTTGGGACCATGCCCCAGAAGTTGTCAAACTGTGAATACCCTTTCACCCCTCTATACCAACTACTAGACTTCTAGTCTATATCCCAAAGATATACTAGGGATGTACTGAGATATCCTAACTGCTAGGCCTATATCGCAAAGAAATAAAAAAGAGGAAAAGGATCTATATAGATAAAATATATCAATTTTTGTGGTAGCTAAAGATTGGAAACCAAGGAGTTGTCCCCCTGTTGGGGAACAGTTAAACAAATTGTGGTCTATGAATGTAATGTACTATATAAGAGATAATGAAATAGACAGTTTCAGAGGAAACTGGGAGGACTTTTATGAACTGATGCAGGGTGAAGTGAGCAGCACCAGGAGAACAATTTAGACAATGATACCAAGACTAGAGAAAAGCCATTTTGAAAGATTGCAGAATTCTGATCAATGTAATGATAAACCAGGAGTCTGAAAGAATGAGGATTTAATATGCTGCTCTTCTACCAACAGAGAGCTTAAAATATCAAAAGAAACCTACATTTTTTTGACATAACTGATATGGGAATTTATTTTGCTGACTCATGCACCTATGTACTCAGCATTTTGCTTTTCAGGGCTAATTTTTAAAAAAATTTTGTTCAGTGGGGAAGGTTTCATTCATTTGTTTGCTTTTAAACAGAGGCACAGATTATTTTTTAAAAGGCCAGGAGAAGTACATAAAGGTGCTCTTCAAAGTAAAAATTATTTTAAATGTATTTCCATTCTGAACCCAAGACACAGTCTTTTTGGAGGTAGTCCAACCAATTCACAGGCATTTAACTCAATAACCATTTATTAGTCACCTTTTATGTGACAGGCATCAGTGCTAGGTGCTGGTGATAGAAAGACAAAAAGAAAACAATTTTGGCCTTCAAAGAGCTTACATGTTATTGGGAGGAAACAGGGAATTTACAAAAAAAATAGATCCAAAATTAATATAGATACAAATTATTTTGGGGATTGAGGGGAGCACTATCCTGGGATAGTGGTGGAAAAGGGGTTATGATCAGGAAAGGCCCATGATAGGAAGGGGCACCTGAGCTGAGCCTTGAAGGAAGCTAGGAATTTTGATAGGTAGAAATAAGAAGGGAGGTCATACCAGGAATTGGGGCCTGCCTAGTCAAAGGCACAGAGATGAGAGATGATACACGGTGAGCAATAATCTACCCCATTTAGTGGGAACATGGCATTAGTAAAAGGGAGTGATGGAAAATTAGTTTTGATTTCACATTCAATCAAATAAACATCAGAAAAGGAAGAAAATAATATGCCATATAGTAAAGAACTCAGATGTTCTCTATCCTTCCACTCTTTCTAAAAGGGTAAATATATTTATTAGGTAAAAATTATATATTGTCCTGCCCATGAAAAATTTTGTTTGAACAGAACCCCAATTCTGTGGAGGGGGGAGCAAGGGAGGAGTTTTTATTTTTAGTTTTTTACAAAACCCTTTTCAACAGCTTGAGTCTTCTGCATTAAAAGCTAATGAGCTCAGTGTACACACATAATGATCCTGAAATGGAAAATCTGTAGAAGCTCCTCTAATTTTACATGGATCATTTTATAAGGATAATTTTCCTGCTAGGAAGGAATTTGACGCAAGAGGCCTCAGAGTCATGTAACTCAAGGGGAGAATGTGAAGGCCACAGATCACTCCCTTTACATCCACTCTCCCTTGGGACTTTTCTAGGGACTTGCAGAATTGATACTTACCTTCAGTTGTTCTGAAAAAGGATGAGGTGAATCGTATCATGAACTTTCTGAATTTGTGACTGGGAAGAGAGCTTAGGAAGTACTAATTAGTCTAGAGTCTCAGTCTCATCTACAAATGATCTCAGGATAATGGATCAGTTTAACTTGGTGTATACTATACACGAACTATACAAATCCTAGCAGGGCTACTTTCCTTCCTGGAGAAACTGAGGCAAACTATTCAACCCCTCTTGATTTCAATTTCCTCATATGCCTGGCATGCTATGGTCCATGGGGTCACAAAGGTTGGACATGGCTGGACAACAGCAAGAGAATCCCATGTGTTATTCTAAGTTATAATAATCATGAACCAACTTTCTTTATTTTAGGTTATACATGTGCAATTATGTTAAGCATATTTCCACATTTGTCATGTTGTGAAAGAAGAAACAGAACAAAAGGGAAAAGTTATATAAAAAAAAAACAAAATGAAAATAGTCTGCTTGGATCTGCATTCAGACCCCATATACCTTTTCCCTGGATGTGAATAGCACTTTCCATCATGAGTCTTTTGGAGCTGTCTTGGATCATTGCATTGCTGAGAGAAGCTAAGTCAATTATAGTTGACCGTCACACAATCATCAGTCAACTTTCAGAACATAATAATCACGATAACCTTTCATGCTTTTATAGGTGAACTTATTTTCCACAATAAATCATAAGATCCTAGAGCCGCAGGGGACCTTACCAATCAATCAGTAAGCACTTATTGAGCACCTACTGTCTTCCAGGCATTTTGCTAGGAGTTGGGGATACACAGACAAAAATGAAATGGGGAAAAAGACCTCCCCTGCCTCTTTACAGAGGTGGGGGACTCTGGGTACAGAACATTATATGTCATTTTTTTATTAGCTTTGCTAAACTGTTTTTTCCCCTTTTTAAAAATGTCTTTGTCAGAAGGGGTACTTATCTGGGAGGGGTTGGGAGAAAGGACACATTGAGAAATTTGGGTAATACAAAAATAAAATATGAATAAAAATAGTTTTAAAAATAGAAAAATGATACAGTCTCTGCTCTCAAGGGGCTCATGTTCTCTTGCCAGAGACAAGGTCATCATCAGTTTCAACCACATTGTTCTACGGGTAAAGGGAACTGAAGTCCATAGAGGTCAAGAGATTCAGCCAAGGTCACTTGACAAGTTAACCACATAGTTGGATCCAGAGGTAGGTCTTCCTCAATCCATGAGCTGTCCTCTTTCCATTGTAACCATAAGTGTAAGAGTTAGATTTTCTGTAGACATTGACTTTTCACAACAGATGAAAAAATGGTTTAAAATATCAGGACTGCTAATTGACAAAAGGCGTATCTTTGATGCTTTCGAACACTGTGACTTGCATCTGGTCTCAGCCTGCCTCGATCCTGGCCCCTGGCCACCTCCCACACACCTGTTCACAAGGTTTCCATCAGGGCTTGGCCACCAAAATACTTGGTGACTGTCTGAGGGTTTGCAAAGTTCAAAAGGATTCTTGTGTTTTTTCCTGCTCTTCTATGAGATTATCTGAGTCAGGGGCCAGGCCTATTTCTCCGTTGATTGCTGAAGGTGCCCTGCTAACCACCTAACTCTGTAGTAGGACACACAGATCTCCTCTGATTTCTTTCGAGGTGAAAAAAAGAGCTGAAAACACGTGTGTGCGTGTGGTGTGTGGATGAGGCAGCTGATGTCCCCTGGAGGCTGACCCAACCTGACAGGGGTGGGATGGAGGCTGAAGTTGGACTTTGGGTCCTTGTTCTGGGATTGTCGGGAGTGGAGAAAGGGATTAACCAAGTAGGAGTGATCCTGGCCTGGAGTGCCGAGATCTGAGTTCTGGTTCCAGCTTTGCATCTGCCCGTGGTTCCATCTGTTTGGGACCAAACAGAACATGCCTGATCATTTTTCCACAGGACAGCCCTTGCTATACTCAAAGGCAGCTCTTTGACCCCATATCTTCTCTTCTTGAGGCTCTTCCCCTCCAGTTGGCCCAGACGATGCTCGGAGGCCATGGAGACTTTTCCCCATCCTGGTTCCCCTCCTTTGGATGCTCTCTAATTTCCCAATACTCTTCCTAAAATGTGACCCCCCCCCCCAGGACTGAACATAAGCCTGGTGTGGTCTGATCAGAACAGAGAAGGGGAGATTATCACCTTCCTCCTGAGACTTTGTTCAATTCAGCAAGCGTTTAAGTGCTCTCAGAGGAAGACCCCGAGCTAGACCCTGGGTACACAAAAACAAGCCAAAAACTGACTTTCAGCCCTACCACCATGCTATGCCCCTCTAAATTCAGCCCTAAAACTCAGCTAGCTCTCCTGGCTTCCATCTCCCACGGCTGAGAACCAGTGGATAGAGGGCCAGTCTTGGAGTCAGGAAGATTTGCATTCTAATCCTGCCTCAAACACTTATTAGCTGTGTGACCTCAAGCAAGTCACTTTCGGAGCCTCAGTTTCTTTATATGTAAAATGAGGGGATTAACTCCTTTCAGTTCTGAATCCACAATCTGAAGATTTAATGTAGGATTAGGGAGAAGTCTTCACCAGGGAGTGAACACCAAGTGGTTAGAGACTCCCAGCTTCACCCACGATCCTCTTTTTCCATTTTATGTAAGTGCAAATGCCCATTCTATTAGATGTCTGTTAAATTCACAATATTCTCACCCTCCCCCTCAGCTCCTTAAGAGCTGGGACTGTTTTTGTTTTTTATTTAAAAAGCCCGAGCTTAATAAATGGTTGCTTGATTTTTGGCTGAGAATAAAAAAAAAATTTAAACCTATAAATTTTAGTTTCATACACAACCATTTTTATCCATAAAAAAATTCTACTCGCTATCTACAGGCCGAATGGGTCAGATCCCCTACCAGTGTGATATTTCTTTTTCATTTAATTCAATTCCATTTAATAAGTATTTATTATGCACCTACTATGTGACAGGCGTTATAGTATTATATGCTTCCTCCCTCGTTGGGGCCAAGTGCTATTTCATGGGTATTTAGGAACTTCCAGGAGAGAAAACACTATCCACCAGCCCAGTTCAGTACCTTCTCTGCAATGTATAGTCTTGGAGCACTAAGAGATTATGTGACTTGTGCTGGGTCACCTAGCCAGGATGGGTCAGAGGCAGGATTTGAACCCAGTTCTTCTTGGAGGAGTCCAGCTCTCTCTCCATTATGGCATTCTGCCTTTGAGGTGCTGGTGATACTAAGCCAAAAATGAAACAGATTGAAATGTTTTCACTGATTTTTCAGGTGGAGAGCTCCATAGAAAGTACTCCTCAAAAAGTTAATGTTAGAAAAATAAATATTTTTTAAAAAAGAAAGTACCCCCACATCTTCCATGCATCTCAATATACTCATCTATAAAGAAGAAAATAACCAGGAACACCAGGAGTCCCATATGACTTTACTGAATGAAATGAACTCATGTCTTTGGGCCTCAGTTTACATATCTGTAAAATGAACCTCTAAATGGTGACTTAGATCTTGGTTCCATGCCCTGAATACCAGGGGAGTTCTGTGACTTGAAATTCAAGCTATATCTACCCAGGGAGGAGATTTTTAGTGTGTTAAGTGAAGTTTGGTGGTGGCAATGGAGAGGGAGAGGAGTGAGAAAGCCCTCTAAGACCTCAACCTGCTCAGGAAACATTTTCTCTGGAACTTTCTCAGTTGCCTGTCTAGGCTACAGTCTGTGTAATCTTGGAATAGCTACTTTTAAGTGTTTCAGAAAATAGGTGTTCACTGTAGCATCCCTCATCTCCAGCAGAAAAATGTTGTTTTCCTTCAATACCCCTCTTCCCTGTGGGACCTCCATGTGACCCGCCTGCAAAAAGTGAGCTGGAAGAGGCCACCACCACCTTCCCCTCCCCTCAACAGAGGGGTCTGAAGTGTGGCATGGCAAGGCCTGCAGCCAGACACTGCCCACTGGGTAAATCACCCCCAACACATGGCAGCCTTGAAAGGGCCGGCGAAGCCTCACGAGCGGACATTCTAAAACTCAAATAATACTGAGTCCTGCCAAAAAACCGAGAGGGCAATTTCATGCTGTAAGTTGGGGCCGCTCCAATCAACTGAGGAGGTTGCACATGAAGGAATCTTCCCCACCATGTCACCTGACAAGGAGGCATCCAGCCTCTGCTTGACGGAGGGGCGCCCACCGTCTCCTGAAGTTGCCTGCTCTATGCTGGGACAACTCTCTTTGTAGGAAGCTTTCCCTGTCACATGGGTGACCATGTGTGTAAATGAGATTCTACAGAGCTGCATTTCTGGGGTACGATTACCCCCCAGAAGACAATCAGCTATCTGCTGAATAATACATGGAATGCTCAATGCTAGGAAGCATAGTGGAGGGAGGGTTGGACACGAAGTCAGGAAGAACTGAGTTCGAATCCTGTCCCTGACACTAGCTGTGTGACCCTGAACAAGTCAACAGCCTCTCCCAGCCTCAGTTTCCTCATCTGTAAAACAAGATTACTAAATACACCCACTTCCTAGGGTTGTGGAGAGAATCCAGTGAAGTGACATATGCCAAGTGCTTTGCAAGCCTGTACAAAGGTTATGTCTTATTGATTTTAGGCGGCTGGGTGGTGCAGTGGATAAAGCACTGGCCTTGAAAGCAGGAAGACTCCTCTCTCTGAGTTCAAATCCAGCCTCAGACACTTACCAGCTGTGTGACCTGGGGCAAGTCCCTTAACCCTGCCTGCCTCAGTTTGCTCATCTGTAAAATGAGCTGGAGAAGGAAATGGCAGACCTCTCCACTGTCTCCGCCAAGAAAACCCCAAATGGGATCACGGGAGAGTCAGACATGCATGACCGAAAAATGATTCAGCAGCAGCTTCTTGTTCTTGTGCCGCAGAATGACATAGCAGATGGAGCTCTGGATTCGGCAGCATGAAGCCTTGGGTTCAAATCCTTTTCTTTTGAGGAGGGGCATGTATCAGAGGTGAGACCTTGGGCAAGTCACTTATCTCTAGGAGCCGCAGTCTCTTCATCTGGAAAATTGATGCTATCATAGTCCCTGTAGCACCACCCTCACAGGGTTGTTGGGAGCCTCACAGTAGATGCCATGTGTAAAGAGCGTGGGATGCCTTAAAGCCCGATAGAAGCGTCAGCTCTCGTTCCTGTCTGCCAGTGAGGGGGTGGGGAGCTCCCTGGAAATCCTGCCCAGTGGCCTGGCATCCTGGGAACTCGTTCAGCCCGCTTCATTGGAGGTCGTCTCGGCCCGGGTATTTCCTACATACGTCTCTGGCATTTGAAAGGACGGTCGGCCCCCAAGAGTCTGTATGTTCACAGAGGACGTTATCAGTTGTTGATGAGCCCCTGTCCAGGCCTACAGACAGGCAGCTTCCTCTAGCTCTGGAGCTCCCGCCGGCTATGGAGCCAGGAGAAAGGTGATAAGCCTCCGAGGAGATGTTTTAGGAGCCTCGCCTATCTCCCACACCAGTGGCCCAGGCACATTTTCCATAGTTGCCATTTACAGATAGACTGGCTGCTTTCGGATAAGGACTTGGGGTGGGGGAGCAGAAATCATTAAAAGGTTATGGTTTAGGATAAGGACCGGAGGAAAAACCATTAAAGGGTCCCACTGATGTCCAGTTAGCCCCCCTTGGAAACCTCTTAGGCAGCCAAGGACCTTGCTTTAGGAACAAGCAACATTTTTTAAAGTTAATGTCCAAAGAAAGCGCCATTGATTTCTAGGTTATCTCCAGATGAGGTAGGTCTGGACAGGCCTGATGTCAGCCGGGGCCATTGGTGCTGGCTGGAGCAGCTGGGCAGGGAAATGCTGCCCAGGGAGAGGAAGTCCCCGGGCTCCACGGAGTCACAGAATGTCTCAGGCCAGTTCTGCGGGTCAGGAAACAGGCCTGAGGCATTCACCGTTAGCCAAACTCCTTGTGTGTAGTGCACAAAATAAAAGGAAAATCCTAGCTGGTGAGAAATCAGGAAGACTCCTGGTCAGTCCCTCCTCTGAAATACCCTCGCTGTGTGACCCTGGGCGAGTCGCAGAACTCCTCTGAGCCTACATTCCCTCATCTTTAAGGGAGGGGCAGGAGCTCCTCTCCTCAGCATTGTGGAGGGGCAACGTGTGATGTCACACATGGTGTCACCAAAGCTTCATCTTCTGAGCATCTTTTAAGACAAGGAAACCAATGACCAGCCCTTGAAAGGCTAGCGTTTCTAGGAGTGAACTGGGGAAATTGTGTCAGCACCTCCACTTGGTCTTAGTTCATGTTTACTTTTTAGACAGTGAGTGTTTTGTTAAGGCTTAGTAAAGAATAACGAATAGGCATCTAGGTGGTGCAGTGGATAGAGTGTTGGGCCTGAGTTCAAATCCAGCCTCAGACACTTACTAGCCAAGTGACCCTGGGTAAATCATTTAACCCTGTTTGTCTCAGTTTCTTCATCTGTAAAATAGACTGGAGAAGCAAATGGCAAACTACCAGAAGCAAAATGCCAAGACAACTCCAAATGGAGCCATGAAGAATCAGACATGACTGAACAAGGAATAATGAAACATATGCTGTTGGAGTTCTTAAACTTTATTGATATCGATCACTTTCTGATACTTGGGTTCGATAAGGTTTCTAACCGTCGACCTTTCAATACGACCTGGGTTCACATTCCGTCTCTGACGCTGACTCCCTGTTGGCCCTCAGATTCCTCCACTATACAATGAGGGAGTCAGACTAAATAGCCTTAAAGGTCCCTCGGGGTGCGAGATCCATGCTCCTCTGACTCCGCTGGACGATAATAAAACATAGTAGACATTTTAAAGTCTGCAAAGCACATTCCATGCATGACCTCATTGTGTAATCCCACATCTATAGTAGCATACAGTAAGCTCCTAATAAATGCTTATTGACTGACTGACTAAAGACTATGAACGTTATCATTTTACAAAACAGCTTTAAAAATGAGCTGCAGAAAACTGGGTTCTTTCTTCCCAAACTCCCCCTCTGTAGGGGTAGGAGGGCCCTCCCCTGCTTCCAGTATAGCAGATTCTCAGAATTGGTGTGATCAGCTCTTCACTCTTCTTCACTCCATACGCCACACATCCAAGCCATTGCCCAGACTTGTCCTTTCTACCTTCCAAACGTCTCTCACGCATGATCCTTCTCCGCTCTCACTGCCGCCATCTTGGTTCAAATCTTCTTTTTTGCCTGGACCGTTGCCATTGCGTTTAATTGGCATCTTTAACTCAAATCTCTCCCCTCTCTAAGTTACCTTTTTCATTGCTACCAAAGCAATTTTCCTAAATTATAAGGCTGATTATGTCTTCATGCTCCTGTCAAGAAACCTCAGTGGCTCCCTATTGCCTCTAAAATCATATCTGAACTCATCTTGACATTTAAAGTTCTTCACAACTTGGGCCGTTCCTCCCTCTCCAGTCTCATTAAGTTTGCTCCCTTCCATGTACTTTCAAATCCACCCAAAGCGTCCTGATTGTTGTTCCCCACACACTATGCTTCATCTCCCATCTTTGTGTCTTTGGCCTGGCTGTCTCCTATGCCTGGAAAGCTCTTCTTCCTCACCCTTTCCTCTTAGAATCCCTGGCTTTCTCCAAGATGGCCCCAATCCCACCCTCTTCAGGAGACCTTTCCCAGGGCCCTCAGCTACTGGGATCTTCCTCTATAAGGTTATTTCCACCCACTCTGCATGTTACTCATGTTCCTATTGTCCCCCTCCCATTAAAAAGTAAGCTCACTGAAGACAAGAAATCCCCAGGCACATTTTTATTCATAGTAAGTATTTAGTAAATACTTGCTGATTAAGTAACTAAGTAACTCAGTAACTAAGCCAGATCAGATGTGAAATGGAACAGATATGTCAGAATTCCCACAGCAACCTGTTCTTACCATTAATGATGGCAAAACCACCATGTATGGATTCTATTAGCTCAGTAACTGTTGTGTTTAACTAGGAATTAAGAATGGTACCTAAGAAAATAAAAGAATGATTGATCGTGTTAGAAATAACACCTTGTCAAAGCCACCTAGGACCAACATTCAAGATAACCTCAAAGATGGGAAGGTTCCAAATGAAGGGAAAAAGGTAATGAAGAGCTTTATTATCGTAAAAGAGGTAAATGAGATTTGATCAGCCTACCACACCCACTTTCTTACATCTCTAAAATATTTATGAGAATGAGCTACAACTCTTAAGAGGAAGCCTGACACAAACATGTGAAATGAATGGGCAAGCTTTCACAGTTGATTTTCCATAGGAGGCCACGTCTTTACCGTCTTTACCATTATACAATTGAACCTGAAAGGCATCTACAAGAAGGTGTTGCTGTTTTCATTCTTGTTTGATTTATTCTGTTTACTATTCTTATTTGTTCTATTTATCAATTAGAAAAAAGGCATTTGTATCCATCCATTTTCTCCATGAGTTATGATATTATTAACACATTTGGGCCCTAATATCACTGTCTTGAGCAGCTAGATGGCACAGTGAATAGAGTGCCAGACCTAGAGTCAGGGAGACTCATCTTCATGGGTTCAAATATGGCCTCAGATACTTACTTGCTGTGTGACCCTGGGCAAGTCACTTCACCCTGTTTGCCTCAGTTTTCTCATCTGTAAAATGAGCTGGAGAAGGAAATGGCAAACCACTTCAGTGCCTTTGCCAAGAAAACGTCAAATGCGCTTACAAAGTGTAGCACGCAAATGAACAAATCACAATCTTTGATGTAGAGAGATGTACGTGAGAATATTGCTAAAGAAAACAAAGATTGAGAACTTTACCAAGTAGATCCAGAGGAATTCTGTGTTGGAGATGATGCAATTCTAAGAGCTTCAAGGGATAAGATCTCATGGAGTTTCTAAAAGCAAGGAGGACACGAGATGCTTTTGTAAAAACTGGGGGCCCTATTGGAGTAGAAGAGCATTTATTACTTACTATGTGCCAAGCACTGTACTAAACAGGGAATATACATTTAGAAATTGAGACAGTTGTTCTTGTCAAGGAGCTCAAGTTCTTACTTGTGGGAAACAATGGGGAAAAAGGCAAATGACAAAAAATATTAGTATCTGCTTACTTTCTTGTTTCTGTAAAATTTTTATGACAACACTCTGCACAGTCATTGAAGGAGTGGGCAGCTTTCATGGGTGACGTTCTGTAGCCGACCACCTCCTCACAGTCCCAACTAACTGAAAGGTGCGAGACAACACAAGATTACCCCCATGCATCTTATTTGTTTGCTCCAAAAAACATCTGATTCAGTAGAACAAAATGTTGCCTTAAAGACTCTTCCTCCCACAAATGTGTCAAAAGCATATGGGATTTCTCTAGAGGGAAACAACAGTCACAACTTTGCCCGACAACTTTTTGACTATTAATATCAAGCACTGCATTAAACAGGCAGATGTTTGCTCTTACTATGGAGGTTTTGCCCTGCAGAGTCCAAATGGGAGGGGTATTTGCTTTGCATGATGAAGCCCTCCATATACTCATATCTGTAACTTACCTTGTGCAATTCAACTTGTCCCTGGAATATCATGGAGCCTCCTAAATTAGATCCATAAAATAGACAGAATTTCGGCCTAACTATTCACACAGGAAAAGCCAAGTGGATGAAGAATGCTTTTTGTCTAGACTATTAAATGTACTTGTATGGACAGCCCATAGAGCTAGGCAAGTAGTGCACGTATCTTGTCCATACACAGAGATCAGGCAATGAGCTGGGCCCATAATTGGACAGGAGGAGGAAAGTGGGCTAGATTGCTTTTGGGAAATGATAAAAGCACTGCTACCTGAAACCTGGCACATAGTAGGCACTTGATAAATGCTTGTTGACTGAAAAAGGCCCATCTTTTTAATATTAATTATTTAATATTAAGGTTCTTTCAGTGATTCTATCTGCCTACGAGTCCTAGAATTCCACAGTTTTCAAAGAATTCAAGTAGAAGGTCACTCAAGGGGCAATGGAGAGATGAACATGGTGGACATAAGTAGAATGTAAAATGTTACTTAAGAATTTTTCAGAAGAAGTAGGGGAAAGGATGTCATTCATGAGATATAAGATGACAACAGGTGGGATGGTCATGAGGCAAGAAAACAGGAGGACAAATCGAGAGTCCATGTGCTCCACTAGTCTCCTCTCCTTGACTTAATGTCAAGAGACTGAGAGGAAGGCTCCTGGCATGTTGGTTGGATATACACAGAGGTTTACAGAGAGCATAAATAAGACTTCTGCAAGATGAGAAACTGTGGGTTAAGATGAGAGTACCAACATCCATGAAGTCACAGATCCACCCTGGTATGGACATATTTATCAATTCAATAGAATAAAATGAAACATTAAAAATTATTCTCCAATAGGGTGCTTACCATACATATATGAAGATCATGCAAGATTCCTTGACAGCTGCAACTATAGTGAGAACTTTATTCACTGTTCTTCTGATTACCAGTGTCAATCGAATCACAAGACAGGGAGGCCTTTGTGATTACCAAAGGCATTTACCGTGATTATGGAGGATGTCCTACACAGTCCAAGTGGAAAAAGAATTCCATAGGAAGATCTATGAGGTCTTCCTGTTCATGGATGGAACTATACTGATTGCTTTCTGCATGGAATGTTGCTTGGCCTCCTCAATGAGATGCATGACCACCCAAAGGAATTCATCAAAAATCTATGTAGGAAAAGCCAAATAGATGAAGGATGTATGTTGCCCAAATTATGACATCACTTAGGTGGGTGGATCATCAAATTGGTCCATTAATACAAATTTCCTGGACATTCATTCCATATGGATAGTAAATTGGACCCAGAATCAAATTGGAGGAGATTAGGCCAGACCTCCCTTGAGAAATTATGCCACCCTTTCAATGATCCCAAGCAACTTACTCAAAGCCTCTCTTGAATACCAGTGTTCTCTTATTGATTTTAGATGGCTGCCAATCATGGAGTGCCGTGATCTCTGATCAAAATGGTGAGTGACCTCAAAGAACAATGGAATCTCAGAATTTCAGAGTAGGAAGGTAGCTTAGCAACCAATTAGTCCAACACGTAACCAACAGGAATTTCCATTATAACATACTTGATAATTGGTCATCTGACTTCTGCCTGAAGACTTTTGATGAGGAACTTACCACCACTTGAAGGTAGCCATCCCAGTTTTGGATAGCTAGGATTATTAGTGAGTTTTTCCTGACATCAAGCCTCAACATTCTTCTTCAAGACTTCCACTAACTGTCCTTAGTTCTAACCACTGGGATCAAACAGACCAAGTCTAACTTCCCCCACATGACACCATAATCCCACCCTCTGTCTTCTCCCCAAAAGAGAAGAAACCTCCCCAGTATCTCACCATCGATCCTTACACGGCACAGACTCAAGGTCCTTCACCATCCTATTTGCCCTCTCCCCTTTTTGATGTTTTTGAAACTTGGTTTCCAGAACTGGAAACAACAGTTGAGAGGTGTTCTGACCAGGGCAGAGTGCAGTGGGGCTACTCCTTATTCCTGGAAGGCTGGTCTCTCTCTCTCTCTCTGTCTCTCTCTCTCTGTCTGTCTGTCTGTCTCTCTCTCTATCTATCTCTCTCTCTCTCTCTCTCTCTGCAGCCCAAGACCACATTTCTTGTTTTGCTACCGTGTTATTCTGCTGACCCACACTGAGCCTGTTGTCCACTAAAACCCCAGATCAACCATTATATAACCACACTTTACCCATACTGCACTTGTGAAATTGATTCTTCGAATCCAGATTTGACTTTGTATTTATCCCAATTGAGTTTCAGTTTATTAGCTTCGGCCAGCACTGCTCTAGCCTATTGAGTTCGGGGGCCTTTCGGATGTTGAATTCATCATCCGCTGTGTTTGCAATCACCCTTAGCCCTTTGTCATTGGCAGCTTGATCAGTATGCTATCAACACAAGAGTGCATGGTGGCTCCAAGTGGACCATGGCACCTTCACAAGGCTGATTTGTACATAAGACATGGCACCAAAAAATCATCGAGGAGAAAGAGGTGAGCTTTTTGTAGAGTAAGAGAAGGTAGATTGCCTGAGTGAAACACAAACATCTACAACCTCGGGGAAGGCGTGGGCTGGAAGGAAACTCAGTGCGTCGGTACCTTTCTGGAGCTGTTGTGGACGGACACAGACAAAAACTGCATGGGATCAGAGAGTTTGGATGAATTGAAATCTACACGAGTGACCTTTTACTCAGGTGATGCACAAAGAACTCAGGATCAGAAGTGGAAATTACCTCAGAGACCGTTTAAAACATCCCCTTCATTTTGTAAATGAGGATCCTGAGATCCAGGAAAGGCTAACTCAGGGTCACAGATTTACAAGCTGGGAGGAAACTTAGAGGTGATCAAGTCCAAACCCTCTCCTCATTATATAGAGGAGGAAACCGAGGCACAGAGCAGTGTCTGAAGGAGGATTCAAACTCAGGTCTTCCTGACTCCAAGTCCAGTGTCACAAGAGTATAATTATCAAAGGTAGGATATCAGTCTAGGTCTTCTGACACCAGAAGCAGTGACCCTTCCTTTGAAGCTACCTAATTTAGTCCAAATTGCTACAACCAAACAAATAATTCTTGCTTTTAAAGTTAGCTCGTGTGACTCCCCATCATTTGACAGCTCACTAAGCAAAACGTAGCAGTCTCTTGAATTCATGAGTCCACCTCCCCCCTCCCACCCCCTGCCGGCAGATTGGACAAATCTGAGAGTTCACTCGCCTCCCTGGGCTCCTGTGATGTGGCAGACACTTAACAGAAGCTTTTTCCTGGGTTCATGTTATTCCCTTGCTAAGTGATAAAGCTTCTAATTAGCACTGAGACCTCTTGAAAAGCCAGATAGGATTGTTTCTCGTCTAAGTAAATGTGTGGGGCGGGGCCAAGAGGGTACGGGGAAAGTTAGGGAGGGATAGCCTGGCCTCCCCTTAGGCGTCAGGGCCTTCTTGCAGAGCTCTCAGCCCACAGCTTAGACCAGAGTCTGGGTTCCTGCTCCTATCAGGAATGAGGCCAGGAGCTGGGATGAAGAAAAGCCAGTAGATAAGAGAGGGCAGGGGGGACTGGTCTATGGACAAAGAGAAATATGCTTGAGACAGACTTCTCATGCCAGTGATGTTTTAACCTTCTTGGCAGATGAGCATGCTTCGGGCCAGCAGAATGAATTCAGCGTTCTCCATGAAGTTCAGCTTCCTTTGATGAGAGCGTAGTCTGACAGAGACACACACCCTCTCTCCCTTTCTTTCTTTCTTTCTTGCTTGCTTGCTCGCTTGCTTGCTTCCTATGCCTACTAAGCTGTGACCTATGGAGAACCATGACTAAATCTGGTTTCCTTCTTTTTCTTAGAAAAAAAAATCACACCCTTTCACAGCAAAGATCTATATGGTTCAATGGAAAGAATACAGGATTTGAAGTACAAAGCCTTGGATTCAAATCCAGGCCATGCCGTTTAATTCCTGTATGACTTTGGGTAAGTCACTTAACTTGTCTAGGTCTCAGTTTCCTCATAATTAAAATGAAGGTGTTGGATTAGACGGCATCCTTCCAGTTCTAAATCTACAACCCTTTGGGAAGATGGGGAAGTTGGACGGAAGCACTCCTGGCTAGGTCCTCTCAATGTGGTACCCCAAGATGAAAGTAAGAGCAGACCTCAGTTATTTTGACACTTATCACTTATGTGGTAAATCTAGAAAGGGAGTCTAACTCCAGACTGGGGAAAGCCTTCAATGCCAAATCCAAGAACTGCTGGTTTAACCCGAGGCCAGACCACCAAAGAGCTCTGAGCAGCACTGTGTCATGGTCAGAGCTGGGCTTCAGGAATAGCATTTTGGCAGCCGATTAGGGGTCATCAATCTAGAGCCAGAAGTGATGTCAGGAGCCAGCTAGTTCAACCCCTTCATTGAGGAAATTGAGCTCTCTCCACTGCGTCTCCAGCTACCTCTAGATGCCTCCAGAACTGACCATGCCTCTGGCTCAGTCATGTGCCTTTTATTGTTTTTAATTCTTTAGATTTCCCAATGGAGATCATTTTTCCTTTGTCTAAAGACAGTGGTGATATGAAGAGGATCCAAAAAATGTAGGAAGAATGCTCTGAGATCACAGGGTAAAAAGAATTTTGAGACATACTGTCTTATTATTATAGTGATTGGGGTATTCAGAATTAGGGAACTATGAAGGCTGCCCAGGGCAAAGACCAAATCAGACAGGGATTCTCTGCTGAGAGTGAGGCCCTCTGCATCTCCTGGTATGTGAGCAGCATTGTAGCCCAGAACACAGCAGAGCCTTCTAAAGGACATCCAGAATCACTCAAAAGAGTGATTTCTATTCATACAAGAAAAGCCAAGTGGATGAAGAATGTCTATCGTCCAGCCCATAGCATGTAGCTGGATGGGTAACCCGTAGAGCTCGCTTACCAGCCTATGTGTGTGTGTGTAGACATACACGTGTATACATGTGCTTGCTATTATATTATTATGCGTACACACATATATACATATATCCTAGCTGTAACACTATTACACATGTGTATATTATTGTACATACATATATGTATATGTAGTATTTTAAGATTTGCAAAGTGCTTTACAAATAGTATCTCATTTCATCCTTACAACTCTGGAATGTAGGTGCTATTTTTAACCCGATTTTATAGATAAGGTAACTAAGGCAAATGGCAGTTAAGTGACTGGCCCAGGGTCACACAGCTAGTAAGCATCTGAGACAGGATTTGAACCTATGTCTTCCTGACTGCAAGTCTGATCCACTGCACCACCTAGATGCCAGATGTACGCCCTCATGGATAGCTTAGGCAGGAGCTATGGATGGGACCAGAGCTGGCTCCACAACTGAACAAAGAAAGAAAGTGGACAGGGTAGCCTTGGGGGAATCATGCATCTCCCTTACAGACTCCAAGCTACTCCCAAAGGCCACTTTGGTTCTGAAACAACAGGCTTTCGGTAATGTTGCCTGACTTGAAGGCATAAGATACCACTGATTTTTAAAAATTAAGTCTAAGACTCACCAAAAGGCATCGGAGAGGCCCACGGTTGAAGAGATGTCCCCAGGTTCATAACTTGTCCCTTCCTTTTGCAAATCTATTTATTACCAGTTCCAGTTCTTGGGTTAAGGAGTGAAGACAAGGTCTCAAAGTGTGGGGAAGGAGTTTTTTGGACTACCTTTCGTCTAGTCCACCCACTCACCTCTCTCACACATGGGCTCTCACATCTTCTATCTAGTCACCAAAAAGCACTTGATTATTGATCTGGTCCAGACACAGTGCCTGGGCCACAGTAGGTGCTTAATAAATGTTCTGTGATTGACTAACTACCGGGGAGAACTTTGCTGCACTGACCTTAGGGGACCAAGGCAGCAGTGGTCTCTGTGCTCCATTCTTGTGAAGGCAGGTTACGTATCATATGCTAGATCCCTTGAAACACTTAAAATAATAGAACTGAGAAATTTTAGAACTGGGAGAGGAAGCTAATGGTATTTATTCCATCCCCTCTCATTTGACATGGAGAAAAATGAGACCATCCAAGTGGAAGAGACTTATCTGAGGTCACGAAGTGAGCCAGGACAATTGAACAATCCAACAAATATTTATTAGGCTGGTCTTCCTGAGCTCCAGCCTAATGTCCCACCTACTATGCTTTGTTGCCTTGAGTACGCACAGGTAAGTGACTAGGAAGTGCATATTTTTTTTAAGTGACCTTGCAGGAAGTAAGAATAGGCACTAACTGAGGAGGCTTGCACAAATCTTGTGCAGAAGGTGCCCCCTGAGCTAAGCTTTGAAGGGAGCTGGGGATTCCAAAAAGCACAAAGTAGAATCCAGAACCTGAGGCCCCTAACTTTTCTACCTCTTCTTTCTCAGAAATGATGTAGAAATGGCAGCAAACTGAATGCTCTATGGCAAGAAGCTGACCAGGTTGATTTGTTGTAAGCAGCTCCAGCTTGGGATTTTTTTTCTGAGCCTTTGCAGGTTTTCTAGCAATTAATTTGAGAAAGTGCCCACTGTCTCCACCCACCACCAAGTCCTGGATACAGAGACATCTTATTTTTGAAGGAAGACACATTCAAAGACATATTCCTTAAGGAATGCTCTATGCTCTTTAAAGCAATAAAAACAAGACTGAAGGAAGAACTCTGTGACCCTGATCTCATCTCATTTCCCCTAACCATGAAATAAGATTTCTTCTGCCATCCCTTCTGCTTATTATACTTTTTTTAACATGTGCTGCTCTCCTGGATTTTTGTTTCTCCAAGAAAAGAAGATAGCTTGGGTTAATTTCCAATTCTCCACAATTTATCTGTGTGGAGTTGGAAGAGTGTTGAGTGGGAAAGGGTTTCATTGTCCACTAGGGCCTCACGGCTCTTCAACACCCACTACTTCTGCCTCATGTCAAAGAAAAGCAAATGGGTTTATTAAATAGCTGTCAAGCCAAATGAGCTTGCACAGAGAACAGACCAAGGGGAAATTGGGTTAGAGGTAGAGAACATGCCACACTAAACAAGGGCACAGATTTACAGTCTTAACCGGACAACCATACAAATGATACTCGGGGTAGATGTGAGCAGTTGAGAGAAAGACTGAGCCAAAGGAGACGATCAATAGCTTTGACTAGCTGTCTTTTCATGTCCAAGAGCAAAGGCAGTCTTGGCCTCGTGGGGGCTGGCCTGGTTGGAGGAACGAGGGATTTTGATTCCAGAGAAGAAGACGTGGGGGACGTGAAGGACATACCCACGTGAATGACCGATGACTTATTTTTCTTAGTTCCAGAAGGCTGGACCAGGAGACATTGCAGATATTAAAAAGAGGCATATTTAAGCTTTAGGGAAAACATTCTAAAAATTAGAGCTGTCCAAGGGTAGAATAGGTAAAGGCAGGAGGGAGTAGTTTCCCTCTCAGTTACGGTCACTAAGCAAAGACTAGATGACTCTTCCATAATGGTGATTCTTGTTCAGGTGCAGGTTGGACCAGATGGCCTCTGGGGTGCCTTCCAACCCTGAGACTTGATGATTCTGCATCCTTAAAAACCTAGCATTTTAAAAAATTAATTTATTTTTTAGTTTTCAACATTCGCTTCCATAAGACTTTGAGTTTTAGATTTTCTCCCCCTCCCTCTCCTCTCCCCTCCCCAAGACGGGGTGCAATTGCCTAGCATTTTTAAAATTAAATTTTATTTTTCCCAATCAGCAAAAATTCACCTTATATTCCTTCTCCTTCTCATCTTTCCTCTGCCCTACCTAGAAAGAACGACAACAAATTCCTGCATTGACTGCTTACAAAGAACAAACAAAAAGACTTAATCTTTACTCTGAGTTCTCCACTTGGATATCATGATTTGAGGTAGCACATTTCAACATAAATCCTCTGGCATTGTGATTAGTCATTATGTAGGAAAGAGTTCCTAAGTGTTTCAAATTGGTTTGCCTTTACGACATTGTTGTTATTGCAAATGGTTCTCCTGGTTCTTTCCACTTCACTCTGCATCTTTTCATAAAGTCTTTACAATTCTCTGAAACCGTTCCTTTAATCATTTCTTACAACATGATAGTATTCCATTATATTTGTATATCGCAACATATTTAGCCTTCTCTCGACTGATATTCCATCCCTGTTTCCAAATCTTTGTCATTGTCAGTAGAGCTATGATAGATATTTTTGTACATCCTTAGTTAGAGTTTATTTTACTTAAAACTAATCCTTACCTTAATTTATCCTCCCTCTCATTCATCCTCTCCCTTCTCCCCTTATCCTCCTGGCTCCCCCTTGAACAAAATGTATTTCTGTGCCCCGTTTTCATGTATGTACTTGTTCCACTTTTGACTAGTTCAGCTGTGAGTGAGACTCAAATGTCATCCTCGTTTGCATAGGCACTTGTTCACCAAATTATGTGTGATCATTTTTTCCCATCGTTCCTCTCCCTCCTTCCACCCGTCCCATTCCTCTTCCCATCCATTCCCATTTTTGTTTTAAGATCATTAAACATAATAGAACCTCTCCCAGGCCCTCTGTCTAACTAGACTCTTTCTGTGACCTTTGATGATCACGGGGTTCTGAAGAGACACAGGTTTCATCTCTCCGTATTAAAATATAAGCAGTTTATCCCTGTTTAATGCCTTATGATCTTTCTCTCATGTTTACCTTTTTATGTCTCTCTTGACTGCTGTGTTTGCACTTCAAAGTTTCCATGCAGCTGTGGTCTTTTCTTCAGGAAGGCTCAGGAGTCCTCTATTTCATTAAAGGTTCAGCTTGTCCCAGTAGAATTATTCTCATTTTTGCTGGGTTAGTTATTTTTGGTGATAAGCCTATTCTCTACCTTCTTGAATATTGTGTTTTAGGTTCTCTGTCCTTTTATGCAGGTGGCTGCTAAATTGTGTGTGATCCTGACTGTAGCTCCTTGGTACTGGAATTCTTTATTTCTGGCTGATTTTAATTTATTTGAGTTGGAAGCTCTGTATTTTGGCTATTATGTCCCTGGGAACTTTCACTTTGGAGTTTCTTTGAGGAAGTGATCTTTGGGTTCTTTCCATTTCTACTCTCCCCTCTGATTCTTAGAGGTTTGGGCAGTTTTCTTGAAAAAATTAGGTTTAGGTTCTCTTTTAGGACATGACTTTTAGGTAGTCAAGCGATGCCTAAATTATTTGTGCTTGATCTGCTTTCCAGATCAGTTGTTTTTATTATGGAATACTTTATTTTCTTATTTTTTCAGTCTTTTGACTTTGTTTTAATAATTCTTGCTATTTCACGAAGTCATTTTCTTTTAATTGGTCAATCCTAATTTTCAGGGAGATTGTTGCTTGGGCAAGGCTCCGTATCTCTTGTGTCAAGTTGTTAATTCCTTTTCCAATTCTTTTTTCTATGACTCATTTCTAGTCCACTTTTTCTACCACTACAAATTTCATTTGTAAAGCACATTATAACACTTGAAACAAAACAAAACAAATCTCTTGTTTCATCTCTTCCGGGAATTCTAGTTCAACTTGTGCCCAAGCTGTGCTTTTCTTTGAGGTTTTGCTTGTAGATGTTTTGCAGTCATTCTTTTCTGGGTTTGTATCTTGAATGCCCCATCACCATAGCAGCTTTTTATGGAAGGTTTCTTTTTTGTTTCCTCTATTTCTAACTTTAAGTTAGGGTTGAGCTCTGTGCACTGCTGGAGGGAATATCTGGGCTGATCTTACTGCTGCTTTCTTGGGGATATCAAGTGTTTTTTTTTTTTTATTACAGGCTTTCAGCTACAATTCAGTCTGGGGACCTGCAAGCTTTCAGTACTCCTGATGTAGTACGATCCAGAACAAAGTCTGACCTCTGCCCTTCTAAGTTCTGTAAGTTCCTGGCACGGATTTAAGTCTGAGCAACATGTTCCTGTTGGAATTCCTGTAAATAGTTACTGGACTCAGCCAACATCAGCCAGTTGGAACACTCTGCTGGTTCAGTGAATCAGCCAATCAACATTAATTTAGCACTGATTATGCAGCAGGCACTGTGCTAAGTGCTGGGGGATACAAAAAGAGGCAAAAGACCATTTGTGCCTTCAAGGAGCTCACAATCTAATGGGGCAGACAACAAGCAAAGAATATGTACAAACAAACTATATGCAGGATAGAGGAAATGACAGAGAGAAAGCACAAGAATTAAGAGGAATTGGGAAAGACTTCCTGTAGAAGAGGAGATTTTAGGTGGGACCTAAAGGGAGCCAAGGAAGCCAGTAGGCAGAGATGAGGGGAAAGAATGAACATTCTTGGCATGACAGAGAGCCAGAGAAATACCTGAACCCAAGAGATAGAGTGTTTTGATCATGGAACACCAAGAAGGCCAATGTTGCTAAATTGAAGAGTACCCTGTGGGGAAGAATGGGAAGATAGGAGGAGATGAGGTTATAAAAGGTTTTGGGTGCCAAGCAGAGGATTTTGTGTTTGATCCTAGAAGCAATAGTGACAGGACTACATGTTCCCCTTTGGTTTGGAATTTCTGCCTTGATTATTCCACTGTAGGCTTCCGAGTAAGTTAGAGGTTAGAACTGAAATCCTGCTTTGCTACTGGGCTCCTAGAAATAGAACCACACAATTGCTGTCTGATTGGCAGCAGCCAAGCATTCGATTTGGTGTGGTGTGTTTTACATCTCTTTGGAGGAGCTAGGGGACAGTATGCCTGTCTTATTCCTGCTACTCCACCATTTTGGCTCCCTCTCTAACATTGCTTTCTAACTGGTGGTCTCCTCTTTTCCCATATGAATTTCTACAAATGGGGAGTGATCATTAGACTCGACAAGCCTCAGGAGGCTCTCTATCACATCCTGGATACATGCCCTAGGAAGACAGTACACTTTCTATAAGTTAACATGTCCTTTTATCCACCACCAATGGTCTATCTCCTTTCTTTTCTTCTGTTTCACATTCTTCTACTCTCCAACTTCCTAACTGGTAAATATTCCCTCCTGCATCCTCAGATATTTTCTCTTTTTTGGTTTCTCCTTGAAGTATTTCTATTATTTCAAGAAACTTGACCACGTGGAGAGTGGAAAGGTACTCCTCTGGTCCTCTCAGCTTCTCACATAACAGGGAGAACAAGCTACTAGTTGAGTTTACATGGATGTTATTTTGCACAGGCAGAAATACAAACATAATAAAATCTCTGCAAGTCATTGGGAGAGTCGTCTTAACACTCACATTTGAAGAAACTGGAGTCTTCTGTTCCCTTGCAGCTCATTGCTTTGTTGATTTTATCACCATGTGATATTGCCAACCACTAACCCAGGTAGATGGCATAGTGGACACAGCATGGGGCCTGGGGTCAGCAAGACTCATCTTCCTGAGTTCAAATCTAGCCTCAGACACTTACTAGTTGGGTGACCCTGAGCAAGTCACTTCATCCTGTTTGCCTCAGTTTCCTCATCTGTAAAATGAGCTGAAGAAGGAAATGGCAAACTATTTCAGTATCTCTTCCAAGAAGACCCTAAATGAGGTCACAAAGAGTTTGACACAACTGAGACAGCTGAAAACAAAAAACCCAATCCCATTTAGCAGGAAGGACCAGGCTCTGGTTACCATGATGGTTATGCATTCCATCCTGATGAGAAGTTCTGGGGGAAGGGTCAAGCTCTCTCTGTTTCTTAGAGAATGTGTTCTCTCTGACTAGCTCTGACTTTAATTAGGTAGTCGTGACATCTTGTTCATCTAAAGCATTATTTACGCAATCAGAACTAGCTCTGAGCCCCCACTTATTGAAGAATCTGCCTGTCCTCTGAACTCTATATTTCACTAGGCCATATGGCCTTCACATAATAGAGTTTGCCCATCCTGTCCTTCCTAAAAGGAGCAGAAAGAAAATGTTTATCTGTATCAAGTGTTTTCCCCCATGCCCATGCATAGAATCAATGATAGGAATAAAGCAAGGCACAGTTAAATATCTAGCACATGACTGAGTGCCTGAAGCTTCTGTTAGCCTATCTCCAGACCGTATTTAAAAAGGCACTTTGAATTCAGCAGTTTTAGGAGGTCTCCTTCTCTTGAGGGGATAAACATAGACACAGATAGTTAAATGCAAAGCAATTTTGAGAAGGGATAATGCAGTAACACTGAAGGGTTTGGGGAAGGTTTCCTGCACAATGTGGCACTAAATTAATACTTGAATGAAGAGAAGGACCCATAGAAGTAGTGGTGAGGACAGAATACATTCCAGGCATGGTTTCTGTCTCCTGGCACAAGGATATTTGAGTTCCAATTAGAAGGTTCCTGCCAAATTATAAGGCAGCAAGGGTATTGGATTGTCTCCATGACCTCATGTAGAAATCCAGATTTGAGTCACCTCACCTTTTTCTTTCTCTTTCCTCCTCTCACCGCTGATGAGATTTTAGACTTCTTCAAGAAGCAAGATTCTTTGTTTTGTTTCATTGCTATTTCAAGGATTCTGATACTCCTATAAAGCAGGATAGGATAAAGCATTTTTGACTCTTGCGATTTTAAACAGTGATTATCAGTATAAATACACACCCACATATAATTGGTGGAATGGAAAGAACGCTGGGCCCCAGTTCAGATCTCTAGGTTCAAATCCCGACTCTGTCACTTATAAATCACATGACCTTGGGCAAGTCAAGTTTCTGAGCCTCAGTTTCTTCATTTGTAAATCAGGGAAAAGAATACCTATGGATCAAAGGTGGCTGTGGGAATTAAAAAGATATTTATGGGAAGTGCGTTGCCATCATAAAATTCTGTTTAAAAGCTATCTTTATCATCATCCACAGTATTATCACCAGTGTCCTTGTTTTAAGGTAACACATGTTGCTCACATCTTAGGGGAGGGCCAGAGACCAGAAACTCCAATTGGAAAATTACTCCAAAAATATGAAATGTTGGCAACTTGTAGGACAAAATTCACGGTAGTTTGGAAAACCAGCTACTGGCTAGATTGCAACATTTTCCTCTCCTATCTCACAGCCATTCACCTGCATGCGCGTGAGTCTGGGGACGTGTCTGGGCTGCAGGCGTGTTCTGAGCCGAAGGTCTGGGGGTGAGGAGACATCTGCTAGCTGTCATTTGGGTTGGTAATCTGACTTGTGACAGCAGCATTTCATCAGCGACGATGCCCACCGGTCTCAAGTGTTGATGCCTGCCTCTGATTGGGGCCGCTTTGCTTCTCTGGGAAATCGCGCATTTTGCTGATACAATTAGCTGCTTGGGCTTCGGCCCCAGATGGGTCCCTCCCTAGACTAATTGGCAATAGCTTCTGGGGAATGAGCGGCTCTTTTCATTTGAACGTGATTTAAAAAGAAACAAGCAAATAGGCAAACTTCAAAAAGACACTTACTTGATGGACTGATTTCTTGGTGTCGTGGCTCTTTGAGGAAGAACTGGGCCTTCCCTGCCATATAGCCATGAAGATCAGAACCTCTCTGGCCTACAGTGGTGTTCTCTAACTCAACTGCCTAATTTTCAAGAAAAATATTTGTCTCATATTTATTGTGAAAACACAGGAGAAACCCAGATGTCTGCCTGCCTCATTCTGAGATCCAGCCACAGACTAATCCACTGGTCTCAGATACAAAAAAAAAAAAAAAATGGAGGCCTTGGAGTCCTCCACTGGGACTCATTTCTGCAGAGAGTAGTGGATAGGCTAAGGCTGTGTTTACTTGTATAAGCAAAGGACTGGGCTATTTCCATCAAGGTTGCCCCAACACATGGCTTCCTTGATCATCTGATGTTTATAGAACTATTTAAGGTGTGGGAAGCTCTTTGCATGTACAATCTCATTTGGGCCTCCCAATAGCCACAGGAGGGTGATACTTTGGCTATTCTTATCCCAGTTTTACAGATGAGGAAACTAAGGCTCAGAAAATTTGAAAGACTTTCCCAAGGCTACACAAGCTCGTAAGCTTCAGGACTCAAATTCAGGTCTTCTGTCTTCAGCCCATTGCATTTTCCCACCATACTGTGGTTGTCTTCTGAACAGTCTTAGCACTGCAGTGGGCATAGTGCTGGGCATTACAGAGCATGAGGGAGGAGTGGGGAAGGGAAGGTGCTGTTGGGAGGGGGACATTCCCCCAGCTTTTTGCTCTCTCTCCAAGTCCTTCCACTCTTTTCCACCTTGGACACCAACGACAGGGTGCATGTCCTGTACTGTACTGACTTTACAATAAAGAATTCTGTAATGATAAAATCACAGATTTCGAGCTAGAAGGGTCCTCCACTATCCCTTTCATTTTATCAGTGAGGAAAATGAGGCCCAAAAGTTCAGTGATATAGTCAGAGTCACTCAACTAATAAATGTCTGAGGCAGGATTTGAACTGAAATTTTTATTTAGAGGTTTCTTCTGCAAAACTCTCAGGAAGAGTTCATCAATGAACCCAAGATGATAAAGCACATTCTAACCCTTAAACAAATGCACAGCATTGGAAGCCCTCATTGCTTCTCAATGGGGGAACTGCAGGAGGCTTCCGAACCCATTGGCTTGCAGTATCGACTCATTTAATTCATGTAATTGAGTTACATGTGAAGACTGGAGAAGCTGGGATTTTGTATCCTCCTCGGGCCAAACAATAACAAAGGATTAGGTGTACTGTTAAATGACTCCTAGGCTTTCTCTGTCCAGGGGCCTCCTCTACCCTGTACTCGGAAAATGAACAAAGCAGAGAATCGGGCTCCGGTAGGTCTGGAGACACAGGGAGAATTCACCAGCATTGACACAGACCCCTGTCCCACCAAGCCAAGCTCAGCCAGAGTGGGTCTGAGAGCACCCAACTCCCCAGCCCCAAGAGGATGGCAGCTTTTAAAACTCTACACAACATGACTCAACCTGCCTTTCCAGCTTCTTAGACATTATCTCTCTTCCCACACTCTGCAGTCCAGCCAATCTGTCCACCTCTCTGCTCCTCACTTGTGACACTGCATCTCCCATCCCTCCCATTCCTCACCCCTCTCTCATGCTCTATAATGCCTTCACCTTGGTTATCCTCTGGGCCTGGACCTCATTCCTTTCTTCTCAATTGAGGCAGCTAGTGGCTGCTTGGATAGAGAGCTGGGGCTGGAGGCAGAAAGACTTGAGTTCAAATATGACCTCAGACATTTACCAGCTGTGTGACCCTAGCCAAGTCACTTAACCTCTGTTTGCCCTAATCTGCTGGAGAAAGAAATGGCAAACCTGCACCTATGCCA
Source organism: Trichosurus vulpecula (assembly GCF_011100635.1). Lineage (NCBI taxonomy): Eukaryota > Metazoa > Chordata > Mammalia > Diprotodontia > Phalangeridae > Trichosurus > Trichosurus vulpecula. Next base: position 186,746,369 of record NC_050581.1, on the reverse strand, counting down.
AGAAAACTCTATGGGCAATATTGGCACAATATGGTCCACAAGATCACAAAGAGGTGGACATGAATGCTTCTGGCTCTGATGGCATCACTGATATTCTTGTCATTGGTAGAGTTGGTGACCCACTCATGCTCCCTCATGCTGTGAGTCTCTGGTCCATATTCTCCCCTCAGCCTTCTACAGAAAGTCTGTCCAACAAGCTGAAGGCCTTCCTCTGGGGAGTTATCCATTTTATGGGGTACCACTGTAGCCCTGAGGCTGGCATCTCTAACTTCTGACTCCTTGACGCATAACTGACTCATCTCTTTTCCTAATTCCAACTTGTATTATTAATTCAGGATTCCACACTAAGTGACCAGCATACTAGTGCTGGGTCTCTCTGTATTTAGCAAGGCTGGACCTCAGAAGGCAGACATCCTCTGTTGCTTAGACTGGGCTTTAAGCCTACTTATTTCAGGCACTAGGATGTGGCAGACTCTCCTCAATTAGATCCAAATGAATTTGGCAAGAAAAAACCAACTGGATATAACATACCTATTGCCCAGACTATCATTTGCTGCTTGGTGGACAGCCTATGGAAGCATTACACGTAGTGGTCAGAGTTCTGAACTCTAAGTCAAATACCAACTCAAATATCTCCTAGTTGTGTATCCCTGGACAAGTCACTTAATCTCAATGAGCCTCCATTTCCTTATCTGCAAAATGGGGGGAAATTGGTCTTCATTTGTCAGTATCTTGGCTGGGTATGGAACATGCACAAGGAGGTGGGTCCAGAGGAGGAGGACAGCAAACTAGACAGCCTTTGGGAAATTGCAAGGTTCTTTTAATGGCACCAAGATTCCAGATCAGTCAGTCAATCAATCAGCAAGTGCCCCCAATGCTGAAGAATTAAAGTTGAAGGTCAAAGAAAGGGCAATGGAGAGATGTCAGGCAGTTGTTGGCGAGCTGAGGCACGTTTCAAATACTTATGCTGGAGACGATGTTAACTCCAGTTCGTGGCAATGGTCAAAGATATGAACAGATTACTGTGGAGAAGAGGAAATGTCAGTTGCTCATCATCACCTAAAATGTTCAACTACACTCATAATCGAGTAAATGCCAATTCAGACAACTCTGAGATGACACTTCATGCCCATCAAATTGGCAAGATATTATTAATTAATAATAGTAATGAAAATTAACCACAAAATTCAATGGTTGGGGGGTTATGGAGAAATGGGTAACATGTTGTGGTGGAGAGTGCTGAATCTGAATTTGAATCTTGATTCTGTTACATTCTACCCTTTACCAAGTCACTCTAGGCCTCAGTTTCCTCATCTGTAAAATCAGAGGGATGAACTAGATGACTTCTAAGTTCCCTTCAAGCTTTAGACCTCTGATAATGTGATGCGCTGGGAACCCTCCATAACTGTTAGTAGAACAGAAATCTCGCCTGATCTTTTTGGAGATCAGTCAATTCACAGTGAAAGTCACACAATTAATCATACCCTTGGACCCACTAATTCCATTGGAAATATACTCTGAAAGTATTTTCTGAAAAACAATAAAAGAGTTCTCTGTTCAAAGATTTTTATTGCAGCATTATATGTAATTGCAAAAAAATTGGAAATGACCTAAATGTCTAACAAAAGGTGAATGGTTAAAGAAATCATAGTACATTAATGTAATGGAATACTATAATACAATTAAGATGGATGAGTATGAGGAATACAAAGAAATCTGGATAGACCTTTATGAAATGATGCAAAGTAAAAAAAAACAGACTAAAAGGATGTAGTACACGTTAACTCTGATCATATGAGGAACAGTAAAAAGGAAAATGAACAAAGAATTCTGAAGAAAACTTAGAGGGAATGCCTAAAATAGCATTGTGATTCTTAGTGAATTAAAATTAATTAATTTGATTTTTTAATTTACATGTTTACTAAGCAGATATGGGTATTTGCTTTGTGACCTATGTTAAGATTTTTTTAAAAAAAATAAACAAGCTAAAAATGATTCAGGGAAAGTGGTACACAGGATGTCACACCAAGAAATGAATGACTGAAAAAGAAGATGGACCAGTAATGTAGTCACAGTGGGGGATAACACACAGAAAGCCCTTGTGCCTCTCATGATGTGAAGAGAAAGTGGGGAAATCTCTCAGTGCCTCAGGTGGACTGCCCGTGGTGAACTTATCAGAAGACAAGAGCCACATGGACAGGTTAGATTTCTACATCACGGCGGAGACTATCCATGTCAGTGAGATGACAGACCATTGGAGAAGATGCTGAATTTGCAAAGGAGCCCAGGTAAGTGCTTAAGCAGCTTAATTCAGCACATAAAAGATTGAATATCAACACAGAAGGCAATGGAGACATATCAATGGGTGTGAACAGGCTGCAACATTTAACCAGTGAGGAACTCCAAAGAACAGGAGTAAAGTATGTCATCAAGGAATTTATGATAGGAAGAGAAGACAGGCTGGTCACATGTGGATGGCATGGAGACACCCAGAGTCTTTCACTTGTATCTGACAATGTCAGGAGAAATGGAGGAAGGCCTCCAGAACATCAGATAGATTCCCCTGGGGTCAACTTTTGGGAGAACATGGAAAAGAAGCACATGGGATACACATATGTGGACAGGTCATGATCTGTATTGCAGACACTCCATTGAGGAGATCAGAGCTCCATTAGAATATTTGAATAAGTCAGCATGGCAAAGGAAAGAGAGGAGGGCAAAGGCACCATTGACTAGCTGGGTTTGCCTTCTATGCCCTTATGTCTAGAGAAGGATGTCTCTTGAGCAAGATGCTCAGAGGGGCTAGGCTAACTCAGAGTATGGTGCTTGGTTCTGTCACTGTGGGTCACCTTATTTGTCTCAAAAGCCAGACCACAAATATAATAAATAAATCTCATTTCACCTTAAGCCTAAGGCTCACCTTAAGATTTGCCTTGCCTCATCTTGGATTGAAGTCAAGATGAACAACATGCATCGAGGAAAGAGGAGGCTTATCTATTGTAAGAATCCTGAGAAACTGATCGTTAGCTCTATCAACATGGAAGGCTCCAAAGCAAATGCTGTCTGATTTAGGGAAGCATTTTTTTCCTGACATAACTAACTCTTTATAAATGACTCAAGTGAATTTTCTAGCATACCAATCCACACTGGAACAAATCTGTGTTAGGTACTTCTTATATGACACACAGATAGCCAAATATCTCCCGATACATTCTAACTCCTTGTCTATACTGTAGCCGATATTTCATTCTTTAAGGCAGTAGATAGAAAATGACTCTGGACAGCACCCAATCACACTAGCTTTGCTGCAAATCTCAGGCTCTCAAAGACCAGGACTGAGAGTTGTTTGTGAAAGCTTGAATGAGAGACTGATGACTTAAGATAAGATAGGCAATCAGCTCCAACTTAGCCACTGCAGACTTCTGGTCTACTTAGAAAAGGAGTCATGTCATTTATTTGACAGAGCCCAGGATTTCAGGGAGGTCTGTCAGCAGGAGAAAGGGAGTGGGGGGGGGTTGAAACCAAGACCCAGCCAGAGTTCTCATATGGCCTGAGGTGTGCTGTTCTCCCTTTATTTAGGGTTATGCCACTTAAGAAAAAAAGGTTAATATCTCAGTATGCTCCAACTTCCCACATAGTCACCCAAAGGAAAAAGACCCACCAGGACTCCACATACTGCAGCAGACACAGTGGCTCATACTTGAAAAAAAGAAAGTGACGCTTCTCACTGAAATTTGTTTCTGGTTGTTGGTCTTCCTTCCTAAGTCAATTAAATACCTGCTCTGCCTCTCTGATCAAAGATATCAGTGCTATCTAAACAGCAAGTCTCAAGAGTGAGAATGGACAGTTTTTTTCCTCAGAGATTTTAGAAATTATAGGATTATAGAATCAGAGATGAGGGAGACATTCAAGGTCGTAAAGTCCATTCCTCTCATTTTATAGGTGAAGAAACTCAGGCATAGAGAGCTAGCCAAATGTTTGGGGTGAAATTTGAATCCAGGTCTTTCTAAGTCCACCTTCAGCCCTCTACTCACTGCTGCACACAATCTCAGAGCTGGAAGGAAATGTACTGGAGCAATCCCCAAGACACAAACTGGGAGCGCAGAGTTCAGTCCCAGAACTCAAGATCAGTTTCAGAACTATGTTGGCTATAGGAAAGATGGGTTGGAAAGAGGAAAGGAGGAAAACAGGTAGAGTCAGAAGTAAGAATCTAGGACAGATGTGATGAGGATCTCCTGAAACAGGGTGGTAACTGTGTGAATAGAGAAAAAGAGAACAATCCTTTTTTTTTTTTTTTTTGCTTTTTGGCAGGGCAATCGGGGTTAAGTGACTTGCCCAAGGTCACACAGCTAGTACATATGTCAAGTGTCTGAGGCCGGATTTGAACTCAGGTCCTCCTGACTCCAGGGCCGGTGCTCTACTCACTGCGCCATCTAGCTGCCCCCGAGAACAATCCTTTTTAAAAAATTGTTATTTATTTTTAACATTCTTTTGCTTTTAAATTTTGAGTTCCAAATCCTCTCCTTCCCTCCACATCCTTCCCTGCCCACTGAGAAGGCAAGCAACATGACATTAATTATACATGTGAACACACACAAAACATCGCCATGTTAGCCATATTAGCGTGCCTCTTTTATATGAGAACATTTTCCCTATTCTACCTCTCCCTTCCCTCTTCTCCCAGTACATCCCTCTTTCTTACCCCTTCATTATTTTTTTTGGAGATCATTCCAACATAATCAACTCCCTCACATGCCCTCTGTCCATGTAAACTCCTTTTAATTGCCTTAGTAATGATAAAGTTCTTAGGAGTTACATGTATTGTCTTCCCATATACGAATGCAGACAGTTTGACTTTATTGAGTCCCTTATGATTACTCTTTCATAGTAACCTTTTATGTTTCCCTTGAGTCTTGTGTTTGAATTTCAAAATTTCTATTCAGCCCTGCTCTTTTCATCATGAATGCTTGAAAGTCCTTTATTTCACACATCCCCCCCCCGCTAAGGATTATACTCAGTTTTGCTAGGTAGGTGATTTTTGGTTGTAACCCTAGCTCTTTTACCTTCTAGAACATAATATTCCAACCCCTCTGGTCCTTTAATGTGGAAGCTGCTAAATCTTGTGTGATCCTGACTGTGGCTCCATGATATCTGACTTGTTTCTTTCTGACTGCTTGAAGTAATTTCTCTTTGACTTGGAAGGTCGGGAATTTGGCTGTAATGTTCCTGGGAGTTTTCATTTTGGGATCTCTTTCAGGAGGTGATCAGTAGATTCTTTTAATTTCTTTTTTCAACCTCTGGATCTAAAATATCAGGTCAGTTTTCCTTCATAATTTCTTGAAATATGACCTCTAGGTTTTTTCTTTGATCATGGCTTTCAAGTTATACAATAATTCTTAAATTATCTCTCCTCAATCTATTTTCCAGGTCATTTTTCCAATGAGATATTTCACATTTTCTTCTTTTTTCCATTCTTGTGACTTTGTTTTGTTGTTTTTTGATGTCTTAAGGAATCATTAGCTTCCACTCACCCAATTCTAACTATTTTTTCAGTGAGCTTTTTAACCTCCTTTTGCCATTTGGCCAATTTCTGGTTTTTAAGGTGTTATTTTCTTCAGTATTTTTTGCTGTCTCTTTTACCACATTATTAATTCTCTTTTCATAATTTTCTTGCATCACTCTCACTTCTTTTCCCAGTTTTCCCTCTACCATTCTTATCTTTTTATTTAACTCTTCCAGAAATTCTTGCTGGGTTTGGGTCCAATTAGCATTTTTTCTATGAGGCTTCTGTCTCTCTGTCTCTGTCTCTCTGTTTCTGTCTGTCTGTATGTCTCTCTCTCTCCCTCTCTCTCTCTCTCTCTCTCTCTCTCTCTCTCTCTCTCTCTGCCTCTCTCTCCCAGCAATTCTTGAGTTATATGACAGAAGAATCACTAAAAGTCTCTGGTTATCCCTAGGATTCTGAAGTAGTAACAGCCACTCTCCTTGGTACTCAGTCTGCCAATGTTATGGGATTTGGGCAGAGGGACAGAGGGAGGGAGGGAATTGTTGTATGAATATACTGATCATAGGTAAGTCAGCTAAGATTTCATATCCAGGACAGCACAATTTCTTGTGGCTATACATTATGAGTTTACCAGTTGTCTTTCAAACACCATACCTTTACTGCCTGAGGGGAGGCTATAAAGCATTGAGTTCTACTCACCTGGGTCACCGTAGATCAAGTATGTCCCTTCTAACAGGCAGAAAGGGCCTCTAGAACACATCCAAAAATACAGAAATAAGTAGTTGACCTAGGAGGTGCATGTAGGCTTTGTTCTAAACCCCACTAACCTATTCTCAGGGAAGTACTTGTCAATATTGGGGTGATAGAAAGGGGATATGGCTTTACAGAAACAAAGGAAGACAATTTCAGAACTATTCACTGTTAATGTTTGGGCTGTACCAATAGAATAAAAATGATAATAATATTTAAATTAATGTACAGGTTTAGTGTAATATCAGGCAAACCACCAAAAGATTATGTAGTAGAATTATGAAAATAATAGCATCTATCAGGAGGAACAAAATTTCAATAATCTCAAGGGAAATAATGGGGGGAAATATAGGAATGAGGGGGGCATAACATTACCAGACTTCAAGGTATATTATAAAGTATCAATTGTCAAAAATTTATTTGTTATTCATTTTGTAAAATAGCAAAATTAATCAAGGGAACAGACCCAGATAAGCAAGAATCAGCAGCATTTGAATATAGGAGTCTGGTGTACTATGAGCCCAAGAATACAAAATACTGGGGTAAGGACCAGCCATCTGACAAGAATTTCTGGGAAAATTGGTAAGCAGCTTGGCAAAAATTAGGTTTAGCCTAATGACTTATACCATACACCACAATAAGGAAATAAGAATAAGAATTAATATTTATGTAGCCCTTTAAGATCTGAAAAGTGCTTCACAAATATGTTCGCATCTGATCCTCACAATGCTCCAATGTGCAAGGGAGGTGCTATAATTATCTCCATTTTCCAAAGAGGAAACTGAGGCAAACAGAGTGACTTGCCCAGGGTCATACAGCTGGGAAGTGTCTGAGGCTGGATCTGAACTCAGGTCTCCTTGCCTCAAAATGCAGAATCCTATTCCCTATGGCGCCACCTAGCAGACATACAGGAAAGAATTCCAACCCACAGGTTCTGGGGCTGCCCACTTTAGTCTGCAGCCTTTAAGGGGTCCCAGAAAGGCGAGTCCCTTCCTTATTACCGATGCCTTTCCGTTTCCATATCTCAAGTGCGCTACTTACTGCTTGTGGTCACAGGGTGGAGGAGTGAGCGTAGGAAGCCGCAATTCTAGGAGATTGTTGGGCCAGAGAAGAGACAGTACAGGGGTGTGTGTGTGTGTGTGTGTGTGTGTGTGTGTGTGTGTGTGTGTGTGTGTGTGTGTGTGTGTGTGTGTAAAAACACATGGATCTCCCCCTAATAATAGCTGGTGCTGATAGGGAACTTTCAAGTCTGTGAAATGTTTCACATGCGCAGTCTCGCTTCCTCACAGCAACGCTTTTGGGGGCCTTGAGGAAACCAAGGCTCAGACAGATTAGATGGGCCATCTATGCCCACACAGCTAGCCAATGCTAGCCATGGCATCCAAACCTGGGTTTTTTCTTCATCCGAGTCCAGCGTGCTCTCCTGAGCTGCCTCCCGTGGGAGAGAGAGCAATGTCCCAGACAGACCCAGCTCAGCGCACGTGTGGTATAGGTCATAGCTCATGGATCTAGAGCTGCTGTGTCTTCAGAGGCCCCTCATTTACAGATGTAGCCATGGAGGCCAAGGCAAGGTAAGCCTACAGTCATACAAGATCTTAAATACAAGAGCCAGGTCCTCTGGCTCCATATCAAGCTTTTCTCTGTTGTGCCACCCCAATCACCTAATCCAACCCTCTTATTTTATATATAAAAGCCTACATTCCCACTATGGAAGGTGCCTTCTCCCCCTGAGGAGCCCCAGCCCTGGGCTTGTCCAAATTGTATTCAATCCTGGAGGGGCCTGACCTTTCAAAGAGTGGATCAGACTCTTCTCGGGCTCTCTGACTGGCTCTTCTCCCACTCTGAGCTGAGCGTGGAAGAAAGCCAGGCATTCTGCAGGAGGAGGTGAAGTAGTACAGGCATGAGGCAAAGGTTCGGAGGTGGGAAGTAGACTGTGGAGGTAGACAACAGGAAGTAAGCCAGTCTGCTTAGGATATCAAGGGTGGCTGGAGTGCAGAGGGTACCAGTCTTGAAGTCAAGAAGACTGAGTTTCAAATTGTGCTTACAAGCTGCGTGTCCCCGGGCAAAATTTTTGAGCCTCATGGGGATAGTAATACCACCTATCTCCCAGAGTCGTTTGGGAGTACTAAGGAATGTAACATGTAAAGCATTTTACAAACCTTAAAGTGCTCTATGAATGCTAGTTATGGTGCAGTGGACAGAGTGCCGGGCTTGGAATCTTCCTGAGTTCAAATCCAGTCTCAGACACTTAGTAGCTGTGTGACCCTGGGCAAGTCACATAAGCCAGTTTGCCTCAGTTTCTCCATCTATAAAATGAGCTGGAAAAGGAAATGGCAAACCATTGCAGTATCTCTGCCAAGAAAACCCCAAATGGAGTCACAAAGAGTAGGACACAACTGAAAAACAACCAAAAAAATTACAAATGAGAAAAGGAATAGTAAGCCTGAAAAGATAAGCTGGACCAAATCATACTGTCTTTGAGTCTGATTGAAGGAAATCCTTCTGCTTTCTCTGCTGACTGGTAAGAAACCCACAGTTCTGCCCTTGGTAGTTACTAACTCTTTTTCGTGGTGCCACAGAGGCCCTTCTCCCATGATGCTTCCAAAGCCTCAGACATATTACTCCAGCTCCTCCAGAAGGGGAGGTCCATGGGATGAGAAGGGTTAATGTGACTGAATCAATCCCAGCTCTGAGGAGATTTCAGCTGCAGTCCAGGTTTCCTCATTCTTCATCCTACTCCTCCCCCTTCCCCTCCCTCCCCCGTGATTGCCCTTCCCAGGTCAACCTCAAGACCCATCCCATCTTGGAATACATACAGTATGCTGTTCACTACATCAATTACACTGACCCCAGGGGCTCTGAGAGCCTCCCGTGCCCCCATTTGCAGTGACAGCTGCCATGCTAATGAATCCGCATTGACATTATAATTAAACCATTACACAAAGTGAGTTCTTGGCTGGTAAGGGGGAGGGGGGTCACTTGTTAGAGCAACAGTTCAATAGGGGATGATGTTAGACAATCTACCTAGGAGACTAAGCCCAGGAGCTGAGCTGGAGCTAGGACCAGGGCCATTGGCCACAGCAATCAAGAAGGGAGGAATGGAGGGCGATATGCGTGCGCACTAGTACCTGTACACACATGAGTGTTTGGAGGAAGGGTGGCAAGAGCTCTGGCTCCACCAATCTTTCCTCCTAGGAAAACTGAGAAACATTGGCAATACCCCTGCTCGGGGTGTCTTCTGGCCAGCAACAATGGAAAATGCAAAGGCAGCGTGGGGGGGGGGGGCAGGCTACACTCTCTTCTTTGTCCTAGAGGAGAGAACTGTGAGAAGAGAGCCAGCCTGGCGCAACAGAGAGAAAGCCAACCTCAGCAAAAGGAAGACCACGTTCCCAATCCCACCTCTGGCACATCCTGGCTGGGAGCAAATCATGGGACCTCTCGATGCTCTGGTAACTTGCTAAGAACATACGTTGCAGAGGTGTTGATCTAAATCAGTGGAAGAAATGTCCTTACTAGGAGCTCCCTTTACCAATGAAATCAACAGTCCAGTCTTGACCCCAACCCAGACACCAGCTTAGCCCCAGAGGGCAGATCCAGGGAAAAGTCAGAGAGAGACTAATTCAGACTTGATGTAACCAACTACTTCCTGACCCTTAACCTCTGACAATGGAAAGTGCTACTGCCTAGTGGATTAGTCTCCTCCACACCTACCATCTCCAGTTTGAAAGGAAAAAAAAAAAGAAAGAAGACCTTTGTAATAAATATGCATAGTCAAGCAAAATATATTCCCAGTATGTCCATGTACCAAACAGAATTTCTCATTGCAAGCAGAGAATTTTCAAAGGCAGACATTCAAGCTATAGGCAGAAAAATGCTCCAAAGCCTCAGTGTCTCTAAGAACACTTTCCAGCTTTAAATCTATTGAATTCCAAGTGTTTCACGTCAGGTCATGGTGAAGGAAGTTTTCTGAAAAACAGATAACCCCAAACAACCTACCCCAAAGAGCACTTATTAAGCACCTACTGCATACCACAGAATCAAAGAATTTCAGAGTTGGAAGAGATCCTGAGAAAGTCACTGAACATTTTTGTGCCTCCATTTCCTCATCTGTGAAATGGGGATAACACCCCCCTATCTGTTGAAAGGATCAAATGATATATCTGTAAAACCCTGTATAAATGCCAGCTACTGCACTATCAAGAGTATAGTGGGCAACCTATACCTCAAACAGAATTCCCATTATAACCTAGGGACAAGTGGCCACCCAGCCCTTGAGGGATGCCTCCGGTAAGGAGGAGGCCACTGTCTCACCAAACAGCCCATCCCACATTTGGACGGCTCTCGTGTTAAGGAAGGTTTTTCTGACATTCGGCCAAAAATAGCCTCTGCAATTTACACCCACCGATTCTAATTCTGTATTTTTAAGGCAAAACCCCCAAAGCCTCAACCACACAGGAGTCCTTTGAAGATTGCTCTCATGCACCCTCCTCTTCCCTCCCTACCCTGGTCTTCTTCAGGCAATACATTCCCAGTTCCTTCAATCTTTATATAGCATAGACTCAAGGCCAGCCATTCATTCACCATTCACCTATATGCTTTCCTCTGGACGATGGATGGTTTATCAGAGTCTCTTCCTAAACATTGATGCCTGTAACTGGACACAATACACCAGAGAGGTCTTACCAGGGCAGCACATAGTGGCACCATCACCTCTGTCTTTCTGGGACCTACACCTCTCTGTGTAATGAACCCAAAATGGCATTAGTTTTCTTAATTGGTATTTAAGTCTATTGACTTAAATTTAAGTTGACAACTCACTTAAATCCCCAGATCTTTTTCAGAAAAAAACTGTTACCTAACCATGTGTGTGGCACTATGCTAGGCACACAATTTACAGAGACAAAAGGCAACCATGGGAGACTGATGGAAAGGCTGGTTCTATGTAAACCACATTCATTAGGACATTGAAAACCCATCTCAAGGGTGTGGCAAACACAGCACCTACCCCAATCCCATTGTCCAAGGAAAGGTTAGCCTTGCTACTTTCAGCTTTCCATTCCTTCTTGACTTTGACCCAAAGTGGATTTTGCAATAGTTGGGCTCTAATTTGAGGAAGGTGAGGTAAGCTAAAAAGAGTCACTGGTGGATAACAGCTTTTAAAGATAACAAAAGATTACCTGAGCATAACCTTAAGAATCTTGGTTGGAGAGGCTAAGCATTCTTATGTAGGAAGCTAGTAATATTTGCCCAGCTATTGGGCATCAGTTCCTATACTCCCATTCAATTTGGGGCAGATTTTAGCCTAACCTACCATTCATTCATTCATTCATTCAATGAGCATTTATTAGGCACTCATTATATGCCAGGCACTAAGCTACTCACTGTAGATACAAAGACAAAAAAAATGGCCTCAAGGAATTTTCATTCTATTGGAGGGAAACAATATGTACACAGACGAGTAAACATGAAATATATGGAAAGCAAACACCTTGAGCCAAGACTACCATATGCCTTTGCAAGATTCCTCATGGAATCTTTGGCACTCACAAAGCACAGATCACAGATTCCCATGAGCCTTCTTGGTTAGCTGGATGTAGGCTAGTGAACTCCATCAAATGATTTACATTTCAATCAGACTTTTAATCAAGGATCATTTATTAAGTGCCTACTCTGTGCCAGGTGCTGTTCGGGGTGCTGAAGGTACAAAGACAAAAATGCAAAAGTCCCTGCCCTCAAGGAGTTTACATTCTATTGGCAGAAATGGCATATTATATATGTCTGTGTATGCATGTATATGTACTATATATTATATATATATATATATACATACACGTACACAATGACAGTGCTCTGTTCATTAATAGTTGACAAAGAGTCTAATGGTTAAATTGGCTCTTAGTTGTAGAAGCAAGATATCTGAAAACCCTTCTCCTTTCCCAGTTCTACTTTCTCAAACTCCCACCACTCTGAGGTCTTACATTTGCCCTCATATCAGTTTTCATTCCTGTGTCTGTACGGAGGTAACACGGCATGGGGATGAGCGCACCAGACCTGCCATCAAAAAGACCGGGATGTGAATCTCACTTTCAACCCTTACTAGCTGTGTGACCCTGGGCAGGTGGCTTAATCTCTTTCAGCCTCCACTTCCCCAGCTGGAAATGGAGATAATAGTAGAACCCACCTCCCAGGATTCTCATGAAGATCAAACGAGACAATGTATATAAGGTGCTTCGTTAAAGTGGAAGCTTATCATTATCAATTTTGTAGAGTGCATTTGGAATGCTGGACCATCCATTGGAAAAGGAATGGACTTTGACATATCAGTGGTAAGATCTCAAAAATACAGCTTTAGAAAATAAAATGAAATGGATCGACTCAGAAAACTAACAAAAACGGAGCTGAATCTTTTTCCTTGGCTGTCCTTTCCAATTGATCTCTCTGACTTGTTTCCTCCCAGTGCAATCCACCTTCCACTCTGCTGCCAAGGTAACTTTTCTGAAGCTGACCATGTCACTACCCTGGTCTGTGCACATCAGTGGCTCCCTATTACCTCCAGGATCAAGTGTAAATCCCCTGTTCGGCATTTAAAGCTCTTCATAACCCTTGCTCTTTCTACCATTCCAAGCCTCTTATACTTTAGCCCGCTCCACTCACTGGGATCCAGAGACATTGTCCTCTTTACTGTTCCTCACAGAGGACACTTCATCTCCCACCTTCAAGGCTTTGCACTGGCTGTGCCCTGTGTCTGGAATGCTCTCTCTTCTCACCTCTCAGTCTTAGTTTTCCTTCTTTCCTTCAAGACTTAACCCAAAGCCCAGCTTTTGCAGGAGGTCTTTCTTGCCCTCCTTTACTTGTTCCATTAGTGACTTCCTGCTGAGACTATCTTTAATTTATTCTGTGTATCTCTTGTATGTACATAATTATTTGTGTCTCCACTGTTAGAAGGTGAGCTGCTTGCGGGCAGGGACCTTGCTTTTGCCTTTCTTCGTATACTTAGTGCTCAAGGCAGTGCCTGGAACGTGGTAATCACTAATCGATGCCTGTTGACCTGCTAAATCCTGGCTCCATCGTTCATCAGAGAAGGCAGCACTGTGCAAGGAGAGGGAGCTGGATCTGGAGTGAAAGGACCCAAGCTTAAATCCCAGCTCTGTTACTCACTGCCTGCATGACCTTGGGTGAAGCCATATCAGCCCTCAGAGCCACAATTTCCTCATCTTTAAAAGAGGAATAGGAATCCTTGGGCTCCCTTTTTCATGGCCTTGTTGCAAGGACAGTTCTTTAAATCGTTGTAGAAATGTGTGTTATCTCAAATACAATCACACCTGCACTGTCTTGCCTGCCTCAGAGGGCTGCTTGGGAGGGCTCAGTAGAATCACCTACAAGGCTGCCAACTGTCCATGTAAGAACTACTGATGAGAAATTTAAGGGAGCAAAGCTTCTTGGGAAGGCTGTTTTCCCTGATAGGACCAGCACCAAAAAGTTCTCTCCACATAAGCCCTTTTGTACCAGCATCTCCTTCCCTAAAATGTATTTCCTCAAGCTCAGAAACATCTGCTTCCAACTGTAACAGCTGAGTGTTGAGGGAGGAGAAGGCACTAACATGATTTGGGAGGTAGAAATGTAGCCTCACATTGATTGGGGGGGCACTATATTTCATTCGCCCATTGGCCTCATAAAACTGTTAGACTCTCTCTCTCTCTCTCTCTCTCTCTCTCTCTCTCTCTCTCTCTCTCTCTCTCTCCCTCCCCCTCTTCTGTCTCTCTGTCTCTGTGTATGTGTGTCTCTCTCTGTGTGTCTTTCTCTCCCTCCTTCCTTTCCTCCCTCCCTCCCTCCCTTATTCTTTAGAAAATGCCCTCTGACCATTATTTGCAGACTAGACTTTGTGCAGATCCTTCCTGCCTCCCTACAGACCCCTTAGCCCATCCTCCCCACCTCTGTCCCTCATTCTACATTCTAACCAAATGCACTCCCCTTCCCTTCCATGGGCTGATCTCTTTATCAATTATAAAAACCCTGAAAAGCCCAGGGGGGCAGCTTTTTAGTGCCCCTGACACCACCGCAGATGGGTTCCTCTGATCCTCAGTGAAATCCCCAGTGCCTGAAATTTTACAAGGATCCCCATGGCTCTGCAATTACCTCCCTTGGCCTGTCAGGGCTACAGCATCTCAAATTCAGTTATCTGGTCTTTGGACCTCGGCCAAGGGCCAGGCTTTGCTCCTAATGACAGCCAGCTGAGGGGACACTGAGAGGGGCCGAATTCAATTTGCAGCCCCTCTAATAAGATTAGGGGAGCAGGGTTTTTTATTTTCTCCAAAGTTTGCCGTGGGCAGGATGAGTGATGGCCCAAGGATGGGCTGTCAGCATCAACAAAGGAAAGGCGTGGGGTGGGGGAAGAGTGGTGGACATGGATGAAAGGGGGAGTATGAGTGGGGGAAGAGGAGAGAGAAAGAGAAAGAGCAGCGAGTCTCAGCCAAAGAAGACTTCAAATGCATCACGCAGGTACAAAGGTTTGGTTGGCCAAGCATCCTTCTGTGGCTGACTACAGGATCAGAAATGAGTCCAGAGAGGAGGCAAATGTCAACCATGCACATTTCAAAGACATAGTTTCCTTTTTTCATTTTCTCTTTGATTGTCTGCAGCCAATCCTAAGGCTTTAGAAGAGCCAGACAAGAACAATCATAGAAGGAGCCATCTAATCCAAGAGAATGTCCCACTTATGTGTGCCTGGAAGGCTAGGACTGCTTCTGTGGGACAGTGGGAAGCTCACTAGCTCTAGTCAAAGGACTTGGGTTCAAATCCCAGTTCTGTCCCTACCTC
Organism: Trichosurus vulpecula; assembly: GCF_011100635.1. NCBI lineage: Eukaryota > Metazoa > Chordata > Mammalia > Diprotodontia > Phalangeridae > Trichosurus > Trichosurus vulpecula. Next base: position 186,731,299 of record NC_050581.1, on the reverse strand, counting down.
TGTGACCTCAAGTAAGTAAATTAACTTCACAGGGCCTCAGTTTCTCATCTGCAAAATGACAGGATTGGCAAGGATGAGTTTGGAGGTTCCTTCTATCCCTAAAACTGGGATCCTGATGCTTTATTCTTTTGAGCACTTTACGTGGTGCTTAGTAAATGCTTATTGAAATGAATGAATGAATGAATGAATGAGTAAAGCATCCTGGGCTTCCACAACCATATATGTTCCTTGGTCCAGAGGAACTAGGAAATTCATTGACTTGTCCTGAAATGTGCTTGAAGAGTAGTTTTGTTTGTTTGTTTGTTTGTTTGTTTACTTAACCATAGAATCCTGGAATGAGAAAGGACTGGAAAGTCTAAGACTCACAAATCCTCTCCACTCCTGGAATGCCTTCAGTGACAGGAAACTCACTACCTTTCATGGAAGTTTGTTTCATTTTGGACAGCTCTCAAGGAGATGAAAGTTCTTCCTCACATTGAGGCTCAATCAGCTTCCTGATAACTGATTCACATCGCTCCTGTTTCTGCCTTCAAGGTCCCAGAAGAACAAGTCCAATTGCCCTTCCTTAGGACAACCCTTCTAATAGTCAAAGGCAACCATCATGAGATAGTAATAATCACAACCAGCATTTATATGGCCCTTTGAGAGTTATAAAGTGCATTACACATGTAATCTCTGGTCCTTCCAACAACCCTGGGAGGTAGGTGCTATTATCATCCTCTTTTTGTAAATGAGGAAGGTGAGACAGAGGGAGGTCAAGTGACCTGCCCACAGCCATATAGTTATTAAGTGTCTGAGACAGAATTTGAACTCAGATCTTCCTCATTGCCAGTTCAGTGCTCTTTCCACCCACCTGCTAATGTAAAGCCCCTAAATCTTCTCTTAAACATCAGTCTATCCATCAATAAACATTTATTAAGCCCCTACTGTGTGCCAGGCACATGAAACAATCTCTACTCTCTAGAAGCTCTCAAGCTAGTTCCTTCAAACTGTCCCTTTATGAAATGGTTGTTGTTCTTTTCAACTTGTCCAGACAGATCCTTACACACAGTAGGCATCTGATAAATGTCTATTGAATTGGATTCAATATTATGTCAGTTGGACATAATATTTTAGATGACATCTGGCCTTGAGAAGCTGGAGAGAGAATTGCCTTCTTTGTTCTGGGCCATCTAGTTTTATTACTGCAGCCCAACATCATATTCGAGAGGCAATGTGGTGTATAGTAGTAGCCTTAGGAGGCAGCAAGGCCTGGTTTCAACTCTGCCTTTGACACACAGTATTTACTTAACTTCTCAGTACCATAGGCAACTTTTTATAGAGAGAAGGTCCCGGTCTACCTTGGGAGGGGATGTTCTGCACCAGGAACTCCCTAAACCAGTGAAATCACAGGTCTATTCTTTAAAAAAAAAAAAAAGCTAATACAGGTTTGGTGAGCAGCCTCATCTCCATGTAGACAAATATTGTATTTTCGGTCCAATTAAATTCACATCTTTTTCGAAGGAACAGCCTATAGCGCTCTCATCCTGTTAATTTTTGACCTTGAGTTCAGGGCTTTCTGTTTCTCCCTTTTAAGTTCTTTCTTCTTATATCAGCCCATTGTTCCAGCCCATTTAAGTATCCCCACTCTGCCATCTAGCATCTTAGCTATTCTTCTTAGCTTCACATCATCAACAAATTTGATAAGCATGCCATCTCTGCATCCAAGCTACTGATGAAAGCCATTGACTGGAATAGGGCAAAGGGCAGAGCTCTGTGGCCTTCCACTGGAGACCCCTGTCGGGGTTGGTCGTGCAGTCAAGAACACTTAGTTAAACCACTGAATAACAGAATTTGAGCTTTGAAAGTGATCTTTGTGACCGTCTATCCCACACCAGACATGTTTTACAGATAACCAGAATGAGTTAGAAGGGAACCAAGCAGCCACCTAGACCAACTGGCTCCTGAACGAGGAATTCCATCCATAAAATACCAAGCAAATGGTTATCCAGTCTCAGCCTGAAGACGTCCAGTAAGAGGAATCCAATATTGGGCAACCCATTTCATTTTTGCAAAGCTGCAATTTTTAGGCAGACAGGCAGATAACCTGCATTTATTAAGCACTTACTGTGTACCTAGCAGTGTGCTAATCAAAAATAAAGTCAGCTTAGGCCCTCAAGGAGTTTATGTTCTAATAGAGGAAGACAACACACAAAGACAGATGAAAGCTGAGAGGAGAAAAGAAGGTATCTGGTTGAGGGGGTCATGATGACAAAGTCTGGAGAGGCAGAAGCAGAGGCGGAAGGGGAATGGAAGATGGCCGACCTGGGCCCTTGCCATCACTACCACTCCATGCCCCAGCCAGAATGGAGACCCTGGAAGGAGCTCATCCATGGGAGAACGGTGCTGACATAGAGGAGAGATGGTCCAAGATGAGAGGACTGAATCATGGGAAATCTTTCCTGACATCAATCAACTTCCTCCTGGTTCAATTCAATTCCACCCAGTATGTACCCATCAATCTTACTTTGCCTCATTTCTTATGAGGCAATAGTACTCTATTACATTCATAAACCACAATTTGTTTACCAGCCATTCCCTATTTTATGGGAATCTACTTTCTTTCCAATTCTTCAGTACCACAAAAAGTTGCAGCCATGAATATTGTAATATATATGGGGCCTTTCTTTTATCTCCTTGGGGTATATTTCTAACAGTGAGATCTCTGGGTCAAAGGGTATAGAGATTTTAATCACTTAAAAAACACACAACGTAATTCCATTTGGCAGAAGCCTGATTTTCTGTTGTGTTTGCTTTGTGTGCCTTCTCCCTCTCACGATCCCTATCTACCTTCTTTCCATAAGTGTTTATCTTCTACATCTTATTGTGGCATCTTTGAGTTCCTGTTAGATGCTCCTATTTCCCAACCTTTCCACAGGCTGTGCCCCATGCCTGGAATGCCCTTCTTCCTCATCTCTGCCTCTTAGAATTCCTGGATTCCTTTAAAACTCAGCTTAAGCATCACTTATATCTAAGGACTCTTTGCGACTGTTCCCCACCCACTTCAGCTAATATTTCCTTCTTCCACCCTAAAAATTACATTGATTTAACTGAATGTATATGTTGCTTTCCTCTCTCATCTCCCCATGAAAGCTTCTTGAAGGCAGAGAAATGCTTTTTTTTTCATCTTCAGTGCTGAGCAAAATGCTGACAGAGTAAGTATTTAATAAATGCTTGATTGAAGTGATCAAAGCTAAGTTCCTTTTGTGAATCGGTTTTCTGATTGGAGTAATTCCTATTTTGATAAATGCTGATTTGCATGCTTAGTCTTGGAGCTAAAAAGCGGTCAATGTCTATTTTCGTTCTTAGTATGCTTAATAAATTTCAAGGAAACTTGTATGATCTTAACATTTGCATGAGAGACCCAATGAAGTAGAACCTTTCAGTGAGTATTCGTTTTGCACTGTTGTATCAAATGTGCTTTCAGAAAAATAATCAACAAAGCGGTATGATGAGCACAGGCTCTCATCACCTCTCTCATGGACAATTGAAATTACTCTCTGGCTGGTGTCCCTGTCTCAAGCCTCTCTCCACTCCAATCCATCCTTCACTTAATTGCCAAAGTGATTTTTTTCATTGATTGGGATAATTTTATTTTTATTTTACTTTTTACTGACAATAATTTGTTTTTAAAATTAATTGTATTTTGTTAATTAACAAGAATCTGTTTTTCTCCCTCTCACCTTTCCCCATTACCATCCACTGGAAAAAAAGAAAAGAAAAACAAGATTCTTATAACAAATGCAAATGGTCAAGCAAAGTAAATTTCTGAATTGGCCATGTCCCATAAATGTCTCCTTCTGCACCTGGAAGTCCTTCATTTCTCTATGTTTCATCAAAGGTCCTCTGGAACCATGATCCCTAGCTCATTGCAGAATTCTTGAGACATAAGCTGTTTGTCTTTACAATGTGGTTTTTGTTGTATACATTATTCTCCTGGTTCTGCTCACTTTACTCTGCATAAAGCATCCAAGTCTTCTTAGCTCTCTCTGAAACTGCCCCTTTCATCATTTCTTATAGTATAATAGTGTTCCATTGCCTTCATGCACCAGATTTGTTTAGCCATTCCCCAATTGATGAGCACTCCCTCAACTCAGTTTCTGGCTCTTTGCTACTACAAAAAAATAGAGCTGTTATCAATACTTGTGTGCACATGGGTCCTTCACTTCTTTCTTTAATCTCTTTGAGGTGTAAGCCCAATAGTGGTATTAATGAGCTAAAAGGTAAACAATTTAGCAACTTCGGGGAGGGGGTGGCACAGTTCCAAATTGCTTTCCAGAATGGCTGGACAAATTCTCCTCTCCACCAATGGCCTCTCCAACGTTTTTTATTTTCCTTTATCGTCAGCTTTGCCAATCTGATGGATTAATTGGCTCTTCCAAAAGCACAGATGTGACCATGCCATCCAACTACTCCATCAACACCAGTGGTTGTCTTTTGCCTCCAGGATCAAATATTAAAATCCTTCATTTGGTGTTTATTTAAAGCCCTCTGCCACCTGACCCCTTCCTGACTTTCCAAACTTCTTTCACCTTGTTCCCTTTGATCCAGTGACACTGGCCTCCTTGCTGTTCCACAAAAGGTACCATCCATCTCTCAGCTCCCCTAGGCTGTCTCTCCTAGGCCTCTTTCTTCACCTCCACCTCCTGGCTTCCCTCAAGACTCACTTCCAATCTGCAGGTTCTCTCTTCCCCTTCCTAGTTTCTCTCCTCTGCAATTACCTTCTATTTATATGGTATATCAAAGTCATTGTACAGGCTTGACACATGGAGCATTGTGTTTAAGGAGTCTTGTCTTTAAGGAGCCTCAAAAAGGCCAGGGTCACTGGATAGCAGAGCATGTGGAGGGGAGCAAAGTAGGAGAATGGTTTTCTCTCTTGTCTCTGTATCCCTGAACCCAGGAACAATAATAATAAACCTAGGTGATGAATAAATTGAACTTAAATGAGTAAATGCTCCTTTCCCCAACAGCAGTTTCAGCTCTTCTCCATCCTTCCCTCAGAGACTCCATTCTTTCCTTTCTCAGAGTGATCTCAGGAGTTTTCCAGTTAAAAAAAAATCCGAAGTCTCCTCCCAAGAGCTTGAGTCTCTGGCGTCTGCTGCATCAGTTACAAAGGCCCAGGCCTGCCCCAAGTAGGGTGTAGCCCTGATGCAGAGGGACCCCTGTCTCTTCTCACATTGCGCCACATTATCACAGAAAGGTGGATTAGAAGTTATCTGAGCTCTGCTTTCTCTCAGGGCTCCTTGGCAACACAGCCACCAAGATATAAATATACACCAGACATATGTCGAGGCCCGAGGTGCATCCAAGGAGGCTGTGGCCCTCTGAGGCACCAAGCAGATACGAAAATGGGTGGGGAGGGGGAAGGGCCATCAGGAGACCTCCTAGGGGCTGGGGCAGGGGAGCAGGACACCAGTCTCAGCACTTCAAGGTCACACTCTTTTTTTCCTTTTTGCTCAAACTTGTGATTTCATTAGCGTAGGCAACCGCTGATGAGAAAGACTAGTAAAGATCAGCACTGAGAGGTTTCAGGGCCTTGTCCAGGGTCACAAGGCCAGGATATGAGAGAGATTGGATCTTCCTGGCTTTCTGTTCATTCAGCTAACCTACCTTCCCAGGAAGGAAGGTAAATATAGAATGAATTAAACAATTAAAGCTGCTGTAATTCTTTGGAACAACAGATCCAACAGGATAGCAACATGTGGATGGCAAGGGATTCCAGGCTATAAACACTGGCGGAATTAATGGAGATTTAAAACCAAAGATCCAATGGCCTCCCCTTCCTCTTTCCTTTAATTAATTTGTTTGTTTTATTTGAATGCTTTCTCTTCTGGGTGGTGGCAGTATCTGATATTCTGATCCAAATTATGGACAGCCTGAACTTTTGGGGGCCTGGAGCATTATTCCTTCTTTTCCCTGGGCCTGGGGGAAGGTGATGCCCAGAAAGTTCTCCCCTCCCCCACCTTATCCTTCCCCCATTGAATTCCTCCTCCCCAACCTTCTGGTCCTCCTTTCCAATAACAACCCTCCTGCCTTCACTAGAATCCCCACTTAGCTTGACTTCACTCAGTGTATTTGTCCATGTAATGTTCCGTGTTCTAGTTATTTCTGCTCCAAGCCTGTCTGGTTACTAGACAGTAAATAAGCTCCATGAAGGCATGGCCTGTGTCTAGCTAAGTTTCGTATCTTCCTAGGAGTTGAGCATGGTGCTCTGCACACACTAGATCCTCAATAAAGAAGGAAGGAAGGAAGGAAGGAAGGAAGGAACGAAGGAACGAAGGGAGGGAGGAAGGAAGGAAGGAAGGAAGGAAAGAAGGAAGGGAGGGAGGAAGGAAATGAGAGAGGAAGGGAGGGAGAGCGGGAAGAAGGAAGAGTGGGAGGGAGAGAAGAAGAAAAAGGGAAGAAGGGAGGGAGGAAAGGAAGAAGGAAAGAAGGAAGAGGAAAGAAAGGAGAGAGAAAAAGAGGGAAGGAAAGAAAGCAGAAAGGCATTGCTTTTCATCAACGGCATAGTCATGAATTCAATGTAGCGAGTAGCTACAGGATGATCTTTAACATAAATTATAAAACTAAAATCAGAATAAAGTTAGAGTGAGTTTCTGAGTAGGAGAACAATAAAATATCTGTTACCTTTTCCCAATGGAATTGACATATGAATACTCTGCGTGACTTAACATATCACTGACTTGGCCCTGGATTCTAGTCCTGGCTGTGCCCCCTAAGACATGTATTCCCCTAGGTGGGGGGGGGTGTCACACAGGGCCTCAGTTTGTTCATCTGAAAAGTGGGAGGATTGGACTAGCTAATCTTCCAGGTTGTGTCAGTGATTCTGAGAGCTCCCTAAATACTCTGCCTAACTATTTTACAAATGCACCCTTACGTTGGTTCTGCACTGTGTGTAGTCCTGCCTCCTCGGCTTAACTGTAAATATTTAATTCAGCATTATTCCGTCTCTTTCTTGATGCGGTCTATTTTGATACAAGCGGCCGCATCTGTTAGACTTCCTCTGCACGGGGTCTCATGGAGAGCCAAGTAATCAGGGTGGCATGTGTGTAAAGAAGGAAAGACCTCTGGGAGGAAAGTAGGGAACCTCTCGCAGCGAGGGGATAACGAGGATCGAAGGGGAAAGCCCAAAGAATCGCAGAAAGGAAGGCTGTGTGGGAGCTCAGAGACCACCGAGTCCGGGTGCTCCATTTTACAGAGAAGAGGTCCCGCAGAGGAAAAGCCAAGTTCGAACCCAGACCCTGGGACTACTCACTCCCACCCCTTCCATTCCACTGTGCTGCCTCCAAATGAAAACGACAATGAAAGTGGAATCGAAATGGGAACGCCCAAGTTGATTCTCCCTCGTCCCTCTCCTCGTCTCTCGTCTTCCAAACCCCTTCTCCAGCCCCGCGGGTACTTCTCTCTACGCTGGAAAAGCAGTCAGAGCATCACGGTCTTCCTTTCCCTTTTCTCTGAGCCAGTTGGAACACAAGGCAGGGGGGTCTAGAGGATACAGTACCGGACCGGGAATCGGCAAGACCTGGCTTAAAGCCACCATCAGAGGGAGGGAGGTCATGCCGTGGATGGAACCCTGGACCTGGAGTCAGGAAGATCTGAGTTCCAATCTTGCCTGGCCAAGTCACTTAACCTCTGCCTGCCGTGACTTCCTCAGCTGTAAAATGGGGAAGATAATGCTGCTACCTCCCAAGGTTGTCTTGAGGATCAAATTAAATAACATTTGTAAAATGCTTAGCACTGTCCCTGGCATGTTGTGATTCAGCCGTATTCAATTACGTCTGACTCTTTGTGACCCCGTTTGGGATTTTCAGGGCTGAGATCCCGGAGTGGTTCGCCATTTCCTTCTCCAGCTTATGTTACAGATGAGGAAACTGAGGCAAACAGGATGAAGTGACTTACCCAGGATCACAAAGCTACCTGGCACCTAGCAGACCCTTAAAAGTGCTTATTAACTCGCCGACCTACTTCACTGTGCTGATTGGATCTCCATCTTTAATATTGTCTCACCTAGTGAATGGGCACGGGCCAGGAGCTCTCCTAGATACATGCAAAATGGTGCCTGTGCTACTCTAAGAAGTCAGAGTCTGGCCAGTGACTTAGAAAGGCTTAGTGGGTTGGTCGGTTATCCTGTAGGATAAAAGTGATCCACTCAACAGAAGAGGGCATCTCAGTGGAACAATTGGCTTCATTTTCCAGCCCACTGATACCCAACCCTGGTTTTGCAACCCCTGTTATCTCAAGAGAAGAAGGAAGACAAAAATCCCCAAATCTGGCTTGGTATAATTCACTTTAATATCTTGAATGATGATAATTGTCTTTTTTTAAATCCATGATTTCATAGTGTGGGCACCCTCTCCACCAAGACACATAGCAACCCATCTGTGCCGTTCTAGACTGAGTTTTTGCCCTAAGTCCTTTGTAGAGTCAAGAATAACACAATTAATCAGGACACTTGTTCTGGAATTCATCAGAATTCTAATCCAGGTTTCCTGACTCTGAACTTCATGTTTTTTTCATCACACCCCAAGATTTCATAATTTTGTTTCAATATGATTGGCTTCCTTTCAATTCTGTGTACTTTATTGCATGGATTTTAAAACATTATTCTAAGAAGGGGTCCATGAGCTCCCAGACTTTCTGTTCAAGGGGTCCATGACACAAAGAAGGTCTGAAGCCCCATCCTAGAGGCTTCATGAGGCAGCCAGGGGTCCCATCGGTGAGATCCTGCCCGAGTTAATGCTTCGGGAATGTAGATGAGCCTTCTACAGATGTTTGGGAACACATCAACAACCCTGAGCACCATGGAACATGGACCCCCGCCCCCAATCGAGGGCAGACATGACCTAATTGATAAGAGGTTTCCCTCGGTGACTGAGGAGCTGAGCTCCTAGTCCTGGGGGTGCAGCGCACAATCAGTCTCTGTTCAATTTCCTGATGACATCACCCTCCAGGCCGGCTCCCTCCTGTCCAGCCTGTTGAAGGTGAACTTCCTTTCCACCCAAGATAGGCTGGAGCCATTCCCCTAGCAATCCCCAAGCGGACTGATCGCAACCCACTCCCATCTTCCCAGCTGGCTATTTGCTGGGATTCCAACACAAAGCCTTCCTTTCCTGCGGCCTCTACCCGACAGGGAATGGGGAGCAGCTGCCGCTCTTCCTCAGCTGCCAGTGACCGCGGGATGCAGACTGGCGGCACCAGACTATCAGTGTCCATGGCCTGAAACACGCAGACCGACTCTCCATGTGGCAATTCTCTCCTCCTCCCTCTATCCTTCCTTTTTTTTCTTTTGGACTGTGCATAAACAGTGAGAATGTTTGTCTGCTCTTCGCTGGCAACTGGCTTCTCTTGATAACATGCTTCGTTGGTGGAGCCTGGGGGAGTGATGGGAAACACTCTGTGAACCAGAGAGAGAGCCGCCCCCCAGGCGTCCAAAGGCAGGCAGAAGAAATTACCTCGGGCTATGGGATGGATCCACGGAGGAAGCGGAACAGTGGGCAGCGGGGTGACCGAAAAGATTTTCTCCCTTATTTCTGTGAGCTCGGAGATCTAGAGTTGGGAGGAACCTCAGAGACCATCGAGGCTGACCCTTCATTAGCCAAGTGGGAACCAGAGAAACAGCGCAGTGTGGTCCTCAGAGTTAGGAAAAGCCGGGTTCAAATCCTTCTTCGGACACTTAACTCTGTGACTCTGGGCGGGTCACTTAACCGTCCCAGCCTCAGTTTCCTCATCTGTAAAAATGGGATCAATAATACAGCTGCCTCACAGGGTTGTTATGAGGATCAAATGAGACCACACAGGTGAAGTTCACAAGCCTTCACGTGCTATGGAAATGCTGTCACTAATATTACTATGATTAAGTGTCTTGACCAAGGACATAGGGAGGTCACGTGTAGGAGAGCTGACATCTGAACCCAGTTCTTTTGACTCCAGATCTCATGCTCGTTTTGCTGTTCCATAGGGAATCTGCCCAAGTTGTACTTTACAGAGGAACCCTTTTATTTTCTCATTTATCTCATCTTGCTGACCTCAACCATTCCCATACATTCAACTATTGCTACAAAGAGGGGTATTGTATTTATTTGTCCAGGTAGTGAGATGGCACAGTGGATAGAGCACCAGATCAGGAGTCAGGAAGACTCACCTTCCTGAGTTCAAATCCGGCCACAGACACTTTACGAGCTATGTGACCCTGGGCTTTGTCTGCCTCAGTTTCCTTATCTATAAAAATGAGCTGGGGATGGAAATGGCAAACCAATCCAAGGGCCTTTGCCAAGAAAACCCCAAATGGGGCCACAAAGATTTAGACACAACTGAACAACAACAAAGACAGAAAAAAAGATATTGCCCTTGCCCCCAAAGAGGTTACATTCTACTAGAGATTATGTCTGTAATCTGTGCAATTAGGTTTAATGCTAATACCACCTAACAACAATGTATTTACTTTCTAAGGAGATTTTCTTTCTAGGAGACATTTCTACTCTCATCTTCATATCTCATTAGGTTCGAGCCATGATCTCATTTCACAGATGGGGGATATAAGGGATATAATAGATATTAGATAGACAATTAATTAAATTAATCAATAATTAAAATCAATAAATTAATTAATTAGATTGAGTAAATAGATAAAATAAATAACAATAAATAAATTAAATTAAATAGATAAAAGATAAGGGATATAATCTTTCCCTCTCCAATTTTCCTTGGTATCCCTAGTGCCTTGCACAGTGCCTGGCACACAGTAGGTGCTTAATATGTTTGTTGAATTAAATAAGAAAATAGCAGGGGGAGTGAAAGGTCAATTGGGGGACTTCATTGTGGTGCCAGAATTCTAGATCTAGAAGACTTTTGATGTCTAACCCTTCGTTTTTACAGATGAGGAAACTGAAGCCCAATGAGGCATTACTTCTCCACGGCACATAGTTAGTAGAACAAGAATCCTGGTTCTCAATCTCCTCACAATCTTCTTTCCAGTACACAATTCACACAATGCACACAATACTTAGAGGTGAATCCACTAATCAGTGAGTCAATAAGTATTTTTACATACCAGTTACTATGTCAGGCAGTGGGGATACAAAGACAAAAATGAAGAGTCCCTGCCCTCAAGAAGCTTGTGTTCTGTCAGGATGATGAACAAATACATCCTCCCAACATGATACCAGTGTTATGTGGAGGTAATGGCAGGGAAAATCCTCAACTTCACACCTTGGACGTTCCTTGATTAATCCCAATGGACCTCTAGGGAGAGCGCTTCCTTCTCAGGGGTTCAGACGTGTCTCATCCTTGCTTTACCTGATTTTGGCTGGAGGCTCCTCCAGGACTTGTCCACCTCCAAGTCATAGGTAAGGCAGGATTTTGTCCATAGGGGTCTTTCAGCAGACATAGGAATGACAGCCTTTAGTGCCTAGTAAACAATAAGGCCAAATCCCATGGCCTTTTCTCAGTCTTCATTCTCATCCACCTTTCTGCAGCCTTTGACAGTGTTGATCACCCTCTCCTCCTAGACACACTCTTCTCTGTAGGTTTTCAGGACACTACTCTCTCCTGGATCCTCTGCTGGATCCTCATCCAGATGATACCTAATCATAGGTGTCCCTCAGGGACTACTTCACTCGGTGATCGCATCAGCTGATCTCTTTGCTGAAGATTCTCAAATCCTGGTCCCAGTCTCTCTGCTGACCTCCAATCTCCCACATCCAACTGTTTTTCAGATTTCTCAAACTGTGTGTCCAGTAGACATCCTCAAACTCAAAATAGAACTCATTATCTTTCCCCCTAAACTGTTCTTCATCTTCCAGTCATCCCTATTCCTGCTGCTGAAGTGAGTGAGGACTGTGAAAAACACCAGCCTCACTTTCTCCTCTGGAGCCATCTGAGTCCAGTGGCCAGATATAGATCAGGACAACTGGAGATGGCCCAGTATGCATTGAGGGACCTGGGCCTTTTCAATCTAAAATCTTCAATGGGTCTCAGTTTGACTGAGGCAAAGCCCATTCATTGATTAAGGCTTAATATAACCTTCCCTATTACATAGAGGGCAACACCATCCTCCTAGTCTCTTAGCTCTCAATCTAGGAGTCATCCTCAGCTCCCCACTATCTCCTACCCTCCATATCCAATCTGTTGTCATGGCCTCTCGATTTCACCTTTGCACCATCACTCAAATATGCCCTCTTCTCTTCTCTTCTCTTCTCTTCTCTTCTCTTCTCTTCTCTTCTCTTCTCTTCTCTTCTCTTCTCTTCTCTTCTCTTCTCTTCTCTTCTCTCTCTCTCTCTCTCTCTCTCTCTCTCTCTCTCCCTCTCCCTTTCCCTCTCCCTCTCTCTCTGTCATTCTCTCTCCCTCCCTCCCTCTCTCTCTCTCTCTCTCTCTCTCTCTCTCACACACACACACACACACAGAGAAACCCTCATCACCTCACACCTGGACAATGGCAATAGCTTGCTGGTGAGTCTGTCTACCTCAAGTCCCTCTCCACTCCACTATATCCTCCATTCAACCATCAACGTGATTTTTCTAAAGTGCAGGTCTGATCATGTCACTCCCCACACCCTCAATAAACTCCAGTGGCTTCCTATTAGCCCCAGGATCAAATGCAAAATGCTGTTCTTTACTCAGAGTCCTCCATGACCTGGCCCCCTCCTACCTTTCCAGTCTTCTTACATCTTCCTCTCTGACACTTACTCTTTGATCCAACAGCACTGGCCTCCATGATGTTCCATAAATAAGACCCTCCATCTCTCTGCTCCGGGCATTTTCTCTGTCTGTCTCCCATACCTGGAACACTCTCGCTCCTCAACTCCACCTCCTGACTTCCCTGGCTTCCTTCAAGTCCCAAATAAAATTTCATCATGTTCTACAGAAAGCCTTTCTCAACTTCTCTCAATTCCAGCCTCCCCTATTGTGATTATTTCCTATTTGTCCTGTAGATGGCTCATTTGTACTTATTTGTTTGCCTTTTGTCTGCCCCATTAGACTGTGAGATCCCGGAGGTCAGGGATGGAATTTTGCTCTTTTTTGCCCCCAGTACTTAGCACAGTGTCTGGCACATAGTAGGTGCTTAATAAATGCTTGTTGATCCATTAGTTGATTGGGTCTGGTGAGAGACAATGCTATGGCACCTCTGTCTGCTGACTCAAGCCTTGATTGACACCAGCTCCCCCAGCCTCCTGGCCCTGACTGGAGGGCTGGGAGGGGGAGCACTAAACTCCTCCCCATGCCTTCCTTTATAGAGGCAGGAAACTAGACTCAGCTCACTCCACTTTGCATCTGCTGCCCTGTCTGTTTTAACTCTACACAGCAAGATGCCCCCACACCAGATACCACCCCACCCCCCCTTCCTTCCTTCTTTTTGTGTGTTGTCTCCACATTTAATGGCAAGCTCCCTGAGGGCAGAGACTATCTTCGTTTTTATTAATGTGTACCTTTAGCACTTAGCAAAGTGCCTGGCACATAGTAGGCATTTAATAAATGTTTATTGGATTGGATTGTAAGGAGAGAGGCCCTTCCAACTCCCAGGCCAACATGTGGCACCATGAACAAGAGCCTTGGTTTTTTTTTTTGTCTCAATGTTCATTGTTTAGTTTTAGATTAAGAAGATTAATTGGAAAGACACAATCTTGTATATTTTAGAAGGTCAGGAGAATGAGCCATCCAAGGTCCATGAGTCTAGGAGTCAATTTCTTGCTGAATTTTGCAGCTAGCCCATCATGGATGCCCCAGAAGCAAGGAAAGAGTGACCTTCAAGACTCAACTCAGTTCAGCTAAGATGAAGACTCATCACCAACAAAGCTACACTTGAATGTGCACTCGGTAGGACCAATGCTATTTAGAAACTTCATTAAATCTGAGCCCATTCTCCCCACAGCCAATCTGGTATAGGGCAATGTGTGCCCTTGAGTTGTTGGGGGAAGTGAGGACTGTTTGTATTTCTGCTCTGGCTGTATCTTCCAAGTAAATATCCCTTCATAAAAATTAATTAATGTTTATTTATTAAGTGAAACAGAGGTACTAGCTACTGGTAGCTAAGAGTAGAGAGAAACACCACTAAGTAGTGACATTAAAGAAAAGTTATCCCAACCCTTCTGGGAAACCCCTAGGACCCTGATTTGGCGGGCTTAATTCTCGGTGTAATTCTTTCTAAAAGTGGCCACACAGTGACCTAATGGCACTGCCCAAAGAGCTATTCCTTCCTCATTCCCTCAACTGAATTTGTCTTAAGAAATAGATTTGAGGGTATATTTTATGCTGTTTGTCTAGTAGATAAAAGTAGATAGATAGCCAGAGACGGATAGACAGATAAGACAGACAGACAGGTAAGACAGACAGACAGACAGACAGACAGATGGATAGATGTGAATGGATGAATGAATGGATAGATGGATGAATGGATGAATGGATGGACGACAGATTGATGCATAGAATATTTGTTAAGCATTTTCTATGTGCCTAGTACATAGTGCCAAAGATACAAATGAAAGCAAGTGAGATAGTCCTGCCCTCAAGGAGCTTAAGCACTAGGAGGAAGTCTATACACAACAGGAAAATAGACATTGGGGAGCAGATTACACGCATGACTTAGAGAGGACTGGTGAGTACCATAGAGGTCTGAGTCCTGGTAAGATAAGACAAAAGCTGACCTCTCAGAGCTGAGGAACCCAGGGGTGGAATATAGGTTGTCAGTGGAGAGGAAGCAGAGTCTAAAATGACCAAGTTAGATTAGAGAGCCTCTGAGGCTCCTTCTGTCTTGAGCTACAATCTTATGTGATCTCAGGGGAAATCCGCTCTAATCCACAGCTAAGCAAAAACCCTTTCTCCAAATGACCAGACAACTGGGTACTCACCTTTGTTTGAAGACCTCCGATGAGGAGATGCCAACCCCTCTGGGGGAAGCACCAGCCAGACTCGATAGAAAGTTTGTCCTTTCAGCAATTCTAACCTTGCCTCTTTAGGCTTGCTCTTGGTCCTGCCCTCAAGGGTCCAGCAGAACGAGCGTAATCCCTCTGAGGACCTTTGTTAGCTGAAGTTTCTATGATTTTAATCACAGCTACATGAATCCTTCCCTGTCCCCTTAACCTGAGAAAGCTGTACCTTGACCTGAGAACAACATGAACTTTATTTGATCACCCCAAAAGAATGTCAGTCAGCTTTCAAAAACACTTATTAAGCACCTACTGTGTACCAGGCATTGTACTAAGTGCAATTGGGGATGCAAAAAAAAAAAAAAGACAGTCCTCACTCTCAAGGAGTTAACAGCCTAATGGAGGAGACAATATGCAAACAGCAATAAGCAAACAAGTATATACAGGATAAATTGGCAACAATTAACAGAGGGAAGGGACCAGCTCCTTGAGGGCAGAAACTGATTTGCTTTTCTTTTTGTGTTCTTAGTGCCTGGCACATAGTAGGCCCTCACTAAACCCTGGTTGACTGAATAATTGATTGACCACCCTCCTCCACCCTCCCCTTGCCAGCTGGGTTGTTCTCAGGCACCTATGGAGGGCAAAGCTCTGTGCGTGCTCACACTTTCAATCACTTGGCCAGAGACCGTGTGACCTTCTACTTTCACTGGCACGGGGTGAGGAAAGCATGCAAACCCAATTTTATTTTGCTATCTCATTCACTTGAAGAGAACACAGTTATAATTCCCCCCCGAGAATAAACATACACAGACTAATCTTTCTGCTTAACTGGGACAGTTTGTTGAAATTGGTGAAATGATGCAGGCGTCGCCAAGACAGTTTGATAAGAGTTATAAGGGCTGGTTTGTTATGATTAAGCCAAGCAAGTAGAACTCGGCTGTTTCTGATAACTTTAAAACAACATTCTCTCTTACAGCTATCTTGTGCCTTACTATATATATACACATTATGGCATATACCTAGACACACAGGCACATTCATATATGCATATTCCGTCTGGTTACGGGCAGCTGGTATTTTCATAATAGGAGATAGTACGTGCCGGCTCATTCCATGGTGGTTCGTTGGAGATGGTAGCAACATCCTGAAAGACCAGCCAAAGTTTGAATGGTTTACACTGTAACAGAACCAGATATAAATAAATATATCTACACACATACATATATATAATGCTTTGAGTCTCTTCTGGATTGATGATATCATAACATGGTCCAACTGAAGTTAACGCCAGCCCTCCCACACAGAAGTGCAGTGCCCACCATGTGGTGATAGGGTGCTCTGTAAATACATGGACATGAGATAGGGGCCGAAAACATTGTTGCTGCAGATAACGTGTTAATCCATGTGCTGCCTCTTTCCTCAGAAGATCCTCAAGCCCTCGAAAGTCCAGAGCTTTTTCCAACTCATTCACAGATGGCGAAATCAGGACCCAGCTGAGCCAGGAGAGTAAAGGACGTAGTCGGCTTCACAGAGGGGGTCAGCAGTGGAGCAGGGGCGAGGACCCGGTGTTCCCAGCTTCAGAACTTCCAATTCCCTCTAGGAGTCATTCTAACAGCTTCCATCCTTCAGAAAACATTCCCAGGTAGAAGAGCTGTTGAAGGAAGCAGTGTGACATCATGTCCTTTAGGATAGAAGATATCATTACAGGACATGATATAATGTCCTTTGTGACAATAAATTTTATTGTCACAGACCTTGTTGCTCCAGGAAGAATGATATGGCTGTGGGAAAAATGTAATTAATGAAACTCTAGTGGGGACTGAGTTATGAACACATGTGAGTGTGCTAGGCAGAGAGAGACACTGTTTTTCCCGATCTCCTTGAGAAACTCAATATGGTACTGGGTCAACAGAGTCCACTAAAGGCACGGATGTTTGTCAGTGGTAGTATCATTGTTTAGCTATCTCAAGAATGGCATAGGTAGTACCAGCTGCCATCTCAAAAGCACTTTAAGGTGCAAAAAAGCATTTTCCTCAAAACAGCCGTAGGAGGTAGAAAGTGTGTTATTATCTCTATTTTATAGATGAGAAAACTGAGGCTGGAGAAATGAAGTGACTTTCCCAAGGTCACAAGTGTCATAATGCAATAGGTTACCAATAATTAATTTTTTTCTCTAGATTTGTGATTTCATTTAGTATTGGGAGATGCCGGTGGGGACATTTGTGACTGCTCTGCCCTTTATCATCTTAGAAGAGAGTTGCCTGGGCCACTAACAAGTGAAGTGACCTGACCAGGGTGATGCAGAGAATTGTTTCAGAAGCCGGACTTGAACTCAGATCTTGCTCACTACAACACCAGCCCTCTGTCCCTATGCCACATGACCTCCCCAATTTATTTTCAATTGTACATTTTGTTTCATTTTAGCATTTTGCTTAATCCAGGTAAATTTCTGTACTCTAATTAGAAAGGAATGAAGGGAATAAGCATTTATGAAGCACCTACTATGTGCTGAGCACTTTACAGATATGCTCTCATTTGATCCTCACCCTGGGTGGTAGGTGCTATTATTATCTGTATTTTTCTGTTGAGGAAACTGAGGGAAATAATTTAAGTGACTTGCCCAGTGACTTACTTAGCTAGTAAGCATCTGAGGCTGGATTCAAACTCAGGTCTTCTGGATTCCATGCCCAACATTCTATCTACTTCACTTCCAGCTACCTCAGTTTTTATGTTATTAAAATCCTACAGTGAGGTGCTTTCCATAACTCTAGTTGGTTGAGTAATAGAAAAGAATTTAAGGTTCTGCTAGGTGGTGCAGTGAGTAGAACACCGACTTTGGAATCAGGAGGATCTGAGCTCAAATCCAGCCTCAGACACTTGACACACTTACTAACTGTGTGACCTCGGGCAAGTTGCTTAACCCCAATTGCCCTGCCTTCCTCCCTCCAAAAACAAAAACAACAAAACAAAAAAAGAATTTAATTCAATAAGCATTTATTAAGTGCCTACTATGTACTAGGCATCAGCAACACAAAGACAAAAACAAAACAGTTTCTGCCCCCAAAGGGATTACATACCGCTGGAATAGAAAATTGTTAGGGTTTTTTTATGGTTTGATTCCATTTTGATGAAAATACTTTAGGATTATAAAGCCATTTGGTGCGTTGAAATGCCCCAGCAATTTTTAATTTAAAAATTACACAGGTTGGTGAGATAGAATAATGATCACAGACATATTTCCACAGCATTGAAAGGTTTGCAGAAAGCTTTATACACGTTATCTTCTTTGACCCTGACAACAGGAAAGTCGGGAAATTTGCATCATTTTTTCTTTCAAAGTGGGGAAGAGGGATATGGACAGCTTGTTCCCACCTGGGCGCACTGAGAAGTCATCTCTGATCCAGACCAGTGGGTACTTGTTTCACTGCCTTGGCCTGAAGACCATCCCAGAGTTGGTGCTAGGAGGGAATTCATAAGCCCCTTATTTTTCAGATCATAAACTGTGGCCCCTAGAAGGGAAGGGATTTACTCCCAGACACCCACGCAGTAAGCACCAAGCCTAATGTGTGCCCAGACCCTTTCCCTCCAAATCTAGGCCCCCCTCCCATTGCTACATACTGAATTCCTGCCATTCTTCGGCTCCCTCACTTTTTGAATCCCTTCTTTACCTATCCTGGTCTCACCCTGGAGGCATCCTCCTAGGTCTTGGTATAGGACATCAGGGGACTGTTCAGAAGGGTCAGCTGCTGTCCCAGTTAGGGAAGGTGGGGGCTGATGCTTCAGTCAGTCAGTCTGTCAATAAGCATTTATGAAAGACCTACTATGTGCTGGACACTGAGGATCCATAGGCTCTGCCCTCAAGGGGCTCACAATATACTCTCTTGTCTCTTTTCCTTGTTACCCCACCAAGCCCTCTATTCTCTCTTGGCTGCTTCCTGTTAAGCCACACGGTCTTCTCTGAGCAGCCCACATAAAAGAGCCTATGTTTTCAGCACTACCAACCCGTCCAACTATTCTACAAAGCCCCTTTATCCTAGCAATGGACTCCATGAAATTCCAAAGCCATCACCTAACATTTTCAGGCCCAGAAAGTTTATCCTTTGTCCAATTATGCCTCATGCATGGGCGACATAAAGCAGAATCTGCTCCCCCTGGATCCCACTTTACTTTCAACAGTGTCTTGGGATGGGGGCTCTGACAAAAAGCTGCCCACCATTAACCCTGCCCATCCCAGCCCTTCACACTTGCTCAGAATGCTTTCTCCTTCTGATGCTAATGGCTTCTTTCTCCCGAGGTTTCTTTTCCACCTTTTAACCAGCCGTCTCTCACTTTAAGTTGTTAATGGCTGTGGGCTTCCATCTGGTCTGTATGACCAGACTCCTGTGCTGGAGGGGATACACAAATGTTCTGCTCATGTCATGGGAGCTTACAACTTGTAAATGAGTCTTCTGCCTGCTTAAGAGCCCTCTGCAGAACTTGGCTGTCATGGGGTGACTTTTCCAAAATTGTATTTTCTGCCATCTCAGTATCTCCAGCCTCCATGCCCTCCTCTCTCTCCCCACTATGACTCCTCTCATGTTGCTGTTGTTGACCTTTTGTGACCCCATGGACCATGGCACACTAGGCCCTTCTGTCCTCCCCTATGTGCTAAAGCCTGTCCAAGCTTATGTATCCTGTTTCTATGACACTCTCTATCTATCTCATCCTCTGCCATTCCTTTCTCCTTTTGCCTTAAATCTTTCCCAACATCAGGGTCTTTTCCAATGAGTCCTGTCTTCTTATTATGTGGCCAAAGTATTTGAGCTTCAGCTTCAATATTTGACCTTCCAATGAGTAGCTGAATTAATTTGTTTAAGTCTTGACTGATTTGATCTCCTTGCTGTCCAAGGGACTCTCAAAAGTCTTCTCCAGAACCACAATTCAAAAGTGCCAATTCTGTAGCACTCAGCTTTCCTTATAATCCAGCTTTCACATCCATATATTGCTACTGGAAAAACCAAAGCCTTGATTATATGGACCTTTGTCGGCAAGGTGACATCTCTGCTTTTTAGTATGCTGTCCAGATTTGCCAAATCTTTCCTTCCAAGGAGCATGCGTCTTTTAATTTCATGGCTGCAGTTGCTGCCTGTAGTGATCTTTGGGCCCAAGAAGAGAAAATCTAACAATGCTTCTGTTTCTTTTCCATTTTCCAGGAAGTGATGGGACCAATTGCCATGATCTTAGTTTTGAGGGGCTTTTTATGTTAAGCTTTAAGCCAGCTTTTACACTCCCCTCTTTTACCCTCATTAGGAGGCTTCTTACTTCTTCTTCACTTTCTGCCATAAGAGTGGTATCATCTGCATATCTGAGATGGTTGCTGTTTCTCCCAACAACTTAATTCCATCTTTTGATTCATCCAACCTGGCATTTTGCATGATGTACTCTGCACATAAATAAAATAAATAAGGTGACAATATACAGCCTTATTTTACTCCTTTTCCAATTTTAAACCAATCAATTTTTCCATGTTCAATTTTAAATGTTGCTTCTTGACCCACATACAGGTTCCTTAGGAGACAAGATGATCTTGTACTCTCATCTCTTTGAGGACTTGACACATCCACACAGTCAAAGGTTTTAGTGTAGTCAATGAAGTAGAAGTAGACATTTTTCTGGAACTCATTTGCTTTCTCCATGATCCAGCAAATGCTGGCAATTTGGTCTCTAGTTCCTCTGCCTCTTCAAAAACCAGCCTGCTCTTCAGGCATTCTCGGTTCACATATTGCTGAAAAATAACTTGAAGAACCTTAAGGATAACCTTGCTGGTATGTGAAATGAGAGAGTAATTTGAACATTCCTTGTTTGCCCATCTTTAGTATTGGGATATACACTGATCTTTTCCAAACTAGTTGCCACTGTTGAGTTTTCCAAATTTGCTGACATATTGAATGCAGCACTTTAACAGCATTATCTTTTAGGATTTTAAATAGCTCAACTGGAAGTCCATTACCTCCACTAGTCTTATTGTTAGCAATGCTTGCTAGGGCCTACATGACTTCATTCTCCAAGATGCCTGGCTCTAGATCAGTAATGGTTATTGGTAATATTAAGATTTTTCTTGTATGGTTCTTCTGCATATTCTTGCCACTTCTTAATCTCTTCTACTTCTATTAAGTTCCTACATTTTTGTCTTTTGTTATGCCAATTTTTGCATGAAACACTTCATTGATAATCTCTAATTTTCTTTCACATTCTATTGTTTTCTTCTATTTCTTTTCATTTCTCATTAAAAAAAAAACTTATTTCTCCTTGCTATTCTCCGGAATTTTGCATTCAGTTGGGTGTATCTTCCTCTTTCTTCTTTACCTTTCACTTTCCTTCTTTCTTTAGCAATTTGCAAAGCCTCATCAGACAGTCACTTTGCTTTCTTGCTCTTCTTTTTCTTTGGGATGTTTTTTTGTTGTTGTTGTTGCCTCCTGTACCATGTTGCAAATCTCTGTCCATAGTTCTTCAGGCCCTCTAGCTACCATATCTAATCCCTTCAATCTATTCATCTCTTCCACTTCATATTCATAAGGGATATTAATTGGCTCATACCTCTATGGTCTGATGGTTTTCCTGACCTTCTTTGATTTAAGTCTGAATTTTGTAATAAGCAGCTCATGATCTGGGTCTTGTTTTAAGTGACTGCATAGAGCTCCTTCACCTTTGGCTGCAAAGTATAGAACCAATGTGATTTCTATATTGACCATCTGGTGATGCCCATGTGTAGAGTGGCCTTTTGGATGTTTGCTATGACCAGTGAATTATCTTGACAAAACTCTATCAGTCTCCAACCTGCTTCATTTTGTACTCCAAGGCTAAACTTGCCTGTTGTGCTGCAATTATCTTTTGATTTCCTACTTTAGCATTCCAATCTCCTATGATGAATGTCACACCTTTTCAGGGATGTAATTTCCAGATGTTGTAGGTCTTCATAGAACTGATCAACTTTGGCCTCTTTGGCATCAGTGGTTGGAGCATAGACTTGTATCACTGTGATGTTGAATGACTTACCTTGGATTCAAATATATCATTCTGCCATTTTTGGTATTATACCTCAGTACTGCTTTTCTCACTCTTTTATTGACTACAAGAAGTCATCCATTTCTTCTAAGGGATTCTTGCCCACAGTAGTCTATGTAGTGATCACCTGGATTAAATTCACCCCTTCCCATCCATTTAAGTTCACTGACACCCAAGATGTTGATGTTTCATCTTTCCATCTCCTGTTTGACCACATCCAGCTTGCCTTGGTTCTTAGACCTTACATTCCAGGTTCCTATGCAATCATGATCTTTGCAGCATGAGACTTTCCTTTCACCACCAGATACATCCACTGCTGGGCTTCCTTTTAGCTTTGACCCAGCTGCTTCATTAGTACTAGAGCTACTTGTAATTGTCCTCTGATTCCCCACTAGTGTGTTGGATGCTTTCTGACCTGAGGGGCTCAAGTTCTGATGTCTTCTCTTTTTATCATTTTAGTACTCTCCATGGGGTTTTCTTGGCAAAGATGATGGAGTGTTTTTCCTTCTCCAGTAGATCACCTTTTGTCAGAACTCTCCACTGTGACCCATCCAACTTGGGTAACCCTACCTGGCAAAGTTCATAGTTTCATTGAGCTATGCAAGCCCCTCTGCCATGACAAGGCAGTGATCCAGGGAGGGGTCTCTTCTCACACAGATCTTTCTTACCTGGACCATATCACTAGCTTCTGAATAGGTCTTGAGATCATAGGATTATAGATTTAGAACTTCAAGGGATCTAAGAGATATTCTTATCCAACCAACTGAGGTCTGAGACCTGCCCAAGGTCACGCAGATACTAAGTAAGTAGTAGATATGGGATTTGAATCTAGATATTTTGATTTTAAATCCAATATTCTGTTCACTATCCATGATCTCCATTTTCTGTCCCACCCCAAATCCATTCTTTATAGCCCTGCCAAGTCAATCTTTTTTTACACACAGATCTAGTCATGACTTTCTAGATGGCATAATGGGTTGGACTTAAAGTCATGAAGAAGTGAATTCAGATTCTGCCTCCAGACACAAGCTGCGAGACCCAGGACAAGTCACTTAACCTCACTGTGCCTCAGTTTCCTTATCTATAAGAAGAGGGAGTTGTGCTCAAAAATCTTTGATGGCATCAGTGTTTATGATGTAAAAGTCAAATTCCTCTGCCTGGTATTCGAGCCCATCAACAATTCTGATGCCATCTTGTGTTTTTAGCCCTATCTAATATTACTCCCTTCCATGTACTCAATGCTGCAACCAAAGTGGACTTCTTACTCACTGTCTCCCAAAGATAGCCTATGCTTTCCTCTTTCCCTGTGTTTGCTTCATCTATTGAATTTCTATTCATTTAAGTTGAGAAGAAGAAGAAGAAGAAGGAGAAGGAGAAGGAGAAGGAGAAGGAGAAGGAGAAGAAGAAGAAGAAGAAGAAGAAGAAGAAGAAGAAGAAGAAGAAGAAGAAGAAGAAGAACAGTCAAATGGGAAAAATCTTAGTATCAAATTTCTCTACTAAGGATTTGGCATCTAAGATACATAACATTAACATATGTGTATATACTTGCACATATATACAGACCAAAAGCCATTTCCCAATAGATAAGTGGCCAAAGGATATGAATAAACAATTCAGAAAATAAAAATAGCAAACTATTAACAATCATATGAAAGAGTGTTCCTAATCACTAATAAGATGAGAAATGCAAATCAAAACAACAAAGAGGTTTTACCTCACACTCTGCAGATTGGCAAAGATGACAAAAAGATGGAAACAGTCAGTGCTGGAAGGGTTGTGGGAAGATAGGCACACCTATACATTGCTGGTGGAGCTGTGAATCAATAGAACTATTTGGGGGAGCTATCTAGAATTGTGCTAAAGAAATGACTACAGACCCAGTGATTCCATTACCAAGCTTATACCCCAAGAAGACCATTGATAAGAAGAAAGTGCTCATATACACCAAAGTGTAGCAGCACTTTCTTGTGATAGCAAAGAATAGAAAACTAAGTAGGTGCCCATTGATTGGGGACTGGATGAACATATTGTGGTACATAAATGTCTTGGAATATTACTATGCTATAAAAATGATGAATGTGATAAATACAGAGAAGCATGAAAAGATCTACATAAACTGATGCAGATGGAAGTCAGAAGAGCGAAGAAAACAATATAGACAATGACTATAACAATATAATTTGAAAGAGCAATCACACACACAAATCAAAAGTGAATATTGCAAAATTGTAAACAACAGAGATATAAGATAGAAGAGATATACAAAGACGTCTCCCCACCCCATCCCTTTGCACGAGTGGGAGATCCACAAGTGTTGTACATTACATGTATTTTCAGAAAATATTACTTGTATATGGTATGGTTTTCTGGGAGGGGTAAAAGAAAGTTATTGGGGGAAATTATGGCAATTTAAAAAACAAAAGACATTAATAAAAAAGTATTTAAACAAAAAATATAATTCTTCAAAGGCAGACACAGTCTTGCTTGTGTTGCTTAGCACAGTGTCTGACATGTAGTGATTGCTTAATAAATACTTTACCTACCTAAGCGTTAGGTTGGTTCAAAAATAGAAATGGCCTTCCTTATCAGATCATGAGCTCCCTGTCACTGGTAGGATTCAAGCCGAGGATGAGTGACCAGCCAGGAATGTGGTGCAGGTGATTGATTCTGACCAGGCCTGTCGTGGGTTCTCTCTCGTTGGGGGTCTTCAAGGAAATGCTTGACCACGTGTGGAGCCGTAATCAATCAGCCCTTAAGCATGTATTAAACACTTACTATGTGCCAGGTACTGGGCTAAGTGCTGGGCACACAGAGAAAGACTAAAACAAAGGAGTTTGCATTCAAATGGGGAGACGACGTGTAAATAATTAGGTAAAATGCATAAAGAATGTGTGGAAGGTGAATCTCATAGGAAAGGCACTTGCAGTCAAGACTGGAAAAGGCCTCCTGCAGAATGTGGAATTTGAGCTGTCTTACAGAAAGCCAGAGAAGCCAGGAGGGAGATGGGAGGGGGAAGATGGGTCCAGCCATTTCACATTCAGGGTAAAGGCTGGAGTCGGGAGGTATTGTGTATGAGGAACAGCAAGGGCAGTTTATGGAGAGGAGTGAAGCATAAGAAAATGGTAGACAGGATCTTGCTCTGGACCCTAAGATCACAGGCTTGGGGATGGAAGGAACTTTGCAGAGCATGCATCCCAACATCCTCATTTATGGGGAAGGAACTGAGGAGGAGGAGTGAAGGCTTGGGGAACACCCCACATAGAGGATAATCCTAGGTTATCCTCACTATTGGGGGGAATAAAAATTACCTGGCTAAGCAGATGCTCTGCTCTAAGAAGCTTCGAGGCAGGGAGAAAAGGGACCCAAATTAAGCGCTGATCAGACAGTCAGCAAAAGAATATCCACAGAGTAAAGCTACCAGAGGCTCATCAAACAACACTTGAGAGCATCTGGCACAGTGCACTGTGAGGTGGACCTGGCGTCTGGGTGACCCTGAGCATGCTGCTCACCTGTGTACCTTGGTTTCCTCGTCCATAAAATGGACGTAATAACAATGGTATCTCAGAGTCGTGATGAGGCTCAGGTGAGCTCACACATGCAAGGCACCACAGAAATGTTAGTGACTATTATCTAGGATGTGTCAGAGACTTCCAGAATCAGTCCCCCACGGGACGTCGTCATCTTCCGAAGTGCTTTTAGTGACCGGATGCATTTTCACGTAGGACGCCAAACCTGAGAACCAATCCATAACTCCCCTGGCAGCCACAGAGGCAGAATCCTCACTTGTACTGCAGTGTATTTCTGTAGGAGCTGTGAAAATGACATGCCAGCCTGGGGCCCTGGAGGAAGGTGGAGGAGGAGGGGGTCATTCCACTTAGAAACCCTTGTGCGGTAAGGACAAGGGTCTAGTACATGATGGCATCATAGGATGAGAATGCGGCTGAGAGCCAGGAGACCCGGACTGCATCCTAGCTCAGCCACATGCTAATCACCTTTCAAATCATTTTCTCGCTCTGGGCTTCCTCAGTTCCCTCACCTGTCAAATGAACGAATTGGACTCATGATCTCTACAATCAGGTCCCTCCCCCTTCAAGCTTCCTTTGTCATTTGATCTTCAATTAACCAAGCATTCATTAAAGCATTTCCTATGTGCAAAGGCATGATGGGAGTTCAAAAACAAGAGCAAACTGTCCCTTGTCCTTACCCTCTATCGGGAGACCATGTCTATATCTATCCACATACATATGTGTACAACATAATACAGAGATACAAGATTTTATTTATTTTTAGTTTTCAACATTCACTTCCATAAGATTTTGAGTTCTAAATATTCTCCCCTCCCCTCCCCTCATCCCCTCCCCAAGACAGTGTGCAATCTGATTTAGGCTATACATATACATTCATATTAAACATATTTTCACATTAGTCATGTGATACAAGATTTTTTTAAGGGAAAAGCCCGAGCACTTGGAAGGATCAAGAAAGGATTCATGTGAGTGATGCTTCAGCACACGATGGCAAGAGGATGAAAAGGAACACCACCAGAATATTGGGTGCACCTTGGTTGAAGATTCATGGGGGTCATGGGCAAGTCATACAAGATGATAAGGCACGGATGGATTACAATCAGCATCACTGGAAGGAGTGCCTTCCAATGAAATGAGACCCAAAATATTAAAATAACAATTTACTTAATGATACCTTGTGGTCTGAAGCCATTAAGGTCTTTTCCCACACAGTTATTTATGGCAGTGGTAGAAAAAATAGAATTCCTAGTATTCTTAAAATCTGTGTGAAATAAACCAAGAAATCACCTTGTCAATCACAAAACCTCCAGTGTACTTCATTTCTTTAGATTTACGGATAATTCTGGCCTTTTCATATCAAGACTCCATTCTTAGGTCTTTCTGCTTCATTCCACTGGTAAGGTCGAAATTACCTAAAATCTCGAGGATATGGAGGTAGATACTGCTGGTGCTGATGGAAAATGCTGTGGCTGTGACCCAGCTGAACTCACATGCTCACCACGTTTGAATCTGGCAGGGGGCCACTTGCCATTAAAAAGGAATTAAAAAGGAATGGGAAATTATGCAAAGTCTAAATGGGATTTTCTCTTTTAAAAATGCTTTGCTACTCACAGTGCACATTGTGGCTTCAAAGCCAAGCTAAGACTCCTTTCAATGTTAGAAGGCATATCCAAGGCTTTTAGAATAAAATATTCATTGAAGTTGTTTAAATGAACAGGAAGTGACTATGTAATTTTGATCATGTCATGAGGAGACAAAACCATAGGACAGATAAAGAAAAGTGAGCGTGCATGTTAAAAGTACCTGGAATAACTGTCATTTTGTGGACATCTTATTGGATCATGTGGTTAGCAAGACAAGGCAAGAAGGAATAGGGAGAGAGAGGTTAGAGACATTTTGCAGAGGACAGAAGGAGATTAAAAATCATGGGACTGTAATCATAACTGACATTCATACCGTGTTTTGAGGTATGAAAAGTGCTTTGTATGTATTATTTCATTTGAGCCTAGGGACAACTCTGTTATGAGGTAGGTACCATAATTTTTTTATTCCATCCATTTTGCAGATGAGAAAACTGAGGTTCAGAGAGGCTATGTGATTTGTCTATGGTCATACGTTTAATAAGTATAGGAAGCGGGACTTGAACCCAGGCCTATCTCCAAGCCTAGCCTCCTTATCCACTACGGCACAAGCCTCTCTTTTAACTTTGAACCACACCTGCACCACTGTGGTGTGCACAATTCCTCTTACATTGATCAAGAATGGGTACATCTGATTTAAAATGAAGCACCCTCCTCCCATGTGAGGCCCCCAAAATATCAACATTTCAAGGAATTCTATGAATCCATACCCACTCAAAAAAAAATCTTAGAACTTAGAAGCCCCAACCAATATGCTTACTTTTTGCTAGTCAGCCAAAGGACACAATGCATTCAAAGTAAAGCAATTTAATGAAATCACATCCTCCATGTGCAGGGCAGCTAATGCCTCCAGTGCTGCAAGGCTGCCCATGCACAGGCAGCACTGCTCCTCCATGCTGGCGGTGAGATGCAGTTTCTGCCACATCATCACTACCAGGCACGCTCTCTGCTGGTTCTGCAGATGCTGCTAGGCATTGCTCCATTGGAGACCTAACTGCAGAGCTTCTCTCTGCTACCACATTCTGGGCTCCAGGTAGAGTCCTCAGGATTGTCTGATAATCAGCTCCACTTCTGTTTGCTCTGGTGCAGTGGATGGAAAGCATCTCTCTGATAAAAGAATGCCAACAGCATATATAGAAGCTATGAATCATCACATTCACATGAGGGGACTCAAAAGGGATCAGAGTGGCCCCTGTTAAGACTGTCTTTTCTTTTCAACTCCTTGCATCTAGGGTTGAATCATAGTCTTTTATCTCAGACAGGAGTCTGACTTAGAGCAAAAAATTCTCACATATCTTACTAGTGGCAGAGTAAGTAAGATTAGGACTCAGATCTCTAAAACAATTTCTACAATATCACCATAGATATATATTTTTTCTATATTTACTTATCTGTGAAAATGTTATCTCTTCAGTAGAGTGTAAGCTCCTTGAGGAGAAGAATTATCTCAGTTTTGTGTTTCTAATTCTAGCGCAGTGCTTGGGCATACAGTGGTGTGCAAATTACATGGACAAGAAGTCATTTTGATATATGTGTGTGTTTCTATTGACATTAGAGTGACTTTGAATGTCTGACCTGGAGCAGATAAAACTGAATTGAATTGGTTTTCCCACATTTGATTATTTCTTTGCCAGTTGGCAAAGCAGGATTTTGTGCCATAACACAATTGTTTCATTTGGTAGTGTTTTTAATTCTGGAGTGGACGTCAAATATTTCAAGGACCCTTCAAGCCCAGAATGAAAGAGGATCCATCACATCAAAGTCCTGAAGAAATATCAAGAACTAAAAAAAATATTGCTGCTGATAAATCCTTAGAAGACAAATAGAAACCTTTAGAAGGACCTGGAAGCTGGAATGGTTGCTCTATACTATGGCACAGGGCTTCTTGAAGTTGGAAGAACAATGAGAAGACTAGTAAAAATAATCCAGTTCCTACCACTGCTATGTAGAAAAAAAAATGCTCATCACAGGCAAGAAAACACAAAGTCTAGTGGGAAAAAAGGGTCATTTTTACTGATGAAACTCACTTTTTCATCCAAAGCTATCTAAAACCATTGTTAGCAGACCAAATGAACCTGGAAGATCTGGGCATTTTCAACAGACTATAAAACATTCACTCAAAAAAGTGTTGGGAGACATTTTTTTTTACTTTGGTCAGTCTGCAAGTCTTGTCCCCATATGGATATATTGAGATGTGGGAGTGTTCCAAAATCACAGAAATTCCCAGAGATGGAGTACAGCAACATGCCCTTGCACCATGCCAAATGTCCAGAAAGCTTAAGAGATTTATTCAAGAGATCGAGATAAACATGGTCTGTGAACTCTCCAGATAGAATGAAAATTTGTCACCAAGGCTAGACTTGGAACAAATAGACTTTATTGAATGTATGCGATATGTGATAAAGTGATATGTGATAAAAGTTTCATGATGGCGGCTTAAAAAATGTGTCAAAATCTTGTGAAATCAATGCCAAATCATATAGGATGAGTGAGCGCAGCAAAAGAAGACCATATTGCATATGAGATTTTTAAACATGTAAAAAGTTGTAAGTTTATTGTATAAGTCAATAATTTAATTCTTTTACTTTGTATTGGTTAATTAATTAATAAATACATATTAATGGATTGTTGATTGGTTAATTTGGAGTCATAGGATTTGGGTTCAAATCCCAGCACTGCTATTTACTACCTGTGTGACCTTTGCTAAATCATTTCACTTCCCTACACCTCAGTTTCTGCATCTGTAAAATGAGATAGCAAAACTAGATGTCCCGTGGGGTCCCTCCCAATTCCAAATCTATAATAGTCTGTTCTTTCCTTTCTGGACCTCCGTTTCCTCATCTGTACAATTACGGGGTGGGACTAGATGATTGTTAAGATTTTTTTCTAGCCCTAAATCTTTTTATACTACAATCCCTCTTCCCCACCACCCTGGATCACAAGATCATAGATTTATGACCTTAGATCTAATTTGTCTAGGTGACTCAGTGGATAGAGTACCTATCCTTGAAGTCAAAAAGACCTTCCTGGAATCAGAAAATTCAAATCCTGGGGCAGCTAGGTGTTGCAGTGGATAGAGCACGGTCCCTGGAGTCAGGAGGACCTGAGTTCAAATCTGGCCTCAGGCACTTGACGCTTACTTAGCTGTGTGACCCTGGACAAGTCACTTAACCCCAACTGCCTCAACCAAAAAAACAAAGAAAAGAGAAGAAAATTCCAATCCTGCCTGAGACATTTATGTGACCCAGGGCAAGCCAGTTAACCCCAGTCAGGCTCAGTTTCTTCATTTGTAAAATGAGAGCGATGACAGCACCCACTTCACAGGGTTGTTGAAAGGGCCAAACGAGGTAACATGTGTAAATCCTAAAATATCCTATAAATGTGCCCTAAAATGTTAGTCTAACCCTTTCATTTGACAGATGAGACAACTGAGACCTTGCGATGAGAAAAATGAGGTTAACAATTTGTCCAAGGTCACACGAGTGGTGAGCGGCAGACCTGGATCTGAACCCCTCCCTTCCAACCCCTTTGAGCCCGACGCCAGCATGCCACCCACTGTGCGACGATGCCCATCAGTTACGGGCTTCGATTTCCTTATCCGTCTAAGGATCGGGCTCAACATCTTCCAGGGATCTCCTAATTCTGGGATCCTATCCACCATTATCTGACTCGAAATCCAACCTATTTTCCAAAATGACCAAATGATGAGTAATGTTCCAATCTCAAGGAGTTTTTCCGCTTTTATTTCACCTCTAACATTTGCAAATAAGGGAAATAGAGGGCACATCATTCACCTTCCAAGTCGGACTCATCCTGGGCAAAATCTGTCTTCTACCCCTACTTACCATCCCAACATTCTCTCTAAAAGGCTTTTTTTTTTTTTTTTGCTGGAGCAATCCACGAAAATCTAACCAATGAATACTATGGGTTAAAGAACGAAGCCGCGGACCCATCTATGGAAGGAGGAACTTGATGAAACAAAATTTCTCTGATCTGAGTATTGTAAGATAATCCTCAACAGGCTTTCAAAGATTTCTCAGATCATATTGGAAGGCTGAGATTGCTGAGACAATGGAATTTGCTGAGAAATACTGATATATGAATATTTTTATCGTACTTGCCTGGTTAGGTAACGGGAAGCTTTGGGGGGATCAGGGGAAACAAGCACAGAATCTGGAGTGAGAAGGTAAAGCTTTTCGTCCTAGCTCTGATTCTCAGATTTGACGACGGGACAATTAAAAATGAAATCATGAATAGGAAGCTCTTCACAGCCCTTAGACGCTACATAAATGTCAGCCATTGCTTTCATTCTTCTTCTTCTGCTCTTCATCTTCGATGAAGGCCAGCCAAAAATGGTCCTAGGACAAGTTGCTGTTCTGCTATTTATTTTTTAATATTTGATGTTGAGTTGTTATAATACCTACCTTTTCGTAACTGAATAAAAGTCCTGGGATGTGAGCTCATTTGCAGGCTCATGGAAAGCATCTCTGGGACAACTCCAGCAGTAGAAAAAACAGGGAGGAGATGTGCTTCATTCTGTTCCCACAGGATTTTATCATTAGGGAGCACAATGGATAAAGGGTTAAACCTAGAGTCAGGAAGATGTGAATTCAAACCCATCCTCAGCTGTGTAACTGCGCACAAGTCTGCCTCAGTTTCTTCATCTGAAAAAGAAGGATAATAATAGCGTCCACCTCCTAAGTTTATTGTGGAGGGGGGAGGAAGGAGACAATGTTTGCAAAGCACTTCACAAATATTAAAGCATTATATAAATGCGATCACTATCATTACTATCCCTCTCCAAGCCCAATCCATAGGTCATGAGGTGAAGGAGGTGGGAACGGCAAAACCCTCTGGCAAAGCCATGGCTGGTCACAAAGACCCGCCAGACTCCTCCCAGACCAGTCAGACCCAATGTGGACCACTACCAGGCATACATTTGCCCATGTGTAATTTAGACTGATGGTGACTAAAGCTACCTGTCAAGTGTTGTTCTGCGTTCTGTCTTTTTCTGGTTTTGTTACTCGTTTGTTTGTTTGCTTGTTTTCTGTACGTTGTGTTCTAATAGTCTTCCCAGGATATTGGTCAATAATCTTTACTCTGTTATCCAGTACTATGCTATCTAATTACAGGTAGAAGGTCTGTTGCAGCTGATTTTGCAAGGGAGAGCAAAATTCCAAACCCTAGGGAGGAATGTAGCAACCTGGGGATTGTAGTTCTTCCTAGCCCGGTAAAAGAGGATGAGATCATTCCTCTGAAGGGAAGACAGGGGTTTTCCATATACAGCATACAATGGCAAGAGTTTGGAGGAACCTTAAGTAGAGAATAAGAGGAGAAAGAAGAGGTGGTGGCCATCCTATAAGAGCAGCTGGAATGTGGCAGCCAGGGTAGGCTATATCCACATTTTCCTTCTTCAAGACTATAAGAAATGACCTCTAAATAGAAAAGCAGGAAGGTGTGGTTCTGTGTTGTCGTTGTTTTAAATCATAGGAGCTCACTCATTAGTAGGCGTGGTTTAGAGAAAACTAGACTTGGAGGCCCTGTCTTATTTCCTCTTAATTGTGTTTTTAAATTTAATTAAAGAATACATAAACACCTCTTCATGTTGGCCCTGTCTTTATATCACCTGAATATCTTTGGGGCATGAGGGCATGATGGGAGGGCAAACAGTAGAGAGTGACCTTCCTTGTGCAGGGCCAGGAGCTCAAATTGCAGGTCAGGACTAATGAGTTTTAATCTCTAATTAGGGGACATATGCTCAAGGTATTTCATAATTATGCTTCTAAGAACAGAGTTCCTATGCACATAGGGGGTCATTTTAAAAATAAATCTGTCCCATAGATATGAGTCTTAGGGTCATCAGATATTATGTGAAAAATGCCATCCAGGGTGATGTCCAGTAGGCAACTATTATGCCTTAAGATCTTTATGGTAGCTATGAAAACCTGGTGCAAGCATTGAAATACTGGTGAACTGGGTTCTAATAATACCACTGGTTAAGTCTGCACCCCAGCCAGTATACTGAAACAGACTCTATGGTTCTAAGAAATAGATGGAGGGCTAGTCCAACTTGAAATGGCTGAGGTGATCAGCCTGACATAAAGAACAGTAGGATAAATGGTGCTCATCCATATTCAGAATTGTGGGAAATGTAGATCAAGACCCCAGGGCAGACCTCATTTCCTCCAATGCTTGGTCTCTTGTGTGGGCAGCATAGATGTTGGCCTCTTCCAGATCTGCCTCAATCAACAAGCATTTTTTAAGTGCCTTCTGTGTGTCAGGTACTGGGCTCCACCTTGAGAATATAGAGAGAAAGGCTGAAACAAGCCCTCATCACAAGAAGGTAAATTCTAAAGGAAGAGACAAGGACATACATAAGCATATACAGCATAAACATCAAGACGATAAATGCAGCTATCGATATGCATATGAAAAAATGTTTTAAATCACTATTGATTAAAGAAATGCAAATTAAAAAAACTCTGAAGTACCACCTCACACTTATCAGATTGGCTAACCTAACAGAAAAGAAAAATGACAAACATTGGAGGGGATATGGAAAAATAGGGACACTAATGCACTGTTGGTGGAGTTGTGAACTGGTCCAACCATTTTGGAGAGCAATTTGGAACTATGCCCAAAGAGCATACTCTTTGATCCAGCAGTGCCACTACTAGGTCTGTGCCCCAAAGAGATGAAAGAAAAGGGAAAAGAACCTATTCGTACAAAAATATTTATAGTAGCTCTTTTTGTGGTGGCAAAGAACTGGAAATTGAAAGGATACCCATAGATTGGGGATGTCTGAACAAATTGCTGCATATGATTGTGATGGAACACTGTTGTGCTGCAAGAAATGATGAGTAGGATGGTTTAGGAAAAGCCTGGGAAGACTGATATGAACTGATACTAAGTGAAGTGATCAGAACCTGGAGAACATTGTACACAGCAATAGCAGTGTTATAAAGATATTCAACAATGAAAGACTTAGCTATTCTCAGCAATACGATGATCCAAGACAATTCCGAAGGTCTCATGATGAAAAATGCTACCTACCTCCAGAGAGATTTGATGAACTCTGAGTGCAAAATGAAGTATATTTATGTCACTTTCTTTTTCTTGCTTTTTTGTGCAACATGGTTAATACGTTGTTAATATTTGTGTGATTTTTCATGTATAATGCGTATCATATTGCTTGCTTTCTTGATGGGTGGGGGAGGCTTAGAATTTGAAACTCAAATTGCTAAAAAATGAATGTTAAATTTTTTAACTTATTTATTTTTAGTTTACAACATTCAGTTCCACAAGCTTTTGGGTTCCAAATTTTCTCCCCCTCCCTGCCCACCCCTTCCCCAAGATGCCGTGCAATCTGATATAGGCTCTACATATATATTCACATTAAATACATTAAATAAGTTTTTAAAAAGAGAGAATAAATGCAGATAAATTCAAGAGGGAGTTTGGGAGGGAGGACACTATCAAGAAAGGCTTCGTGTAAAAGGGTGAGTTTGGGGTATATGTTAAAAAGGAAGAGAAGGTTTCTGTGAGACAGAGGTGAGAAGGCACACCAAGCACATGGGGGCAAGCAGTGTAGCAGGAGATGGCATATCAAGTGTGAGGGACAGGGAAAAGAAGAGTTTGGCTGTCTGAGAGCAATAGTGTCCAATGAGGCTTAAAAGATAAGTTGGGGTTGGATTGTGAAGGGCTTCAAAAGCCAAACAGAGGAGTTCGTGTTTGATCCTAGAGGTAAAAGGAAGATGCTGGAGTTGTTCAATTGGGACAGTAAAATGGCCAGATGTATCCAAAGGAAAATCACTTTGGCAGCATTTTAATGAATGGGCTGGAGGAGAGACTTGAGACAAGGAGACCAGTTCAGAGGGCACCGCAGTACTTCAGGCAAGAGGCGACAAGGGCCTTGCCCAAGGTGATGGCCATGGGAATAGAGAGAAGGTGAAGATGAGAGAGAAATGGCAACACTTGGCAACTGGTTGGATTTAGGAGGTGAAGGAGAGTGAAGAGTTGAGGGTCATGTTGAGGTTACAGACCTGGGAGGTTGGATGCGTGGTGGTGCCCTTGACAGAAGTAGGGATGGTATGATTTTTGCCCATGGAATCATAGGGGGCATCTTGTAGGTGATGACATTTGAGCTGGGCCAGGGAAGAAGGGTGTGAAAGTTTTAGACTGGTTAAATTCTAAGATCCTTTCCATCCCTACATCCCATTTCGGTTAAAAAGCTAGTCATCAGCTCTTTTTAAATGAGCATTTATTAAGCACCTACTGGTGTCGGGTACTGTGCTAAGAATTTTACAAATATTATCTCGTTTGATCCTTCCAGGAATGCTGGGAGGTAGGTGTGCTAACGTTCCCATTTTGAGAAAACTGAGACAGAGGTTAAATGAAGATGTTAAGTCACATAGCTGGTAAATGTCTAAGGCCAGATTTGAACTCAGAAAGATGAGTCTTCCTAACTCCAGGCCCAGCACTCTGTACACTGTGTTTTATTTTACACTGCATTGATAAGCTTTCCTGGAATTTTGAACTGTAGCAAGTTCTCCAAAACAATACTTTGCGGTAAACAACTGTAGCTTATGCAATGGCATCTACAAAGTCTAAGAAAGGAAAAATCAATGGGCCAGAAGCTCCAGTACTTACATGAACTTTGGATCAGTCCCTGTAAGTTTTCCCAGGCTTCTCCATATTCATTGTATTTATCGTTTTTTTACAACACAGTAACATTTCATTACATTCATAAGCCATTTCCCAATAGGTGGGAATCTGATTTGTTTTCAATTCTTTGCAATTTAAAAAAGTGCTGCTACATATATTCTGGTATATATGGGACCTTTTTTTCTATCATTTATCCCATTGGCATATGTAGATCTAGATCTCTGGGTCAAAGGGAATGGAAATTTTACTTTTATAGAATAATTCCAACTTGCTTTCCAGAATGGTTGGACCAATTTACAAATCCACCAACAATGCATTAGTGTGCCTGTCTTCCCACAACCCCCTCCCACATTGACTGTTCCCATCATGCCCCATCTTTGCCCATTTGTTGTGTATGAAGTAAAAGACTTGTTTTAATGTGCATTTCTCTGTTATTAGTGATTTGGAGCTATGTTTCATACTGTTGCTGATTACTGTATTTCTTCTAATTCAACAAACATTTATTAAATGTGTATTTTGTGCTAGGCACTGTGCTAAACACTGAGGACACAAAGAGAGGCAAAAAATAGTCCCTTCCCCCAAGGAGCTTACTTTCTAATGAGGGAGACAACATAAATATACAAAATATGGAGGGAGTAGAAAGAAGGTAATCTCAGAGGGAAAGGCACAAGCAGTCAGCAGGAATAGGAAAGGCTTCCTGCAGAAGGTTGGATTTGAGCTGAATCTTGAAGGAAGTTGGTGAATTCTTTGTCCCTGTCCTTTGACACCTCATCTATTGGGTGGTGATCTGATCTTGATCTGACACACCATATTTCCCCATGTATAAAATGCACCTTAATTTTGGGGCCTGAAATTTGAAAAAAAATGTATTACATAAAGTTATTGAACTCAAGTTTTATTCATCATAAAATTCATACAACTCCTCATCACTGTCAAAACTCCCATCCATTAGCTTGTCCTCGTCTGTGTTTGATGACAAATCACTGTCTTCGTATATTGTCTTGTCCTCAGTTCCGTCTATGACATTTGAAATGCCACACTTCTTAAATGACTTGACAATGATCTCAATCTTGATATTGTCCCAGGATCTTTTCACCCAGGTACAAACTTCTCCTACAGTTGGTTTCTTCACTCTTGCCTCTCATGGCCTTCTTCTGCCGTGGTGTTTTCAGTAGGATTTCTTCTTCCCGTAGCCAGTCTCAGATTGTTTTCTCAGTTGGAGAAGGACCAAACTTACGTTCAGCAGCACAATTTCCATTCACTTTTGCAGACTGGATCACTTTTAACTTGAATTCAGCACTGTATGAAAATCTTTTCTGAGCCATTTCTGGGCAGAACATGGCAAAAGATAACCTAATATACTGGTAACAAATGTGAAACAATGAGTGCAAAGACAACAAGCGTGAAAAAACAGTAAATGCAAGTAAAAAATCTACAACAATGAGCGCGAAAACAAGTATGAAAAAGCGGGAAATGAAAGTAAAAAAATCTACAACCACTCTATAAGATGCACATGGTTTTTAGACCCCAAATTTTTCGAGAAAGGGTGCATCTTATACATGGGGAAATATGGTGTTTCTGTAGCCCCTCCCTCCTGCCAGGCCTTTTTGCTAGATAACCCCTCCAATGCCCAAGAGAGATGGTTGGCCAACTGAGTCCTGTGGATCTTCAGGAGAGGACATCCCACCACCTCCTGTGGGGCCACATTCCAGAAAGTCTTCCATTTGTCTATGAGCTGCCCTATTTCTGCAAACCACTGCTTAGCACATGGCTGACAATACTTGTCAGGTTAAATGGCTATTGCTAGGGTCAGAATCAGAATGAGATAACTCTGCCACAGACGCTAACATCTTGAAGAGGCAGAATGATTTCTCTCTTTGCTAGGCATGCCTTCCTCCTCTCCCAAGCCTAAACATGTTTCTGTCTCCCCCAACTCCCAGACTGCCACCTTCCAAGGTTCCATGACTGCCTCACCCCTTTCCCAGGCTGCTTCCTTACCTGGCCTGGGGACCTGTCATCCATGGGCTGCCTATGAACAATGCTGTCTTCCTCTCCCCCTGCACACCTCCATAAATAAACTCAGCCCTGGCCCTCATCCAAAGTTCCTGCCTTTCTCTGCCCCTGTTTTCACTGTGTCCTCATGAGGTGCAAAGATTGATCAACTTCTCTTCAGAAGCTCCGAACCAGAATCCTCTCCCTGCTCCTCACTATGTGGCCATAATAATAATAGTTAATGTTAATAACGTTAATAAATATCATCATTGTCAGGGAAGTAACAATAGGGCCTTGGCTTCCTCATCTCCTTAATGACCTCTAAGATCAGCTCTAAATCTGGGATCACATGATCTTCTAAAAGGTCCCAGATTGTCACCCTTAAGTGTCTATTCTTAGAGCAACTGAACTCAATTCACTTCCCAATCTCCAAGGATCCTGTCCTTCCCAAGCCCTTCAATTGAATCATGCACATGGGTTTTAACTGATAGAGTGTAATGAGAAATGTCTTTATCTTCCTAGCAAGCTTTTAGCAGCGTCCATAACCCAGAAGATATGCACTTGGTCCCCAAAGGAAACAATCTTGTGAAGGGGAAAAAGCAGATAGACCTCGCACCACCTGCTTCCACCCAGGCAGGACCGAGCACAGTAGGGAGCCTTCATCCGTGTCTGAGTTACAGGACTGAGGTCATGGGAAAAGCCTGTCTTGTTCTCTTAGTACGTTACTGGCTGCATGTTTATCCGGTTTTTAAAATCTATTGTCAAACCTCCCAGAAATGGCTACGTTGCTGCAGCTTGCTTTCTCTTTCTCCTTCCTTCTTTTAACTCGTATCAGGCTATTGGGTAAATGGGGTCCTCTTCGGTGCCAAATATTCTGACTTTGAAGAAATCCCCCTTCCCTCCCCAGGCCAGGCTCCAAACAGTATCTTCTTTGTCTTTCTTCTGGCTGCCCCCAAATGGAAGAGCTGGCTAGTCTTTTGGGTTAGCTTGGTTTTATTTCCGATTTTTAAAAGTTAACTTTTTCAAAACTGATGTTTCATTGAAAGCTTGATATCAAACATCAAGGCAGACTCCTAGACTTTTTAAATAATCACTTATAGTTAGATTAATTTCAATGAATCCAATATAACTTAAAATTTTTTCCCATATTATTGTTACCCACCAATGAACCTTCTCTATGCCTTCCCTGGCTAGGTCCCCATCAAAGTTTGTCATGGATGACTTTCCGTTGACTATACCCGGGACAAGAAGGCACAAGAGGAAGCATGTGGATTTCAAGTGGATTTCAGAATTTCTCCTCCAGAAAATCACGTTCCTAGAATTTACAGCCTTTCCTCCCTTCACTTCTCCTGTAACATTCTTCTCTCACCCCAGCCAGGAAAAGATGTACAGAGTGTTACATTTATATTATGTAGCTTCCTTTAGGCGCTTCCAAGCTGTAAAAGCCCGCCTTGAGATCAGATCCACTCAGGTTAATACTCATGAGCACCCACAGGTTTTCTATTAGTGGACTGACCAGTCATTTCTATTCAGAGCAAACTGCATTTAAACGGCATCGCAATATACAGTAAAAGGTAAGAAATATTCCCTCTCTTCCCCCCACCCCATGTACTCAGATCTCCCATAGGTTACCTTGCCAGCAGAAAAAGAAAGACATGTGCAGGGAGGTAGAAAGATGGAGTGGAAAGAACATTGAATTTGAGTCCAAGGACCTGGGTTCTAATTCTGTCTTTGTTACTTACTACCTGTATGTCTTTCCATCTCGATAGGCTTCATCATCCTCATCTGTAAAATGCAGGCATTGAACTAGAGGATATCTAAGGTCCTTTTCCAGTTTTAAATGTATAACCCCAAAAAGCAAGTGGAACCTCCATAGTACAGGAAGATAGGCATGGAGGAGACACATGTGCACATGGAACACACCGGGATAGGAAATGCATATGACTAGGGAACACACGTAGCCAGAAAGTCTCATGTTAGCTAATGTAGCATTCTTGATGGAGCCTTTCTATGCCTCTGGTACCACTGCTTGCACTGCTCAGGTGACAACCATGTTGTCTGGTGATGGAATCCTTCAATGATCTGTTCTCTTCACTGCACTGTTCACTCGGGGCATCGCTGCTAAGCTGCTTTCTGCTGTCAGTTGTTGGTCTTTAGCAGCTAGGCTGTTCAGCTATTTTAGCTCTTTTATGAGGCAGGCTCCAGTCAGCTAACTAGAGACACCTTTAGTCTCTTAAATCTGACTTTTAATTCCTAGATGTTTGCCCCAGGCTGCCACTCCATGAATCCAGTCTATTCTTCGACTTAGAGTAAGAAAATGCATTTCAATGTATTGCTAGTGCCATGATGCCAACCATGATCCATGCAAATCTCACCCTAGACTCAAAGAAGCTAGGTGGACCTGGCAATCTTCACCCTGTTTCCTTGCCAGAAAAAAAAAAACAAAATAAAACAAAAAAAACACTATGCCCTCCCTACTATTAAAACATAAGGAAACTTTGAGACTATAAATTTAACATAGATTAAATAAATGATAATCTTATTCAATAGTGAGTTATATAGATTTAAAGCATTTTTTCAAATCTCCTACAGAAACTTCCTATTTCATTTCTTCTAGACAATAGCCCTGGGGTCTATACAATGACTTGGGGTGATTGAACTTTCTTTTGAAATCATCCTATTTCTACTTCTTTAGTTCTGGGGAAGCAAGGTTCTTTTTTTTGTGTAGACCCCAAAAGTAAACACTTCGGCTTCAGGGCAAAATTCTTTTTCTCAAAAGCATCTAAATACTCAATTGGCTTTGCCCCTCGAACTCTGCCTACAGAAATTCTCTGTATTGGCCTCACCTCTCCTGTGGACATAAGGCAGCCTGTTCATTTGCCATGACATAGTAGGCACTCAAAGATTAGTTATTTAATTTCCCCTAGTGGTCTTGTTCTCCAAGCTTTTTGAGTTTCCTCCCTACTTCTGAACCTCCAGATTCTCTAGAAACTTCCCTTTCACAACTCAGCATCAAGCATCACCAGCCTAATTAAACAGCAGGAAGCTCACATCCACCTGGCTCCCAGGTTTAAGAGTAAACCTTGCATGTCAACGAGGCAGAAGATGGGAAGCACGAGGTTGTTAATAGTTGACTGTTGGAAGGAATGGGAAACAGATCTGCCTAGACAATGATTCTGACAAACTGAAACTGGTGGTGAGGAAAGTGGGGTGTGCAGGTGGAGTTGAAGCAGGTAAGGAAAAGAGAAAAGAGCAAAAACACTTGGGAAGTAGCTAAGTAAACGCTGGCGAAAGGGAAATACACCAAAATGACTGATGGGAGAATGCTTTTGCATCACTTTCAGCCTCAAGTGAATCTATTTGACAGCTGCACAGACTAGCTTAGCTACCCTTGGATAGGTCAGTCAATCAATAAACATTTACTAAGCACCTACTGTGTGCTAAGCATGTTGCTAAATCCTGGTGATACCAAGAAAAGCAAAAAACATCATAATCTTAAACATCCTTGAATAAAGGTATATTGTCTTCAGGATAAAAGAAGATTCACTAAAGGCCTGTTAGGGGGACTGGATGGATGAGCACAGAAAGGTCTTCAAAGACCAAGTCAAGGGACAGAGGGGACACTCCCTAGCCTGAGGGTGATAGGGAACCCAGGCTAGCCAGGTCACCCAATGAAAGCCACACTGGAGAGGAAGATCTGAGTTCCCATCCTACCTCAGACACTTACTAGCTGTGTAATACTGGGCAAGTCACTTAACTTTTCCACACCTTACTTTCTCCTCCCGTAAAACGAAGGGGTTGGATCTGATGGCCTCAAAGGTACCTTCTAGCTCTGAAGCCATGCTCCTGTCCATGAATGATTCCTCTGAACTGGGAGTGGGTCTTGGATCTGAGGTCTCTGTGAGGAGAATTAGGATTTTTTTTCTCAGCCGTTAACAAAGTCCTCATTCAGCTGACACACACCTGACTTAGCTTTTATTTTCTTCTGTCTTGCAATCTCATGCCCAGACCTCCTATCACCATTTTCTCCCATCTACCTGCAACTCACCTGGACCGTTTATCAGTTACAAGTGATTTGGACAAAAGAGATTTTTGTTGCATTACACAGAATCTACAGAATTTCTGAGTAGAAAGGGACCTCCAAGGCCATCCAGTCAAACCCATACTGAACAGAAATCTGACCAATGGGGACCCATCCTCTTTTCAAATCCCTCCAACAAGGAGGAACCATTATGACCTCCCAAGGCAACCTGCTCCACTTTGAGAGAATTCTTAACGTTAGAAAAGTTCCTCCCACCCAACAGCTCTAACACTTCTTCCAAATGGTGTAGCCTCTGTCCTCAGCCACTAAATATTCCCTTCTCTAGTGTAATGCCCCCAGTCCTTCAAATGATTTTTATATGCCATAAACAAGCCAACTGCCCCTCACCATTCTC
The DNA here is from genome assembly GCF_011100635.1 of Trichosurus vulpecula. Classification (NCBI taxonomy): domain Eukaryota; kingdom Metazoa; phylum Chordata; class Mammalia; order Diprotodontia; family Phalangeridae; genus Trichosurus; species Trichosurus vulpecula. The sequence goes on along the minus strand of NC_050581.1, from coordinate 186,689,096 downwards.
ATTGCCCTCCTATGGAAGTTCTCCAGCTTATCAGTGGGATAGCATAGGATTTAGAGCTCGAAAAGACCTTGGAGGCCAACTCCCTCACTTTAGAAATGAGGAAACTGAAGCTCAGAAAATTTAAGTGGCACACAGATAGGAAGTAACTGGGAGAGGATTTGAACCCAGGTCCTTTGACTACAAAGCCAGTACTCTTTCAACTGTGCCCCCACTGCCTCTCAACTTCCTTCCTTGTGGCTTTAGATATTTCAGAGTCAAGCTGGCAGATTGTCCTGCCAGGCATTTTTGCACATAAGGAATTTAAATTTAATTAAAATTTTACCAGATCTTGAGAACACACTTGTTTTGAGAAGAGAGTGCTATTTTTGCTTCAATGACCCCTATTGATCCTCCGCTGATACAGACCAAAATCATGTGTGTAATAATGCAAATACTGTGTGTGCAGATGTTGGGCTCAGGCCTCAGCCCTCTCTGGAGTATTTCCTCTCCCCCGTGAGCCTCTTAACAAAGATCCACACCTGGATGTCATCGTGAAGGAGAGAAACGTTTCAGAGAATCTCAGCCCTCTGTGGGCCTGTGACCCAAGAACATCAGGGGGAGGGGTGTCAGTTGTCCAGAGGCTGAGTTTTTCCCACACATGGCTTCTGCTTTTCCCTCTGGTACCCTTCTCTGCTGACTCTTACTTTTTTACTTGGCTGAGTGGTGTGGCTCTCTGGACCTCCACTCCATCAACAAGCAAGTATTTATTAACAACCTACTGTGTGCCCAGTGTTGGGCTGGATACTGGGGGAAATTTTGTAAAAGGAATCCAGGAAGTACCATTACAAAATCATGAAGCCAAAAGGGTTTGGGGAGGGGGACGATCTTTTGGGGAGGAGGGGAGAACAGTCCAGACCTGCAATTTCAATTCCTATTGTAGGAAACTGTCCACTGACGCAAATCATCAACTCCTCAGAAACACGGACTATTCACAAACTGACTCTAGATACCAAGAGGTTGAGTACAGAATTGCATCTATGTAGCAGGTCTGTGGCTACACTGAAGGCCGCCATATTCACATATCCCTCTGGTAGGATTTGAGCTCACACCATATGGGAACAAACAATTGGCATCAGAATAAAGAAATTGGGAGAAATATCAGCCCCCTAAAGAATGAAGGCACCAAAATCCTTTCTGTTTCATGCCTTTGTTAATCTGAGTGCTTTCAGGGAGTAAAGCAAAATGAACCACGCACTTAAATTTCCAGAGATCCCTCGGGCATGAGCCAGAGAGTCATTGAGAGGTACCCCCCAAATCATATCCAGGGACTCATGTCAGCTGGAGTGTTCCAACACCAGAATTACTGCCTATATGGTATAAAGAGTGCTCAACCCGGAGTTGAGAAGACCTGGGTTCAAATCCTACCTCAGACACTTTCTAGATGTAAGCTGGACAAGTCACTGAACCTCTGCCTCAGTTTCCTCTTCTGTAAAATGAGGATACTAATAGCATTTACCTCCAAGGGCTATCATAAGGACCAAATGAGATAATAACTGTAAAGTGATTAGCACAGTGCCTGGCAGGTCGTCAGTATGATAGAAATTATATTATTATTTATCAGTATTATTATTATGGGGGCCCTCCTAGCCTCTGTATGAGTACAGCCTTTCATAATGACTGTCTGCCCCGCAGCTGACCCTTACATGGGGATGAGGTCCCAAGTGTTTGTTAACAAGGTCCCTTCATTCTGTAGCCCCTCCTCTTAGGCTTCAAGTGTTTCTGTTGGTTTTTATCAGCTTCCACAACAACCTCTCTGTTCATGCCTGTGGGGGAAGCCCTACCACCCTTCAAAGCTTAGCTCAGTTGCCACCTCCTACAGGAAGCCTTCCCTGAGTAATTCCAACCCACCCAATCCAATGGCCTTCCTCATCTCTGAAATTACTTTGTATTTCTTCTGTATTCGAGAAGTGATTGGGCCCCCAAAGAAGCAAGATTCAGGTTAAGACTCACCTCTGGTACATGCTGCCGTAATGACCATGTTCTTGTTGTTCAGCCGTTTAGTCCTGTCCAACCCTTTCTGACCCCCTTTGGGGTTTTCTTGGCAGAGATAACTAGAGTGGTTTGCCATTTCCTTCTCCAGCTCATTTTACAGGTGAGGAAACAGGCAAACGAGGTTAAGTGACTTGCTCATGACCACACAGCTAGTGAGCATCTGGGGCCAGAGCTGAACTCAAGAAGATGAGTCTTCCAGACTCCAGGCCTGACACTCTACCCACTGTACCACCTAGTTGCCCCTCATAATTTTGGGCAAATCAATGAACTTCCCAATGCTTAGGCCAGTCAAACTCAAATAGAAATAGGGTCAACTAAATGTGGGATCGTTGTGGGCCACACGTTGACTTAGAAAGCCACATATACTTATGTTTTCTTTTTTTCTCCCAATACATCAACACATTAAAATGAGAGAGGAATTCCATCTGCATCTGGTTCGGGCTGCACACAGGAGTGTTGTGGGCCCCATAATTGACACCTCTAAGGCAGTTCTCTGAGATGGACACATACCAACCTGCATTAGTAGAAAAACTTTCCTCACCTGGGAGTTTCCTAGATCAATGAAATCACAGGTTGAGTCCCTTCTCGTCTATTTTGCCGTCTCCCTCATCTGAGAGTGAAGGAGGGAAAAAGTGAGCACAACTCGCCCCCATTCTTATGCTGTCAGCCCATGACTAGTGGCAGGAGCTTCTGTGAAGGATTCCTTTGCAAAGGCAGGTGAGCTTACCTTGTCACTCCCAGGTATCACTTTCCCATTTGAGGTCTGGAGCTGATGTGAGAAGGGAAGGTAGAATGTACCTGGAATTTGCTTGCATTTTCCAGCCTATTTCACGTCAAGGATGAGAAAGGAAAAAAGTTACTTGTGTGAAGGTAGGGGGTGTTTTTGTTTTTATTGCAAAGACTTGCTAACCCAGTGGGGGCCTGGCTGCTTTGCTAAAGAAATCTCGGGACTGTCCTTAGAAATGACAGGCCCACTGATACAGGTGGACCAAGGTTAAGTCTCTGAGGATTACACCGGTCTTCTCCATTCACAGAAAATGGGTGGCAATTAGACCAAAATTAAACATGCCTGGATAAAGACCTGGGAGTTTGGGGTGGGAATCCAAACAGTGGGGTCACTTTCTTTTTATTCCACCTAAGCTAATTTTGTTTTCCTCTCTGAGGAGAGAAATCAGATAACAAAAGTTTACCTTCAGACATGGGATAGAGAGGGGAAAAAATGAAAGCCTTTCCTTTTGCCTGACAGGACTAACTCCTGAGGAGTTAAAGGCATTCCATTGGGGAACACAAAACTTAGAGCAGCCCACTGTGATTCTCAAAGCAAATTGTTTGGTTTCGAAGCATCTCTTTGATGTGCTAAGAACTCCTAAGGAGGGGCTGATTGCCCAGTTCTTTAGCCAAGTTTTGCTGGCCATGCAAAGCTAGAAGTTCAGGTTATTCAAATCAAGTGGGATTTTTGTGCCCTTAACACTTCTTGAGGACTTCTTGTAGGACACTTGATTTACAAAGTAATTCCCTTAGCACGAGCCTATGAGAGAGGCAACACAAGTATTAAAATCTCCATTTCCCAATTGTGTCAGAGAGGTTAAGAGACTTCCCCAGGAGCACATATCTAGGGAGGGCTGAACCTTGAACACAAAATCATAAAATCACAGAATCTCAAAGTTGAAAGGGACCTTGGAGTCCAACGAGTCAAGCTCATACCTGATGAAGAATACCCTCTACAAAATCATTGATCCCTGGTGCCCAGACTCTGCCTGAAGACCCTCTCCTCCAGCGCCCGCCTCCTGAAGCAGCCCATTCTACTTTGGCCAGGCTTTAATCATTAGGAAGTTCTTCCTCACATAAAACCCAAATTTGCCTCTCTGCAGTTTCTACCCATCGGTTCTAGTTCCTTCAAATTATTCTTATATGGCAGGATCTCAAGGGCCTTCCCATTCTGGCAGGCTTCCTCCAGATGTTCTCCCCATTATCGATGTCCTTCCTAGATAAGCTGCTTAGAAATGAACATGATTCTCCAGATGTGTTTTAACCAAAGTGAAGCATAATGAGACAATCACTTGCCTCATTCTGGGTACTCCAGCTCTCAAAACACAGTTTAAGATTGCATTCCATTTAGGGGGCTACCATATCACCCTATTGGTTCATATTGTGCTTTCAGCCCATTGAGATCCCCAGATCATTTTCAGATAAACTGTTATCTAGTCAGGCTTATCCCATCTTGTACTTGGGTTGTTGCATTTTGGAACCGCCATGAGCCCAGAAAAGTGATAGATCAGTGCTTGTCGATAGTCTTTAATTCTCAAGAAGGGTAATTTGGTTTTACTCATCCCTTTGAGAACCCCTAGTTTAGTCATCAAATAGGTCAGTCCAGCCTACAGTGAATATAATCTACTAAGTCGCTTTTCATTATTAATACTTGGGGACTTAGATGTTTTCATCCTTTTCATTATTATGGTTACCCTCAACATATGCAAGTGCTAACCCTTTCAAGCCTTCTCAGCTGCAGTGATATGTGGCCATGTTTTCCCACAAAAACCCACCAAGGACCTAAGCAGTTCAAGGGATGTCTTCCTCTTGGCGTTTAATATCTCAGAGTCACCAATATAGCACTCACCCTTCCTACCTCTATTATCTCTTGTGATCACTACATAATTAGGATTTTCCAGTTTTACACCCCCTTCCACACCATTTCTCATGGTTAGGTCCTCTTTGGTAACATGAAATTATCTTTTTCAGGTTGTTTGAAATGTTGGTTTTTCAAAAATAAAGATTAGACATTAAGAAAAACAAACCGACAATAGATGTATCGAATGTTTTCTTCATGTGTAGATATGAATGTGTATACATTGATAGTTCAACAAATCCATGGTCACATTGCCCATGGCCACAACAAATCCAGGTTGTCCACATCTTCTTATCCTTTGTGACTTTTGTCAGCATCTTCCCATACTTCTTCCATGAAGAATACATCCAACTTGCTATGGGACTTCCTATGTTTTTTCACATTTCACACTGGCTATACATCTCTTGTCCTTGGCCTCAGAATTAGAAGCAATGGGTAGAAGGCATTGTGAGATGGATGTAGGTTCAATGTAAGGGAAGATTTCTTACAATCAGAACTCTCCAACAGTGGAATGAGCTGACTTGGGGTAAGGTGGTTTCTCTCTCTCTGGAAGTTTTCAAAGAAAATCTGGGTAGCCACTTGTCAGAGTACACTTGTTCAAGTACAAGTTGGACTAGATGACTTCCAAGGCACCTTCTCCATGCTTAGGAAACCACAAATCCCGTGAGTACTTGCATATTCTCCTAGGAATGTTACATGGCTATGAGTTAGCGAACATTATGGTCTCAGAAGAATCAAAAGTTAGTGATGACCCAAGGCACAAGGGCAGCTTGGGCAATGGATGTGAGAAGGTTGAAGCATATTAACAATGATGGACTGGGTGTGAGAAGTGTTAGCATAAAGTAGGTCACTAAATATAAGAATGATTGAAAAAGAAGATGGAAAATTCATATAGAATTAACGAATGGATAGCCAGAGGGCAGCACTGATTATCATGAAATGCAAAGACTTAAAGGAAAGTCTTTAGTTATTATGACTATATGTTGCTTTTCTTCTTCAGTAAAACATCCCAGCTTTCTTCAACATTACTCCAATGACATGACCCTAAGACCCTCCTCCGGCCTGGTCACCTTCCTCTGGACACTCCATCTCTTTAATATCTACTATAAATGGATTCCCAAGAGTAGCACACAATGCCCAGATCTGATTGTACTCAAGCCAAGTACTGTGGCACTATCACCACCCTCACCCTGGACACTGTGCTTCATGTGATTAGGTCAGCCTAGCATCAAGCACCATTGACACATATTGCCCTAGTGATAGAAGTCCCTAAGATACATACGACTTCTCCTTTTTACCACCTTTTGGAAATGCTGCAATATGCTGTTCTCTACATTTCCTTGGAATCCAATTTGAATCTTGATGATAATCCAGTCTGTGGATGTGATGTCCACAAAATTCGAGTTTCATTTAGTAGACTATCACCATCATTTTGATATTTCTTGCCCTTCCCGAAAATCAGGAGGGATGATATAATAATTTCACATCTTTGAAATTTTAAAGGTTTTTGGAAAATACTTCATTTTATCCACATTAGCTCATATTTCCTCTTTCCACCTGACTACCAGGAAATAGCATGGGATAGCAGACAGAGCACTGTCCTTACAGTCAAGAAGCCCTAGGTTTGAATCTTGCCGCAGACACTTACCAACTGTGTGAACTTGGACAAGTCACTTGATCTCAATGAGTCTGAGTCTCCTCATGTGTAAAATAAGAGGGTTGGATTCAAGGTCATCTAAAATCTCTTCTAGCTCTAGACCTCTATTCGGGTCAGAACAAACCACAAACTAAAGGCTACATCATCATGAATCAAGGAATATTGGCACAAATTATTTTACTCTCCTAATCCGAGTTTTCCCACTTAGAATTAGAAATTAAGAATGAGAGGAATATGGAGGAATGATGGCCGTAGAAGCAAGAAGGTCGGGCTTCAAGTGTTGCTTCTAACACTAGTTGGGTCACCATGGGAAGGATGATACTAAGCTGCCTGAGGGCAGGAACTATTTCATTTTTATCTTTCTATCTCCAGGGCTTCACCCAGTGCCTGTCACATAGGAGAAGCCCAATAAATGTTTGTCAATTAATTAAAATCACTCAGTGTCCCCTGGCAATTCTCTAAGATTTTAAATTTTAGATTAGTTGATGATCTGTATTTGTGAAGACATTTTCCACAGGGGAATTCCCCATATTCATTTAACCACAAATCTGAACCAAAAGATTTTTTTCATATTTCCTAAAGTGTTTATGAGTAATAACTGACAAAATTTATATTCTTGTGTGCCTAAGATCACATGAATGATGTGGTCACGAACGATGCCAAAGATACAAAAAAACGACTCATTTGAGAACTTTATGTAACATATTTACATATTCCATTCCTCCAACAAATTTTTTAAAAATCTGAAAATAAAAGAGAAGGTCTTCCAACATCCCAAGGAATGATACATAAGGACTTAATTATATGGTGGGAGGTGGGCATGGAGATGTTGATCCTAAATTGTCTTTCCCCTCTTTCCTAAAGTGTGGTTCTTACATATTTCTTGAATGAATATAAATTTGTTAATTCATAGATAGTGCCTAGATTGCAATTTGTGTTCTCAATTGGTTCTTTGCGTATCTAACAAATACTTGTTCTCTTCTTTAGGTGTTGGTAGTACATGAAAATAGTAGCTATTTATTAAATTGTTCTTCTGTTCTATTCTTTGCCCCAAAGCTATTTTAAAAAAAACCAATTACACATAAAGCAAATTTTAACATTCTTTTTAAAGTTTTGAGTTCCAAATTCTATTCCTCCCTGACTTCCTCCCTCCCCTCTCCCCTCCCTGAGAGAGTAAACAATCTGATATAGGTTATACATGTGCGATCGTGCAAAAAAATTCCGTATTAATCATTTGTGGAAGGAGGGAGGGAGGGAGAAAAAGAGAGAGAGAGAGAGAGAGAGAGAGAGAGAGAGAGAGAGAGAGAGAATGATGGAAGGAAGGAAGGAAGGAAGGAAGGAAGGAAGGAAGGAAGGAAGGAAGGAAGGAAGGAAAGAAGGAAGGAAGGAAGGAAGGAAGGAAGGAGAGTATGTTTCTGTCTGTATTCAGACTTCATTAGTTCTTTCTCTGGAGGTGGATAGCAATTGTCATCATGACTCCTTTGGGATTGTCTTGGATCACTGTATTGCAATTCACAGTTGCTCATTGTACAGTATTGCTTTATTCTGTACAATGTTCTCCTGGTTCTGCTCAATTCACTCTGCATCAATTCATGCAAGTCTTTTCACGTTTTTCTGAAAGCATCATATTTGTCATTTCTTATAGCACAATATTATTCCACTACAATCATATGCCGCAGCTTTTTCAGCCATTCTTAATTGATGGGCATTCCCTCAATGTCCAATTCTTAGCACCACAAATAGGTCCTTTTCCCTTTATTATATCTTTAGGATACAGCCCTAGTAGTGGTATTGCTGAATCAAAGGGTATGCGCTATTGTATAGCCCTTTGGGCATAGTTCCAAATTGCTCTCCAGAATGGTTGGATCAGTTGACAGCTCCAACATTAGTGTCCCAGTTTCCTCACATGTCCTCCAATATTTATCATTTTCCTTTTCTGTCATATTAGCCAATCTGAGAGGTGTGAGGTGGTTGTTTAATTTGCATTTCTCTAATCAATAGTAATTTAGAGCATGTCTTCATGTAACTAAAGATAGCTTTGATTTTTACTTCTGAAAGCAGCCTATTCATATATTTTGACCATTTATCAATTGCGGAATGACATACTCTTACAAATTTTACTCAGGTCTCTAAATATTTGAGAAATTAGGCCTTTATCAGAGATACCGGTTGTAAAACTTTTTCCCCAATTTTCTATTTTCCTTCTAATTCTGGAAGCATTTATTTTGTTTGTGTAAAATCTTTTTAATTTAACATAATCAAAATTATTCATTTTGTTTCATAATGTTCTCTACCTCTTGTATGGTCCTAAATTTTTCCCTTATCCATAGATCTGACAGGTAAACTTTTCCATGCTCCCCTTATTTGCTTATGGTATCACTCTGTGTCTAAGTCATGCACCCATTTTGACCTTGTCCTGGTGTATAGTATGAGATCTTGGTCTATACCTAGTTTTTGCCAGTGGTTTTTGTCAGATAATGAGCTTTTGTCCCCAAAGTTTGGATCTTTGAGTTTATCAAACACTAAATTACTATGGTCATTTACTGCAATATATTGTGTATTTAATCTATTCCACTGATCCACCACGCTATTTCTTAGCCAGTACCATTTTGTTTTGATGATGACCACTTTATAATATAGTTTGGCATCTACTACAGCTAGACCACCTTCCTTTGCATTTTTTTCGTTGATTCCATAACATTCTTGACTTTTTTGTTCTTCCAAATGAATTTTATAATTATTTTTTCTAGCTCTATAAAATAATTTTTGGTAGTTTGATTGGTATGCCACTGAATAGTTAGAGGAATTTAGGTAAAATTAGCATATTTATATTGGTTTGGCCTATCTATGAGCAGTTAACATTTTTCCAATTGGTTAGCTCTGACTTTATTTGTGTGAAAAGTGTTTTATGATCATGTTCATACAGTTCTTGGGTTTGTCTTGGCGGTAGACTCCCAAGTATTTTAAATTGTCTACAGTTGTTTTAAATGGAATTTCTCTTCCTATGTCTCGCTGCTGGACTTTGCATGTAGAAATGCGGATGATTTTTGTGTGTTAGTTTTATATCCTTCAACTTTGCAAACGTCGTTCACTATTTTAACTAGTGTTTTAATTGATTCTCTAGGATTCTCTAGGTATACGACTGTATCATCTGCAGAGTGATAGCTTTGTTTCTTTGTTGCTTATTCTAATTCTTTCCATTTCTTTTTCTTCTCTCATTACTATAGCTAGCATTTCTAGTATAATCCCAAATAATAGGGGTGATAACAGGCATCCTTGTTTCACTCCTGATTGTATTGGGAAAGCTTCTAGCTTATCCTCACTATACATAATGCTTACCAATGGTTTTTAATGGATACTACTTATCATTTTAAGGAAAGTTCCATTTATGCCTTTGTTCTTCAGTATTTTTAATAGGAATGGATGTTATATTTTGTCAAAGGCTTTTTCTACATCTATTGAGATAATCATATGATTTCTGCTGATTTTGTTATTGATATGGTCAATTATGCTGATAGGTTTCCTAATATTGACCCAGCCCTAAATTCCTGGTATACATTCCACCTCATCATAGTAGACAGTCTTTGTGATATATTGCTGTAATCTCCTTGCTAGTATTTTATTTAACATTTTTGCATCAATATTCATTAGGGAAATTGGTCTGTAGTTCTTTTTCTTCTGCTGCTTTCACTCTTCCTGGTTTAGCTATCAGTGCCATATTTGTGTAATAAAAGTAATTTGGTAGGACACCTCCACCTATTTTCCCAAATACTTTATATAGTATTGGGATTAATTGTTCTTTAAATATTTGGTGAAATTCACTTGTGAATCCATCTGGCCCTGGGGATTTTTTTCTTCAGGAATTCACTGATAGCTTATTCATTTTCTATTTGTAGATTGGGTTATGTGTTCTATTTCCTCTTCTGTTAATCTGGGCAATTTATATTTTTGTAAGTATTCATACACTTCACTTAGATTGTCAGATTTATTGGTATATAATTGGGCTTAATAGCTGCTAATAATGGCTTTAATTTTCTCTTCATTGGTGGTGAATTTATCCCTTTCATTTTTGATACTGATAATTTGCTTTTCTTCTTTCCTTTTTTTAATCAAATTAACCAATAGGTTATCTATTTTATTCTTTTTTTCATAAAACCAGCTTTTTTATAAAACCACTCTTATTTATTAATTCAGTGGTCTTCTTCCTTTTAATTTTATTAATCTCTCCTTTCATTTTCAGGATTTTTAATATGGTGTTTAATTGGGGATTTTTAATTTGTTCTTTTTCTAGCTTTTTTAGCTGCATGCACAGTTCATTGATCTGCTCTTTCTCTATTTTACTGCTTTGGCTGTATCCAATAAATTTTGGTATGCTGTCACATTGTTATCATTATCTTTAATGAAATTATTGATTATCTCAATGATTTGTTCTTTGACCCACGTATTTTTTAGTATTTATTTAGTTTCCAATTAAATTTTCATCTATCTTTCCACTGCCCTTCATTGAATGTAATTTCTATTGAATTATTATCTGAAAAGGATGCATTTAATATTTCTGCTTTTCTGCATATGGTTGTGAGATTTTTATGTCCTAATACAGGGCTGTCCAACCTTAGGTTTTTATTGAAACAATAGACAGGGCTGTCCAACCTTAGGTTTTTATTGAAACAATAGACAATATATTTTGATTTGCCATTTTAGTGAGAGCTCTGCGGTAGCTTGGCTTCATTTACTAAAGCATTTATGTAAATTTCTATGCTTGTAGGCAAGCCACATATATCCCACTGCGGCCGCATGCCCCTGCGGGCCGCATTTTGAACAGCCCTGTCCTAATACATGGTCATTTTTTGTATGTGTAGGTGCCATGTACCACTGAGGAAAGGGGAATATTCCTTTCTATTACCATTCAATTTTCTCCAGAAGTCTCTCACATCTAACTTAAAAAAATATAGTCACCTTCTTAACTTCTTTCTTGTGTATTTTTGGGTTAGATATGTCTAGTTCAGAGAGGAGAAAGCTGAGGTTCCTCACTAATATAGTTTTACTGTCTATTTCCTCCTGTAACTCATTTAACTTCTTTAAAAATTTAGATATGATATCATTTGGTGTATATATGTTTAGTATTGATAGTACTTAATTGTCTGTGGAACATTTTTAGCAAGATAGTTTTCTTCCTTATCTCTTTTAATTAGATTTATTTTTGCTTTTGCTTTTTCTGAGATTGTTATTTCTACCCCTTTAGCTGAAGCATAATAGATTCTGCTCATGAGTGTTTTACTTCTAACTACCTCCTTCCCCAATCTGCCCTCCCTTCCATCAGTCCCCCTCCCTTCTCTTATCCCCATTCCTTCTTACTTCCCTAAGAGGTAAGAGATTTATATACAGAACTGAGTGTACATGTTATTCCTTCTTTGAGCCAATTCCAATGAGAGTAAGGTTCAAGCACTGTCCACCACCACCACCCATCTTCCCCTCAACTTCAATGGATTGCTCTTTTGCACCTTTTCTATGTGAGATAATTTGCCCCATTCTATTTCTCCTTTCTCTCTTCTCCCAATGTAATCTTCTTTCTCACCCCTTAATGTGGTTTTTTTTTTGGATATCATCCCAACCTAATCTACTTGCACCTGCACCCTCTGTCTATCTATACTCCTCCTAATTGCTGTAATGGTGATACAATTCTTAAGAGTTACAAATATCATCTTCCCATGTAGGAACATAAACAGTTTAACCTTATTAAATCTCTTGTTTTTTCTTTCCTGTTTACTTTTTTATGCTTCTCTTGAGTCTTGTATTTGAAGATCAAATTTTTTGTTCAGCTCTGGTGTTTTAATTAGGAATGCTTGAAGGTCCTCTATTTCATTAAATATCCATTTATAATCCCCTGAGGGATTATACTCAGTTTTGCTGGGTAGGTGATTCTTGGTTGTAATCCTAGTTCCTTTGCTTTCCACCTGCACCATACTGCTCTCCTCCCTGTCCAGTGAGACAGACCTTTCCTGCTGACCCTCCAAGCTGTCCTAAGCTATAAAACTGCTTCTCTACTCCAAAATTAGTTCTGAGGCATTATTCCAAGAGTTTTTGGAGGGGAATTTGGTAGGGCTCAGACAAGTTTCTGCCTTATTCCACTATCTTGGCTCTGAAAGTCCCAAAGCTAATTTTTTGAAAAAGCACCCTTTTGCTTCCTTCCTAATGAAGACAGTTGGTTTTTAAAAATTAGATTGAGAATAGAAATGTCAATATAGAAACAATCTATTAATTTCCTGATGTACATTAGCTGGTAGATAGGCATTAATGGTTAGTTTTAGTCAGAAAGCTAAATCCAGTATGGAAAAAAATGCAGCTCATGACTTCCCTAAACTGGATTATTTGCACCTCGAACATCTAGAAGGTCCACTCAAATCAGAAAACATTTCTACTTCACTGTCACTGAAACCTAGGTAGGTCTTTTTGTCTTAGCTTGGATATCCTGGTCCCCAAACTTTTGGTCTATGCTAATAAATAGAAGGAAAACGGTGTATCTGCTGAGTTATTCTATGGAAATAACTATTCCTATTATCCCAGGCCTTGTTGTATTAAACTAGGAGTTCTTTCACTCAGTCCTTAATGAGATCCTTTCAGAGGCATTGGTTTTTTTGCATTTGCTCTCTATTATTGAAGTAAACAGATATTTGAAGATGAGGAGGAAGAAAAAGATGTCCAGGAAGCCACTTGGTACAAGGGAGTGGAGACTGAGTATATGGGACCAACAGAAGAGCTGCTGTTGCTTGGGTAGAGATAGAAAGGGGTTCCAGGACCAGAGAACATTTCCAGGGGTCGTCTAGTTACCCAATTAAGCAGTACAATGGAAAGAGCATTGCCTTAGGACTTATCTACTAAGTCATAAACTCTGACTATTTCTTAATAGAAAGAGAGATCCACTCATCTCAATGCCTACCCAACATGGAGGAAATAAGTATGTAGCTGGATATATATATATATATATATATATATATATATATATATATATACACACACACATATACACATATATATACATATACATATGTATTTATATATAACTGTATTATATGTATTATATTTTCTACTTATAGAGTATTGGACTATGCATAATGTCTTATACATATTGGACTATGTATATTATATAGAGATTGTTAGGCTGTATATATAATATCTTACATGTATGAAATGTTGCAAGATAGGAAGAGGGGGAGAGAGAGAAAGAGAGAGAGAGAGAGAAGAGGAGAGGAGGAGAGGGGAGGGGAGGGAGGGAGGGAGGACGAGAGAGAGAGAGAGAGAGAGAGAGAGAGAGAGAGAGAGAGAAGAGGAGAAGGGAGGAGAGGAGGGCAGGAGGGGAGAGGAGAGAACTTTCTAACGAGAGTGTTGGACTTGAAGCCAGAAGACCTAGATTCCCGTAGCCTCTCTGACATTCACTATGTTCACTCTGTGAACATTGAACCTCTCTGAACATTGGGCAGCTCCTCAAGAGTTACCTGCCAACTACAGGTTTAGAAGAGATTTCCCACGACCAAGGAATCACAAATCTTGTATGAATTTAAATATATATATAACTACATCATATCAAAATACAGTGCAATTTATGTGCCATATTGACATGTTATGGATGTGGAAATTATGTATATGTATATACAAGTCTAATATTATTGTCTAACATATAATACATAATTTACTTTATAAATATATGTATATAGCTATGTATTTTTGTGTATATGTAATTTCCACAAACCTCAGTCGTCTAATGTTTTGCTTGTTTGAGTTGATTTTCTATAATTAATACATATATTGTTGTTTAATAATCACACTTCAACTGAAAATCTGCATTTATTTCCTCCTCTGTTTGAATTTGATGACCAGTAAAAATTCAATCTAAACTATTGCCCTCTATATATTTTTAGAAGAGTTTTGTTTTCAATTTAAACATTTTAAAGATAGACATCACATTATAAATGGACCAGAGGGATGAAAACTTATCCTATTCTGACATACGTCGGTCACTGGCAACTTCTTGGCTCAGTCCTCCTCTCTCTGTGTTCCCCTCCTCCCATTACCCGCTGGATTCCTTCCAGTCCCCCTCTGGATCCTCAGCTCGTTGGTGGTCCTCTGTTTTGACATATGCTTGCCCTTATCTCCAATCAGTTTGGTTGATAGACATTTCCCTCAGAGAAGCTGCCTCCCAATTTTTTTTGTCTCCGAATTGACAACTACTAAGTACTTGGGAAATTATCCTGGTGGCCTCTGAGAGCCAGTCAGGAAGCCCTCAAAATTCTCTAGCCCAAAGGAACGGTGTTTGCTCCTCCCTTCAATTTGTCCCTTTTCATCTCTGTCATGTAATTATCAGGACTCATTATTGTGAGCGTTTGATGTCATCTGCAAAGGCTCAAAGGCTGCCATGCCCATTTTTGCTGAAGTGCCCACTAGTAAGTGGTAAGAGCCAGAGAATGTCAGAAATTATTGACCTGGTGCCCCAAACACAACCTCTCGGGATCATTCCTCGACGATTTCTCTCAAAGAGAATATACTGGGCCAGCATGCATTGATCTTCCTTCTATTTATCAACTGCCTCCCCTGCGGTGACCCAGTTGTCTTCATTCACACACACACACACACACACACACACACACACACACACACACACACCCCTACCCAGACCAAAACATGTGCATCCACACACATCTACAGGGAAACCAGAGGAAACTTCACATTGACCAATTAAATGCTTTTTTGTGATGGCACAACCAGTCAACAAGCATTTATTGAGCAATTACTAGTTTCAGACACTATACTAAATGCTGGCGACACAAAGGCAAAAAAAAGACCTTGCCTTCAAGGAGCTTATATTCTAGTGGAAGAGATGATATATAAATTAATATATATACATATCATGTATATGTGTATATATGTATGTATGTATGCATGTATAATCTGAGGACGGAAGGCTCCAGAAACCAGGAAGAATTGGAAAGATCTCCTACCACAGGTGGGATTTGAGCTGAATTCTGAAGGAAGCCAGGAAAAGAGGCCGAGGTAAGGACAGAGTCCAAGCATCTACTGCACCAGCTAGCTGTCTAAAATGGTAATAGGACTGGAGACCTTGCCATAGAAGGTTCATTTGGAGGAACCAAAGATGCTTAGCCTACGGAAGAAAAGTCTTAGGAGTAGGGCACACAACAGCCATCTTCAAGTATTTAAATAACTGTCACATGGAAGAGGATCATGGTAAATTGGAATCAGCACTCTAGAGCTGGAGCTCATCCACTCCCAAACATCTCATTTTAAAGATAAGGGAACTGAAGGGAGGAGTGGTGACATCACTTGCCCAAGGTCAGCCAGGTAGTAAGTACTACAGAGTTAAGATTTGAAATCAGATCTCAGGACTCCAAGGTCAGAGCTCCCCGCGCTGAACAGCACTGCTCTTCTTGCTTTGCTTGACCCTAGCGGGGAGAACAAGGGGCAAAGGACAGAAGTAGGAAAGTCAGATTTCAGCTCAATAATACAAGGAAAGCTTTCCTAAGGACAAGGATGATTCCAGAGTGCAATGGGCTTTCTCTGGAAACAGTGTCATTAGTGGACTTTGGGCATTGGCCAAATGACTACCTGTCCAAGATACTGCTCAGGTGTTGCTTGGTTGGTTGGTCTTCTCCAGATGTTCTCAGAGGTTCCTTTAAAGTCTACCATATTCTGTGTTCAAGCATGGACTTGGACTGGATGATTTCTGTCTTCCTTTATATCATGAACAAAAATTTATTCTTTCTTCCTCCCTCTTCTCCCCATTTAAAAAAAGAAAAGGAAAAAACCCTTGGAACAAATTTGCATAGTCAAGCAAAGCAATTCCTACAGAATTGATTCAGTGAAGCAAGCAGAGCCAGGAGGCCAATTTCTACAATAACAACAATATTATAGAAATGAACAATCCTGAAAGACTTAGGACTGCTGTTCAACACAAAGCCTGACTGCAGCCACCATGATTCCTAAGGGCAAATCGTGAAACATGATACTGAGGGGAGGTGGATGAACCAAGTAACCTGACTAGAAATCATAAACCAATGCAAGGTTTATTGAATTGGCCAGCAAGGGTGGCTCTCCCACTCAGGTAGAGTCATACAACTTAGGGAGGGAGAAGTGTTTATATAAGGCCCAGGCAGGGAATGGAGAGGAGTGGGAATGGGGTATCTGTTTCTAATGCTATGGGGCAGATCTTCCAACATATTTGTTTGTTCATTTAACCCCAGATATTGCTGTTACGCTGGTCTACAGAACCAGGGTGTAAAACAGGACATGTTGACAGCTCATTTTGGGCTGCTCACAATTTCAAGCAGCAAGTGGGTCAGGGAGCCAGATTAGCTGGGGAGGCCAGCCTGGGGGGTGGGGGGGCAGGAATTAGCAAGTGACAGAATGGTGGGGTCAGGACCCACCAAACTAACCTCCTGATAGAGAGACCAGTGATCAGCTCAGGGTGCAGAATGAAACATGTATCTTTTAGGACTTGACTTCTAAGTTTCTTTCATCTCTAGAGTTTAATGATCCTATGACCACCAAGTCACATACCCCATATCACTTTCCCAGTGCCCCTCTTGTTTTATTTGTAACTTTGTATCTTGAGTTATGATTGCTTATGTACTTGATAATAACATTGTCAGCTCCATGTGTCTCCTTTGTCTTTGTATCCCCAGACACCTCTCACCATCCTGGGATATTGTAGGCATGCCATGCGGTTCTTGTGGCTTGACTGACCAACACTCGATCCCACTGCTGTCTAGGCCAAAAGGCTGAGATCACAACATATGCCTTCCCTCAAAATGCCAATTCCAATCTCTCTTTCCAAACTGTCCTTCCATCATTCCCCCCACACATACACTCTACATTCCAGACAAACTTGCGGGTGCTGTTCTCCACACCAACATTCTGCTCTCATCTCTGTGCATTTGCCCATCATGTGCCCTCCCTACCTCTACCTCTTGGAACCCCTACCTCCCTCCAAGGCTCAACTCAAGTTCCACATCCTACATGAGGCCTCCCTTGATTCTCCTGCTTATTAGAGCCCTTCCCCTGTGTTTATTTTTTATTTATTTATCTGCGTACATTTGTATACCTTCTCCTGGGAGATGATAAACTCCTTGAAGAGAGGGCTTTGTTTTTTGTCTTTGTATCCCAGGACTGAGTACAATGCCTTACATAAAACAGGCACTTTTAATAAATGTATGTCAAATAAATGAACAAGTACTAATTAGACCAGTGAAATAATATTTGTAAAGTGCTTAGCACAATGACTAGCACATAGTAGGCACTTAATAAATGCTTGTTCCTTTCCCTTCCCCACAAAGGCTAGCTTTGTGACCCCTGACAAATATCTGAAACCCTCTCTAGCCCCAGGTCACTAAATGATCTTTCAGGTCCCTTCTGGCTCTGACATTCAATGCTTTCATGCATAGTTGGCCATGAAAACAAATGAAGATGTTTCAGGAAAAAGAGGTGGCTTCACCACCACCACCACCACACTTTCTTTTCAGGCTGACTCCCAATGTCTCTCCCCAAGCTCATTTCCTCATTTGTCTCTGGACTTTGGCACTTTGCCTCTCCTATAGAGAGAAGGCAGAGAGAGAGTTAGCCTCAGAGTCTTCAAGACCCAAATTCGAGTCCTGCCTCTTGTAGTTACTAGCTATATGATCCTGGACAAATCATGTCGGGGCCTCCAGGCAATTCTCCAAGACTTAGTTACAGAGCAGGTGCTGACCTCCATCAGAACAGGGAGTCTTCTCGCCCCTGGAACCCCCATGCCAATGACTCACAGACCGGGTGAAATAAATAAAAATAAAGAAGTCTGGATTCCTCTGGAGCTGTTTAGGCACATGCTTCTAACAGGTCATTGGGAAGTGACACCCACAGATGTTTGTTTATTGCAGTTAGGGCCCCATGGAGGGAACGACTTAGGGAGCAGAAGACAGGAAGGCCGTTTGTTTCCAGACCTGTTCAAGGTTAAGCTTGAGACTGTTAGAAGAGTGGAATAGACACAGTGGTCTCAGGGCAGAGCATGTCTGATTAAAAAATAAATAAAGGCAGGCCAGGAATGCAAACACAAGAGACATTCAGATGCCATGGCTCCGGGTCTCAGGGCTTTATCTGCACTCTTTAAGTTGGACCGGAGGACCTGGAGAGCAGAGCCTTCTGAGGGCTGATGTCTCTACCAAGACGGTGGAAAAGGACACAGCTTCTGCTTAGCTCCTTGGGAAAGGGGTGAACGACTAAGGCCCCACAGAGAAGAAAAGAGAAGAGTCAGCTCCCTTGTCCCGCTGGGCAGGCTCATGAGCTCATCCACCCACACTGGCCTGTGCATCCCTTCCCAAGCCAGAGGGATAGTCGAGGAGAGAGAAGAGGGAAGTACAGCAAGAAAGGGCCCTTTGTCAGGAGGCCTTCGTGGGTGTGGACTCTGGCCAAATGGAGGAGGCTGTGAGTGGGGACCCCAGCTCCATGGGGAGGCAAACACAAAGGCAGGAACTGACCGCCTTCAGAAGGGGCTGCTTCCATATGGGGACCATCACTGTCTCATTGCGCCAGAGTCTCAAGGTGCCGACAAGGCAAACAGAGTCTATTACACAGTTCAGCCAATGAGAACCAGTCTGTGAATGGCGTCAATTCTGTTATCCAGGGGCTGCTTATCAAGAGTGAGGGGGAGCTGGGACTTTGCCTTTGTGTCTTCCCATCTGGTTTTTGCTTGGTCTTGTTAGCACTTTCATCAGAGAAAAGGCCAAACTGAAACCAGTCCCCTTGGCAAATTGTCTTAGGAACCACAGTTCTGAGCTGGACAGGACCTCAGAGGTTAACTGATCGTGGACTGGATTCTACATCTAGAGCTGGTGAGACCTCAGGGTCTGTCTAGTCCAATTCCCTTATTTTTACAAGAAAGGAAACTGAGAAACAGATCTCTAACGCCATTTGCCTGAAGTCATATGAGTAAGAGTATAGGATCATATTTTAATTGGAGGGAGAAAGGAGACAGACAGAGACAGAGACAAAGAGACAGGGAGGAGAGACAGAGACAGAGGAGAAAGAGAGAGAGAAGGAGAAAGAGAGAAAGAAGGAGGAAAAGAGAAAGGAGGGAGAGAGAAGAAGAGAAAGAGGTGGGGAGAGATGGAAAGAGAGAAAGAAAAAGAGACAAAGACGGAAGCAGACAGAGACAGAAACAGAGACAGAGACAGCGAGACTAAGAAACAGGGAGAGAGGAAAAAGGCGCATTTATTAAATTCCAGGCCCTGTGCTTAGTAAGATAGATGAAAATACAAGTGGGCAAGGCAAGCCTTGCCCTCAAGAAGCTTATAGCCTTTTTTTAGGTGGTTTTTAATATGCCTCCAGCTCCCTACATCACGCAGGCTGGACATAACAGACATTACTCATGAACCCAGTTCCACTATTCCTCCCCTACTTAGTCCCTTTGGTTGCCCCCAGTACCTCACTTCCTCCCAGGAGCTCAGCTTAAAGATGTCAGACTTAGCACAGAAAGCCAATCTCTGTTAGCCCAACTGAAACTCAAAACTCCTGAGCTCAGGAGATCCACCAGCCTTGGCCACCCCAGCAGCTGAGATTACATGTGTGTACCCCTGAACCTGGCCATTCTTTTGTGAGCTACGTATTTTAAAATCATTTTTATTGATATCTTTGATTTTATATGGCCTAAATTTCCCCTCATATCTCTCCCATAAACTCATCCCTTATCACAAAGAATAAATGTTAGCTCTCATTCTTCTCAGCACTACCTTGCATGTACATGGCTGTTTGCACATTTTCTTTTCCATTGGAATATGAGCTCCTTGAGGGCCGGGTCTGTGTTTTTGCCTTTCCTGGTCTCCCCAGTGCTTAGCACAGTGTCTGGCACGCTGTAGGTACACAATTAATGCCTGTTGCTGTTGATGGTGATATTGCACATTTATTAATTGTGTAAACATGAACAGGTCAATAAACTTCTCTGCACCTCGGTTTCCTCATTTGTCAAATGATCAGGGACAGTGTGGCAGAGTTGAGAGAAAGCTAGCCTAAGAATCAAGAGGAGCTGTGTTCAAGTCTTGCACTGTATATACTGACTGTGTGACCCTGCGTAGGTTGTTTAATCTCCAAGTTTCCCTAAGACACTCCGAGGTCAGTAGTGGCAGAAGAAGGCATTGACCTGTTTGGGTGGAGAGAGAGAGCTCTCCCTCCTGGGAGTCCCCGACACCAATGAAACCAGGTGGGTCTCATGCAGAAACAATGGGGATGCAATGCCTGCCCAGCCTCCCTCCCAGGGAGACTCAGGTGAGGTCAAGGCTGGACAGAAAGCACTTTGCAAACCTTCAGATGTGGTATTTACATGTGGATCAGCTCTAGGGCTGGAAGGGACCAATCCTCCCATTTTACAGATGAGAAAACCAGGCCTATAGCATAAAAATGACTTGGCCAAGGTCACAAGGGAGTCAATAGCTGATCAGGGACTCTACCCTAGGTCCTCTGGCTCCAGACACAGGGCGATTTCCACTGGACCACACTGTCCTGCTATTGCTGTCAATCAGTCCATTGACCAACATGCATTTATTAAGTGTCTTCTGTGCCTGGCCCTGTGCTAATGCTCCATGAGGATCACAAGACAGACAGAAATAGTCCTGGCCTTTAAGGAGCTCCTATTCCAATGGGGGAGACAAGGTGAAGAGACAGAGAGTGGATGGAAGGCCCTGGGGCAGGGCTGGGGGAGGGAGAGGGCTCTCTCTCTCCCTCTCGCCCACTCCCTCTCCCCCTCTATCGCTCCCCCTCTATCCCTCCTCCTCTCTCCCTCTCCCTCCCCCTCCCCCTCTTTCCCTTTCCTCTCTCCATGTGCACAATCGCTTCCCTGGTATTGAAAGCATGAGTTGATCTATATGCTAATGGACAATCCCCGGATGGCAGGGATTACCTGGTCAGTCTTCACAGGTGAGATCACTTGGGCTTGGCCTTCGGGTCTCTGAGGCGGAGATAATCTAATTAGTGAAACAAAGCCCAGCTTGGCAGCAGTGTGGCCTTGACGCTATAGCCATGTAACAGGCTCACCCAGAAGGAAATGTTGGGGGGGGGGGGAGCAGGAATCTGATATGGTAGGGCATAGGGTGGAGGTGGTGCAGACAACCGCCTAAAACAGAATCACACACTTTTGCTCAACCATTGGACCCTAACCAGGAACCCCACATTGCTAGGCCAGCACAAACCCAGAGCAGGCTCTCTGTCTGGAGGAAAATGACAGGACTCTCTGGCTAAGAAGGTGGGGGCACCTTTTGTTTTCACAAAGTTTGCTGTGGATTTTTGCCTGAATGTGATTCTATCAATGTGGGGAACTTCCTCCATCCCATGAGGATCTGCAACTTGGAGGCTCTGGAGAAGCTGCCTGGGGGCCCTGGGAGGGGAAGAGATTCACCTGTGATCCCACAGCCTGTAGGTGTCAGAGGCAGGACCTGAACCCAGAGGTTAAGTGACTTGCCTATGGTCACACAGCTAGTAAAGGTTTGAAGCTGAATTTGAACTCGGATCTTTCTGATTCTAGACCCAGTGCTCTGTGTACTATGGTGCCACTTAGCTGCCCCTATAGACTATAAATAGGAGGTAATCTCAGAGAGAAGGTGCTAGCTTGGGGAAAGGAGGACTGGGCCAGGCCTCTTGTAGAAGACTGAGACTTCAGCTAAGTCGTAAAGGGAGCCAGGGAAGCAAGGTGGCTAAAGTGGGTGAGGAACAAGAGCATTCCAGGCCTGGGGGATGATCAGTAAAAAGGCACAAAGTCAAGAGATAGAGGACGGTGTGCAAGGGAGCTAGGACAGTGTTTAGACATCCTGTCTCTTAATACGGCCTCAGGTCAACTTGAATCTTGGCTTCCATTTCACACCATTAACATATTAAGCTTGTACACCATGAAAGTCCCCATCCATTTCATGTATCCTTAACCAAATTTGCCCAACCCTTTGTTGCTGTTCAGTCACATCCAACTCTTCATGACCCCATTTGGAGTTTTCTTGGCAGAGATACAGGAGTGGTTTGCCATTTCTTTCTCCAGCTCATTTTACAGATGAGGAAACTGAGGCAAACAAGGTGAAGTGACTTGCCCAGGGTCACACATCCAGCATCTGAGGCCAGATTTGAATTCAAAATGATGAGTCTTCCTGGTTCCAAGGCCAGTGTTCTATGCACTGTAGCACCACCTAACTGCTTTCCCCAACACTAGACTTGTACAAGTAACAGCTTGAGCCCAAGTAAAGAACTTTACATTTTTCCTTAAAAAGTATCATCATATTCGATTTAATTCATCTTTCTAGCCTGTTAGGTTCTCTTTGGAACTGAATACAGTATTCCAGTGTATGAGCTATTTGTCCCAAAGACCTGCAACAATATATGTAAAGGGCTTAGCACATGCCCAGCCCACAGTAAGTATAAATGCTCGTTCCTTCTCCTTCCATTAGAAGCGTGCCATCTATGCTTTCATATGAAATAAAATGGGATCAAGGAATAGAGACTCTCCACCATGGACTTCTCTCCAAATTGAGACCAATCTATTTGGGTTCCATCATTCAACCACACTTGGTTCTACCAAGCTATCCCTTCACTCAGCTCATCTCTCCATCTTTTCTTCTCTCTCTCCATCAAAACAATCTCATCCACTGAAATTCTCCCATGTTCTTCTTACACCATTACTGTCATCGATGACTATTTCTTAACTATGTATCACCCCCACCCCTAGACTTGTCTTCTCTAGGGTCTTTTCCCACCCACTCCTCCAACACCACCTTCTGGCCCTTTGGACATTATGCCCATGACCCACATTGGGCTTGAAAATCAGTAAGCTCAATTTAGAAAAGTCTTTGGGGAAATAAACGTCACCTACTTATGTTATAGAATAAACTAGCCCAGGCTACGAGCTGGCCAGCCACTCCACCCAACAGAGGGCAGTGTTGTCCATCCACAAAAACCACTACGGCCTACCACAATAGAGTCTTTCTCCTAAAGTTCTGAGGATCAGAATACTTTTGCAATAATTAAATCTTAAAGCTCTGGTTCTGGTGAGATTACTCCTGAAGAACAATGATAACGAATACATCTTCCCCACTCTGACAATTGGGTTCAAAGTTTCAGTTAATTCATCTAGAATTAACTTTGCCTGACAAAATCCATCCTGTTTGACACCCAAATAATTTGTAAAAGCAAATGAGAAAAATCTTTTTTCCGTTATATTCTATTGCTCTTCCTTTAAAAAAAAAGACATAAATGTTTGATGCCTTTAAAATGGAGTGACTACCAGTGAGAGAGGTGGTCCTACTGGTCCTGAAGTCTATTTGTGACTCATATTTAGGAAGAAAACAATCATTGTCCCATCTCAGAATAGGGTGTTTATAATCCCTTTTATTTTTGTTGTTTTTTTTTTTTGGCAGGGCAATTTGAGTTAAGTGACTTGCCCAAGGTCACACAGCTAGTACACATATCAAGTGTCTGAGGCTGGATTTGAACTCAGGTCCTCCTGACTCCAGGGCTGGCGTCACTCACTGTGCCACCTAGCCACCCTTTATAATCCCTTTTTAACAAAGTGCTGAACAAAAAGTAATTTGTACCCATAGAACACATAAAATTAATCATTGGCGTCAATATATCTTTTTAAAGTTTAAAAAGCATCCTCACATTCTCTCGTTAGAGCTTCACCGTTGTTCTGTGAGATAGACGCTGTGACTAGTCCCATTCTATAGATGACGAAATGACTTGACCATGGTCACCAAGTCAGTATCTCAAGGAAGCATTTTTAAACCCGGCTCCTTTTAACTCCAGGTCCCAAGACGTGTTTACTCTCACTGTGTTGGAATCACAGATGCCACAGACAGAGATCCCTCCTAGAGTCTCCCATGGTGCCGAGTATTTGCTGCAATGGTGACAAGCTTTAAGCCCAGAGTCACCATGGGAGTAAATATCAGAAGTGGGCTTTGATTCAGGTGTTCTGACTCCAAAGCCAGTGTTCTTGCCCTTGTGAAAGCCATGAGAGCTAAGGTGAATGCAGGCACTTACCATCTATGTGACCTTGGGCAAGTCCCTACCATTTCTGGGTCTGAGTTTCCTCATTCGCAAAATGAGGGTATCGGGCTCAGTAATACTCAGAAACCCTTACAGAGTGCTTCAAGGTTTGCAAAGCTACTGATAAACATTATCTCATTTAATCCTCACAACAATCCTGCTGCTATAATCCCCATTTTACAGATGAGGAAACTGAGGCAAAGAGAATCAAGTGACTTGCCCAGGGTCACACAGCCAGCAAGTGTATGTGGCTAAGTTTCCAGACTCTAGGCCCAGGGCTCTGTCCACTTCATCACCCAGCAGCGTGTGTGTGTCTGTATGCAAATATGTCTACAAGTATATATAGTGTGTTTTGTGTGTATACACATACATATATACCACATGTGATCACATCTATGTGCTTTCATCAGGGAAAGGAACTCCTGGTGTGTAAATGCCTTCTACGAACACAAATCAATACCCATCCTACAATTTATGGTACAAATACCATCTAAATACTATATAATATAAATGTAGAAATAATTATATGTAATTGTAATACACTATATAACATAATAATCGTAATATTATATAAATACTCAATCTGAGAACCCTCTGACTCTCCAATCCCTGGAAATCCAAACAGCATCCGCAGGGCCCCAAGGCCGCACAGCATACAGAAGGAACCTAGACACTGTGGGCTTAGGAGCCTTGAATCCAAATCCCAACTCTATGCCTAACTGGCTGCTTGGCCCCTGAACAAATCACTGGACCTCTCCAGGTTTCAGTTCCCTGTCTTTAAAATGAGGGTGCCAGACCAAACCTTTCTGTATCATGAGCTCCTGTGGCGGTGTGCTCAAGGCTACTGGCCCATCCTAAGAAGAATGTCTTTAAATGCACAAAATCAAATCCACAGGCCCACAAAGGAAACAAATTCTGTTGAAATATCAAGATATTTTTTAAAACAAGACCCAAGATTAAGAACCCTGGGACGAGATGATCCTAAATGTCCCTCCAATCTCTACAAGTCTCTGATTCTCCAAATAACAGTAGAGAGAGCTCTGGCTTTAGAACCAGAGGAGCAGGGTTCAAATCCTACCTCTGTCTAGTCCACCTGTGCAATTGGAGATAAATAACTCTCTGGGACTCGGATTCCTTCTCTGTAAAATGTAAGGGAGCATTCAGTGATCCTAGATTAGACAGTGACGATGCTTTCTTCTTTTTTCTTTTTCAGGGCATCAGGCTGTTTAACACTGTTCACATTTTGGCACCGTTTCCTCTTTTCAAAATTAATTAACAGTGATTGCAGTGCCAGGGATGAATTAAGGTAATTCACTAATTGTCCTAATCATGAGAGAAGTTTTAAAGACTTCTGAAAACCAGCAAATTTGTCCAGAAACCATTTGATGACAGTGAGAATGCTAAGTAGCGAAGGCTGCTTTCCCTGTTGGGGCAGGACCAGAATCTGGCTCCTCCTTCTCAGGACCAAGGTCTGGGATCTATTCTGAACGTGCAGCCCAGGCATCCCTGGAATGCCCTCCTGGCCGACTCCTGCTATCAAGCCATGCACATTCAGTAAATTCTTCCCTCCGTGCCCTCTCTCCAGCAGCCTTGTGGGGCCGAAGGTTAAACCGTGAGAATAATATTAGCTTAGCAACTTGTCCTAATGACTATCATTATAAAGGGCTCGAACATTTACAAAACTCTTTATTACATACACTATCTCATTTGATCCTTGCAACAACCCTGCCACATAGATACTATTATTATCCTCGTCCCCCCCCCCATCTTGAAGATGAAGACAGCAAGGCTCAGAAAGGTGAAGGAATTTCCCCCAGGCTACTCAGCTTATAAACGTTGGTGGTGGGATTTGAACCCAGGTCAGCCACCACTCATACGACAGCCTAGTTTTTATAAAGACAGCAGAGGCTTTATAAAAGTGGACTTGGAGGCAAGAGTACCTGAGTTCAAATCCTGACCTGCCCTTGACTCACTAGGGTTACTCTCTGAGCCATAGTCTGTATATTTTGGTTAAGGCTGAAAAAAAAAATCCCAGCTTCTTTATCTGTCCCCAGGTGAGGGCCATAGAGCACCTTGCGCACGTTATCTCATTCGAGCCGCACAGCCATTCTGTGAGGTAAAATAATACAGGCATGTATATATACATATATATATATGTACGTATGCAATATCATGTGTGTGTGTGTGTCATACACACCTATAATATTTGCTGTTGCTCAGTCCTGACCCCGCGGACCTGCTGTCCACGAGGTTTTCTTGGCAAAGATACTGCACTGGTTTGCCGTGTCCTTCTCCAGTGGGTTAAGGCAAACAGAGGTTAAGTGACTTGCCCAGGGTCACGGAGTTAGTAAGATTTGAACCCAGGTCTTCCTGACTCCAGACCCAGGGCTCCCTGCTCTGAGCCATCTAGCGGTATTTTTGTCTTTATTTAACAGACAAGAAAAGCAAGGCTAAAAAAGGCCGTACAATTAGGCAATGGCAGTGAGAGATTCGAACCCGCGTCTCATCCCATCTCAAAGTCCATCGCTCTTTCGGCTCCATTATTCCCAGCATTTCTATCACACTATCGACGTCTCAGGGCCAGTGTTCTGAGCGTGTTACAAGACGCGGTTTCTGCCGCCCTCAGAGAGCTTACTATCTAATAGAGGAACGGAGAACCGCCCTGGACGGCATTTAATGACAGGAGCGTAGGTTCAAAGCTGAAAGGGGCCAAACCGAGACCCAGAGACGCTGAGCGAGCTGCCCAAGGTCGCCCAGACAGTGAATGTGGAGCTGGGATTTGACCCCAGGTGCGCTGATCCCGAAGTCGGCACTTCCCACCGCACCAATCACGAGGGCCGAAGTGTATGTGGACTCCTAACGGCTGTGTGACCTTGGGGAAGTCGCTGCCTGTCTCTGGGCCTCAATTTCCTCGTCTGTAAAATAAGGAAACGGCAAACCCACTCCAGTATGCTTGCCAAGAAAACCTCAGATGGCGTCACGAAGAGACAGACGACTGGTAACTGCCGAACGGCAGCGACTTCTGGTGGAGAAGGTGCTAGCGTGTGGAGGGCTTGGGAAAAACTTTTACAAAAGAACCCTAGTAGTTATCTAAACACCCCTGCACAGACACACACGACTCCTCTTTCCTAAGGAGGAAAAGGTTTGGCTTTTGGTTTTGATTTTCCAGGAGCTAAGCGTCCTCTAGTGTAGGACTGTGTTTGAGATTGTGGTCACCATACAAAAGTCCACTTTCACTTTATAAATCTCCACTTTCGGTCATAATCATTTTCTCTCTTTTGTTCTTCAATTTACATGGTTTCATCTATTGGGCAGAGAGGGGAATGAACAGGGTTCCCGATCTCGGATTTCATCGGTGTAGAGAACTCCCGGTGTGGAAGCTTCCTTCACTGGTGCTCCTCCACCCGTTGTACAACCCGGGGCACTGAGAAGTTCAGTGACCAGCCATGGTCACACAGGCAGGCTGTGTCCAGGGGGCAGGACTTGACCTTGGGCCTTGCTAAGTACAGCGCTGGCCCTCTGGCCGTATCTCCTCTGATTAGCTCTTACCTTTGCCGATCCCATCACTAATACATGCCTTCAGAACTCTGCAGAACACTATAGTACAGGCTTACATCTCTCCTTACTCTCTAACACTAACCACAACAGCCTTGTCTTACCTTGTTCAGGCCTCGGGGAAGCACGGAGCAGTCAGTCGACGTCTGGTACCTCTCTACACCTCTCTCAACCTGCCTCATTCTCTGCCCATCGCCCCACCATGCTAGATGGAAGGTACTAATTCACTACTTGGCCCGCCCTTCCCCATATTCCTAGACCTATCATTTTAGAGCTGGAAGGTACCTTAGAGAACATCTCATCCAATCCCTTTCCTTGACAGATGAAGAAGCTAAGCCCCAAGGGAAGGAAATGATTTGCCCACAGACACACAGACACAACCAGGTGCTTGGCTCTAAATCTAGCAGTCTGCCCAGCATCCTCTTGGTAAGTTGTCCGTGGCTGGTGGGCTCCATTTCCCAAGACTTCCCAAGGCCAGCTTTGAGTCTGAAAAGGATACTGAATTTATCACAATCTACCCTCCCCTTTGAGCTGCATAACCACAGACTGATGTTCTCTGGTCAGAGTCAAAGTCGGGCTGACTACAGAGACAATGAATTGACTGACCCCAGATAAGGGCTCTCTCTCTCACTCTCTCTCTCTCTTTCTTTTCCTTCCTCCCTTCTCCATCCTCAGCCCCTCTTTTTTCATTCCCCATCACAGACAGAAAATGCATGTCCTGGCCCCGGGCCAGGACTACCAGGAAGTTATGAATGGGGATTCAGCGGCAAAGATTAATATTCACATAGATGGCGGCCCCAAATAAATCCAGCCTGCCAGCGGCCAACCACAGGAAACACCCACGATAATGCCCTGGCCTGGCCCTGATAGCTTCCTTTCTGTCTCGATGTCAGGCAAACAGACCAACCTGCCAAACATGGACCAGAGGCCTGGGGGGCAGGGCAGCCAAGGGGAATGACACAGAGGTCCAGATTCTGCCCCCCTCAAACCACATGCGGCACATTGGTCTCCAAACCATTTATAAAGGATGTTTGGGAAACATCATAAGCAGCTAATTTCTCACGGTCTGGCTCACGCTCAAAAGGAATAAACAAGAAGAAGATTGTACTTCTGCTTGCATGTCTATTCCCCAGCTGCTGGTCAACTGAACTGTCCTGCATCCCAATTGTTGTTCATCCTTCATTTTCAAAGGGGATGAATGACATAGATGTCTCATGTCTGTCCCTTGGCACTGGCCACACCTGCTCCCGGAGTGCACTCTCCTCTCCCTCTTACAATCTCTTACTTCTTTCAAAACTCACCTTCTGTTAGAGGCATTTCCTCTTCCCTCTAGCCTTCTTCTCCAGTGGGGCAGCCTGGCCTAGTGGTTGGGACATGAGACTTGGAATCGGGAAACTAAGTACTAGAACCACCTAGTAATTATGTGACTCTGGGCGATTCACTTAATTCCCATCTCTATGCCTCCATTTCATCATCTATAAAATAAGGGAGTGGGTTTGATGGCTCTCGGGTTCCTTCTTGTCCTAAATCCATGATCTCCAAATCCATTTCGACCAAATTTCTTTCTACTTACATTGTAGACCCCCTGTGTGTACTTCTAGGTGTATATGTGACTTCCCTTGAGGGAATGTAATCTTCTGCAGGATGTGGACTGTTTCATTTTTTTCCTTTGGCACATAGTAGGTGTTTAATAATTGCTTGTTGATTAATTGATAGGTTAGCAATTCAATTCCACAAACATTCTTAGTGCCTACTATGTACTACATTGTGCTAGGCTGGAAGACACAAAGACAAAATGCAAGTAATCCCTGCTCTTAGGGAGCCTACACGCTATTGGGAGGCTATAGTATGAATACAGAAAAATAAACACAAAGGGCAGGTAGGTGGCACCATAGTGCATAGAACTGCCAGGCCTGGAATCAAGAAGGCTTATCTTTCAAATCCAGCCTCAGACACTTACAAACTGAATGACCCTGGACAAGTCACTTAACTCTGTTTGCCTCTGTTTCTTTATCTGTAAAATGAGCTAAAGAAGGAAATGGCAAACCACTCCAGGATCTCTGCCAAGAAAACCCCAAATGGGGTCGCAAAGAGTCGGACACGACTGAAACCCAACTGGACAACAATTGAAAACCATAAAGTAGTTCAGGAGGAAGGGAGAGGACCAACCATTGGGGAAGGGGCTAGTAGAGTTCAGCTAGAACGTGGAATCCATGAAGGGAAATGTGAATCTGGGCTGGAAAAGCAGCTAAAAGTCAGACTATGGAGGTCCTTCAATGCCAAGCCAAAGCATGTGCATTGCCAAGTGAAAGACTTTTGAGCAAAGGAGTGACATGGCCATTCCTATGACACCTCAAAAAAGTGTTTTTTCTTTAAAAACCACTTGCTTCTGAATCAAAAATAGTAAACTTAAGCCAGAATATTCTCTTCAATAATCTCAACACCATTCTAATATGATTGAGTTTTGAATCAGAACTCAAATGAGGATTGTAACCATCGGGGAAATATGCACATTATTTGGTGGAATATATCATTATGTTATCACCAACCAATCAACCAATAAGCACTGATTTGGTACCTGCTGTATACAGTGCTACGAGGAACTGAAACTTTCAGTCAAGGATGGGCAAGTCCTTTCATGTGCCTGTTCCTCAGCTTTCTCAACTATAAAACAGGGAGCAATGGACCTGATGGTCTCTGAGGTCACTTCCAGGTCTAGATCTAAGAGCCTTTGATTCTCTTCTCACCGGTAAATTCAGTATCTGGCTCACAGTTAGGGTCGTGTGGGAATGGACACTTACCAGCTTATGAGAACAGAGTATTAAATTTCAGAGTAAGCTTATATAGGAAAATGCTACAAAGCAGGGACTTATTTATTATATTGCTTATTGTCTATACTTACATGATGCATAAAATGTTAATATTACACTTGAAAGCCAACTATGCTTGAAAGTACATTGTATGTACAATTTTTTCCAGAGAGCTGGTTGTTAAATATTTACCCGCTCACAGTCTTCTCCCCCTCCTCTAACTGTGAGCCTTTGAACAACTTGGATTCCTTTTTCCTCAACTTCCTCAGCTACCAAGACCTCTTTCTCTGTTCTACCTCACCCCATAGGTGCTAGAATTCCTAGTTATGGCCCTGGCCTCAGAATAATCCGATTCAGGAATCTTCTGAATTTCCCAGGATGAAAAAAACTGGCCAACATCCTGAGAGGCGTTTATGATTGTTGTTTATTCAGGGAATAAGTATAATCTATCGATAAGCATTCACTAATAATGGCTACACACCAGATTCTGTGTTACGTATTGGGGGTATAGACTGAACCTGTGGCTTCACTGGCATAGGAGTCACACAGTCAATGGGTATTAAAGCTAGGACTTGAATCCAGGTCTTTGTGGATCTGAGATCAGCCTCTCCATGATACTGTTCTGCCTTTCGACCAGGATTACAAAGACAGAAAAACAGCCCCTGCCTTCATGAGGCTCACGTTCTCCTGGGGGGGGGGGAGATAAAAGGGATAGAAAGAGACACGTACAAGCTACGTGCAGGAATCTCCCTTCTGGTTTGAGAAGCACAGCTGTGCTGCAATCTGCATGGATGGAAGGAAGCTCACAGATGCCATCACGTTCCCTGGAAGTCTATCCAAGTGCTCTTCACGGATAGATCCAACTGACTCAGGCTGAGTTCTTGCAGACATCTCTGTGCACCCTGGAAATGAACCAAAGTTCAGTGGGGGTGTGGGCATTGAATCTGTCTTGTCTGATCTCCATAACTACCACGGAAGCTCCCAGTTCTCTCTAATGAAGGCCATGAGGCTCCAGAGAAGATATGGATGGTTTGGGGCTCACACAAGGCTTCCATTAGGGCCTTTATCACTGGGGACAGTGCTCACCACTTGACCCTTTTAAGCTGCTTAAATCACTAAAATCCGTGTCCCTAACAAGTACAAATGAGTCTAATTACTTATATCACTGGACCTGCTTATACTTCAGACCACATCTTTCAAAGGAGTCAGCGGACATACGGGGAGGCGCCCTCGGTCTTAGATGCATTTTAACATGTGATACGATGGCTTCCTTGGCATTCTTGTTGGCCAGCCCTCCCCTATATGTAGTTGCCCTGGTGAATATCAGGTGGCTCTGGAGGAGAAAGTGAGGCTGGTGACCTTGCACAGCCCTCCCTCACTCAAACCAAAGTCAAGTGCAAGTCATGTCATCATCTCCATGATGCCATGGTCCTCTTTGAGAACGAAGGACAAACACAACAACAACCACCCCTATATGTGTTGTTAGAATGGAAACTTCTTGAAGGTAGGGGCTGCCTTTGATATTGCTTTTGTGCCCTCAGCACTCAGCATGGTGCCTGGCACTCAGTACTCAATGGATGCTTTTATTCATTCATTCATTCATGTGACCTTCTAAGGCATGGCAGCTTTGTCCAACTTCTCTAACCTTTCCCCTTCAAACCCATTTCCAAACTCCTTCTTATAGAGTTACTCATCTGTCTTTCTCCCCCTGTCCCCTGCCAGTCCCACAAGATGCCTAGTCACTAGGTATTTTTCTTGGCTTTAGAGTTCACTAAAGCTTCTCCACTGAAGACCCCTCAAAGATGAAGATTGGCATGAGAGAGGGGAGGGGGCCACATTCAGGGCATGAGACCATCCTGAGACAGGATCGTGGCTTTAGAACTGGAAGGGGCCTCAGAGATCATCTAATCCAACCCCTTCATTTTGCGGGGAGAAAATACCTGAGGCCCAAAAAAGTGAAGCCACTTGTCTGAGGTCATACAGATGGTGAAGAGGGTAAAGCTGGATTTGGATCCAGGTCTTCTGCCTTGACATCCAGCACCCTTCCCAATGAAATGACAAATGGTAGCAACACACTAACCCTCCCCACTCCCAGCCACATTCTTATACTGGCTTTGTTTTTGTATCC
The DNA here is from genome assembly GCF_011100635.1 of Trichosurus vulpecula. Classification (NCBI taxonomy): domain Eukaryota; kingdom Metazoa; phylum Chordata; class Mammalia; order Diprotodontia; family Phalangeridae; genus Trichosurus; species Trichosurus vulpecula. The sequence goes on along the minus strand of NC_050581.1, from coordinate 186,656,235 downwards.
CTGGGACTGAACACAGTACACAGTCAGTGCTTAATAAATGCTTGCCAACTGATTCACCTGAAATGAGATTAAAGCAAACATGCAGGGCACTCTTGGGATCATAGACTCAGTTGGGAGGGACCTCACAGGTCATCTGGAACAATTTCTTAATCTGACAGATGAGGAGATAGGCCCAATGTGGTCTCTCCACTGTACCTTCCATGACGGGGACCAACACCACAAAAAAAGGGTCACATGCAACCGAATGGGTATTTATGGTTACAGAGAAGACAGTCACTTCCTTTTGGGGGGCAGTGACATGAAAGAAAGAAGAGAGAAAATGAGCTGATGGAAGGTCTAAGAGCCATAGGTCCTTGCACCAGGTGGTTAGTTGACTGGTCTGTTGGTTGGTTAGTTGGTCAGGTGGTTGGTTGATTGGTCAGGTGGTTGGTTAGTTGGTCAGGTGGTTGGTTGATTGGTCGGGTGGTTGGTTGGTTGATTGGTCAGGTGGTTGGTTGGTTGATCGGTCAGGTGGTTGGTTGGTTGGTTGATTGGTCAGGTGGTTGGTTAGTTGGTCAGGTGGTTGGTTAGTTGGTCAGGTCGTTGGTTGATTGATTGGTCAGGTGGTTGGTTGGTTGGTTGGTTGGTCAGGTAGTTGGTTCATTGGTTGGTCAGATAGTTGGTTGATTGGTCAGGTGGTTGGCTAGTTGGTGGATGTTTCAGCAGCTGCCTAATCCTCCTCTTCATTTCCAGCCCCACCCCTCCCTTCCCCACTGACATTGGATCTCTGAGACTCTGGCCAGTGACAAGCAGCCCAGTCCGTTCATATCCCTGGGCCAAAGTTGCTCGGCCCATTTTGTCTCCCTCTGTTAGTGCTCTGCCTGAAGACACTCTTTCCCTTTTTTAAAAAAAATTGAACTATTTATAATTCACAAGCATGTTTTCTCTCCTTTTTACCCCCTCCACCCAATGAAAAAGAAAGAAAAAATTGTACTAGGAACACGCTGAAGACTCAGGCAGTTTCCTCCCCAAATGTGACAATGAGTACAACCTCAGGAACAAACAATCCACCTTTTCCTGAGTGCCTCCTGCGGCCCAGGGCTCAGGCACCCTGACAGTCAGAGGCCAGGCTGGGGCATGTAAGGGCGTCCCTTGCTTCCCAGCCATCTAAAAGGCTAGTGAAACCTGGGTAAATGACCCTACACCCTCGGAGCCTCACTCCCCTCATCTGTATAATGGGGATGAGAATGCTCACAGTCCCTATCTCAGTCTCGTGTGAGAAAGCGATTTGATCATTCATGCAGGGAGTTGCCCTCGATGAGCTTACACTCTATCAGGGAGACAACGCAGAGACATCATCGCAGTGCAAAGAGCAAATGGATTAGGAGTCAGAAGGGGCTGGGTTCAAAGCCAACCTCTGCTACTCATTTGACCTGTGTGACCTTGGGCAGGTCACTCCACCTCGTTGGGACTCAGTTTCTCATCTCTAACATGAGGGAGCTGGACTAAGGTGACCTCTAATTTACCTTCTGGCTCTAAATCAATGATCCTATCACTGTCAGAGGAGGAGTGCCTCTCAGAGGGATGGAGGTATCTCTCTCTGGACGCTTCCTTTCCCGTTTCTCCCATTGCCACGTTGGTGTATTTGCCTTTAGCAATCCGCGGGCAGACTCCGTTCTTCAGCAAAGTCGCTAAGCCACGTCTGACCCTGTGGACCACACCAGCACCGTCCTTGGGGCTTTCTGGGCAAGTTGTCCTAAGAGCCTAGTGTGCCCTTCCACAAGTGCAGAGTCTGTGGGGGCGGGGATGGGGTGGGCAAGGGAACAGCAGGCACAGATTTCAAGGCTAATGATAGTAAGGCATGTGTGTAGGGAACACACAAGGCCAAGGCAGCTTACACATTCCTGGAACAAAACAAACACTTAATAAATGCTTGGGCAGCTAGGCAGTGGATAGATCGCTCACCCCAGAGTCAGAAAGACCTGAGTTCAAATCTAACCTCAGACACTTCCTAGCTGTGTGACTCCAGGGTCACTTCACCCTGTTTGCCTCAGTTTCATCACCTGTAAAATGAGCTGGAGAAGGAAATGGCAAGCCACTCCAGTATCTTTGCCAAAAAAACCCCACATATCATGGGGTCATAAAGAGGCAGACACAACCAAAACTATTCAACGAGAATAACAATAAACACCCACTGACTGACTGTCTACTCTAAGGGCCTCGTGCTGCCTTGTCTTTCTCCAGAAGGTCCTCCTGGATTTCACCTCAAGGCAAGGCATCTGGTTGGAAAAGCCATTCTGCTGCTCGGCTGGTCTGGGGCTCATGAGGCACAGCATCTCTGCTGGAGGAGTCAGTCCTCTGCTGGGCTGCGGGAAGGTGATCTTCGCTAGGCTCAGCTGCTGCTAGATTGGACCAGATCTGATCATCAGCCTTTGCCAGACAGGGTCTATAGGCCACAAAGCCATTGGGCTCTTGTGAGGGAATGGCATCTTGGCTGGGTGGGGAGCCTGCTCTTCAAAGCTCAGTTGCCATCTTTCACACTCTTCAAACCCTGGCTCTTCCAAACATCATGTATTGCCTTCAGCTGCTCTTTCAGCTAGGCCAATGAGGTTTGGTCTAGGAGTGGCAGAAACTTCTCCTATAGAAGACAGTACGGGTCCAGGCTCTCCCGTTGAACAATCTTTCCTACACCAGGGTCACTTCCACCTGATAGGGACTCTTCCTGATTCAGCCAGTTACACTTCCCAGGTACCTTTTAGGGCCTTATTCAGATAAGTGGCTCAGGACAAGGTATGAATACAGTCACTGCCAGGTCAAGTTCATTGTCTTTCCTGGCCTATTCATAGGAAGTTTCACATTCTACCCTCAGTCCCTTTGCTAACATATGGAATATTGGTTTTGCCTCTGAAGACCTTCTCCTTTTACATCTGCATTTCTCAGACTTTCTCCCAACTCCCTCGGCTTTGCTGAAGTCTTACCAGGACAGACTATTACACATACAAGTACATACAAAACAAGTATAAGGAATTGATGAGGGGGAGGGAGACCCCGGGATCATAGAGGGAGAGCTGGAGGGGACTTAGAGGCCATCACGTTCTACCCCTTCATCCTACAGATGAGTGCACTGAGGCTGAGAAGAGTTAAGTGGCCTGCCCACAGTCACACATGTAGTCGGTGTATGACACCAGCAGCGGGGAAGATGGAGAATGTTTTCACATAGAAAATCACTCTTGAGCTAAACTCTGAAGGTGACTAGGATTTCTAAGAGGGAGCAGCGAGGAAGGACAGCATTCCAAACATGGTGCACATGTGAAGTCATAAAGATGGTGGAGACGAGAAGTAGAGGATTGTGTTAGAAGAGGCAAGGGGGCCAGCTTGATGGGCCCAACACCTGCGAAAAGGAGAGCCAGGTGGAATGAGGCTGGGAAAATGGTCTTATGATCCCACCCCACCCAACCCCCAACTTGGAGCCACTGAATAATAAAAAAACACAGGATACTTCAAGAGGAAATATCCTTATTATCAGCTATCTAATCCAATCCTCTCACTTGACAGAGAAAGAGAGGGCAACCTTCGGGTCCATCTCTCTTCACAAGATTAAAAATATTTTTTCTATGGGAGAAGTCAGATCTTGGTGCCAGCAGCTTACTGTTAGGGTCTCTAACCACAGAGATTCCCATCAGTAACAAATAAATCAAGAAAGAGAAATTGTGGGAGGAAAAGAAGGGATGGGAAGGAGGGAGGTAGCAGAAAAAGTAAAAAAGGAAGATAGAAGAAGGGAAAGAGGGAGAGAAGGAAGGAAGGAAGGAAAGAAGGAAACAAGGAAGGAAGGAATGAAAGAAGAAAGGAAGGAGGAAGGGAGAGAGTGAAGGAGGGAGAGAAGGAAGGAAGGAGGGAGAGAAGGATGGAGGAAGGAAGGAAGGCAGGAAGGAGAAAGGAAGGAAGGTGGAAAGAAGAAGGGAAGGAAGGAGGGAAGGAAAGAAGGAAGGAAGGAAGGAAAGACAATGTGACACCTACAATTCTTCCTTATCTTTCCTCCTTTGGTTCTAAGGGCCATGGTGGCCTTTCCTGCCACTCCAAACATCCCCAACCCGAATGGCCCCAGATCTTTCTTTTACATACACTTTGCAGGGCTGACTTAAGTAAGTCTTGACGACTCTCTTTCCCTGGGGACTGCACTAAAAGTATTGTTTAGAAATCTAATATATGGTTTATTTACTCGATTTGTGCTGAGCTCCACAGTTCCTTCAGGCCAGCTTCACTAGCCCATTACTCTATTAATGCTCCATTACTGAAATTAGTGCTGTAATTGGAGGGGGGAGGGCTAGGGAAGGGAGCCCTTCTTAAAGGCCCAGGTCTCATTTAATCAGATCAAGGACAAAAGCTCGGAGAAGCTAATTTCAGGGCTGGGGGGCTGCTTTAATGCAGTGCTTTACCGATGAGGCTGTAGGAAATGAAGAAGCAGCAGGTCGTGGCACCAGCCAATCAGCATGCACTCCAGCGGCCAGACCCATTCCTATCTGCATCTCCATCCCCAAGCCCAGCTGAGAGATGACAAGCTTCTAGGAGGGGCAGATGCAATGAGATGTGGCCTTGCAAGAAAGCCCAACGGAAGCCTCCTGGCTCCATGGCTGTGGTCCCTTAGGCTGCCACCAAACAGTTCAGGAATGCTCAGGTGTCTGTGTCTGGCTGCCATCCCCTGCCCACCGGGATCAGTCAGAGATTCAGAACTCCAGAGTTCCAAGGACCCTCGGAGGCTACTCAGTCCAACCCCCATATTTGACAGAGGTGGGAAGTGAGGACCAAGATTAAATGACCTGCCCAAGGTTCCACAGGAGTAAGAGTTGAGGTTTGAACTCTGCTCCTCAGACCCCAAATTGAGTCTTATTTGACTGGGTCAGGCTATCTCTACAAAGGGAATGAGAAATAGCTTGACTTATCCAGAATGAGAAGTACTGAAGTGTCTATTGTTGAAAGGAATAGCAAACTAGGCATTCCAAGCAGTAATTCCCAAGCCCCAGCTGTATAAGCAGAACTCTAACTAGGTAGCAGTAAGAGGGGCTTTGTGCCAGGGTCCCAATAAAGGGGGGGGCAAAATTAGCACTTTTGGTCCTAGAAAAAAAACAGATTGAGCTGAATCCCCTCCTCCACTCCAGCTAGGAGCCTGGAGTGATCTAGGATGGTGTCCCATTGCCTCTCAACCGAGAACCCCTTCCATACCACTTGCCTCAAGCTTGATCCCCACATACCTAGTTATGGCTCTCAACATTACCCAGGCCAGTCACTTGATCTTGCTCCTCTTCTGAACTATGTAAGGAACTCAGGACCTTTCTGGATTATTCTAAATGCCCAGCCCCTTTCTTCCATCTCCTCTGTAAAGCCTTTCCTGATTTCCCATGGGCCATGGTGATTTCTCCTTCCTCCAACCTCTCATATAGACTGGTATATTTGAAGGGAGGGGTGGAAAAGAGACCTGGGTTCTAGTCCTAGGTCTTTGGCTGACTGACTAGGAAATGTTGATCCTTGGCCATTAAGAATTGCGCCTGAGACCACTGGCCCCAGGGCAAGAAATATGAAGCAGTTTGGGGAAAAGAGATAGACATTGTTTGGAGGGGGAGCTGGAGGGAGAGACAGAAAGAAATTCTGGGACACCAGTGCAAAGCTGCTGTTGGGGAGGCTCCCAGGGAGGGGACAAGGAGAGAATTTCGAGTACCATCTGGTAGCTTCCTTGGTTAACTAATTATTCCTATTAACAAGATTCTAACCTTTGTTATTTCTACACTGAAATGACCTTCACTATCCTGTAAATTTGGCCCCAATCACCCTATCCCAGTTACAGCAGAGAGAAACATCACCATAACCCTTGAGCTGACCCCAAACTGCTCCCTAAAATAAAGGCCCAATTTCTAAAGGGCTATATCCTTCTGCTGGTGCTGTTGGTCTGAGACACAAAATCCCACCATTGCCAGAGAATTCAAGTTGAGTCACTCAGTGGACAATGGAGAGGCCTGCGTGGCAGGAATGAATAGGCTACCACATCTTTGAGCAGTTTCTCAGGAAAATATTGTGTCATGGTGGTTCCTCTTCCCACATTCAGTGCCCCCTCCTCCTTTTATAATATCCTTTTCCCAGGGCTCCTGGCACTACCACTTACTAACTGTGGGACCTTGGGCAAGTTTCCTAATCTGTGCAATAAGGTATTTGAATTAAGGGGCCTCTGAGGTGACTTCCAGTTCAGAACCTATGATCCTATGACACCATGATACAGGTTGTTCCTACATCTCAAGACCTAGCTCCATGTTGTTGTGATCCCATCTATGACATACAAGGAAGGGTATATGTCCCAAATCAAAGACCACAGAACCAGTGACCAAAGCAGAAAGAACATGCCATCTTCCAACTGAGCCATGTTTATTTGTCCCTTGAAAAACAATCCCCAAATGGCCCTCACCTCACCAAGAAGGGAGTAGTTTGATGGAAACCATGCTGTCCCAGGGAAAGAGATGTTGATACAAAATCCTCACTCATTTCAGTTTTGTTGAGGCCTCAAATGGAACTGAACTGTGATCTTTTCCATGAAGACCAGATTATTCTTAGGGGGAAAACAAATACTTGTTCATTTTCACCTCTCCCAGCACTTTGAGTGCCAGAGATGAAGCCAACGGCCAAAGTGCTAAAAGACAGCAGCCAAGCCACTCTCAGGGCACCTCAGGCCCAAATGGAAGTAGGAAGGCCTGGAAATCCCACTGCAGGGTGGTCCCCAGGAGGTTTGTGGCCCCTCCTTTGGCAGACTTGAGCATTTGGAGTCACAACTAAAGCTCAGAGCTCTTTAGAGTGAAGGGGGACGTTGGCTGAGTCACACCTCGAGGGGGTGGATTTCTCCCCCTCCATTGCCAAGGATGGCAAGCAGAAGAATTGCTGAGCATTTAACAGCTATGGGGCTTCTAAATTAATCCCTTTCTTTGATCTAAGACACTACAGAAAACATAGCTAGAAAGCGCAATGGAAGGATGTTTTCTAAGGGCTTTCTATGTTCTCTACTGACTTAAAAATTAACCAGAATGAATTAATACATCCATAAAATCTTAGAGTTATAAAGGACACTGGAGATTTCCTTGTTCAACAGTTATTCATCCATGATCCATGTGTTTGTTTGGTTTTTTCTTTTTTTGATCACTGAATTTCAATATAATCAATTTCCCACATGGTTTATTTCATGCACTTATAAACATTTTTCTCAGAAGGGGTCTCCTTGGGCTTCACCAGACTGTTGCCAAAGAGGTCTGTGATACAAAGAAGGTGAAGAGGGCCAGATTTAGTCCAAACTCTTCCATTTTCTGTAAGAGGAAACTGAGGCCCAGAATGGAGGGCTGAGATGGCCTACTGAATTCAAGGACCAGCTAGTCTGCCTGGAATTCAGAGTCTGTGAAGGGCAATGATGTGAGATAAGGCAGACGGGAACCAGACTGTAGAGATCCTAACTGCCCTGCTATCGAGTTCATCCTTTGTCCTAGAGGCAAAAAGGAGCCATGGAAGACTTTTGGGCAGGGAGGTAGCATATCAGTTAGATTGGCCTTAGGAAGTTTATTTTCTCAGATTATGAAGGACAGATTGGAAAAGAAAGAGATTGGAGGTGGGGAATGGGGTGGGGGACAATTAGGGCACTGTTGGAATAATCCAGACAAGGTCCTAATTAGGGTGATGGCTGTGCCAATGGAGAGAAGGGGGCAGGAGAAATGTCCTAGAGGAAGCAGCGACAGGACTTGATCTATGTGGGAGGGGCCAAGGGTGACTGAGGTTTTGGAAGCTGGGTGAATGGGGAAGTAGTAGTAACCACAGCAGAAACAGGGAAGAGGGAATCTGGAGGAGGGGAGGATGGTGAGCTCCATGTTGGCCGGTGACAATGGCCAGTCGGCAGGTGGCTATCCAGGACTGGCGTTCAAAGAAGAGATTAAAGCTAGATATATACTTTGGGGGATCATCTGCATTGCATTAATCATTGAACCTACTGGGAAAAAAGAGATAGCAGGGCAGAGAGAAAAGAGAAAGAATCCCTAAACGTAGCCCCCTGGGGCTAGGGAGTAGGTGGTGGATGAGGTGCCAGCAAAGGGGCTGGAGAAGTGGTCAGACAGCAGGAGGAGAGCCAGGAGACAGCAGGGACACAGAAGCCACAGAATGTCCAGGAGGAGAGACCGTGAGATCATGGATTTGAGGTGGAGGACACTTTGGGTGGTCCCCTGTCAAAAGCTGCAGAAAGGGTAAGGCCGAGGACTGAGATGATGAGCAGCCTTGGCCAGAACAGTCTCAGCCAAATGGTGGTGGAAGTGAGATGGGGCAGCCTGGGGAAGGAAGTCAGTCTGGAAGGGGCTGAGAAGCTTAGTCCAGCTCACCTGAAGGACGGCAGGGACGACAGAGCCATAGCTAAGTTTTGTTGTACCCAGGACAAGCAGCACAAACCGCATCCAGGTAAAGAAGCCTGGAAGCTATCTCTGGATGAGGGAAGAGAATAGGAGAGGGGGGAGGAAGAGAATACAGGCTTGAAACATCTGGGGGACCACAGCGCGAGGGAGGAGCAAGGCAAGGTCAGAGAGCGGCTCACCTGCGCATCAAAGGACGGCCCGTTCTCTCAGCACCTTCTAATCTGGTCCCCTGGGACAGAGCCCCGGAGTCCCTGCCCAAGCTGTGCCTCTGCTGAGAAAACAATGCTCTTACACTCTAGAAAAGCAGGTTAGCAGACCAGATAGGCCTGGATGCTGGACCTGGGATCACGAAATTGTTGTCGTGGTGGTGGTGGTGGTATCCTTTCAGTTGTGACCAACTCTTCGTGACCTCATTTGGGGTTTTCTTAGCAAAGATACTGAAGTTTTCTTCTCCATTTTCTTCTCCAGCTCATTTTACAGATGAGGAAACTGAGGCAAACAGGGTTAAGTGGCTCATCTGGGATCACACAACTACTAAATATCTGAGGTCACATTTGAACTCAGGGCTTCCTGACTCCAGAGCCGGCACTGCGCCACCTAGCTGTCCTGAATTCAAATCCTACCTCACAGACTGTGTCACCTTGGCCTCTCTGAAACTCAATCTCCTTCTCAGTAAAATGGGGATAATAACAGTACCCATTGCCCAAGGTTGTTAAGATGATCAGATTAAATAAATAATCAAATAAAGTATTTTGGAAATCTTAAAGCTGTATCAGTGCTAGTTATCTCTAGCTACAACACAGCGATGGTGCTCCTGGAGGGGACAGGTTAGCAGGACAAGATGGAGAGAAAGTTCCTGATATTAACCCCGTCACTTGGAGGTTTGAACCTCAGAATCCAAAGACAGTGACGGCACAGTCACAGATGGTGGCAATTAATTAGGAGAGAAAGATGGAGCTGTTCTAATGGAGCCTGACCAGAAGGAGGCCTGCCAGGTGCAAGCCGCCCTTTGCAGCTCTTTGTCACTAGGTCGCCGGTTCCAGGTAGCCAGATAGGAAACCCAGACTCGAGCTAATTGTGGGCAGCACTTCCGGGCCTGGGCAGGTAGGCAGGCAGCCTCTGCCCCCTCGGCCTCAAGATCTACGTGCTTGCCCAGCCCCTTACTAGGCCTGCTCCCATCTGAGGGCCTTCTGGTCTGCCCAAGATGGCAGGCCCCAACCCCTGGCTGGAGGGTGAGGACAGAGGAGGAGGCTTTCTAAGCATTGCGGAGAGCTTAAGATCACAGATGCATCCAGAGCTGGAAGGGACCTCAGAGGACATCTAGTGCAAGGCCCTGGTTATATAGAAGAAGAGACTAGAGCTCTGAGGTGGGAAGTCTGAACAATAGCCTGAACACCTGTATTCTGCCTTGTCTCCCTTCCTACTTATATGTCCCTGGATACTCACCTCCCTGGGCTTCCCTTTCATCATCTTAACCAGAGAAGTGACTTGTCCGATGAGATACAGAAAGTGAGAGACAAGGGATATGAACCTGGGACCTCAGACTCAAAATCCAGGGTTCTACCTATGGCACCATTGGGATGGAGCCAAAGGCCATGAGCTGGTAGGCACTTACTGGTCTGCTAGTCTCTTAATGGGACTGAGGAGCAGGAGAGTGCAGGTGGGGCCTGGGCAGTGTTTGTGCCTCTCCCTTCTGCTTTCTGCAGTTCAAAAACCACAGATGGAGCATCTCCTCCATGCTAGGCAGTTCAAAAACCACAGATGGGGCATCTCCTCCATGCCATGCTCTGTGCCTCCACTTGCCCTTGCTCCCCTCAGAGGCTCACGATTGGCTCGCCCTTCCGCAGCCCCCGTTTAAGGCAAGGTATTGGCTCTCCCAAGGGTTTTGCATTAAAGCTAGCATCTCCTCATGAGATGGCAGACTTTACTCCCTAGTAAAGGGATTTCAAGCCTCAATGACCAGTCTCAGAGGGAAGGAGGCTGGCTGCTCTTTCCTGAGGGCTGTGCTCAGTCACAGGCACCACATGCTAGAAGCTATGTAGAAGAGCTGGAGCACATTCAGAGGAGGGCAGCCAGGCTGGGAGACTGGACACCTTGCCAGGAAAGCTTTGGTGCAAGGAACAGGGAATGTTTAGATTGGAGAAGAGAAGACTCTGGGAGAGTGTGATAGCAGCCTTCAACTATTTGGCCCTGTGAAAAGGGGATTAAATTTGTTTTACTTGGACCCAGAAGGGATAATGAAAAGTGGTGAGTAGAACTATGGAGAAAGACTGTGTAGCATAGGGGATACACTAGACTGGGAGTAAAAGAGATCTGGGTTCCAATCCTGCCTCCAACAGTGACAGAGTGAATGGGTGACCCTAGACAAGTCACCTAACCTCTCTCAGCCTCAGTTTCCTCATATGTAAAATGCAGAAGTCAGACTTGACAGTCTCTAAAATCCCTCTTCCAGCTCTAAATCTATGACACTGTGATAACACAGGTTAGCACAGAGCCTGGCACATAGTAGGCACTTAATAAATGTCTATTGACTGACTAACAGAAGGGAGAGGGGGTATACAGGCTTTAATGTATGGAAAACCCTCCTAGCAATCAGAGCTACCCCCAGTGGAAGGGGTCTCCTTGGGAGAGTTGGCTCTCCCCTTTTGGAAGGAAAGGCTAGCTGACCATTTGGCAAAGACATTGCCCCAAGGAGTGCCTGGAGGTCAGGGTATCTTCTAGCTTCGGATCTCCAATGCCTAGCTTAGTGTCAAGCACATCCAAGGCCCTTACTAGATGTTCATTGTACCGAACTGAAGTTGAATGTTGTAGAGAGGGTTATATCTCTTTCATCTGGTTAAAGATGCATAGTGCCTGGCACATAGTAGGTACTTTTATTAAGCACTATTGAGATGGTGTCTTAGGTCCCTTCCCACAATGCAATTTTATGCTTTGGGCAAGTGGCTTAACAGCCTTAGGATTCCATTTCCCCATCTGTAAAATGGACTGGACTGGATAGCCTCGGAAGCATCTCTCAACTCTAAATCTATGAACCTGTGAGCCCACTGTGTCAGTGTTGGGCATTGAAAGAGGTGAGTTCCCCGGGGCAGGGAAAGGCAGGTAGAGTCGAGAGGCCAGTGAGCAGGGCATCTCCCCTCCCTCCCACCCCGACTCTCCCCACCCCCCAGCCTCTCCCAGGTCAAAGCTGAGCCCAGTGGCTGGTAATGTGAGAGCACCCAAACAGGCGCCAAGTGGATAAGAGTGTAGACAGCAGGGGCCCAAGCCCAGAGCCTTGCCAGCACCTGCAGATAGAAGGATAATTGGCATGAGTTTAAAAAAAAAGAGAAAGAGAGAGAGCTGTTAGCCGTTGGACTTTTCTAACAGTGTCAGGCAGGAGCCCAGAAAGGAATTTAATCAGTGAGAGTTGTTTAAACGCTGGCCCCTTGACTGCCAGTAATGAACTTGGTATCATCCCAGCTCCTGTCTGCCCAAGACATTCAATTTGTTAATTCTGTTGCTGGCGATAGGGGTCAGATAGGAAAGTGACGATTGTTTTTTGACGGTCCAACCCCTGCTCACATCTTTCTAATTAATCCTTTTAAGAGCCACAGGGAGATCAAGGCGGAGGAGAGGTGAGGGAAGGAAGCAAGGGAGAAATTGATTGAATTTTTATGCATTTATTTATTTATTTGCACACTGCCCTCCATTTCCACCATGGCTGTTGGATGCTTAAGGAGGTCGAGAAGCCGAGGTCAAATCTCTGTGCAAAGGAGACTCTAGCTCTTGAGACAAAAGTCCGGAGATAGGAAATCAAACTTCATCTTCAGCCAGGGCTGCCTGCTCTCAGGAAGAAATGATACATTCTGCATATCTGGATAGGCAGCATGGGGTCGTGGGACAAAGAGCCCTGGACTTGGAGGCAAGAAGGCTAGGGTTCGAATCTGCCTGAGATATTTCCTAGCAGTGTGACCCCAGATAAAACATTTAACCTATCTAAGCCTCAAATCCCTCATCTGAAAAATAGGGGTGATAATATAATTTATTCCTCTGGGATGTTATAAGGATTAAATAAGACCATTTAATGTAAAATGCTTTTCAAAACAATGCAGAGAAATGTCACCTATTATGAATTCTGATCTTCTCTCCCTTTCAGGCGTCAGGAGCTGTGGCTAAATGACATCTGAAGCCAGATAATGTACAATATCCAGTCTTGATTCTCAAGAATGCATCATGAAACATCCTGATCTCAGTCAAGAGGTGGTTGACTAAAGGTGGGGTGTCCCAGAAGCCATCTCCTTGCTTACCTCGTCTTCAAAAACGAATGGCTATTTCAGCCATTCATCCCTGCTAGCTATCATCCCATATCTCTCCTCTCTTGAGAACAAACTCCTTGAGAAGGCTATCTACACTAGGTGCCTGCCTCTCAGTCTCTTCTTAACTCTCTGTAGTCTGGCTTTCGATGTCATCATTCAACCAAAACTCTCTCCAATGTTACTAACAATCGCTTCATTGCCAAATCCAAAGGCCTTTTCTCAATCCTCATCCCTCTTGACCTCTCTGCAAACTGTGACACTGTTGATCACTCCCTTCTCCCTGATACACTCTCTTCTCTCTAGATTTTTGGGACTCTCTTCTGCTTCTCCTGCTATGTATCAGACTGCTCCTCTGTCTCTTTTGATGGATCTTCATCAGGTTGCATCCCTGGGTGTCCCACAGGGCTCTGTCCTGGAGCCTCTTCTCTTCCCCTCTAACCTATTCCATTTGTTGATTTCATCAGTTCCCATGGATCCAATGATCACTTCTATGCTGATCATCTCCAACTGATTTATCTGGCCAGCCCGAACTTCTCTGCTCACCTCTAGTCTCAGATCTCCAACAGCGCATTGGACAGGACAAGATGTCCTATAAACTTGAACTCATTATCTTTCCCTCCAAAAGCTCCTCGCTTCCAAACTTCATTACTGTCCCCCAGGCTTGCAATATAGAGGCTATCCTCCACTCCTCATTCTCTCTCACTTTCCATATCCAATTGGTTGCCAAAGACCTATCAATTTTACCTTTGTTAGCTCTCTTGTACATGCCTCCTTCTCTCCTCTGACATTGCCACAACTTTGGTGCAGGCCTTCATTACCTCACGCTTGAACTACTGCAATAGCCCACTGGTGGGTCTGCCTGCCTCAGGTCTCTTCCCACTCCCATGCATCCTCCATTCAGCCACCGTGATTTTCCTAAATCAAAGTCTAACCATGTCACTCTCCTATTCAAGAAATGCCAGGGAGTCCCTATCACCTCCAGGGTCAAATACAAAATTCTCTGGTTGGCCTTCAAAGCCCTTCATAACCCAGCCCTCCTACCTTTCCAGTCTTCTTATACCCTCTCTGATGCATACTCTTGAACAAGACACTCCATCTCTAAATTCCAGGCATTTTCTCTAGACATCCTCCATGCCTGGAATTTTCCACATTCTCATCTATACCTAGTGGCTTTTCTGGCTATCCCAAACACTGAGGCCTAGGTTCCAATCCTTTCCTTCACATATGAGGAAACTGAGGCCCAGGAATGTTGAGTGACATGCCTGAAACCACACAAGTAGTAGGTGTCAGCCTTGGCATTCCAATCCAGGTCCCCCATCTCCAAATTGATGGCACCATGATGCTTCCAACAAGTTCAGAGAAAAGACAGAGGGAATAAAATGGAATGAAATTCTACTGGGGAAGGCTTCCCAAGAGGCATGGGAACTTCTCAAAAATGAAATTCTGAAGAATTCAAATAGTTCAAAAGAGAAATAAAAAGGAAAGCCATTTAAGAAGATCCATGTGGATTCACAGAGAACTCATCACGGTCAAATCGACTCTGCCATTGCTCCTGGACGGGGTAGATCAATTCACTCACCTATGGCCTCATGCACCCCCCATGTAAATTTCTGGACCAATACGCTCCTGTTCAAAGTTTTCATAATTTCTAAAAGGAAATGATACTGGAAATTTCTGCAGAAGCAATATAGTTGCTTTTTTGTATTGTTCATTTTTAAACCAGGAGTAAACTTGGATTTTTACTCACCCTTCACATATGGCTGATGACTATAATATACGGAAATCTGTTGTTGTTGTTAAGTTGTTTCAGTGGTGTCTGACTCTTTGTGACCCCATTTGGAGTTTTCTTGGCCAGGATACTAGAGCGGTTTGCCATGTCCTTCTCCAGCTCATTTTACAGGTGAGAAACTGAGAAAAACAGCATTAAATGACTTGCCCAGGGTCACACGGCTAGTAAGTGCCTGAGGCCAGATTTGAATTCAGGAAGATGAGTGCTCTATCCCCACCTAGCTGCTTTATGGAAATCATCAAAATAAAAAAAAGAGGGGGAAGTCCCAAACTGCAAGTTTCAGCAAAGGAATGTACTGAATACATTTACTATAAATTCGTGAATAAATTCACTAAGCATCTACTCTGTGCCAGTTAGCACTGGACTAACTATAGCTAACATTACTACAATGAAAACGATGGCAAGAAGAGACTTGGTACCATATTTACAAAGTTAAAGCAAGCCCTGTTCACACGACAGATGAAAAACCAGTTTTTACAAAAGTTCCTACTCCCCACCATGGGCTACTTCTTCCATTGAAATGTAAGCTTCTTGAGGGGAGGGATTGTCTTTGCTTTCATACTCCCAGTGTACTCCCAGTGCTTGCTTAGCACAGCACTGGGCATAGAACAAGAAAGAATGATAGAACACGAAAGCAAAAGCAGGTACATAGAAGAGCATCCCAGGTGCATGTACTGCTCATGGATAAATCATCGTCAGTGCAGTGTCAATGGGGCAAACCAAAGACAAGAGAAAGAACTTAGAGAGACACCATCAATATTCGTCCACTTAGCAGTTGAGCAAAAATTGACATCTAGAACCTGTAGGGGCATTGCTTCATCCATGCCAGAATGAACAATGCACCAAGGACGTCAGACTCTGCCTCGATTCTTTCAGGGGACCATCTCCAGTTAGTGCAGAAAATCAAGGTCTCAGACAGACATCAATGATACCGGTTAAGTCCCCAAAATACAACTCATGGCACAGTTGTGAATGCTGTGCCTGCACTTTGATGTGCTATTTCTGGTAGACTAGACTTTAAAACAAAACAAATTACTAGGAATCCTGGTTTCCTGGATGTGCACAGTGCACATAACTCACAGTACCACGGTGGCAAGGTCCAGGTTTGTTCCTCCAAATCCTGACTCTGTACCTTGCAGTTCTTTGGCTCCAGTTCTGGCTTCATCAAGGAACCTTCCCACTTGGGTCAATGAGGCTTATTCCAGAATTCCTGATGGTGAAGAAGTTGGGGTGGCAAGTTTGGATCGATCTTCTAAGAGTCTGGAAGTTAAATGGTAAAAAGATATAGGGTAAAAAGATGAGGGTTTATCAGGGCCAAGTGAAAGGCTTTTTAAGAATAGAGTTAGAAACGGAATTAGGATTAAAAATGGAATTAGAAACAGAATTAGGGCTAGAAAGCCTGTGAGTGAGTGAGTGACAGAGGAGGGGTCAGTACACAGAGATTGAAAATGAGAAGGAGTGATGTGATCTAATCACCCCTTTAGGGCCTAACCTTGGCCCCCTCCACCCCTATATCAGCATCTTGGGGCACCTGGCTACATGGTGTATCTCTGCCTGAACTCATTCAGGTCAGTGGGTGCCCTTTCATCATCTCCTTCATTATCTTGGGTTTTAATTCCCTCTTAACTAACCTTTTTGTTCTAGTATTTTCAGTCTGAAGATGATTTTCCTTAATGTTTGTTGAACTGAAATACACTAAGAAGATAGGGCAAAACCAGAGCGGAGTGTTTCCTCTTTCTTCCTGTCTGCCACAAGCATCGTTCCAGCCGGACTGAGCCAGTGACTTACTCCTTTCTCATCTTCCCCCCTGCACAGCTTTTTAAAAGGCTCTTGTGAGGTTTTCCTCACTTTAGCTGATGAGAACCTTCACTCTGAGCCCAGAGTTCTGGGATAAAGTGTCTAAGGTGAATACTTTCCATTTTAAAAAAAATACAATGCATCTGCACCAGGCTAATTGGGAGGGAGGCTGGCCGCCCTCTGCTCACAGCATCTCCACCACCTCCAAGCCCAGCCTGCACTCCCATTCATCACTGGAGGCTTAATTTCATTGAAGGACCTTGATTTGGTTATTTCATAATAAAGCCCCTGCCTTTATCTAACTTCAAAGTCTTTATTTCTACTAAAGCCTTTGGATGTTTCCCAGGTTCATTTCAGTTTGTCCTTTCTTCTTCTTACAGGGATGTTCAGACAGTGCCCCTCTCAGCACCAGGCAGGGGCTAAGAAATGTAAGTGAGTCAGCAGCCTTCCCTGTCTCAGGCAAGGATAGAGGGAGCAGGATTGTTGTTATGTATACATACATGTTCCTGAGTTCAAATCTGGACCCAGACACAAGTTTGGACACACAAGTTACTTAACTCTATTTGCCTCAGTTTCTTCATCTGTAAAATGGAGAAGGAAATGGCAAACCACTTCAGTATCTCTGCCAAGAAAACCCCAAATGAGGTCATGAAGAGCTGGACATGACAAAAGAAAATGAACAACATATATATACATATATATATGTATGTATGTATACATAACAACAATATATAACTATATATGTATGTATGTATGCACACACATATGTTTGAATACAGATATATGTGAATAAATACACATATATACACACACATACACCTAACGAGAATGAGCAAACCAAGAACTTTCCAAAGTAGTTGAACTAACTCACATTTCCATCATCAGTCAATCAGCATGCCTGTTTTCCCACAGCCCCACCAGCATTAATTTTTT
The DNA here is from genome assembly GCF_011100635.1 of Trichosurus vulpecula. Lineage (NCBI taxonomy): Eukaryota > Metazoa > Chordata > Mammalia > Diprotodontia > Phalangeridae > Trichosurus > Trichosurus vulpecula. Next base: position 186,639,025 of record NC_050581.1, on the reverse strand, counting down.
CCATATTTTCTAATGTGACAGGTCTAAGGTGATACTTCAGAGTCGTATTCATTTGTATCCCCCTGATTATTTGTGAGTCTGAACATTTTCAGACAGTTGTTGGTAATTCATGTTCAGAAAACTGCTTATTCGTATCCTTTGAGGTCTGTGTCAATCCTATCCAGATATCAGTTGTGAGGCTTCTAGAATGGGAAACATCCCCCACCCCATATATTTTCTTCTTATTCTGGCTACATGGTTTTTTAAGACCATGCCACGAAAAGATCAGTTGCAATAACTCGGGATCAAAGGATCAGGGATTTAGAGCTGGAGCAAAACCAACTCAACTTTACAGATGAAGAAACTGAGTCCCAAGGAGGTTAAGGCCACCCAGGCCATAAGCTGGGCTGTGAACCTCCCTCAGGTCTCTGGGACAGGGTCTTTTCCACAATTCTATGGCTCATGCTTCTCTTAAAGAAGAGGTCTGGGAGAACAGGGTAAACATCTGCCAATGCTGCCATCTGAGGGGGGAGGGGGAGTTATACTTGCTCTCTATGGTCCCAGAGAGCGGAACTCGGAACAATGGGTGAGATTTGCAGAGAGATGGATTTGAGCTCTATATTTTAAAAGCCTTCCTCACATTTAGCATTCTCCCAGAGCAGGATGGGCTGCCTTGAGAGATAATTGGGTCTTCCTTACTGGAGGACTCCAAACCAAGGCTGGGTGACTGATTACCTTGTCAGCTACATTGATGGGGGCTTCTTGTCAGACTAAATGGTCTCTGAGGTCCCTCCCCATTCTGACATTTGGTGATTTTGAGGCATAGTCCAACCCCCTCATTTTACAGATGAGTAACAGGGTCATAGAGATAAAATGACTGCCCCAAGGTCATGCAGACCTTAAAAAGCCAAGGTATGACTTCAACCCACAGCCTTTGGTTTCAAATCCACTGTTCCTTCCCCTACATCCCCTTCCTACTAAAACCCTTCTATATGAAGAATGAAGTTGGTCAAACAGCACTTCCTGAGTCCAGGTCCCATCTTGAAAGTCACATTGCATTTTAAACATTTTTCTCTAGCTTGCTTTTTCCTTGGGAAATGCCCTAATGTTAATGTTCAGATCATTATATAAAAACAAACCTTCCTTGTGCGCTCCAGATCCTATAGTAATCATATTAAAGCAGGCCTTTTATTGCTGGTTAATGGAATTCTTTTAAAATTGAACCAGTTTCAAGTAAATAGATTTGCATTGATCTGGTGATGTATAGAGCTCAAGCCAGTCTATGTGTAAGCAAATTAAAAGTCTTAAGCCTATACAGCTAAACTGTATAATCCCATGCTGAAAAATTGATCTAGCAAAGCCCTCTGGGGGCTCACTCCTTTTGGGCTGGTGCTGTACAAAGGGGGTGCATTCAATTTCTTGGACAGGAAACATTAATTAGTAGTAAAGAAAAAGCATGTTCAGTACTCAGCTAAACCTCTTTCCAAGTCTCTAGAAGAAGACAATCTTTGTAATGGGAGAAAAAAGAAATCATTTCATTGAAGCTGGAGAAATCACAAAACTGAGCTAATGGTCCAAGAGGCACCATTTTGTGCCACATGACACAGACCCAGGGGTCCTCAGACTCCAGTGTTTTGGCTGTGGGTCTGCTTGCTTCCCCAATACCATTGCTATGTTTATATACACATAAATGTGTATATGTGTGTATACAGAGAGAGAGGGAGAGAGAGAAACAGACAGACAGACAGAGAATATGTTAATAGAGAATAATGAGGACTCAGAACTAAATAATCAGATGAAGCATTTGTCAGGTCTCTGAATTCTTGTCTCCAGGTCCTAATGGAGACAATTACAACAATTGGCCTTTATAAGCTGCTCTGCAAGGTCTGCAGATCTCTTTACTTGCATCATCCCATCTGAACCTCACAAGACCTCCATGAGAAAGACACCAAGGTCTTTTATTTTATTAGTTTTGATCCTGGTTTGGGATTTCATTTGTACTTAGAATTGCCTACGTGGAAATGTTCTCCACCCATGCAGTTGGGCAGTTTGTATGTAGTCTTCACAGGTTGTCTGCAGCACTCAGAGATTAAGTGACTTGTCCAGGGTCACACAGCCAGAACCCAGGTCATTCTGACTCCCAGACTGATTCTATATCCATAATGTCCCCAGGCATCTCAGGCAGCATGGTATGGTGGGGGAAAGCACTGATTCTAGAGTCCAAGGACCCTGGTTCTAATCACCCCTCACCACTGACTGCCTGTGGGGTTATTGACTACCTGGGGCAAGCCACTTAACATCCCTTGGAGTCTGGTTTCTCCATCTTTAAAATGCAGGGTTAGACTGCCTCTGAGGTCCCTTTCAGCTCAAGGCCTCTGATTCTTAAGAAGCTGTTACAGGTGTCTTTATGCTTACTATATAGATCTCAGATCTGTATCTGGAAGGGACACCCGAGGCCATCTGCTCTAACCCTCCATTTTAAAAATGGAGAAACAGAGGTTCACAGAAGTTAGATGGCTTGCCCAGAGTCATGCAACTGTGAAAGACTGGATGAGGGGGAAGAAGTTGAAAGTGTGTCTATATAACTTCACATCCAATACTCTATAATACAGTGTCTCAAAAGACAGTGTATTTTTAAACTTTAATAGCGTGTCATATAAATGTATATATGTATACATATATGTACATACACACATATCAAGAGAGAAATAGAGATAGACGCACAGAGAGGGGGCAGGGGAGGAGAGGGAGGAAGGGAGATGGAGAGAGGAAGAAGACAGAGAGAAAGAGTGAAAGAGGGAGAAGGAACAGAGAAAGAGAGGAAGAGACAGAGAGAGAGAAACAAAGAGAGAGTGCAAATATGAAAAGCTTTAATAGCTTAGAATTTGCTAAGACATTTGGGACACCCTGTATTATAAGATATTGTCATTGTTCCATGGGAATGAGCAATCAAAAAAAAACCAATCCCTCCCCTCAAGGAGCTTATATTCTACTTGAATGTACTTTTATCTATTCACGTTGTTTCTCCCAACCCTTGAGGGCAAGGACTATTTTTTTGTCTTTGTGTGACCAGCATCAAGCACAGTGCCAGGCACACAAGACCTTTATAAATGTTTGTAGACCGAGTGGCAGAAAGTGGACCTGAGGGACCCTTGCCTCACTTCACTCCCATCAATAGGAAATTGAGAGTAAACCTCACCACGTGAGCCAGGTGAGACCTCCCTACACACACACTCCCCCCACCACCTGTGTTGGCACAGATTGCCTTTAAAAAGAGGTGTACCCTGGGTACCCACAGGAGGCGCTCCGGACATCTAAAGCTGCTGCGCTGCCTCAGCTTCTGGAAGCGATCACAGGGAGAGAAGTTAAGCCAGCTTTTCAGGTCTCTCCACAATGATGATGGTTGAAATTAGCCAGTGCCGGTCTACCAGAGGAGACAGCGAAAAGCATTGTTCCAGTTCTTACAGATGATACTTGCAGCACCTAAAGACTTGGGGCTGAGTCTGTGACTGACTTGGAGAAGCTCATCACTAGGGAAGTCACTAAATGATGAATTTTTTGGCAGTCCATGAAACAAATAAAACACACACACACACACACACGTTCCCCAGTCCTGCTCAATACCCTCTATTTCTGCAGTAATGGTAGCAGAAGTGTGACGAAAAACAAATTAGGGGATGCTAGGACCCCAACAATATTTAGACCATATTTAAACATGAATCTTACTGCTTCTACTCTAAATATGGGAACTTTGTCCAATCATAGATAGTCAACATATTATTGGAGGAACTAAAGCATGAATTCTTGCTATAACCATAACTACAAGACTTAAGTTGTAGCTAAATATAAGGATGGATCATAGGTCCCCTTTGGAAAGGTGAACAAAAGAGTTGGGAGAGTTGGGTTTATCATGTACCCAAAGGTAATGGAAAATACTTCACTGGTCATTTTCTTAGCAGTGCTCGTGGTGAGTAAACCCAAAAAGACCACCATGAAGATAACTGCAGCTAATATGCCAACATCTGTTGGAAAGGATGAAGAAGTAAAGAGATTTGGGGAAGGAAACTAAGTAAACATCTACATGGAAAATCACTTCAACTTGACCCATTCCTACCTTCCCAGTCTTTTTACGTATTATTCCCCTTGATAAGGATACGTAGTGTCCACCTTGCCATTCCTCACACATGATACACCAGCTCTCATCTTCATGCCTTTGTGCTGGCTACTCCTCATACCTGGAATTCTCTCCCTCTTTATGCCTGCCTTTTAGTATTGTTTCCTTTTTGTTCAGTCATTTTCAGTCATATCCAACTCTTTGTGACCCTATTTGGGGTTTTCTTAGCAAAGATACTGAAACAGTTTGCCATTTCCCTCTCTAGCTCATTTTACAGATGAGGAAACTGAGGCAAACAGGTTTAAGTGACAACAAAAAAAGAGAAAAATGAATCAGATCCCCTAACATTTCTATTTTCATTATTTGTGAGGACTAAACCATCACATTTGACATTTAACTTGTATCAGTCCTCAATACATCTTGTAAGGTAGTGAAAATAGATCTAAGAAAGTTGAAAATGAGAAAATCAGCTGGACTTAACTATTCAACAAAGAAATCTATGCTATAAGCAATATCATTTTAAGAGAACTGAGAGATTTATTTACAAGGTATTTTGACACAGGGCAAGATTCTAAACTATTGAGGGGGAAAATCTCATGGATACCATTACTTTTCAACAAAGGCCATTACCAACGTTTTCATGTTCATGAAATCTTTATGAGAATGATCTACTCACATATCAGGAGTATCTTTGATTTTAGAAAAACACATGAAAAAGCAACAGGCAGGCTTTCACCGACTATTTTCTACAGCAGAGCACAACATCATTGTTAAAAAAAAAACAGAGATTATAAAATCCTTCCATGTTGCCATCTTTTGGAAAACCACGGAGATGACGCATCACAGAATTTGAGCTAGGTGCATGTCACAATTTTTTTTAAATTGGGAAGAAGAACTTTTCTTCATCTATAGGCCAGTGTTAACTTTGACTTCTGGCAAAATTCTAAGATTCATTATTAAAGAAATGGTTTGCGACTATTTAGAAAAGACTATGGAGATCACTAAGCACCAGCTTGGGACCATACAATATAGTGTGTGAGTAGGCTTCACTATAGAACAATGATGGAAAGAAGTGGTGTGAATGACATCATTAAGAATACATATAACTGGAAAAGGAGGTGTACCAATTATGTAGTGAGAATAAGAAACCATAAATATTTAGCCCAAGAGTGACACTGGCATCCATAAAAATTTTTAAGAAACAAGACGACAGCTTGGAGAATTTATGGACAAAAATTGCACAGAATGAGGTATGAACAGGCCTCTATTTGTGATGATGAACTATCCACACTGATGAGATCACAGACCCAATAAGTATTGAAGTAAATGAAAAATCCTACACTGGGCCTCCAAAACAAATTAATTACACCAATACTGGATGGGAGAGGTGTGACTAAACATTCTTTGATAGACTTAGTTCTTCTCAGCCATGCAATGATCTAAAACAATTCCAAAAGACTCATGATGAAAAATGCTATCCATACCCAGAGAAAGAACTATGAAGTCTGAACGCAAATCAAAGCGTATTATTTTCTCTCCTTTTTTCTTTTTCATGGTTTTTCTCTTTTGTTCTGATTTTTCTTTCACAACATGGCTAACGTGAAAATATGTTTAATATGATTGTGGCTGTGTAGCCCACATCAGATTGCATGCCATCTTGGGAGAGGGGAGTTTAGAACTCAAAATCTTATAAAAGTGAATGCTGAAAACTAAAAGGAAATAATCAAATGATTTTTTAAAAAAGATATAGGAAGAGAAGTTGTACTAAAAGAGGAGGTCTGTGCTGCAGAAGGCACAATTTTGGGAGAAGTGAGGGATCTATTCTCAAGATATCAGAAAGAAAGGGAAGTCAGCAGAGGCACAGAGAAATCTCAGCCTTTATTATGACCAAAAAAGACAACTATGAGAATATTAATAATTACTGACTGATATACATACTTTGCCCCAGCAACTACTGCCACCCACTGAAATGACTTTGTATTTTCCCTCTCTCTCTCTCTCTGTGTGTGTGTGTGTGTGTGTGTGTGTGGTATGTTTGTGTGTGTATGTGTGTGTGTACATAGTATTTAATTATTAGTGCATGAGTTGTTTTGCTTCAATAGGTTGTAAGCTCCTTGAGGTCAGGAATTATTTCATTTTTGTCTCTCTATCATCAGAACCTAGAACAGTGCCTAATACAAAGCACTTTTAAATGCTCATTTATTGACTGATTTATTTTAACAGAGGAGTTACATAAAAGTGCTGCCTAAAGAAAACTGGCAGCAGAATTTAGGGCACAGAAAGGGAAGAAATTGAAGGACAAGAAAGAAGCTTTTGCAGTGATCCAGGCATGAGGTGATGAAGCCCCCAACCCCTTCAACGAGCATTTTGCCAGTGGTATGGAGAGGAAAGAATGGAGCTATTTCAAATGAAGGAAAAAAAGAATTGGTTTGATGATTGACTGAGTTAGGGTGCAGGGAATGAAGGAGGAAAGTGACTTAAAGGAGACACCAGAACGTCAAGCTGAGTTGATTAAGTAACCCCATTAGGCAGTGTTAGGAAATTTATAAGCAGCAACTGGCTGGTAGATGATAAGTTGTGTTTGGAACTTACAAAGTTTCAGGTGATGGCAAGATTTTCAGATGGAAACATAGAGCAGACAGTAAGAGGTATGAAACTGTGGTTCACTTGAAGGTTCAAGAGTGGTATTCATCAACGTGAAGAAGAAACAGTCACAAGGATGTATGAGCTCTCCCAAGAAGAATGGCTAGAAATAAGAACAGAGGGCCCCAGCCTGAGCTTTGCAGAACGTTCCCAGTTAGGCCAGGGGAAGAAATAGGGGTAAACAATAGCAATGGAGGAAGATCAACTGAAGAAGCAGAAAGAGAGCTAGAGTAATGTAGTGTCACTGAAACCAAGAAGGGGAGCTTCGAGAAGGAAGTGATAATAGTGTCAAGAGCAACACAAAGGGAATGAGAATATGGATTTTTTTACCTTTGGATTTTACCATTGGCAATAAAGAGATCACCTATAACCTTTGTCTCCAGTAATGTCAGCGGAGATATAGAAGAGAAAATGTGAGTAGTTGACCCGGTTCACTTGGCTGAGAAACTTACCCATGAAAGGAAAAGAATGGGGTGGGTAAGGCTAGTTGGGGGTTGGTGGGCAGCGAAGTCAAGTTTGTTCAAAATGGGAAAGACCTTTTGTATGCTTGAAGGCAAAGGAGAAGGCACCAGCAAAGAAGATGTTGCATATGCTAGGTGGGGGGAATGAGGGGGAGGGAGTTAAATGTGAAAGCATAGTCTATGTGAAACCAAGAAGAAAGGAATCAGGGACCCAGGTGGAAAGGTTAGTCTTAGAGAAGATGATGAGCAATACTTCATGTGAGACCAAAGGGAAGGATGAATGTGGAGACAGATCTGTGTTGGGGTGAAGAGGAGAGAGAGTACAGAGTCACATGAGGTAAGCTCTACTATCTCAGTTCCCAGATAAAAGGCTGGAAAACACAGTACCAGAAATAAATGCTTTCTTCCCTGCCTCACTACAGTGCACTGGATCAGACCTACAGAGCTCCCTGGATCACTTCCAAGCACTTGATTAAGGCTGAGAATGGCCATCAATGCACCCTCACAGGAGAGCGCTAGACAAAGCTACTCCCTTTTAAAAAGTAAATTAATTTATTGCTAATTTTTAGTTTTGCATCACATTCACACTTCCAAATATATTTCTCCCCTCCCAACCAGTGAATTATCTCTTGTAACAAAGTCTCTGAAAGAATTGGAGAAAAGCACAATTCAACAAAATCAATCAATTAGCCACGTCCAGCAGTACATGAACTATTCCATACTCATAGTCCCCTGCCTCTGAAAATAAAGGAGGGAGATAGCTTTTCCCAACTGCTTTCTAGGTCCACGTTTGATTATTCTAATTACACAACGTTCAGTCCCCTGCCTCTGAAAATAAAGGAGGGAGATAGCTTTTCCCAACTGCTTTCTAGGTCCACGTTTGATTATTCTAATTACACAATGTTCAGTTTCATTTGTTCTTTCCATATGTTTTGGTGATAATGGTCTTCTGGTTCTGATTACTTCCCTCGCATCAGTTCATAAAAAGCTACCCACACTTCTTTGATTTCTTCATATTCATCATTTCCATAGCATTCCATAGCATTCACGTACCATGATTTGTGCCACATTCCCTGATGAAGGGGCCCTTCACTGCTTTGTTTCCAGGCCTTTACTACCAAACAAAGCTGCTTATAAACCCACTTCTTTTCTGTCCTTGACCACCATACTTTGTAATGACAACTTCCTTCCATCACAAAACTGACCTCACAACCAGGCCAATACTTGAATTATGGATATGTAGGAGGTCCTGTCTCCTTTTCCCTCACAAAGGGCTCTCTGCCAATTTTTCTAGGCCCTCAGGATTGAACAGGTTAAATACATAGAAAAATACACAGAAAACTGGGGCCTATGCCTCACCCAGGGAGAGAACTGTTTATTTCTCTTTTCCTTTGTTAAGTTTTCCTTGGCTCTGGGTCATTGGTTCAGGTCCTAAATGGTAGAGTGGTGGGGGGGTTTTCCTTATTATCCTTTACATTCTCTTCAAATAGAAAAGCTTTAAAAAAATCTGTGGACAAGTCATAATGCAAAATGGCAGCAATCTAATAACTGTGAAAGTGTCTTCTCCTTGAAAGGTTGTTGGGGAGGCAAGTCTGATTGTGCCGCCTGTCAGCACCCACATCGCTGGTTCTTGGTGGTTGATGGTCTGTCAGCGTGTCCACTCTGAGCCACAGGCCTGGAGTGAACTGAAGAACTGACGACCAGCAGGGAGACAAGCTGCCGGCCCTGGTGAAAATGTATTTCAGCTGAAAAGTGGCAAAATAAACTGGGGCCCAGAGCTGGAGCCTGAGTTTCTTTTGGAACCCAGAACAGCGGTGGAAGAGGTACCAGCGGGGTAGGAGAGGGAGAGATCTTCTTTTTTTCTTGTTTCCATGTTAGAAAAAGAAACACTTCAGGTTTTATTGGCCTATAAGATCAACACGAGTCATCAATGAGATGGGCCCAAAAAGACTAATCCAATCTGAGGTTATATTCGGAGAATTCTAATGTGCTATAGACATGAGCGATGTGCCAAGTCCCAATCAGACTGCAACCAGAGGACTACATTTGCTTTGGCCTGACCCATGACAAAAACAGCATTGACAAAATGGCGCATACCTAGAGACCAGAACAGTGAGAAAACTGGAAATCAAGCCCCCAAATGCTCCATTGAAAGGACTGGAGGTCACTGCCCATAGATTCAGAGCTGGACAGGCACCTCAGACACCATCTGCTCCAACCCTTATCATTTTACAGAGAAGGAAACTGATGCCCAGAGAAATCAAGTAATTTGCCCAAGGTCCCACAGACTAGTCAAAAGTGACATTTGAGTGCAGGACCTCTGACCCCGGAGCCAGCGTTTAAGAATGCCCTAGATATTATACTGCACCATGGATGTTGTCTCAAATGAGAAAATATTTGTTATAGCACTCAGCACAGTGATGGCACACAGTAGTAACTCAATAAAGGCTTGTTTCCTTTCCTTGTCCTTCCCCCTGGAGACATAGGAGGTACATATGTACAAAAATATCAATCTCTCTTTTGTGAGACCAAAGAATTGGAAGCTAAAAGGGGAGTGGCTGAACAAGTTATGGTATGTGAATATAATGGGATACTCTAATGTTGTATGAAGTGATGAAAGGGAAAGTTACAGAGAAAACTGGGAAGACTTGTAGGAACCAATGCAGAGTAAAATGAGTAGAACTAGGAAAACAATTTATATAATAACAACAACACAGTAAAGAAAAACAACTCGGAAAGATTTTAGCTCTCTGACTAATATGGTGACCTGACACGATTCTAGGAAAGAAAAGGGTGAATTCACTACAAAGAAGAGGAAGTTAAGACAATTATTTGGAGCTATTTTGCCCAATTATATGCCAATAAATCTGACAATCTAAGCAAAATGGATGAATATTTACAAAAATATAAATTGCCCAGATTAACAGAAGAGGAAATAGAACACTTAAATAACCCAATCTTAGAAAAAGAAATTGAGCAAGCCATCAATGAACTTCCTAAGAAAAAAATCCCCAGGACCAGATGGATTCACAAATGAATTCTACCAAACATTTAAAGAATAATTAATCCCAGTACTATAAAAACTATTCAGAAAAATAGGTGGAGTCCTTCCAAATTCTTTTTCTTAAACAAATGGTACTGATACCTAAACCAGGAAAAGCCAAAACAGAGAAAGAAAATTATAGACCAATTTCCCTAATGAATATTGATGCAAAATTTTTAAACAAAATACTAGCAAAGAGATTACAGCAATATATCACAAGGATCATATACTATGACCAGGTGGGATTTATACCAGGACTGCAGAGCTGGTTTAATATTAGGAAAACTGTCAGCATAATTGACCATATCAATAACAAAAACAATAGAAGTCATATGATTATCTCAATAGATGCAGAAAAAGCCTTTGAAAAATACAGCACCCATTCCTTTTAAAAACACTACAGAGCATAGGAATAAATGGAGCTCACCTTAAAATGATAAGTAATATTTATCTAAAACCATCAGTAAGCATTATCTATAATGAAGATAAGCTAAAAGCCTCCCCAGTACAATCAGGGTGAAGCAAGAATGCCCATTGTCATCTCTATTATTTAACATTTTACTAGAAATGTTAGCTATACCAATAAGAGAAGAAAAAGAAATTAATTAGAATAGGCAATGAGGAAACAAAACTATCACTTTTTGCAGATGGTATGATGGTATACCTAGAAAATCTTAGAGAATCAACTAAAGACTACTTGAAATCATTAACAACTTTAACAAAGTTACAGGATATAAAATAAACCCATATAAATCATCAGCATTTGTATGTTATTACCAACAAAAGTCTAGCAGTAAGAGATAAAAAGAGAGATTCCATTTAAAATAATTGTAGACAATATGAAATACTTGAGAGTCTACCCACCAAGACAAACCGAGGGACCATATGAATACAACTATAAAACACTTTTCACACAAATAAAGTCAGACCTAAACAATTGGAAAAATAATAATTGCTCATGAGTTGGCTAAGCCAATATAACAAAAATGATAATTCCATCTAAATTAATCTATTTATTCAGTGCTATACCAATCAAACTATCAAAAATTATTTTAGAGAGCTAGAAAAAATAATACAAAACTCATTTGGAAGAAAAAAAGTTCAAGGATATCAAGGGAATCAATGAAAAAAATGTGAAAGAAGGTGGTCTAGCCATAGCAGATCTCAAACTGTACTATAAAGCAGCAATTATCAAAACAATCTGATACTGGCTAAGAAATAGAGTTCTGGATCAGTGGAATAGATTAGATACAAATTATAATATAATAAATGACCATAGTAATCTAGTATACAATAAACCCAGAGACCCGAGCTTTTGGAACAAAAACTCATTATCTGACAACAACTGCTGGGAAAACTAGAAAACAATATGGCAGAAACTAGATAGACCAACATCTCACACTGTATATACCAAGTTACAGTCAAAATAAGTACATGATTTAGATATAAAGGGTGATACCATAAGCAGATTAGGAGATCATGGAATAGTTTACCTGTCAGATTTATGGATAAGGGAAGAATTTAGGACCAAAGAAGATATAGAGAGCATTAAAAAATGTTAAACCAGTAATTTTGATTATACAAAATTTAAAAATTTTTATACAAACAAAAGCAATGCAACCAAAATTATAAGGAAAGCAGAAAACTAGGGGTGGAGCGGGGATGAATTTGCAATAAGTATCTCTGATAAAGGCCTCATTTCTCAAATATATAGAGAGCTAATTCAAATTTATAAAAATACAAGTCATTCCTCAACTGATAAATGGTCAAAGGATATGAACAGGCAATTTTCAGATAAAGATATCAAAGCTATCGATAGTCACATGAAAATATGCTTTAAATCACTATTGATTAGAGAAATTAGAGAAATACATATTAAAATAACTCTGATGTACCCACCTCATATATTGGCTAATGTGACAAAAAAAATGAAAATGTTGGGTGTTGGAGAGGATGTGGGAAAACCGGGACACTAATGTACTGTTGGTGGAGCTGTGGACTGATCCAACCCTTCTTCAGAGAGATTTGGACCTATGCCCAAAGGGCTATAAAACTGTGCATACCCTTTGATCCAGCAATACCACTGCTAGGTCTAAATTCCAAAGAGATCAAAAAAGGGGGCAAAGAACCTATACAAAAATACAAAAATATTTACAGCAGCTCGTTTTTGTGGTGGCTAAGAATTGGAAATCGAAGGGATGCCCATCAAGTGCGGAATGGCTAAACAAGTTGTGGTAGATGATTGTAATTGAATATAATTGTGCTATAAGAAATGACAAGCAGGAAGATTTCAGAAAAACCTGGAAAGACTTACATGAACTGATGCACAGTGAAATGAACAGAAGCAGGAGAACAATGTACACAATAACAGCAATATCGTTCTATGAAGAACCGTGAACAACTTAGCTCTTCTCAGCAATACAATGATCCAAGACAATCCCAAAGGACTAATGATGAAGCATACTATCCACTTCCAGAGAAAGAACTGGTATTCTTTGAATACAGACTGAAACATGCTATTTTTCCCTTTTTTCTTTTTTTCCTCTTATTCAAGTCTTTTTGTACAAAATGACTAATATGAAAATGTTTTACATAACTACACATCTATAAGCTATATCTGATTGCTCACTGTCTCAGGGACAAGGGAGGGGAGGGAGGGACAGATAAAATTTGGAACTCAAAACTTTAAATAAAAATGTTAATTTAAAAAAAGGCCAGGTGTTATGTAGAGTTAAAATATAAATTAAAATTAGAGCTGAGAACCAAACCTCTGCCTAAATGTTGGGAATTCTCCCAATTAGGGGATCTGAACTGTTGCAATCACATTCCTAACTTTTCATTTAATTTAACCTATGTCAAGTTTATTTTATTTAAATTTTTAAATATTTGTAAAAATGCATTTATTAAGTGACTGCTATATGCTAGGCACCGTGCTAAGCACTGAAAATACAAAGAAAGACAAAAACGGTCCCTGCCCTCAAGAAGCTCACAATCTAATGAAGGAGATAAATGTATACAGGATAAATTGTGGATGATCAACAGAGGAAAGGCACTAGCATTAAGGGGACCAGGGAAGGTTCCTTTGGATTTTAGCTAAGACTTGAAGGAAGCCAGGAGGGAGAGATGAGGAAGGAAAGAATCGCAGGCAGGGGGACAGCCAGAGAAAAGGCACAGTTGGAAAATGAATTGTTTTGTGCAAGGAAGAGACGGAGTCCGGCATTCACTAGATCACACAGTACTCAGAGAGAAGTAAGACATAAGAAGAATGGTAAGGAAAGAGGGGGTCACATTATGAAGGACTTTAAAAACCAAACAGAATTTTCTATTTGATTCTGGAGGTAATAGGGAGCCACTGTTGGGGGGTGGGAGAGAGAGGGCAGTGATATACACAGTCAGACCTGTACCCTAGGAAGGTCACTTTGACAGCTGAGTAGAGGGGGCACTGGAGAGGGCAGGGTCTTGGGGCAAGCAGAACCACCAGCAGGCTATTGAAATCATCCAGGCATGAGGGGATGAAAACCTGCACCAAGAGCTGCGGTGTCAGAGAAGAGAAGGGGTTCTTTAAGAGAAATGTTAGGGAATAAAATTGATAGGATTAAGCAGCAAAGGAAAGGACCATGTGAAGCTAAGGGGCCATCATATTGCCACTAGGTTAAAAAATCAAGTGAACTAATTTTTGTGTGTAGGTGATAAGCCCCCAGTGACAATGGCAGGCACGGAGGAGAGAGTGGTGATAAATACCTGTCCTCCATCTGCACCTCCCACAGGGACGCCCCAAACCACGCGTGTTTTACAAGGGAACTGGGAGATCAGCAAAGGGTTCACGTAGGAGGCAGGGCTTGAGCTGAGTCTTAAGGATTCATGGGAGGCTTGAGGGCCAAGGGAATGCATTCCAGGCATGCAGATGGAGAGCAGAGACCACCTGTCTCACAAACATGTCCATGGAACAGAAAATGAAGGAAGGAATGAAGCCTCTATTAATCACATACTATGTGCCAAGCACCATGCTAAGTAGTGGGGATTCAAAGACAAAAGCAAAGAAGATTCCTTGTCTTGGGGACCAAGGGACTCGAGTTCAAGTCCCAGTTCTTCCATTAACTAGCCAGCTGATGTTAGGCAAGTGGCTTCCTTTCTATGGGCATGGATTTCCTCATCTGAAAAATGAAAGGGTTGGATAAGATGATCTTTCTCTTAAAGGCAGCTAGCTGGTGCAGTGGATACAGCATTGGGTCTTGAGTTCAAGTCCAGCCTCAGGCACTTACAACTGTGTGACCCTGGGCAAGTCACTTAACCCACACTTGCCTCAGTTTCCTCAACTGTAAAACAGGAGTAACAGCAGCACCTACCTCCCAGAATTATTGTAATAATAGAATGAGATAATACTTGTAAAGTACTTTGCAAACATTTCCGTGCTAGCTGTCATGGCTGTTGTGAGCATGGGCGGCCTCTGCCCTCTCTAGCTGGAAGAGCTAAATCTTGGCAGGTGGAATGTGACCCTTGTTAGAAAGATCGGGGCTCAGAAAGAATGCAGAATTTCCATGGAGCACAGACATGGGGCTGGGAATTAAGTCTGCCTTCCCATCCTCTCTCCCCCTCCCACCCCAAGGCCCATCATTTGGGGATTGTAAATTCCACCCGCTGTGTATGAATCATTCATTGTGTGTTCGTAGCTCCGAAGCTAGAAGGGTTCTGGAGGCCCATCTGCTTCAGGCCCCTCCTTATACAGACCAAGAAACTGAAGCCCTAGGAGGCTAACTGACTTCCCAAGGTCCCACAGATGCTAAGAGTCAGAGGTGATATTTGAACCCAGGATCTCTGACTCCAGCCCCCAGCCCATTAGGGGAATGAAAGCCAAGTCCCACAGTTCTATATCACCTAGGTTTTTCAGGGCAGGGAAGAAATACAGTCCTATGCTTAGGTTTTGATTGCTTCTACATTGCTTAAGTGAAATGCAGGGCTGAGAAAGAGCCCAGCTAATTCAGGCCAAAAAACCCTGCATCTAATTAATTAATCAAATATTTGTTATTGTTATGGGCAGGCACTGTTCAGTCCCTTCCCTCAAGGAGGCTACATTCTATAGGGGGAGACAGCATGTACATATATGAATGTATACAAGGTATGCACAAAATAGATACAAGGTCATTTGGGGGAGGCAGGTTCTGGGGGCTGCGGGGAACCGGCTTCATGGAGAAGGAAGTGCTTGACCTGAGTGTTGGACAAGAATTTCTGAAAGGCCGAGGGCACATCCACAGAGATGGAAGATGGCAAGTCACGTTGGAGGAGCAGGGAGAAGGCCCGTCTGGCCCAATGGAATTAAGCTGAATTAAGGCTGAAAAGGGAGGCTGGAGGCAGGTTGTGATGGGCCTTACACACCAGAGGAGTTTGGATTCCATCTTAGAGGCGACTGAAGGAAAAGTGTGGGGGGGGGGATGGGAGGTGCCAAGGAAGGGGTGGCATGAAACCAGAATTATCTCAATAGCCTGTCTGCATTAATCAAGTTCACCGGACAAACACTCAGTTCTCAGCTTCACATGGTCTGCGCAGCATTCACTTTCACATGTGCAGCCTAATTTTAGCTCTGAACTCTGATAACTGGGACCTTCCCCAGGGGTTCATTCTCCAGGGCCTGGTGAGAGTCCCAGGCACCAAAGTTCAGGATCACAGCTTTCACAGTTGGAGGAGATGCTAGAGGTCAATCACTCCAATTCCCTCATTTTAGAGATGAAAGACTGAGGCCCTGGATTGGGGCAGTTGCGGGGGGGGGAGTGGGGAGGGACTCATTCTAAATTACAGGACCAGGATTTGAACTCGGGTCTTCTGACTTAAAATCCAGACATTGTCCCTGCCACATAATGCTGTCCTCTGGAGACAGCTCTGGGCTGACAGGCAGTCATTTAAATCAGGAAGCAATGGCATAAACCTGAGGCTGGTGATATCTCCCGTACTTAAATCTTCTGAAACATGGTCCAAAAATGAGCTGGACCATCTCAATTCAACAAGCATTTAAGTCCCTACTATGGTCCAGGCCCTGGGGCTACAACAAGAAAAACAAAATAACCCTTGGCCTCGAGGAGCTTATGTTCCATGGAGGGAGAAACACATATTGATAAGTAAAAACAAAACCCATATGAAGTAAAAGGAAAGTGATTGGTTGTGGGAGAAGGTACGATGCACCAGGAACATCAGGATAAGTGACCCATAGGAGGCAGACCTTCAGCTAAGCTTTGAAGGGATCAGAGGTTTCTATGAGGCCCAAAATGAAGGAGAGTGTTGTTGGCATGGGGGACAGCCTTGTTAAAAAGCACGGAGGTGAGAGATGGAATAGCGTGTAGGTAATGGTGAGTAGGCTGGAATGAAGGACGCATGAAGAAGATGGATTTATAATAAGCCTGGAGACCAGGATTATCTATCAGCGGCCTTGGGTAGCTGGCAAGGCTTCCCTCACTGCCCAACCACCCAACTGGTGGGAAGCTAAAGCCATTTATAGGAACAGGTCTTTCAGGAAGGGAACAATGGGGGCCTGTCCCTGAAAAATCCTAAAGCGCCAATAGCAGAGAAAGGATAGGTCTTCTCTAGAACCTCCTTCCATACTGTGATTTCAAGCATGTGGGTCACCCCTCCAATAATGCTGATTGCAACCCAATCCAGGCAGTTCTTGTCCACGTCCACCTTGTAGTTCCTCCTTAATAGCCAGCAATGGAACACTTTAAGGTTTGTGAAGCACTTTACGCATATTAAGTCATATGATCATAATAACACCTCGGGAGGTAGGTACAATTACTATACTCACCTTAAAGATGGGCAGATGGAGGCTGCCCAGGGTCACACAGCTAAGTGTCTAAAACAGGATCTGAATTCAGGTCTTCCTAACTCTGAATCCAACACTGTATCCATACGCATGTCCTAGAAACAAAGGCAAGCAAAAATGTTCCCTGCCCTCAAGGGGCTTCCATTCTAGTGGGAGGAGACAACATGTGAACAGCTAGGGATGTCCAAGATCCATTCAATGCAAATGGAAGGTGGTCCCGGGGAGAAGACACTAGCAGCAGCTCCCAAATGGACCGCTTCCTGAATGTAGCTAGATGGACAAGAATCCCCATTCTCCACAGTGAAAAATGAGAGCGGGGAAGATGAGTGGGTTTTAGCATCTTTCACCCTTGAAAAGTCTGAAAATCTCTGCATGGCAGGGTAGAGAGAGGGGGACGACTGGGGATTTGTCCGTATGGGTTCTATCTATTGAAATTTACCATATTCGAAATTAAAGCCTTTTAGTATTACTATGAAAATCATTCGACCTCATGGACCTTCTAAGGGCTCTTGGGGTCCCCCAACAGTCCTCAGGCTATACTTAAAGAACTACCGTACTATACTATGCTGCCTTTAAGAAGACAAGGAGCATTTATGGTCCTGATGAGAATGCCATGAAATCACTAACCCACCGCAGTACTACACGTTGTCCCACCTTCCTCATAGGCCTAGTATAAGTACAAACCAAGTACAGTTAAACACGGAAAACTCTTTGTGAGTTGTAAAATGTGTCATGCACGGCTTGCTATATTCAACATCACCTGAAAAAACTGTGCTTCCAAATGATTCTGGACACAGCCGGACATCAGGGTTGTGGAACAGGCACTGAACTCACTGGAGGATCCCTGACCCGTCCACCTCTGTGGAGACCCAGGCTGGATGTCTCAGGATGCTCCAGAACAATGAGCCCGTGGGGTGTGGTTTCACAGAACACGTGTGTGGAGAGCAGAGCTTTTGTGAACAGCTGCAGCAGGAAAGGAAGCCAGCGTCCTAATCTTTGGTAACTCAATTAAACTTCTGTGTGTCCCCGTTCTGTTTGGGAGTCCTCCCAGAGAGCTGGATAGCTCCTGTGAAAACAGCTCCAGGCTAGAAGAGTGCCCGGTACGTAGTAGGCACTTAATAAATGCATGTTGATTGATTGATGAGAAAGAGATGAGGTCTCCAAAAGCTAATTAAGAGACTCAGCATGCTACATATTTCTTTTATGGTGTCATATAATGCTTTGGGCGCTCCAAGAATGAGTAACATGATTTGCTGCGGCTTGAGAGCTGATGATGTATTCTTGGAAATGTATACTTCCTACACAGTAACACGTCTGAATTCTAAGCACCAACACCTCGGAGCCCCTCCATAATGTCTTTGGGCCTGAGGAGAAGGATATCACAGGACTGCTATAAAAATAAGCCCTCAATGAAGTGAGCAGAACCGGAACATCATACACAGAAACAGCGACATTGTACGATGACCAGCTTTGATAGACTCAGCTCTTCTCGGCAATACAGTGATCTGAGACAACTCCAAGAGACTCATGATGGAAAATGCTATCCACATCCAGAGAAGGAACTATGGAGTCAATGCAGATCGAAGCAGACCATTTTCTCTCTGTTTTTGTTCTTTTTTTCTTGCAGTTTCTTTTTGTTCTTATTCTTCTATCACAATGTGACCAATATGGAATATATTTAAGATGATCACACATGTATAGCCTATATCAGATTGCATGCCATGTTGGGAGGGGGGGGGTGAAATTTAGAACTCAAAATCTTATAAAAGTAAATGGTGAAAACTAAAAATTAATTAATTTTTAAAAAAAGAAATAGGCCTTTAGTAACCCCCTAAGCAGAAAAGGATATTAAAGGCCGTTGAGCCCAAAGCCCTCATATTACAGATGGGGAGGCACGGAGGCACAGAACAGTTAAGTGACTTGCCCAAGGTCACACAGCTAGTAGGCATTCAAGGCTGAATTTGAACTCAGGTCTTCCTAACTCTCAATCAAGAGCTCTAGCCACTAGTCCACCGTCCACGACATATCTTCATTGTGTCAGCTCAATGCAGAGATGAGGAGTGGGAACTAGGCCTGGTACTCCCTCTCTCAACGTGTGGCAGCACCTTGTCCAAAACTTATATTCCTAGACAGTTACTTAGAGCCCAGACAAAGACAGGGCCACTCATCCGTACAGAAGGACCCCTCAGGCTTCACATTGATTTAGTTTTAAAATGTGAGTTCATCGATGCTTTATCATATTTTTATTTATTTTGTTCAATATTTCCCCCTGACGTCTAACCTGCTCCTGGCTCGGGAGGGAGTTGCCGGCTGGGCGTGTCCCACCTCTGCCCGAGACTCGAAGAAGCTGACTTGTGCAGGGTCACCCGGCCTGGGTATGTCAGAGATGGGACTTGAATCCGTGCTCCTGAAACTGAGGCCACGATGCTATTCTGCCTGGCAAGGGAATTCCTATTTCATTGTAGTAATAAAAACATGAATAACATTGCCTGCTGTTTCATTATAATCCATAGTGATAGGGTTAGAAGGGCTCTCAGATACCATCTGGAACAATCCCCTCCTTTGACAAGCTAGGAAACTGAGGCGCATGGGGAGTGCCATGCAACTGCCAACAACAAGCATTAGAAGCAGAATCTGAACCCAGGTCCTCTGACTCCAGAGGCGAGAGCTCCTTCCATGGTATGCTGTTGGTTGGGAGTTTACTAATTGCTTTATAGACATTATCTCCTTGGGTCCTCACAATAACTCAGTCAGCCAACAATCTTCTATTCAAGCACTCACTTTGTGCCAGGCATTGGAGCAGAGCACTTGGCACTCGTACAAATACAAGAAGAAAGAAAGAGCTCCTTCCCTCAAGTAGCTTACCCTCTAATAGAACGACAACAGGTAAATGGAAATTAAAAGGGGGAGGGTCATTCCAGGGAAGGTGGGAGAGGAGAGGGAGAGAGGTGACGTCCATGCAGGGACGTACATGGCAGTAAAGGCCAGAGTCAGAATCAGAAGAACCAGAGCCAGAAGAAGAATGAGGAAACGCCAACCCGGGCTCTTCCCCAAAAAGAGAACTCGGGAAGAACGCATCCACAGGAGAAGGGGCTTACAGGAGCAGAGGGGAGCTCCTGAGTGAGGAAGACACAGGTGCTTAGGGAGTTCCAGGATGAGAAGGCAGCTGAGGCACAGAATCAGAAGCAGAGTCAGGAATGGAATGTGTTTATTAATTTTAAGAAATTTTAAGAAAAAAAAGAAACTGAGGCTGAGAAAGGCTACATAAATTCCCCAAGGTCACAAAGGAAGTAAGTAGCCTGGATATGTACCCTTCTTTTTATACCATGGCTATGCATTAAGGTCGGGTTCTATTTCAAAATTCCAGGG
This sequence comes from Trichosurus vulpecula, assembly GCF_011100635.1. Lineage (NCBI taxonomy): Eukaryota > Metazoa > Chordata > Mammalia > Diprotodontia > Phalangeridae > Trichosurus > Trichosurus vulpecula. Next base: position 186,618,608 of record NC_050581.1, on the reverse strand, counting down.
GTATGGGGCAGCTAGGTGGTGCATTGAGTAGAGCACCAGCCCTGAAGTCAGGAGAACCTGAGTTCAAGTCCAGCCTCAGACGCTTGACACACTTACTAGCTGTGTGACCTTGGGCAAGTCACTTAACCTCAATTGTCCTGCCTTCCCCCCTCCAAAAAAAAATTCCAGGGGATGATAAGATGCCTGGCATATAGCAGGTGCTCAATAAATGGTTTATCGATGACAATCACAAGGTTTTTATACGGAGGCTAAACATCATCGATAAAGGCAGTAAAGACATGAAGGAATGGGACCAGACAGCCTTTAAGCACAACCGAGTCTCGTACACACAAGGCCATAGAAATATTGGCCCACACCAATGCACGGAACTGTGTAGAAAGAGAAGACGGAGGGGCTTCTGGCTGGGGTCGGGACAAACCCAAACAGTCCACTGCCCCCCAAATATCGCTCTGTGGTCCCTCAAGGCTTCCAGCTCTAAAACTTTAAGAGTCTTTGATTCTAACCACTTAGACTATGTTTTCTCGGTGAATTGAGGTCACTCAATTGGAATGCCATCAGTTTTTTATCACTTAAAGACATGTCTAATGGTCGTGACGGAGTGGATAAGCCACTTGGTTATTCATTTCCATTTCTTTAATGACATCAATACAAGGTTTCAATTTTCATATCCAGACTGACTCTTGGATGTTTGTCCGTTTGGATTCATTCAATCATATTCTCTTGTAAAGCTATTATTTTAAACTCATCCAGCCTTGAGCTTTTTGTATTATTAGAAAAAAAAAACCATGGACTTACCTTTAGCTGAATTTAATGCTGGTATTAATGTAATTAAGCCTAATTGAATTATATTAAATGCATCCTGCTGTTTTATACATAGTGAATTAAACCTTGGAGTGGAAGGCCATCGGAATGAGATGTCTTTCTGCCTTTTTTTTATTCCCCCTGTCGCTGATACTGAGCAGTTCAAGGAGAGGAAGGTCTTTGGGCTTCTCCCTTACTTTATTCTATGGGTTTCTACAAGAGGCCATGAGCCCACCTTTTTATACAGCCTGGCCCCCCAGCGGAGGTGGGACTAAACATAGGTGATAATAACAAAAATCTACACACAGCGCTTTAAAGTTTGTAAAGCACAATATAGCAGCCCTAGGCAGCGGGGGGCTATTGCTGTCCCTATTTACATCTGAGGAGACTGAGACGCAGCAAGACTCGGGTCCACGATTGCTTAGGCAGGTTCTGAACCCAGAATTTCTCGCCTTGTTGATTTTTTTAACGTTCTGATTACTTTATCCGAGTATAGTTGGTTTCCATTGTCATCTTCTGTGATCCTACTTTAGTCATTTAAAGCTGGGATTCTGAGAACGGCTCCACACGCTTCACCAGATGGTCCAAGGGTACAGGACATGCAAAAGGAGAAGAAGCCTAGGATTAGTGTGTAATATGCAGGTGGGTTCAATAAGGAAGACCACTTAATAGAACTCTTTAGTGATATACACATTTGGTAAAAGAACATTCTGTTCTCCGTTGAATAGAGATGTGCATTTAATGAAAAGTCAGACTGAAGGGGTGGTTCAGGCAGATGGGGGCATCAAGAAAGTTAGGTTCAGGTCCTACATCTGACCCATTTGGGGTGAGGGACCTTGGTTCAAATCCTGTCTCTGTCATTTACTTCCACTTCTCTCTCTGGGCCTCCATGTCCTTATTTGTAAGATCAGGAGGATGGACCAGGCGACTTCCAAGGCTCTAAATCTATGACCCAGTGAACATGCGATCTGCATGACTACAGACAACTTAGTCCACCCCTCACTGCCCTGGGCAACCCTAGAAAGAGCAAAAGAGCTGAAACCTACATAGGTTAAGAGACTTTCCCCCCCAGCCAGCTCCTCCCATGGGAGACCAAAGATCTAGAACTGGGAGGGAGCTTGGAGACCATCGAGTCCAACCCCCAAACCACAGCTCTGGAAAAAAACCAGATGATGGTCCAGATTCATGGGTCACAGTAACACACAGGAGTACAATTTCTAAATCTGGCTTGGGGTATGTGTGTTTGTGTGTATGTGTGTGTGTGTGTGTGTGATATGTGTGTCTATATATGTATATATAGACACACATATATATCATACATATAGACACCATATATATCATACACATAATATATGCTATGTATACATATACCATATAACACTATATACACTGTGTATACATCTATATATATACCATATATATCATATATACACTATATATGCGCTCTCTGTGTGTATATGTACATATATACATACATACACACACATATATACATATATACATATATACATATATACATATATATATATATATATATATACATATATATACTACCACAACCACCATGTGATTTATCTCTGTCTCTATTAAAAGCATACTGAGTCAGGCAAGGACCCAGGATCAATCTAACTGGAAAACCTGCCGATGCATCATTCTAGCATAACTGCATGAATTTGGTTAAGTCTCCATTTGTACAGAACTTAGCCCGGTGCCTGGCACATAGTAGGTACTATGTAAATGCATAAATGCTCATTCCCTTCCCTCCCTTCCCCCATTTCTCTATTTCCCCATTTTCCTTCCCCTTAAAAAGAAGCCAGACAGATCCTCATCCAGCGTAGTCAGGAAGGAGCACACAAATACAATCAAGAAGGAAGAGACAAGCTGTAGGTAAGTCAGGCTGACAGTGTTGCCTTCTGCTTGATTCCATGCTGGGTAGGCCTAATCTAAGGGTTCTCCATGACATGTTTCCTTAAGACCATACTAAGGAAAGAGGTATAGTGGATAGGAAACTAGACTCAGAGTCAGGAAGACCTGGTTTGATCTCATCTCAGACCCTTATTAGCTGCATGACCCTGGGCAAGTCAAGTGCAGTGCATTTTCTCTGTCTCTCTGTCTCTCTCTCTCTGTCTGTCTCTCTCTCTGTCTCTCTCTCTCTCTCTCTGTCTCTCTCTCTCTCTCTCTCTCTCTCTCTCTCTCTCTCTCTCTCTCTCTCTCTCTCTCTCTCTCTCTCTCTGATCAGAGGATCAGGATTCAATTTCCATCTTTGATACTATCTATATGATCTTGGGCAAGTCACTTAACCTCCATAGCCATCTGTTTCTTCATCTTTACAATAAGAGGGTTGGATTAGAATTCTGAGGTACATTGGAGTCAACTTGGCTAGATTTTCTTGTTGTTTAGCCATTTTTAAGTTGTGTCTGACTTTTCGTGACTCTATTTGGAGCTTTCTTGGCAAAGATACTGGAGCAGTTTGCCATTTCCTTCTCTGGCTCATTTTACAGATGAGGAAACTAAGGCAAAATGGGTTAAATGACTTGCCCAGGGTCATATAGCTCTAAACTCAGGTCTTCCTGACTCCAAGCCTGGCACTCTATCCACTGGATCACCCAGCTGCCCCAGCCGACTAGAGCCAATTGTTAAATTTTCAGTGCAAGCATTTGCAATCTGGAAATTGACAAATGGTACAAATCAAGGAATGATTTTTTGTTTTGTGGATTGTCTAGACTTAAGAAAGTGATAAAGAAAATGCTAATGTTGCAGATTAAACATAAAAGTGTGCCCTGTCTTCAGAGTCACTTGTTAAACATCTGCCAGCACAGCCTGAGAGATATATGTGAAGACCAGTCCGGGGTCTCTGGGGTCCCTTTCAGCTCTGGATCTAGGACATGATGTCAAATAGTTCATATAGTCACACAACAGACAGGCCAAACTTTCACTCACCACGCACCTGAGAGAGAAAGAGGAGCTGGCCTATTTCAGGCAAGTCAAACCACCTCTGCCATCTTAACTACTACCTCCCCTCAGACGCCGTGGAGACTCTCCCAGGATCCTGAACTAGAGAACCTTAGGAAGAGCAAAGATCCCAGCCTGATGCCCTTATCCATCATCGCTTATGGAGACCCAATGTGACAACTCTTCCTGCTGCTGCCAAGGCCACCCAAGAAGACCCAGGAGGTGGAGTTCTTTATCCAAAGTCCTTGTCAAATGGTCTGACATTTGACACTGATATTGTTTCATCAGTGGAAATGACATTATAGAAGAGGCATTGCCATCTATTTTAGCAATGAACCCTAAGGATCATGGGGCCTTTCATCTAACTTGCAACTGAAACCCTCCAGATGTGTTGTCTCCCCCGCTGGAATGGCAGGCAGCTCCCTGAGGACAGACACCTTCTGATTTGTCTATTTATATCCCTAGTGCTTACTTAGCACAGTGCTTGGTAAACAGGAAGTGCCAAATAAATGGGTTTTTTTGTTTATTCATTATATATACCATGTAGAGGTTTTATCTCTCTAATAGAATATAAGCTCCTTGAGGACAGGAATTGTTTCAGGTTGTCTTTGTATCTGTAGCACCTAGCAGAGTGCATAATAGCAGGTGCATAATAAATGCATGTTGGTTACTTGTTTGGTTTGTATTCTTACTACCTAATAGAGTACCTGGCATATAAGAAGTACCTAATAATTGCTCGTCAATTTTCCAACTGTCAAATCTCAATCTGCCCTCTGAAACTCAACTCAAACAACATCTTTTAATCAGTCTCACCATTTATCAGTCAGTGAGGAAACGAGCATTTATTAAGCACCTCCTATGCACCAAGCACTGGGCTAAAGCCCAGAGTACTCCGCTTCCTTCCTTGCATTGTATTACTTTGCTTTACAGCTATTCGTCCATGTGTCACATGACCTTGCTCTACGATAAGCTTCATGAGGGCAGGACAAACTTTGTAATGCCCTGCACATAGTAGGCCCTTTGCACAGGCGTGCTGCATTGAGTTCGGTGAAATTGGATCGGATCCCTTGAGTCAATGGCCTTTGGAGAGCTGTTGGCAATGATGCACATTAGGAAAGCATGCAGCTGCTATCTTCATTTTTTAAATGAAGACACAGACGACTCATTAGGAAGACAAAATTATATTGACATAGTCAATTTTCGTTCCTCCCCAGCGTCCCAAATCTATATTAACTGCTATCTCATAACAAAATTAATTCTTCATGCTCACAGAATGAATTATTCACAACAGGATATCAATGACTAGGGCTTGAGATGGAGAAGGACCGATTGCTGCCTGGGATAATCACCCTTGGAAATGATGAGGGTGCATTAGGCGTGCCTGGCACAGCTGGAACTAGTGTGGAGTAACTGAGGCTTAGCGCCAGGGGGATGCACTTCCTCCCGGGCAGCAGATGCATGCACCTTCTCCTAAGGCAAACCTCCACACTGGACTAGAAGAGGAGCTCCAGCATGCTAGAGGGAACTTGGGGTTATAAGAGCTGGATTTGAATCCTAGCTCTCCCTGCCACCTACTATCTGTGTGACCATAGGCAAATTACTCTGTGCCTCAGTTTCCTCATCTGTAAAATGAGGTGGTTGGACCAGATAGCCTTTGAAGTCCTTTCCAGTCCAGATTTATCCTCCTATGATCCTATGAACCATCCCACCCCATAAGACTTCAGTTAGACCTACTCCAAAGAGGGCATCTACCTAAGTCAGATTGGGAGGGCACTCATCCTCTTTGAGGGGTATCTACAGACACTCTTCTTTCAAGTCTCAAGCCACATTGGTGAAAAAATAGACTCTCAGGTCACAGGGTCATAGATTTATGGGTGAAAGAAACTTTTGAGATCACCCTGTAAGATTCTAGGAACACAGGATCATTGCCCTAGAGGTGGAAGGGACTCAGAGGCAAGGTGACCTAACTTCCTCATTTCACCAAGGAGGGGACTGAGGCCCGTGGAGCTAAGTGACTAGACCAAGGTCACATAGATAATAAGCCAGTGATTAGCTAACCCACATGTAAAAAAAAGAATTTCCTCTTCAACTTAACCAATGAGTGGTCATACCCAATAAATCTAATGTGAAGGTGGGCACAGGGAAGGATGGCCAAAAATCTATCCCAAAATATAGTTTGCTATCAAACAGAAGAAACCAAAGTCAATATCTCTGAAGACTCATACCTCATGTCATGGATGCTTTCTTCCTAGAGAGAATGGGGAGGGTCTCGGTATGGTGAGCAAGCCCTGAACACACACACACACACACATTCACACTCACACACACACACCCCACACACATATTCACACTCGCATACACCACACACATTCACATGCACACATACTCACACACACACATTCACACTCACACATACACACACACCACACAAATTCACACACACACACATACACACACTCACACATACACACACCACACACATTCACACATACACACACACCACACACATATTCACACTCATACACACAACACACATTCACACTCACACACACACCACACACATATACACACTCATACACCACACACATTCACACTCACACACACACACACCACACACATTCACACACACTATCCTTATACAAACAGGAAATGCTGAGTTACTGCTATAGGAGTCATTTCAAAGTCAGCTCTCTATATGCAGACGTATCACCACCTGATTCGCACAATGGTCAAACGTAATGCCACATTAACAGTATAATGCACGCAACTGCAACAGCCAGGTGGCTAGCCGATGCAGTAGATAGATGTCTAGAGCTGAAAGCAGGAAGACTTAAGTTCAAATCCAGACTCAGATGTTTCCTAGCTTTGTGGCCCTGGGCAAGTCACTTAACCTCTGCCTGCCTCCGTTTCCTCATCTGTAACGGGGATAATAGCACCTATCTCTCGGGGTCATTGTAGAATAAAATGAGATCATATTCATAAAGCACTTTGCAAACCTTCAAGTGATGTATAAATGCTAGCAATTATTTTAACAGCTCCAAAGCAAGCTGTTGATTAGGAAAAGTAGCAACTGATCATAAATAGCACTGACCACCCCCCTCCTTAGAAGCATTTAACCAAGGCATAAAAGCTGCCACAATTTAATTCAGTTCACCAAACATTTAGGTGTTGCCTATAACATGCCAGGCACTGTTCAAAGAGCTGGGGAGACAGGGATATAGATGAAACAATCCTTTACCTCAAAGGTATATGTCCTACTGGAAAATGTAACACAGCAACACCTTCTGATGAATCACAGGAACACAGATTTATCTGATGCAACCCCATTATTTTCAGAGGAGGTAACTGTAACAGACAGAGGTAACTGACCAACAACCTACCGCAGACAGTAAATGGCAGAGACAGTATCTGAACTCAGGTTCTCTGGCTTCAAATACACCATTCTTTCTACTGCATTGCATCTAGTCTAATCCCTTCATTTTACAGTGAATCTCAGACAGGTTAAATAAGTCTTCCATTAACACAAAGCAAGTGTCTGACCAGAAATTCGAGCTCAGGTCCTCCCTGACTCCAGGTTCCCCATTCTTAACCACCCTGCCAGTCTTTGATATAATAGCATCCCTAACATTATACATGCTAAGGAGTCTAGCATTTGGTTCATAAATAGAATAAAGAGAAGTTGAGAGAGGAAGACAGGTGGAGGGAAGAGAATAGAATGGGGAATTTCATATGATCATTGGAAGAGAGAGGGAAGGAAGAAGAATCAGCTGAGTCGGAGGTGAAGTCCAATGACCTCGGAGTGATGAAAGACAGGCGAAAAGAGGTGGGGGCATCCCAGTAGCTGGAGTTTTAGTCCTTGGGAAGGAACCTACTGCGATTGCCTCTGCTCCTGAAGTTGTCAGGGGTTGACCGTCTCCAAGCAGACTCAGTGACCACAGAGGACCTCGGAAGACATATTCTCCTGCCCCAACCTAGAGCTATTAATCATAATGCTCCCAGATTATAAGCCGCTTAAGTGTATGTCAGGGACCCCGAGGGTTGCTCTGGCGCAAAGCCAAGTTCCTGCTCCCGATAGTGGAGTCCGTTTCTGGTCGTCATCGTGGATTAATGGGATCACATGTGACTTGGAAATCAGTTAAGGATGGAAATACAGTCATCTTAACGAGGAACTGAGTGGGCTTAATCTTGAGAAACCGCGCAGATAGGAAGTGCGTTGGAGAGAGCATTAAACTAAGATACGGAGATGGGGGCTTTCGGGTTCACGAGCTGTGTGACCTTGGGAAAGTAACTTTTCCTCTCAAGAAAATCAAGGGATTGGATGGATTAGGTGAATTCTCGGGACCGTAACACGCGATGGGTTTTCTCCAGACCAGTAGTACTTTGTCTTTGCGGAAAGTGTGTCCGTCAATGAGCAGAAAACCTCAAGCGGGTAGAGTATGGGCTCCCCGAGGCCCGGCACGGTTTCGTTTAGCGCCTGGCACAGGAAGCCTTAGATGCTTGGCTGAACTGAGATCAAGCAGAGGTAACGGAGCCATGCCTGGCCAAAGGGCGTGGGGGAGGCAGGGGTGGAGGGAACAAAAGATCAGACAGCATGAAAGTCACAGCAAAGCCACATTCCAAGAGAAAGCGCCCTCGGCTTGGAAAAGTCCCCCCACTGCGGAACAAGCCAGGGCAGCCGCGGGCCTAGGAGACCCAATGCACGTGAAGAAGAGGTGGAGCTCACCCCTCCCAGGGGTTTTAAATGCGGCCGAGTACTTTAGATGCCAGAGATTGCAGCCACGGCTATGTGCTCCTGGCCTGCAGACGCATGGGAAGCCTTCAGGACGGTGCTCTAATTCTGTTGACGTAGCCATCGAATTCTTGTTTGTGTCAAGACCCGGGATTCCATTAGTGCAGGAAACTTCCAGGGAAGAGACTCTCTCTGCAACGTGGGGTAGCAAATGATAGGTGTAGACAGAGGCCCAGGGAACAGAGAGGTTAAGTATCTAACTCAGGGTCACACAGCCAGAACGAGTAAGGGGAGGAATCCCAGATCCCCTTAGTCCTGAAGTCACCCCTCTAACCACTGCACTTTCCTTCCTCAGCTGACATTTATGTAGGACTTCAATGTTATCAAAATGTTTTACATACAACCCTGGACAAGTTAGCAAAGTGCTTTACATACAACCCTGGGGAAAATTATCCCCACTTTGCCCTATTTATATCCATTCATTCAACATTTATTTATTTATTGCTTACTGTGTGCCAGACTGGAGATTTGATAGTCTTTGCTCTCCAGGGCCTGATATACTACTAGAGGGAAACAAAAGGTACTGAGAAAATTGAATTTAGAGTATGTAAAAGTATCTTCCAAGGAGAGGACATTAGCCCCTTGGGGTATCAGGTAGGCTCCACGTGAGAGATGGTAGTTAAGATGAGCTTTAAAGAAAGCTAAAGGTTCCAACAGAAATAAAGAAAAAAGAGTCAGCTAGGTGGTTAGCACAGTACCTGGTACATAGTGAGCACTTAATAAATGTTGATTGGTACAGTAGATAGAATGTAGGACCTGGGTTCTGGAAGACTTGAGTTCAAATCCAGCCTCAGACATGTATTAGCTGTAAGAGTCTGGGCAAGTCACTTAACTTCTATTTGCCTCAGTTTCCTAATGGGTGAAATTGTGATAATAATAGCAGCCCCTACCTCTCAGGGTTGTTGTAAGGATCAAATGGGATGACATTTGTAAAACTCCTGGCTAATCTTGCAGCACTACATAAATGCTAGCTATTTTTTAAGAGTACATTCCAAAGGGCAACCAGGTGGTGCAGTGAGTAGAGCACCGGCTCTGGGGTCAGGAGGACCTGAGTTCAAATCCGGCCTCAGACACTGGACACACTTACTAGCTGTGTGACCTTGGGCAAGTCACTTAACCTCAATTGCCCAGCCTTCCTCCCTCCAAAAAAAAAAAAAAACAACCAAACACCAAAAAAAGTTTGCACTCCAAGTATGGAGTCACATGTGCAAACTCATGGAGATGGGAGAGAGAGTGTCAATGTGCAGGGAACATCAAGAGTTCCAGCAGAACAAAGGATGTTTGAAGAAGAGCAGAGTAAGAAGCCTGGAAGGGTAAGGTCGTGTCAAATGGTGACGATCCAAAGAGTTTTTGTAACTGATCTCCAGGTCACAAGAGGGGACCTTCACGAGCAGGGGGTCAGCTCTGGTCAGCTCTGACACGCATGAAGAAGGTGACGTTGGCAGCTGAGCAGAGGATGGATTGGAGTGGGGAGAGGTGAGGCAGGGAGACTAGTTGGAGAGCTCCGAGATGGTTCAGCTCAGAGGTGAGGAAGCCCAACCAATTCTACTCCCACCTCCAAATGACAGCCCACAACCCAGTAGGAAAAATGGGGCAAGAGGTTTAGGGACATTTTTTCCCTTTTCTGAATCATCCAGATTGGAGACATTCATCACATTGAACAGAGAGCTTTCTATTCCACCCCAGAAGTGTAGACGTGGCCTGGTTAGCTCCCTTGATAATGGAGAAGGGGGTGGGAGGTCGCTCGCTGGTCCAGCCCTGGATCAGCTGTGTATTGGTGCCACCTAGTGTTTCCAAATAGAAATACAGACACTGTAGGGTCAGAACGTTGGAATGTCAGTCAGAATGCTAAGAGCTAAAAGAGAGCTTGGAAACCATTTAGTTCAATAGCTTCCTTCCTGGCTCAGCACTGAGTTCCCTTTATATACCACCAGGCTGGTCCTACTGTCTTCCGTATTTGATGATAACATTAATGAACAACAACCACAAATTAATTCCTTCACGACAGCGATCCATATATACTGGTGGCACACTGAAACAGACAGGAGCAGACCTACAGCAGTTCCTAACCCTGAGTCTATGAGCTTGCTTTGGTTTTAATATTTCATCATTACATTTCAACATAATTGGCTTCCTTTGTCATCCTTGGCATTTTGCCTTATATATTTTAAAACATTATTCTGAGAAGGGCCCAGATTGCCAAAGGGGTCCTTTACACACACACACACACACACACACACACACACACACACACACATATAAGTTAAGAATCCCTGATTCTAGGACATATCCAAGCAAAAACAGTACAATGTCATTGAAATACAGCATTCATCACCCCAAGGCAGCTAGAGAAAGATCAATACTTCCTCCTCAAAACAGAGGAAGATTACAGATAGATGTCCTCAGAAAAGATGATAGGTTTGAAGTTTATAAAAATACTTTTAGAGCAAAGAGATCTCACTTCACAAAGGAATAGTAAAGTCCAACAAAAAGGATTTAGCAATAAAGTCTTTTAACTTAAATGTCTGAAGGAACAGTAAAGCATCTGAGTTGTTTTTTTTCAGTGGAAACACTAGGAGTGGTAACCTTGAATGTCATCCTCTTCAGAAAATTGGCTCAAAGTCCATCAAATGCTGGTTTCTTTGTGAGTGGAGACAACCAAACTCAAACCAAGAATTATTTAGTAATGCCTGACAAGAGGCAGCATGGTATCCTGGGTCAGATGCCAGCTTTACTGCTTATGAAACACTTTATATGCACCATATCATTTGAGCCCCATGACAAGCTACAAGGTACATATTGATCTTACTATCCCCATTTTGCCAATAAGCAAACTGAGGCAGATAGAGTTAAATGTCACGCATGGGGTCATATGGTTAGTAAGTGTCAAAGGCAAGATTCAAATACAGACTGTACTGATTCCAAGCCCAATCCATTCACTGTTACTCTGTCCCTTTAAAAACCCAAGTATCTACACAGCAAGAATGAGAAGCCAAACAATTATTATCTGAAGGTAATTAGGTGACTCAATAACTAAGACCTATAAGTACCATTCATTTTCTCAAGAGCAAGTGTTAGAGAGGAGAGGGAGGAATTCTCTCCTTGTGATCATTGTCATAACTCTCTGTTACAACTCTTGCCAGTGTAGACACACCCTCTGATCCTGATGGTGACTGAGCATTTGTAGTGGACATTTTCCTAAGACCCATTGTTACCATAAATCTCTCTGATGGATCCCTGGGTCCTTCTGAGATTCCAGAGGAGCTGAATCACTGGAGCCCTGTTCCCAGCTTCTGGATGCAGACTCTAATTGACGGCAGTCAGGATCTTCCAAAAGACAAGATTCTCATTTGTCATCCTTCCTGGCAGCGGTTCTCATGCTTTTTTGGTTCTTAGCCCAATTGGGTGGAGAAAAGTCCCTTCCTCACTAGCCACTGACAAAGAAACCTAGCCAAGGTTAATGGTAACATAAAAAATGACAAATATGAAAAGACCTGTAAAAGGCTGTAATGAAGGACCAAAAGAGTCCATTAAAAGACAGAATCTACACACGCACTGTCTATAACTATAGACAAACTAGAACATTTAAAATTATGATAGACAAAAAAGACATCAGGAAGGGGCATAGAATAAAATAAGATTTAGAATCCTTCTTTTGTTGAAATTTTTACATTTATTTATTTTCTTTTTTGGCAGATTGCTTGGAATTTGAGGTTTTAATAAAATCGAATGCCTTACTTTATTTATTCCATTTCTGTATAGCACACATTGTACTAAACTCTGGAGCTGTAAAGAAAAGCCAAAATGGTCCATGCCCTCAAGGAAATCATAGTCTAATGGGGAGATAGAAATGAATGAATGTTTACCAGTGTACCCTGGTAGCCAATAGCAGAGTTGGAATTGGAACTCAACTCTTCCTGACTTCCTGACTCCAAATCCTTCTCTATAACATTCTGATGCCAGATTTCAATCAACAAGCATTAATTAAGTGCTTGCTATCTGTCAAGAGCTATAGTAAGTATTGAAGATACTTACAAAATAAAAGAGCAAAAGCATGATCTCTACCCTCAAGGAGTTTACAATCTAATAGGGAGGTAGAAAGTGAGTTGTTGTTGCACATCCTTCATTTTTGAGGAGAGGGTGTATCATGACATACACTTGAATTGGATTCAAGTGAGGCAGACCTGTGTAAAATCATCACTCTCGATCTCACCTCCAGAGCCATCCAAGTCCAGTGGCAAGATAAAAGTCAAGACAACTGGCGATGGCCTGGGTTGCAACACATGACCTTGGCCTTTCCAAATTAAGGTCATTTCCCAGGCCCCAGTCTGTCCGAGGCAACATCCATTCAACGAATTACAAGATGTATGAGGATAGATGGAAATTAACCTTAGTGGGGCAGGCATTCACAGGGGAGGAGACTAGGAAAGGTCTTCTTCAGAAGATGGTACGCAGGCTGAGTTTGGAGTTCTACCCTAATACCAAGAGAAGACAATAGTTTTGAAAGAAGTCTGTTCTCCATTTATTTATCAAACATTTATTAAGCATCTATGATGTACAAACTACTCAGTTAGTTCTTGTGAGGGTCGAATAATGGCTGTTAAGTATTGGCTAGAATCACAAAGACAAAAATGAAATTATCCCTGCCCTCAAGGACCTTACTCTCTACTTGTGGAATTGGTTGTTTTCCTTCATTCTCAAAGAGGACCACAATGACATCACTATGCTAGAGTCAAGTTTCAATGTGTCTACCAACACAAGCTTGGAATGCTCTACCACAGGTCGGGCACAAATAGTCCATGTGAACATTTCGATGGGATACTACATGCACACAGATACATAAATAAAAGGTAATAAAACCATGTGAGAACCATAATAAATGGGGAGGTCATGGGAAAGGGAATCTCAGTGGAGTTTTGAAGGAAGATAAGGATTATTTGAGGCAGAGGGAAGAGGGGTGGGAAGGAATGCATTCCATCCATGACGGCCAGCTGGTGAGAAGGCACTGAAGTGAGAAATGTGAAACTGACCAGGGGAGCTAAAAAGAGCTCACAACGACATAGGACTTACACAGCCCTTTACATATGTTATCTCATTTGATATGTATATTTTCTTATCTTACTTGTAGACATTCATGCTTTGAGATGAGTTCAAAGAGCAGAGAAGGACTGGCCACTTGGGTGAGCATTCACCGAGCCCATTTCTCTAGATCCCGAGTCAACTGTTCTCCTGGTTTTAAATGGCCGCTCAATGTTTCTTGCATTTGGGCAGCACCTCCTGCCCATTTCCAAACATTTGATGCTATCTGCAAAGGGAGTATTTCTTACACAACGTCTGTAATATGTATTCATGTCTGTTTTATATTCATAGCATCTACTCAAATAAATATTTAATAAGGGGTAGTTGGTGTCACAGTGGCTAGAACACTGGGCCTAGAGTCAGGAAAGCCTGACTTCAAATTCAGTCACAGAAACTTACTAGCTGTGTAACCCTGGGGAAGTCACTTAACTATGGCCTGCCTCAGTTTCTTTAGATGTAAAATGGGACTCCCCATAGCCTTACTAACTCATTTGTGATCATCAAATGAGATAATATGCGTAAAGAGTTTTATAAACATTAAAGCACTATATAAATGCTAGCTATCCTCCTCCTCCTTCTCCTCCTTCTCCTCCTCATCACCATCATCATCATCATCATTATTATTATGTGTTCTTAAGTGTCTGAGCACCAGATAACTGAATTAGTTTCTTTTGGGTTCTGAGCAAGGAGAAAGTCGCCACACTCACCATTCTGTGGGCAGCTGCAGCATAGTAGAAAGAGCATTGGATTGAAGGCCAGTTCTCTCCTTCACAAAACCTAGGGTGGCACAGTAGGAAAAGCCATCATGTTTAGAGTTCAAGGACCCAAGCTCGAATCCCAGCTCTGCCACTTATTACCCAAGGGACCTTGGGCAAATCACTAAGCTTCTATGGGCCTCAATTGTTACATCTGTAAAATGAGGTCCCTTCAGCTTCAAATCTATGATCCTTCGACTAAAATAGGACGAATACAATTGAACCATGATCTCTGCGGGTTGTTTTCAGTGTTTTCCAGCCCAGTTAATGTATTCACAGAAATCTTAGACAATTGAGCCAAACTAGATTGCACAAGACCTTGACCAATTTCAGAGGATTCATGTGCTTTAATCACCAAAGATACACAGGAAACATCTTGTGATTGGCTGAAGGAAACATACATCATGGGGAAATACATAAAACAATTAACCGGTTTGGAAGTCAGGAAGTTCAAGAGCAATCCAGTGCATAATAGAGGACCTCCAGCCAAGCTCTTGAGAGATAATGACTTGGGGTGAGGACCTCCTGTCTCTCCAGCACCTGGAGACTCAGGAGACTCTAGAATCCCACCAGAAGTCCCACCAATGACAGGAGGTGCTAAGTCCACCCAAGTGGTAGCAGTAGCCATAGGAGTCTAGATGGATGTAGCTAGACATGAGCCTTGTAATCATCACATGGTCTAGAGGAATTTCTGGGATACAGTTAGAGGCAAGTGAGAGTAATAGCAGCAGATGGAGGGGCCTGATCTGTTAGCGGTTCAACCAATCCAACAGAAATGCTTCACCCTACAAGGAGCCAGCCCAGGGAAGTGATTTATCCATAACCAATGCCACATCCTGCAGGAAATTTCATGAGGACCCCACAAAGGGGGAAAAGGACTTCCAGAGGGAGGAATCAGGCAGTATCCTTTTGCTACACATTTTCTCTACACACATGCCTTGCTACCACTGCAATTTGTGTTTGAGCCCTCTCTTCCCAGGGACCTTGTGTATGCAAGGGGAAAATATATCCAAGACTTTGGGAGGGAATTTTTGTTCTTATTATGCCATCTAATAAATACCTTTGGTAAAAATCAATTGAGACTATTTGCTGATAATCACTGGGAGGACATTGGTGGGGGCTCATGAGCAACAGTATTAGAAACCTAGCCCCTCAGAATTGAGCCTAGAGTCCTGAAAGGAGTAATTAACTGCCCTCTGACCCCAACCCATAAGTATAAGTTCTCAGTTAGGGGAGCAACCCTGGAGCAGAAGGTAAATTAGGAAGAAATGAGATGCCGGATATAAAGCACTTGGTAAAACTTCAAACATTATGGAAACCAAGTCTAACTCAATGAATATTCAGTGACTCCTGTATGCCAGGAACTGAGGTAGGTAGGCCCTGGGCATTCAGAGTCAAGAAACAAAACAGTCGCAGTTATAACTGTAAGCTGGTAAGCCATCATTAGCATGTCAAGTCAGTCAGCTGACAAACATTTAAGCATCTACTATGCAGGAGGCACTACAAGAATGTGACCTATTTGAAAACAAGGACGTTTACTTTTCTATTTGCATCCCCAGAGCTTGTACACAGCAAGGGCTTAATACATTCTTTATTCTTTCATTCATTCATTCATTGAGAGTAAGAAAGGACCCTGGAAATCATCAAGGGCAATCTATTCATTTTATAGATGCCACAATTGAAGCTCAGGGGCTAAGTGACTAGCTCAAAGTCACATAGGCCAGTGCCAAAGCCAAGATTTGAACTCAGATCCTCCGATTCCAAATTACCTGCTTTTTCTACTGTACCATTCTGCCTCAATCCAAGCAACTTGCATTCCACTAAACTGGTATTTATTATTATTTTTTATTATCATCATCATTTATAGTTTTCTGTACATCTAGAAGCCACGTGATATAGTAGAAGGCTCAGTTTGAGTCAGGAAGACCTGAGTTCAAATCTTTCCTCGAGCACAAGCTGTTTAACCCTGGACAAGTGTTACAAGACAACTCTCTAGAACACAATTCCTCACTTGTAAAATGAGGAGATGAAACTAGATGGCCTCTGAGGTCACTTCCAGGTCTAAATCTGTGATCATATGAACCTGACTCTCACACGTATGATCTGTATGACCCCTGTATGTCACTTAAGCAGTGTGATTCAGAGTAATGAGCCTGGTTCTGTTATCAGAAGACATGGGTTCAAATTCTGCTTCTCAGGCTTCCTACCTGTGTGATTTAACTCCCCTGGGCCTCAGTATCCTTGTCTGTAAAATGAGAGGTTTTGGCCTCAGGTATACGATCCAATAATTATATTAATTCCCATCAGCCTTGGGAAATGTCCTAGAATTTCTCTCTTCTATTATAGATGGATCACAGTCAGCACCGATGGAGGGAGTTCCCACAATAGCAAGTTTCTCACCACTGCTGAAATAAGATCTTTCATGTATTCATGTAAACAGTACATACCACATTAAATAAGAACATCACAGAGTCATAGAGCTAGAAGGAACCTTAGCAGTCATTGAAATCAACCCTTACCAGATGCCCAAATCTACATGTACTGGTCCAGGATCCTTGGTGGGCTGGAAAAAAAATAGCCTTATCAGTCCTTCACCTTTGGCGTTTTATGGGAGCTTTGTTGCTCTCCACTAAACTTTTCTTTGGCTGCTCCTCTCTAGAAAATATAAAACAGCTGTGAACACATGGGTTTTTAAGGTGGGGCTGGGAACTTTCCATCAAGATCTCTCCTTGTTTCATTATCGCATTGGAACCATGAAGCTACGTGATGTTTAAGGGGAGATTGCTTCCTAAAATAATAATCAAATGCCTGTTGTCCACTGCCTCCTCCTGTGACTGTCTCTTTTCAAATTTCATCTGGAAAGATTTTTTACCTCCCCTGCTTGTATTTTTCCCAGTTTGATTCGAAATCTATAGATCTGATTAATAATAATAGGCATTATTAATTAATCATTTATTTTAGCTATTTATTAAATTATGTACTTGTCTACATCTTTATTGTTAACGTATTGATAAAAACAGTTGATAGTAATAACTGAAATTTATATGGCACTTTAAAGTTTGCAAAGCATTTTATACATACTAGATGAATTTTAATCTTCGTTACCACCTTGTAAGGTAGGTGCTGTTATTATCCCCATTCTAAAGAGAAATCTGGAGCTCAGAGAGTTGGAATGATTGGCCAAAGTCACACAGTTAGTGTCTGGAGTGGAATTTGAACCAAGATTGACTCCAGATCAAACGCTCTACCTACCACTCCGTGCTGTCTCCTAACTGGCCTTTTTAGATTTAAGATGTCTCAAGGGCTTGACAAATATCTCTTCCAATCCCCACTGCAAACCTAGGAGGCAATAGGTCCTGAAGGGAGGACTTTCTCCATTTTTCAGAGAAGGAAACTGTGGCTCAGAGAGGTTATGCTATTTGCCCAGGGTCACACAGTCCTGCCCTCTAGTAAGAGCTTAGCCAGGCTCCTGAATGTGGTTCTGTGGACTTCTGGGAATTGTAGTCTAAAGGGTTCATATAAGTGCCTCTCACTTGAAGGAAGAGATTTGAAAGACTCCACCATCCCACTTGACTAACAAAATATTCCAGCCCAATACCTTTATCAGGTGAGAACCTCTCTATTCAATCAATCCATCAAAAGCATTAAACTAATGGATATCTCATGGGTCATTTGTTCAGAACTGAGTACTGGAGTGCCTGGCAGCTCAAGGAAGTTCCAGCCAATCCCCTGAAAGGGAACTGATTGGGGGAGGGGGAAGGAGAGCAGAGCATCTGTATCCTCTCCTGGATCAGAAAATGGCCTTAGAAACTTTGGAAGGTTAGAGGATTTGGACTTCACCCTGGCAACAGCAGTGACTATTAGAAGAATCTGCCTCATCAGTTAAGGACAACTAGATAGAGGAAATGGAAAGGCAGCTTCAGAACTCTACAGGAAGCCCAGCAGAAGGCTCCACCATGCCTGCACTAAGTCTATGAAGCAACTTCATAAATATACCCACAAAAGGAAGAAACACTTTTCTCACAGGATCATTGTAAGATTCAAATCATGTATCTAAAATGCATAAAAACCAATGATTGTTATAACTATCATCATCATCAAACGTATGCAATTGGCATTGTGTTAGATCCCTGCCCTCAGAGGGTTTATGGTCTAAGGTGAACGCCAAAGTCATAAGAACCAAGAACAGTATCTGGGGCAAATTCATTTGGGAGGTAGGACATGGGAGGGAGGAGAGGGTATCTAAGTTATGACTACTTCTGCTTGTGGTTGAGACAGGCTGAAGACAACAGATTTAAGAGTTGGCAAAACTGAAGAACTGGAAGAACAGAGCATTCAAAGAGGAGGGGGTTAGGGTGGGTAAGATTGTGAGACTGAGTTTCTTGAGTCAGTCCATAAATGGCAGCAGCAAAGATCTAGATAGGTTGGAGGGAACTTGAAAGAACCATGGTTGCTAAGTGATGGTGGCAGAAGGAGGATCTGAAAGTCCCTCAGAATGATGACAGTGGGGAGCAAGGAGTGTATGTCAGGGGCTGTGAGAGAAGGAGCAGCCAGCCTTCAAGAGGAACCCAAGAGACATGGTACCTTCCAGAGAAAGGTAAGATTCTGTGAGCACCAGAAGAGATAGATGGATGGGGTAGTGGAGAAAGCTCGAGACTTGGAGTCAGGAAGATCTTAGTTTGAATCCTGCTTCAGACAACTATTATCTGTGTGACCCTGGATAAATCACTTCTCTGAGCCTTGGTTTCCTCATCTGTAAATGGAGGGGATGGACTCCATGATCCCCTCCAACTCTAAATCTATGACCTACCTATAAGATGGAAAGAATGTGAAAAGAAGATGCACAAAGAGGAGTTCACTAACCATAGAAGAAGGTTCCAGAAGGCACCATGGAAAGACAGAGCAGAGGACTGGGGAAGAAGGTAGAGATTGGGGAAGGCTAGATCCGCATTTACTGTTTGGTTCGGGAAGAGACAGTTTCTCTTGCCTCTGGTATGCTTATCTATCCAGAACCAAGCTGGCATTCTTATGCCAAGATAGCCTTGGTCACTAGACCAGGCACATTGAGGCATTCCACCTCCATAGATAGGCATAAAGACCACAAAACTCTGGGATGTGTCAGTCTAGGGATGGGAAAGAGAAGAGGATTAAAGGAGGGGTAGGAGAGTAAGAAGGGAGCCTCTGCCGATGTCAGCACCTGGAACAGAGCCCCAGCTATCCTGTGTTAGTTATGATTCTGACTGATGCCTACAGCCACGATCAATGAATCAATAAGCATTTACTAAACACCTCTTATTTGCCAGGCATTGTAGATACAATGATGGATACAGAAAGAGAAGCCCAATTTTTTTTAATTTGCAAAATAAAGCTAAATGAAGTGCAGAAGGGGACACAACAGAGCAAAGAGAAAGGGGTAGAGTCTCACAACCAGGCTGGGGAGTTCGATCGCCAGAAGAGCAATTTTGTTATTATCCTATTAAATGACAATATATATGCACATATATGTGTGTGTTTTAAAAATAAACTATATACAAAAGAAATCCCCAGTTTCTTTATCATCCTCTTCTCTTACATTGAAATGATTGTGTTTGTTTGATGACTGTTAGGTTCACATTAAAAATAAATTAAAAATAAATAAATCACATTAATATCATGTAGAAGGCAAAGGGTAAGTCTGTTTTACAGATGATCAGTACACTCTTGGGGGAATAGCAAGGAGAAGTTTCTCCAATATGAGTTCCCCCTGAGATCCAGGTTGGGGGAAAGGGTTAAATTTCCTGGATTCTAAATTGTGGTGTAGTGTTATAAAGAAAAAAAAGGAATGGGGAGGAGCAACTTGGTTCAGCTCTTTTCAAAAACTATTAAAGAAAATCCTCAATTCCCCTCTTCTTTGGCACCAGTGCCAACACTAGCTCCTCGTTGAATATGATGCTGTTTCCAAGATGGACTCCATTTGATGTCTCTGAGTAATGACAGAAAGGTAGAGAAACACAGCATTTATGAAGTGCTTACTGTGTGCCAGGCACTTCGATGTGACAGCGTTGACATTAGGAAGCTACTGGCCCTCCAAAAGGAACCCAGGCAAGGCCAACCTGACAACACCAGGCTTCTAGGGAGGAACTCCCTGGTCCAGCTGCATGGCCCCCGTCTCTCTTCTCTGAGGATGCCTATACTTCCCTGCCTCCTCTTTTCTGCAGCAGTCTCCCCCAAATGAAGAGGAAAGTCACCAAGAACCCCAAAGTTGGAGCATGTCCTTTATGAAGCCATCCCTTTTTCAAAGGAAGAAACAGAATCTCATGAAACCACAAGAAATCCCCACCTTGCATCTCCTCCCAACCTGCTCTGACCCAGTGAGGCTGCGCCCAGGGCCAAATAGAGATGTTCACTGACAGACGAATAAACAGGCGGCCCCAGCTCAATGGAACCTTGATGAATGGAGCCTCCAGGTGTCTTCAATAATGGCGATAAGCACTCCAGCTCCAAGTCTCTCTGATTCTAGTCTAATGCATTATTAGTCCATTAGAGGCTGAGCCGGGAGGGCCATTTGTGGGCAGCCCTATCCATAATGCTGCTTCCCGGCCTGCATTTAGGCCCAGGGAATTAGTCATACTGATATTCTATTTAATAAAAACCTCAAGGAGACGCATCAGGAATCGCATTACATTTTAACAGGGTTACGACAGCCCAGGAGGCCCACGAGTTTAATTTTCATAAGAGCATTCATTCCTCAATTATGTCAAACGGGAAAATGTAAATGGCAAATTTAATGCTAACGATATTCCTCAAAGCACATTGGCAGGTAGGGGAGCAGCATGGTGAGTGCAGACCAGCAGCATACCAAGCAGGCTCCCAGAGGGGGTGGGTAGAAGCCGAGGAGGGGAAGTGTGAAGGAATTAAGATCGGTGTAAAGGGGCGGCATCCTCAAAGCCAACAACTGACAAAGGCCTGACCAGACACCTAGGGAAGTGAGAGCTAGGGGAGAGACTCCTCTCCCCTCCCCCTGCCACGAATTTTACATTCCCTGATAAGGGAAATGACCAATTCATTTAGTTTCTTGAGGGCAGCGATGGTTTCATTTTTGCCCTATATCTCAAGTGCGTAGCATAGTGACTGGCACACAGTAGACACTTAATAAGTGCTTGTTGATTAACTATCAGCAACTAAAATACTTTTGTAGAAATGAGAACCTCCAAAATAGTCAATGGGACTCCTAAAAATGGGAAGTATCAGGAATTCACTTTGATGAGTACCTGTCATGTGTGATTTAATAGATAGGTAGTCTCTGAGTCAGGAACACCCGGGTTTAAGGCCAGCTTCTGACGCATACTGCTGGTACCATGACTCTGACGCTTAGTAGCTGTGAAACCTTGGGAACTTCGCTTACCTTCCCAGGACTTCAGTATCTCCAAACCAGTTCCAGGAGCATTTGTAGAAGACTTTGTTAATGGGTAGAAAAGCTAATTTCCAAAGCTATACACCTACATGAGGGACAGAGATGTGTGAGAGCTATGGCCGAGAGACATTCTCTCCACCATTGAGGAGAATCTCATGCAGATGCTCCAGGCTTGAAATATAAGATTAGGGAACTATACTAGATGGCTTCTCAGGTCCCAGCCAGCCTAGGTCCATGATCCTATGTCCTCTAGCCTCCCAATGCCCCCAAGCCAATCTTGATATTGGTAAAGGAAGGAAAAGGGGATGGCAGAGGATGAGATGTATGGATAGTGTCATAGAAGCAGGGTACATGAGCTTGGACGGACTTGCCGGCTTGGCACGCTGCGGTCCACACGGTCACATAGAGTCATATATGATTGGACAACAACAAAAAGAGGAAGTCTCCTCTCTGGAAGGCGCTGACTCCAGCTGGTAAATCAATCAACAAGCATTTATTAAGCACCTACATGCCTGGCACTGTGATCGGCACTGGGGACACAGATATAAAGTATACAACAATCTCAGCTCTCGGAAGCCTTTATTCTGCTGGGAATAATAAACATTCACATAGTATCTTAAGATTTGCTTCTCATCTGAACCTCACACATCTCTGGGAGGAGAGTGCTAGGACTTAGAGAATCACAGATTTTATAGATGGAGAAACTGAGTCTTAGAGGGGCTAAGTCTAAGAGGGGGTAACTGTTTAAGGTGGCATTTGAACTCAAGTCTTCCTAACTTTGGGCTCAGTGCTCTATCCACTGCACCACTAGGAAGTCATTATTTCTATTTTACAGATGAGGAAACTGAGGCTCAAAGCGTAAACAATTTGCCCTGGTCACAAAGCTGGTAAGTATCAGAGAGACCCCAAATACTAGTACTCTAGCCACTAGACTACACTTCCTCACAGGAAGGGGAAGAATTGTCAAGGCGCTTCAGAGAGATCCCAAGTCATTTCCTCCACCCTGCCAAAAAATGAGCCACTGTGCCAGCGCGGTTATGGCCCTGGATGTCAAAATGATCAGTGTTGTCCCTTAAGGTGAACAACCCAAAATGGGAGCTTCCACTTTAAATATAGAGCTAACATTGCTGGCTCCTTTGTTGACTCTTCCCCATGAGTAGAGGGACTGTGCCAGCTCTGCGTGTGTGTCTCTGTGTGTGTGTGTCTGTGTGTGTGTGTGTACACACACGTATAGAGGTGGTAAGGCAATGAGGGACAGAAAGAAAAGGGAAAGGGAGGAAGGAATGACATGGAGGAGGGGAGGGACAGAAGATGGCTGCACATACTTTAACTGAAATTAATGATGCCAGTCCTTACAAGATTCCCCTGCCTGTATTCCCCAAGGAAAACTCATTAGGTAACGTGGTCTAATGGAGAAAGCCCAGCTCTCAGAGAGCAAATTTTCCTTCCATTTTTTGACTCTGCTATGACTTGCTCTGTGAGCTTATATCACACCAGAGAACCACTGAATGTTAGAATGAAAATGGACTCTGGAGATCTGTATGGAGCCGTGGACTTGGAGGCAGGAAAACCTGTGTTCTAACCGCATCTCGGACATTTACTAGTGATGGGATGCTGGGCAAGCCCTTTAATCTCTCTGAGGCTCAGTTTCCTCGTGGAGATAGTAAAAACCTCGCCCCCTCCCTCACGCAATTGCTGTGAGCATCAAATAAGATAATGTTTGTAAAGTGTTTCAACACCTTACACCGTGATCAATCTGAGCAGCGATTTCTGCTATGGTGGCTAGGGAGCATAGTGCATAGAGCGCTGTTTCTAGAGTCAGGAAGTCAGGAAGTTCAAATCCAGCCTCAGACACTTAGCAGCTATGTGATGTTGGGAAGGTTACTTAAATGCTGTCTACCTCAGTTTCCTCATCTGTAAAATGAAAATAAAATGAAAATGAAAACAGTCCCTACCTCAAATGAGATCATATTTGCAGCCTTAAAGCTCTATCCAAGCATTAACTCTTGTGCCTTAGTCCCATCCCTCAGTCCACAAATGAGGAAACTGATGCCCAATAGAAGGGAAGTAGGGTGGCCAAAGTCACACAGAAATTTCAATGGTGGAGCTGTGTATGACAGGAAGCAGAACGGTTGTCTTCGAGTATTTAAAGGGCTGTCACACGAGAGAAATATTTGACTTGTTTTGCGTGGCAAAACATAATTATCAATAGGTGCCATAAAGAGGCA
Organism: Trichosurus vulpecula; assembly: GCF_011100635.1. Classification (NCBI taxonomy): domain Eukaryota; kingdom Metazoa; phylum Chordata; class Mammalia; order Diprotodontia; family Phalangeridae; genus Trichosurus; species Trichosurus vulpecula. Next base: position 186,594,611 of record NC_050581.1, on the reverse strand, counting down.
GCTGTCATCCTTCACCATTGTCTATCCCCATATTCTGTTATCTTTGCCCATTTGTTGGGTGTGGGGTCAAACCTCGGGGTTCCTAACTTATTACATGAAGCCCTCCGTAATCTGGCTCCAGCTAACATTTTTGGATTTTCCATATTCCCCTCCTTGTTACACTCTAGATTCCAGCCAAACTGGTCTATGAAGTGTCCCCTTCGCCTGAAATGAACACGCTCCTCATCTCAAGTCAAGAGGCAGCTACTATGTGCCAAGCTCTATACTAAGCACTAGGGATACAAAGCAAGGCAAAAAACCAGTCCCTGCTCTCAAGGAATGTCCATTCTATTGGAAAAGAAATGTGCAAACAACTATCTACATATAAAGAAGAGACAGTCACCATAAATTGGAGATAAGCTCAGAGGGAAGGCACTCACATTGAGGGGTATCAAGGAAGGCTTCTTGAATAAGGTAGGATTTTAGCCAAGATCGGAAGGAAGCCAAGAGGCAGAGATGAGGAGGGGGGAAATTCCAGGCATGGGAGAGAGCCAGCAGAAACGCAGAGTTAAGAGATGGAGTGTTGTGTTCTAGGAACGGCAAGGAGGCCAGGGTCATTGGCTTACGATGTTCATGGAGGGGAGTAAGGTATAAGAAGACTGAAAATGTAGGAAGGAGCCATGTTATGAAGGCCAAACAGAAGATCTGATAATTGTTTTCAGAAAGTAATAGGCAGTCATTGGAGTTACTGAATAGAAAGGCGCCATGGTCAGACCTGTGCTTTAGGAAGCTCACTTGAATGGACTGCAGTGGGGAGAGACTTGGGGCAGACAGACCCACCATTGGCTATTACAACAGTCCATTTGTGAGGTGGTAAGAGCCTGCACCAGGGTGGTGCCATGTCAAAGGGGAGAAAGGGACGTATTCAAGAGATGCTGCACAGGTCGAATTAACAGGAATCAGTAATCGATTGGATGGGAGTGGGGTGATTGTAGAATCTATGAATTTCAAAAGGAAGTCTCATATACCACCTCCCATGAGAAGTCTTTCCCAGTGCACCTCACTCCTAGTACTTTCCCCTTCCTCAAATTACCATGCATAATTTATCCAAAAAGGTGTGGAGCTAGAGTAGAAAGGGTTTTCAATGCCAAGCTAAGGAGTTGCATTTTATATTTGAGGCACCAGGTCGCTGACATTTCTTGAGCTCCCAAGTGCCACGGTCAGACTTGTACCTTAGAAATATTACTTTGGAAGTTCTGTAGAGCAATCATGTCCATGTCAAACAGACATGAGACCAAGGATCTCTGTGGGCTGCATATTGATTTAGAAAATCACATATTAGCATTATCTGTGTTCTATTGTATTTTTACTTATTTTGTTAAATATTTCCCAATTACATTTTAATCTGGTTCAGGCAGCACTCAAGAGTGTTGTGAGCCATTTGTGTGATTCCTGGCATAGACTGAAGGGGGGAGAGACTAACAGCTCCAGTTTGGCTTCAGTTAGGAGTCTGTTGCAATAATCCAGGTAAGAGCATCTGAACAATGATGGGGGCTGAGTGGAGAGAAGAGAATCAAGGCAGTATAGGTTGTGAGAGTATACCCAACAAGACTGAATGGGTGCAGGCTGGGTAAGGACTTTGGGTGGAACAGGGAAGGCTCATGGATAACTCCAAGGTTTGAGTCCTGGCTAACTGGAAATACAGTGGTGCCCATGACAGAAATAGGAAGAAACCAAGTGAAAACCCTTCCAAGATGTGGACTGATTCACATGGAGCCAAACAGGACATTGTCAGAAAGCTCATGAACTGAACATGAAGTTGTCTTGGATGCTGAACAGCTTTTGCCAAGCAACATTTGCATTAAATGTAAATGGAGCAGGCGCATATGGAACATATTTCCTGTAAAGCATGCATGATTTTAAAAATAAAAGGGAAGAGAAAAGAGAAATCAGTAAAAATAATCTGGATTTGCCCAACCCTTACCTGTCTGAAAGCACTTTGTACATTTGCTTATCTCTTAGCAGAAATATCAATTCACTCATTCCCCTCCTGTGCCCTGTGGGATGCCAAAGGTGAGACCTGAGCCAGAGTTTGCCAAGGGCCCAGGGTGCAGAGAACACTGGTGAGACTTCTGGCTTTCATCCAGAAGGACTGGACAGGCCAGCAAGTCCCACCTGAGGTTTTGAGTGAAAGTGGTTTTAGATAAGTCCTCCTATGCAGTGTGACTCTGAAATCGGATTCATGGGGCTATATCCCATTCCTCCAACAACATTTATGAAATGTCGTCTACTTTCCAAGCACTGGGCTAGAGTTAAGGATACGAGCACCAGATATATAGACGTTGTTACCCTAAACAGAAGGTGAAATATAAAGTAAACGCCAAGCAGAAGATTAACTTCTTAATTAAGTCGATCCTTGGGTTAGCATTGTGTGAGAGCTGAGAGGGACCTCAGAGGCCCCCCCACTCTTCTGTGGATGAGGACACGGAGGCCTAGAATGGAAAATCAGAACGTAAGTGGCAGAGGCAGGATTCAAACCCACGTCTTCTGACTCCAAATCCACTTTTTTTTCCATTCTACCACAATGACTCTCGCTTCTCTCACAGCAATGTGTGCCCAGACCTTGCTTTCAGCTCCTGGCACTTTATGTAGCATTTCATGCGCTCCTCACGACAACCCTGCAAGGTGAGGCTGTTAGTACCCCTCTTTTTAACAGATAAGAAGACTGAGGCGAGGCACACCAAGGTCACACAGCTGGTGCCCGATGTAGGATTTGAACTCAAGTCTTCCTGACTCCAAGTCCAGCAATTCATCCGCTTCACCTTCTAGCTGCCTTGAGTAAAAGACATTGTCTCATTTTGTCCTCACAACAACCCTGTGAGGCAGATGTTATCATTCTATCTATTTTGCACTTGAGGAAACTGAGACTAATAGAAGTTACATGACTTGCCCACACAGATAGTGGCTGAGGCTGGATTTGAACTCAGGTCTTCCTCCTCCAAGTCTAGCACTCTATCCACTGTACCACCTACCTACTCTATAAATCCTAGTTATTATTACTTGTTATTCTTATTTATAAGGCTCTCCCTCTCTCCATTCCCCCCCCCATTCTACTTCACTCCCTATCACTCTATAATCCATCCCAGGTATACCCAGGGGCCACATCTCGCTGCCACCACCACAACCAAGCTTGACCCCTGTCAAATAAATAAATTGAGGAGGGAGGGGCAATTTAACGAGTGTGGACAGCTGCAGGCACCCCATCTTCCTCCCAAAATTTCCTTGCTTTCCCTTGAGAGCCTCAACCCTAGCAATAGTGAGTATTCAGATTCCAATAGGCTATATGGAGCAATTAGCTCAACCAGGTATTGCCAGTTCTAGGAAAAGGGAATTAAATCATTAATTTCAGCAAAGAAGACCAATGGAAGTTACCCACTTCCGTAACTTTCAATCTGCTCCTTCTCTCTAGTCAGAACAAAGGTTCACAAACTGGGGTCCTCGGAGCTCCAAGGCAGGGGTCTGCCGCAACCAGCTCTAACTGGCTTCCAAGAGTTGATTGTTAAGTGTTCAGGGTGAGCATTTACACCTGAGAAATTGCAAAAACTACAAATCAGGGTTTGGTTTATTATTCTGTTGATTGTCTAGATTTAATAAAGTGGAGAAAATGTTATGCAGATTGCAATTAAAAATATGTCTTCTCTTCAGAAAGGTGACTGTCACATATTTACCAGCACTCCCCTGACCAGGGGGTACGGGGATAGATTTCAGGAGGTAGATGAATTTTTGGCTTGGTGGGGTTTTTTTACATTTTGAAAACTATATTTCAATATAATTGGTTTTCTTTGTAATTCTATATATTTTCTTTTATACATTTAGAAATATTATTCTCATAAAGGGACCATGGGCTTTATCACACTACACAAAGGTAAGTCACAAAAAGAGTATCACAGAAAAAGGGTAAGAACCATTGAATCAAAGGAGAGATAGGCCTTCTAGTAGCAGAGAAGACTCTTTCCTGCTAGCCGAGTCAATAGTCTGAGATACACTGAGGGCTCAGCCCCAGAAGCATCTCTGACCTCAGAAGATTCTGGCCTCAGGCAGTCTAAAAGAGCTGCATAATACCATGGTGGGGGGGGGGTGCAACAGATGTTATTCAAAACAGACAACACCAAATTTTTTGAAATCCAAATATTCTCTCCTTTAACTCTCCTGTTTATAGAAAGGCAGGGAAGTTTTGTATTAGTTGGAATGTAAAGCAAATGTCAAGGCTTCTACTGCTGTTAACTCTGTGTGATAATGGCAGGAATGTGGAAGAGATAAGAATAGAGTGGACATTGGACAGGGGGAGAGAGAGCTAGGCTTTCACCTTTTTCATTTAGCATTTTGGTTTTGGGGTTTTTTGTTTTTGTTTTTGGAGAGGTTGGTCTGTAGCTTCATCAGCATGTTACACCCAGGACAGAGACATGACATCTAGCAGAAACAATGCCCCCAGGGGGAGAACAGACGCAATGCCCAAGGGTGGGAAGGGGTGAGCTGATATTGCCAAAGAACACTGAAAGCTCTGTAGCATCAGTCATATTAACTGCCCTAACTGAATAGGCGTCAAGGTCATGTGTCCACATGTATATGCTCTCCACTATTTGCCTTAGCTACACAAATTCCTAACATGTTCCATCACAATGTGCCTCGGCCATATGTCTCACTGGCACATTCCTCTTCATGCATATTTGTCTGCTCATACATGCTTCCTACCTGAGAGTCCTTAATTTATGACCTCATATGGCGATGGTGTAATAATCTGAAGGAAAGTGCACCCCACGTGTGCATAGGAAGCACTTTTCTTGTTCTGTTTGTTTAAATATTTTGTTTTGGATCAATGTATCCTCTAGCTATTTGGTAAATGGAAACGCATTGGTGGGGGTTTGTGAACTATGCTTTGGAGTGGGTTCTGACCCACAGAGTGTCTGAAACATGAATTGGCTTTTCTGCCTGAGTACCTGAGGAGGTACTCCATAAAAGGGAGCTATAATAAAAGGGAATGTGGAAACACAAGACAGTTATAACAACAGAAACTAAAACTAGAAAGGACTGGAAAGATTGCATAGTTGGACCTTTTTATTTTATAGATGTGGAAACTGAGGCCCTGTGAGGTCATGTGACTTGCCCAAAGTCAAACAGTAAGTGGCAGAACCAGTGCTTGAACCTTAATCTTCCAGGGCCAGCTGTAGCGTTTTCCCCCCCAATATAAGCGCTGCAGAATCCTAGGAATCATGGGAAGCTTGCTCCAATCTCACCATAGCTGACTGAAGTTCAGGTTGCCATCCTTCATGCTTTAAAAGGACCAAAATGCCACCATTATGTTGGGGTCAATGTGTACTGTGTCCAACTGCTGCTCAGACCAATACCAGCTTGGAAGGCTCTGCCACTGCTTGGGCACAAAAAGACCATATGAATATTTGGAGTAGAAAGGGCTCTTCTCACATTTCTTTTGAGCTACTGCAATTCTGCTTTGCTCACAGAACACAGCACCTTCTCTGATGAGGACATGCTATACTGGGCAGTCCTATGCCAAGTCTCACAATCAATTTCAAAGTTCTTCAGAGAGACCTCGAGAGTGTCCTTCTATCTCTGCTGACCACCATGTGAACACTTGTCTTGTGTGAGTTCTCCATACAATAGTCTTTCAGGCAAATGTATGTTTGGCAATTGAACACCATTGCCAACCCATGAGAGCTGAGGTCTCTGCAGTAGAGTTTGAATGCTTGGCAGGTTAACTCAAGAAAGGACCTCAGTGTCTGGTACCTTATCTTGTCAGGCGATCTTCAGAATCTTCCCAAGACAATTTGAATGGAAGCAATTCAGTTTCCTGGCATGGCGCTGGTAGACTATCCAGGTCTCACAGGCATACACCAATGAGGTCAGCACAATGGCTCTGTAGACCTTCAGTTTGATAGTCAGTATACTACCTCTTCTCCTCCATATTTTCCTTCAGAACATCCCAAAGACTGAGCTAGCTCTGGCAATATGTGTATCAACCTCATCATCTGTGTGTTCATCCCTGGAAAATATACTGCCAAGGTAAGAGAACTTATCCACAGCATTCAAAGTTTCTCCATTTTCTATAACCAATGATTCCATGTCTGGATAGTGTGGCATTGGCTGGTGAAGAACCTCTGTTTTCTTGGTGTTAATTGTTAAGCCAAAATTAACAAAGCAGCAGAGAACTGATCCATACCCTGATGCACATCAACCTCAGAGGCTGCATTGAGTGCAGTCATCTGCGAACAAAAAGTCATCTGCAAACAAAAAGTCATGCACCTACTCTCCCTCCAGTTTAGTCTTGGCTTGCAGCCTTGAGGGGAAAAAACTAGCTACCCCTAGTGTGAACATTACTGATTCTTAGTCAACAAGATTTAACCAATTAGCAAATATTTAATGACTGGCTATTCTAAAGGTGTTTTGCTGGTAACTTAACAGGAATAGAGAAGTACCAGACCTGGTCTCTGTCTTTAATCTGATTAGATGGATGAGATGGATTCACATGATGATGTGTGCATGGAAGTTCATTTCCCTTCTGCATCCAAGAGATGGGAGTGTATGAAAGACAGAGGCCTTCCTAGGCCAACCAGATAATAGATGTGCGGGAAATTATTTATTATATTGTTTGGGAAAGAGCATTATGCTGTTTAAATCCTACCTTATGTGAATAAAGGTTGTCCATCCCCAGAATGTTACCCAGCTCTCTAGGAATGCTGGAGATGGCTGCAAGGTATTTGGGGTTCCTCCAGGTCCTGGACCCACTGAAATCATTTTTGTTTTGGGTTACCATACCCAGGACTCATGATGATTCGCCCAAGCTTGTGCTTTGGGTTCCCAAGTTGTCCTCTGAGCAAAATTGCTTTACTGTTTATGTGTGGTTCTTGCAGAGAGACCCTTGTCTACATCCTACATAACATAAGGCTTCCAGAGCCAGGGCAGAGAGAGCCGCTCCCTTTCTGGCTCGATCTTCTCTACCCGATGACCTAATCAATTTCTTTTTAAAACTATTTCAGATTTTTGGATCTGTTCTCATGAACAACACAGATTTTATATAGCTCAGTATTGATAGGAAGGAAAGAAGGAAGGAAGAAAGGAAGGAAGGAAGGAAGGAAGGAAGGAAGGAAGGAAGGAAGGAAGGAAGGAAGCAAGTAAGAAAGGAAGCAAGCATTTATTAATCACCTACTATGTGCCAGGCACAGTGCCAAATGCTTTACAAATATTTTCTCATTTGATCCTCACAACCATGGGAGGTAGGTGCTACTATTATCCCCAGTTTATCTTAGGGAGTTGCCTTAGCCACAAAGAGGTTGAGTGACTTGCCCAGGGTCACATAGTTAGCAAGTGTCAGAGACAGGATTTGAACTGGGCCTCCCTGACTCCACACCCAGCCCTCCATTCACTCCATGCTGCTGCCTTTATAATCTAAGAAACATTTAAGAAACATTAGGGGTTCCAGCTCTGATTAGCTGCACAAAAACCATATCGACTCTCACTTAAAGAAGTGTTCCAATGATGTCTATAGTCTGGAATGGTCCTGATCCACCCCAGCCCCCACTCTTGAGTTCAAACACCTTAGCTCTGAGCTCAGCCAAAAGCCAAGTGAAGGACTTCATAAAACCTAACCTTGGCTCCAATTAGCCTTCATTGGGAATTCCTAGCTTGGCCAAGGCTGTGTTTTCCTTCCTGAGTCAGATGCTATCACTCACCAGAGTCCACTGACCCGCTTGGCCCCTTGGTTTTCTCTTGCAGCATCCCATGGGGAACTTTGCAAGATGGCCCTGGTTGTACCAGCATGTGGTCATCACCACTCAGCTCCCCAGGCATCTTGGAATAATAAACCAGTCTGTGAAAGGCAGTTCAGTGCTGCTGTTTGCAAAGAAGGCCCCCATGCCCTCCCACCACAGGCAGGACCTGACAAGCTGTTGAAAGAGGTTATTAGTCTGCTTAGTCTAAAGTCTGCTGAAGTGTGAACAAAAGCTCTCTAGAAACAGCCCCCGCCCACAGAGAAGGTAAATAAATGGCTGGGGAGGGGTGGAGTAATCACCAACACTTAGCACAGTGCTTGGCGTTTAGTAGATGACAAATAACTTTATTAATTGACTGACCATGTATAGACAAGATCTTTTCTATTCAAAGCACCCAGTCTGAAGGGTGAGATAGAGAAGAGCAGGGGCATCTCTGGGTATAGTCATGAAGTAAACAACCTTTCTCCTCAATGCCTCCATAGGGTCCTAGATAATCAGAGCTGGAAGGGACCAGAGCAATCAGAATCTCCAAACTGCAAGGACCCTCAGAGGTCATCTCCTCCAGCTTGTAACTGAGTGAGAATCCTCTATAAGGCTCCTGACCAGTGGTCATTGAACCGCTCCTTAGAGACCTCTTGAAAAGAACCCACTGCCTTCCAAAGCAAACCATCCCACTCGGGGCCACAGAAGGCTCTCCTCCCATAAAGACAAAACCAACTTGTTTGCTACTTCCTTCCACCTTTGGCTTTGGGTTCTGCCCTCCTGGGCCAAGCCAAATATATGCCTTGCACAAGGCAGCTCTCCAGACTATTGAAGAGACCTGTCACAATGCCATCACCTCATGTGCTGCAGGCTGAGCAGCCTTAGTTCTTCCCAAGAGTATGATAGATGGCCTCCTGCTCTCATCCTGACTGTGCTCAGGCTCCGGGCTCTGCAGCCTCCTCAATCAATCTGACCACAGAAATAACCTTGATGCCCAGAGGAGTCCTCAAGGCCAGGCGAGGCATAAAACAAGGAGACGTACGCTCCGATGTGTCAGAGAGGAGGTTCTTCAAATACCCTGTGACAATCCTGTGCCTTCCCTGTAGAGGGTGATGTTCTCCAGTTACTCCCGGATGTAGGTGGCATTGCTCGATTGCTAGGAGACTCAGAATCATGAATCCTTGATGAGTTACATGGTCACTGGAAAAAGATGAATCTCACAATCCACGTGGAAAAAAATCAAATGAACGAAGGAGGCATCTGACCTTTATGGTGGTGTGCAATTGGATGCGTAGCCCATTGAACTAGACTGCCACAACATACTTCTTGGACAGCAGATGGATGAGAAGAACTCGGGACTGAGTAAGAGGGAATGAGGCTACATAGCATTGAGAGGGCTGCACAGTGAGTCAGTACTGTTGGGCTATACTAATCAAAAAAGCCCATTCTCTTTTTTAACACCAGAATTCACCCATAATTCTACATAGGTGTTTCCACAGAGCACCATTACCTCAAACCTAATCAGAGCTGTGTGTCACCAAATAGTGGAGCGACGGCCGGCAGACGAGGGAGGCCACAGTTATTGACCATGAGCATCTGCATGAAAGGAATGGCCTAAAAGATACCATCAAGGACATGTGTGACTAGAGATGAGTGTGGGTCAGTCCTACAGGAAGAGGAAGGAATCACAAAGAGGTGGCCATGTGCTTCACTGGTGTCCATAAGGTATCTAAAGAATACAGTGAAATTCTGACCAAATATCAGTCAGAAGGAACTCGATAGCCAAGTAGTCCAATCTACTCCTGAAAAAGAGTCTTCTCGACAACATATCCATCCAGCCTAGTGCCTTAGATGGATCCTCAGTGGAGGATTTCTGGGGAAATATGAATTAGTATTACATACCATAAGAAGGCAAGTTAAATAAATGAATATTCATGAATGAATGGATAGAATTTATTGTGTTCATTGTGTACTAGATCTTTGTTAAACACTGGAGCTACAAATAAAAAAGCAAGATGATCCCTGCCCTCAAAGAGCTTACATTCTAAAAGAGAAATACTATAGATCGATATACATAGATATATAGATATATGTAGATACAGATAGGTAGATATTCACCTATATAGATAGGTATTTTACATAGACACATTAATACATAGATATCCTATACATATTTATATATTGATCTATGTCTACATATAACCATGTATGTCTGTGTATCTATGTTATCTACATAGATTTGTAGCCATATCAATATTTGGAGAAAGAGACAGAGATAGAGATAGAGAGTAGTAGACAGTACGGTGTGTTTTGAATAAGGAAAACTGGAAGAAAAGATCACTGGAATCATAGGAAAAAGCATTGTCATGTCCATTCCAGGAGTGGTACTGTACATTTGATCACTGTTCATAGATGGTGACTTGAGAAGGACCTCAGAAGCCATCAGAGAGCCATCAGCTGGTAGGAAAGGGGAGCAAGATGCAGGGGAGAAGAGGGAAGGGCACACACTCCAGCATGGCATGGAAATGGCCAGAAGGGGATAAGGGGGAAGGGTCTGAAACCAGGCATGATCCAGTGAATTTTCACATTTCAGAAACTAGGGTCATAGAACCTGGAAGCTTGGGTTCCTGGGGATGGGGTGGGGGGGCAGGAGAGATGAAGTTGTCAATTGTAAGTATGAAGGGAGCAAGAATACATGCTTTAATTCAATTCAGCAAGTGCCAGGCCTATGCTAAGTGCAAGGGATGCAAAGACAAAAACTAAACAATCCCTTCCCTCCAGGAGTTTATTGCTTAGACTAAGTCTTATAAATATAATTAATTCAGTTTACAATGTACTCAAAACCAAAACCTTGAGAGCTAAATACAGTGGTTCATAATCTCTAAAAGACCTCAGAACCCAAGCCCCATGTTTTTCAAGGTGAGGAAACTGAGGCCCAGGCAGATTAACTGACTAACCAAAGTCACACAGACAGTAAACACCAGAGGCTGAATTTGAACCCAGGTCCTCTGACTCTGGAGCCAGCCCTCTTTCCAACATGTCATTCACCTATCTATATCCTGCCTCCACGAACCTTCCACAAGAGGAAGAGCCATTGCAATCAGAAATCAGTGGCTTATTTGCTGACTCTGTCCCAATCAGGTTGGAATTCCCTCCCCCCACCACTCATCCCCTCTGAGGGGTAGGGAGAGCATTTTCAGTGATCCTTTCTGCCTTCCCCTTTCCCTCTCTCAGGCTCGAGTTACTTTCCAAACATGGTTGTACTTTGTGAGTCTCCCAGTCAATGGAGAATTTGCATATTGCCAGATGGGAGAAGGAGCTGCAACAGCCCAGAGAGCAAAGGGAGATGATCTTAATTAGAAACATTTGCTGCATCGAGGTTGGCCAGACCCTCTGGAACCTTCCAGCAGTGATGGTCCATACAAGTTTCTCTAGACAACTGCCAACTTTAGTGGAACCTGGCTGCTCCAGAAAGCATGACTTTCTTGGGACCCCCAAAGATATACACTGGAGGGGTCGTCCCATCCTGCAACTCGAGGATGTACACGTTGCAGTAACTGCATGAATAGGCTTATTACTGAAAATAAATCAGAACATGGGTGAGGAAGAAGTCCACCAAACCAATCACACAGCCTTTGATAAATATGTTCTGAACAGGTCAAATGAAGCTCAATGGGGGGGTGGGGGGGCACGGTGCTATAGCAGGTTAATATTGTATTTTCCTTGTTAGTTCTCAAGATTAGGATTCTATGCCTTCCACAGAGTTCAAGTCAACTTAACAAGCATTTATTAAGTGACTACTATGTCTACTAGACTGTAGGGGTACAAAGAAATACAAAACTTCTCCTGTCTTCAAGAAGATCACAGCCTCCTAGGGGAAAACAGCACTGCACAGAAAAATTTTATACACACATATATATATACATATATATGTAAGATACAACGTGAGTACGAAACTATTTGCAGTGGGGAGGAAGCAGTAACTTAGAGCAATCAGGAAAGATTTCTTATACAAGACTCGAGCTGAACTTTTGAGGGAGATATGAGTTCCAAAAGGGAGAAGTGAAGAAAGATCATTCCAGGCATGAGAGACAAACTATCCAAAAGTGCAGAAGTGGGAGATTACAGAGGATAACAAGTAGACACATTTGGCTGGTATATAAAGTTCATGAGGAGGAGTAATGTGAAATCAGTCTGAAAAAACGGGCTGGAATTAAGTTGTGATGGGCTTTAAGTGTCAAAGGAGTTTGCATTTTATCCTAGAGGCATGGGGAACAGCCTGTGCAAAAGCACGGAGGAAGGAGATGACATAACACGTGCTTAAGTTCCTCAGGTAGGTCAGTTTGGCTGGGATTCAGAGTACATGAAGGAGAAATAAAGAAAAAAATCAGGCTCCCACCCAAGTCTTTTGGCTCCAGCCCAAAGGCACGCAGTTTTATAAATAGCAAAGAAAGCACCGCTGTGAATTGTAGAACACTGAAAGGTACAAGTTGGGTTGCAGCTGGGTTATCTCTGTTAAGGATGGTGGAGCACAGGGTAGCAAGAGCAGGGCAAACACCAAGCTACTCAAGGTTTGCTGTGAATTGTTTTTACCAGGAGACTTCCACAATAAAAGCAGTTGTAATTGGCCAGGTATCAAAGCACTGAGCAGTGAGCTCCATATCAGCAACAGTTATGATAAGGAAAGGATGGCAGACCCGAACCAATAAATCTCTGTCTTCCAGAAAGCATTTTATCAAAGCATGTCAAAGGATGCTGGACAGGAAATTTGTAAACCTACAGCAACATCATGATAAGTTTATTAACCATAACTGAGTTTTCCAAAGGCTCCAAGGCAGCTAATTCTGAACCTACATCTTCAAAGTAGGACCCAGGACCACCTGTTTCATTTTCACATTTAAAAAAATGGAAAATGGGTAAAGTCCTTGTTGAGGAACCAGAGAAGATGACTGTTGTTCATTCTGCACTGAGAACAAGTAGACATTTCTTTGCAATTGGTGCGCATGGGAGAATGTGCATATAAAGCAAAGAAAAGAGAAAAGTATAGATGGATGGATGAAAAAGCACTTATTAGATTCTTCTTATACGTCAGGCACTATGCTAAGTGCTAGAGATACAAACACAAAAGCAAAGAGAGTCTCTGCCTTCAAGGAACACTGGGTAAGTAGCAAATGGATCTGGGGTTTTAAATGTTAGTTTTAAGTCAAATATTTTGCATCCCAGGGTTGAGAAGATGCTGTTGGACAAAGTTCAAAGGTAAACAGTAGGAATTGGTGCTAACCGGCAGCTGATCTGAAATGAGCATAAAGCATCTTCAGAACAAAGGCATTGGGGAAACATGAGTCAACTGACAAAATATTAAATCCCTGCTTTAAAAAAATAAAATTTTGTTAATATTGTGAACTCCTCAAAAGCAGAGACTGCGTTTTTCCTTACTTTGTATGCCCAGCATTGACACAGTGCCTGACACATAATAAACACTTAATAAATGTTTATTAATTAACTGACTGACTAATAATGATGAGGCAACATGATTTAGTGGTTAGAGTACTGAGCTTAGAGTCTTCAAAGACCTAAGTTCAAATCCTGCTACAGACACTCATTTTGTGACCCTGGGTGAATTGCTTAACTTTTCACGGCCTCAGTTTCTTATATGTAAAATAAGGTGGTTGAACACAATGGCCTTGACCTCCCTTACAGCTTTCCACTCACTACCTTAACATTGTGTAGACATCACTCCCACTCTATGATGATCCATCCCCAGCTATGGCACACAAGGTGTATTTATCATTCTCACCATGTGACTGGCTCATATTTTTCTTCTGATCTTCCATTTCTCTGAGAACATCTTTTATTATCTCTCCTCTCCTGCATAACTCTCCCTTTGGCTAATCCTCAACTCGGTGTTCAGAGGCTGTGATTTTCCATGACTCACAGTCATGGAATTTCACCAGAAGAGTATTTTGGTGTTGATGGGCAGGGTGACACTTGCCTGTAACCCATGCTACTGAGAAGGCTGAGGCTGGTAGATCTTTAAAGCTTGGTATTCTGAGCAACATTGGGCCATGCTGATGCTGTGTCCATGCTCAGTTCAGCATTCTTGGGGTGAGCCTCCAGGAACAAAAGGACACCAGGGTGACTGGGAAGGGGTAAGCTGGCCCAAGTCAGAAAATGGAGCAGATCAAAGCTCCCTTGCTGATCAGAGAGGGGGGGACCTGTGAGTAGCTCTGCTCCTCCAGCCTGGGTGACATAGAGATCCAGGACTTGAATCCTGTCTCTGAGGCCAGCTCTCCAGTCTCTACTTCAAAAACAAAGTATATCAATAAAAATGTATTTTTAAAAGATGGGCTTTTATTAAACAAAAGAATCTTAGAGTCATCAAAGACACTTGGTAATTTCTGAAAGGCAATCTTGCTCATTCTCCTCCTCCAATTCAATTCTTACATATAGATCATCTGAGAGATAGATAGACATAGAGACAGAGACGGAGAAAGACAGACAAACCAAAACAGAGACACACAGAGAGAGAGCCTGTATAGCCCCTAGAATATAGAGAATGGTCTTTTTTAGGGGAATTAAAGGTGTTTGTTTTCACTTGTAGAATTTAGTGGTTTTAACTTTGGGGTCACAATAGATGTAACAAAGGAGACTGAGAAAGAGAAGTTAGGCCAGCAGAAGAAGGAGGGAGGAAGAGAGAGAGAGAGAGAGAGAGAGAGAGAGAGAGAGAGAGAGAGAGAGAGAGAAATTGTCATGAAAACCCAGAGAAGACAAGAATATCCAGAAGGAGAGGTGGTCAGCGGTGTCAAACAACACAGAGAGGTCAAGATCGAGGACTGATAAAAGATAACCAGATCGAAGAGATGACCGGTAACTTTAGAGAGAGCAGTTCGGTTGAGTGCTGATGTGGGAAGCCATATCCAAAGGCTCTTCGTTGAGAAGCGAGTGAGAGAAGAGCCAGCGGAGGTGATGAGCCTAGTCCTTCATTTACACATTTACAAGATGGGAAAGTGAAGGAGGTGATTTGGCAACAACAAAAACACCAGCAAAAAGAGACATCATTTCCATGAAGGACTAGGGAGTGATCTCACTGCACTCCATCCTACCAAGACCCTTTTGGGGCGCTGTGGTCAGTCAGGACACCACAGTTTGGGAAGGCCCTTGATCAGCTTTCCCCGCCAGGATGGGGAAGGGCCTCTCGGGTCGTGCCACATCAGGTTCAGTTGCAGGAGTGGATGACATTTCTGACCATGTTGTTCCTCTCCTCAATGAACTACAGTGGCTCCTGATTTCCTCCAGGATCAAATATAAAATCCCATTTGGTGTTCAAGGTCCTTCATAAGCTGGCCTCCTCCTTTCCAGTCTTCTTAATATTTTGCTCCCCTTCATACACTCCACCATTCAGCTACACTCGCTCACTTGTGGTCACTCTAATGTGATACTCTACCTCCCACCTCCAAGCCTTTGCACCATCTGTCTCCCATTCTCTGTCTCCCATTCTCTGTCACCCTGCCTCTGCCTCTTTGCTTCCCCTCTTCCTTTAAGGCTTGGTTCAAATTCCACCTTCTACGGGACGTTCGCTCCAGCTACCGATGTTTTCCACTTTCCCACTAGCTCCTATACTCTGTTAATATCTTGCATTGACAAGCTATTTCCATATTGTCTCCCTCATTAGAATGTACCATGTTTTTTCCCTTTCTTTGTATACCTAGCATTTAGGTACAAAGTAAACACAATAAATCTTTGTTGACTGACAAGAGCAAAGACTCAGAGGGGATGTGATAGCTGTCTCCAAGTATTATTAGAGATTTTCAGGTAGAAGAGAAATTGGACTTTTTCTGCTTGGTCCCAAAGGGCAGGATTAAAAGCTATAGGGGGAAGGTGCAGTGAAGTTATTTCATCTCATCATAAGCAAAAAATTAGAATTACAACCATCCAGAGTGGAACAGGCTGCCCTCAGGAGGAAGTGAGCTCCCTGTCACTGGAGTCTTCAGGCAAAGGCTGGGTAATGGAGTCATCAAGCATGTTGTGGACAGGATTCTTATTCTTATTCAGACATGGATCTAGATGGTCTCTAATATCCCTTCCAACTCCAACTCTGTGATTCTCAGAGTCTGCCTTCTCTACTGGAGATTAAACCAATTTGGGGTCACATTTGTGGTGACAGATGAACATGTTCCAGCCAGATTTGCTTCTTCATCATCTTATAATAAAAGGTGGAGCTCATCGCTTTTGTGATTTTGCAAAGCAAAAAATAGCTAGGGAAGATACATCACCACCCATATGTATTAGAGGAGATGAAGCAAACTCCAGTGGTTCATTGTTGCCTCTAGGATAAAACACAGACCCATCTATTTGGATTTGAAGACCCTTCTGGTCTTTTCTAGCCTCACTGTATGTTGTCCCCTTTGACCACTCTACAGTCTAACCATATTGGCCTTCTTACCCTACCTCCCATTTCTGTGCATTCTCACTGGCTGTCCTCTACGCCTGGAAGGCCCGCATTCCTCACCTGTACTTCATAGAGCTCCTGTCTTCTTTGAGACACAGCTCAAATGCCACCTGCTACCTTCAGCATGAGGCCTTTTCTTGCTCCCTCAATTGCCCTCCTTCCCTAACTACCATACATTTACTTTTATTTATTCTATATATATTTATATATGTACATATTGTCACCCTTAACAAGCTCTTCAAGAGGATTTGTTTCATTTTGTGTATTTTTATCCTAACTGCCTAGCACAGTGCCTGACACATAGTAGATGCTTAATAGAGGTTTGTAGATCTATTAATAGAGAATGGCTATTTCACAATTAGATAAACATAATGATAAAATTGTTAAATGGAGCCTAATAGAAAAATATCTTAACAAAAACCTGCATAATATTAACAAAACACAGAGCCCATAACCCTAAAGCAACTCTGAAAAAATTAATATTTCCCAACCAAAAAGACTGAAAGATACTCTTAGAATCCTTGATAAAATGGCCAAAAAACTACAGAAATACTTTTGGAGCAAGCAACATCACTTTACCAAGTAGTGATAGAGGCTACCAGGTATACTCCATTGGTTTTGTTGAAACTAACCTCCAGAGAGAGCTGATGAAATATTGAGGATCCAAAATTGAAATCAAGAGGCCCTTTGGGGCAATACCCATGTGAACTCAGTCAACAAGGATGCACCAAACAAATGGCTGGGTCATGTGGATTTGTTTGTACAAACAGAGTGGCTAAAGATGGCAAATCAGAATCATGTCATCACCTTCTGAAAATCACCATAAGATGGGTTGTCCTTGAGGTGGCCAGGTATAGTGATCAATGCAGGCCATGTAAGGAAATGGCAGAAATTGTATGGGATATCATCGTAGTCTACAAACATTTAGTACCTACTGAATACTTAGCAAGACATGACCTTGTGGCTAGAGTTATATATCAGACACTCACTATCTTTCATGGGCAAATGTGACAAATCCTGATACTACAAGTACAGATATGAATATTTTATTCATGAGGACTTGACCACCAAACTGTGCTAGAACTAGAGCATCATCACACATTAAACCATTATTCTTCATCACTCAGCTATAACACTGATCCATAAAAAGTTAAGAACAACCTGTTTAATGCCTTCTCTGTTACTGTAGAGGACAACATCATCATCCCTGTCCCTCAGGCCCCCAACCTAGGAGTCATCCTGGACTCCTGTATCAGTAAGACAAGTGTCACAATATAGACGGTGACCATGAATACGCCTGTATAGTTTTGTATCACAGAATATAAGAGACTCTCCATATAGAAGGCAGAAGTAAAACATTTGTTCAGACACCAGAGGATCAAATCCCAAAACCAATAACTCCAATTCAACCTAGCAACAACTACATCTCAAAACCAGTAAGTCCACTTCATCATAACAGCAAAGAACTTAAAACACAATATCACAACAGGGAGCCAAGCCATCCTGTAACCTTCCCCTCTTATGGGGCCTTCCCGCAAACACTGACTCACAAATCCTATTGAGTGGCTGGTTGCCTGCATCCTCTCCTCCAGCAGTTCTAAGGGTGAGCTCTGTAAACACTCACAAATTCTAGATGTATGCTTGCCTGCATCCTCTCCTCCCAAAGTTCTAAAGCTCTAGCTTAACAGCTACCCTCAGAGTATAGATACCCTTTTTTCAGAGCCCGAGGACTTCATACCTCTGGTGACTTAATTAGCAAAAGGGTGTAGGCCTTCCTACAAACAAGCCTCCCCTAATCAAGCTTCCCTTAACTAGCTCCACCTGAGGCCTATTAAGGGCAGGGAAGATCTTTAATCACATTAAAACCACAACTCCTCCTCTCATCCTCCATATCCAATAAGGGGCCAAAGCCTGTTGATTTCACCTTTGCAGCACCTTCTCTCCTCTGACATTGCCCCCACCCTGGTGCAGGCCCTCATCCTCTCAAACATGGTCTACTACAATAACAGTACTACCACCTGCCCCAAGTCTCTCCCCACTCCAATCCATCCTCCATGCAGCCACTAAAGTGAGTTCCCTAAAGGACAGGTCTCATCACATCACCCCCGACTCTATATACACCAGCAGCTTCCTATCACCTCCAGGAGCCAATACAAAATGCTCTACTTGGTGTTCAAAGTCTTTCATAACCTAGCCCTCTCCTATCTTTCCAGTCTTCTTACACCTCAAGCCCCCTACAGCTACTCTTTCATTCAGTGACCCTGACCTCCTGGCTCTTCCATAAACAAGATACTCCATCTCTTGGCTTCAGGCTTTTTTTCTGGCTGCCACCCATGCCTAGAACACTTCCTCCTCACCCTGCCCACTGACCTCCATGGCTTCCTTTTAGTCCCTATTAAAATTGCTTCTTTTACTAGAAGCCTTCCCCAGCCCTCTCAATTTCAGTGCCTTCCCTCTATTAATTATTTCCTGTTTACATTGTATATAGCTTGCTTTGTATATATTGTTGGCATGTTGTCTCCCTGTTAAATTGTAATCTCCTTGAGGGCAGGGACTATCTTTTGAGTTCTTTTGTATTCCTAATGCTTAGCACAGTGCCTGGAACATAGCAGGCACTTAATAAATTTTGATTGATAACTTAATTGATAAAAGTTAATAACCTTGAATCTACATGTAATATAAAACTCTCAAAAAAGACCTAAAGGAACAATCTAAAACCATGTGGGAACAGAATGAGCAATAAATCATTCCCAGATATCGTTTCTGCTATTGGAGTTGTCTGGTAGATGCTTTCAGAGAACCTATAGTAGATCACCTTATATCTCAAACTTGTATTCAATTACAAAAAAAAAATCATCGTAGCCACCATTGCAATGGTCTGCTGTGCCAGGGATGGTGGCACATGTCTGTAGTTCCTGCTACCAGGAAGGCTGAGTCTGGTGGATTGCTTAAGCTCAGGAGTGTCCATGCTAAGTATGGCATTAATATGGTCAACCCTTGGGACCAGGGGCCACCAAGCTGCTTGAGGAGAGGATAAGCAGCCCAGATTGGAAAAACAAAGCAGGTTAAAAGGTTTGGTGCCAATCAACAGTGGGGTAGGGCCTATGAGTAGCCATTGCTCTTCTAGCCTGGGTGACATAGAGACCTAGTCTCCAAAAACATATATGTATGTATACCTATATATGCACGCATTTGTGTATAGATATACACATAAATATATATGCACATATGTTTATATGCAGTCAGCTATATATGTAGTCAACTGAATGGATGGATGGATAAGGAACAGAAGGATGGTGACTTGTCCCAACACTGTTTTTTAACTGGATTCCACAGAATATAAGATAAGAAGGAGATGATAATAACAGACGTTTTGTTTGTCAAAGTTAACGAAGCAGATTACATACATTATCTCATTTGAGCCTCTCAACAGGCTGGTACTTACCGTAGGCATTCCCCACCTTACAGATAGGAAACTGAGACTCAGAGAGATTAAGCAACTAGTTTAGTGTCACAAGGAAGGATCTGAACCCAAGTCTTCCTGACTCTATATCTGGAACCATTGTCTCAGCAACCAATCAAAGGATATCTCACAGAAGCAGTGATTCAGAAGGTGGTCTTCCTGAAAATCTGTCTCAAAATTAAGCTATTGCTCTCTGAGAGTGAATTATTCATTTGGAGTCAGAGGGAGTAGATTCAAAACCCAGCTCTGCCCCTTAGTATGTATGTGATTCTGAGCGAGAAATTTCCCCTCTGTGGGCCTCAGTTTCCCCAACTATATATACCTGGGCAAGACAAGATGGCCTCTTGGGTTGCTTCTAGCTCAAGTCCTATGATCCTATGAGTCATAAATGATTATGGCATACTTAGGAAATCCCTAGGGTTACAATGTGTTTCCATCACATGAACATGAAAATAAAAATCTGGTTTTTGAAACTAGTCAACCTTGCCACAACACTTTTAACTTATGATTATCTCCCTTCTTGGGACAAATCTCTTTCACATGCACTGAATGTTATGTATTTGATTTACTGCTCACCCGACAAGAAGAAAGAAAAACAAACCGTTCAGAAACTTGTAAATATTTGCCGTGCACCATAACATAGGCATGCCAGCAGAGAACCCTCAGAAAGCAGAGTCAGTTTGCAGTCCCACCAGACGAGCACCCAGTACTCAGCAGAGGAGAGAGAGAACGCTCAGAACCATCCGGGGCTCCACTCAGGGGACATCCCCTCCTGCTGCAGGAGGCCTTCTTTGACCCCCCTCCCAGAGGCTAATACCCTCCTTTCTGAAATTAATTCATATGTATGTATTATAATATGTTATAATATTATGTTATATTATATGCTTTGTTATGTGTAGTATAGTATTCATTTCACAAAATGCCAGACCCTAAGAGATGGAAGGGAACAATATACGAAAAAGAAGCCTTTGTACAATATACCTAAGACATGCTCATGCTCCCTTGCTTGGGGACCTCCAAGGAGGAGGATTCACCACTTTCCAATCAGCCCTTCCCACTCTGGGTCAGCTATAGTTGTTAGAAAATATTTCCTGATGTCATTCCTAAACTATTCCCTTTTCTACTTCTACCCATTTCTCTCCTGGTTCTGCCCTCTCAGGCCAAGCAAAACCAATCTAGTAATCCCTCCTCCACATGACTGGCCATCAAACACTTAAAGACAGCTCTCAGGTGCCCTGAGTCTTTTCTCCAAGCTAAACATGCCCATTTCTTTCATCCAGCCCTCCAGCGTCGTTAACTCAAAGTCCCTTCTTTATCCTGATTGCTCTCTGGTGAACACTGCAGTTTTTCAATGTTCTTCTTAAATTTTGGCACTCACAACTGAACATAATACTCCAGTGGAGGTCTGACAAATGCAGTGGAATTATCACCTCCCTGGGTCTGGGAGCTGTGCCCCCTCCTAATGTAGGGCAAGAGTGCATCCATTTTTTTGGCCTCCACATCACATAGCCAAATCATGCTGAGTTTGTAGCTCACTACAACTCCCTGGTCTTTTTCAGAACAACTGCTGTCAATCCATACCTTCCCCCATCTTCTATTTGTGAAGTTGATTTTTTGTACCCAAGTGCAAGACTTTACATTTATCTCTATTGAATTTGATCATGTTATATTCTACCCAATGTTCCAGTCAGCATGTTAGCTGTCCCTTTCCCCACTCCAGTTTTGTGTCATCAGCAAATTTGATATGCATGCCTTTATGCCTTTATCTAAGTCATTGACAAAAAACGTCAAACATGGTCAAGTATAGATTGATCCCTGAAGTACTCCATTGGAGACCACCTGTCAATGTTGACACTGAGCCATTAACCACTGCTTGATGTCCAACCAGGTCTGAAACTATCTGATGGTATTACCACCTAATTAATTTCTCCACCTTCTCCTCAAGAATACTATAATTTATCAAAAGCATTGATAAAATCTAGGTTATAACATTCACAACATTCTTCTCATCTAGTGGTCTAGTAACCCCGACAAAAAGGGAAATGAGGTTAGTCTGGCATAATTCATTCTTGCTGGCACTTTGTTTCATTGCTTTCCTTTCTAGATATTCACCAACCTTCTCCTTAAGGATCCTTTCAAATAGTTTCCCAGGAATCATTCATGCTCACTGGCCTGTAGTTTGCTCATGCTTACTTGCATACATGCTGTTTTCCAATCAAATATAAAATTCTTGGTCATTGTTCATTTTCCCCTCTGTATCCCCAACACCAAACACACAAGCCAGTAGATAGAGCCCTGGACTTGGAGTCAGGAAGATCTAAGTTCAAATCATGCCCCAGACACTTACTAACCATGTGATGGTAGAAAAGTCACTTAACCATTCTGTGCCTCATTTATAAAATGAGAGTAATCCTAGTACTTACCTCCCAGTTGTTGTGTGGATCAAATGAGGTAATATTTATAAAGCACTTAGCACAGTGCCTGGCACATAGTAGGCACTTAATAAATGGTTGTAGAAATGAATGAGGGCTTATTGACACCTTAGGGCCAAATGCCATCACACCCCTTCCAGAAGAAAAGTTCCCAGAGGAATGCTAAACACAATGAGATCTAGATTTCAGCAAAGCGTTTGACAAAGGCTTTCATATTATACTTAAGAAAAAACGTGGCAGGCCGGTCAAGTTGGTTTAGGACCAATGGAATGACTGGAAACAAAAAGCAGTCGGGTTGATGGGTCGATATTAATTTCATTCATTCCATGAGGATTTGTTAAACATTTGCTATGTGCCAAATACTGGAGATACAAGGATGGAAATTAAATAGTCTCTGATTATGAAGTACTTAGAGTCAACTGGGTGCAGGGTAGAGAGCGGTGAAGGTAAGTCAACAGAAGTAAGTAAGAGGAGCCTCACTGTACCGGAGTACATTGCTCACAACACATCTGGAGTATTGTGTCCAGTTGTGCATATGACATCATTGTAAAAGGACCTGAAAATTTAAAGTGTGTGCGGAAGAAAGCAAACAAGGTAGTAATGGGCTTCCAGATCTTACCACAGGTGGATGGGTAGAAGGAATGAAGATATTAAGTCTGGAGAAGAGAAGACTTGCCCAAAAGGCAAGGAGGATGTGAAAACTGTCTTCAAACATCAACATATATAGAAATGACATTTATTAAAGATATTGTGTCCATGCAAAAGACCACAATATGGTTAGCAGGCATGTTGTTAAAAGTCTGTCAAGAAAGTCTCTCCAAGAAAACAGATCACACAATGCCACTGAATACTATGGTATAAACTGCAGACATGTGGGAGCTCCATCAGAGTAGGCTTGAGAGAGATCAGAAGTGGAAGAGGGAAAGAGCCTTCAAAAATCTATTAGATTAGGCACTGACTTCAGGGAACACAATCCTGGGAACTGGAATTAAGGCAGAGGGGTCTTTAGGAGAAGATTATACGATCCAGCTTTCCAAGTGAGATAAGGATATATACGCTACTGATCTCATGGGAATAAATGGGGAAAGGATTTTTCCATCCCTGGTAAGATAAAGTTCCCTGTCTTGTCAGGAAACATCTTGGGACTTAAGGAAAAGAAACTCCATGGCATCAGGTGTCTGAGGCACCAGCTCTGCAAGTTGTGAAAACCTTGCACAACATGATAGAATCATTTTCTCCTTCATAAAATAGGTCAAACAAACAGCCTTCTTGTTCCTTACACAGAAAATGTCTTTGTTCATTGAGTTAGATATGGTTAGTCTTTAGATTGTAAAGAT
Source organism: Trichosurus vulpecula (assembly GCF_011100635.1). Taxonomy (NCBI): domain Eukaryota; kingdom Metazoa; phylum Chordata; class Mammalia; order Diprotodontia; family Phalangeridae; genus Trichosurus; species Trichosurus vulpecula. Next base: position 186,571,185 of record NC_050581.1, on the reverse strand, counting down.
ACTGGAGAGATTTACCATTTCCTTCTCCAGCTCATTCTACAGATGAGGAAATCGAGGCAAACAAGGTTAAGCGACTTGCCCAGGGTCACACAACTAGTAAGTGTCTGAAGCCAGGTTTGAACTCAGATCTTGACTCTACTCACTGTGCTGCCTAGAGATGCCCTGAGAAGCATCATACCATGTCATTACCCATGTCTCAAGTCACGTCGACAAGCATTTATTAAGTGCCTACTGTGTGCCAGGCACTGCGCTGAGGATACAAAGAAAGGCAAAAGACAGTCCCTGCTCTCAAGGACCACACAGTCTAACAGGGGATTGCAAACAACTATGTACAAACAAGATGTAGAAAAGGCAAATTGGAGACAATCTCAGGAGATGACCTTTGCAATTCGAAGGGTACCTGACACAGGACTTCCCGGAGTCAGGTGTTCATTTGCATTTCCCTAGTTAACCTGCTATACCCATAAAATATTCCCATAGTTTTTTTGTCCCTCAAAAGCCAGCAAGCACCCAGAAATGACTTCTCTAAAGTCTCCATCAGCTAATAGAATTCTTAACTCCTTCCTCGTTTGATATCATGCAATATTTAAAAGGCAAGCTCAGTGCCTTGTCGAGTCAGACATCTCTATTACTAGTTATTATCTATGGGGCAATAAAAAGCAGTACAGATTATAGCACTTGCCTCTCTGACAGAAACTAAGGGAGGGAGGCACCGGCAACACAAGGCGAAGAGATATTTCATTTTTGGCATTTGAAATTTCACCCAATGAGAGGGGATGCTGATTTGTAGCAGCATAAACCAAGCATAAATTATTTCCTTCATTCCCTTTTCCTGGCAGGGTTTGTCCAGCTGAATTTGGTGGGGGATGCCTATGGGAACAATTCACAGAAGAAAGTTGAACTATCTCTAGTAAAAAGCTCTGGTTTATTCATCACCCCTGTCAATCTCTCTCACCTGGTATTTGTTTCAATTCAATTCTACGGACACTTATTAAGCACCTATTATGTGCAACATGCTATGCTTGGCCCTGGGGGGCACCTAAAGACCAAAACAAGAATCCCAGACCTACAACTTCTCTCTCACTGTGTTCTGCTTTCTACAATGATTATGGAGGAGTCCAAAACAGAACTAGAAATCCCTTCAGGTCAGTCCCTGGATGCCTGCCTCCTTTGCAGCTCCAAGGATGCCTGTTGTGGTTAGGAGCTCCTGCTGCTTTGTGTTGGGGACACCCTTCCCCTGTTAGAATGAGAATTCTTGAGAGCAAGGACTATCTGCTTTGGTATTTGTAGCACCAGCACTTGGCACATAGGAAGAGTTTAACAAATGCCTTTTTCATTGATTCATTCTTCCATCATCTTAGGACCAGCCCAAATGGACTTGCAGGAGCTTTTCACCAAGGTGGCTGGATTTTTTTCCACAGGGCAGCTCTTGAAGACTGTACTAAGCCATTGTGGTCTCTGTTGGGTGAGGAAATACCCATGCCAACAAGAATGAGATTTCAGAGCACTTTACAGTTTGTAGAAGCATTCTACATCCAGTGCTCCATTTGAGCCTCACAACAACCCCAGGGAGGTAAGCGCTATTTTACAGAGAAGGGAACCAAAGCTATGAGATGCTAAGTGATTTGTCCAAGGCTACACAGCTAGAAAGTGTCTGAGACAGATGTGATCATGGCTTCCTGATTGCAAGTCTAGTGATCTATCCCCTGGGCCACCTCAATGGACTTGGCACTTCAATCACTACTCCATGCTGCTGCTACTTCTTAGAAATTACTGAGTCAAACTTGCTGGGCCCTTCACCTCAGACTAGACCATCCCATTCAAAACGCTCCTCCCATTGTCTTAGAAGCAAGTATCCACTGAATCAAGGAGGGAGGGGTCGTGTGCTAACCTCGGAGTCATGAAGACCTGGGTTCAAATATTGTCCGACCCTTCCAGTTAGGTGGCCCTGGGCAAGTCACTTAGCTTTTATGTGGTTCACACAACTTGCCCGGATTTATCCTTGAAGTCACAGACTGCATCAAACTCCTTCATGGGCAATGTGATACTGTGTTTCTAGTGCTGGACTTGTGGTCAGAAAGACCTGGATTCAAATCTCACCTCTAATGCTTCCTAGCTGTGTGATCCTGAGTGGGGAAGGGGTGTCGCTTAACTTCTCGTCTGTAGGAGAGGGCTGGACTAGACAGTGTCCAAGGGCCTTTCAGTTCTAAGTCTGTGAATCCATGATCTCTACAGTATCAGGGGTGGGGAGGGGGTGGTGTTCACTCTATCAGCAGAGAAGGGAGAAAGAGTATGAGAGGAATGGTATGGATAAATGTGGTACTTTACATTCCTTAAAGTTAGGAATCACCTCCCTAAAAGCGCTCTTTTTATACATCATTGGAGAATGGAGGTGACCTTGCATTCTTGAAGACTAGGCCAGAAGAATCCTGCCAACTTGGGAAGACTGTAAAGACAGGCCGAAGGATGGATTGTCCATCTGTCACCCATGGACCACCCTGGCAGAGTATGTGTGCGTGTGTGTGTGTGTACATGTGTATGTATTCATGCATGTGTGTGTGTGTTGTATAGATATATATATATATATATATATATATATTGTGTGTATATATATACACACATATATATATGTATATATGTGTGTATATATATATAGGGGGCTATGTGTACATACACACATACACACACACACACTATTCAGATGAGTTCATCAACACTCTTAGATAAAATTCTAGTTTGTCCCTGACTTCCACCATTGGTAGGAGAGTTGGCCAGCAAGACCCATAGCTAAGAGAGAGCCCAGTTCCAAATCCCAGCTCTGCCATTTACTGCATGGATGGCCTTGGTAAATCACTTAACATCTCAGAGTCCATATTGCCTCCTCTGTAAAATGGGGGGGCTGGACTAGATGGTTTCTAAGGTTTCTTGAAGCTCCAGGGCAGGCCTGAATATCACCAGACTACTAAAGGGATCTGTGGTTAAGAATCTATGCCCCCCAGCAGGCCTGTGGCCTGTGAGCCCCAAAGGATTTCTGGGTGGTCAGCAAAAAAATGTAGAGGAAAACATCCTTTGTATGTAGAGGAAATCCTTTAGCATGCTGCAAGCAGTCTGAGGGCCTGTAAGATTCTTAACCAGAGATCCCTTTGGTAGTCTGGTGATTCCCATGGATCCTTTCTAAAAATGATGTTTTTAAATACATAAAACAAAATACACAGAAAAAAATCTATCAAACACCACTTAAAAGAGATCCTATGAGGAAAACTCATAGGAATATCACAGTCAAAATCAGAAACCCTCAGCTCAAGGATAAAATATTAAAAGCATCAAGATTAAAACAATTTAAATATGAAGGTGCCACAGTTAGAATTACTCAAGACCTAGCAGCAGAGACATTAAAGGACCACAGGTCTTGGAATGAAATATATCAAAGGGCAAAAGACCTGGGGCTCTGGCCAAAAATATAATACCCTGCAAATTTAAGTATTATCTTTAATGAAAAAATGGACATTTCATAAATTCTCAGACTTTCAAGACTTTGTTAAAAAAAATCCTGAACTTAATAGAAGATTTGACATAGAAGAACCAAGAGAAACATAAGGTACATACCAAAGATTGACTATGAGGGATTCATAAGGACAGACTGTTTACCTTTTATATTTTTATATAACGTAAAATGTAATTGGCAAGCCCATAAGAAAGAGGGGGGTAAACCTGGCTATGACGAGAATTTTAAAAGTAAAACCATTTAGAAACAGCTAAAAAGAGTAACTATTTTATACAAAAGAGGTGCAAGAGGAAGAAAGGATAGAGAGGAATTAGATGGGTAGGAGGGCTGGTAGTTCTGGTAATCTACTTTCATTGGGAATGAGTTTAAGAGGGAACAATACATACATATTTAGAGGAGTATAAAAGTCTTCTAAATTTAGAAGAAATAAAATGATAGGGGTATAGTGAGGGGGGAGAGGACAAGGGAGGCATTTTTAGAGGGGAGAATGAGGGAATAGGTAAAAGGTGGGGTATAGAAGGGTGTTTAGATTTATGGGAATGGGAGGATAGGGGAAGGATCCTTGGAGGGGGATAGGCAAGTAATAGGAGGGCAAGGTAATCTGTAGAAGTAAACTTGAAGAATCAGGAGGGACAGGAAACAAGAGATATGCACAAATATAAAAACAAAGATCAGGCGTAGAGCATATTTGGGAAAGTGTATGTCAACATATGTGTGTATATATGTGTATGTATATATCCATAGCTATAGAGAAACATATAAACTTTAATGTAGTCTTCAGGGGTGGGGTAGGGAGGGAAAAAAAAGAACAAAGTAAAAAAGTGTACAACAGAGAACAAAAGAAAACTCACAAGGAAGCAGAGATGGACAATGCTCAACACAACATGTATTATTTATCATATAAGCTTTCTTGAAATGAAAATCTATTGTTACATATTTTGAATCCTTTCATGTTCTGCTATGCACATGACATGCTTTTTTTTCTTTCTTACTTTGTAATTAAGTTTCAGTATTTAAGTTTATGGTATGTTTTGTTCCTTTTCTCTATTCTGTTATTTGTGTTCTGGCCCTTGAGTCTTAAATTAAATTAAATTTAAAAAATAAATAAAATAAAATATAAAAGATTACAAAGAAAACCAAAAATTAATGAAAATAAAGATGTTATTTTTCCCACCCACATTCAGATCCCCTTCACCTTGATCTATGATCCTATAATGCCTAAAGGGCAGAGACATTTGGAAACCAGGGGAACACTGGCCCCTACCAATGTCTGCTGCAACAAAGCTATGGGTTGAACATTATTTTCATTCCAGAAATAGCTGAGGACCTTCCAGCAGCCATTGCAGGCCAGCTCCAGCTGCCATGTTTTCTTTTGACTTGACATAAAGCTTAGCAGAAGAGAATTCCAAGGAGCAGATCTCCTTTTAGCAGGATGGAGGGCTATGGGTCTAATTCCTCAGGCATCCATTAAACATTCTCTCTGGGCTGGCCTGTCTATGTCAAGAAAACATTTTGGCTTTTTCCTTATTTTGAAAAGCAAGAACCTAGGAGCTGAGTTCCCTTTACTCTCTGCTCTAAAAGATGCCCAGATCGCCTCCATCCTGAAGCACAAATCCAAAGTCAAGCGTTTGCATTTCTCCACTCCATATTTCATCCACCTCCACACATACAAACTGGCATAGAACTGGAAGGGGCCTCTCAAGGTCATCAAATCCAACTCTCATTTTAGAGATAAGGACACTGAGGTCCAGAGAACTGAAGTGACTTACCCAAGGTGGCGCAGGTAACAGGAAACAGAACTCAACTCTTCATTTTTATCCTCTGGTTGCTTAGCAAAGCTGTCCCCTTTCTCTAACGGTGGTCACCTTGGTAGCACCCACAGAATTCAGTGATCTTCAACATAATGAGCGCTTAATAAGGCTTAACACTTACTCTATGCAAGATGCCATGTTTAATGATACAATTACGGGGGTTTTACCCCGGATTCCACGAACTTGTTTCATTAGTACTTTGAAATGGATTTTCATATAATTGTTTTCTTCAGTAATCCTGTGTGATTTATTCTATGACAGACTCCATATACTTTCCCTGGCCACAAGACAATGACTATGACACACACACACAAAAAGGTTAAGGACCCCCGCGCTAAGAGGGGTTCTTATTATATCCAAACATATATATATTATTCATTGCTAATAATTAGAACGTGAGCTACCCCCATTAGGCTGTCCGCTCCTTGAGGTTAGGGACTATTTTTGCCAATCCTTAGCACGGGGCCTGGTGCTTAATAAGTGATTGTTGATATGACAATAACAATCACTGGAATCGACATAAGTGTTTTTGATCCTTACAACAACCCTGTAAAGTTGGAATAATTACTTTTAGAATCATAGGTTAGGATTTTCAAGGGAGTTCAGGGACTGGTCCAATTTCCTCATTTTACCAATAAAGAAACTGAGTCTCAAAAAAGTAAGATGACTTGGTCAAGGTCACCTAGGTAGTCAATGCCAGAGGCAGGATGGAAACTCGGCTAATTTGACTACTTTGATGTGCTCCACCTGTCCAAACTCCATAGCTGGGGCTCTTTCCTTCGCACAGGCACACCTTGTTTTACAGTGTTTCACTGTATCGTGCTTTGCAGATACTTTGTCTTCTGTTTGTGGCAGCCCTGCATGGAGCAAGTCTATCAGAGCTATTTTTCCAACAGCACGTGCTCACGTCGTGTCTCTGTGTCACCTTTGGGTAACTCTCACAATATTTCAGACTTGTTGATTATGATTACATCTGTCATGGCGATCTGTGACCAGTGATCTCTGATATCACTATTGTAATTGACTTGGGGCACCCATATAAGATGGCAAACCCTACCAATAAATGTTGTGTGTATTGTGACTGCTCTCCACTGGCCTGTTCTCTGAGACACATATGGAAATTATGCACATGGCAAAGTTTTTTTTTCTTTTCTTATTTTGTATTTAAGTTTAAAATAAAAAAATCCAAAAAAAAAAAAATTAGTCCCATTAATAACCCCACAATGACCTCTAAGTGTTGGAGTGAAAAGAAGAGTCAATCCACGTGGCAACTTTCATTGCTGTCTTATTTTGAGTAATTGCCACAGTCACCCCAACCTTAAGCAACAACCACCCTGATCAGTCAGCAGCCGTCGATATCGAGGCAAGACCCTCTGCCAGCAAAAAAAATTACTACTCACTGAAGGCTCAGATGATGGTACGTATTTTTAGCAATAAGGTATTTTTAATTAAGGTATGCACATTGGTTTTTTTAGACATGATACTATTGCAAACCTAATAGACTACAGTATAGCGCAAACATCTGCAGTGGGAAACCAAAAAATTCATGTGACTCGCTTTATTGAGATATTTGCTTTATTGGGTGGTCTGGAACCCGACTGAAATATCTCCGAGGTCTGCCTGTACTCTATTGCCTCTATCAAATATAATGCCCATTTCACAAATAAGAAAAATTAGTCTCAGAGAGGTTGAGGGACTTGGCCTGGGGACACACAATAAGTATCTATTTCAACCACCCCATATGCTGCTGCCTAAAGGCAAAACAAAGTATCTGAGCAAGCAACAAATTGTGAAAGTGCTTAATTCTGAGATAGGGACAGAGGGAGGCCATGCTCTGAGATAAGAACCAGCCTTCCGGGAGAGAGCCAGGCAGCTTTACTGGCTTGGTGCCTTGAGCAAAGATGACTAAGAAGATGCCTTCTTCCTCCTCCTCCTAACACAAGAGCCTGTCCTGCCTCATTCTTACCCTTTCTAATCCTTCTCGGACCAGACTCTCCACTGTGCCTTAGGACAGTTTTGTCCAGCCTGGGGACTCCTCATCTGCAGAGGAATGTTGAATATTTGGCAGAGGCTCTGGAAGTTAGCAATGAAAATGATGAAGGGTGTTAAAAGGATAAAGAAACTAAGATTGTTGAGCCTGGAGAAAGAAAGGCTACCGGGGCTTTCAGAATGGTTTTTTCAACACAATTAACTCTTGGCTCCCCATTGAGGTATTCTCACAGTATAGATCGTCCTCTGTCTTGGGAATCCACCCAACTTCAAGGTGAAGCTCTCTCCCCATTGACCCACCAGCACGACCCCTCAGTTTGATATACATCCGGTGGATGGACTGCAAATAACCTCCCACTCCTGGAAAACAGAGACAACCCCCTTTAGGCAGACTGCCTTTGTACGTGACTGCCAAGATAATCAAGTCCCCATGGCATGTGTCTTGAGCCAATTGAAGGTTTTAAGTTCTCCACATTAATAATGGATTCAATTCAAAAAGAATAATCAACGGTTACAATAAAAATGTCTGCCATTCATTCAAATGTTTAAGATTTAGAAAGCACCATACCTCACTGAAAAGCTTGGTGCTGTGGTGCATAAAGGGAAGGTCTGGCAATCACAAAGACCTGGGTTCGAGTGCCTGCCCCCAGCACATACTGACTGGAATGTTAGACAAGCCATTTAATTTCCCGGCACCTTAGGCAATGGCTTAAGACTATCAGTTGAGCAGAACCAAGAGAACGTTGTTTACAATAACAGCAATATTATTCAAAGAACAACTGTGAATGACCAAGGTATTCTGAGTATTATAAATACTCAAATCAGCCTTAAGGGACCTGTGATGAAAGATGCTATCCACCTCCACAGGAAAAAACTGATAAAAAGAAGTATGCATAGTATGGTTTTATATACATTTATATATCTGTGTCAAACGGTAGCCTTCTCTAGAGCAAGGTGGGGAGGGAGACACTTCAAAACATAAAATGTAAGAAAAACATTACTTAAATTAAAAGGGACTGTGAGTTTTAGGGTTACCAATCTGCATTGGGGAAGAGAATTTCCAGAATAGAATCCTCTACATTGATGAAATCACATGTCCACACCTAAACAAATACATTATCTCATTTGAGCCTCTCACCAACCTTGGGATATAAGTAGTGTATTATCCCGATTTTATTTTATTTTTGGTCTAGGACTATGGTTTCATTGCTGTGCAATTTACCCTTGTAAATCCAAGGGTTTAGGACCCTGAGACCTCAAGCCTTGCTTGTGATCTAACAGCTAGCATGTGTCAAAGGCAGAACTGGAATCCAGGACTTGTTGACTCCAAGGCCAGCCTTCTCTCCACTATGCCATACTGCCTCCTAGGGGTGTGCTAGAGCTGGCTAGCTCCAGGAAGCTGATTGTTAAAGTTTCAGCTTAAGCATTTCTACCTCCCTACAAATCAGGACTTGATTTATTGTTTCATTGATTGTCTAGGCTTATGAAAGTGATGGAGAAAGTGTTGATAATTCACATTAAATGTGCACATGTGTCATATTTTTGCCCAGACAGTCTGTTAAACACTTACCAGCTTGCCCTTTCCCTCATCCTCAGTTTCCAGATGACAAAAAGGAGATTCGTAGAATCAGAAATTTAGAATTGGAAAGGCTTTTCAGTGAGGGCCAACTCCCTCACTGTACTGAGTAAACTGAAGTCCACAGATGACTTGTCCAAGGCCACACAGGTAGCCAGTAGCAGCAGACCTGCAATTCAAACCCAGGTCTTCTGACTCCAAATCCAGCCGCCTTCCCAGTGACCCATGATACACATAAAATGTGATTCTCACCCCAACTCCCTGAATTATCAAGATATCAAAGTCTCTAAGAAGCAGAGGTGAGGAGAAATGTTTTTGAATTCATAAAGTAGGACGGCAAAGGAAATCAATAATATTGAAATACAGTCATCAAAATATTTTTTAAACCAAGTTCTCAGACCCCAGGTAAGAGGGTTTAAGCCAATCAATGCCAACCCCCTCAGAGATAACAGTTTCATTTTGGAAGCTTCGGCTCATTTCTCCCTCTGAGCCTGAGCCTGTAGGCTAAGTGAATAGCCTACTGTTTGCTGGCTGCAGTAGTTTAGTGAAGAAGTCACCTTCCCAGAGGGAGCTTTGGCCACAGCCCTGGGGTTGGTAGAAGAAGGTAAAATAAGCTTTAAGTGCCAACCTAAGTGATGTTTTAAATAGCCTTTTAGTCTCATTCAAAGGTAATAATTACAATTCTTGGGATTTAGAGGTGGAAGAGAACTTGGAGAGCTGCAAGTCAATACATCAACAATCAATAAGCATTTATTAAGCACCTACTGTGGGATACAAACGGAATAAATCATACAATCCCTACTTACAAGGATAATACATTCTAACTTTTGGAAGATGAGGAACCTAGAGCCCAGAGAGGGGAACTTTGTGTGCAAGGTCCTACAATCTGTACATTCCAAAGCTGGGAATGGAAGCCTGGCCTTCCAACTCCAAAGCTATCTTTTTATTGGACCACCCTGGCATACCTCAAACTTTGGGGGTGGGGTGGAGAATGGGGGGACAAGGACAAATGGGCTGATCCTCCTTGTTGTTACCCAGCCCAACTATCTAACTAAGCTGGACTTTGTACTGTTCCTCATATAAAGTCACTCCATCTTCTGTCTCCCTGCCCCGGCATTGGTGGTCCCCCTACCCAACACTCTCCTTCCTTCCTTCTTTCTGGTAAAATGGCTCACTCCCTTTAAGACTCTATTGAAGCACCACCTTCTTCTGGAAGTCTTTCCTGATTCCCTTCCTCCCATCTCCCCCTCCAAACTCCCCAACTACTTTATCCATCTTCTTTATATTCTTATAAGTCTACATGTTGTCTTCCTTGATTGAATGTAAGTTTCGTGAAGGCAAGGACTGTCTCCTTTATGTCTTTGTATTCCCAGTACCTAGTACAGTGCCTGGCACATAGTAGGTGCTTAACACATCTATCGATTGATCCATTTAAAAATTTCTATGCCAAAGATCATCTGTCAACCTTTTAATACAAACCCTAACAATCCCATCATACACACACTCACAGAAAGAGGATGGGGCTGGCCTCTAATCTATCCCATCTCAAATCCTAGTGTACAGAATCTAAGTGCTCCAAAATATGAGTGGCAACTCTGCTGAAGCCTACAGCACACCCCCACACACTCCTATACTCCTGCCACTACAGGCATTGTTCCCGGAGAGAGGATCTATGTGCCCAAAGATGCTTCCTTTTCTCTGTCTGGAAGCGCCATTAAGTAGATGGGAAACAGACTGATGATGGCTAGGTGGGGTAGTAGATACAGCACTGGTTAAGAAGAACTGAGTTCAAATCCATTCTCAGACACTTAACAGCTATTTGAATCTGGGTTGTCCCACTTAACCTCTGGATGCCTCAGTTTCCTTTTCTGTAAAAGGAGGATAATAATAGTACCAACCTCCCAGGGCTCTTATGACAATAAAATGAGATGATATCCATAAAGCACTTTGCAAACCTTACAGCACTATAAAAATGCTAGCTATTATTATTAATATTTGTCCCTTTAGATATCTAAGCAGGAAAGATTCCCACACAACCTGATACCAAACAGAAAGGGAATAAGAGGGAATTACTTTGAAAGTAGTTCTTTAATGAAAAGATCACTAAAAGAAGCATAACTAGTAGTAATTTTTTAAAAAAGAAAACAAAGCAGCAATGATTCCAGACAACCGATAATGAAATACACATCCTTCTTACAGCAGAGAGTGGAGGACCGGCCAGGACAGAATGCTACCTACATCATTCAGATGCAGTCACTGTATTTGGGTGCTTTTTCTTTATTGCATTTTTTTATTATAATGAAGGATTTAATCTGGAAGGTGGGAGGAGTAGGGGAGGGTCTTTTTCCAGAAATGACCATATTGAGACAAAAGGTATCAATAAAACTTGAGTTTGTTTTAAAGAAAACCATATCCTTCCATGGAAGAATAAGACTTAGCTGAAGAAAGGGGAAATGTATTCTGCAAAAGCTAAAGCAAGCAGCAGAGGGGTTTAATCTAACTAAACTAATACCTAGAAAGCTTTTCTTGACACCAGCTTATCCAGTGCCTGATGACTCCTGCAATTCAGGATTGCTGCTTAAGGAATCCCACCCAAATGTATATTGCCTTTTAGAAAGATCACCAATGAGAGATGCAGATTTTCCTCCTTTAAAAAAAAACAGTTTATGGATGGCTTTTATCTTTTTATCATAGTTATTTCTGACCAAATAAAGCTCCAAATCAAACCCCATTGTTACAAAGAAAAACATCATGCAAAAATAGCCAATCCCACAATGCAGTGAGCACCTCCGACAATTTACACACCATTCTCCTCTCAAGCAAAGAAGTCCTCCGCTTGAAAGAAAGGGATTTTCAAAGACTTGGTTGCGATCTGATTAGGTATAGACAGATTATTCACATCAGTAGCACCAAAGAGCAAGGGGGAAGGAGAAGGAAGACACTCCTGAGTAAAGAAAACACGAAAGGGGGAAGAACCATTAAATCCTATGGACTTCTCACATCTTAGGAAAAGCTTTGTCCTCGTGATGCTATGCGCTCTCTGCCTCCTCAAAGGTGCGGTTGGAACTAATAAAGAGCTCTTCAATTACTTCATGGAGAGGGGATGGATCATTCTGGCAAGTTTCTCATGCGACAACTTAATTCAACAATTCTTTATTAAGGATTCAGCTTAATATTACAAATGAATGTGAATATACTGTCATGTACCAATTATATATTAATTACCTAAGCTTAATATTATATATTTATATAATGCTTAATATATGATGCTTCCTGATAATAAATAAGCTTGTGTTATTAATTATTAAGTATATTATTTATTCAATTAAATGGATATTGAATCATTATTTATTAATACTATTAAAATGTTAATGTTCACATATTAAGCATGTAAGCTTGCTAGGCATAGAGGATATGCAAAACAAATTAAAAGTTAAAGCAAAACAAATCAAAAAGGCCCTGCCTTCAAGGAGATTATGTTCTGCTACGATAGAATATAACATGAACACTGATAGGTAAATAAATACAAAGTATATGAAAAGTAAATACAAAGTAATTTTAGGATTGGGAGAATGCCAACAACCAGGGGAGTCAGGAGAGGCCTTCTATAGGAAGTGGCACCTCAACCGAGGCTGGAAAGACTCACCGCATCCTAAGAAGCAGAGGTGCATTCCAAGCATGAGGGGACAGCCTAGGCAAAGGTCTGGAGGCAAGAGACGCAACACTGTGCATGGGAAATTGAGAGTATGCCAATTTGACAAGAATGTGGAACACCTGGGGAAAGAGTAATGTGAAATCCATCTGGTAAGGTAGTTTAGAGAAGGATTTAAAGGGCTTTAAACACAAAGCAAGAGTTTGCGTTTGATCTAAAAGGCACCAAAAAGTAACGAGATTCTAGAGCAGGGGAGGGGTCCAGGCAAACCTGTGCTTTAGGAACATCTTTGGGCAAGTGTGGGGAGGATGGATAAGAGCAGGAAGAGACTGAAAGCAGGAAGTCCAATTAGGAAGCCGCATAATTGAGCAGGTGAAGGTAATGAGGGTCTACGCTAATTCAGTGGCTGTATGAGTGAAGAGAAAAGGAAAGACAAAAAAGATGTCGTAGGAGCATCATTGAGACTTGTCATCCCCACCATGGTTTACACTTTCTCTAGTTATTAAGTTACTGTTTCCAAAGAGTCTTCAAGAAATCCTATACAAAAAGGAGGATTGGAATAATCCAAGGACTGAAACAAAGAATGGGCAGAGATGCCATTCCAATCCCAGTCTGTTCAATGCCGGGTCCAGATCTGTCTCAAAACTGATGACAATGGAAAAGCCGGAGACGACCACACGAGTAAAGCCAGTCTGCTTTGGATGCTGTGGACGGTGTAACCATCACTGAGCAGTGTTTCATGGCTCACACTCTTCGAAGACTGGTTTACAAAGATTCGTTCTTATTTTGACTTCTAGAGGCAAATCAAGTGCTCTGAGTCTGTCTTACCTTAAGATTATTTGGGATACTCAAGTAGAACAACGGTAGTGCTCTCTTGACACAGGAAGAATTCAGTTCTAGAAATGACCATTTGATCTTTCCTTATGCCAGAAGAATTCATGACTTGAGTCCACAGTGAATTCTTTCCACTCCCGTTGCCACCACCTTAGTTCAGACCCCCACGATCTGTCAATTAATCAACAAATTAATAAGCATTTGTTTAGCATCAACTATATGCCAGGCACTGTACTAGTGGGATACCAAGACAAAAGCAGAACAAGGCGCTTATCAGGGGAGACAACATGTAAATAAAAACAGCTCAAGAAAGAAGGAGGGACAAAGAGAAAAATGTGGGGAGAAGGTGATAGAGAAAGAAAAAGGGAGGCAGAGAGAAATGAGGAAGGGGTAGAGACAGACAGAGAGGGAGACAACATGTAAATAGCAGCATCTCAAGAAAGAGATAAAGAAAAAGACACAGAGAGAAAGAGATAGAAAGGGACAGAGAGAGACGGGGGGGGGGCAGAATGTGGGAGGAAGGAGACAGACAGGGAGAGAGAAAAAGACAGAGAGACAGAGAGAGAGACTTTGATCTCACCCAAGGGAAATTCACCAAAGTTTCCAGTGTGATATTAGGAATAGGGACATGTGCATGGCATCAATTCCTCTACACATCAGCTCCTTCCAAGAGTCTTCCTCTCCCTCCAAGCATCCCTACCTGAGGAGAACCTGGAACCATGTGTATCTTCTCTTGAAACTGGAAGCCAGAGGAACAAGAGGACTCCTCCCCTAAGCTCTTACCAACTCCTCCCCTTACTAGGCCCTAAGTGTCAAGTAATTATTCTCCACCAATGAGAAGGACTAACCTTCCACCTGTACATCATAATCTAAGCAAAAAGGTATTTTTCATTTATTAATTTTACAAAAAGGAAAAAGGATTCCCTGTAGATGCTCAGGTCCTTCAGAAGTTCCTCTGTGAGGGTGGCTTTGGGCTGTTTCCCTCAAGTCTACAACAACCCAGAGGCTTAAAAATGAGATCCATACTCAAGAGTATGTCCTGACTATCCATCCTGGAAAACTAAATGGATGAAGAATGCCTATTATTCAGTTGATGAACAACTCATAGACTTGGTTCATTCAGACATATTTTGGTGAGACACTGCATAAACAATGAGCAGGGGCCAGAAATGGAGGAAAAGGATGAACTGGATTCACTTTGAGAAATTGTGTTGGGTTTTCAATGACCCCAAGATTCTCCTCAAATAGGGATTCATCTTCTTTAATGCCAGTATTCTTCTCATTATTTTATACGTCTATAAACCCCCTGTCCTAGTGCTCTACTATATTCACGCCATCTAAGACAGTGATAGGTTTTTTAGGCGGCCATGTGACACTGAACTTCTAACCCACTGAACTGGTTTAAACCTTCAAGTCTTTTCTCATGGCCTGACTGCTAAATGAGGTCTCTTCTATCCTAAACTCTTGTAATTGATTTTCTGAACCTAGTCTCAGGGCTTTATATTTATTCCTGCTAAATATCATTATATTCATTTCAGGCCACTTTCCTACCTGTCAAGATCCTTCTGAACACCATTACTGTCACCCAAAGTATTAGTTATTCCTCCCAGCTTTGTCCACGGATTTGATAAATAAGCCATCTTTGCCCACATAAAAAACACTGATAAAAATATGAATCAGCACAAGAACCTCTTGCTGGGAAGACTGGAAAGCAGTCTGGCAGGAATTAGACAGACCAACGTTTTATACCATGTTCCACAATAAATTCAAAATGGATAGGTGACCTAAATATTAAAAACCACACCATATAAAATAGAACAGAAACAGATCATATTCTTAGTCAAAAAAGGGATAGGAGGAAGTTAAAAACATATAATAAATAAGTTTGCTTATTTAAATTGAAAGGTTTTATTCAAACAAAATTAACATATCTAGGATAAAGGACATAGTTGACTGGGGGAAAATCTTTGCATCAGTGATCTCAGAGAGAGGTTTGATATCTAAGATATATAGACACCCAGCAGAAATAAATAAGACACAAAAACAATCTCTAATAAAGAAGTGGTCATAGAACGTGAACAAAGAGTCTTCAGAAGAATTGTAAATTATTAACAACCATATGAAAGATTATTCTAAATCACTCATAATAAAATAAATATAAATTGAAACAGTCCATGTATCCATAAAATAAGCAAAGATAACAATAGAATGGAATAGTTAATGTTGGAGGGCTGTGGAAACGCAAGCACACTGGTGCATTATTGGTGGAGCTATAAATTGGAACAACTCTTCTGGAAAGCAATTTGAAATTATGCAAATGAAGAGCCTAAAAGGTCATACCCTTTGACCCAGAGATTCCAATAATAGGCATATATTGACAAAAGTCATTGACAAAGGTCATTGACAAAAATTTTTATGAAAGCACTGTTCATGGTATCAAAGAACTGCAAACAAAGCAGATGACTATCAACAAGAATGGCAAAACAAATGTTATCTTTTTCTCTTTAAAAAAAAACAATTTTTATTAAGGGAATGGCTCTCTGGGATGAGCAAGAAGAATATCAGGGGTAATATAGGCTTTAAGAGAAAAAAGAAACCAATAAAATATCTTTTTAAATGACAAGAGCCCTGTGAAACTACACCAGAGATCATCTTCCAAGTGGACATTGCTACTTTAATCACCATTCTTTGAATGTCATCATTCAACCAGTCATAATTCACTCTAACTGTACTGTTATTCAGACCACATTTTGTCATCTTCTCCACATGGGTATCCTAAGAGCCTTATCAAATGTCTTTGCCAAATACATATCTGCTTTGTCTCCTATATTCCTCTGACCTATTTAGTCTAGTAATACTGTGAGGAGACAAAAGAATTTGTGACCACTATTGTTTTCCCATCAGCTTAAGCTAAGAGGTTTTTAAAAAAAAAAATATCTCAGAGTCAAGCTGTCAAACAAATTGATTTTTTAAACTGCCTTCTTTAAGCATCACTTTCTTTTCAATGCAAAATAAATGAATTCAGGGGCATTCATACTAAATAGTGCCACTTTGGAATTAGTTAGATAAGAACAAGAAGAGAATGTGGAGAGATATGAATCCCTAGGTAATCGGCCAAGTTTGCTTTTCCATTTTAAAATGTCAATCTCAATTATGTTTTGGTCTGCCTCCTCCCTCTTTGAGATGTGGTGGTGTCCAGGTCAGCCTACTTCATCGTTGTTCAGTGGTTTCAGCCATGCCTGACTCTTCCTGACCCCATTTGGGGTTTTCTTAGCAGAGATACTGCAGTGGTTGTCCATTTCTTGCTCAAGCTCATTTTTACAGATGCAGAACTAAGGCAAATGGGGTTAAGTGACTCACCCAGGTTCACACACCTAGTAAGTGCCTGAGGCCAGATTTTCACTCCCCAGCCTGGTGCTATCTCCACTGAGCCACTTAGCTGTCCACAGCCTCCTTCATACCAGCCCCAGTTAGTTTGTACGCAGGAACAGAGATTTAAAGCTGGAAGGGACCTCAAAAGCCATCTAATCTGACCTCCTCATTTCACAGTTAAGGAAACTGAGGCCCAGAGATGTAAAGTGATTTGTTCAAAGTCAGACAGATAATAAGTGGCAGACCTTTGTGATGATGTAAATAAAGAAGAAACAAAGCTTAAGTCAAATGCAATGGACCATGTTGGTGTTATGCTACCAGAATTCTGTTGGCAATGGGTAAGCTACAAGAGGGGGAAAGTAACATATGCAATCAGTTACATTCCATTCTTTGGTGGTTTTCCTTAACTCTTCCCAGGGAACCTACTTTTCATGGGTAAAGTTTGGCTATTGGGAAGTATCTGTTGTGTCCAAAACAAAAAATTATCAATAATTCTCTTTCTAATGTATAAAGGAATCAAACAGAAGCAACGTAAAATGCCATATACCCAAGAGATACATCACAGGAGGGTGCTGGAGCCAGGTTGTGCCAGGCTGATGGAATCTATTGTTAAACGTTTGGTGGGAGCATTTACACCTCAGAAATAGGTAAATGCTACAAACCAGGTTTGATGTATTATTTTGTTAATTGTCTAGACCTAAGAAAGTAATGAATAAAATATTATTAATACAGATTAAGTTTAAAGTTTATGTGTATATTTTTCCCAAACAGCCTATTGTTAAACATTTACCACTGTATCCTGAATGTATGACACTTAATTAGCAAGCATCTTTTAATTTCCTACCACATACCAAACACTGGACTAGGCAATAGAGTTTTTTAAAAAAAAAAAAACAGTGAAACAGTGGTCCCTGGCCTCGAAGACCTTAAATTCTAGCCAAAGAATATGATATGTATGTATTTGTGTGTCACACACACAAACACACACACATAGTTTTATATATATAGTTGTATAAAATTGAGTAGTTATGTACAAAATAGATACAAGGTGGTTAGGGTAAGAGGAAGCACTAATAACTGGAGATGAGGTGACGGGGTGGATCTGAAAGTATCTCATATAGAAGGTAGTGTTTGAGCTGAGCTTTGAAGGAATGTCAGAATTCCAAGAGGTGGAGGTGAGGAAGGGAGAAGATTCCAGCCATGGAGTACAGCCAGGGAAAAGGCTTGGAGGCCAGAAATTACATACTGTGCATTAGAAACAAGAAGAAGCCCACTTTGGCTGGATCATCATGTAGATGAAGGAGAGGAAAGTGGGGAGTAATGTATAGAGCTGGAGAGACAGGTTATGGCCAGGTTGTAAAGGGCTTTAATTGGTGCATAGAAGAGTAGAGAGATCACTGGTTCTGAAGTCAGAGGACTGGGGTTCAAATCCTATCACCGATTCTTGCTATCTGTATGACCTTGGACACATAATTTCACTTCCTTGAGTCTTTTTCTCTTCTACAAAGGGGGAAGGTTGCACTTAACAGCCTGTGCGGTCCTTCCAGCTCTAGACCTAGGACCCTATGATCCCTATAAGGAGCCACTGGAGTAGGATATAAGCCCTTTGTGGACAACAACTGCCATTTTATATTTCTTCTTTCTAGCACTTAGCCTCTAAGTGGAGCAATGGACAGAGTACTGGGTTTGGAGTAAGGAAGACCTGAGTTCAAATCCTGTCTGACATACTTACTTGCTTTCTGACCCCGGGCAGGTCACTTAACCTCTCTCAGCCTCAGTTTCCCCATCTGAAAAGTGAACCTCTAAGCTTCCTTCACATTCTAAAGTGATCTTATAACTCATAGTGGGTGCTTATGCACTGAATTAAATTTCACTGTTAGAGTAAGCTTCCTTGGGCATCTACTGGGCACTGTGATTGCCTACTGAGTGGAATCTAAATTTCTTCGCCTGATGCTCTAGGATGTCCGCACTCTTGCTTCACTCTAACCTTTCCAGCTTCAGCTCATCCTGATATTCTAGGCATATCACACTCCCTTCCGCCCCTTAAACATGTTCTGTACCTTCATACCCCACCTCCTTTGCTCATGCTGCTCTCCACATTTGGGTTGCCCTCCCTCTTGTTCTCTGCCTATTGAATGCCTACCCGTGTTTTAAGGTCCAACTCAAACAACTCCTCCACTATGAAGCCTTCCCTGATCTCCTGCTGTAGATGGCAATATTTTCCTACTCGGGCCTCACAAATCAATTTGTTTTATATGACTCTAAGGCCTTTATGGAATATCTGTTTCTATTATGGTTAGCAGTGTATATAGCATAACTCCCCACTATCCCTAAAATCCATGAGTTAACTTGTATTTCTGAACCCCCTATGGGCAGCCAGGTGGCCCACTGTGCCTAGAGTCAGGAACACCTGAGTTCAAATCCAGCCTCAGAACCTTCCTGGCTATGTGACCCTGGACAAGTTATTTAACCTCTATTTGCCTCAGTTTCCTTATCTGTGAAATGGCAGTGATACTAGCATCTATCTCCCAGGGTTGTTGTGAGGATTAAAGGAGATGATAATTGTGAAGAGCTTCCCACAGTGCCTGGCACATAATAAACGCTGTCTAAACCATTTACTTAACTCCAGGCACTGGGAGAAATTCCAGGCACCTAACACAGCACTCTGGACATTTTTTGTGCTGTTGTTTTAATACAGGTCTTTGGTTTCACTGCTGTAGATAAGGAACACCACACCCCCTCACTATATAGATCAGCACCTGCTCTACCACATAAAGTCCTATAGTGAGGCTTCTTAACCTAAGGCCCATGAACTTGATTTTAAATATCTATTTTTGATCACTGTATTTCAATTCAATTGGTTACTTTACAATCCTCTGTATTTTATTTTATGCATCTAAAACATTATTCTGAGGAGTCCAGAGGCTTTGCCAGCTGCCCAAAAGGACCACAACATAGAAAAGGATGAGAACCCCTGCCAGAGTGACCTGGGACACTGAAAGGGTGAGTTAGATGCCCAGGGATGCAGAGACAGAATCTGAACACAGGTTTGCATTATTCCAAGGCCAATTCACTGTCTACTAAACCACACTGCTTCTCTGTCCCTAGTAGGCATTTTTAATACGAGTTTCCTAAACATAGGTATTTAAAGTGAGTAAAAGAGGTGCCATACTGGTTTAGATCAGTCCATGAGGCAATATTGGAGACATGGGTGGGAAGTGTTCAATGTACAAGAGGTGGCTCACAGTTCAGCATAAAAACATATTTGGCCATTGGAGCTGCCCAAAAGTGAACTAGACTGTGTCAGGGGGCACTGAGCAGAGGTCTTCCATCAAAGGCCAGATGGCCACTGGATTGGAGAATCTTGACCAGGTATGAGGTAAGCTACATAGGCCATAGGGTCACTTCCAATTCCAAAATTCTGTGACTATTATGACTCTTGACTGGTCCTGGCTCCTTTATTAGAAATGAAAGACATAATTGGGAAATTCAGGCCTATGATATCTTACTGACAGGCCCTAATGATGCTATTGATGGCAGAAGACTTTGGTTCAAACAAATTATTAGAGTTGACATAAAGGAGGCTCTAATCAATTCATGTGTTACTCATTCTTCTCTGCTGTCCTCCTTAGCAGCAACATATGCATATCTATCAACATCAATCCCTTAATGGGCTCCCTTCAGGGTGATGGGAATTCCTTTTGGCAGCCAATCCACCCTAACTACTTAGCAAGCAGAGAAGCCACTAGAAGACAAAGTCCCTTCATCCACTTCACTTAATCAAAAAGCCCCCTTCCAAAATGAGCTGGCATGTCCTGCCTTGGCCTGGCTCATGTCTCTCTTCCCTCTTGTATTATACAATTGGAAGTCTGGACAAGAGCAAATGTCATCAGGAAAAGGGCAACAGAGGGCCTGGAATCTAATCCTGATTCTGCCAGTAACCCACTGAGATCTTGGGAAAGTCACTTTTTCCTCTTGGCCTCAGCTTCATCACTGGTAAAGTGAGGAAAATGTGTGAGATGCTCTTCTAATGTCCCTTGAAGCTCTACAATTCTGTGACTGGCTCATTTCAATCTGGTATAACTTTTATGGTTAGTGGAGAGAAAGATGATCAAATATGGAAAGATTATGAACTTTATATTCCCAAACCTTGGTCAAGGATCGCCTCTAAGTGAATCAGGAGACTCTTTAAGATTATAAATTGCAGAGAAGGTAACAGCTTGCTTTGGTGTAATATCAATTAAGTTGGGTATCTTTGATTGAGTCTTATTAGGTGCTAAGCCCCAGGCCCAAACCCCTATCTATTAGGTGCTAAGCCTATGTGGGTGTGAAGCCCTCAGGGTCCTAAGGGGAATTGCTAAGACCAGAGCCAATAGTAAGAGCTTAAGTTCTGGTCGCTCAGATGACATTTGATGAGGGCTAAAGAGTTCATATAAAGGGAAGACAGAGCTATTTGCTGGGGGCTCTCACTCTTGGTGGAGTGCCGATGTGGAGACTCTGGGCAGCTGTAATTAAGAGCCGTCCAGCTTGTAAACCCAGATGTTGGGACTTTGTTAAACTCTGGTAACTATGCATTGAGATTTGAATAAAACAAGGTCTGTCTGTTGATGTTTGTAATTTGTTTGTATTTGCTCTGAAGCTCAGGGTGCTGGCTTTTCCTCCTGAGCTGAGTGAATGATATTTGTATGTTGGATTAAAGTAAGGTTGTTAACCCCTTAACATTGCTTTCCTTTAGTAAAGCAGAACAAAAGAACCTGGGCTTGCAGCATTCCTGTTGTTGGGCTTGTGTTCATTTTTCACCCCCACAGCAGCTGCTAGCCGAACTGTTGAAACAATTGGTAAAGAGAGTTCCCTCACCTGGGAGTTTCCTATACCGGGGAAATTTCTGGTCCAGTCCTCTCTCATCCTCTAAACAATCGGAAACCACTGAAGTTTTTTTTATTAGGAAAGTGAAGTGGTCTGACCTAACTGTGTTCAAGATTATTTTGGAAGCTAGACAGAAGTTAGATTGGAGAAAGAAGAGACTGGCAACAGGAAGGGTACTTGGGAGTCTATTACAATGGGCAGGGCAGGCAGTGAGAATGACCATGTGAGGGGAGAGAAGGAGAGAGATACGCCCCAGATATTGTGGTGGTGAATCCAATGGGTCTTGGCAACAAATTCCATGTGAGAGATGGGGGCAGGGGATAGAGATAGAAAGTTTAAAATGACTCCAACACTTCAATAAGTGGGACAATAAGGATACCATCAACTGGAACAGACCTGTGTATTTTTTCATCATCTGGGGGAAGGTAACTACAATGATAGCAGTAGTAATAATGATAACAATAAGTAGCATTTATATAGCGCTTTAGGACTTGCCAAGCACTTTACAAATAGTCTCATTTTGCCTTCACAACAGCCCTGGGAAATGGGTGCTATTATTAACCTCATTTTACAGATGAGGAAACTGAGGTACAGAAAGATTAAGTGACTTGACCAGGGTCACATAGCTAGTAAGTGTCTGAGGCTGGATCTGAACTCAGGTCCTCCTGATTCCCGTATTTTATTCACTGCACCACCTAGCTGTCTCCTGAGTTCAGTTTTAGATATATTAAGCTTGAGATGCCATAAGGAGGTTTAGATGGAGAGGTCCAGCAAAACCCTTGTAATGTGAGACTACAATACAATAGACATATTGGCAATGTGTATGTCATTTTAAAAGTCATGATAACATAGGATCGGTAGTAGATAAGAACTTCAGGAGGAGAATGCAGAGCCAGGGAGACATCCACACTTAGGAGGTGATGAATAATCATAGCAAGATAGGGGAAGAATCAAGAGAGAGCAGTGTCATGGAAGCCAGGGTTGGAGAGGGTATCAAGAAGGAGGAGGTGGCCAATAGGGTCAAATGTTGTAAAAGAGAGGAGAGGAGTAAGATCAGAATTCCTTGTACTTAGTAAGAAAGTAAAGGAGCAGAAAACAGTCAGCACCCTGGCCAGCGGCAAAGAGAAAACTATGAACTTAGAGACACGTCAATACTTTGAAAGGGGCAGCATCAAGCTACTCACAGCTGAGCAATATGGTGCCACCATTATGAGTATGCAGAAGTAGCATTTAATGAGGGATTTGAAGAGGGGAAACAAAGGATCACAAAGCCAATTGATATAGACTGGCTGCTATTATGAAGTCTCATAGCAATTTTGGCTGCCTTCAGAAAGAGATTCAGACCAAGATGAATCACTGGGGCTTTGGAAGATATGGTTGCATTATAGAAGTCTCTGGGAGGCTTCTCTACCATGGGCATGCCAAGGTGTTCTTCCCCCAGGGTTACAGTCACTAGCAAGTTGGGGTTGCAGTTTGGTTCTTCTGGTATTCTGGGATCATCTATTGTTGGTTTTCAGTCATGTTTAACTCTTTATGATCCAATATAGGGTTTTCTTGGCAAAAATACTAGGGTGGTTTGCCACTTCCTTCTCCAGCTTATTTTACAGATGAGGAAACTGAGGCAAACAGGGTTAAGTGATTTGCCCAGGGTCACACAGCTAGTAAGTGTCTGAAGCCAGATTTAAACTCAAAAAGATAAGTCTTCCTCACTCCAAGCCTGGTGCTCTATCCACTGCACCACCTAGCTGCCCCTGAGCAACTAGGGATCATGAAATCACAGGATTTAGAGCTGTCATCCTTCGTACTACCATAGTCACCTTAATATCAGCTAGGAGGCCCTGATTTCCTCCTTTCAGAGGTTGTTCCCAATCCAGAAAGCCTGGTTTAATCTTTCAGGTACACACACAGGGAGAAGATACAGGCATGACTGAAATGCCCCAATACAACATGTTGCGTTGCTCTGAACAAATTCTGCCATTAGCAGGAATTGAATTGATTCCTGCTACAGGTGTGCAGTATAACAATGTAGATAAACACTCCTTAATTGATATGTCACTTGGCCACACCCTTCTTCAAAACAATCTGCTTGGGGACCCACCTCATGCAAACAATTTATTTTAAACCAGGGGCTCTTAACTTTTTGCATGTGAGGCATGGACCTCTTTGGCAATCTGGGGAAGCCTATGGATTCCTTGTCACAAAAAAATCTTCTTAAATTTATAAAACACATAATATTACAAAGGAAAACCATGATTTTGAAAAGTTATCAAAATATTTTTAAAGCATTCAAGGACTCCAGCTTAAGAAGCCTTGAAAAATACACACATGATCTGAAGGGCGACTGGAAGCTTAGAACCCAGAACCAGACAACACATTCTTGAAAAATAGTCTACAGCCACAATTATAGCAGCCTTTCCCCATAAATCTCATAGATCTATTGTGAATAGATCCCCACCTGATGTCACAGTCCAAAGGGCAATGCCTATTGGATGGGTCATAGGTTACATCAGGATTTTTTAGTATGTTGTCACAGCTTCTAGCCTAGAAAATAACTCTAAACATCATGTACTCAATCAGGCTGTAGGGACAAAAATAGGTTAAATTATTTGAAAGGAAACCAAGAAATCTTCTTGTCCAACCCATGTCTGACAAGTGGTCATCCAACCTTGATTTGAGGACTTCCAATATGGGGGATTCACAATTTCCCTAGGAATCTTACTTTGCTTTGGGTTAACCCTAATTACTAATAACTGTCTCCTTCCATTGAATTGAAATCTGCCCTCCTGCAACGTATCCCCCCTCCTCATTCTACCCTCTAAAGTCAATCAGAAAAAGATAGGTCTCTCTTTCACGTGGCAATCGTTCAAATCTGTTCTTACAAACAGATACTGCTAGAATATTAATAGTTGTTGGGCATATCTTGACATTTTTAGAACCAATCCCTTCCTAGTCACGTGTCCACTTTGTTATAACTTTCCATAATGTAACAACAGCTGGGTGGTTGGAGTGCTGCACCTGGAGTCAAAACAACCTGAGTTCTAATCCCATATTGGACACTTGCTAGCTGTGTGACCCTGGACAAATCACTTAACTTTTCTGTGCCTGAGTTTCCCCTCCTGTAAATAAAGATGTTTGACTCAATAACTTCTAAGGTCCTTTCCAGATGTATGATGCTATAAGCCTTTGACCCAATAATCTGGTGACAATTCAACCAGAATCTTTGCTCACAATCTCAACAGCGCCTGGGTCCATCTGTATGGGAACAGCTAGGAGGTGCCATAGTGGATAGAGCATTGGGCCTGAAGTCAAGGAGACTCATCTTGCTATGTTCAAATCTGGCCTCAGACACTTGCTAACTGTGTGACCCTGGGCAAGTCACTTAACCCTGTTTGCTTCAGTTTCCTCATAAAATGAGCTGGAGAAGGAAATGGCCAACCACCCCAGTATCTTTGCCAAGAAAACCCCAAATGGTGTCATGAAGGGTCAGATGAAATAGAACCCCAAAACAAATGACTCCATCTGCATGCCAATCCTATTGACATAATTCAGCATGTCCTACTAATAAGTCTCCTGAGAAATGCACCTTTCTAGCTTCATATAAAGTCTCAAGCTCAGTCAACCTCCCAGTTTTCTTAGGGCCTCTAAGCAGGGGTGAAATTGATACCTCTATGGATACCTTTATTAATTTAATAATTTGAGGAAAGCAGAAGATGTCTCTAATGCCCTGGAGCTCACTTTACCCAAACACATCCTGGGTTCTATGAACATTGATACTTTTGCATGTTCGGCATTTATGTCTTCCCTGGGACTATATCTGTTACAAATGGAAGTCGCAAAGTGCAATGTTAATTCCACTCGATCTATTGATTTTCTTGGGCTAGCAAAGGATGAAGGACATTCAGAATTGCAGATCATGTGTGTTTTTGAGGGAAGAACGATCCTAAAAAGGTCAAAAAAGTAATTGGGAGGTAATAAGATTGTGTGAAATTCTATTAAAGCCTACAGTTATTCGGTTTACTACATTTTGCTGTGAGCCATGAAAATGTCTATCTAGGCAAATTGGAGCTGATTCAGTTAGGGTTAGTGATACCCAGAGAAATTCTTTTTAAGGGGACCTTTTTACCTAGGCCATGCTTTAAACTATTCTGCTCTTTTGGGATAAGTTATTCAGGAGTTGCAGAGGAAACAGTATGAAATTTAAATAAGATTCCTGTTTTTTCTCTTCCTTTTCTTTCTCTTTCTTACATATGCAAGACCATTTTTATGAGTTTCTGGCTATAACTGTCTCTAAAAGCCTGATAAGACCATTTGGCTGAGTGACTCTTAGATTTTAAGTTAGAAAGAGGCAAAACAGCTGTTTTGCTCCTCTGCATTGACGGAGGGAGTTTCTACATGAGAAGTTCCTCACACTAAAGAAATCATAAGTCCAGAATACTGGCTAGAGTAGGGCAAATGTAAATGTTCAGTGTGATCATTTACCATTTGCCACTCAGAAATCTGTAAATGCTACAAATCAGGCCTTATTTTATTATATGGTAGATTGTCAAGACTTAAGGAAGCTATGGATAAAAAATTAATCATATAGTCATTTCTGACTCTTGTAATCACCTGTGGGGTTTTCTTGGCAAACATACTGGAGTGGTTTGCCATTTCCTCCTCTAGCTCATTTTACAGATGAGAAAACTGAGGTAAACAGGGCTAAGTGACTTGCCCAGGGTCACACAGCTAGTAAGTGTCCAAGGCCAGACTTGAACTCAGGAAGATGAGTCTTCCTGACTCCAGAACTAGCACTTTATCCACTGCATCATTTAGTTGCCTGTTAATAATACAGGTTAAATTTTAAAGTGTGCCATGGTATGTGTTGTTTCTTCAAAGAGCAGGCTGTTAAGTATTTACCAGCAAACTTCTGATATACATATGTGTAAACCACATGCCCATGCATACATAGACACAGAAAATTTCATTGATATTTGGAATTCCTGATGTGGAATCTGCCTGTATCTACACACACACACACACACACACACATTTGTATTTCTTGTTAACTATACATCTGTGTGGATGTGTGTGTATAAAGATATGGGTGGGGGTGTTCACATGTATACAGATAGGGATTTGGGGATGGGGGTGGGATGGGGATAGGGACCAGACCTGTGATTTCATTGCCACAGGGAACTCCTAGGTGAGGAAACTTCCTCTACCAATAAATACAAGTTGGGCCCTTCCCTGAAACTCATACTCTTAGAGAATTGCCCAGAGCATAGAGAGGTTAAATGACTTTCCCAGGGTCACAGAGCTAGGATATCTTGGAGGCAAGACTTGAAATGAAGAGTATATTACTTTGAGACCAACACTCTATTCACTCTATCACACCACCTCAGTGTAGACATATATGCATAGCTATACATCTTCCAATCTAACAAAAATTTGTGATTTTTTTCCCTGTGGAGATGTTTCCTTTGCCAATGCAATTCCATTTAATGGTAGTTGGTATAATGACTTGCCACGCCCAAAACAATTTATCCCACTTGACCACCCTTCCAGTGAGAAACTGCTTTGAACAAGGTTGGTTCCTGATCAAGAATGGAATTCTTTGGTTTGATCATTCACCTTCTTCTCAGCACCCAGAGGACAGAACTAGGAACAAGCTCAGGGAGAGGGGAGCTCCAAAGCAAGTTTAGGCTTGATAAAAGGAAAAACTTCCTTCCAAGTAGAGTTGACTAAAAGTGGAACAGCTGCCCAGAAGACAGTGGGCTCCCCCTCATTCAAAGTCCTCAAAGAAAGGTTGAATAAGCCCTTGTCAGGAATGTCCTCAGTGGACTCTTGCTCAGGAATGCACTGGACTAGAGGGCTCCCAACCACCCTTCCAACTCTGAATTCTGGTTTTTAAAAGCAACCACAAAGCTTTCAGAGCCAAGTCTATAAATAAGTAAGGTGAGGGATCAAGCTGGGAAATATCCTTGATTTAAAAAAAAATGAGATCTGGCCTTGTAGTAAGAAACAGATTGGGTGTGGTGCTGTTCCAGAAATGTCTTGCATCATTGAATAATATGATCCCATGGTCACACACATATATAAATATTTATACATGTATGTGCATATACACATATAATATACATGCACATTCTATTGTCCCCTCATTTATATGTGTGTATAATTGGAACTGAATATAGACCAGGATATGAAACCTCATTTTGTAGCTTTTTTTTAAAACAGAGGCCACTATTTTTCCATTTAAGAACAGTCCCCACCCCAAGTTACTCCCGCTACTTCCATATATCAAAGTAAAAGTGTGTTCATGTTTTCCTTTGGTTTTCCCTCTACATGCCTGGGACGCGCATTACAGAGAAGTGTCATGCTATTTTCTCAGCTCCTCACATACCACAGCCAGAATTCCATTGTATAGTTTACACATTTGACCACTAGATGTTTGGACCTGCAGAAGCTCCCTCTTCCCCTCTCCTCCCTACCCCCTCCCAGGAAACCAAATACTTTGCTTTCAACACAGCTTCCTCCATTCCAAGGGGAGGCCAGGATTACCAGCCCCCAAGCTGCCTGGTAGACCTGGACGGCAAAGAAAGACAGCAACAGAGTCCATCTGCCATAGGCTGGGGGCAATCACAAATATTTCTTCTGTTAGCTCAGCTTGTGGCCACACTAGAAGAATTTGTTTTCACACCAAACAGACACATTCTTGGTGATGGGAAGGAAATCTTGCAATTAATCCACAAGCACAGGTCCACTTTGCTGTGGTCTTCTTTTCCCTAGGAGCACGATACACTGTTCCCTCCATCCATCCATCTATTTCTGAACCACTACCCCCTCCACGAGAAAGAGTAACAACCACAGATTTAGGGTTAGAAAGGGTCTTAGAGGTCAGAGAATCATAGCAGCATCCTTGATCTAGAAGCTGGAAGGTACCACAGAGATGGTGGTATGTTACAGTTAAGGAAACTGAGAGAGATTGAGTGATTTGTCCAAGGTCACTGTCAGAGGCAAGATCTGAACCCAGGTCCTCTGACTCGGGAGGCTATTTCCACCGTAATTTATTCTTTTCCAGCTTGTGTATTTGATGAGATGACCAATTAGCACAATGATATTCATCATGACTGTACAGCGAGCCGGCAGTAAGTTGTGGGATGGTGATTTGATTCCAGATCCTCTGTCTCCAAACCCAGAGTTAGCCCCACAGCCCCATGCAGTCTGTTTTCCTTTCCTTGTTGCAGTGTGTGAGCAGTGCCCTTTAGGATTCTGTGAATCAGTTATTATTTCTAGTAGTGATATTTCCCTCTATCCCCTTCCTCTTTGCAGAGGGGTGGGGGATCATGGTGTGAAATGTTGTAGAAATTGTCAGACAGTCATAACATATGTTGGTTTTGCTTGATGGTTTTTCCTTGTTACAACAGGGGACTAGTGGGGAAAGTATATCTAGAAATGATAATGACTTTTTTAAAAGGCATCCATAAAACTTGAAAACTGAAAAAGACATTTCCCCTTTCTTGTTCCTCTCACTGAGGTAGAGCTTAACTGAGCTTACCACTTCCCCTGCTTTTTTCATGAGCTTGTTCTCATTTTCTCATTTGAAGAATATACTAAGTATATTATTTTCTAGGAGAACTTATCATCACCATCTGAATCCAACTCCCCATTCCCAGACCCAAATGTTACACTCAGCATTGAGGAGGATACTTCAAAAGGTGCACTGATCATTCGAAACAGCTTTAAAGATGCCAGGCCTAAGTCATGGAAGAAACCTAGCCAATAGGGTGATTATTTTTAGGGCTGGTGGGGAAAGCAGCATTCCTGGCATGAGCGATAACAATGAGCGAAACAACCAAGAAGTAACATAGGGCCAACTTTCAATAATAAACTTTGCTTCCTCTTTCATTTTTCTAATTTAAGAATCACAGAGCCCTCTAATGTAAGATAAGGGATGATAAATGAAATATTTATCTGTAAACATGTAAACTCCACAATGGAATTCTGGTATGTGTTAAACTGAGAAACCAATGCGCCGTTTCTGTGATGTGTGACACAGACATATCTAGAAACAAGGTCAGGATAAACATG
Source organism: Trichosurus vulpecula (assembly GCF_011100635.1). Taxonomy (NCBI): domain Eukaryota; kingdom Metazoa; phylum Chordata; class Mammalia; order Diprotodontia; family Phalangeridae; genus Trichosurus; species Trichosurus vulpecula. The sequence goes on along the minus strand of NC_050581.1, from coordinate 186,541,510 downwards.
TTTTAGTTCTGTAACAAGGCCTGACCAGCAAAGACTAATCCTCAGAGCATGGGCTGTGTGCTCTGTCTGAGGCCAGGCCACATGGAAGAGGCTGGAAGGCAAGCTTCAAGAAGAGTGTGATGACATGCAATAGAGAGCCCTGTGCAGACATTTCGTAACTCGGTGTGCTCTATGAAGCAGGAATTGGAGAGACAGGCAGTTGGTGGATTACTGAGCCGAAGCTCGGGTGTATTAAAAGATGCTATCCTGCCAAAGCAAACCCCCTCCTTTTCCCTGCCTGCTTATAGTCAGGTGAGGAAGCAAGGACCGCTGGGAGCCCTTGGTTGGAAGGGAGACCTCAGGCCTTTATCTTCCCACTGTGGTTGCTACCAGGTGTCCTCTGGTGATTAGTATGTCTTTTCTTCCTGCTTTTAGGTGAACAAGTAATGATTATAGTAACTAGCACTTATATACCACTTTAAGGTTTACAAAGCGCTTTACAAAATCTATTTCATACTACTTACATCCTCATTTTACAGATGAGCAAACAGAAGTGGAGAAAGGGTCAGTGACTTGCCCAAGGTCACGTGGGTTAAACAAAACCAGAGTGTTAATCACTGCTGTTTAATGCTAGGGAGAAAATGCCAAAATGGCGGCTTGAGCCAATAGCATTAGAAAAGATAACCCCGAGGGACAGGTGTATCCCTGCCCTGGGAAACCTGAGAAAGTGAAAGCCAGGGGGAGGATCCCCAGAGTTCAGATAAGCCATTCTTAAAATGGTAAAATAATAAATGCAAAAGCAGGACAACCGTTTTATAAGTGTTGCAAAATTTTGCTTGATGTCCACGTTTGTGTTTAGCCGTTTTTAATCTACCTTGTTGGATTATCTATTGATAACAATGCTTGAAGGGCTACTTTGATTAAAATAAGCCAAGAGAATAAACAAGCTTTTACAGGTGATTTTCCACATCATTGCCACAGTCACACAATTGACTGAAAGGTGGGGACAAAGCCAGGTTCTGGTGTGTTTATTTTGGAATGATTTTTTTAAGACACTTGACAGTACAGTTAAATCCCTACTGCTCCCCTCTTGTTGTAGGAGATCTTTAACCTACAGTGTCACACATACTACATTAAAATCATACAGTATTCCTCAACAGCCACCAAGACCACTTTGTTGAGCCATCCTTTGGCTTTGCTGTAAAATTGGAAACAGCAATAGCTCTAGAAACAGAACCAGGAGAGAGGATTCTGGGAAGATGGCAGAGTAGTCAGAAAATTTCAAGCTCTCAAGATTTTCCTCCACAAAAGAGATAAACTAGCACCTCTGGGTGAACATAGAGGTGTGAAAACAAGAGTAGGGGCAGAACTGGGGTTCTCTTGCGACAATCTCAGAGAAGACCTGAAGAAAAAGCCCAGGACTAGATTTCCTCCCTGTGAAGAGTAAACACCTCCAGGCTAGGGTCTGCTTAAACAACAAGTGGCAAGCCCTGGGGATAGCTGGGTTGGGAGGCTGCCTCATTCAGCCACAGGAACTTTTACCACCACCACCACCCCAGCAGTGAGGGTTGTTGGGCTTCTGAGCCCAGGAAGAAAGAGGAAACCTCTTCTGACAAGGAACATCAGATCCAGCTGTGCTGGGGAGAGCTGTGGGATCGAGAAGGAATCAACACACACCGGGTGAGTGCAAAAGCAGTGGGGTAGGACACTGCTGGCTGTGGGCACTTACAGGAGGCTGGAGGTCTTGTTTTGAGTTCAAGGTCACAGGGGAGAACTGAAGAGGATCAGAAGCCAGAGGCACCATCCCCCATACCCTAGGACTAGAGTTAATTATAAAAACTAAATTATTACCAACAAAAAAAAATGCACAGGCAAAGGAGAAAGAATCCAGCCATAGAGAATTACTATAGGAATAGAGAAGACAGGGGTTCATCTTCAGAGAAAAAATAAGAATAATCCAAGAAAAACAAGAAGATTATGACAAGAAAGTCGACCAATTAGAAAAGGATTCAGGATCTTAAGGAAGAAAATGACTCCTTGAAAAGTAGAATTGGGCAAGGGGAAGCCAGTGAAGTTATAAGAGAAGAAGAAATAAAAAAAACAAAATACAAAGAATGAAAAAATAGAAGAGAATGTGAAACATCTCTTAAGAAAAATGATGGATCTAGAGAACAGATCAAGAAAAGAAAACATAAGAATAATTGGGCTGCCTGAAAGTTCTGATCAAACAAAGAATCTTGAGACAGTAATACAAGAAAGAATTAAAGACACTTATCCTGAAGCATTAGAACAAGAGGGGAAAGTAGAAATAGAAAAAATCCACCAGTCACCACCAGAAAGAGATCCTTCAAGGGAAACTCACAGGAATATTATAGTTCAATTCCTGAACCCCCAGATCAAGGACAAAATACTACGAGCAACAAGAAAAAAACAATTTACATATGATGGTACCACAGTTAGAATCACATAAGACCTAGTGTTGGTGACACTAAAAGATCACAGGTCTTGGAATCTATATATCAAAAAACAAAAGAACTGGGCCTCTGGCCAAAAATTTCATACCCAGCAAAGCTAAGCGTAATTCTGAATTTAAAAAATGGACTTTTGATCAACTGTCAGACTTTCAGGACAATGTTAAAAAAAAACAACCCTGAACTCAGTAGAAAAGAGCCAAGAGAAATATAAAGTACATACCAATTACAAGAGACTAAATAAGGATAGAATGTTTACCTTTTATGTATGGAAAATGTAAAATCTATGTCCAAGATTGTTGTTAGTAATTAGGTGGCTTATAAGAAAGACTGGGGTAGACCTGAGTATGATACGACTTTAAAAAGTAAAACTGGTAAAGAACAGCCAAGAGTAATTATCTTATACAAATGAGGTGCAAGAGGAAGAACCAATACAGAGAAATTATATGGGGGAGGGGCTGTTAATTCTGAAAACCTACTTTCATTGGGAATAGGTTTAAGAGAGGAAAATACATATACTTTAGAAGAATATAAAAGTCTTCTAAATTTAAAAAGAAATAAAACCCTAAGGGGATAGGGAGGGGGGAGAGGATAAAGGAGGGATCTTTAGAAGGGAGGGTGAGGGAATAGTTCAAAGGGTGTGCAAAAGGGTGTTTAAATTTAGGGGACTGGGAGGATAAGGGAAGGAGTGCTGGAGTTGGGGTAGGTTAAGTAATAGGAGAGCAAGGTAGCAGGTAGAAGTAAAGTAGAGGAGGTAGGAGAAATAGGAAAAAAGAGATATGTAAACATAAAAACAAGATTAGGAGGAGAATCTCTTAGGGAAAGCATATGTCTATATGTGTATGTATGTATATACATGTATATGTGTATGTATATATCAATACCTATATATAAATATATCCATGCTTAATTGGAGCCTTGTGGTGATGGGTAGAGGGGAGGAAGGGGGATAAAAGAACAAAGTAAAAAGTGTACAGCAAAGAACAAAAGAAAACCTACAAGGAAGCAAAGAAAAAATGGACAGCTTTCAACATAACGCACAGTATTTAATATATAGGCTTTCTTGAAATGATAAGTTACTGCTATATATTCTGAATCCTCTCCTATATTTTTTCTTTTCTTATCTTATACTTAAGTTCATAGTGTTTCTTTTTCTTCTCTCATTATGTATTTAAGTTTTAGTATTTATCTAAAATAAAAAAAAATTTAAAGGAAAAAAAAAGAAACATAGAACCACGGATGATTACCTGTGCTGTGCTACCTGGGAAGTACAACCTGAAAATTACTACCTGTGTGACCTTGGGCAAGTCAATTAACCTCCATGGCCCTTGATTTCCTCATCTTTAAAATGAGGTGGGTAGATGATCACAGAATGAAAGAATCTGAGATTAGGAAATCTCAGAGGCCATCTAGTTCTACTCTCTACAATCCCCACCATGACGTACCTGATAAGTGGTCATCCAACTCTGCCTGAAGACCTCCAAGGGCCTGGAATCCACTACATCTGAAGGTAGCCCATGATCCTTTAGGGCAGTTCTACTTTCTAGGAAGTTTTTCCTAGCATCAAGTTTCTCTTGGCATTTTCTACAAACTGATCCTGACTTGCCCTTGGAAGCCAAGCGGACCAGGTCTAATCCTTCCTCCCAAGAACAGTGGAATTATCGGCTCCCTAGTCAGAGATGCTGTGCCTCTATTAATGAAGCCTGAAATCTGTGTGCTTTCCGATTGTCAGATCACTATGGAGTAAGGCAGTGATTGCTGTTCAGTTGTTTCACTCTTCATGACCTCATTTGGGGTTTTCTTGGCAGAGATACTGAAGTCGTTTGCCATTTCCTTCTCCAACTCATTTTACAGATGAGGAAACCGAGACAAACAGGATTAAATGACTTGCCCAGGGTCACACAGCTAATAAGGGTCTGAGGCCAGATTTGAACTCAGGAAGGTGCGTCTTCCTGATTCCAGACTCAACACTCTATCCACTGTACCATATAGCTGCCCAAGTCAGTGGTATACAACTCAAATAGAAATCTGGCCACTAAACCATACATAAGGATCCCTGCAGGCCACATATTGATTTAGAAAACCATATGCTGATATTGTCTAGGTTTTATTCTATTGTTAATGTTGTTAAATGTTTCTCAGTTACATTTTTAACTGCTTCACCGCACTCGTTTGATACCTCTGGCATGAGGGACATAGAGCCAGCTCCTGAAACAGAAAACCTGGCTTTGAGTCCTGCCTCTGACACATTCTGGGCTGTGTGACCCTGGGTAAGTAATAGGACCTCTCAGTGTTCCCAGGTAACTCCCTTAGACTATAAGTTGTGCAATAGGTGATGATCTGCATTGGTAGAATGATTTTCCTCTCCTGGGAACTCCCTAAGCCAATGAAATCACAAGTCTGATTAAAATCAAAACTATTGCGTACCTCTGTGACTGTGGAAAGAAGCCATTGATTACGATTGCTCCGAGATATTTAGGAGCATCAGATATATGTAGTTTGACACTGGCCTGGGTGAGAGAACATGGCAATCATCCCACACCCTATTGGCAACACTCAAAATGTCAGGGCAACCAATGAGTCAAACTGGCCTGAAACAATTTGAGAATCCATGTCCCAATCCCTTAACAAGAGTGTATCATTCTCACTCCGCTTGTACTCACTGGTCCACCCACATGGAATTTCTCACCCACATTTTCAAACTGGTGGCACAGTGGATAGAACACTGGACGTAAAGTCAGAATGATGTGAGTTCAAATCCAGTCTCAGTCACTTACTAGCTATATGACCCCGGGCAAGTCACTAAACTCTATCTGCCTCAACTTCCTCAGCTAAAAATATGGATAATAAGAACATGTATCACCCAGGTTTGTTGTGAGGATAAAACCAGAAAATACCTGTAAAGCATCCTGAAACCTTAAAGTGCTAGCTATTGTGAAAATATTAGGCCAAGTCAATATAATGAAAAGCTTTTCCCTATCTCTTTCTTGAAACTCTTCTCAAGGATAACCCAATTTTCTAAGTCATTTAGAGGCCTTTAAACAAAATAAAATCCTAATGATGTCGCTGCCATGAATAATTAATTGTTCTTGAACACTCTCCCAAATAAAATCTATTCTCATTTGATTAGAGGTTTCCACAAGGCCCATGGGTTCATCGTGGGTATTTTCACATCATTCTTGCACCAACTTTTCTTTGTCCTGTCACAGGCATTTAGGATTAAGGGTTCCATTACAGAAACATCCTTCCAAAGAAGGATAATAAAAATGATGATGGTGATGATGACGATGGTAGCCATGGTGATTACAGGATCACAGACTAAGAGCTGGACCTGAGAGTTAATCTTGTCCAGCCCCCTCATTTGTAAAATGAGGAAACTAAGGCTCAGAGGGAAAAATAACTAGGCCAGGGTCATCAGTCAGAGACCTTTGAGAGGTAGTGGCATATCTCCTCCTCCAAAAGTAACATAAAGACTAAACTGGGGACAGAAAACAGAAAATGTTGAAAGCTAGACAACCCCTATGGAGGCAAGATGGTCTCGAGAAGTCCAGCTGAGTGGGGAGAGAAGAACCATGTCTATGTCAATACACATTAGCTTCCCTCATTTTGATCTCTTCATCTGTGAACACTCGCCATAGAAAGCCCTGGTGCTGTATTTGTATAGGAGGGCTGTTGTCTCTTATTCTCTAGACATCGGTCTATCTGAGACAGTGCCCTCCTGAACCTGTTTGTCTCCCCTGGTCAAATGATGCATTTTCCTTTAAAAAAATATACAAAGGTCTATGTTATTGAATTAAACTAGTCCAAAATCCATGTAATTTTTTGAAAGGTTAACTAGACCTTAGAAAACACTCACTGCAGATGTCATTTCCTTGGTTTTCATGTAGGTAAAAATTATGCTTTAAAAATAGAGGCAGAAATACACAGTAGCGTGCTGAACACAGAGTTAGGAAAACTTGGGTTCAAATCCTGTCTTTTACTGGCCACATGACCCAGGCACATCACTTAACTTCTCTGACCCTCAGATTCCTCATCTATAAAATGGGGGGGGGGTGGTAGATGACTCTAAATCTATGCTGCTCTCATCTTATGTTCTCATCCTCACTACCTGACAATTCTACCTTTTTTCCCCGTTGTACATAATCTGTTTTTAATTCTTTCATGCATAGAATCCATTCTTATTACTTATATGCCATAGCATACACATTTACCCTGTGTGTGTGTGTGTGTGTGTGTGTGTGTGTGTGCTTTCAACCCTTGGGTTACTGGTCCATTTATTCTCCTGAGATAACAATGTGCCGTGATTCACAGCTATGGAATATCACAGCACAAAGAACAATTGGCTGTGTTAACTTCTGACAGTCTGTATATGATGTGGATTAAGGACTACATGGTAGCTGCAAACCCTGTCAATACTCATCTCATTGCTAGTCAATACACCAATGGATCTGGGATCTCATTGATTTGGGAGTTCCCTCCAATGATGCAGATTGCATCCCATCCATGCCTGCCTATCCATGTCCTCCCCAAAATTCACCACAAGAGTCTGCCCAACTCATTGTCCTGATTTCTCCCATTATCATAAGGGTAGCAGTGGAGTTTACTCTTGCCACATAACTAGCCCATCTTTTCTTTCTATCATACGATTCTCTGATGATGTCTTTTTCTTTAATTCAGCCCCAGTTTCTCATTGGCTGTATGTTGTAGCCTGTTCACATTCAACATGCACCACTTCTTTGTCCTCCGCATGATACTTACTTTTAGTTCTTTGGAGGCAGAGATGTTCCAGGTCTCACTCCCATAAAACAATACCAGCAGAATATTAACCTAGCTAAGGGTCATTCCATGGAACACACTTAGAATTGCTCTTCCTGGTTCCAATTGACTGCAGACTTTGGGGATTGCTCCCAGCCATCTGGTGATCATTTTGGTATGATGTGCAAAACTCTAAATGGTTCCTTGATCACCCTCTACCCCATGACAGAGTAGTGGTACAGGGTATTATCAGTTTAAAAAAGAAACACTTCCTCCTTGATCATCTCCAGGTGGCAACATGTAACATGGAGCCTTTCTCCAACCAAACATCATGACAAATAGGCCAAGGTGGCAGCTAGGGCAGGGGAACTCAACAAGGTGAGCTTGTATCTGGACCCCTGAAGGTCTTTTCTACCTTTGTGTTTGTCCTTTCTTAATCTTAAGTGAAGAAGTATCTGTTCTCACATGGACATGTCCAGCCTTGGAGGCAACTTTATGAGTTAAAAAGGTCTTGAGATCCTGGGCCTCGTAGGATCAAAGCTGAATGTCGACAAGGAAGGAGTCCCCAGAAACTACTCCAGCATTCTTGGCCTTGGCTAATTAAACCCCAGATAATCAGAGGGGACACATATATCCCCATATTTGAAAATAAGCAGTTTATCTCTATGATTGTTTGTTCATGTTTACTTTTTTATGCTTTCTCTTAATTTCTGTGTTTGAACAGCAGTATTTCTATGTAGATCTGGCCTTTTCATCAGGAATGCTTAAAAGTACTCTATTTCATTAAAAATCCATTTTCCCCCTGTAGGATGATACTCAGTTTTGCAGGATAACTTATTCTTGGCTGTCAACTTATTTCTTTTGACTTCTAGAATACTGTATTCCAAGCTTTATGCTCCTGATAAATCATGTATGATCCTGACTGTGACTCCTCAGTATCTGAATTCTTTCTTTCTGGCTGCTTGTAGTATTTTTTCTTTGACTTGAAAGCTCTGGATTTTGTGTATCAGATTCCTGGGAGTTTTCCTTGGTTTTTTTTATTCTTTCTATTTCCACTTTGCCCTCTTGTTGTAAGAAATTATGGGCAGTTTTATTTTGAGATTTCTTGAAATATGACGTCTAGACTCATTTTTGGTCATGGCATTCTGGTAATCCAATGACACTTCAGTTTTTCACCTTGATCTGTTTTCTAGGTCAATGTTTTTGCTATGAGATGCTTTATATTTTCTCCTACTTTTCAGTCTTTTGACTTTTAATATTTCTTCTTGTCTCATAGTCATTGCCTTCTATTTGGTCCATTCTAATTTTAAGTTTGTTGCTCAGACAAGGTTTTGTGTCTCTGGTGCCAAGTCATTAATTACTTTTTATCTCTTAATGATCACATCTAGAGACCTTTTCTCATCCTTCTTGGCCTCTCCTCAGCCTTAGACACTGTCAGTTGCCCCCTTCTTCTTGATGCTCTCCTCTCTAGGTTTTTATGACATTGTTCTTTCTTGATCCTCCTCCTGCCTGTCTGACTGCACCTTCTCAATCTCCTTTGCTGGATCTTGAGCCAAGCCATGCTCACTAACCACACAGGGCTCTTGAGGCTATGTCCTGGGCTCTCTTCTCTTCTCTCAGGTCTGTTCTTCTGGCTCTAACTTTTCTCCTGACTTCTAGTCTCACATCTCCAACTGCCTGTTGAGTATCTTGAAGTAGATATCCCACAGACATCTTAAACTCAACATTTATAAAACTGAACTCATCTTTCCCCTCAAGCGCTCCCCTATTCTTACCTTTCCTATTGCTGTTAAGGGTACCACCATCCCCCCAAGTCCTCTAGGCTGACAAGCTGGGTGTACCCTCCAACTCCTCATTCTTTTTCACCCCTATATCCAATCAGTTACCAAGCCCTATCATCTTTACCTTCCTAATATCCCCTATATATCCCAAAGTGATTTTCCTACAGCACAGGTCTGACAATGTATATCACTCCCCTACTCAATGAACTCCCGTGACTCCTCATTTCCTCTAGGATCAAATTTAAAACCTTGTTTGGTTTTTAAAGTCCTTCATAATCTAACCCCTCATCCATGCCTTTCCTTCTTACACCTTATTCCTTTCCACAGACTCTGTGACCTTACTGGTCACCTTGCTGTTCCTCAAACAAGACATTCCATCTCCTGACTGCACTTTTACCATCTGTCCCCTATGACTGGAATATTCTCCATCCTCATCTTCATCTCTTTGGCTTCCATAGCTTCCTTCAAGGCCCAGATAAAATCCCAGCTTCTAGAAGAAGCCTTTCCCCATCCTCCTTAATCTTAATGCTTTCCCTCTAAGGCTATCCCCAATTTATCTTGTCTGTGTCTCATCTGGACATAGCTGTTTGTCTGTATATAACTGTCGCCCCCATTAGACTATGAATTCTTGACAGCAGTGACCGTATAGGGGAAGCGCCCTTTGGGGAGGTTGCCTTCCTTTGTGTCCCCAGCACTTGGCATAGTGAATGGCACATAGTAAGCACTTAATAAATGTTTGTTGACTTCACTTGGCTTGTTGACATGACTTAGAGGTCATTTAGTTCAACCTTCTTATTCTACCCAGAGAGAGAAGCTAAGTGATTTGCTCAAAGTCGTACCAGTAGTAAATGGCAGAGCTGGGGTTTGAATCCGGGTGCTCTGGCTCCAAGTCCCGAGTGCAACCCTGAATTTTCCCATCTTGCCAAGAAAGTGAAGCGGCCTGCTCTGTGATTAACATCATACTGAGGAGCAGTCCTAGTTCAGAGGAGAGGTGTCAAACACAACACTCCCCCGGTGCAGCTGGAACTACATTACAATATGATTGGGAATTATTTAACAAAATAAATAAAGATACAATAGAACATAAATAATGTTAACATGTGGCTTTCTAAGTCAACATGCGGTCTCACGTGTGGTTTATTGATCCCATTTCTATTTCAGTATGACATCACTGGTTTAGGCCTCAGTGATCACCAAGTCCAACCCACACATTTTACAGATGAGGAAACTGAGGCCCAAAGAAGTCAATGTGACTTGGCCCAATTCATCCCAATAGGAAGTAGCTAAGCTAGGATTTGAATCCAAGTCTTCTAATTCCAAATCCACGCTGCTAAAGAGATAAAACCTCAGATAATAAAAATGTAGTATCTGGAAATTAAAACAAATGAAGGAAATTCTTCTATCCTTCGTGTATGGATTCGGGCTCTCAATGGAATATTTTCTACGTCCCACCTGAACCACCACTAAGTCAGCTGTAAGTTTTCTCCCCAGCATGTCAGAAAAGCTGAATGGTGGTGCACTGCCATCTGGTGGTGAAGATATGAAATGGCACTGTTAGCTTACATCTAAAACAGCCATTCTCAAAAGGTGGTCTATACACCTCTCACAATCCCTGAAACTATTTCAAGGGGTCATCAACATCAGAACTATTTTCATAGTAATACTAAGATGTTATTTGCTATTAAAATGCCCCTCTGTTTTCCAGCTACATATTTGTGTTAGGTCAGGTTTTCATCATGCACTCTAATCAAAGCCATTTATAACAAAGATTGAATGCAGAAACAGATCCAAGAATCCAGCTGCCTTCTATTACGCCAGACATGAAATAGATTTTCAAAAATATTCAAAGCAACATCATGCTTCTCACTAATTTTTTTGTTTTGGAAAATATAGTTATTTTATTGATAAATATATTTATATTAACACTCTGTTTATTATTTTAATGAACTAATAAGTAAATATTTTAATATATCAGTTTTCATTTCCAACATGGTAAATATTGAAAGATATATCCCATATAAATATGAGCTCTCTGGGATGCTCAATAATTTTTAAGAGTGTAAAGGGGCCCTGCGACCAAAAACTTGAGAGCCACAGATCTAAAGGAAAGATTTTGGAACTGGAATAATTTATATAAGATGTTGGAAATTTTTGAGAAGTAAATGCCAGGTAGGCCTTCATTATGTCACTCTAATATAAGGTTTCATAAGGTAGTAAGAGCCCCTCCCTCCTCCAGTCACTGTGAATATTAACCTTTAGAACCTTATCAGACTGGAGTCTAGGGAACAGGAGTATAAAGTTGATGGCACGTACACTAATATTTGTCCAAGAGAACCAAGAAAGCATAAGACCCTAGAAGCAGAGCTGGAAAAGATATTCACAAATGACTCCTTCACTATATGAGTGAGGAAACTGAGTCCCAGGATTGTTAGGTGAAAGAGTTTTGGTTTGGGGTTTGTTTTTTTTAACTGCAATCCATTGCTCCTATGGCCCAAATCCCCCCTACTCCCAAGTCCTAGGTTCACATGTACAAAGTCCAATCTTTGGGAGGCTCTTGAAATCTCTGTCTGTATCTCTTTGTCTCTCTGTCTCTGTCTGTTTCTCTCTGCCTGTCTTTCCCTCTCTGTCTCTATGTCTATCTTACTCTCTGTCTCTCTGTTTCTATCTCTCTCTCACTGTCCACCTTTCCCTCTCTGTCTCAGTCTTTATCTATGTCTGTCTCTCTCTGTGTCTTTGTGTGTCTCTCTGTGTTTGTCTGTCTCCGTCTCTCTGTCTCTCTTCAAATCTGTCTCCTTGCCTCTCTCTCTCTGCCTCTCTATGTGTCTCTCTGTGTCTCTCTTTGCCTCTCTCTCTGTGTCTCTCTCTTTCTGTGTGTGTGTGTCTCTGTCTCTGTCTCTGTCTCTCTCTCTCTCTCTCTCTCTCTCTCTCTCTCTCTCTCTCTCTCTCTCATTATTCCCCATTCTCACAACAATCCTAGTTCAAGCCCTTGTTGCTTCTTACTTGAAATATTGTAAAAGTCTTCTAATTCCTGCCTCAAGTCTCTCTCTGCTTCAGTTCATACTTCACACAGATGCCAAAGGGATTTTCCTAAAGCACAGGTGATCATGTCACCTCCCTACTCAATAACCTCCAGTGGGTTCCTATCACCTCAAGATCAAATACAAAATCCTCTACTTCGCATTTAAGGCTCTTGGCAATCTTGTCCTTTCCTATCTTTCTAGTCTTCTTAGACATTACTCTCCTCCGTGAATTCTCTGGTCAATTCAACTCAATCCAACAAAATTTATTAAGTGCCAACAATGTGCCAGGCACTGCACTAATTACTGGGGGTGCAAGGAAGAAAAAAATAGTCCCTGACTTCAAGGAACTTACAGTCTACTGGGGAAAGACAAGACACAAAAGGAAGCTTCATCTAGGCTGTGTCTTGTATGTGGCCATATATGTACATGCTGTCACACCTACTTGATTGTAAGCTCCTTGAGGGCAGGGATTCTTTTTGCTTTTTCTTTGCACAATGCTAATCACAAATTAAGTGCTTAATGAGTGCTTCTTGACTGATAGTTTATGGGTTACTGTGAATCTTTTGATTACTTGTTTACATTGTTAATGGACTCCAGGGAATCCTTTGTACCTTTCTGAATTTTCTGTGCGATAAAGCAAAAGCTATTCTATGCCCAATACACATGCATTTAAGGCAGTTATTAACTCAAATGCTTACACAGGAGCTGGGGACCCTTTTATCCAGTTTGGGGGAGACCTAGGCATAAAAATAGTTAATAGAAACCCAAGGGTCTGATCTGAGAGATTAGAACAGATATTAAGATTTCAGAGTAGTCTCTAAGTGATGACAATAGCAAAAGACACACACACACACACACACACACACACACACACAAATACCTACTCTTCCAAAGCTTCTGCCAATATATTAATTCACTGTGAAATGCATTCAGTTCACATCTGCTCAGTTAGTTATGTAATGGTCATCATCCTCACATCACTTAGCTGCCCTTGTGACTTGTTTGCCAGCCTGAGTGATTCTTTTTTGATAATTCCCTGGCTCACCTCTCAGATTCTTTCAGGATTTTCATCACCCTGTGTTGAGGATGCTGCGCTTTCTTTTGATAGCTTCCATCTCATTGGCGTGGGTAAATCTGCACTTTCACTTTCTTCTTGGACACTTGCTGTATTCTTCCTTTTGCCAGAGAGATAGACAAAAGAAAGGAAAAAAGTAAGGAAGAGAGAAAGAAAGAAATGAAGGAAGGTCTGGTTTTTTTACTCCTATTAGAATGTACGCTTCTTGAAGGCAGGTCTGTCTTGCTTGCTTGTATTTGTATCCTCAGTATTTCATGCAGTGCCTGGCACATAGCAAGCATTCAATAATAACTGCTTTCTAGATTTCCTTTCCTTTCCTTTCTTCCTCCCTTCCTTCCTTCCTTCCTTCCTCCCTTACTTCCTTCCTTCCTTCCCCAGAGAGGAAGCTAGCACAGAGTGAAAACGGGATAGGGAAGCATCCATATAGGGGCATGGCAAGGAGATTTGGGGACATTACCTGGTGTCCTAGTCCCTGGCAATATAAGGCCAAAAGAACAACAACCCTATCATGGGCATGGAATTCAAGTTTCTAATGGGGAATAGCATTTAGGAAGGAAATAAGCATTTGTATGCACCTACTATGTGCCAGGCACTATACTAAGCACTTCTTTTTAAAAATCTCATTTAAGACTCACAACAAGCCTGCAAAGCAGGTGCTTTATCATCCCCATTTTCCAGCTGAGAAAACTGAAGTTCAGTGTCTTGCTTAGGTCCCATATAGCTAGCAAGTGACTCAGGTCATATCTGAACTGAACACAGACCTTCCTGACTCCAGGCTCAGCGTTTTATCCACTGCACGACCAGCTTCCTCTCTGGAGCAGAGATGGTTAGAGAGGAAGACCATGGCAAAGAGACATCCTTCTACCATACAAACAGTAATCCTAAGGAACAAGCCAAGATTCAAGGCCTGCAGACAGACCAAGGATCTATGGGAACAGAGCTTCCTCCCCCAGGGCAGATTGTAATAGTCTTTAACAACTAATCAGTTTTAGGCAGTTGTCTGAAGCTCAGAGAAAGTTCAGCAACTTGGATCCCACTGTTTGTAAGGGTCAGAGTGGGGACTTGAACACAGGCCTTCCTCATTCTAGCAGCAACTCCCTACAGCCTCTGGTCTGACAAATATTGCCACAATCGGGAGAGCAGAGCAACTGATAAATAAAGCAGGCAGGCAGTGGCTGCTGCCAATTACCTGATGAGGGTGTCTGCCTACGTCTGCTATGGGGTCACCTCAGAGCTAGCCCAGGCTCCCAAGCTGATGATCTCTAAGCCAGTCCTTGGACCGCAGGAATGACTGATTGTGCATCACATAAAGAATAAAAGAACCCGGTGAGCCGTGGTGGTAGAGTGGAGCAGTTCTGGGGAGACCTGAGACCATTTGTGCTCACCTGGGCTTTGTGCACACCATCCCTCTTCTGAGCTTCCCCATTGCTACCAAGGACAGCGCCATCCTTCCAGTCTCCCAGGTTGCAACCTGCATCATCCTTAACTCTTCACTCCTGGTAACCCACCCCTCACCCCCACCCCACCTTAGCCACAATCTGGTCCAGTCCTATCTCCTTTCTATCTTTCCCATTAGATCCCCCCTCTCCAATCTCTCATCTCAGCTACCACCCAAGTTCAGGACATCATCACCTCTCACTCAGACTTAGAATAGCTTTCTAATCAGCCTCCCTATCTCATCTTTCTCTCACGCCAATCTATCCTCTACACAGTCACCAAAAAGATTTTCTTAAAGCACAAAGTCCGACCATGACACCATGCTGCTCAATAAACTCCAGCAGCTCCCTATCACCTCTGCGAGCAAATGTAAAGTCATCTGTTTACCACTTAAAGTTATGGATAATTGGCCCTTGACGTTCCCAGTCTTCTTAACACATTATCCCCCACCACACACTCTCTGGTCCGGCTGTACCGGCCTTTGCACTATTCTTCATATGTAACCTCCACCTCCTGTCTTCCTGCTTTATCTCAAGGACCCCCTGGTTTCCTTAATGACTCAATAAAAGCACAACCTTATGTGTGAGGTTTTTCCTAGTCCCCCTCTCCTCCCCTCTCCCCAACCACACACAGTTATCTCTCCATATGTGTTTTGCACATATCTATCCATGTGCAGGTTTTCTCTCAATAGAACATAAATCCCTGAGGGCAGGGATCATTTTGGTAATGTCTTTGCATATTCAGCCATGGGCATAGCACCCAGCAGTTATGGGTGGTGCAGTAGATAGAGCCCTGGGCCTACAGTCACAAAGACCTGAGTTCAAACGCTGCCTCCTACATACATAACCTCTGTCAGCCTCAGTTTCCTCAACTGGAAAGTAGGAATGATAATGGCATCTACCTCTCTGTGTTGTTGTGAGGATCAAATGAGAGAATAATCAAAAGTGCTTGGCTCAGTGCCCGGCACACAGTAGGCACTTAATAAATGCTTGGTTCCTTCCTTCCTAGCGCTTAGTAAGTACTTACAAATGCTTATGGATTGATGGATAGGGAGATTCTGATGGAACCCAAAGCACAGCATGCACAAAGGTCTGGGCGGCTAGAACGCTGTGCCACAGAATCACCCACAACTGTATTCTTGGCAGGACCTTCTCAGCCCCTCCCTATTCTCTCGTGTGTGCCTGTGTCCGAGGTCACAGGAGCCTGACAGTCAGATATCATGGGACCATGACAAGTAATCACGACCTGCCATGGAGATTACCTCCAGCACCCCTGCTGCCCTCAAGAGACCGATGGAAGTCGTGCGCAGGCTGGGTGGCAGCTGTCAGAGCCATAAACACAGTCTCTTCATGTGTGGCACAGAGGGAATGTCTCAGGGAATTGGCTGGGGGGCTCCACCAGTGCCCAGATACCACAGTGCCACTACTGATGCTGGAACTTGCCTGGCTTCCTCAGGCCAGTGTGAGCTGGTCTTTAAGAACTACCCATGTACCTTTTCCATTAACTTGGCAATGGCAGCCTTTATTTGGGACCACTTACAGAGGGGCTGAGGTTGGAAGGAAGGGGAGACACCCTAAACTGGTGTTTCCACAATCTGGCTAGCAGCTTCTGTGGGGGTGTAAGATCCACCCACAGCCAGCACCCAGAAAGCTGCCAGCACTCTCAGAAAGCACAGGTTCTTTTGATCTGCTTTAATAAGGAAAGCAAGGTTGAAGGGGTTGACAAGCTTACTTTAATTCAGCGTACAGACAGCATTCACTTAGTTCAGGGGAAAAAGCCAGCACTCTGAACTTCAGAGCAAATTACAAACAAAGTACAAACATCAACAGACAGACCCAATACAATTCATAGTTACCAGCATCTAGGTTCAGCCCAGGAGCTCAGAACAAGGGCTGGCCCAGAGTCACGCACCACAACTGCTGCAGGAATGAGCTCCCAAGAACAGACAGCCAACCCCTGGTTTTTATATCTTTTTCAGTGTCAGGGGTGAGTCATACATGCGACTCACCCACGTGACCTAGAATTGTCACAAAGAGGCAGACTTAAACCCATGTGGTCTAAAAGCCTCTGCTCTCCCAGACATATAAAATAGGCCCTCCCTGGAGTTAGCCCCACCTTGGGCCCCACCTTAGTTGCCAATCCACACCCACTAAGGTTTTACACCTAATAGGGGTTTAGGCCTGGGGCTTAGCACCTAGTAAGGCTCAATGAATTACTCAAAGGGAACAAAAGCCAAACTATTCAAGAACACTTGTTGAACTAAGTGCTAAGGAGCCCATTTTGCTTACCAACACAACTGGGCCATTCCTCTAATTGGGGAGGGAAACTCTGAGAAACTACCAGAAGTTTAAGGCAGGGTTTCTGGCTGTTTGGGGATAGACATCTCAAAAAGGACAAGCTTACAGTAATATTAGCACTGGGACACAGTACCTGTGTGAAGTTATACTAGTGGGCCATCAATGCAAGGCCATCTTGGCTGGGAGGAGGCAGTACTAACGGAAGGATTTCTGGGGACTTAAAGGACCCCTTTGCTGGGCACCCTATGCCAGGAGATTTAGCAGCCTTGGTTCTCAACAAATGACTACCTTAAAATAGGAAAATGGGTCAGATTCAGGACCCAAAGAACATACCAAACTACCAGGGAAGCAGTGAAGCTCTGGAACCTTGCAGCTGGATGGGATACAGAGGAGAGGTGAGGGAAGGACCAGTCAGATTATGAGCCCTTAAGGGATGACAGTGTCAGGCTCACCTGCCTCAGTTGTACAAAAGTGAATTCCACAGGGAAACTTGATAGTTGCACAAGCAAGGAGAGACTGTCAAGCGATCCACTTGATTTCCCACCTAGAATGCAAATTGAGGAAGGGTCATTGTAGCAACAATCTAGCTAGCAGCTACTGTGGCTGTGCAAAACCAACAACGACCAGCAGACAGAAGGCTGCTAACACAGGTTCTTTGATCTGCTTTTCTAAGGAAAGTAACTTTAAGGGGTTAACAGGCTCAGTTTAATCAAACATACATATATCATTCACTTAATTCAGGGGGAAAAGATCAGCCCCCTGAACTTCAAGGAAAATACAAACAGAAATTACAAACATCAACAGACAGACCTTATCTGATTCAAATCACAATGCATAGTTACCAGAGAAGCACCAATATCTGTCTGGGTATCAAAGCTGGGGGGCAGTTACAACAGCTTGCCCAGAGTTTCAACACTCCTTGCATGAGTGAGTCCCAAAAGTCAAACACCAAGTTCACCTCAGTTATATCCTGTTCGGAGCCCTGAGGGCTCTGATCTCACCCAGTTTGGGTGTGTGAAAGTTCCCCAACCCCAGTATCACATCGCGTACAAGTCAATGACTCCTGAGTGTCTCAGTGCTGAGAAATAGCTGAGAAATACTCCAAAAAAAAAAAAAAGACAGTAAAAGCTTTCCCACTCATTCAGACAAAGGGGAGACTTGATAGTCTTAGTATCCCAAAAGGGAAGAACAGGGAAAAGTCTGATTGCCAAAACAGTCATACACACCCCCACCTCCTGTAGGAAGGGGAGCAGGGGTCAGGTTTTAGAGGGGAGATGTTTTTACCATCATCAGTAAAGAAAGACTACAATCTCTAGATTATCTCAAAACAAAAAGGTGGCCACCACTGTCAAAAGACTAAGCAGGGCCTCAGGTGCTTTCCTGTGTTGGGATTACCTACTGCCAATTTGCATAAGCAGAGCCAGGCCAGGCTTCTGAGTGCGTGATTCCTAAACTGGCCCTCACACTGCAGAGATAGTGATGTTGACAGGAGGGAGAACAAGGGAAGAGGCTCGAGCATCCTTGTGACTCAGCAGCAATGATCTCTGGGAGTTTGGTTGCATGAGTGGTTTTCCCCACCCACCCCCTGGGCTGGGTGTGTTCCTAAGAGCCTCCAGCAATGAGCTGTGCTGTGGGCTGCTAGAAGCCCTAATCTCGACAGATACCAAAGGCTGGGTGGGTGATGCCGCTGTGCCCCAAGGCATTCTGGACACCTTCCATGCCTAGGCTAGAGGTCACAGTACCCTCAAGGCAAAGGACAGCACTTCTGCAAAACCTCACCCAAAATAGACTTCCTTCTACTGCAATTGGGAAGGTCCAGACACCACAGGAGTGTGGTCGCCGGAGACATTTGATCTCCTGCTTTCCTACCTCCTTGTGGCACTCTGTGCCTCACTTCTCCATCTTGGGATCATAGATTGGAACCTCAAAGTCCATCTGGTGCCATTCCCTCACTTGACAGATGAGAAAACTGAGGCCCTGGAGGTTTGACTCGCATCTGACACAGGATTTGAATCAAGGTCCTCTGGCTCCTCCAGAGCCACCCTAGTTCCACTAGAACACAATTGATGTCTCAAATTTTCTTCAAGCTTTTAGGCTTTAGGTCCTCTTTTTTCATCCTTCAATTGCCTTCCTCTTTTCATGCATCTAATAATTACAATGTTGTTGTTTTTAAATTTTCCCAGTCCCCAAAAGAAAACCGAAATGGTAATTATGATTACAGCATACATATAAAACCTCATCTAGCTAACATCACTGGGGCATGAGATGTAACACAAATAAATCTTTCGAAGTGACTAAATCTCATCCCTTCCAACAGCATGTTTTAAATTTTATTTTAGCTACTTTGGTGAAAATCTTTCAGAACTGTATGTGAATAGACGACACGGAGTGTGATTTAATAGGACATAGTCAATGGTCACTACAAATGCTGATGACAATACTGCATCATTTTGTGTCTGCTAAAAGAAAATCTCCGGTATCACCACCTGTTGTCTTGCTTGTTTGTCCCTACCATTATTGGGCCCATCACCTGCCTTTAGTAGGTTCCTTCTAAAGTGATATATTAGAAACCAGGAAAAGGCTCTAAGTGAGGGCAGCAGGAGCCAACCCCAAGGCTTCGTAACAACTACATGCATTGCTCAATGACTCTATATTTCTAACTGATCTGGATTTAGTGAAATGGAACCTGCAGGTGTTACCTGGCTGATACTCACTCCTCATTCCTTCCTCTCTCCAGGGAGCAGGGGAGAACAGAATCCTCCCAGACCATACCTTTCTCCTCCCACTTAAGATAGCTGGAAGCTGGACTTTCCCCCGTTTGAATTTGCACTGGTCAAACCTCTCCTCAGGGTTGGGGACTAGGCCAACCCACATTACAACAATAGTTTCGATAGACTGGACTAGAAACTAAAAGAAACCTCAGCAGCAGTTTAAATTCTATAGAAGTTTACAGAATTATTAACAAAATGGAATAAAAGTTTGTCTCGACCCCAGGTATACTAAGCCACCACACTGCAAAGGCAACTTTCCAGCCAATTAAATTTTGTGTAGCCAAATAATCGAAGTCTTCATTGTTTGTACTCTCAGCATGCAATTAAAGACACACGCACAGAAGAATCAATGTTATACTTATATCTTACCTAGACAAAGGCAGGTTTAAAGTGTTATTGAAACCACAAGGAACAGTTTAAAAAGAAACATAACAGAGTTTTCATTTAAACATCCTTTCAGAAGGAAAAGGAAAGTAGAAGGGAAATTCCACCAGCTCCCTGGATTCACGTATAGAGAAAATCCATCAACCGTCAGACTTCTCTCCTGCTCTGGCCAGCAGGGTCCTTGCCACCCTGCTGGAAGCCGGGCAGACAACACTGTTCTTTCTGCCTCTGAGGTCCACATGTCCGTGTATCGTCCTTGCCTCCCCCTGCAGAGTATCTCTACATGTCCCCGGCTGACATAGACCCCACTCTACTGTCCCACCCCTGCTATAGTTTTGTCTTTTTCTGGTCTAAGAAGCTGCTCTTTAAGATATTGGACCACAAATCCCAGGAGTCCATGTGGCAATCCTTGCAGACTTTCCCTGCACATAGATCCGTCTTCGATGGGACTAGAGGAACACAGTAGAATTTGTTTGGGATCTCATGAAGAAACAAATTTTCCTGTCCAGGGATTGAGAAAACAACTTCCAGGAGAGGCCAGAGAAAGAAGGTTGAAGTGGGATAGACCTTGGTATCTTTGTGATGTCAGAAAAAGCAGAGGAAAGGTATCAGCACATTGGTTCGGCTGCCCGCACAACTTAAAGGAGGACGTAGATGAGAGAAGCATTGGGAAAAACAGGCATGGATAGGCTGTGATCCATACTAGGGAAGGGAATACCCCCATTAGGCAGATTGAAGGCAAAGTGGACCAGGTTCAGGATATGGAGCCAGACAACCGCAGACCCTTCCTCTGTGGCCTTGGGAAAGTCACTTAAACTCGTTGGGTCTCCATTGCCCACTCTGTAAACTGAGAGAACAAGACTAGGTGGTGTCTAAGGTCCCTTCCAGTTCTAGAACTATGATCCTTAGAGAGAGGTGATTCAATGAAGACCCCTCATCAAACTCTAATCAGTATTAGTCAGTTCATTATGACTCTATAAGGGGAAATGATTGTTAGCAATTATTTTATATATTCATCTAGTAATGCCGAGGCAGTCAATCACCTAATAATAGGTATAAGGATAAGCAATGTATTAATCCATACTTAGTGGTGTTGTTGTGTTCATCCTTCCTTGACCATGACATCAGGGAGATGATGACATGACTTGCAGTTGACTCTGATTTGAGTGAGGGAGGGCTGTGCAAGGTCACCAGCCTCACTTTCTCCTCCAGAGCCATCTGGGTCCAGTGGCCAGATATTCATCAGGATGACTGGAGATGACCCAGGATGCAATGGGAGACCCTGGCCCTTTCAGGCTAAGGTCTTTTCAGACTCTCACTTTGAGTGAGGTAACGCCCACTCAGTGAATAGACCTCTTTAAAAAATTAGTCAAGGGACGGCCCCTTTAATTTAAAAGAAGAAAGAAAAAGAAAAAAAAATCAAACTGGGAGTGGAAGAACCTCAGGGTTGCTAGCCAAAAGAGAAACAGTTACTTTCAGTTATATTCACTCTGAGCCAAGAGGGCCCAAAAAATAGCCATTAAGTGGTAGTTGGTCAGGGACCTATTTTTGTCCAATCTATGAGCTACAGAGTGAAATTGATTAAGGTTTGGAAAGAAAGAAAGAAAGAGAGAGAAAGAGAGAGAGAGCAAGAAAGAGAGAGAGATCGAGAAAGAGAGAGAGAAAGAAAGAGAGAGAGAGAGAGAGAAAGAAAGAAGGAAAGGAAGGAAGGAAGGAAGGAAGGAAGGAAGGGGAAAGGAAGGAAGGAAGGAAGGAAGGAAGGAAGGAAGGAAGGAAGGAAGGAAGGGAGGGAGGGAGGGAGGGAGAGAGAGAGAGAGAGAGAGAGCAAGAAAGAGAGAGAGATCGAGAGAGAGAGAGATCTAGCCAGTAAACCCCAAACTAACTGGGCAGCTTTCAGCCACCAAAATTTACCTTTCTGAATATGTATAGCTCGTACCATCTCCTCCTGCCCATCCATCTGGTGACCACCTAGTCAGCGGAGATATCCCCTGCTTCACCCACCTTGTGACCTGGCTGACACATCATTTTTGCTCATTTTAGCTTATGCATCGTATCACCAGGGAGATTCTGTATTTTACCATGCCTCTTTTGCATATTTGGGTATCAAACAGACAAGATCCTGGAAGAAGGGGGCATCTCAGATCACGAGGAAGATCTGAGGTCCACCTCATCAGAGGAGATCATGCACCCTTTGATAAAGTGCCATTGGCTCAGAGCTTTGCCTCAGTCTCTTTTACTGCAGGATGGGTAGTTTTAATCCCCACACCTGTGTCTGGAGAGAATTGGGCCGGGTGTGTTGCTACTTACTTGCTCTAATTTACTTCTCATACTCTGGTTAAAATCACCCCCATCACCCTCCCACAGAACCTTGGTCACTGCCGCTGGGAAGCCGGGCTCTGATGGATGGGATCCATCAACCTTATCTTGGAGGGAACCAGGGCTGCCCACTTTTTCTAGTTCCTCTTGACGCGTTGCCGTTCCTCCATCAGAATGTAAGTTCCCTGAGGGGAGGGCCTGCCTTGCTTATTTGTATTTTTGTATCCCCAGTGGGTAGCACAGTGCCTGGTCCATAGTAAACATGTACTGAATGCTCTGTTAACCATTGAACAGAGAGACTGGATAATAAGGGATGAGGAGTGTTTTCTTACTAGCTGGAGGCTGCAAGCCATGATCTGATTGGACAATTCCCAACTAACAAGACTCTGAGCTACCCAACCACAAGGGAGATGAATTTTCAGAAAGCCAGGGCTGGCTGGGCAGGGGAAGGGCTGGGGAGGAACTGTAAGGATCTGGGCCCTCGAGTGTTGAGGCCAGAGAGGTGGGATCAGGGCTTGATTGACAGCCAATAGCCTGGGGCCTATTATTGACTAGGCTAAGGCTAGAAGCACAGCACCCTCCCCACCACCATGTTCCAAATACATTGCTCTTTCTGACACATCATTTGATATTTGCAGCTTAACTCAATATCGAATGCAAAAGTCTGGGTCACAAGCAGTTTTCTGGTAAGACAAATTTTATGTGAGACACTCATCCCAGATTACACAAGCCAACAGCTGTTCCAGTCATTTTTAGGACCTATGAACTCCACAAAACTGCTATAACACATTTTATCTCAGTAATCACAGATTTAATGAGTTGAAAGGGAGCTTAAACATCCTCTGGCCCAGCCCTTTCATTTTATAGATGGGAAAGCCAACCCAAAAGGCAGAGTCTGGATGTGACCCGGGGTTTTCAGACTCCAATTCTAATATTCTTTGTACTATGCAGTTATTTTGATTTTGTTTAAAGCGAATGGACAGTCTGGACCCTTATTCCCCCTGGAGGTATAAGCCTGAGAGAGAAGAGAAGACAGACAAGCCTTTTCCCCAATTAAGGTGGGAGCTACTGGCAAAGTGAAAGATGGATCCAGATGCTCCTAACACACAAAATTTGAGGGCTGGGGAAAGGGACAGACCTTGTTTATAAAAGGTGGGGCTTTCCAGTCTTTTGGCTTTTTATGGACCATGCCTTAAACCCAAATCACTCTGGCTCTCACTGACTGGCCAACAACAGCTCCCATCCTAAGCCTCACTTAGCCATGGCTTGGATTCTGAAGAGTGAGTGTAGATAGCAACTGTTTCTGTGTTTTGGCCAGAAACCCTGAGGGTCTTCCCCTCCCAGACTGAACTTAGGTAAAAGAGGCCATTCTTTGTCACATCAGAAAGGCGATGTCATGACTTGCAAGTAAATTGGATTTAAGTGAGGCAGTGAGGCAGGGCTATATAAAGTCACCAGCCTCGCTCTCTCCTCCAGAGCCATCTGGGTCCAGTGGCCAGATATAGATGGGGACAACTGGAGATGGCCCTGGATGCAGTGGGAGACCTTGGCCTTTTTAAGCTAAGGTCTTTAACAGGTCTGAGTTTGTCTAAGGCAACACCTACTCAGTGATTAAGGCTAGGTAAAAATGAGTCAAAGAAGGGCCTCTTTTACCTAGTCATAAAATAAAATAAAATAAAATCAAGCTGGAAGGAGACCAGAGACCCTAAGGGTTTCCAGCCAAAACAGGGACAATTGCAATTTATACTTACTCTGAGCCATCAGAATACAAACAGGGACCAAGTGAGGGCCAAGGCTAGAAATAACTTAGAAATAAATGACATAATCCAAGTTTATTGAAATAAATCCAGCCCCTCATTGTGATATTCATTTTCTCATTACTTGTTAACCAATCAGAGTTGATTGCCACTCTCTGGAACTCCCACTTTTCCAGGGCCATATAAACCTTGAGCCAACAGCCATGAGGGTCTTTGGCATTCATGAGTGCCACTGAGCTCTTTTATTAAAATGCTAGCAATATTAATAAAATAAATGATTACCCAGAAATTATGTCTCTTGAACTTTTTAAACATTATAATGCTTTATTCAAGGGATCATGTTATAGTGGTTAGGGTACTGGACACTGAAGCAAGAAGACCTGGATCCAAACCCTGCCTCTGATACTTACAAGCTATGTGTCCATGGGCTAGCACTGAGTCTTGTCTGTAAAATGGGGGTAAAAATACCTGTAGGAACAACCTCAGAAGATTGCTGTGATTCTCAAATGAGATAATGAATGTAAAGGCAATCAATGCACCATAGAAATGTTAGTCATTATTGGAATGCAGGGACACTCACCCATTCACTCGCCTGCCCTACATTGTTCTTTTTCAGAACCTTATCTCTTCAGGATTTTCTAGACCCTTTTTTCTTCTCCTCCATGTACTCTCTGCCCAGAATTGAGGCAAGCTCCCTCTAGGGAGAGAAGAAACTTGTCAAGCTTCCCCAACTCCTTAGGGAGCCTCTTCAAATTGAACCCATCAAACAGACTTCCTGGCAAAGCAGTCCAATCCACTCTCTGCCCTCTCTCCTGTACCCCCAGACTCCCACCAGAGTTCTTGCTTCCTTCCTGTCCAGTGTTCTCATTTTCAGTAAGGCTGCTTTCAGAGAGCTTGGGGCCATTTATTCCTCTCTCTGGTGATGACTCAGGGATCTTTCTCAGCCTTGGAAATGATGGAGCTACTATTAAAAAAGCACGTTAAAATTAAAATTACAATTTGAAAACCTGAGTTTGGCCTTAAATAGAACTTGAGACAAGGGGGACCAAGATTCTATCTACCATGTAAGAGACTAATTCAGGTCACTGTCCAATGGCCTGCTAATTGGCTGCTTTAATTGGGATGAGAGGAAGCCTGATGAAAGAGTTAGTAAGCTGGCTTCAGAGCCAGGAAAACACATTTGGCAGTGGGGCCCTGGGCAGTCACGGAACCTCTCAGTAACCCCCAAGCAACACTCAAAATCTCTAATAAGAATAGATAGCATTTATATAAAGTTTACTATGTGCCAGGCACTGCGCTAAACACTTTACAATTATTCTATCATTTAAGTCTCACAACACCCCACGGGAGGTAGGTGCTAGTACTGTCACCATTTTACAGACAAGAAAACTGAGGCAAACCGAGGTTAGAGGACTTGTCCAAAGTCAAATAACTAGCAACTATCTGTCTCAGCAAATGGGCTAAACCAGGTGGAGGGTAACCAATGGGCCTCAAACTCACGGTGAGTTAAGATAGCTACCCCAAGCATGTGAAGACTTCCTCTGGAGGAATGGGTACATGAAAACAATTGGTTCCAAGGCCCATGAAGGTGGCTAAAGCAGGAGCGGTCAGAGCTTGGTCAGACATCAAAGATGCCAAGGTCATCCCCTGAGTCCCTAGAGGTCTTAGTCTGGACTTTTGTCTTGCCAATGATTATTCAGGAAGAAAGAGTGAGGCTCATGACCCCGAGCCTCACTTAAATCCAGTTCACTCCATGATGTCATGTTAACTATTCAGGGGTTTCCTCATGTCCTCAGACATCCCTCTAACCCAGGATGATTCAAGATAACGTTTAATATGATAAAATAGTTTGGGGTTAACATTCCATATTAACATAGGCATTACTCATTCCTTCCTTGACCATTCCCTGAAGAACTGAAAAGGCATCCTTCAGGCTGTTTACCTCTTAAACTTGAATGCAGAAGAGGGCGGGGCAGGGTGTTAGGTGGGTCACAGCCTTAAAATGCAATCACATAGGGCAAAAGGAGGCAATTAGCTTACCTAGACCCAACTTAAATTTGGTCATCATTCCTAATCTATTTCCCTAAGAAAGGCCTTAGCTTTTTTTTCCCTACTTATCCTCCTAAAGGGTAAAGTCTGGAAAGGGTTTCAGGTTGCAATAAATAACCATTTCTTAATATTTTTGGTTGAACTAGAAAGTTTTTAACCTGCTTCTACAAGTCCCTTCAAATTCTCACTTAAACCTCTTCTGAAATATTAACATCACCACCGGCAACCTGAAGTGGCCCTCAGTTGAATTAATTTATTTAAACTATAAAAATCTACCTCCCTGCAACAGCCCCCCCTTAGAATGGAGATCTGCCTCCCCCCTAAAAAGCCAGAACCCTGCAAATGGCTGCCCAGCCCAAAGAAATTCCCCTTTCCAGGTCACCACTCCTCCTCCACCCAACTTTGCCCACAAAAAAGGTGACCCTCGCCAGGATTACTGAAAAAGTCCACAGTTGTGGCTTGAAGACATAAGACAATGACTGAATCTCT
The DNA here is from genome assembly GCF_011100635.1 of Trichosurus vulpecula. Taxonomy (NCBI): domain Eukaryota; kingdom Metazoa; phylum Chordata; class Mammalia; order Diprotodontia; family Phalangeridae; genus Trichosurus; species Trichosurus vulpecula. Next base: position 186,514,929 of record NC_050581.1, on the reverse strand, counting down.
GAGCTGGAAGGGACCGCAGCAGTCACCTAATCCAATCCACTGCTGACCCGTAATTCCCTTGACAGCACCCCACCCCCCAAAGTGGTCCTCCTGATGGAAGCCCTGGAGCATGAGGGGAGTCAGTCACCTCCAGAGGCAGCGTTCCATTTCTGGGCAGCTCTGCCTGGATGGGCCACTTTATAATTTCTCCAGGCTGACCTCTCAGTTCTCCCTCCTAGGTCCAAACAGAGCAAAGCTAATCCTCCTTCCAAAAGAAGTCTTGCATTACTTGAAGATAGCTATCAATCACTAATCAGTCAACCAATACTTATTAAGCACCTTCTACGTGCCAGGCACTGTGCTAAACACCGGGGATACAAAAAGGGGCAAAAGACAGTCCTTGGCCTCAATGAGCTTACAATCTAATGGGGAAGACAACATGCAAACAATATATACAAAGCAAACTATATACAGGATAAATAGAAATAATTAACAGAGGGAAGGCACAGGGATTAAGAGGGTTTGGGGAAGGGGTTTTCCTAGGGCCACAAAGGAAGCCAGGGAGGTCAGCAGGTCGAGCCAAGGAGGGAGAGTGTTTCAGGCCTGGGGCTCAAATAGAAAATGCCTAGAGTGTCCCCATCCTCCTATTATGTCCCAATCCCAAGTCTTCTCTTTTCCAGTTGAAGCATCCCCAGTTCCTTCAGCGGACCTCCATATGGCATCACCTTGAGACCCTCCATCATCAGCTTGTGCAGTTGTCTCGGTCACCTGTAGGGGGCACTGCTGCCATACCATAAACTCAGCAAAACTCACCATCTGTCCTTTGGTCATTCCATTAGATTGTAAACTCCTGGAGAGCAGGAACTGCGTTTTGCCTATTTTTGTATTCCCCAGGCGCCAGTGCCTGGCGCATAACGAATGTTGATTGATTCTCCCAGCCCATCAGACCTTCTGGGGTTATAGGGGTACGGGAGGGCTACAGGAGAGGACAGTCCACACTGCTGATGTTCCTGCCAGGGTTTTCTGACTATTGGCCTAAAGGGTCCTGTGGCCTCTGACTCGTGCACACCCAAGGCAACAGGGTTAGCAGGTGTCATTAAGGTCGATGTATGCTGGGCTTAAGTCCTCAGGCAGTCTGCCACAGAGGCCAGTGCATACACAAGATGTTTCCAAGGGACACACATAAACAGGTATGCAGGAAAAGTCGCCTAGGTAACCAGATTCCCCAGGGTTGCACAGAGCCATCTCCCTGGGCATTCTTTTGTTTCCTTCATGCCAAAACAGACAAGTCTAGCAGGATTGCCAGCTCAGGCTCCCAGGTCCCAAAGCTCCCTGCTTTTATCTACCAGCCTTGGACTCAGTCAAAGCAAGTCAACAAACATCTATTAAGCACCTACTGTGTGCCAGGCACTGAGCTAAAGGTGAGAGGCTATAAGGAAAGGCAAAGGATAGTCTCAGGAGGGGAGACAGCATGCAAACAACTCTAGTATAAACAAGATATACACTGGATAAATTGGATAATCTTAGGGCCACAGCACGAGTTAAGGAGACCTGGGAAATGTTTCTTGCAGAAGGTGGCCGGGAAACCAGGAGGAGGCCAAGATGAAGAGAGAGCATTCCAGTCAATGAAGGAAGCTGCCGTGGGTTTGAGTGGAAAGGAAAGCGCAGAAGAGAAGTAACACTGAGGCAGCTAGTCACCTTAGATGCAGCACTGGACCTGGAGTCAGGAAGGCATGAGTTCAAATCCAGCTCCAGACCTGTGATCCTGGGCAAGTCACTTAACAGGTGCATGCCTCAGTTTCCTCATCTGTAAAATGGCACCTACTTCTCAGGATTGTTGTGAAGACAAAATGAAAGAATATTTTCGAAGTGGCATAAACGTTAGCTATTATTGTTAGCAGCGAATACCACCTCCTCTTTCCTCCCCTCCCTCACTCGGATTGGCATCCTGAGCGCTTAGCACAGAGCCTGGCACATCGGGAGCGCTCGATACCCAGGAATGGGGCTGTGCCCATCCTGGAGACCGCTGGGCGTGTCCTCACTCAGCTGTCTCGGGACCGTCTCCATCACCAGCCCAGCCGCACCTTGGTCAGCTCCCAACCCCCACGGACCCTGGTGGAGGGTCCTGGCTTCCAGCCAGAGAGAGGGCCTGGGGGCGCTCCTCGTCCTGATTAGAGCCGGCCCTCCATCCGTGGGTGCGCCACACTGATTGATTGGTTGGTTGGTTAATTGGCAAAGCTCTTGAATCTCCTTAAGGGAAGGGACGGTGTTTGGCTCCTGCCTCTCTGGAGATGACCCGCGAGGTGCTGAGGCTGTCCAGCCCTAGAGGACTTGAGGCCCCCGACGCCCACTGCCCAAGACCCCCACTCCACGGGTGGGCGTCGGGGGCTCCCCTGAGCATTTGCATGGACTGAAGAGCTTCAGCTCCGATTAGCGCCCCCTCCCCTGCCCAGGGCACGGGATGGACACGATCCATGGGATGGACAGAGGCGCCGACCCCGCACCCCACGCCCCGCGCGTGGGAAGCCCATCGGGGCGGATGGATAAGGGCGCTGAATGAGGACTTGGGTTCGAATTCCGCCTGCGAACCAGAGAGCCCAGGTCACATCTGGAAGTGAGATGGGAGCCGCGCCCCCATTCCATAGACTAAGAAACTAACCTCCCAGAGCATCCCCGCGCCTCTGACGCCGCCTGCGTGGCCCCTCCCGGCAGGGCGGGGCGCAGAGGGTCTGCGCGCGCAGGGAGGTCCTCCGGAGCTGGGACGGGGGGGGTGGGGAAGGGAGGAGGGAAAGGGGGCGGCTCGTGCCCACGCTGCGGGAGCGCGGAGGCGCGGCCCCGCCCCCGCCCGCGCCCCCGCCGCCTCTCCTCGGAGACCCTACGTCTCGAGACAGCCGTCGCCCCCGCCCTTTTTGCTCGAGTAGACTGGCGTGGACGCCAGCCAATGGACGGCACGGCTGGCCAGGCCTGGCCAATGACGGGGGAGTGGGGCGGGATTTCCCCCTGCGGCCGTTCCCCGGGATCCGAGGCGGCGGCGGCGGCGGCGGCGTCCGCGGCTGAGGAGGCGGAGGCAGCGGCAGCGGACGGGCGGGCGGGGCCGGATCCGGTTCGGTCGGTGGCGCGCCAGCGAGGGCGGCGGGCGCTCGGGCAGCAGCTGTCGCCGTCACCGTCGCAGCCACCTTCTCCTCCGCTCGGTCCAGACCCGACCCGGGGCCGGGCCGCCCGTCAGCCGCCATGCCGGGCATCGACAAGCTGCCCATCGAGGAGACTCTGGAGGACAGCCCGCAGGTGAGGCGGCCCGCGAGGCCTAGGGAGGCCCGGGCGCGGCGGCGGCGGTAACGCGGCCCCCTCGGCCCGCAGGTGCCCGGTCCCGGCCCCTTCCTCCCGCCCCCCGCCGCGCCCCGGGGCCAGGCCCGCCCCTCCTCCTCCTCCTCCCACCGCCGCGATGCTCCGGACCAGGGGGGCTTTAAATCCCCGGGCCCCTCCCTTCTTCCCTCCCCCGCCCAGGGGCGCTCCAGTTACCCGGGATCCCGCGACGTCGGGGCCGTGGACTAACTTTCCCCGAAAGACCATGGGGGAGGGGCGCACCTGGGGTCTGGTCCCCGGACGGGGAGGCTGGAGACGGCCTGGACCCGGCAGCCGGCGGCCGCTTCCTCTCTCCTTAGCCCTCGAGGGAGCCCATCCGCCGCCTTCTCCCGGGAGTTTTCTGGGTGGATTCGAACCGCGGCCCCGCATCCCGCTCTCCTCTGCTGCGGGCCCTGATTCCGTTCCCTTCAGGTGGAATAAATTCAGCTTGTGTTTGGGGAACGTTCCGGTGGTTAGCACCTCTGCCCCTGGAGAACGGGGGAAGCGGAGGAGCACTCATTAGGCTCCTACTGTGTGCGCCGGCCTTCCCCAGTCACTCACGCTCCTCGCGGCGCTCCCCGCCCGGCACGTAGATGCGGCGGCTACCCGTTTTACAGAGGAGGAAACTGAGGCAAACAGGGGCAGTGCCTCGTTTCCAGGTCTTCCTGATTCCAGGCCCGCGCCCTGCGCACTGGGCCGCCCGGCCGCCTGGGGATCTCTAAGCCGAGACTAGCTTAGGCTTCCTAGTTCCTAACAGCAGCGATCGTGTGATCTTCCTGACCCGGTGCGGTGCAGGAGGCGGTGTCAGAGGTGTCACCGGGCCCAGAGCAGAAGGCTCGGGTTAGGGGGAGCAGCAGGTCCGGGAGAAGCGAGGCTCGGAGCCCTGGTTCCCAACCAGCCCCGACGCTGCGAGCGCCTTCCTGGGCCCGGCCGCGATGCCTCTGTGCTGGAAAAGCGGCCGCCGGCAGAATCTGTTGCCATGGGAACAGTCACGGAAGAGCCGCAAAACAAGATGGGAAGTTTTCAGAGAAACTGTTTAAACGCTGCCCTTTGACCTAATCTTATTAACCACCTAAGAAAATTACAGGAGTTGGATGCCGTTTGAATAGAAGAAAACCCTTTCTGAATCACCTGTTGAGAGCCTTGTGCGTCCAGGTGACGGAACTGTGGGCCTGATGGGCGGGGGAAGGGCTCCAGGTCAGACTCTTTCCTCCTCCCTCACCCCACTACAGTGTTGGTGATGCTGTGAAGGGTTTTCACGTGCCCGGTTCAGCTGCTGGGAAAATGGTTCGTTCTTTTTTATTTTTGAAAGTGATTTGTTACAGATCCATTGCCTGTTTGGTAAGCCTGAACTGGCACAAGGGAAAACAATTTCTTGAATTTATGTAGTGGCCCGAATAACGTTCCCATCCATTCAAACCTCCTTGGATTCAGTCTGCTATTAGCATGTAATTTATAATACAGTATATAATCAGAATTCGTGTAGATATCTATTATGACTATATGAAGGCAGTTCTGCATAATGGATGGATAAGTGGCCTTGGAGCCAGAAAGATTGGGATCGAAGGGCTACCCTCTAACATCCTGGCTGAGTGACTTTGGGTGAATCACTGAACCCCTACATTGGTAGAGGAAGGTCTTCACTGGGAGCTCCTGCCGCAAATTAAATAACAGGTCTTTATCCCTACTGACTAATCAGCAAGCATTTATTAAACCCTCCTTAGTAAATGTGCCTTGCCCTGGGGATACAAGTACAAAGATTGAAATAATCGTTCTTGGCCATGGAAGAAACAACAGGTAAAAATATAAGTATGTACTGAAGAAATAGGAAAAGAAGAAATGCAAAGTAGTTGAATACTCATTGGTTTGGGAGGAAACATTAGCAGTTGGGGGCGCGGGGGTGAGGTTAAGAAAGGTTTCGCATAAAAAGGGGGTACCTGAGCTATACTGCCTCAAAGGAAGAGAAGTGTTCTGTGAGGCACAGATGAGGAGGGAATGCATTTCAGGGATGGAGAACAAACGGGCGGTGAGGAATAGAGAACGTAGACTGCAGGGAGGGAAGTAACATCCAATGGAGCTAGAAAGAGAGGTTGATCTTCGTTTGTGTAAAAGCTAAAGAGAGGATTTCATATTCTAGAGGCAGTGGGGAGCCACTGGAGTTGATTGAGGAGGAGAGTCACAGATCTTAGGGAAGATCGCTTTGGCAGCAGTGTGTAGGATGAGGAGAATCTGGGAGAGATGAGACTGGGAGGCTTTTGTAATAATCTAGGCAAGAAGTGATCAGAACCTGAACTAATAAGAATAGCTGACATCGGCTAATATTATAATCACAGTAATAGCTAGCATAGCATCTTCTCTGTGGTAGGCACTGTGCTAAGTATTTTAGATATCTTATTCCATCTTCACACCCCGAGAGGTAGGTGCTCTTGTCCCTATTTTAGAAACTGAGGCAAAAGAGATTAAGTGACTTGCCCAAGGTCATACAGGTACTACGTGTCTGAGACTAGATTTGAACTCAGATCTTTCTGACTCCAGCCTCAGGCACTATCCACTCCCTCCTTCCCACTGCCTGCTAAGGTGGTAGCTGTGTAAGTAAGGAGAAGAGGTCTCAAGAGATGTTATGGAGGTAGAAACGTCAAGACTTGGCAATTGATTAATTGGCTCTGTGGGCTGAGGGTGAGTAGCATAATGCTAATGTGAACCAAGGAGATGAAAGGAACAGAGAGCTTGGCGGGGACAGGTTCAGTTTGGGGCCTGTTTGAGATGCCCCTAGCACATCCCGTTCGAAATGTGTACCACACAGTTGGTGATTCAGAACTGAAGCTGAGCAGAGAAATGGAGCTGATGAAGTGAGGAGAGAAACTAGGGAGGGAGGTGAGAAGAGAATGTAAGAAGAAGTTTGGGGAACACCCACAGGTAGGCAGTGTGGTATGGAGGGGGAGCCCGCAAAGAAAATGGAGGAGAGGTCAGACAGGTCAGAGATGAGAGCACATCGAAGAGGAGAGGATGCTCAGCTGTATCAAATGCAGTGAAGAATAAAAACAGAGAAAAGATCTTTTAAGAGATTGTTGGGAACGTTGGAGAGCAGCTTTGATTGAGTGATGAGGGTAGAAACCAGAATATAAAGAGCTGAGGAGGGAGAGGAGCAGAAGTGCGGAGAGCAGCAAGAGACTGCTTTACCAAGGAGTTTGGGTGAAAAGGGGAGGAGGGGGTCAGATCCAGGGAAGGTTTTTTTAAGAATGAGGGAGACTTGGGCATGTTTGAAGGCTAGATGATGGTAGGTGGAGAGACTGAAGAGGGGAAGGAGAGGAAAAGAAAGGGGCTAACTAAGGTGTCTATCTGCCAGAGAAGAGAAGAGGGGATAGGATAGGTAAAAGCAGTCAGGCTTGGTGAGGTCCAAAGTTACATGGTCAGAGAATGGGGGATAAAAGGAGAATGGGGAATGACATCACAGGGTTTGGAAATGACGAAAATGGGAGAAGGAGCTCATGCCTAGCAGCCTTGGTTTCTCTCTGTGGAAGCAGGTAGAGAGTACATGGGGAACGAAGGCTTGAGGGGCAAGGAGAAGGTTGGAACTAACTTCTCTGGGAATTGAGATAGGGAATAGTTATGGAAGACTGCAGAGGTGGCCGTGCAGTTGTGAGAAAGAGTTAAGTGCCTTACATGATGTTGATTATGTATGGTGACTTGGTCATTTTTACTGTTTTGTCCTCTAACAAAAGTTTCTACCTTTCGATCAAACCATCCATGGTACAAGACCCATGAAAACTGAATAGCTCAGATTTTACTACATAACTTATAGCAAGGGATTCACACTGAGATGAAGAAAAGTAGTTTTTTAGGCTTATATCTTTAACTCGAAACAGTTTACACCTTGGACGATTAGATTTCTTTATCTTTATTTGTGTAGGTATGAAAGTAGCTAGAACAGAACCTTTCTTCTTGTTTTGTTTTTATTTTCAAAATACAGAAGTAACAGGTCTTACAAGCTAAATATTGCTTTTGGAATATTACTTTGTACCACTCACTGGGTTTGGGGAGTAGGAGAAGAGAGGAGACAACAACATTCTACTTACAGTCAATTATGTGACTAATATGTAGCATATCGATTAGTTATTTTAATTAATGATTTGGCATCGGTCAGAAAACTATTCAGAGATACCTGTATGGGAAGGAGTTGGGTACATGAAGGAAGATAATGAAAGGCATATAACACAAAGAATCCCTATGAATGTTGTTAAAATGGGGAAAGGGAAGAATAAACTCAGAACCTGGCTGTTTGTTACTATCTTTAAAAATCTAAATATTTCTCACCTTTTATCCATTAACCGTCTAATCAGAGCTAAACTGAAATGAGGAATCTTAAGATTATTTTAGAAACTTTTTTCTTTTTTTGAAAGCAGTCTTTTAAAAGACGTTTTATAATTTAGAAAAGAATAGACATAGATAATAATCATAATAGAATAAGAAAGCCACATTATAAGTGCTTAGTAGATTATTGTAGATTGATTTTTCTCACTGCCAGGAAACCACAATTACCATACTCAGTTTCAGTTTTCACAAACTTGTATCTTTAAGGAAACATTCGTTTATTCGATGTTTTTAACACTAGGTAGGGCTCAACTTCTGTGAAATCAATTCTGCATCAGATTCAGTTGCAAAAAAAAAAAATCCCAGTTTTTTTCCTCTCTAATTATTTACAAAAAGGAGGGGAAGGGTGCTCTAAAAGTATGCAAAATCTAGCCTGTTTGTGCTCTGGAAGGTGTAGTACTAAGTGACCATGAACTCTAATTACACACCAGTAACTTGTTTTATGATCTTAAGTAAGTGTTTAAATTTTATGTGTGTGAGAGAGAGAACTAACTCCCTCTATAAAAATAGACTGCTAGATGGTACTAATCAAAGTTACAATGTTGAGGTGGGAATTGTGATTATAAAGCAGCTTGAAAAATTATTGTGTAAAGGTCAAGGATCATTATCTTTTTGGTATTGCTTTCCCATTTTCTCTGCAGTAATCAACATTTGACTTTTTCAAGCAACAAGGGTGGTATGTACCTAAATCTTGGGACATGTTGGCATAGGTGCTTTCTTACCCCTAGACTTTGGTATACTTTGCAAACAGTTTCTTTTGCCTAAATCTTATCATTGATTTTTTTTTTTAAATAATAGAATAATAGGCGCTTTCTGCTTTTGACATCTGTGACCAGAATACAAGCTGGTCCTCAAAAATAAATACCATTTCTTCAAATAAATTCTTAAATTCATTCCTTAGTAAATGTAATAAATGAAAAAGTGTTCAACAAATAAAATCCTAGTAATGAATCTTCTCCAATGACTCCCTAATCTAGGAAATAGCTTAATTATTAGGAAGATTTTAATACTAATGTTTCAGATGAGGCCTAAACTACGTTTTTGCCACTGAAAGAGTCAACAGGTACTTGAACTCGAAATTTTTATTTATATATCATTGTATTGACCAAAAATCCATTAATCCAATATTCATGCACATTTACAATTTAATTATGTTCATTAAAATTCAGGGACACAGTGTTATATAGTGGATTGACTGCTGGGCTTAGAGTCTAGTAGGCCTGGGTTCAGACCCCTGCCTCTGACCCCTGCTAGCTGTTGGACTATTTAACCTTAACTGGCAAACCTACCAGGCCATGCTTTAAGAAAATATTAGAGCCATATTGACCTATAAACTTGTTGATGGATATTTTTGCTGCAATCTCTGATTTTAAATAAATATTAATATCAACTTAATATTTGATTAATAAGAGCATACTACTCTTTAATCACACAGAAAAGTTAATTGTAATATGTTCATGACTCTCTCATATGTTTCCACTGTCTAATTTAAAGTTTCTAAAATTAATTTATGTACAAGTAATATGTATGATCGATGGATGTTTAGATGCTTTTAAGTCAGTTTCTACTGAAAATTTAACAACCCTAAAGAATTGCGCATAATTTGAGTATTTGTTTTTAGCAGTTTTCTTATAGTAATGTTTTCATTCTTTACTATTGATTGAGATTTGCTGTGTGAGATGCTTAATAGAAGTACCTGATTTTTACGTGTTCTCATTTTTTTTTACATTCTGAAAACTTTTTCACAGACTCTTATGAAAACTCAGAATTGAAGAGGGTTTTTTTTATTACAAACCAATCTCATAATATTAGACAATTCTACAGCCTGTTACATTGTATGAATATAGCTTAAATAGAGAAAGTATTCTAATAGTGGTATGAGTTTCTAGAAATCAGCCTATTGTTGCAAAACATAATATAATTTAGTCACATGTAGACTTTCCCCTGCATCACAAATTAGAATGTAATTCATTGAGAAGTAAAATGTTAAGGTGATTTATAATTTCAAACAAAAAAGTCCATATTTTGATTTCTCCTTTTACAAAAAAAAAGGTCATTTAAGTGTTCAAACATGTAATTATTATTTGAGTGGCATCATAGGACTACCTCAAGTTTTTAATTTTTCTAATGGAAAAAGCCAAAGCAGTGTTAAACCAGCCTTCTAAAGTTAAGACAGGTTCAAGGGAGTTTTGATATTAGTTTAGAAGGAAAGTATAGGAATGATTAATGTATCTGACCCATGGATATTATGGAGGCTAGACTGTCCAATAATACCCCCAAATAATTGCATAATAATTACTGTAGTTTGAAAGATCTGTGATACAATCTGTGTAGATCACCCTACCGGCTCTACCCCCATCAGTGCATTTCGTGACCCCACTCTCAGCGGCTCCGAGTGGTTGTGGACAAAGCAGTTTCCTTTTGGACAACCTTCTGGTAATGAGTTTTTCCATGCTTGGAGAAGCCCAGTTTGTAATGATAAAAGTGGTCAATTACCGGGTCCCTACTCACAACCTTTTCAGTGTGATAGAGCCTACTAGAGTTTATGTTCAGTTTGTATAGCCTTTCAGAACCTAGGGTCACTGTCACACCATGATGAAGCTTGGGCAGGAGAATTATTGTAACTAGTACTTTTCTAAATGATACTTATAAATGATAAACTATTTTAACTTTCTTAGTTGTCCTGTAACCATAAAATTTATTATTTTTAAGAAATAACTCAATTTTATTATCATGTCTCAGCCTAGTTTTTGTGACATAATTAGAAAATACTTATGCTTTCAGGAAGTAAAACTGAGAACCAAAGAAGCACTGACTTTTTAGGCACAGAACCCACATAGAGGAATGTGGATTTGGTTTCAGTACTACTGAGGTTTCCACATTTAGAGCTCTGGGTTTTATATCCCTATTTGAAATTAAAATGACTTCTTTCCACCTCTTAATAAATATCAACTATTTCTCTTTATTTAATACAGACACGGTCCCTGCTGGGTGTATTTGAAGAGGATGCTGCAGCTATTTCCAATTACATGAATCAGTTATATCAAGCCATGCGTCGAATTTATGATGCACAGGTAAAGAATGAACCAGAGTCTTTAACTGTGAATATTAATGCAGTTTTATCACAAGTATTTTAAACTACAGAGCCTACGTTTCAGTTATTACCTCATATTTATTGCATTATGCCACAACTAAGATTAAATTGTTTTTTCTGAAGTGCAGGTATATCCTGGCTAATTGACTCCACAAAAACAGACTAAGCAAAGCGGTGCAGGAGGTAATTCATTGCATAACATTCCATAGCAGCAATGTTTTAAATGAAAGAAACTTGAACTATAGAAGCTTAAAATCAGTTTTTAGAGAAATCTAGTCCATAGTAAAGGGGAAAGGGAATATGTAGTGCCTTCCAGAAACTTTGCACCTGATAGGTATCCAGTGGAGGAGAAGAGGAACTTCTTTCTGGATAATGGAGCATAAGCTGACACTAGAGATCAAACTACAAGTTAGCACATGGGGCATCAGCCAGTAGGGGCAGGACAAGAAGGAAGCCTGAATAGGGAAGGAATTTACAGTGGGCAGCTAGGTGGCAGTATGGATAGAACACCGGTCCTGAGGACCTGAGTTCAAATGCAGCCTCGGATACTTACTAGCTATGCAATCCTGGCTAAGTCACTTAATTCTCTTTGCCTCAGTTTCTTCATCTGTAAAATGAGCTGGAGAAGGAAATGGCAAACTACTTCAGTATCTTTGCCAAGAAAACTCCAAATGGGGTCACAAAGAGTCACGCACAACTAAACATCAGTTTACAGAGGGATGAAGGAGTAAAGTGAGAAATCCAGCAACTTTCTGGAAGGGTATGGGAAGAGAGGCTGACTCTTCTCAGAAATCTTAAATATATAGTTTAGATCTAATTGAAGTATTTTCAAATGGGTTTGAACATTGTTTCTTTTTAAAAGTTGATCACCCCAAAGGGACAAGGCCCCAGAAAAGTGCTAGGCCTTACTGTAGAAAGGAGGTAATGGCTCAGAGCTGGAAAACTAGGCCAGCTGGGATAACACTGACTTTGAAACTTGAAAAAGTTGTGCTGAAAAGTGTTTTGGTTTTTCCCTTTCTATCCCAGAAGCAGCTAGTCGCAGGCAATTACTGCCACTCCTTTGTGAATAGGGCTTTTTATCAGTGAACTTTACTGCATACAGTACTCAGCATATCTCTCGACTAGTTAATAATTCTGTAGTGAAGGACAAAAACAAATTTGACACTAGTTTGAGCTGATCTTGAAATGATACTGGAAGGGGGGGGTACGATGGGTACTTTTAAAATAATATTGATATTGAAAGGGAATTAATGAAAAGAAGTGCTAGGGAAGGTGGCCTAGCCATACCAGATATCAAACTGTACTATGAAGCAGCAATCGTCAAAACTACCTGGTACTAGCTAAGAAACAGAGTGGTAGATCAGCAGAATAGGTTAGGTACACAAGACACAGAAGTCAACAATTATAGCAATCTGCTCTTTGATAAACCCAAAGAATCCAGCTTCTGGGCTAAGAATTCACTAGTCCACAAAAACTGCTGGGAAAATTGGAAAATGGTATGGCAGAAACTGGACATAGACCAATATCTTAACACTATACTAAAATAAAGTCAAAATGGGTTCATGATTTAGAAATAAAGGCTGATACTATAAGCAATTTGGGAGAGCAGGGAATAGTTTACCTATCAAATCTATGGGAAAGGGAAGAATTCATGACCCAACAAGAAATAGAGAGCATTACAAAATGAAAAATGGATAATTTTGATTATGTTAAACTGAAAAGTTTTTGTATAAACAAAGCCAATGCACCAAAGATTAAGAGGGAAGCAGAAAATTGGGAGAAAATCTTTACAACCTGTGTCTCTGATAAAGGCCTCATATCTAAAATATACAGAAAACTTGAGCCAAATTTATAGGAATAAAAGCCATTCCCCAATTGAGAAATGGTCAAAGGATATGGAGAGGCAGTTTTCAGAGGAAGAAATTAAAGATATCTATAGGCATATGAAAAAATGCTCTAAATCACTATTGATTAGAGAAATGCAAATCAAAACAACTCTTAGGTACCACATCTCCCCTGTCAGATTGACCAACGTGACAAAACAGGAAAATGATAAAAATATGCTGGAGAGGATGTGGGAAAATTGGAACATTATTACACTGTTGGTGGAGTTGTGAACAGATCCAGCCATTTTGGAGAGCAATTTGGAACTATGCCCAAAGGGCTATAAAAATGTGCATACCCTTTGATGCAGCAATACCACTTCTAGGGCTGTATCCCAAAGAGATCACACAAGTGCGAAAGGGAACCGTATGTACAAAATATTTATAGGAGCTCTTTTTGTGGTAGCAAAGTATCAGAAATCAAGGGGATGTCCATCAATTGGGGAATGGCTGTACAAGTTGTGGTATATGAATGTAATGGAATACTATTGTGCTGTAAGAAATGGGCAAGATAAGGACTTCAAAATAACCTGGAACGACTTAACATGATACAATGCTGAGTGAGGGGAGCAGAACCAGGAGAACATTGTACACAACCACAGACATAATGATTCTGTGATGACTAATTTTGATAGACTTTGCTCTTCTCAGCAATACAAGGTTCAAAGACAGCTCCAGAGGACTCATGATGGAAAAAGCTATCCACATCCAGAGAAAGAACTGTGGAGTCTGAATGCAGATTGAGGCAAACTATCTGCTCTCTTTTTTTTTTCTCTTCTTTTTTGGTTTTGTTTCCTCTCTCTCATGATTCATCCCATTGGTTATAATTTTTCTTTACAACTTGACTATTGTATAAATAAGTTTAATGCGAAGGTTTATATAGAATCTATATCAGGCTGCATGCTGTCTTGAGGGGAGGGAGGGGGAGAAAATTTGAAACTCCAGAACTAAGTATTGTAAACTAAAAATAAAAAATCTAATTTAAAAAAAAAGAATAATATTGAAAGGACCTTTTGGGGACAGCTGTAATTTTAATTACTGACATTGATGGTAGGGTATGCCTGTATAACAATATCTTTTCTATTTGGAATGCCTGCTAAATGTTAGTTGAAAGAGCTTATAAAATGTAAAGAAAACTGGTCACATACATTGCATGTTGGTAAAACAAGTGAACTCTCAGAGTGGAGAGAGAATCAGATTTGAAGGTTACTTTATTCCATTTCACTGTGGTAACCAGTAATTGGATTAAGGTTAGAGTGAGAGAGTTGATTTACTTGGATGAAAAGGGGACAGTAAAACATGAGTTTTGTTCAGAGAGAGAGAACTTGGTTAAGAGAGTAACTGTGAATTTAGATTATTATTATTATTAGCTAATGAGATAGAAAGTTTCAGGCTATAATGCTCATGTAATCCATTCATTATTAGATCATAAATCAACGTTAATTCTCTAATCCAATTTCGTTGGAGTTAATAGAAACTGGAACACTTTTCCCCTCCCTTCATCTCTAGACTTATTCTTTCACTTACTGCTTTTTAAAAATTATTATTGTGGTATTTGCTTATTTTTCTCTTATTTTTTAATTCCAGTAATGTCATCAATTAATATTTCATATGTATTATACCTAGTTTTCTGAAAATATAACACAAATTAGGGCTTTTTAATGAGTTACTGGAAGATTCAGAAAACATACAAGTAAGGTAGATATTAAGTGATAATGCTAAAGGATTCAGAATTAAAAGGGATGTCAGACCATTTAGTACAGTGCCTTCATTTTACTGAGAAAAAAACAGCCTGGATCCTAGAGAAGCAAATGACTTGCCACAGGTATTAGGTAGAAGAACCAAAATCCCTCTGACTCCAGATTTAGGGCCCTTTCCCATACACTGCCAGGTAGTTTGACAATCCTCACTGTTAACTTTGGCATTTTTAAGTTTTTCTTTTTAATCGTTACCATTATATTTATTTGAAAATACCAATACCATTCTCTTTTCCATAGAATGAATTAAGCGCAGCAACACACCTGACATCAAAACTTCTGAAAGAATATGAGAAACAGGTACAGTATATACCAGTTCCCTGGAAGACTGTTTGTTTTGCAAACCTAGAGGGAGGTCCATGGCAATATCACATAAAATGTTAGCTAGAATATTCAGGGATGGTCTTGGAAAAGCAGTAACGTAGGAGCTCCAGATTTTCAAAGTGTCTGTGTACATTTTCTCATTTTATGTGCACAGTCACCCTGTTAGGTAGCTGTTATCCTGGGTATTGTCATCCCTATCCAGCAGATGCGGAAGTCGAGCGTTAGAGAGACATGGAACTCGTTCACTTCAGCACAGAGAGTAAGGACCAAGCTAGATTTGAAGCCAGGTGTCCCCAGCACCAAGTCTAGCACCTTCCAATTATCTTTTGCCTCTCGGTCAAAGAAGGGTAGAGCCTGAAGAGACCCAATTCTTTCATCTTACAGATGGGGAAGCTGAGGAAAGCTGTGTTTTTTAGTGATACATAAATTATAACATTCATAAAAATAATACAACTTTATTTTAGGTTTATTCGTATTTTAAGGGGTTTCCAGAAATGACTTTGATCCTTTGGGAGATGTTATTTTATTGGTGTGAGTGCTCCCTTCACCATCCAAGATTACAGTCTTGCCATATTCATGATCTTTAAAAATTCATCATGCGTTGCCTAGATTTCTGCTCTTCATCTTCAGACACGGTCCATTGCTAAACCCCTACTAGAAGCTTTCCAGCCAGACCTACCAGTGCTTGCCCTCTTCTGGCCTGGCCTTGGAGAGTGCAGGGTTACCTCCATGCCATGGCAAGATATTTCATCAGGCCTCTCTTGGAAAAGTTATTAAGATAAAACAAAATATAATGCATTGGTAGCACAAAAGCAGCATCATTTGTAAAAACGTGTGTTAAGAATGGACGTTTACATGTTCCAAGGAGAAATGAGAATTTATAAGCTGGTTTCTTTTTCAATTTCACAGCGTTTTCCACTAGGGGGCGATGATGAAGTAATGAGCTCTACTTTGCAGCAGTTTTCAAAAGTGATTGACGAGGTAAATACTTTAATTTTAACAAAATAAGTTAAATGTGTAGATTTGTGTTTCTAAATTTATATGACCTGGTGTTTTTTTCATTTCTTGCCAGCTAAGTTCCTGTCATGCAGTACTTTCAACTCAGCTTGCCGATGCTATGATGTTTCCTATTTCCCAGTTCAAAGAAAGGGATCTAAAAGGTATGGAAGCTAAACTAACTTTAAAATTCTTAGCTCTAGTAATGGTTCTGCTTTTGTAAAATGTTTGTCACTCTCCATCCCTGGCCATGATCTCTATCATTTACTTTAGACTCAGATGTATTGTCAGTCTCTCTACCAATTTACTTTTATTTTTATTTGCAGTGTGTGCATACATGTGTTCTTAATTGGGCTTCTGGCTATTGTAGCAATAAAGTTTTCTGATCTGGATCTATTTTAATAATTTATAATCTAAGACAGACACATTAACATGTGTGTATAATCTACAAATATCAGAGTGAATCAATACTGAAACTGACAGAAAAGTACTTAAATCATTTACAGATAAAAAATGCATCTTAGGAGCAGACCGTGCTATTGTGCTAGAAATTAAGGAAAATGATTCACTGTCAAAGATGGGCAGAAAAAGGACTTACACAGTTCCTCCCTGATTAGCTTAGAAAGAAATAGTTAACCTAATTTTTTCATGTGCTACCTCTTAAGTCCTTTTTAAAACATTAGTTGCTGTGTATAATAAATTAACAACAAGCCAGGCCATGCCAGTACAACAAAGTATTGTCTTTGAAGTCTACAATTTTTCAGAAGATGGGTAAAGATGATACCATACTATATATTTAGAAGTGTTTGTTAGTAAATGTGTTTATTTATATTAATACCTCTAAGACTGATTATATCTCACACCATTATCGCTGAACCCAAAGAGCTATCTAGCTAAATCTGCTCTGGAATTTCATGACTAATCTGGTAAAAAGCCAGCTGTATTTCTGGATGTGGAACTATTGATTTATGATGCTTTTTTTTAGTCCATAAAAATGTCATTTGGGATTTTAGTTATAAAATTAGGAATGAATTTAGCACGTTAGAAGATATCTTAAAATGTGAATGTAGCAGGATGTCTATTTGTATATTAAACTGGAATAATTCTCAGATCTATATTTTTTTTCTCCTCAGAGATATTAACATTAAAGGAAGTGTTTCAGATTGCCAGCAATGGTAAGCCCTACGTACTTTAATCTTTTATCACTAGCAAAAGTCTACATGTATAATATCAAAGTCTTTTAGCCCAATGCTTTCTAATATTATAGTAGTAAGGAACTGAGAAAAAAATAAGCCTAGATTTTTAAAAACTGAGGAATTCTGTTACTTAAATTGAAATCTTTTATAAAGTACCATAGGGAGGATATCCAGTAGATTTTGACTTAGAATACCTCCATATAGCATGAGGATATGGTATGGTATCAAAACTTGGTTGGTTTAGTAAGTAAACAACAAGAAATTTACTTCATATTTTTAAAAAAAACATCATTGGCTATGGTAAAAAGCAAAAAATATAATTTAGAATTTATTCATAGTGACAGAGCCTTTTATTGAGAGAAGAGAGAAATCATGTGACTTTTTCTCATTTGAGAAAAAAATGTACTTTCTCAGAACATTTCAAGTGCTCAGGACTTTTCAACGTAGTACTGTTACATAAATTATTTTTGTTTTCCAGATCATGACGCTGCAATTAATAGATATAGTCGACTGTCCAAAAAAAGAGAAAATGACAAGGTTTGATATGGATTCTTTGGATACTAGGATTAATGTCACAGTGTTAAACCCACATGTCATGAGTGTGTGTGTGTCATAAGTTTGCTAGGTTTTTCTGTTTTAAAAGAATAACTAGCAATGATTAAATGAAAATATTACTTGCTTTTTAATGCTCCTAGCTTAGGAATTTCCTGTCTTCCCCATAATAAAAGACTTATTGTTATCACAATTAGTAATATTTAAACCCATAACTTTTTCCAAAACTTTTAACTCAGGACATAGTTTTGGAAGGGTTTTTTTAACATAGTCGCTAACAAATAAAATTTCTGGCATCAGCAGTCATATGAACCAGCAGATATATGCTGGAGTGTTGGAAAAAAGTGTCTTTTAAAAAACTAGAGTAATAAAATTGAACTGTTGAGTATTCAGCTGAAACTCCACTGGGATACAGGAGTTGTGTCCCACTCCTGTAGGGCCTGTGAGCCTTTCCATCTTCTCTTCTACATGTGTTGTCTTCTCCAGTTAGACAGAGAGCTTCCTGAAGGGAGGGGCACTCTTCTCCTTCTGTTTGTATCTCTGGCATTTAGCACAGGACGTGGCTCTGTAGTAGGTCTTTGATAAATACTTTTCATTCCTTCGTTCCATAAATAGACATTTGTAGCTCAAAAAGTAAGTACCTTAGATACCTTCCTTGAAGCCCTATGAGGCTAATACAAGTATAATTAGCACCATTTTATTATAATTGTGATTATTTAATAAATACATAATACCTAATTAAAATAGTAATAGCAATTTATATATCACCTGACAGTTTGCAAAGTGTTTGACACGTTAACTCATTTGATCTGAGATTACCTGGGAGATAATTGCTATGATCATCCCCATTTTATAAATAGAACTGGAGCTGAGGGAGGTTAAGTGACTTTACCAAAGTCATACCACTAGGAAGTGACAGAGGCAGGATTTGAACCCAGGTCTTGCTGATTTGAAGTCCGTCACTCCGTCTGCTGCACCATTCATTTAAAATGACCCGATGATGGTCACACAATTGACAGGTAGTGGAGCTAGAACTCAGTCCTCAGCCATTTGATTCCAGATCTAGTGTTTCTGTCTCACCCATCTTCTAAAAATGTGGCGAGAGAAAAGGGTCTTAATTAAGGCACAAACTACAGGGAATTAACTTCATTTGTTCCATATCCCATGGGCTCTCTGCATAAGTTGTGAGGCACCTTAGGATGTGGAAGAGATGGACTTGAGAAGTTCTGAGTTCAAATCTTGACCTTGACACAAATGATATGCCCATGGACAAGTCACTAGGACTCTGAGCTTTTGTTTTCTCATTTGCAAAAAAGGGCTAATAAAACTCATTGTATCTGGCTCTTCTGAGGCCCTGTTGTCATCGCTTGGCTCTGTGATTGTCAGCTGTGTTTCTTGGCTGGTGGGTGCACCATATTGGCCCATTTACAGAGGAGAAGACTGACACCCAAAGAAGAGAAGTCACCTGCAGTCACAAAGCAAAATTACAAAATGATAAGCCCAAGGGTGTGTCTGTGTTACTATTTCTAAGACTTTTTATTATTATTACTACAAGTGTTCTGACATGGACAAAAGAGCGCAAAGTGAAGGTGACAGGTTTTGTTTTCCACTGGAATTATTTTTGAAATTTAACATGAAAAGTAACACTGACTTTATTTTACCCCATGGCTTTCTAGTGGGAGAGTTGAGAAAGCTCTATTATGGCCTAATGGAAAGAGCACTGCACCTGGATTTAGATCTCGCCTCAGAAACTTACTAGCTGTACATCCCTGAACAAATCAGTGAGCCTCTCTGAGCCCCATCTGTAAAATGGGCATCATAGTACCCATCTCACAGGGTTGTTAAGAGGATCAAAGAAGACCATTCATACTGATAGACAAAGTGCTGGAACAACGTCATTTATGCAGCTACTAACATTGTGATAATTACAAGGCAAATAAAATGAAACAAAGAGCCAGCACATGGGAAGGCAGTGTTCACTCCTGTGCTCCTAAGGATTCACAGTGACCATTTTCAGTCTAACTACTAATATCTGTTTAATGAGAGAGTCAGCACAAAAAAGCTATTGTGTCAAAAAATAAAGAGTTAAATCTGTATTGGGGCTGGAAAGGTTCATGTAGGTCAGGGTCCTTAGATAAGGAAACTGAATTCCGGAAAGGTGGTAAGTTGCCCAAGGTTGCCATGGCTAAAAGTGAAGTGTTATCAACTTTAAACCCCTAGGAAAGAATTAAAATAGAAAGTGCTTAATTTTTATTTATCGTCAAGGAATACAAGGTAGGAGAAACATTTATAAGTGGAAAAGCTTTCCACCTATTTTCATGTGGGGGAACAAGTATGCTAGCAGGCAAAAAAGCCATTCCTGCCCGCAGTTTTGCGTTTACCGTATGGCGTGAGCTTCTTTTCCTTCTGTTCTTCTACCAATGCATATTTTGCTCATGAAATTAATATAAATTAAACTTTTCATTCTCTAATTTTTATTTCTGAAAATTAAATCATTGATAGTTCAATTTCAGTAAATGGTTCAATATGTTCCCAAAACTCAGACTAATCATGTATTCACTTACGTAAATGGTACACCACAGCTGTCACCACCTACCAGTAAGCTCCTTGAAGACGAGGACTTTTATTTTTTGTCTTTGTATCCCTGGCACCTGGCACTGCATCTTTCACGTTTTTGTTCAGTTGTGTCCTACTCTCCATGACTCTATTTGGGGTTTTCTTGACAAAGATACTGCGGTTGGTCATTTCCATCTCCAATCCTTCATTTAGTTGGTGCTTGTCAAATCAGATGGCTGCACAAATCTGACAGATTTTCTTTAGGGCTTTCATCGTAGATATCACCAGAAGTGTATAAAATGGAGCAAATCATTGTGTTCTGCATCCTAAGGTGAAGTACGAAGTTACTGAAGATGTATACACTTCTAGAAAAAAACAGCACCAGACGATGATGCACTATTTCTGCGCGTTGAATACTCTTCAGTATAAGAAGAAAATAGCGATGCTGGAGCCCCTGCTTGGGTACATGCAAGCTCAGGTAAATATTAGAGGTTAACTCTATGGTGAATTTCTCCATCAAGTTTTAAATTTGAATGTATTACAATTGTACCATAGATCAGTTAGGAGAAGAGAGTTTTGTAACTTTGAAAACCCCTTAGCTTCCCTATCACATCCTGCCGTGGAACCCACCATGGTTTCTGAAAGACTTTGCTCATGGGCGCACGAGTTCCTGTGGGTCCCCCCAAAGGCCAGAAATTCAGTGACTGTATACTGTCAAAGACCCACCAAGTCTAGAGAAGGTTGGCTACATTCAGTGGATTATTTTGGTCAGAGTAGCCCTTAGGTAAGCCTTACATCTCAGAGGCTAGTATCTCTATTCACCTGAAGATCTCATTGAATGCCTTAAGAGTGCCTTAGTAATGAAGCAGTGACTCTTTCTCTCCTTTTTTAAAAATCTTTCTTACATGTGGTAATTGAGAAATTTTTGTTGTGATTTCATTGGTATAGCAATGGAACTAGCTCTACCAATGCAGATCAACAGCTATAGTCTTGGATATAGCTCTAGTCTTGCCTGTGGCCTGCAAGGTTAAATGATTTATCTGTGGTCAGATAGCCATTATGTGTCAGAGCCTACGTATGACTTTGCACTGGGGTCTTGCTAAAGATGGTTCACTATCCACCACACCTCAATGCTTCTCACTACTTAAGGGAGCTTAATTGAAAGCCACAGATCCCAAAGTTATCACTTTTAACTCTCTGGATACTAAGTCATGTTTTGTTACTTTTATGTATTATGTAAGTTACATATTATTGATATTAAAGAAGAGCAGGACAAGTTGGAGTTTTGTTTTTCCTTTACTTTGACCACTTCCTTATAAAAGTAGAAGCATTGAAATAGCCGAAAGGTATGCAATAGAAGGAGAAGTAAGAATTAAGGCCCTAGATACTCAAAGTTTAATGGAAATTGAAACATTTTCAACCATGAAAGTTAATTTTCTCAAAATTGAATATATTGATCTTTTTCTGATAAATATATAATGGTATCTTAGAAGTTATATTTAAATAAAATTTTGATTTTTTCTTCTTAGATAAGTTTTTTTAAGATGGGTTCTGAAAATCTCAATGAACAGCTAGAAGAATTTTTAGCAAATATTGGAACAAGTGTACAGAAGTAAGTATGTCCCTGCTATATTTACCTTTTAATCTCAATGAAAACATCTTATTTTTGTCATGGGATTTTTTTTTGTTATGTCCTGTAAATAACATTTTGTCACAACCACCCTTTGTGGGAGGCACCACAGATAGTATCACAGTTTTAATATAAGAAAACAGGATCAAAGAGGTTGGGACTTGATATGGTCACACAGCTTGTCAATGACAAAGGCAGGAGTCACTCCCAGGGCTCTCTCTCCTCAATCTCAGATCAGCCCTCATTTCCTTGCACCACCCTGCCAAAGTAAATAAGTAAGAGAAAAATATTAGAGGACTCCCAAAGTTTACTGTAGAAATGAACAAAGTAGAGCCACATAAATGAGGAAACAAACACATTTGCCTTTTCCCAACTCTCTCTGAAGTTCTGTTAGCTTTAAGATTTGTAAGAATCTGCATGCTCTTTTGGTCATCTTGATTTGCATCACTGAAACAGTAAGGCAATAAACACAACATCAGCGATAATCGTGAATATGCCTATGTAGTTCTGTAACGCAAAGTATGAGATTCCATGTAGAAGGTAAAAGAAGTATAACATTTATTCAGACATCAGAAAATCATATCCCATAACCAAATGTTCAGCTCCCACAGCCAGCCGGCCCACTTTATCATAACAGCAAGGAACTTAAAACACCATGTCACAGCCTGGAAACTCACCATCCCAAAACCTCTCCAACCTGCTGCAGGGGTCTTCCCCAAAACAAACTCACAGTACAGCTAAGTCAGCCTGTTCAGTTCTAACAATCACGAGGGCAGCCATTAGCAGCCACCAGCAGCCATAACATCTTTCTCTCAGCAATTTATGTGACATAACTTCCTTTTCTTGTCAGGAGTCTCCTCCCACCACATGTAACCCAGGCTTCCTGTGGTGTAAGTAGGTCACATGGCCTTAATGGGTGGGAAAGAGCTTCAAATCTAATTGCTACTACAATCACCTCATATGATGCTTTTCATATTTCCTCATATGCTACAGATTTGTTGTTTTATGATGCCATCACATTCAGTTACATTAATGTACTACATAATTTATTCAGCCATCTATTCCTCAATTTTACATGAAGTTTGTTTCTAAATTTTTGCCATTGTCAATCAATTAGAGATACTTTTGTACAAATAGGCCTTTTTTTCCTCTTCTTAATATATTTCAATTAAAATGGTAGCAAAAGAATCACTTTATCAAAAGCACTAAGTTTTGTGATTCTTGTTGTATATTGCCATACTGCGATCCAGAAGTTTGGGCCAGTTTGGGCCAGCTCCCAGATCCACCAGCATTGCCTTTTCTTTTTTATTCTCTCCTCCCTCTTCCCTCTCCCCTCCAGTTTTTTAATGGCTTATTTTATCTTTTTATAGGTTTAGACTATTGGATTTTGCCCCTAGGGTTTTGGGTTTGGTTTGGTTTGGTTGTTTTTGTCTTTTGTTTTTCAGACAAGCTGTTGCCTAACAATCCCTTTCCCAATCTTGTATTTGTGAAGTTGACTCTTTTTTTAAACCCAGGTGTAAGGCTTTACATTTCTTTTTGTAAACTTTCATGTTCTTAGGTTTAGCTCAGTGTTCTAGCTGGTAAAGATTTTTGATGATCCTGACTGTTTCACTGTGTCTCCTCCCAGCTTCATGTCACCTGTAAAGCTGATAAACATGTGATGTATACTTTGATCCTAATCACCAGGCATAGCTCCATGAGGCACCCCATTGGATATCTCCAAGTTGACATCAAATCGTTAATGATCTTTGTGTCCAGCCTTTTAGTCTGATCCAAATCTATTGCATTGTACTATCTTCTAACCCATGTGTCCGTTTCCACAAAAACAGTTTGAGATACTTTATCAGATGTTTCATTAAAATGGAGGCAAACTCTGTCTGCAGCCGTCCCATCAATTATCTCTTCAGTTACCCTATGAAAAAGGAGATAAGGTTAATCTGGCATAACCTGCCTTTGATGAAGTTGCACTGGCTTTTTGTGATCACCTCTTCCCTTTTTAGATGGTCACTAACCATCGCTTCAGTGAGCCTTTCTAGAATTTTCCTATAAATTGAAGTCAAGCTCATTGACCCATGGTTTATAGACTCTTCCCTCTTTTGGAAATCTAGAAACATTTGCTCTTTGTTCCTGTGGTTCCTCTCTTATTCTCCATGGTCATTCAGTTATCACTAACAGTGGCTCAGTAATCACATTAACAGTTCAAGTCACTTTTTTTCACACTTGCCATTTTAAAAAAAAAATGTTGATACTTTTAATTTATATAGCAGCCAGTTCTGGAACTACTCCTTCATCCCCTACAAAATGACTCATTCTTGGTAGCAAAGAAAAACAATTAAACAGAATCACCCCCAGCGCAGTGATAGCATGTGACACTTCCCCATAGAAATCCCTTGCCTCTCCTCTCTGAGGAAGGACGTATGCTTACCTCTGTACTGCAGGACTACATTCCTCTTTCAGTTAACTCCAAATTTACTAGTTGTGATTTCGATCATTTTCATATGACCCTTTATAGTTTGCAGTTCTGTGGAATCTGTCATATGTTGATTTTAGGCCATTTCAGGGGGTGTCATAGAAGGAATTTGGAAGTGTTTGTTTAGTTTGGAAAAGAGAAGACCTGGGGTACATGATGGTAGCTGTCTTCAGGTGTCTGAAGGGGTGTGAGGTGAATGAGGGGTCTGTTTTGTTCTTTTGGGCCCCAAAAGGCAGAACCAGGAGAAGTAGGTAGAAGGTTCAAAGACAAATTTAGACAAAAGATCAGGAAAACTTGCTAACAATGAAGCTGTCCACTGGCAGAATGGAATGGGCAGCCTCCCAAAGTAGCAGGTCCCTTTTGCCTTGGGGCTCTTCAGGCAGAACATGGATGACCATCAGAACCAGCAAGTGGATTAGATGGCCACCACACCCTTTCCCTTTCAAGTTGGGGGATTCTTTTTTCTTCAGCATGGCTTATGGTATTTTTTTTCTGTTGTTCTGTAATACTACTGTATTGATATGTTTTTCTTTGGTCTGATGATTTTTTTAATTTTCCTTTTTTTTTTTTGTTTTAAACTATTTTTCTTTGGGTTTTGAGTACATGAGGAACCTTCTTCCCTTGGAACCTCCCATTCAGCCATCTTGACTGAAAAGCATTAAAAAACTATTAAATTTGAATTCTCTATTTTAATGACATCTAATGAGTTTTAATGATTATTGGATTTTAAGCTAAATTTTATATAGGGACATATTAGCATAGTAAGTTTCCAATTGTAAATTAATTCAGTTTAAAGCTCTCAGCAGACACTGGCACAGAGGCCCAGCAACACTGCTTTGTTCTAAACTTTTCTTGAGTGTACTTGCCATCTCCTACCTCACCTAAACTGGCATTTGGCTTGCCTTGATAACCTTGGTACAGAATCCTGTACAAGGTTGCACATGGACACTGAACCTTTCTTTGACACCCACAATATAAAAGCACTTGTTCCCCATGACCCACCTTCATTCAGAACTCATCCTCCCCACACAGTCCTGCTTCTGTCCCTTTTTCCATTCCTTATACCTGGTAGATTTTTTTTAACCTAATAGGGTATGCCTTTCCTCACGCCTCTAACTAGAAGTTACTGTCTACACTCTAAATTCCTGCTGTGCATTCCATTCTCAATGACACTTATCCCAGATTATCATTGTATTTCTTTACTTGTGGTCACCTATCTTTCCTGGTAGACTATAAGCTCCCTTAGGGAAAACAATATGTTTTAATCAACTCTGTACTCTCTGTAGAACCTCATAATGTTTTCCACGTAGTAAGTACTCAGGAGTCTTCAGGGAATGAACTGCTATTTTACCTTGTTCTTCCTTTATCGATTAAACATCCATACAGACCCAATTTGGGAGGCTAGTTTAGCCAACAGGAACACCTATTCATCATGATGTGGAATTTGAAGAGATGAATTCTAAATCATTCTGGCACAATCTGAACAATAAAATTATCCAGTGACAAACTTAAGTAGAGTGGGAAAGCTGAGCTGTTTTACAGCTGTATTTATTCCCATCATGTCATATATTCACTTTGGTTCTAAGAACAGCAAATCTGTACATATTTAAAACAAGCAGAAAAAATGCATTCCAGAATAAAATCTGAAGTATTTTTTAATTAGTTGCTGGATTTTTAAAAAATATTTCCTTTTATTAGTAAAGGTAATCAATGATTTACTGTATTAAACTTTCTTTTAAAAATTTTTTTTATTACCCTTGAGTTCCAAGCTGTTTCCCTCCCTCCCAGTCACACACTAGAGAAGGCCAATATTTGACAGAGATATTTAAATACACACACACACACACACGCGTGTGTGTGTGTGTGTGTGTGTGTGTTTGAAACTACATATATTAAAACTTTGGAAAAAGTCGTTTCAGTTGTGTCCAAATCTTTGTGACCCCATTTGAGGATTTCTTGATAGATAGTGGAGTTTTTGTCATTTCCTTCTCCAGATTATTTTACAGATGAGGCAAACAGGGTTAAATTTACACAGGGGCAGACAGTGTTTGAGACCGGATTTGAACTCAAGAAGGTGAGTCTTCCTGACTCCAGGCCTAGCGCTCTATCCACTGTGTCGCCTAACTGCCCTTAGAAGAAAGCTGTTTGCTAAAAATATGTGTATTTAGTGAAGATGTTATCCATTGAAACTGAACTTATAACCTGCTTGCTGCGTTAGTGTTCGCAGGGAAATGGACTGTGAAGTAGAAACCATGCAGCAGACAATAGAGGATTTGGAAGCAGCCAGTGACCCACTGTATTTGCCTGACCCTGACATCACCAAGTTTCCTGTTCATCGGAACCTAACCCGCAAGGCAGGATATCTCAATGCTAGGAAGTAAGAGAAACCTCTTTTGACCTCAAACAGTTTTATGTCTAGTATAAAAGAGTATATTATGAGGACTGTAAATATATATTTGTACATACACATATATATATGTAAACTATTATTGTGATATTTCATGTGTGTATGTATATGTATGCATGTATGTATATGTGTGTGTGTATGCATGTGTGTGTATATATCTATATATTACAGAATGGAATGAAAATAAATACATGATTACTTTAAGGACCTGTGATTTCATGGCTGTCTTTACTCCTGACATTGATGCTGTCAGTTATTGTCTTCACGAGCTACTGTGAAAAAACAGAATTGATCTAATGAGTTTTAATATACCAATAATAGCATTTGTATAGCAATTTAAGATTCGCAAAGTGCTTTATAAGTAATAGCTCATTTTGTCCTCACAACAAACCTGGGAGGTTCTTGCTAGTATTTTCTCCATTTTTACAGATGAGGACACTGAGGCAGACAGAGTGCCTTGCCCAGGGCCACACAGCTAGGAAGTGTCTGAAGCAGGATTTGACCTTAAGACTCTCTGACTCCATGTCTGTCTCTCATTCTTTGCACCATGTCACCTAGCTCCCTTTATAATATGCCATGAAGTCTGCCTGCCAAATGTGGGTTTCACATGGAAGCTTGAACCATCTTCTGAGAATAATTTTTCACTTACAGAATAAAGAGGAAGTCACAAATCAGTCTCAACAGGTATATATTTATGAAGTGCTTACTGTGGGCTAGACACTGCTAATCAATGGAGCTGCAAAGTCGTGTTCTCCTTTGGTATTCATTGAGTCATTTAGCATTACTAAAGCAGATATTTTGCTTATAATTACTCTCCATTGAAAAATAAAATTGGTCTAAAACTTGACAGGGCTTTGTTTTTGGCCCCCTAAGTTATATCAATGGAAACAGAATAGTGGGATGGAGAGAAAGCTGGCTGTAGAATTAGGAAGCCACTGGGGTCAAGCCCTGCTCCTGACCTGTCCTGGCTGTGGGACCCTGGGCAAAGTCCCTTAATCTCTGAGAACTCTAAACTTCTTTTAGACTTAAGTTAAAGTAGCTGTTGATTTTCATTTGTTAAAAAGAGCTTCCTCACTAGGAGTTCCCTACAATGATGAAATCACAGGTCTGAACAAAATATAGAACTACTTTGGTAGCTAAATAATTTCTATTTTATTGATATAAAAGCCTCTCAGGATCCAAAGGGACAGTTTTCTCTTGGTTGTAATAGGTGTATTATTGTGAAAACTCAGTTTGGACCCCATAAAACCTCTGTACCAGGAAATGTAAAGTAAGAATTCTTTTGAAGCAGCAGGGCCCACATTTTGCGTTCGTGCACATAAAACTGAATTCTGTTTTATGTTAATATTATTTTGCATATAGAAATAACCTTATGTCACCTGCTGTTAGATTTCCAAACATTGCTTTAGAAGCATTATATATGTGGATGTTCCTAATCTCTGTGACTGAGAAAATCAATGGATCTTTTTTTTGGCACCTGGCTCTAACAAAAGGCATAAGATATACAGAGATGGTAACAGAATGCACACAGCAAGGAGTGAAAGGAGCCGCTTAGCTCACTCATAATCGGTTTTATTAATCAGTTTCTTTAACATTGATTTCTATTAGAATGTGTTGAAACTCTTCAGTTTAAAGAACAACATTTTGCCATATAATGTCTATTTGCAAAGTTTTAGAATTATTCTTGGTTTGAGTTGTATGTTATTTTTCTGTTAATTTGTTAAAAGTTATGAAGAGTCTATACATGTCACTACTAAATGGGAATATGCTTTCTTTGATTAGTAAGACTGGCCTCGTGTCCTCTACCTGGGATAGACAATTTTACTTTACTCAAGGTGGAAACCTGATGAATCAGGCCCGGGGAGACGTGGCAGGAGGCCTCGCCATGGACATAGACAACTGCTCTGTGATGGCCGTCGACTGTGAAGATAGACGATACTGTTTCCAGATCACATCCTTTGATGGCAAAAAGTGAGTACTTTTTCTCTTCATTTATTTTAATGCCAGAAGAAATTACAAAAAGGCTAGCGATTTTTTTTAAATTCCAAAGTATTTGAAATGATATTTCTTATTAAATACATTCAGTGTAAGAACAATGTAAGATTGCTTTAATAATGTAAATAATGGATTGAGTTAGGGTGTATTTTGCTTTCTTTAATAGTTACTGAATGGTTGTGTTTTCATTTAGTTCTGAGTCTGTTAAAACTTAAGCACTTGGTGTAGAATTTTTTTATTCAGATATAACTGATTAGATTGGTTTTCATATTTACAGTTTAAAATAATTTTGAGGCCCCTATTACTCATAAGTTAGATCCAGTATAAATAATTGTTAATTTTCCTAATATTACATGAACATCTTCGCTGCTTTGTTTTATATATGCCTTAAATTCTACTTTTTTTTTAATGTCTGGACACTGCTTACTTATTCCAAAGGTTCTCAGCTAAATTTTTCTTGATATGAGGTGTTTTGAATCCAGTACTTTAGCATGTTGCCTCCTTTCTCGGTAGTCAATATTAGATGCTGCTCTTCTGTTCTCCCTACATCAAAAGGATCAGACTAACAGTGGATACAACAGTTTTTGACATTTTGTATCTACAGGTTTAGCTTCACTGGCTACTTGTTATAAATTTGCTATTTCGCATTTACTAGTGTAAATGGAAACTTGGTAGAATTGTTTTTCACTTCTTCTCTCAGCAGAGAATTTAGTCTCTCATACTTTTTTTTTGATACCCTCTTAAAAACAAAGTCTCCATATCAATGATTAATAGGTTGAACTATTAGCTTTTAAGGCTTATTAAAGCATAAGTAATCCAAAGGATGATTTAAAGTAGGTTTTCTAAGTTCATTTTAGATTTAGTTTGATAAACTTCATTAGGAATCAGAAAACTGAAATGAATTATCTGAGATTTTTGTCTTCGATGTATTTCTGAGTTTTTATTGTTTTGTTCTGGTCGTTTATATGTGATCTTATTGGTATAGGTAATGCCTTGATAGGAAACCTCCCTTTATCAAGCAGGTCAGCAGTTGTTCTGTAGCTCTGAGTTTTAGACAGTTTCCTGGTGCATTCATCTTACGAGATTTGTTCAGGGGCACAAGCTAGTCTATGTAAAAGGTAAAACTTGAACCCAAGGCTTCCTGACAGTGAGGTCTGCTCTCTCCACTCCCCCTTTACGAAGCTGCCTCTCCTTTTCTTAGTAGAAATTCCAAATTTGGTTTATGTAGTTGATGTTCTGGTGGAACAACATCTATTTCTGATTTTTGTATAACTTGGCACACCATAAGAAAAGTTAAGGTTATGAAAGGCTAATTCCATGTAAAGAAGTACAGATTGATTGGTTTTGACTTGCATTTAAGGAAGACTAAATACTTTCAAATCTTATTGAAAAGTGCTTGAAAGAAAGACTGAAGCTCAAATTTCTTTTCCTCCTTTCAGGTCTTCAATTTTGCAAGCAGAAAGTAAAAAAGACTATGAAGAGGTAAATCGCATCTAGTTAATACCTTTAAAGAGAACTTTTGCCAAAATATGTTTTTCCCGAGAGGAATATTTGTTTATTGTCAGTGCACTCACTGCTTGGAAGGCTTAATAAAAAGGGACCTTGTGACCATTGCTTTCTGAGTTGGCAGACTGGTAGCTTCATGAAATGTCAGTCTAATTTATACCCTTCTCTCACCACCTGCCAACTAAGTACATAGTGGCAACAGATATGACCTGTAGCAGCTAAAACCCCAACACCACTGGGAGTGGGAATGAAAGACAGAAAAACAAAGATTTGGGAATCCGTATTCTTCCTTACAAGCCTTTTATTTTTGGCTCCATTTTTGCTTATAGTACACCAGCTATGGAAGGTAAGGTACCTACAAAGAAACAACTGTGTTGTGCTTGTGTTTGGCTGGGGTGGAGGGGGAGGAGAACGTTGGGAGGAAGTTTCTCTAAACAGGCACAAATTTCTGATCAATATTCTAGTATAACTTGTTGAAAAACTATTTATCATTCTTGCCCTGTAGTAGTGTTCCTACAAGACAACTTTTGGAAAGGAGTCAGATTTTACTTTGAATATTGCCCTTGAGGAAAAGATAACTCGATAGTTATCAAGCTTGTTAATGCTTTCTGTTATCTGGGGAAACTGGCAGGTATGATATCTACCCTGTGCTGGATTTAGAAACAAAACTGGAGTTCAGAAGAAGGTTGCGGTATGAGATACAGCAGACACATAAGATTATAAAGGGCCATCAGGCTAATCCTAGCACATATCAGTAGGAGGAGAAATGAAGTAAAAACGAAGTATATTTCATAAGGTGATCCTTTAGAAATATGAAGAAGTTTAATTTGAAAATAAAATTTGAAAAATTTTGTTATGTAGAATAGTTATCATTAGCAAAGAACTACTTTTGAAATTTGTATTAAACCCATGCAGGATATCTGACCCCAAATGCCTTTCTGGGCAAAATGGTACAAGAAGAATGCATAGTTTGTGTCATGCTAACCACATTGGTGGCTACCTGGTACCGTGGAAAGAGTAAAGGAGTTGGGTCACAGGCTGTGGATTGGAATCTTGGCTCTGCCTTGGGCAAAGCACTCTACCTGCTTTCCTCATCTGTGACATTGTGGGAGTTGGACTCGGTCACCTCTAAGGTCCTTTCTAGCTGTTAATTTAACTCTGTGATCCTGTAATATTGCTAGGAAGTTTCCATGTTCATTATTTGAAATAAAATGTGGATATTACGATCTGCTCAGAGGGTTATTTTAACACTTTCAGTTCAACAAACATTTAGTAAACACCTGCTTGTGTGCACGGCACCTACTAGGCATTGTGAATACACAGACAAAAATAATAATAGCTAGCATTTCTGTAACACTTTAAAGCTTGCTAAGCAAAATAAAATATTACAGTATAAATACAAATATTCCATTTGATCCTCAATATCCCTGGGAGGTAGGTGCTATATTATCTCTGTTTTTACAGATGAGGAAACTCAGGCTAATAGAGGTTAAGTAACTTGCTGAGGGTCACACAGCTGGTAAGTGTCTGAGGCTGGACTTGAACTCAGATCTTCCTGGCTCCAGGCCCAGTGTCCTTTTCTATTGTACCACCAGCTGAAACAGTTCCAGCCCTTAAACTTAGACTTTTACATTTTACTGGGGTTTGGGGGAGAGGGTGGGAAAGATATAACATGTCCACAGATAAATATACACAAAGTAGTTTGAAGAGAGAAAGAACATTACTTGGTTGAAGAGATCAAAGAAAGCTTCCTTGGAGAAAGTGATAATGATTGTGAGATGCAGCGATGTAGAATGTAATCCACCCAGGCATGGGATGTGCTTTGTGCTGATCAATGCACAGAGACAGGAGATGAAATGCTGGGTTTGGAGAGTGGAGCCTAGGTGGGCTAGAGCAGAGAGAAAGACTAGGAAAAAAAGGGTTTGAAACCAGATTATGGAGAACCTTTATCCCTAGATAAGGAATTTGTATTTTAACCTAGAGAGAAGAGGGAGAAAATGGTCAGACGTGCCCTAGGAAGATTTTGTGTGTGTGTGTGTGTGTGTGTGTGTGTGTGTGTGTGTTAGCTGCATGGAGAATGGTTTGAAGAGGCAAGCAGCCAGAATCAAGAACACCAAGGCTGTTATAACACAGGGTGTGCCTAAAGTCTGGACACATAGACAAAAATGCATATTTTCAAGAAATGAAATGAATGAAATTTTCAACAACATTTCATTTAATTGGAATATTAATAACATCTTCATTATGATTTCCATCATTTGTGATACAAAGGTTGATGCACTTTGCAAGATTCATGTTAACTTGATGCAGTAACTCCACATTTCCTATGTGTCCAGACTTTAGGAACACCCTGTAGTACACACATTATAAACTTACTTTTGTTCCCAGTTTCTAAAAAATGAGTGTTAAGCCACATAGTGTGATGGATAGTCAGGAAAACGTTGGTTCAAGTCCATCAGAGGCATATATGCTACCTTGTTGACCATGGGTAGGTCACTCAGCCCCAGGCAGCTTTCTAAGACTAAGGTACAAATGAGTTGTGCTGATCTGTGTTTTGTGGGGGACATTTCCTCACTGGGAATTTACAACACTAATCATAGGTCTAGACCTAAACATAACAATAATAATCTATATACAGACAGAGGAAATAAGGGTCCAAGCTAGGATGGTGACCATATGAATAGATATCAGGAGACTGATAGAAGAAATGTCATGAAATTAGAATCAGACCTGGCAACTGCTTAAAAATTAGCCGATTAATAGATTTTCTGAATTCAATGAAAATGTCCTCCCAGTCAGAAAGAATGAACAAGTAACATTACTTCTGATGAAAATGTTGTATGTTTACTAAATATTATGTATTTTATTCTTGACAAGTTTTTGTATAAAGTCTTAAATTGTTTTGTTTTCTCTTTCAGTGGATTTGTACGATAAACAATATCTCCAAGCAGATATATTTAAGTGAAAATCCAGAGGTAATATTGTGATAGCAAAATCTAGGTTTTTTGTAAATTGAATCCTAATTTCTTGAATTCTTGAATAATGTAACTTCTTGAATAACATTTTTTAATTTCACTTTGACATTATAAGAACAATATATCACATCTATACTCAGTCCCTATTTTTTCAACCCCATTAAACATGATATAGACCCATAGAGGTGGGGAACCTGTGGCCTCGAGGCCACATGTTCCCTCCAGGTCCTCAAGTGCTGCCCTTTGAATCCAAACTTCACAGAACAAATTCCCTTAATAAAAGGACTTGGACTCAGTCAAAAGGCCACACCCAATCACCTAAAAGGCCACATGTGGCCTTAAGTCTGCAGGTTCCCTACTCCTGGAGGGAAACACTGAAATCAACCAATAAAGATTTATTGAGGACCTATTTTGTGCTTGATATAGTATTAGGCACAATTTGAAAGAATCAAATACAGAAGGATTTGTAAAAAGAAGTAATTATTACATGTCTACTGAATGTACTTTGGTATCCAAATAATGGGAATTTAGTCCTGATAAATAGAGAAGCAGGTTGGCACAGTGAATAGAGAGCTGGCCTTGAAGCCAGAAAGATCTGGATTCAAATCTTGCTTCTAATACTAGCTGTGTGAATTGTAGAGGCAACACCAGCCCTTATGAGTAGAAGGACTCCTCTATCAGTGAAATCCTAGATCCAATCCCTCCCTTATCCATAGCAGAAAATAGAAAATCATTAAGTTATCAATCACCAAAGCAGGATTTTAAGGATATGGGTCCCGGGGCATGGGCAGCAGTAAAGTGGACAAGGCCAAGATCAGGAGTTGGTCTGTCCTCATTTGGTGTAGGTAACAATCCAGCCTGCAAACAATAGATTGCAATGAAAGTATCAGCTAATGCAGAAAAAACAAGTCTATTGCTACCAGGTGTCCTCTGGACAAAGCTAAGATCAGAGATCAAAAACATCATGCTTTTTTAAATGTTCAATTTAATTTTTAAAAACTTTGTTCTGAACAAATAAAACTGGCATTTTCTTATACATAATAGGACAGAAAAAACTGCAAGTCTCTAATATATACAGCTTATTTTTCTTTTTAAAAATAAAAGTTCAACCCATAGTTTATCTTTGCTTCCTCCTGGCCTTCCATTCTTTTCTCTGCCCTTTTTAAAAAGATGCCTCAATGGCCCTCTTTTCCTTTTGCCCTATCCCTATTTTCCCTCACCCTTCCACCTGCCTTTGGGAAAAAGAAAAGAAAAACAAATACGTATGGTCCAAAGAGGTCAAGCTAGACCAGTTTGTTGAGATCCAGCAGGCAGCTTGGTATTAAGAGATTCAGACTGAGGAGGACAGAGGTAGAAGCATAGTGTAAGTGTACAGTAGGGACCAAGATTCAATACTGAAACTGGGTGTGAAGAAAACAGTGCAGGGAGACTGTGTAAGAGCCATACAAGCAAGGTCATATGGCAGTATACCTCTGGCATGGGTATTGATCCTCTGTATACCAAGAGATGACACAACAGGTGAATCCTGACTCAGGATTGCAGCACAGGCAGGACTCAGTCCTCTTGGGAAGTCTCACTTCTTTTACTCTGGCATTGATGTTTAAAATTAATTAGAAGGGGGAAAGGGAACCCAGTTACAGTCATTGAGGTATGAGGTGGAGGTGCAGACCTGGACCAGCTGGAGTGGTAGTTGCCGGAATAAAAAGGGAAAAGTGAATCTGGGCAACATTTCAAAGAAAGAATTCAGAGTGGCAGCTGAACCAGCTAAAAACGGGTAAGTTGTATGTAATCCTAAAACAAGCTTAGGATAGACAGCTTGGGCAGACAAAAGGGGAGCCCTTGCCAGCAGCTGGGAATTTAGAATGGGGAAGTGATTTGATTAAGATTTTGCATTTAATTATGGAATTGAGTTTGGTGTGAAAGAAGAGCATGCTGTTGGAGAAATCTGTTAGAAAGTCAGCAGTGAGTGAGGAAAAACGAGCAGTTTAAATATTAAAACTTCCCTGTTTTTGTAATTTTTGTTGTTGAAACCCTAGAAAATCATTGATAATCCCTAAACAAACCTTTTGCTTGATCTTTCAATCTAGTTTTTTCCTTTTTTATTGAAAGCAAAAATCAAAATACAAATTAGGGTATGTTTGTGTCTGAGGGGAAATGTGGGAAATATGTTTTAGATGTTCATAAATTAAAATTATGGTCCTTTCCCCACAAATTTTTTAAAGTCTACTAATATGGTCACGTATTTGTAACATTTTTAGTAAGTTTATAATAACTATCTAAAATATCCACTGGCTAAGTAATTTCTGCTTGTTGGCCACGTCTTTAAAAGTTGTATTTGGAAGAATGCGCTTATATTTCTTATGAGCCATGCCATTTATAAATAAAATTAACATACGACTTTAGTAATGCTAATTGACAGGTTTTTTTAAAATATGTGGACTTTTTCTATCTAAAATTAGCTTTTCAGTTATTATTATTGTACGTAAGCATAAGACCTGGCACATAGCTGAAGCTCAATAGGTGTACAGCAAATGCTCACTGAGGAAAATACCATGAAAAAGAAAGAAATGCCATCTACCTGCATGCCAACATTTAATGTGGCATCTGAAAATACCTTGTAAATGTCAATACTTGGGATGTGTAAAAAAGTGGGTGCCATACATGTACATGTGTATGTGTGTGTGTATTTGTATGTTACGTATGCATGTACATATGTGTTTAGACATACACACACACACATATTTGTATTTAATTATAGCCTTCTCTAGGGAGGAGTGAGGAGGTGAATCCTATCTAATGATTGTAAGGATTGGTGAGGAGGAAGAAAAAAAATTAAAAGTGTATAGCAGAGAACAGAAGAAAACTTGAAGGCACAGAAAAGCAGGGTAGCTTTGAAAACAAATTACATAATTTTTCAAAAAATAACAGTTAACAGTCTGAAATGGAAATTCATGGTTTTATGTTGAATCCTCTTTTTGTGTTCTGCTCTCTATTTAAATTCAAAATGAATAAAAAATTTAAAAAAAAATTTTAAATTGGTACCTAAACTCAAAAGTTTTAAAATACTGTTATTTCATGTGTTAGTGAAAACTAAGTAGTTTAATGAAGAAGGACATCTGAATTGATGATGTTTCAGAAGTGCTGTTAGAGCTAGAGTGTCTGGAGGTATTCCATAGGTTCATGTTTTATTGCAGCTTCAAAAGAATCTAACTTGGTAGGATGTATATAACTTTTAATTCAAAATATTGCTTAGTGGCTTTTGATTCATTTACTTTTCTGAAGGTCTTTTTCTAAAAATTAATACAGGAAATTGCTGCAAGAGTAAATCAGTCTGCTCTAGAAGCAGTCACCCCATCACCGTCTTTCCAGCAGAGACATGAGAGCTTGCGGCCAAACCCGTAAGTTACAGTACTACTTATTTAAAGGCCTTTGTGAAATACTTACAGTGATCCAAATTATATACTTTGATCTTAGCAGTGCTGTGTACACTAATAATGGAAACAATTCTCTCAGGCAATATTAAAATTATATTTTAATGGTGTGTGAATTTATAATTAATCTGCTAAAGTCAAAATTTTAAAAAACAACAGAGCCTTCCATGGCAGGTCACTTATCCTGATTTCTCCAGTGTTTATTTTATAGTTCTGGATCAATTAATACATCTTTTAGAATTCCAAGAAGCCATGATTTGATATGTTTAAAAATCAGGGTTTTTGTGTTTTTATAGTTTTGTTTTCTCTCATCCAATCTTTTTGCTTTTTTACATAAATTTTGTTGAACTTTCCCTTAAACCAGTATTCAAATATGTGCACAGGAACAAAAGAAAAGGACAATTGTAGAATTGTTAATGGTTGTGTGTGTGCCAAGTTTATTTACCAGTTTTAAACTCTAGCCGAGAAGATACATATATGTACATAAATACACATACATAATACATGTATGTATACATGCAGATAGATTTAGTACAAGAGTGTCCATGTAAGACCTTGTTTATGAAACTATTATCTAATTTATTTAGCATAGATTTGTTACTGTTGTCTGTATGTGTATACAGGGTATCCCAAAAGTCTTAGTACTAGCTAACATTTATAAAGCTCATTAAAATTTGCAAAGCACTTTAAAAAAAAAATTAAGAACCCTTGTATCAGTGGGACCATTGGGTCAAAGGACATGCCCATTCTTGTAGCTTAGTTTAATTTTATGTTACTTTCCAAAGTCAAACAATTTGACAGCTCTTTTAGCAGTGTAATAAAGGTCTTGCTTTTTATCACAGCCTCACCCCAGCACTGAATTGTCATCTTTTATCTTGACCAATTTCATGAGTGCCATTTGAGATGTCAGAGTTGTTGCAATTTGCATTTGTATGATTATTAAAGATTTTTATGTGGTTTTTGATGTGTATATATCCACTTTTTAAAAATATTAAGTATAGTTTCCAAAAAGCTAAAATTGAATATTTTCTTGCTTTTCTCTCTTTTTAGACAAACTCGACCACCCACAGCTCGAACTAGTAGTTCAGGGTCTCTCGGATCTGAGTCAACAACTTTGGCAACCCTTTCCCTGGATTCGCTCGTTGCCCCAGACACTCCTATACAGTTTGATATAATTTCTCCTGTTAGTGAAGATCAGCCTGGCCAGGCTAAAAATTCTGGGCAGGGAGGCAAGTAGGTGAAACAACATTAAAACTCTTTGCTTTGCTCTCCTTGTTTTTATAATTTAGCTTAACCATTGGAAATTGACTTACTCAGTATCATCTATCATTAATGTGACTTGCAGCTGGTCTCTTCATGTTTCTGAAATATAGCATAATGAAAATCTGCTTGAATTCACCTTATTTGTTGACTTGGATTTGGAATACATGGCTTTTACCCAAGTACTCAGCCATCCAGAGTTAATTGCTGAAATAAATTTAGCCATTTGATGTAATAGGTCAGGTGTATTCAAGAGATGCATTTCATGTAATGTTAATGCCAGGATTATTTTAAAACCACTTAGACATTCCAAAATTTGGCTCTCTCCATCTGTTTGTTTCCAAAATTTGTTTAAAATTTTAGTTCTTCCATTTTTCTTACCGTGAGTGGAACAAAAATTGAGTAATTTTGGAAAAAGAGGAAAACATTTTTTCTCTTCCCTTTGTACGTCTTCATGCTTTCATTTCCATTGTATTTTTTTCATCTGCCTTGAGAAACAGTCTGAAAGTTTAGATCTTTCCTACATTTAGATTAATGATAGGCATAGAGATAAAGAAATATCTGTAGTATAGAGCTATTCTGGATAGCTCTATCTGGAGCTAAATGAATACGCTGACTAATTACTATTGAGCTAAATTAGTGCACTGAGCAAACTTATTGTAGCTCTCGTTACAGTACTTCACTGGTACAGAGATTCTTCCTGTAACTGTAGCGCTGGTCACATAGCTTCTCCTGAAACCTAACAACGATATTTAAGAAAAGCCTGATACAGTACAGTTAGCCTATGAGGCAAATGGACAGCTAGCTTATAAGATCAGGAAGCATTCTTATTATTAGTTTAGTCTTGGCTTCTCAAGTTTGTACAAAAATCTAAACTTTTAGAGAGTTATATTTTTAATATATATGTTTATACTCTGCCCCTTCATTCTCCCTGAGCCTTGAAAAATCGTAATAGCTAGCATTTATATAAAATTTACAAAGCACTTTACAGATACCTTATTTTATCCTCACAATAGCCTTATGAGGTAAATGCTATTATCATCCCCATTTTATAGTTGAGAAGGCTGAGGCAGGCAGAGGTTAAATGGTCGCACGGGTAGTAAGTGTCTGGAGTCAGGTCTTCCTGACTCCAAGTTCAGGGTTCTGTCCATTGTCTCATCTAGCTACTACGGAAAGGGCTTCTCTTTCTGGGGACTAAGGAAGGAAGGGTATCCTGGGGATAGAGGTTTTTAGCTGGACCCTGCCCAACCTTCCATTCCTGTTCCTTACTGCCCTTAGTTTGTCTGAGGTAAACACCATCAAGGTCAAGGAGAGGACTCAGCTTGGGCACTGTTCTTTCACCCACCCAGAACTGAGTTCCGGCTACTCTTGGAAGGAGCATTGAGATCCCAACTCCTTGTCCCTCCCCTCTCCCTAATCCCCTTCTAAACCTCCAGGAGGCAGAGCCATCTTGTAGTACGTTTCCTTCTGGGTCTTCAGTACAGCTGTTTTTTCGACACATCTCCCTACCAAAGAACTATGAATGTGTCCATGTGTGTCTCTTCTACCCACCTACCTAGCCATCTCTGGGTGTCCTTATTCTGTCTCTGGGATACTGTTTGGGGCTTATTTTGTTTTCAAAGAACGCTTTCCCCCTCTTCTCACCTCCTATACAAGATATAATTTATCTCTTTCTATAAACATGACTACTAGTTTCAATCTTGTCTGATTCCTAATTTAAAAAAAAAAAAGCAGCAGCCCTCCAAAGGAGAGCAGAAGGGGTGAGAAGAAAGGGCTTTTCAGAAATCATTTCTCCAAGTGCCTGATGGTAACTGTGTCCTTTAAAAAATGTTTTTCCAGACGTACCAATCCATTTGGAGAATCTGGAGGAAGACCAAAGCCTGAAACTGAAGGTAAAAAAAATCTTCCATATCCTTAGTGATGCTTCCAGTCAGTAAAATATGAGAGTGACTTATCATTTAGTTAATATTCATCAGCCACTCATTGTTTCAGCTCTGAAGACCAATTTTCATAACCTCCGTCATTGTAAGAGAGTTTGTCATTCAGTCTGAGGGTATGCGCATCTTTGTCCCAGAGGTGAATCTGAATCTGGTCCATAAGATCTCGCATTGCTATAGCCCTTTAAAATGGGCTGGAGAGTATTTTACACTCAGTCGGTCCCCACACCAACCCTGTGTGGTGGGTATATGGGGATGTTTATGCCCATTTAACATTTGAAGAAGCCGAGGCTCAAAGAAGTTATCAATTGCCCATGGTCACATAAGAAGTGCCTGTGTCGAATCCTGTTCTTGACTGCCCAGTCCAGCCCTCTGTCCCCTGGTCAGCCCCTATCTTATACCATGTTCTAAATGATTTCCCACATTCTCTCAGTCTATAGCTAAGCCCAGTTTGTGAGGCCTATGAAGTTTGCACCCCAAGAATCCACCATTTCTCTTCCCTTGGCCAGGTTCCCAAAGGGTCCTTTAATCAGCTGAAGTCTCCTAATCTGACAGTTGTTATCCCACTTCTTATTCTGGAGTTACAACTGATATTTCAACTTATATACCAGAAATGTCTTTTATTCAAACTTCAAACCTCCTGGAGCAGTACAGTGCAGTATGAAGACCTGGCCTTAGAATCCTGAAGACCTGACTTCCAGGTCCCGCCTCTGATACACTGATTGGTTGTGTGACCCTGCACAAATCTCTTTACCGTTCTGCCCTAGGCCTTTACATCCATCCCTGGGTCTATGTGGTGATTTAGAAAAAAAAATTAACATGTTTTATTATATTTTTGTTAGGCGTTTCTTAATTCTATTTTAATCTGATTAGGCTCCTGGGGATTTTTGAGGGCTACAAGAGGACCTCAGGTTTGACACACTACTCTAGGCAATTCTCTTAAAACTTTAATTTGTAGAAAAGGTGCCCACCTGCAGGAGTCAAGGGAAGTTTCCTATACCAGTGAATTCATAGATACAAGCCCTGTTCCTGCCCTGGTCCCCTTTAACCCTCCCCACCCCCCAGTTTTTCTGTTGTTTTTTTTTTTTCTGGTTTACCTCAATAATGTATACATTGCTTTTCCTAGTATATTCAGAAATGATCTCTTGTAATATGATCACTGGATCATGTAAAATTAGATACTTTTTAATGAATTTTAAAATATGCCTTTTTCTGCTTTAGATTCCATCCTTCATCAGTTGTTTATTGTCAGATTCCTTGGCTCTATGGAGGTAAAATCAGATGATAGCCCAGATGTCGTTTATGAAACAATGCGCCAAATCTTGGCAGCCCGGGCAATCCATAACATTTTCCGGATGACAGAATCACACTTATTAGTTACTTGTGACTGTTTAAAGTAAGTAATCATTTTTGTCTAACTTTTTTTTAGTCTAAATGTACTATTATCTCCTGATACTATTTTTATTATTAATTTTAGGTTAATTGATCCACAAACTCAAGTTACAAGGCTGAGAGTAAGTTATATAAATTTTTTTAGCTATGTGCATATATATGTGTACACGAATTCATTTATAGTCTGTTTTGTATTCGAGTACATTGGTCATCCTGATGGTTCTGACATGTGCTCATGGGACTAAGATTCTTCAGATATGTCAAGTGATTATTGAGCGCCCCATATAACTTAGAACAAAACCTAAGCAATTGGCAACTGTTTCTCATTACTTGAAACTTTGGCTGACATGATTAGTTCATCTACTGATTTAGTTAACATACAGCACACTAAGGAGCCTGGAAATAGAAACTAGAGTGTTAGGCTGAGGGTGAGGATGCATAAAATGGGAAGATCTGCAAGCCCACATTATTTTCTTAGTTAATATTTGAAAATTAGTTTTTTTATTATTTAATTTGACTTGAGTAGTTAAGGAACCTTAGCTCTAGGAAGTGAAGGACTTGCCAAGTCACACAGGGCGTTAGCGCCAGGGACAGAAGCAGGTGCTTGGGTCTCCAGAGGCAGGACCCCACAGTCTTCTTCTGCTCAGCCTTGTCCATTAAGTATAATGACATTTGCTATTGACAGAAGCATGGGTTAATACTATGTTAAAATGAATAATTACTAGAATAGAAACTAAAGATGTTTTGGTGGTGTTTTTTTTTTTTTAAGAATGTTGCTTTGAGATTCTTACTGTTTACTCTTGATTCCCTATGTGTTTGTGTGAGACAGTTCCCCTTGCCCAATGTGGTCCTGTATGCTACGCATCAGGAAAGTAAACGTCTCTTTGGATTTGTGCTTCGAACATCAGGAGGCAGAGTCGAGAGTCATCCAACTTCAGTCTGCTACATATTTGAATCAAACAATGAAGGAGAAAAGGTACTTTGCATTTTAACATCTGTTCCTATATGTATATATATGAGAAACATATAACAGTTTTTAGTAAAGCCCCTAAAGAAAGCTCTAGTATTACCCATTCCTCTGCCTAAGGAAGGTGGGGGCTGAGACTGCCGTATTTTGCACAGTGGGTCAGCCATGTCAGGGGATCAGCACAAGGCATTGTGCAGTTTGTGGTCGGTAAGTGTGTGAATGATCCATTCCCTGTGGCTTTGTTGGTTGTTGTCCTTTGTAATCAAAGAAGACCAAAATGACATCAGTACGTGGGGATCAATGTACAGTGTGTCCCACTGTGGCTGATCAGACCAGTGCAAGCTCAGATATGAGCCTTTGGAATGGAGATGTCTCCAAGTGGTACCCACCTCTCATCAGATGTAAATGAGACCCAGGGCATAGGTGTTCTCACACCATTGGAAATGCCTTCAGTATGGAAGAAGTAGTAGTCTTGGACATTTACTTTGCTCTTGAAATCTCAAGTGTCTTTTCATTAAACCTAAGAAAGCATGAAGGAGGGATCTAAAGGTAGGAGCCAGCAGGCTCTTAAAAACAAACCAGGCGTAGACTGCAAGGGATGGAGTTCTTGAGTCAGTTGATTTATTAGGCAACTTATTTTGTTCTGTGTTGGTGAATCTAGTTTTGCCAGAGGGATGTGGGGAATGTTTAAATAATTTCTTCAGACTTATTTCCTCAAAGTGAAAATGCTTTTAACTTTTTTTTGCTTTGTTCAAACCATTTTTTTTTTCATTTTAGATTTGTGATTCTGTTGGACTTGCAAAACAGATCGCTTTGCATTCTGAATTGGTAAGACTTCAAAACATAGCTTTATTAAATTTGCATATTAACTTTGTATACTGCCAAAAGTCTGCCATTTCTGTGAAAATTAGGGTCAGCGATTACTAAACAAGCAGCAAACCTGACTCACTGTCCTTAGAGGATTAGTTGAAGGGCTACAGAGTCTAGAGAAATCACGAAGCTCTGTCACATTCAAGAGGGCTTGGGAGTAATGGGTAGAAATTGCACAAAGGCAGATTTCTGGTTTATTATAAAGAAAATCTTCCTAACAGATATTCAGAAGCGAAAAGGGCTATTTCAGGAAGCCACTAGAGGTCTTCAGGCCGAGGACCAGGCAACCATTTGTCCAAGGTGTTGTAGAGGAGATTATTTGGGTACAGCTTCAACTAAATTCTTTTGAGGCGGTGTGGGGAGGAAGGAAAGGCCATGGAATTAGGAGAGGACTCCTTTGGGGTCAGAAGATCTGAGTTTGAATTCTGACTGGGCCCATGACTCACCAACTATGCAGCCCCAAGTATTTCATAACCTCCATGGGCCTCAGGTTCTTTCTGGGTTTTTTGTTTTTTCATTTTTAATATCTTATTTTTCCCCGGTCACATGTAAAAACAATTTCTAAAATTCATATTTTTTTAAGTTTTGAGATCCAAGTCCCTATTCCTCCCTCACTCCCTTCTCCCCTCCCTGAAACAGCAAGCAATTTGTTATAGGTTATAGGTGTGCAATCATGTAAAACATTTCCATGTTAGTCATTTTGTGGAGGAAAAAAATCAAACAAAAATAAAGAAAGAAAATGAAAAATACTATGCTTTGTTCTATATTCAGACAACATAAATTCTTTCTCTGGAGACAGATAGCATTTTTCATCATGAGTCCTTTGAGATTGTCTTAGATCATTCTTTTACTGAGAATAGCTAAGTCATTCACAATTGTTTATCGTACAGTATTGCCATCGCTGCGTACAGTGTTCTGCTGGTCCTGCTCACATCACTCTGCATCTATTCATAAGTCTTTCCAGGTTTTTCTGAAAGCTTCATGTTTGTTATTTCTGATAGCACAATAATATTCCATCACAATCATATACCACAACTCGTTCAGCCATTCCCCAATTGATAGGCATCCCCTCAGTTTCCATTTCTTAGCCATTACAAAAACAGATGCTTATTATAAATATTTTTGTGTGAATAGATTCTTTTCCCTCTCCTCCCCCCCCCTTTTTTTATCTCTTTGGGATACGGAGCTGGATCAAAGGGTATGCACAGTTTTATAGCCCTTTGGGCATAGTTCCAAATTGCTCTCCATAATGGTTAGATCAGCTCACGACTCCACAAACAGTGCATTAGTGTCCCAGTTTTTCCACATCCCCTCCAACATTTATCATTTTCCTTTTTTGTCATATTAACCAATCTGATAGATGTAAGACGATACTCAAGAGTTGTTTTAATTTACATTTCTCTAATCAATTTAGAGTATTTTTTCATATAACTATAGATAGCTTTGATTTCTTTAAAATTGCCTGTTTGTATCCTTTGACCATTTATCACTTGGGCAATGAATGACTTGTATTCTTATAAATTTGACTCAGTTCTCTATGTATTTTAGAAATGAAGCCTTTATCAGAGACAATTTGCTGTAAAAAAATTTTCCCAGTTTTCTGCTTTCCTTCTCATTTTGGTTGCATTGGTTTTGTTTGTGCAAAAGCTTTTTATGCATTCAAAATTATGAATTTTACATTTTTTTAATGCCCTCTATATCTTGTTTGGTTCTAAATTCTTCCCTTAGCCATAGATTTGACAGGTAAACTATTCTATGGTCTCCTAATTTGCTTGTGGTATCACCTTTTATATCTAAATCATGTACCCATTTTGACCTTATCTTAGTATATGGTGTGAGGTGTTGGTGTAATACCTAGTTTCTGCCATGCTGTTCTGCCAGTAGTTTTTGTCAAATAATGAGGTTTTGTCCCCAGAGCTTGGATCTTTGGGTTTATCAAACACTAAATTGCTGTGGTTATTTACTACAATGTATTGTGTGCGTCCTCTATTCCACTCATCCCCAACTCTGTTTCTTAGCCAGTTCGAGACTGTTTTGATGATTACCACTTTATGCCAGTTTGAGATCTGGCATAGCTAGGCCACTTTTCACATTTTT
Source organism: Trichosurus vulpecula (assembly GCF_011100635.1). Taxonomy (NCBI): domain Eukaryota; kingdom Metazoa; phylum Chordata; class Mammalia; order Diprotodontia; family Phalangeridae; genus Trichosurus; species Trichosurus vulpecula. The sequence continues at coordinate 186,469,942 of NC_050581.1, read as the reverse complement.
TTATTGATTCCTTTGATATTCTTCCTTTTTTTTAACTTGTTTCTTGGCACCTACAAATTTATTTGTCTGGAAATTTTAAAAAAGATGAGAAATGAGCTTATATTTGTGTTAAGCAAATACATTGAGACTTTCCAAAATTAAAAATACAAATTTCTTAGACAACCTCCCATTTCCCATAGGCAGCTCTGCTTCATATGACTTCTCTTGACTTTTCCTTCTTTTTATACTTTATTTAATATATTTAATTTTCAGCAGTGATTTTCACAAGAGTTTGAATTGCGAATTTTCTCTCCATTTCTACCCTCCCACCCACTCCAAGATGGCGTATATTCTGGTTGCCCCGTTCCTCAGTCAGTCCTCCCTTCTGTGACCCCACTCCCCTCCCATCCTCTTTTCTCTTCCTTTCTTGTAGGGCAAGATAAATTTCTACGCCCTATTGCCCGTGTATCTTCTTTCCTAGTTGCATGCAAAAACTTTTCTTTGTTTTTGAACATCTGTTTTTAAAACTTTGAGTTCCAAATTCTCTCCCCTCTTCCCTCCCCACCCACCCTCCCTAAGAAGGCAAGCAATTCAGCATAGGCCACATGCGTATCATTACGTAAAACCCTTCCACAATACTCATGTTGTGAAAGACTAACTATATTTGGCTCCTTCCTAACCTATCCCCCTTTATTGAATTTTCTCCCTTGACCATGTCCCTTTTCTAAAGCGTTTGTTTTTGATTACCTCCTCCCCCTATCTGCCCTCCCTTCTATCATCCCCACCTTTTTTATCTTCTTCCTCCTTCTTTCCTGTGGGGTAAGATACCCAATTGAGTGTGTATGGTATTCCCTCCTCAGGTCAAATCCCATGAGAGCAAGACTCATTCATTCCCCCTCATCTGCCCCTTCTTCCCTTCCTACAGAACTGCTTTTTCTTGCCACTTTTATGCGAGATAATTTACCCCATTTGCTCTCTCCCTTTCTCCCTCTTTCAATATATTCTTCTCTCATCCCTTAATTTGATTTTTTTTTTAGATATCATCCCTTCATATTCAACTCACCCTGTGCCCTATGTACATATGTATGTATGTGTGTGTGTGTATATATATATACATACATACACACACACACACACACACACACATACATATATATGTATATTCCCTTCAGCTACCCTAATACTGAGGTTTCATGAATCATACACATCCTCTTTCCAAGTAAGAATGTAAACAAAACAGTTCAACTTTAGTAAGTCCCTTGTGATTTCTCTTTCTTGTTTACCTTTTCATGCTTCTCTTGATTCTTGTGTTTGAAAGTCAAATTTTCTGTTTAGCTCTGGTCTTTTCACTGAGAAAGCTTGAAAGTCCTCTATTTTATTGAAAGTCCATATTTTGCCTTGGAGCATGATACTCAGTTTTGCTGGGTAGGTGATTCTTGGTTTTAATGCTAGCTCCAGTGACCTCCAGAATATCATATTCCAAGCCCTTCGATCCCTTAATGTAGAAGCTGCCAGATCTTGTGTTATTCTGATTGTGTTTCCACAATATTCAAATTGTTTGTTTCTGGCTGCTTACAGTATTTTCTCCTTGATCTGGAAGCTCTGGAATTTGGTGACAATGTTCCTAGGAGATTTCTTTTTGGGATCTTTTTGAGTAGGTGATCTGTGGATTCTTTCAATTTCTATTTTACCCTCTGGCTCTAGAATATCAGGGCAGTTCTCCTTGATAATTTCTTGAAAGATGATATCTAGGCTTTTTTGATCATGGCTTTCAGGTAGTCCAGTCATTTTTAAATTATCTCTCCTGGATCTATTTTACAGGTCAGTGGTTTTTCCAATGAGATATTTCACATTGTCTTCCACTTTTTCATTCCTTCGATTCTGTTTTATAATATCTTGATTTCTCATAAAATCACTAGCTTCCACTTGCTCAAATCTAATTTTTAAGGTAGTATTTTCTTCAGTGGTCTTTTTGGACCTCCTTTTCCATTTGGCTAATTCTGCCTTTCGAGGCATTCTTCTCCTCATTGGCTTTCTGGAGCTCTTTTGCCGTTTGAGTTAGTCTATTTTTTAAGGTGTTGTTTTCTTCAGTATTTTTTTCCAAATTTTTTTGGTTCTTCTTTAGCAAGTCATTGACTTGTTTTTCATGGTTTTCTCACATCATTTTCATTTCTCGTCCCAATTTTTCCTCTACTTCTCTAACTTGCTTTTCCAAATCCTTTTTGAGCTCTTCCATGACCTGAGACCAGTTCATGTTTTTCTTGGAGGCTTTTGATGTAGGCTCTTTGACTTTGTTGACTTCTTCTGGCTGTATGTTTTGGTCTTCTTTGTCACCAAAGAAAGATTCCAAAGTCTGAGACTGAATCTGGGTGAGTTTCCACTGCCTGGTCATGTTCCCAGCCAACTTACTTGACCCTTGAGATTTTCGTCGGGGTATGACTGCTTGTAGAGTAAAGAGTACTTTGTTCCAAGCTTAAGGCGATGCGCTGTTGTTTTCAGAGCTATTTCTATACAGCCAGCTCTGCCACACCAGCACTCCTCCTTCCCCAAGAACTGCTAACCTGGAATGGACTCAGATGTAAGCTGGCTCTGCACTGCTGCTCTGATCCACCACTTAATTCCTCTCACCAGGTGGGCCTGGGGCCAGAAGCAACTGCAGCTTTAGTTCTGTAGCTGCACCACCCTGCTGCCCCCCGGGGCGGTGGCCCAACCGCAAACTCCTTCCATTCTGTCCCCCGCAGCTTTTCCCACTAACTTCTGTTGTCTTTGGTGTTTGTGGGTTGAGAAGTCTGGTAACTACCACAGCTCACTGATTCAGGGCGCTAGGGCCTGTTCCGCCCAGCTCCTGGTCTGGTTGGTCCTGCTGCCGCCCACGCTGGGCTCCACTCCCTGCTCTGTGTGCAACAGACCTCACCCAGTGACCGTCCAGGCTGTCCTGGGCTGGATCCCTGCTTCCCTCTGCTATTTTGTGGGTTCTGCGGTTATAGAATTTGTTCAGAGCCATTTTTTATAGGTTTTTGGAGGGACCTGGCAGGGAGCTTATCTCCATCACCATCTTGGCTCCGCGCCCCCTGTGAACTTCGATTCCTTTGATATTCTTGACCTTATGAATTTTGACCAGATGAATTTTGTTATTATCTTGTCAAGCTTTATAAGATAACTTTTGATAGTTTGATATGGCGCTGCATAAGTAAACTAATTTAGGTGGAATTGTCATTTTATTATATTGGCTCGGCCTACCCATGAGCAATTAATATTTTTCATTTGTTTAGATCTAAGTTTATTTGTGTGAGAAGAGTTTTGTAATTGTGTTAATATAGTTCCTGGGTTTGTCTTGGCAGGTAAACTCCCAAGTATTTTATGTTGTCTACGATTATTTTAAATGGAATTCTTCCTTCTATCTCTACTTTGTTGTGAACATACAGAAATGCTGATGATATATGTGGGTTTGCTTTTTATCCTACCAAAGTTGTTAATTATTTCAACTAGTTTTTTAGTTGAATCTCGAGGATTCTCTAAGTATACATACCATGATATGATCTGCAAAGAGTAACAGTTTTGATTCCTCATTGCCTAGTCTAATTACTTCAGTTTCTTTTTCTTTTCTTCCTACTGCCAGTGGCTTTCAGGGATGGGAGAAATCACTTACTGTAGCTTCTCATTAAATTTCTTGATCATTGTTCAGTCTGGTGCAGACTTCAGAGTTTTTCTGGAGTAGGAATTTAGAAACCAGACAGTCTGCCTTCCTCCCATGGAGGCATTTTATTACTACAGTTATGTTTTTCTGAAATAAAATATTTTGAAGTTATACGTTAATGTAATAATGAAGTAAAAAAATAACCCATTACATGACTGTTTTAATGTAAAAAAGATTAAAATGTGCTGTTTATTAAGGTTTGATCCCAAGTAAGAATTCATTTCTAGAATAGATTAAGACCATTTATAGGTACATTTATTTTGTACAAATGAACTTACCTTTTCCTCTTCAGGATCGCAGAGCATCAGAGAAACAAAAAGAAATAGAGAGAGTAAAAGAGAAACAACAGAAGGAACTGAATAAGCAGAAACAAATCGAAAAGGTATCATTTTTTTCTAAAATCTTGTTACTTTAGAGTCGAACTGTAACTTGAGCTACTTTATTGCTTCGTAATTGCTTTCCAAAATATCCCCTAAATTTGAGTGACCTGGCAAGTGATGAGCCTGATGTCGGCACAACTGTGCTGTTATTTGCATGTGCATGTGTGACATCGCCTTAGAGAGGAGGTGCCAGTGGATTCCTAGTGCTCGACACATTTTTGAAGCACTTTTTGGATGATCTGCAGAGCCAGCAGCACATGCTGATAATCCTGAATTGGGACAATTCTGGGGTTTTTGAGGATGCATTTGACTTTTTTTTAATTGTCTGAGAGTCAGAGCCCAGTCTGGTAAATTTAAAAAGTGATCAAATTGAGGGATAACACTTTTGGTCAAAAGCTGTCAGGGAATCAACAAGCATTTATTAAGCTGTGTGCCAGGCACTGTGCTTGGCACTCGAGGTATGATTTTAAAATCAAAGTGGAATTATAAAATAATAAAACTTCTTTATGATGCTAGTCAGTTTTCTTTTTAAAAAATATCTCTAGATCAATTGAGGCAGTTCCTCAAGTGTTTATTTTATTTTGCAAGCAAAAAAAGTATTCTAGGATACCAATACAATATATAGTTCACTTTTCCTAAGAGTTCTTGAAACATGGGCAGTTCTGAAAAAGTCCTTAGACTTTCAAGTATCCCCTCCTTTTAGTAATTTTGTGTTATTTTATGATAGCTATGTGGTTTTCCATTTGATTACAGAGGGCCATGAAATCCATTGTGATTTCTTGTTTCTCCTAGGATTTAGAAGAACAAAGTCGATTAATAGCTGCCTCCAGCAGACCAAACCAGACAAGTGGAGAAGGACAGTTTGTGGTCCTTAGTAGTAGCCAGTCTGAAGAGAGTGATTTGGGAGAAGATGGAAAGAAGAAGAAGGAGTCAGAAGCATGAGGTTGTCCTTTTGTTTGGTGGTTTTTTTCCACCATCAGAATCTATTAACAGTTTCTGAGATGAAACAGCACAAGTTAAACAACATTAAGAGGCATCAAGGTGGATACTGCAGACTTTTTTCTAGAAGACTGAACTTGCCAACCAAGTTTTACTTTGATTTTTTTCCTCTTAAAATTGTCTTACAATTACTGTAATAACAATAACTTAACACCTAATTCCACGTGTTTAAAAAAAAAATCTGTTGGTTTACTGAAGTAGGTTGCTGCAGAATTATACTGAATTGAGATTTTTTTCTCAGTTTCAAACTTTTTATCTTGGCTTTGCAACTGGGTACAACTAAAAGGAATTGTTTATCCTTGGGCTTCAGCTATACAGGGTGGGTGTTATTTCTGTCTGCTGGAAGCAGGAATAAGCTTTATAGTGAACAGGTTCAAAAATCATTTGCATTTTGCAAAGAATCTCTCATCCTTGTGAGACTAATATTAACAACAGTGAATGTGCAATACACCCTGGAACAGTCCTGGGACACAGGTTTTACGTGTGTGGTTTTAGAGTTTTCAGGGAGGTACCATTTAATCTCAGAATGCATCATTGGCATGACTTCGTGGGATGTAATTACATCTCGGTGTATGTGGAAATAGAAACAAAGGTTTCTCCATGTCAAGATGAACCTCTCGGTTGGCATGTGAGCATCACATTCTCATTCTCAGGGTGGGACTGAAACACTGCCGCTGAGTAGTAGTGGTGATAGAAGGTTTGGGGGTTGTGGAAGGACATCTGTTTGTTCAGATACATTTTAAATAGTGGATTTGGACAGGGCGAACTGGCCTTTGGGATCTGTTTTACTCAGTCTTGAATTCTATTTTTTATATAATACAAAATCATAATGTTCATTACAGTTGAGTGACATTGCAACAAAAGTTCTTCTGCAATTATGTTTACTGATTAAGCAGAAATCCTTAATATTGGGGGATTTGTGCTCACTTGGAATAGATTTCGACTGACATTCTCCAGATCTTCACCACTAAATAACCCTCAGCTTTTTGCTGTGTATGATACTGAATCATCCATAGTGGCAAACAACTAATTTATAAAAATGTCATATTTGCACTAATTATTGTAAATAATACTGTTCTAATGAGTGGAAGACACATGCATAGGATTCAAAAACATCTTGTAATGTCTGGTATGTTATAGAAAAATTGAAAAAAGAAAACGGTTTTGGCTCTGAGCCATAGTTATAAATGATGACAATTTTCTACAGGCCTCTTCCATGTCAGATGTTTATTTTTTACAATTATTAATGTTTCTGACAAATAGTGCTTCTCCTCAGCACTTAATTTCACACGAAAATATAGTTTCAGCAAATTAAATGTGCTAAAAATATTTTAGTCAGTTTGTGAATTTGGTCAAAAGTTAGTTTCCAATAGCAATCTGGAATTTCACAAGGGAAAACTCTGTTCTTTAAAATGCAGCTTGTTTCCTCAAAAGTCAACTAAAGTGGTTCACTTTTGGCTTTTACTCAGTGTGTGGGTTACTGCTTTCAGTGGTCACTAGAGCAGGCGATATCATATCCTTAATTAGGCCTTTCTTTTATCTGTCTGTGTGCCAAGTGGAAATTTTGGCTTATTTAATGCTTACTGGCAGCATTATGTTACCAAGACATTTAGTTTAAAAAAAAACATCTAAAGCTGGTCCATATGATTGAATTTATTTGAGGATATGATACAGCTTACTGTTTATATAGAGAATGGTATAAATGTCAACATGAACTGATTCCTCCCCTTGGAAAGTTGTTCTTTGATCAGTAGTCATCCATGTAAAACCTTGCTCTTAAGTTGTTGTTATTGATAAATGGTGCATATTCTGCTTAAATCCTTCATTTACACCATAGATTGTGTCCATTTACTCTTATTTCAAGCGCAGTCGCTGTAACCTTTAGGGAAGTTCTTGGAAAACAAGAAACAAAGGGACATTTAGCAAGAAGGGAAAGTTCTATATAAGCTGGTAAAAATAATCCCTTAATACAATATGACTTTGGTTTGCGGAGAGCATAGTGAGGAAGGTAGGCCATCTCCCTGTTTGTCTGGAGTCCCTGAGGTATGGCCTCTCTGTTGTTCTGAAGTATTGTCAATTTCATGATATCAAACCCATACCCAACTGTACATTAAAAACCTCTAAAGCTGAATAAAAATTATTTTTAATTAGTTGCTATCCTGGATGATTCCAGCCTCTGCTCTACTGTAGGCAGCTGAGATTTGACTCTATATGTTTGTTTCTGATTGTTCTAAAGGGGCTTCATCTCTACCAGTTTTCTTCTCCTTGACTAGTCCAGAGCCGCCTTTCTTCTTGCCTAGATTACTGTAATAACCTGCTAAGTGATTCTTTTTTGTCTCCCCTCAGTCCCCTCTTCAGTCTGTCATTCATACTGTGATCCTAGAAATCGTAATTCACCAAGCTGATTGTTTTACTCTTCTAGCCCCAACACTCCCCATTGACACCTGAATCAAGTATAGACTGCTGGTCTTGGCATTCGAGGCAGTCTGGTTTCAACTTACCTTTCCAGCCTTATTATGTACTATTCCCTTATTCTATATTCTCGTCAAAGTAGACTATTCTCTATCTCTTGGCCTCACCCTGTCAGCTCCCACCCACTGCCCCCAACCAGTCTGTATCCTGAAGTCCTTTCTGTTCTGGTAAAGCCAAATTCCAGCCCCACCTTCTCCATGAATTGCTCCCTGGCCCCTCTCTGTTCATATTGCTCCTGGCACTTTACCTGCCCCCCTCCCTCACAGTCACCAGATTCTCTCTATCTTATGTCTGTGTCTTCCCTTCTCACACCACACCCTTCACATTACATTACAGGCTCCTTGAGGGAGGGGCTTTAGCAGATCTTTCTGCGGTCAGCACCAGAGGTGCCTTGCATAGAGTAGCTGCTTAATATGTATTTAATTGAATCCTGGTGATAATAGGATTAGGACTTATGGTATTTTCCCCCAGATTACTGTTCTTAATGAGTAAAGATACAAGCAGGACCAATCCACGTCCTGAAGAAATACATAAAATATTTAAGCAGAAAATGTCTAAGGCCCTAGCCCCCCTACATATAAACACCTACCTTTTTACCCAAAGTAAAAAAAAGTTAGAAGCCAACTGTTCCATTGTCCTTTCTCCTGTTGTCAAATACTAAAATCGGACGCTTGTTGGCATCTTTAAAACTGTACCTGAAGTGAGAGTTATGCCACACTAGAATGCCTCCACTTCACGGATTTTTATAATAGAACCATAAAACTGAACTAATTTTTTAAAAACCAATTTTGACCTAATTTAAAAAGATAATAGATGATTGATTGAGAAATGAACATAATGCTAATATGAGAATTCTCATTTAACAAAGAAATCAACCATTCTACAAATTTTGGGGCCAGACCCAGGAAATTCAGGTATCTTATAGGAAGTTTTCTTTTAATTCTAAACATCTGAAGCATCCATTGGTTCACAAGGCATTGGGTCATATCATTGGTTTTGGTTTTGTTCTTGTTTCGTTTAATAGCTCAGGTTCAGATCTGCTCCATTTCAGGTGCCCAAAGGAGCCCCTGTTATTGAGAGCATTTCATTCCAGTTGAAGAAATGGTGGCTCACTTTTCATCTATGAGATTTAATTCCCATGGAATTAAAGGCTCAATTATTAAGAAACATCTGTGGGGAAATCAGAATTTTGTTGCATTTTTAAGCCATCATTCACGATTGTCTAAGATAATTTACTATGTATGTGAAGAGCTAACATGAGAACAAGTCCATGTACAAACCAAGTTCATGTACAAAAATGACTACTTTTGTAGTATGTTGGGGTGATTTTGTAATGTGACATGGGCAAATTTTTGTAATGCTAGATTGATTCTTTTATTGGTGTGATTTTCAGCAGTTTTCAATAATTAAAAAATCATGCAAAATTTCCCTTTAGAATTGGGATTGTATATAAGACAGTGGTGACATTGGGATTTTTTTCAATATTGTAAAAATGGACATAGAATATTGCTGACAGGACTGAATGGTAATATGCCATTTGAATTTTAAAAGTATAATAAAATACATGTTTTATATATAATAATTTGAGGTTTGAAATAGGTGAATGGAATATAACTTTGTATTGAATCTAAGTGCTTTCAAATGACATACATTGTCAAAGATTTGGACTTTTTTCTTCTGTTTACCACACTATAATTCCATGTATTGCCACTTTTTCAGGAATGTGACAGGGCAGTGAAAAGTGACATTTTTCAATAATTATATTTGATGTGGTAGCAGGATTGCATTTAGCACCATTTCAGTTTTACTATTACCAAGCACTTTCTAAAGAATTGCCACATTCTGGAGCAGTGAGGTCAGACTCAAATAGAAACCAATCTCTGCCAGCCACATACTGACTTAGAAAACCACAAATCAACATTATCTATGTTATATTGTATTTTTATATATTTTGTTCAACATTTTCTAATTACATTTCGATCTATTTCCAGCAGTACTTGGGAGTTCTGCTGGGCCAACTTTGACACCTCTGTTCTAAAGGATCAGGTGAATGTATACACCAGCATAGACCCATGAGACTGCTTAAACGATATCATTTCCACATGTTCTGTTTATAATTTCTTTTAGTACTTAACATCTCATTCTTATAGAGGTTCGATTTCTGTGGGCTAGTCCTCTCTATATTTTATAAGGTTTGTAAACTTTTGGAGGGGTCAGGGAACAAAGGGAATAGAATTTTTACTTAATGTAATTTAACTAATATAGATATATGTATATTATATATATACATACACACATATATAATTTGACCCTATTAAGAAAAAAATGAGACTATTAAACCCAGTTATTCCTGCAAATGTTTTTGTGAAAGACTCTCCATCACTAAATTTATTCCTCCGTATGTAAATATGTGCTTGTTAAATTAGCCTATGGTGCTTTTTAAAAAGTCCCACATCTGATAACCTCAGTGAAGCAGTGTATATCATATGCTCATACGGTTCTGGAGGGCACTCTTGTTTACTGAACTGGGCATTGCCATTAAAATATAAATATGGGAAGGGATTGGTTCTCTAATATTTTATTTTTATATCAAATTACTGATGTATTGCCTGAATACTAGCATAGCCAGAAGAGTATCATATTCTTGGGATGCATGTAAAATGTTTAATAACCTAAATTTCTACATATACAAACTGGTGTTTAAATCCATTATTTTCAGATCTACAGGAACAAAATCATTTAGGTAATTTAATCAAAATGCTATAATTGTTTCTATCAATAAATCTACCAGTTATCTGAAAATTTCTGTATGCCCAGAAGTCATTAGTTTATATTCAAGTAACTGGAGTCATTAGAAATTTGACAATGTTGTCGCATTTTATTTAAATTCATGTGTATTTATTTAAAACAGCTTACTTTCTGTATTAGCGTTCTCCTAATAGCAACCTTAACAGACATCTAGCATCTTTATAAAGACATTTACATTAAAACTTCAGTTAACTGAAGACTTCAACCAAATCCCTCCTTCCTTATTTTGTACTTGACCTAAGAAAGCAGGTGACTGGAAATTGATGTGGGCTTTTGTATGTTTTTAAGGTAAGTGCACATTCTAATTAATCCCCGAGAATCAAACTGCAGCTCATTTACACGATGTCTGATTTACAAAGCACTTTCCTCAGAGCCCCTTTAAGATGAGACGTTGGTGCCAAGCGTCAGGCCTTTTCTGCTCCTGACAGTTTTGCCTCAGGCACATTGAAGTCACCAGACACGTGTCCTGCCCCCAGCACAGAGCTCCTGGAGGAAGAGGGCTGCCTCTTGTGCTTGGATCCCCAGCACCTAGTGCAGGGTAGGGCACATAGTAGGCACTTAATAGATCCTTGCTGATTAGTGTTTCCCCATTTTCTGCTCAGAAAAATTAAGGAACTTGCCCATAGCCACACAGCAGCCAGTTGGATCTGGGGTTTGAACTAAAGATTCCTGACCTAAGTGGCCTAGAGTAGGAATGTCAGAGCCTGAACTGACCTTCGGGATCATCTCCTCTCATCCCCTTATTTAACAGATGAGGAAGTCATTTGTCCACAGCTGTTTGGAGGCAGGTCACCCAGCGCCAGCCCGCCACGTTCTTTGTCTGCCAACACTCTACAGTAAGAACTATGGCTAAAAACAAAACTATTACAAGATGAGTCAGCAAAGATTCCATCTTCTTGAGAATACCTCCTTCACTAAAGGGCAGAAGTGGAGGGACAGCTTTGGAAAAATTTCTAATGGGTTGAAAACGTTAGCCAGAAAAGGGGACCACTCCAGATAATTGAGGTTTTATGGCAATATTTTCATTCCTAAAACTTTGTGTCTGCCATAGAAGCAGTGTGGTGAAGTGAATAGAGAGCAGGGCTTAGGGTCCAGACAACATGGATTCAAAGCCACCCTCTGATCCTTACTGAATGTCTGACACTGGGGCAAGCCTCGACCCCCATGTGATTCTAACAATTCCCTGGGATCTATCTGCTAGACTGATTTTTGTCAGTCGTTGGAGGGAGTTCACACATAAGCTCCTCAAGCTGACAAATCACTGATCTCAAGTGTATTTGTGTACACCCACTAAAAGCTGTACATGGAGCTGGATAGACGGGTGGGTTCAGAACAGCTTGGGCAAAGGGGAGGGTTAATGTGCATATTACACATGCTAGATAGAGCCAGGAGACAGATCGAATAGTTTCTGGTTTTTAAGGAATCTAGCCCCAAAATGACATCTTCTGCTCTGGAGTACTTCAGTTACCAGGTCCCTGTTAAACATCCTTGTCCGTAAAGGTCATACTCTCTGAAAAGTACATATTCTTTCAGTCGATTGGGTAGTGGCAAAAATGACATGAAGACAGGGCAGCGGAGACGTAGGCGGCCCATGCATTTACGAATCTTCAGACGACAAAGATGTTTTAAGGAACGAGGGTTTGCTAAAATGAAAAAAAAAAGTGGTAAATTGTCCCAAAAGAGTTGGTTACTTTATCTGGGATGATCTTAGGGTTCAGTTAGCACAGATATAAGAATGACCTAACAATATGAAGTTTTTGCTGCGTTTTTCCTCTTTTAAACTGACTAATAAATGAATACCACATAGTACTGGTGAATGGTGCTTTTCACTTGTCATCTCTGCCCATCCTGGTCAAGACTTCTTTATTTGGTGAGATCAGGAATGTGAGGCCCAGTAAGTAGACATGTCACATGAGAACCAAAAGCGGCACCTTCTTATAATGGTTTTCAGCCATATTTCCTAAGGACTTAACAGTAAAGGCCTGACCTAGATGGGAGAGGGTTCCCTGGGACTCAAAAGTTTGAATTTGGAGACACTTGTCAGTATTGGTCTCTACAGTCCTTCCCTGTTCTCCACCTATTGAATTACTGCAATCATTCATGTTGCACACCTCCCTGGCTGTTCCAAATGTGGACAACTGTTGCGACCCCAGAATTGAACCATAATTTATATAGAAAGGGAAGAAATACTACTCACAGAAAACCCTAATAATGTTACTTTGGGGTCTAGAGGGAAATGGTACTAGCAACAAACCATAAATAGGGGGTTTTTCTACACATAAAATTTTTAACCAGGAAGATGGGGGGGGGGGAAGGTGCCATGAGCATTTTGGCTGAGAAGTCCTGGTACTTACTCAGTACTGAATTGATTTCTGACCACGATGCCTGTTCTTGGAGTACAGTTCTGAGCTTGGAGCAGATCTGAACTCTGTCGACGTAGTCAAGCATCACCTGAATGACTTTACCCGAGAGATGCTGCAGCCAAGGCAGAGTGATCACCTCGCAGAACTGAGGAAGAGAACATCAAACAGCATCAGAGTCGGTGATCAGTGCTGTCCTACAGGAGAGACTGCAGGGTACTCAGTAGGAGTCAGGAGAGCTGGGTTCTCATCCCTATTGGGCCTCTGGTCCTGGGCAGGGCATTTTACCCTTCAAGGCCTCAGTTTCAACATCTATAAAATGCATTGTACTAGATACTCTAAAGTATGTCGGCGCTAAGATGATAAAAAATATTTCATGAGCATTTACTATGTGCGCCATCCCTGTCTAAGAACTTTCATAGGCATAGACCATTCATAGGCAGTCCCTCTTCAAGGTGGACTCTGTTGGTTTGCTTTCATGACAATGGCATATACCTCTAGCAAGCACATGTCTCCTTGTTCATACTGGTCTGGTGTTTATTTTTTAATCGGAAGGATTCCAGATGAGGTTTTCTCTATTTTATATCTTTCAAGGAATCTTCAGTAATTTTGAGGTAGGGATGGATAGAAGCCACTTTTTTGGAAAAGAGTCATTAAGGTAGCATTTTTTTCTACCAAATCATTGGTAGGATTCAAAACCATGAGGTCACATATCCCTTTTGGTCTATATCATGATAGAACTCACTTTTTATCTAGAGTGGGATGGATGTTAGCAACATGAAGTGAGATTTGCTGTTCTCTCACGGCTCTGCCCATGCGTTCTTGGATTGCTATGGGACAAGCCTGTGGCCACACCGTGGGAGATGAGGAGGCGACCCTATACACAATCCACATTCTGATGAGTTTTGTTCAAGGCTGTGATAGAGCTCAGGAGAGTAGCTTCTCCAACAGCCAACATGAGCTGGCTCTGTCTTCCATGAGAAGCACAGTCTCTCCCCGTCCATGAGATACCGTACACTGAAATCCAGTATCAGTCTTTAGGGAGCCCATGAGGCAGCAAACAACACGACTTTAATTATCCAGTTCTGTCACTTTATGTTCTTCCAGAGGTGCTGTCTCTGAATATCACCATCTCCATCTCCACTATGGACTTAGAGTTTTAAATGTTGGAGAATCAAGGGACTACCTTTTGACTCACCTCTAACTCCGTGCCTTGAGGTCTTTGAACATTAGGATTGCTTGAGGAAATACAAGAAGGCACTGGCTCAAGCCATAACCAGCCTCACAAGCTTGTGATACACTATTGCAATTCACAACCCATTATATGGCCTAACAGCTGGAATCGGGATAGAACAAAATGTGTGTGTAGTCTCACATATATGGATACAGATGTGTATATATTACGTTACGACTAAATAGCAAACGTCACATGTATGACAGTTCACACACGTGAGATCTTAAAGGTAACACACAGGAGCGGGGTATGCTCTTGAAGTCACATGACAGAATCATTCATTTGAGCTACAATTCTGCCCTCTAAGACAGCATCTCTCCAAAGGCAATGATGGAGGCGTTTTCAATTGTTTCACTATATATTTTATGTGAATTTTGGTTTCTTTAGTAAGGAATAGACTTTCTATGCCTGCCTGCGATGGCCATTTGTTTCCAATTAAATGGTAAGGAGATCTATACACACATAAATCTGTTCTAAAGTAACTTCACTCACACCATGTCCTTACCAGTGTATCTCGGATGACAGTCGAGGTCCAGCCTTCAAAAGTGTAGCGGGAATGAACTTTGTCTCCATGGGGACAGTCGAAACACCTCTCCGTGTCATATCCGTAGTTGAGCAGCAGCCTTAACATGACCTCGTCTTTGAGGGTGTACTGCAGAGCCGATGGGAAATGCAAAGGATTCACCCTGCAGACATAATTGACATTGGCTCCATGCCGGAGCAGCAGGCTTACCAACTCATAGTTACCCATTCTGAGGGCTATCTGGAGGCAGTTGACTGGGTCTTGATTTGGCAGAGCCCCTGCATTCAGGAGCAGCTTCACCGAGGAGATATCACCATTTGACACAGCAAAATATAGGACTGACTTTCTTTGGTCATCATAGTGTTTGCGAATTTTCTGATCGAGCATGAAGTTAGCATCAAACCCAACTCGGAGGAGAAACTCGAGGCATTGTGAATGTGCTCCAGCTGCTGCACAGTGGAGGGGGCTGATCCCGCTTCTCTTGATGGCAACCGAATCAGTCGCAGGGACCAAAATCTTTAGTGCTCTGGAAACAGAAAAAGAAAAATTCCCGATCCTATTTCACAATATTCTCTAGCTTCAGTATCAATCCACGGCGTATGTCTTGGGGCAAAGCGCTCCATTTGGGCAGCTAGGTGGCACAGTGGATAGAGCTCTAGGCCTGGAGTCAAGAAGACCTGAGTTCAAATGTGACCTCAGACACTAGCTATGTGACCCTGGGCAAGTCACTTCACCGTTTGCCTCAGTTTCTTCATCTGTGAAATGGGCTGGAGAAGGAAATGGCAAACCAGTCTAGTATCTTGGCCAAGAAAACCTCAAAACAGGGATATGAAGAGTCAGACACAGCTGAAACAACTGAATGACAGGACAGCGGTCCCTTGCCACCAGAATGCTGCTCATCTTCCAGTTCCCTTCCAGAGACAAGAATCTGTGCTGACAGGTCTCAGTGATGTGACTGCTGCTGTCCAGGTGAATGAGTTTGCAATATCTTTCTTTGAACATACCTGACTCAGGTCTAAAACTTCCCATGTGTACTACCTACCATCCAGGGACAGTAGAATCTATTCCGCCCCAAAGCTAGAGGGGCCTCTTGGCCCTGAAATCAAACATCGTCCTGTAGAGTTTCCTGGCTGTGGAGTGGAGTTGGCTTCTCCTCCCTAACATAGACACTTTCACTGTCCCCTTCCCCTGCCCGCATCATTCCATTCACGAGGTGCAAGTTCTGCCACCAGTGGTGAGCGAGCCAAGCCTAGTCCTTTGTGCATACATCCCTTCCTCTTGACCGTTATCACAACTCATGGAACCTCATCCTGCATCTGGGCTCACCCACAGTCGTCCTTGTACAGTGGGGGATGAAGAACTGGCACAGCTTTCCTACGTCGGGGGCCCTGCTCCTTTTGAGTTACAGATTGCCTTCAGCTTTGAAAATCACTCTCATCAATCAATTGACCAATAAACATTTGTAAAGCACCTATCATATGTCGCTCTCCTTCACTCACTTTCTGGATTTCTCCTCCTCCTCACCAGTCACCTTCCCACCCCGGAGATCCCACTGTCCCAATCAATGACTACCTTGCCCAGACCATTATTTCAAAAACATCACAGCCAGGCTTCACCTTACTCCCACTTTGACTCACTCTCCGGACTTTTAACTCTCACCAGGCATGTTGCCCCCATACAGCTACCGCTCCCAGCCCTCCAGCTCCCCTTTATGTTGTTTTTCCCCATTAGAATATCTTATTTGCTTGTATTTGGATCTGAAGAGCTTAATCCAGTGCCTAGCACATACTAATAACTCAATAAATGTTTTATCTATCTATGTGCCAGGCACTGGGTCCTCTGAGACACAGGGCTCGTAGGATAGTGTATCTGCATCCATTTTCCTCTGAATTCATAATTGGTGAGGACAAATACCCTCCTGGCAAGTTACAGCAAACCTGGCACTTGTCAGAATAAAGATCGGTTAGTTCCAAATTCTTGGAACTTTCCAGGGCCAAGAACAGCAGCTTGCAGATGGGATAATGGCACTCATGATCAATGAATCCCCTATTGGAAAATAAACTAGGGTCTGGTCACCATCTCTCTCCGGCACAAGACTGCCCCCAAGCCCTCTGAGATAGCATTAGGGTACACAGAAGGCTTATTTTAATCAACTTAAAACATGACTAGTGCATGTATATGGCAGATAATTAGTTCCTTCAAGGTCCGGTCCCATGTCTCATCTCAGAAGAGTGCCAGTACATCAAGTTGGAAAGGTTTCTTCTGTCTGGAATGCTGTTTGGATTTCCCCTCTGTCCAATGCTTGTGGCCTCTCCCAGTCATCTGTCTAGGGAAATAATCATTAACGGACTCTACATCAAAGGCAGAGTTTTTATAAATCTATGATAATCACCAAATCACGGAAGGACGTTTGGTTCATGATAATTCTTTGGACACAGCCAGGTAGCAAGCGTTTCTGCCTTTGGGGGTCAAACTTTGCTCCCCATTGACTTACTATGCGACCCAACATATTTGATTGATGCTCAAGCAGTATGGATATGTGTCAACCAACAGCTTTAAGCAAGGGAACAGCGTTTATCAAGTACATACTCTGTGCCAGTCATACTTTAAAAGTGATCATCCATTTAATCCTCACAATAACCCTGGGAGGTAGTGTTATTAGCCCATTTCGTAAATAAGGAAACGAACAGGTTAAGTGACATGGCCAGGGTGATACAGCTAATAAGTGTCTGATGCTGGATTTGAACTCAGGTCTTCCTGACTGTAGGCCCAACACTCTACCCGCTGCACCACATAGCTGCCAGCTTTAGACCAGCCAACTGTAAAATCTTCAACAGTTTCTCATTGGTCTCTTCCAGCATTTTCCCCACGTACAATGAGATCAGCTAGAGTAGCCCAAAATCAAGAAGGAGACCATGTCTCCCACCGCTTTGTCCACAAGTTGCTAAAAAGTATCAGGGCCCCTAGAAGCCTTTTGAGATGTACTTCCACCAGATTCTTCTGGAAAGGGTATGTCAATCTAGGCCCCTTTGGTTCCACCTACCATCCCCGTGACTTTCCAAACCCTAGCTGGCTATCCATCACTCCCCTATGTGTTGCCTTTCCCATTATAATGTCAGTTCCTTAGGGACAAGGACTGTCTTCACTTTTATATCTGAATCCCCAGTGTGGAGCACAGTCCTAGGCACATAGTAAACACTGGTGTTTTTTTCATTCATTTGTGGCAGCCCCTGTGGGGTCACTCTCCCCACTTGCACTACCCTAACAGGTTGGGTCCATGGAAGACAATGACTACTTCTATGGCAATCTTAACAGGTTGAGAATCTTGTGGTACTACGCATGTTCACAAACCCCCATCTGATACGCTTCCTAGTGATTCTCAGCCAGCCAAAGTTAATTTGCTTTTAGAAAGGGCTATTTGGTAAAAACATTCTCCCCCTGAAGTCTGGGAAACACTTTCCCACAAGAATTATACAGAATCCAGAGGAAAGTGGGCTCAGGCTTGGAGATCTCAAGTGGGTTCTGGATTCTCCCTCTGCAATTCTTACAAAGATTCCCTGAGGTGTTGCTCTCTCCTAGGCACCCAGGTCCTCAACTCTTCACTGTCATTCACCTCCCTATATCCAATCAGATGCCAAATCTTGCTAATTCTACTGCCTCAGCAGCTCATCCTTCTTTGAGAATCTGGGTGAACATTTCAGGAAGGGAAGAAAGCCTGGGGCTACAAACAAATCTTTTCAGTCACTATCAAAGTTCAAAAATTGACTAGAGTAATGTATAACCCAAGATGGTGGTTATGTCAAATTTTAGTAAGAAAAATAGTGATGTTTTTGAAAACTAAGTAATTACCCGTTTGAGTATTGTTTTTTGTAAGTTTGTGGCATTTGTACTTTTGAAATTATTAAAACTTAAAGGTGCACCTGGACTTTTGGGTCACCCTATTTTTTGGACTTATCTGGGTTCATGCTGCTTTTCCCTAATAGAATGTATCCTCCTGGAGGGCAAGAATAGTTTTTTGCTTTTTCAATTTCTGGTGCCTGGAAAATGATAGGCCCTTAATAAATGTTAAAATGAACTGGACCTAATGTGATTGAATCAAATCAAAATGAATCAAATTGAATTGTATGAAACTGAATTGAATTGGAATCGATCATTGCAAAGCACACTTTGGATTTTAAATAATACTAATAATATTTAGACTTACAATAAATGGCCTCGATCAGCAGCAACATGAATAGGCAAGTGGCCTGAACTCTTGGGGATGTTGGCATCAGCTCCATGTTCCAGCAGGAGAGTCAGAGAGTCAGGATTTCCTCCAGCAGCAGCCTCAAGCAAAATGGATGAAGCATCTGAAGCCTGTGAGAGAACATTGGCCCCTGGGAGGACAAATAAAGTTTGTTTGAAGCTTTTTGATAGAGAACCCCAAGAGTCTTCTCGTGGGGCCCCACAATTAATTATCCTCCTTACAAGTGAATATCTACCATGCATATGTATAGACACTATGAAATTCTAGGAGTACGTTCACTTTTTTTAAAAATTTTGAGTTCCAAATTCTCTCTTTCCTCCTGCCCCTCAACTGCCTATTGAGAAAGCAAGCAATGTGTTACCTATTCTACCTGTGAAGTCATGCAAAATATATTTCCATATTAGCCATGGCACAAAATAAATAAATGAAAAAATGAAAATAAATAAATGGAAAACAAGAAACATAAAGAAAACTTTTTTAAAAGTATGCTTCAATTTGCTTTCAGAGTTCATCAATTCTCTCTGGAGATGGATAGGATTTTTCATCATGGGTCCTTTGAAATTGTCTTGGATCATTGTCTTGATCAGAGCAGCTAAGTCTTTCACAGCTGATCATCCTTAAAATATTGCTGTTACTGTGTATAATGTTCTCCTGGGTCTTCTCACTTCACTTTGCATCAGTTCATATAAGTCTTCTCAGGTTTTTCAGAAGCTATCATTTCTTGTAGCACAATAATATTCTGTCACAATATTATACTACAACTCGTCCAAACATTCCCCAATTGATGGGCATCCCCTCAATATCCAATTCTTTGCCACCACAAAAGAGCTACTATAAATATTTTTGTACAAATAGGACCCCTTCTTTTTTCCTTTGATTTCTTTGGGATACAGACCTAGTAGTGGTATTGCTGGGTCAAAGGGTATGCCTAATAGATTTATAGCTGTTTGGGCATAGTTCTAATTTGTACTCCAGAATGACTGGACTATATCACAACCCCACCAAAAGTGTATTATTGTCCCTGCTTTTCCATATCCCCTCTACTATTTGTCATTTTTCTGTTCTGTCATACTAGCCAATCTGATAGGCATGATGTGGTACCTTAGAGTTGTTTTAATTTGTGTTTCTCTAATAAACAGTGATTTAGAGCATTTTTACGTGATTATTGATAGCTTTGATTTCTACTTCAAAAAACTGCCTTTCTGATCTTTGACTATCTATTAATTGGGGAATGGTTCTTATTTTTTACAAATACGGTTCAGTTACCTATATTTGAGAAATGAAGTCTTTATCAGAGAAACACTATAAAATTTCATTCCCAGTTTCCTGCTTTCTTTCTAATTTTGGTTGCATTGATTTTGAAATTCTGGGAATGCAAAAGAGATCCCAGCCCTCAGTCACCTTACAGTTGGAAAGAAAAGACAGGACCATGGACAGGGGCTGAGGGAATGGAAGAGGCAACCAGAGCTTTGGGCTTCAGGGAATGGCGAGCTGGGTATGGGCTAATGGGTCAGGAAGGCTTAGAAGGCTTGTTCTACTTGACCCCAAAGGGCATTAAAGGAGCAACGAGTGGAAGGTTAAGAGAGGCCCATTTAAGTTTGAAGTAAGGAAGAACACCCCAGGAATGAGAGTTGGCCCAAAGTGGACTAGGAACCAGAAAGACACACTGGCTGTGTCATTGTGGACAAATCACTTAACCTTTCTGTACCTAAATTTCCCCATCTGTAAAATAAGGTTAGACTTAATGTTCCTTCTAACTTACTTCCAGCTCTAAATCTATGATAATTGGATGTAGGTCCAAGGCGCACTTCTTAGGCCTACTAACTAGGTGACCCTGGCTGGGAAAATCATTTCATTTCTATAGGCCTCAGGGGACTGTCTAGGATCTCTCTACCAAGTCACAGAGAGGTTGAGATAAGGCATTGGTGGAGGGAATTGCCACACCCAGAATTGCTTACCCTTTTGTAATAAGAGTCCCATAACTTCCGTGTGCCCGCCTTGGGCAGCAAGAGCAAGTGGCGTGAATCCATAGGTGCTCTGTGGGTCAGGATCAGCCCCCGAACGCAATAAGAGGTCTACCATGTCCTTCCCGCCCAGTCGGGCAGCCTCATGCAATGCAGTCCTCTTGTTGGCACAACACAAATTAACTTTGGCTCCAAAGGTGATCAGCAAGGAAGCCATGTCATAGGAATGGTGTTTGACAGCTGGGAAAGCATGAGAGAAAGAGACAGTCATCCTTTCTGAACAGGAGCCAAAGGCCCCTTCAGATGTGTCAGGGCCTTGCCCTGTTTTGAAAATCAAATATAGAACCAAGTCACTCCTTTGCAAAATTCTCTTTTATAGATCCTTAGAGGTAGCTGGTGACATGGTGGATACGGCATTGGGCCTACAGACAGAAAGACCCAAGTTCAAATTCGCCCTCAGACACTTACTAGCTGTGTGACTCTGGGCAAGTCATTTAACCTCTGTTTGTCTCAGGTTCCTCCTCCGTAAAATGGGAGTAATCCACAAGGAGAGGATCAATGGAGATAATTCTTAAAGAAAGCCTTTAGTCCAGTGCCTGGCGCATAGTAGGTCCTACACAGATGCTTACTACCCCTCTCCCAAACAATTCCACTCAAGTCTTTCTTTGATGTGTGGAAACAACAGCTCTTGAGGGCTGAAGAGTGGAGTATAAGCTCTAGAAGGTGCTTCTGAGCTGGTAAAACATCGCCTGTGGTCCAGGTTTTGGACTGCATGTCCCCTCCAAGGACCAGCTGAACTAAATTTGGAAATGCTCCTCTCTAGAAGGTTGTTGCCCAAGTTCTAGGGCTTTAACTAAGGTAGGGCCATCAGGGCTTTGTCGAAGGAGAGAAAATTTAGCCGGCACTGACAGCATCAACCAGGAATCCCTTTCTTATCCCCCCTTTCCTCCTTTGTCCATCCCCACCTCCTAGCAGTCAGAGCTTCAACCCAAGACTTGTTCCCCCCTCCCACCCTGCAGCTTGGCAATTTAGAAGGCAAAGACAATACTGCCCTTAACTTCCTCCCCTGCCCATATAGACTCGGCCTCATACCAGGTCCTTGTGTCCTAGGATACGCTCCTCCTTATAGCCACACCCCAGGTGAGCCTCCCGCCATCTCTCCCTCTGCCATATGTATGTATACTAAGCACAGCTCTCTCCAGCTAGTGGCAACTATGGGGCGGGGGGGATGATCAGTGTCCGAGGGAGATAGCATCAACCCCTGTGAGCATCACGACTCTTTCAAAGATTCAGAGTATTTGCTAAATAATATGTACACACCAGTTTTCTAACAGAAAATAAGCTCCTTGAGGGCAGGGACTTCATCTTTGTCTTTGAACCCCAGCCCATAGTAGTTGCTTAATAAATACTTGCTCATTAAAAAGGTCACAAAATGTGGTGTTGGGAATATGATAGTAATGGGGAGCTGTTGCGTGTAGGAATGAGAACGTTAGGGAGGGCATAGAAGGTCCATGGCGCAGGGCACCCTTGTTAGTCAGTCAACAAGCATTTATTAAGCACTGTGCTAAACACTGGGGAGATGAAGAAAAGCAAGTCAGTCCCTGACCTCAAGGAGCTTATAATCTAATTGGGGAGACAACATGCAAACAACTAGGTATGCATAATGTGAAGGGGAGGTAATGTCAGAGGGAAGGCACCAGCAGCAGGGGAAAGCCTACATGGGACCAGAGTGACAGAAGGAAGAACCTCACACCCAAGACCTGAGGGTTTGACCTAGCACCTGTGCTTTGGTGCTCTGGTAGCCAGTAGGGGCGTGTTTCTATTCCCCAAAGCCTCTCTTCTAAAATCTGTCAAAAATCCTTCACCAGGATCAACAACTTTCACCCCAATTCCCTATTCACCTCCGTGGAGCCTCCTAGCTGGGCCACCCGGATCTAAGGAAGGGAAGTTTTCATTTACCCATAAGTAAAGGAGAATGGCCTTCTTCATTCTGAGTGTTGGGGTCACAGTCATTGAGAAGAAGAAAGTTGGCATTTTCCACGAGGCATTTGTCTACAGCCAAGAAGAGCGGAGTCTCACCCTTCCGAGTAGTTTGCTCCCATAGTCTGGGTTGTGAACCTGAAAGACCCCATTGAATAAAAGGTTAAGTAACGGAGGGACTCCCAAGGAGCAGGGAGGGAGAAGCCGAGGGAACCAGCTACCTTTCAGAGTGAGCTCCAAGATGTGTTTGTTTAATTGAGCTGCTGCATGGTGTAAAGGGAGCCAGCCTGTCTGATCCGCCTCCTCGAATGCCGACGAGTGCACAGACAGCTTTGACAGAGCATCTTCCTCACCTGTAGAGGACAAGCTCACCTTCGGCATTCAGGGCCATGACTCCTGCTCCCTCCCCTGAGCACACTTAGCCCATAAACCCTTGTTGCCCATTCGGGTCCTGTTAGAGGCATCTATCTGGGACCCATCTCATTCCACCTACTGGAGCAAGCTCCCTGAACTGCATTTTGTTGGACTTAGAATCCACCCCCCCCCCCTTGTACACAGCAAGCATTTGATAAATGTTGGGTGAATGGATTTGTTGAATGACTCTTCACCAAGTTAGCCAATTGCCTTCCATCCACAAGGTACATAAGGTGAAAAAATGGAGTTTGGATATCAGTCCGAGGAAGGTCCAAGCATCAGGGTGGGGTAGTGGAAAGGCTTTGGAGTCAAATGATGCAGGTTCAAAGGTTTGTCTTTTGCCTTTCTTTGTATTTCCCTTACCATAGTGCCTGGCATACAGCAAGTGCTTAATAAATGCTTGTTGCCTGACTGGATCTACTACTTACTACCTCCCTGACGTCAGGCAAGTCACAACCTCTTGGGGCCCCATTTCTTCATCTTTGAAATGAGAGGATTGGACTAGATTACTTCTAAGGTACATTTCAGCTCTAAAAATAGCCCAAATTTGAAGCATTCAATGGGCCTGGATGGTTAATTTATCCTCCTTCCCACCATCTTGCTAGGGGAAGTAGTTGTCCCAAAAGGAAAGAAAGTCCCTTAAGTTATTATAATCATATCTTACCATAAACCCTTGAGGGTAGAATAAGGAGGGTACTTAACTGCCTTGATTGCTTCAACAATCTTCTTATATTCTGGGCTCAAAAAAGAATGGAGACTATAAGGAGATTTAAAAAAAGAAATTGTCACTCCAGTGATGAGGGAGGAGGGTGGTGAAAACAGGGTTTTTTTTAAAAAAACAAGAGGAGAAATTAAGAGATTAGGGATCTAAGAAAGAAATCTAGGACTAAGTAATTACTAGAAACTAACACAATACGGCACGGAATAAACCACACACTGAAGTAGAGACTAAAATACACACATTGGTGTGTAGTGACCATTTACATCTATTGTGTCAATGGTTTTAAACAAGAATAATGAATGGAAAACACAGGTGGAAGCTACCAAATGGATGGTGCAGTGAGGGGTTGGGGAAGAACAATGATGCATGTGGAATCAAAAAGTCTCTCTTCGCTCTGACATACACTGGCTGTGTGACCCTGGGCAAGTCACTTAACCTCTCTGGGCTTTTCTTTTTATTAATCTGTGAAAGAGGAATAATCGTAGAGATACTACCTATTCTCAGGGGATTACTTGAAGAAGCTGCTTTGTTATGTCACATAGGGTGGCAACTGGCCCTGAGCTTTCACTAGTTGAAGGAACTCCTGGGTGAAATAACCCCCTCCACCAATGCTCATTATCATCTTCACCACAATTTGTCAACTTAGAGCAGGGGTTCTTAACCTGGAGTCTGTCAATTTTTTTAAAAAATATTTTGACAAATGCATTTCAATAGGACTGGTTTCTTTTGTAATCACTTTGTGATGACAGTGCCTAGTACATACTAGGTGCTTACTAATTGGCAGATTCTACGCATTTTATTTTATGCATTTTAAAATATGATTCTGAGAAGGGCTCCTTACACTTTGCTAAACTTCCAAAGGGGTCCAGGACATACACAAAAAAGATTAAAGAAATCCTGTCTTAGAGGGTTTCCTTGAGCACAGGGACACTTCATGACTCACCCAGGGTCCTACAGCTAATGTGTGTCAGAGACGGGATTTGTGCCCCGCTCTTCCTGGCTTCGAGGCTAGCTCTGCCTTATATCACGAGCCAGAATGCTTTATAAGTGTGAGCTATCACAAATATCAGCATAAATAACACATTCAACGTATCTCCAATGAGGCCGCCATTACCTCTCATTGTCTTCTGCATGCTCTATGGTCTCTGGCTTGCATATATCCTGCAAACTCTGCTGAATGACAAACTGGGTGGCAAAGTCATCGTCCAAGTCTTCATCGGCATTGTAATTATTCATGTGACGTGTGTGTTGCTTTAAACCACAATCCAAGCAATGCTTAAATTGGTTTTTTTCCCCTCAGTTGCGAACTCCAAATGACAGCTGCATTTGAGAAATTTGCCACAGTGGCAGAACGGATTACTGAAGAAAATGCTGGGGGGGAAGGGGGGATATAGTTTTTAAACTTCATTTAAAAAGACTGGATTCTGAGAGCTTCACACATTGTTTCCTAGTTTTAAATCATCACTTCAGCAGAGAATTGGGGGACATTTAATGATCATTAAATGAACATGATCATTTGGAGAATCACAGACTATCAGAGCTAGAAAAGATCTCAGTGGCCATCTGGTGCAGGCAATACCTGAACAACAGTCCCTTTTATAACATCTCAGACTAGTGGTCAGAGAGCTTCTGCTTGGATGACCTCCAGTGATGAGGAGCCTACTACCTCCTTGAGACATACCCCTTCCACTTTTGGACAACTCTGATCATCAGTAAGCTATTTGCCTAGAGTTTGCTTGAATCTTTATTGCATAAATAAATATATATCCCATGCCCTTACACAGTTACAAAAAGTTATTGTTCCTTTCTGTTAAGGTCACTAGAAAATCCTTCTGCCATGGAACTAGGATTGGACTCAAGCGTAGTCTCTTAAAAATTCAGAATATATAACAACGTAATTTCTTTAAGCAAGAACTGGGCAGGAAACTTGATTCATTTTTCCATTCCTTCTCTTTCCTGTATTAAGGCTAGCAGAGAAAAGAAAATTTAGTAACAAATTACAGTAGTTTTGCTTCAGGCTGAGATTGCATTGGGATAGGCCTCTCCCACTCCCAGGATGGCCATTCCCTCCACCAATGCCTATCAGTCACTCATCTGTAGCCTTTAGTCTTAGGAGATCTGCCTGAGGGCACTCAAAAGTTAAGTGACTTGTCCAGTGCCACACAGTTAGTATATATCAAAGTGAGGAGTTGAACCCAGGTATCTTGCCTCTCTTTTCTTTACTAAGCAACCTCTTGAGAAAGGGGGCAGGGAAGGAAGGGGACAAACACATGTTAGTAAGACTCTGAAAGCACTTAAACCTAATAATAAGGAATAGCAAGCATATTTCTCTCATGCCTGTAGCCTCTTCTGGCAGGACGTATTTCCTGTGCCCAGCACGTTGAGAAGAACTTGTACATTCCATTAGTAAATACACTTTTAAAATAAGCCAGCATAGGAACAAGTACACCTTCACAAGAGTGTAAAATCAGCCTTGCCTGTTCAGATCTGAGGCATTACAGGCAATCCTGCAATTGCTTCCGCTCTGCTTAGAAAAAGAAGTCGCTACAAACTCAAGCTTCAGTGTTTTTACCTTTTCTTGCATCCGTTCAAACAGAACTGAAGTTGGAAATTTTAAGAGCGTAACCAGCTTGAAGATTTTCATTGACACCCAAGCAATCTTCCCTCTCCTACAATGCTGTGAACAGCCTTACTATAAATACCCAATCATAAGACAGCCTGGCATAGACTGGCTTTTCACATGTGGGCTGGCTATGTTTGGAAACACCAGCTTCATGGGTAGAGACCAAAAGACAAATGGAAAGGATTTAACGTCTTGGCCTTTACTGGCTAAGACAGGTAAAAATGGAAGTCCTGGGAGAGGAGTGGCCCCTCTACCCCTCTATGACCCTCCTTCCACTTCTACTCCCATATCCAAAGCCAACCCAAAATCGTCAATGTCAGTGATACAGGCAACAAAATCAGGGTTGACCCAAGTTCTGCACTGGGCAGCTGCTTTATTTGGACTGTGGGGCTGACCTTAAGGTGTCCTGGGGAACATGAGTTTAAGATATTTAAGATATAAGTTTAAATATTAACAGAATATTTCGATACAATCTGGGCTTAAAATATTAACAGCCCAACATTGTGAGGTTATACCAGTTGATAAGAACATTAATGATTAAAAATAATATTTGTACAAAGCACCTTTCATGGCTGTGAAAGAATGTGAGGAATTTGGAAGCCAGCTTGGAGCCATAATTGCAAACTAGCTTTACCAGCATCTTTGCATGCATCCTTCATATCTCCTGGTAGCAGATTCTTTGGTATATAGTGCCACTCATGAGAGCAAACCCCAAAATAGTTTCAGACAGCTAGATAGAAGGAATGACTCTCTCCATGAGTCTTTGTTTTATATATGTATGTGTGTGTGTATGTATTATATGTGTATATATGTATATATAGGATTCATTATGATATAATACATATAAATACATTATATATTGCACTATGCATAATATATATACATATATTACTATATATAATACATTATCCAGAGTTCACACAAGGAAATAAGAACATTTGCCTGACTGATCTCACATAGGCAGCAAGTAGTCTCCAAAAGAAGGGCAGTTTGAGGTGTTTATCAGCAGGTAAGTCAATCTAACTTGGAAAACCCAAAACACAAGCTTTGGGTGGGATCCGTTGTTGCTATTTTTCATCCTTGCTTGACTTGCATCTGAATTGGATTTAAGTGAGGCAGACTTGCACAAAATCGTCAGCCTCACTCCCTCTTCCTGAGCCATCAAAGCCCAGTGGCAAGACTAAAGTCAGGATGACTAGTGATGGCCTGGGAAACGGGGGATGACCTTGGGGTCTTCCATGTCTGACCAAGCTCTAAGTGCTCCATGGTGCCTGCTTCAGCTGCCTTCTTGGCTGTTGGAACAGATAGTTCTCATCCACCCATTTCTCCAGGAGAAGTCTTCATGTGCTGGGGGTAGACATCCCCCTGACTCACCGATGGGTTTGAGAACCATCAGTTACCCTTGACCTGGCTTAGCCCTTCTGCCGAGATGGTTTCATACAGGGTGTGGCTGCACAGGCTACAACTTCTTGGAGCCACAGGTGAGAGCTGAGTGCCAGATGGCTACCAAGGGCAGATGAGCAGTCCTCACACCAGAGATGCTAATCCCCTCTGAATATCTCCATACACTCCTGTAGCCATCCTGGCTTCCCTGGAGCATCTCTAAAGTCAGTCTGACCTCTACAGCAAGTTTTTGGGTGAGACAATTTTCTAGCCACATAAAGCTAGGTTCAACAATATTAATAAAGGAAAATATTTTCTCCACAATCCCTTCTTTTGAAGCTTAAGGCCCAGCATTCTCATACAAGCTAAAGCATAATTATAGAAGCAGAAATCTGGGTTGATTTCAAAGGGAGTTCATTCAATAGCCTGACTCAGTGAAGTCAGCTCATCCAGCTGGAGCTTGATGGAATTCCTTTAAGGAGGGGTTGGGGCCCCAAGAGTTTGGAGACAAACTCTTCCCAATGTCTCATAGTCAGAGAGATCGATTTGAGTATATCCCAGGGGCTATACATTAAGGGACTTAAATGTACATCAGGAAACAGGTACAGGATGGTCATGAGTATTACAGAAATCATAATTGCATGATTCCTTCAATGTTAAACAGTCATAATCTCATACATCCCTTGAGGAGACAAACTTTGGTCAACAGACTCTATAGATAAACTATAGGTTTACAGATAGGTTACAGAATAAACTGCACTTGGAGAGTTCACAATGGAATGATTGAGAGGGAAGATTTACGTGTCGCTAAAGTAACCAAGAAAACTGTGATCAGGGAAATCGTTACATAGTGTAATATTAAGTTGGGACTTTTTTACTGTTTTAGAATGCTAAATTAAGTATCTTTGATTGAGTCTTACTAGGTGCTAAACCCTAGTCCCACATCCTTTTACTACTAGGTGCAAAGCCCCAGGATGGTTAGTAAACTAGTTTTCTAGTTTGAGAGAGGTGGGAAGCCCCCAGGGCCCTAAGGGGAGTTGCTAAGACCAGAGCCAATAGTAGACACCTAAGTTCTGGTCACATAAAAAGAGAGAACAGAGCTGTTTGCTTGAGGCTCTCACTCCTGGAGGAGCGTTAGGGTGGGACTCTGGGCAGCCACTCTAAGAGCCTCCCAGCTCATCAACCCAGATGTTGATGGTTTCTTGGTAACTATGAATTGTGATCTGGTCTGTTTATATTGTGTATGTTTGTAACTTTTTTGTATTGGCTCTGAAGTTCAGGTTGTTGCCTTTTCCTCCTGAACTAAATGAGTTTATATGTTGGATTAAAGTAAGATTGTTAACCTCTTAATGTTACTTTCCTTAGTAAAGCAGATCAATAGAATCTGTGCTGGCAGCGTTGTTGTTGGGCTTGTGTTGGTCTTTCACCCCCACAGCAGCTGCTAGCCGAATCGTCGCTAAACACAGTTAGGTAGAAGAATAACTAAATCATCTGGGGAGCTCAGACTTCCCTTTGGCTTCTACTCGAGGGATGTCTGGTAACATTATTATTCCATAAGTTAAGTTTTGATCAGGTGAGGTTACCATGAACAGAAGACTTTTAATTGATCAAAGAGTTGTAGGAGGAATGGTCCTGATCCCCAAAGAATAAATTAAAGGAATCTGGGCATAGCTGTCTTTCAGGCAAACATAAACACCAGGAAACATTAAAGCCAAATGCAGCACAGTAATAATGATCAGCAATATTAAATAATATCCAGCCTCCTTGCTCCTGGATACCCACTCTCAATGGCCATTTAATCGGCATATCCCATCTCGAGTCCCAGCTGTCACTTATTGATATGACGTTGGTGATAACTTTGATACTCCCCTACTCAAATTAATCAGTATTTATTCAGTTTATTGTGATTTGATGGATGACAATGACTGTACTAGTGAATTAAACAGAGCCGTTTTAAGTTTAATTTAGTTATGTATGTTAGTGCTGTAAGGATAAGAATTATGAATGATTAATCTACAAGGAATAGATTATATTTATCAGCCAGATTCATATTGTTGGTAAGAAATTCAAAAAGAATGTAATTTTTTTATTACTCCCACCCTCTGTAACACACTGTAATAAAGTTCATTTGCCTCCTCACCCTTAGGAATCACAGTCATCCACTCCCTAGTAACCTTGGATTCAAACCCACAACCTCCTTGGACCCTAAGATGCTGTTTGTCAAACAATACGATCTTAAGATGTGTAGAAGGCCCTGAGGTGTTGCTGACCTTTGGAAAGCCCCTGCTGAGATGACCTAGAGTTGATTACCTGCAGAAGGTCTCCTCACCTGTGAAAGGCCTGTTGACAAAGTGGTTATGATTGATGGACATTTCCCTTAGCCAACCATAAGATTTCCCCACTTCTGGAACTGACCAATCAGTGAATTGTAGCATCTCCTATTTTTCACACCCTCCCAAAAACATAAAAGTAGAGAAAGGGAGGGGTCTCTGAGCATGAGGAAGATCTTAGACCCAATTAATAGGGCACCCCTGGACTTCCTAACAAACTGATTAATCATGCGTGGAGTTCTCAGGGACTCTTGTTACAGATTGGAATCTTCTGGCCCACAGGGTGGCCAAATAATCCATCAGACAAAACTCACTCCTTACTATACACAACCATTTTAGTCCCCCACTTTGGTGGGAGAGGTCTGTTACTTCAGAAGTTCCCAACACGATGCCGGCCAAACAAAAGACCCCAAGGAACCTCACAGACAAGGCTGATTTACAAAGTCTGTGCTACATCTTTTCCAACAGTAAGTTATTATCCATTGTGGAGCAAAATCTATCCAATTTAATGCTTAATAGTTTTCAAACATTATGACCGCATTCAGTTCCGTTCATAATCTAACAGCATCCAGATTAAAAGAGAAGTTAATTTTCTAATGATACAAACGTGTCGCCCTCTGGGCACCATTTTCAAGTTAATAGCATTTCTCATACAATGGTTTCACAAAATTCACAAGAAAAATCAGAAGTCTAACAATAACATAAGCGATATGGTTTTTAAAACATAACACAAAACTTATTGCCAATTGAGTAATTCAGTTGAATGTACTTCCAAATCCTCTTATATAGACAATCACCTCATCTATCCATCAATTTGGCATTCTACGATAACTGCATTCGAAAACCAGTATAATTACACTTAATAAAAATAATAACAGCCAACGTTTATACAGCACTCACCATGTGCCAAGCATTGTGCTCATAAGCACTTTACAATTCTTAGGTCATTTGATCCTTACAACAACCCCAGGAGGAGGGGCGTTACTATCGTCTCATTTCACAGTTAAGAAAACGGAGGCAAACACCAGTAACGTGACTTGCTCGGAGTCACACAAAGTAGTAAGTTTCGGAGAATGGCTCTGAACTCAGATTTTCTCGATCCATACAATTTTCAAGCATGCTGCCCTAATGTTAGATATCACATGCTAAATATTTCTTATGAAGTTCTCATTTACCACAATTATCCTGAGAGAAGAACAATCTTACTTTAGATGAGACCACATCATAACTTGGTTTCAGGACAGATTTCAGCCAAATCAAATCTGTACTTATAATCACAAAATAACAATGAAAATCTCAATGTTCCTAATTCATCTCCTTCTTTCACAGCCCGTGATGCTCTGAGGTCCTTCAAGGTGTATGCCTCTTAAACGCTCTCATGCTGGAAATTGATTTCTATAGCTTCTATTTGATCAATGTTATAACTTGAATATAGAATACTACCTGTCTCAAACTGCTAACAGGTGTTTCTCCAAAGTTTCTCATATCCTTCCTATCTCAATGAGATAAAAAGCCTTCTCAAACCTTTCCCAAACTCCAAACCCTCCATCCACACAGTCCGTGCAAAAGGACTTCAGTTTTCTTTATGGTTCCTTCTATTATCCTTCTATCTCTAGTGGCTTAAGCCTTCTCTCTGGTGTTCCCATCTACCACACCGCCCCCTTAACTTGGATTAAAGACACCGACTTCAAAATCAACCTCCCTTCTTATCCTCTGATTCCACACTTCGTTTTACCTTTGCCGCTTTTCTTAAAGAAGCTCATCTTACTTCCCAATCATATCATAGTCTAACACTCCACTGACTCTCTCCTGCATACATTTCCTTATACAATACTAATTAATTGATAAACTTTTACTTCTTGACTTGCATAGTCTATTTCAGTTTAGGTGATTTAGCCACTAAATTACCTAAACAATCACATTCTGTTGAATCATTTTAAACTAACTTCAGTTCTGCTTTTTCTATATATGGTGAAATCTCCCTCTACCCCTGCCCCCACCCCCGCAAATGCAAATATCACCCTCCACTGAAGGGAGAGAGAGTAATAGAGGCATGGGCTGTTTACCTGTATGTAATCTTAATCCTACCTGCAAACCTCTATAAATCCACTAAGATTTTTAGCAGTTACAAAAACCTTTCAACCTTCTTTTGGAAATTTACAGTAAAGATAGTACATTTCAGTTACAAACTTAGTCTCTAGTTTATAATGCCATAAATTTATACAAACCAAGAAAAAAGATTTCCTTTTCTTTTTGTATCTCAACAATCTCCAACCTGATCAGGGTTGCCAGGACGAGAAAAAGAATCTCAAATTTCCTTCATCTCCCACTGAAAGTCTAATCAAAAGGGTGGGTGGAAGTGTTACTGCTTAATGTTACAGACAGCTGAGAGAGCAGCTGTATGTGTGAGACTTCGTTAGCCTTCCCCACCCTTCTAAGCATCCTTTTGGATTTATTTACCGGTCTTTATGGGGAACAAGGTGTTCCCCTTCAAAGTTCTCTAAGGTAAACAAGACCTTGTGCCCACATTGCTGCTCATCAAATATGGGCTATTAATGCTTTGTTTCTACCTGAGGAAAGTAGCAGGGGAGATAATGAAGAGCCCTTTTGCTCTGATTGATCAGTTCCTCCCTGAACCTCTAGTCCAGCCGTGCTCACTCCTTCCTCCCTCTCCAGGCTCTATTCCTGGCTCTCCACACTTCTCCACCATTGCCCCATCCCCCACTGAGTACCTTCTCAGCTCCCTCCAATCCTGCTTTTAAAAATATGTTGTCTTCTTCCACTAGAATGTGAGCTCCTCAAGTGCAGGAACTAGCTTTCTTTTTCATTTGTATTTACATCCCCGGCACTTAGCACAATGTCTGGCACATAGTTAGCGCCTAATAAATGCTTGACTTGACTTGAGAGGGATAAAATGTGAGAAGGCACACATTACAAAGGAGTAATTATGAAGAAATCTGGCGTGAAGAATGTGATCAAGGAAATGGAAAATGGGAAAAAGATGGGCTAGACCGATGGTGAGAGCAACAGAGGGCAGCCCATGTTCTCCATTGGCATCCACATGATATGAAGGGAAAGGGAGGGAGTCTTCTGCATGTTGAGGGGACTTTGTAAGGAACTGGGATAAGAGTTGCACAGGATGAACACCCATGGACAGGTGGCAACCTGCACCATTGCAAGGAAGACCCCCATACAGGATCCACTAGAGGACTGAATCATGAAATGGCATCACCAAGTCTA
Organism: Trichosurus vulpecula; assembly: GCF_011100635.1. Classification (NCBI taxonomy): domain Eukaryota; kingdom Metazoa; phylum Chordata; class Mammalia; order Diprotodontia; family Phalangeridae; genus Trichosurus; species Trichosurus vulpecula. The sequence goes on along the minus strand of NC_050581.1, from coordinate 186,436,589 downwards.
GAACAATGGTAAGGGACGACTGATTTTTCGGGCAGTTCATTCTCTTTCATCAGACCCCCCAGATTCTCTCTTGTCTACATTCGACACCATAAACAAAGAAATCAGTTACACAAGAGGAGGAATGTAATACTTTAAAAAAATAACAATAAAATTTCTTTTCACAATCACAAAAGTGTGATAATTTAGCAATATCTTGCTAATCACGTGATAGTCCAGATTAAGCACAGTGGTTTCTGGGGGGAAAAGTTCCTATAAATATCAGCCTCATTTTTTTTTTAAAGTGCCCAGGAAGGGCACTGGTTCTTGAAAGTTGGTTGAGATTCTTCAGTGACTCTGAAGACATGTGACGGCTCAGATGTCACTCTGGTGTTCTCTAGATTCGTCCAACCTAGTCATCCAACTGACAGAGCAAAGCCACCCCTCGCTTGATCCAGTGCTGGACAGGGAGGTCTGTTTCTAACATCATGGCGATGACAAAGTTGGTAGAGTGGCCAGTCGTGGACAGGGTCCCTTTCCGCTCACTTGTCTTGTAGAGGGGACACACATAGGCACTGGTCCTTATGATATGGGACTTCTCAGCTAGAAAAATGAAAGTGTTGAGTAAGTTTTCGACAGAAAACAATAGCCAGTAAAGACCAGTTATTCCTGGATAATCAGAATAGTTGGTCTTCTAAAAAGTGGACCTGCCTCAGCTCCAACAGCTGAGTAGCGGTCAAAACACTGCCCTGCACACTACTTGTTTACCTCTCTAAATATCTGATTAGGACCCATGACTTCACTATTCTACATGGAAGGGAGAGAGGAAGGGGAGAGGGAGGGAGGATGGAACTCTATCCTTTCTTTCCTCCATGAAAGCAGATCTTGCCACAGTTCTGCAACTTAGAAGCTTTGAGAATAGTACACTCAGTGGTTAAATGATTTGCCCGGGGTCACCCAGTTAATCTGTGTTAGAGGCATATGCCCATATATCAGAATCGATCAAGCAACAATCATTTATTAAATTCCTGTGAAGTACAAAGCATATGGGGTACAAGTACAAAGGGCGAAATCATCCCTACCCTCAAGGAGTTTACACTCTAACAAAGGAGATGTGTGTGTATGTATGTGTGTATGTATATATGCATATCTATAATGTGTATGTGTATATGTATATATATACGAAGAGAATAAATATAAATAAAACCAGGTAATTAAACACAAAGGAGTCTGAGAAGGAGAAAGCAAGCACTTGGGACTATCAGGAAAGGCTTCATGGAGAAGATGGAGCTCAAGCTTAGTCTTGAAGGAAAAAAGGAACTTAATGAAATGAGGAGGCAGTGCATTCCAGGGATGAAGGATGGACAGGACAGAGTTATGCGGATGGGAGGTGGAGCGCTGTGTGTGAGGAACAGAGAGAGGTGAGTTTGGCTGGGTCGCAGAAGGCAGGAGATGGAACAATTGTGAACGATGGCTGGTTGGTTGGTTGGTGACATTCATGCTCTAAGAAGACCAAAATGACATCATAGGAGAAACTGAGGCTGAAGATAGAAATCTATGATGGTATTGTTGTTATTCTGTCATTTTTCAGTCATCTGCGACTCTTCATGACCCCGTTTGGGGTTTTCTTGGCAAAGATACTGGAATGGAAGGGTTTGCCATTTCCTTCTCCACCTCCTTTTACAGATGAGGAAACTGAGACAAACAGGGTTAAGCGACTTGCCCAGGGTCACACAGCTACTAAGTGTCTGAGGCCAGATTTGAACTTAAGAAGATGAGTCTTCCTGAGTCCAGACCCACTGCTCTACTCACTGCATCACCTGGTGCCCCCGATGAGGATACCAAAAGAGCAAAACAGAAAAAACAAGGCCTAGGACAGAACCTTGGGGAATATCCACAGCTAGGTGATAGGATAGGGATGATGAATAAAGGAGCGGTCAGAGAGGTAGGAGGAAAGCCAGGAGGGAGCACTGTCACAAAAACCCAGAGAGAAGCAAGTATCTGGGAGAAGAGGGTGATCCATGGTGCCAAATACTGGGGATGAGGTTTGGTGAAAAATGACTGGTGATAGGACAAGGGGAAAGGAATTCAAGGGCAGAGGATAATGCACAGTTGAAACGGCCTCCTTCAGGAAACTGAAATCAGAGCTGATGTAACAGCCTGAGAAAGTCTGAGCAGTGAAGGCATTGGAGGTCTTGATGAGGACAGAGGATAGGTTCAGGAGGGATGACACGCAGGATGAGATGGATGATAGTAGGAGAGGAGAATGTCAGAATTTCTAATAAAGAAAGTAGAACCCTTGTAGGTAATGGCGAGGATCATTGTGTTACCATCCTATGTGCTCCTGAGGTGGAGTGAAGAAAGAAGTCAAAGCCTGAGGATTTGGAAGGTCAGGAGTTGGAAGGAAGAGCCATAGGAATGCTAACGTCCCCTGGTAATATACTATTTCTTCCAGCATGGCAATATTAGATTGCATTCATCTGTTGAACAATTTGTTCAACCATTCCCCAGTAGGATGGCAACCTATTTTGTTTCCAGCCCTGGTTTCTTCAAAGGAAAAAGGGATGCAGGATGTCATAGCAGTTAGGGTCTAAAATGGAATTCATTATGTTCTTCTTCTAAACTCTCCTTCCTTCCAAAATTCCTCTATTACTGTAGGAGAAATCACCATCCTCTCAGTCTCCCAGCCTCAAAACTAGCCATCATCCTCAGCTCTTCACTATCTTACCACCACCACCACCACCACCACCCCATATCTAATCTGTTGTTGATGTCTATCAGTTTCACCTCTGCAGCTTCTCTAGTCAATTTCACCTCTGCAGCATCTCTAGTCACTTTCACCTCTGCAGCATCTCTAGTCACTTTCACCTCTGCAGCATCTGGGGTGTTTTCACCTCTGAAGTATCTCTTGTCCATTTCACTTCTGCAGCATCTTTTGGCAATTTTATTTCTGCAACATCTCTTGTTGATTTCACCTCTGCAGCATCTGGTCAAGTTCACCTCTGCACTATCTCTGGCTGCTTTCACCTCTGCAAGATCTCTTGAATAGGCCCCCTTGTCTCCTCTAACACTGCCCCCTACCCTGGTGTAGGCCCTCATCACCTCACAGCTAGATTACTGCAATAGCTGCTGGCAGCTCTGCCTGCCTCGAGTCTCTCCCACTCTAGTCCATCTTCCATTTGGCCACTAAAGTGATTTTCCTAAGGCACACGTCTGATTGTGTCACCCTCCTTCTCAATAAACTCCACCATCTCCGTATCACTTCTAGGATCAGACACAAATCCTGTTTGGCACTCAAAGCCATTTATAACCTAGTCCCCCTCTCAACCTTTTCAATCTTCTTACACCTTATGCCCCTACTTGGTATATATACCAATATGCTACTTGTATATTAGAAACATGGCTGCTAAAAACTGTTCACGGCGCTTCACCTGCGGTCAACTATCAAAAACCAGGAGACAGACCTATTGGAAGGCCAAGTGTTTATGGTTTGCTTATGTCAAGATAGTCTCTTTTCATGTACCTGGTCTCTACAGTAAGCTTTCCCTCTTAAAATCACTTTTTAATCCGGACTTTTTTTTCTTCTAATTTATGAGGTTCAGGAATTTGGTTTTCAAATAGTGTTATTTGCCACCTAAAGTTTGACTATTTCTCCCTTTTTTGCATTATCTGTAATTGGAAGGCAGGAGATCTGGTTTAGATATTCCACTCTGCCCTTCATAATTTAGGTGACCCTATTAGGCAAGCATGATTTTATTGTGATCCAGGGTTCAGAAAGGAGGCCTGTGGAAAAGCAATAGTGGGAAAAGATCATTAGGAAGGACAATATGGTCATTCCAGGGAAGACAGCATGGGTTGTAGCTCTCACTACCCCTCCCTTAGGTCACAAGGTGTGCAGTCCAGGGCCCTGGCCATCCTTCTGGGTGGGCACCAATAGTCTTTTCCTGGTGGAAAGCAACAAAACAAACGAAAGCAAGCAACAAAACTTCTATGATTTTCAACAGACTTAAATCCATGGGGAAAGAAGAAAAAGGATTTCTCCCCACCCCCACTTTGGACACATTCTCTAGGATGCAGGGGAGAAAGAAGCAGAGCAGAATGACCTCAAACAATTGTCCTCCACAGCAAACATTTATGCTGAGGACCCTCAACACCTCATTTCCCTCCTCAAACCAATCCTCCTCAAAAAATAAGAAAAGCCAAGCAAGCAAATGCATCCCTATAGCCATCAACAAAATTCTAACGTAAAGATAAACTAGAGGGCAAAGTCACTCTTTGTCACTAAAAATATCAGCGAGAAATTCTGGGGGTTTGTTGTTGTTGTTTGGGAGGACAGCCACCATTTATCCTCCCGGATACTCTTAGAAACTTCGTGATTAGAAATACTTACTTGGTTTTATCCAAATGATGGGCATCAAATCAAAGAGAACTTTAGGATACTGTTCAGTGAGCAATCCTCTGCAGAGAGAAATAAAGAGAAAAGCTATAGGAAACAAACTGAGAAATGAAATTTTTAAAAATGCAACAAGCATTTGGGTATTTTACTGGAATTTTTATAAAGAACAACAGATAACTAAGAAGTGTATTGGATTTTGTTGTGGGTTTTTTTAAAAAAAAGAGAAAGGGATGGGGCAGCTAAGTGGCGCAGTGAGTAGAGCACTAGCCCTGAAGTTAGGAGCATCTGAGTTCAAATCTGGCCTCAGACACCTGACACACTTACTAGCTGTGTGAGCTTTGGGCAAGTCATTTAACCCCAATTGCCCTGACTTCCTCTCTCAAAAAAAAAACTGGAGAAAGGGATGAGGGAAATCCATCCCACATAAGCAGTAGCTACATTGCCAGGCACTGTACCACTAGCTGCGGGAGAGGGAGAAAAAGAAAGGAAGGGCGGGAGGGATAAAAAGAGAGGAAAAGAGAGAAAGAGAAGGAGGAAGGAAGGGGGAAAAAGCAAGAGAAAGGGTAAGAGAGAGAATCCCTGCCCTCAAGAAGCTTACATTCTATCAGAAAAAACAATTTATACATATTCAAATATATGCAATGCCATATATACTGTATATAAATGTACAGAATGAAGATATACAATATAAAATACATACAACATAAATACAAGATAATCAGAGGGGAAGTACTAGCAGCTGGGGAATAAGGAAAGATTTCTACCAGAAGTAGGCCAGGCCAATAGCAGAGGTATGGAGAGAACAGAAAAACTTAAAACAATGTGCTATGACAGGCTCTCAGGCCTAATTCTAGTTTAGTTCCCCAGTTCCCTCAGTGGCTAATGCCTCTGCTTTCAGATCAATGTCCATCTATTCTCTCCATGTACATCATCGTTTATACGCCGTCTCCACCATTAGAATGTGAGCACCTTGAGCGCAGAGCCCTGTCTTTTGTCTTACTTTGTATCTCGGATGCTCAGCACAGTGCCTTGCACACAGTAGGCACTTAATAAATGCTTGTTGACTTGGTCCAACCCATACCAGAAAAGCATCTCTACAATCACATGGCCAACAAGCAGCCATCCAGACTCCACGTGAATTCCTTTGGTGAGACAGGACCTCCCTTCCTCTCCTCAGCATCCCTCGAAGGCAAAAACTGCTTCTTTACATTACCCCCATGCTGAGTTCAATACTAGGTATTAACTGAGTGGTTGGAATGACATCACCATGTTCTAGTATATCGAGAGTCTGAACTAACCTCCTTCTGTGCCAACGGGCTCCATCGAGGTACAAGCCGTGGATGTAAACGCCATCTGTGGGTGGCTCCTCAACTGAGTCTGCAGGAATCACCTGAAAGAGCAAGGGCAGTTAGGAGGGCTGACACACCTGTTACCTCTCTGCGGGGCACCTGGGAAAAGTCAGGGCCAGGCGTGTCAAAAGATTTAAGGTTCTGAGTTTGTAAATCTTCTGATAAGGTGAAGCATGTGGCTTTCCGGCACTAGGCCCCCAAGCTCTGATTAACTTCCCTTGAATTCAGTCTTTCCAAGATTTCTCCTATATTGCAATTAAAGCTGGCACCTAATGAATGAGTGAATGGACAGATGAATGAATGAATGAATGAATGAATGAATTCTGGCCTCACTGAAACAGACTCAACTTTGCACAAGAGATAATCCAATGACAAAGATGTGATAGGGCCTTTATTTAAATATCCAAATTAATTTGCTTGCTTCTGGGTTTTCGCAACATTACAAAAACTGGAATGTTCAGTGCTTAGCCTCACACAAAAAAATATCTATAGTTAGAATTTTACAAGAAAGCCTGGGAATAACTCTTCTTCACACAAGCATCAAAACAAGAGCAAAGCATTTCCAAAACATAAAACAAGCGTTATCCATGTGTGGGAGCTCTAACAATTAGAATATTGTAGGTTTTCATGCTTTCTTGTGAAAGCTCACATATTCTCACATATTCAAACTCCCTTGGATTTTTCCAGGCAGAGGTGTAACTAGCTGAGTCTCTGCTAGAAGCGAATTCTACCCTAGGGAAAGAGTAAGTACAGAGAACAGCCCTACTATGCGTAGCCTGATCCCCAGAAAGTCCTGGCCCTGAGCCCTGCCAGGCTTGGGGAGAAGGTGGACCCTGGCCAAGGCTGCTAAAACCAAAGGACCTTGGAGGGGGGGCAACCACAGAGCAGTCACAGCCATACTTTCTGAGGGCCTCCGAGGAGCCAGGGAGAAGGCATCCCATCCCCATGTTGTTACAGCTCTGCCCTCAAGTGGTTTGAAGTCAGTCCTGAGGTGGCCTTACAAGATAAACCACCTTGTAAGAATAATTTGGCACACATGCCAAATAAATGCTGGAAATCACCATTATAAAGGGTTTTTTAAAGCTTCATAAAACCATAGATTCAGACATGTAAGGGGCTTTAGAGGCCAACCCCCCATTTTACAGATAAAGAAACTGAGGCACAGAGGGGTTGTTACTTGTCGAATCAAGTTATATCTTTGTAAAGCATTTAGCACAGTGCCTGACACATAGGAGGTACTATAGAAAAGTCAGTTATTACTAGCTATTATTGTCCAAGGTGATACTGTCTGAGACAGGATTTGAATTCAGGCCTCCCTGACTGCCCCCCTCCACATTCTCTATCCCCTGGAAATGTCAAATCAAATTGTATCTATCACTGACATTTCTAGTGATGGACGACAAAAACATGGAAAATCAAGGCCAGGGGACAGTATTGGTGTTCTGACCTGCCACTCACACCACAACAAAACCCCAAGCTGAACACTCACAATAGCCTTTCATGGAAAATTATCAGATTCAATAACACTTCTGTCACAAGGACGAGATACAGAGAACATATAGGGAGCCCAGGGAATAAGTAAAAAGTTGAATGCTAGTTCTGAAGGCCTCCCAAGACAAATCCTCTTCCCATGAACATAATATACCAGTGAGATCAAAGAGTGGCTGACTGTACCTGAAATTCATACCCCAGCAAATCAATTGGGATCGTGTATTTTCGAGCAAAATTCTGCATGGCTCCCGTTAAAAAGGCCTGGGTGAAAAAGAAACCTGAGAGCCAAAACACATTGGGTTTTCCTTGTTCAAACCAGACCTATGAAGGAAAAGACAACAAAATTACTTCCTTTTTACAACTTACATGAGTTTCATCTGGTACCATCTTATTACTTCTATACAGATTTTTTTTTTTGCCAGACTTGTGATTTCATTGATATTGGGAACTCCCAGTGAGAAAACCTCCTCTGTCAGTGTAGATCTATACCTATTCTGCAACTTAATAATCTTACAGAATTATCTGGGCCCCTGAGTGAAGAGGAGATGGGCTCACTTCAGGTCACAAAAAGGCAGGGCTCAACCCCAGGTCTGCCTGATGCTGAGGCCTGCTCTTGTACCAAGACCTTGCTGCTTGCCCTGCCTACCCATGTTTCTTGTTATGCATTTCTCTAATGACACCTTTGGGTGGCACAGTTCTTGTGGAGTGGCTTCCCAAGATACATGCACTTAGAGGCCAGATTTTTCAGTGCACAAGGATTTAGATTCCACCACTCTGAAGATATTAAACACCTTCTGGTAGGCTCTGAATGGCAGATTTTTAGGATATGAGCGGGTTTCTCATTTCCTCCTCCCAAAAGAAAAGACCAATCAGCTGGGAATCAGGTTTTGTTTTTGTTTTTTTACCTGTAAACAGTTCAGCCTGCAGAGAAAGTCTGTGATGTAGCTTCCCAGGGGTTTGAGGCTCGGATAGGAGCGCTTGGCCCACGTTTCTGGCACCTTCCCCATCATCAGGCTGCTGGACAAAGCCTCGAGCTCGGAATCCATAACCACCAGCCCCTTGATGGCTTTCTCGAGGTTGCGCAAAGTGCGGCGGATTGTTCTGCTCAGGCTGAAAGTTGGAAAGCTTAGTTATTGATACATGCCTATGGGACAGTGACAGTAAGAACACTGCTTCCTAGTGAATGCTAGAAGATGCATCTTTGCCATGAGTCCACGGCCTTTCATCTCCAGCCACCACTCACAGCTGTCTCTCAGTTACATAAAGGGCCAAAGACAATATTCTTTAAAAAAGGGATATTTCAAGGGCAGCTTAGGTGGTGTAAGGGATAGAGCACTGGCTCTGGAGTCAAGAGGCCCTGAGTTCAAATCTCACCTTGGACACTAAACTGGCATTAACGTGTTAGCATCATTCGTATTCTCTCTCTCATCTTTTCCTCTGGGTTCTGATCGAAATCCTTTGAGGACAAGTCACTATATCACCATTATGTGCACAGATGGATGAAACAGTTACTTTTTTATCACAGAATAGGAGTCCTGGGATGTGAGCTCACATCCTATAGACTCACTGAAGGGTCCTTGGTACAATTCCAATGACAAAAAAGATAACAGGGATGACGTACACCTCATCTTCTGGCCACATCATTTGGTTTTCTTCCATTATATTTTGAAAGTCTTTTGTTTCATGGCGTTTGAAGATGAGAACATTGATCAAAACTGTCCTTAATTTCTTTTGAATCAGTATTATGGCCAGGAAGGTGTGGGCAACAGTCCTGTGGTCATCAGTTCTGTGGTCATGATGCTCCAAGGCCGATACAGAATATTGGTTGAATTCTCAAGGGTGTTGGGGTGGGGTTTGGAGGTTTTGGGGGAAGCAGGAATGCAGGCATTTGTCATTATAGTTAATAAAGGAGGGTGAGCTCAATTTTTGCAATGAGGTGTCACCGTTTGGTGCATGCATTCATTATATAACCAACATCGGTAAGCCTCACCTCCTTAAGGGTAATTTTAAGATGCAAAACAATTGTTCACCTGCACTGGTACAGGGAATCTCCGCAGTGGGGAGAGCCAAACCCAGTGAAATAACAGGTCAATGGTATTTTGTTATCTTTTTAAAGCAAGTGTTTAAAAAGCTGGAATCAAAACAAAACCAAACCAAAAGGCTAGAATCACTAAGAATAGATCGGTTGCTTACTTGTTAAATCTCTCCATTTCCTGCACCAAAACCGTATTCATGCTTTCTTCGTATCTTACAGGATACTTCCATAAGGCTGATTCAATGTCAAAGTCTAGGGGGAGCTAGGACAATGAATTTGTAAATGGTAAGTTACTCTCTGAGACAAACAGGGTGCTTCCTATGTGATTATTCACGGTCCTAGAAACGAATCGGGGTATTACTGAGTGGATCTTGCTCCCATTTGTACCAAGATGGGCTCTGGGAGGCGATCCTGCCCAACCTCCTCATTTCAGAGAGGGAGAAACTGAGTCCCATGGAATTTAAGGGACTGGCCCAAGATCGCACTGGAAGCAAAGGTCAGTGGCAGGCTTCAAATCTAAGTGTGCTAGAGGACTCTGGAACCCAAGATCTTTGCATGACATCCCACCCCCTTCAAGTAGTAGATAAACGTGTCTTTTATAAACAGATGCTCATCCCTCAGTAAATTAAAAGTTTTTAGATCACAGAATGGGCATTTAGGTGGCTAAGTGAATCTAATGGTAACCTTGGAGTCAGGAAGACTCGAGTTCATATCCAACCTCAGACACCTACTGTTTGACGCTGGGCAAGTCATTTAGCCCATCTGCCTCTGTTTCCTCATCTGTAAAATCAGGATCATAATAGCAACCTCCCAGGGTTGACGTAAGAATCAAATGAGATAACATTTGTAAAGAGCTTTGCATATATACCTTCAAGTGTGCATGGAAGGTTAGGATTGGTACTGTTATGAGGTTCACAGACCTAGAGCTGGACGGGGCCACCTCTGAGGTCGTCCAGCCCAAGCCCCTCCTTTGACAGAGGAGGGAGGTGAAGCGTTTTGGCCAGGGTCAAAGGTGGGATTTGAATCTGGAGCCACTGACTCCTAAAAGCACCACACACTTACAAGGACCAGGAGAACTCCACCTTAGAGAAATCCACAGTAAAGGGAAGAATCTTCCCGTCGAGTGGATCATTTTTCTGTTTTGTGAATCTCCGTTTTTATAATAACAACAGTGCCAGCTGGCACTTGTGGAGCGCTTCGCAATCACCTCTTTTTATCCTCCCCACAACCCTGAGAGTAGATGCTGCTATTTATTATGCCTGTTTTATAGATGGGACACTGAGGCAGGCAGAGGTCACCAGGGCCACACAGATCTTATAAGCTCTTTGGTGTTAAAAATGCAATTTGATGAGCATGTCTTAAATACCCACTATGCACAAGGCCCTGGGGCTACAGAGACAAAAAGGAAAAAGAAAGACCCCAAGACCCGTCTTCTGGACCCTTAGGTGCTACTACATGACCGGCAGAAAGATAAATGAATAGAACGCGCACATGCAAAACAATCCAAGTTTAGTGGCTGGGAAGTCTAGAAAGGCCTTTCATTGGATCTGCTCAGAAAAAAACCCAGAGCAATTTGGGAAACAACCATAAAAATCACTAGAAAGAGAACTATTGAGAACATGGCCTGCACTGTTTGTAAATAAACTTCATGAAAAGATGAAGGGGCCGAGAAGTCACCCATCGCTGCAACTTGGATTTACCTTAAGAGAACAAGCCTAGCCACGCTCCAGGGGGCTGCCATTTCTAACAGCCAAAACAATCTATAGAAACCTATTTCCTTGAGAGAAATATGTTAAAGAGAATGCGGCCTTTTTGCTGAATGATAAAAAGACCACAGGGCCCAGCCGAGATACCGGAGTTCAATTCCTCGTTCTAGCTGGGTAACCTGCAGCGAATTACTGAACCTCTCTGACTCAGTTTCTTCATTTGAAAAAAAATAGGGCTCATAATACTTGTACAACGGAGCCCACAGGGCTGTCAGGAAGATGATGCTAGGTAAACCTTAACGTGTACTAGTGAGATGTCATCTGCGCTGGCTTCCTGCGAGGGATCTTTTTAAACTGTGAAACAAACTGAAACAAACCACTTACACTCACTGGGTCACCTGCAATCAATTCAACCACAATAACAAAATAATCATGTACTAATAATGTCGCTGTAATGATGACGACGATAATGCCCGACCAGACTACGGACTACACACAGCACCTCACCGGAGGCCCCGATCAATCCTATTAGGTGCAGACGTCAGCATTATGATGCCCATTTTATACATCAGGAAGCTGAGGCTCAGAGAAGCAAGTGGAAGGCCGCCAAGTCAGAGGACCTGGATTCCGATCCAGCCTCCATCACCTCCACCTATACAAGGTATTTCCCCTCCCTGGGCCTCAGTCGCCCTATCTGTAAAATGAGGTGGTTGGACTGACACCCTCCGAGATCCCGTCCAGCTCTTGCTCGGGAGTCTGATTCCTTGCCCACATTCATACAGCTGGCTAGCACCAGCCATGGCTAGGGCTCCTTGCCTACCTGTCCTGTCCCACTCTACCTCTTGTAACTTTGCAACCCTCAGGTCCAGGGACAGAGATCTGGGTCTGTGCTGCTCCAGAGATGGGCACAACACAATCTGCCCAGGGAGGACAAGACCACACGCTCTAAAGAAGGTGCTGGGCTTCTCTCTTACCCACCTTTCCAAGAATATCGCGGGTGATTTCCAGCAGAGTCGCGTCGGTGCTGGCCGATGACCCAGACTGGGTGGTACCCCCTTGGGTTAAGAGCAGAGACTCAAAGAGGGTTTTGGTTTGGTGGAGGTCTTTGGAGATATCAACATTTTCATGCAGCCCAAATATCTCAGGGTGTTGAGTGAACGGAAGTTTCTGCAGGAAAACACAAGATCATTCGCATGATGCAGGGATACACCAACAAGGGGCCTAGAGAGCAGTCTCAAACATCACCTGAAGACCCTGACTGGAACAAAAGGAGGGAATACTGATGCTAGCATTCATAAGGTGCTTTACAGAAACCCTGGCAGGCAGACGCTATTATTGTCCCCACTTTGGAGATAAGGAAACTGAGGCAAACAGACCTTAAGTGACTTGCCCCGGGTCACACAGCTGGTAACTGGCCAGACTTGAACCCAAGACTTCCTATATCAAAATATGGTCCTGTATTCCATGTGCCAGCTACAGTGTGAAGTGTTTGGGATACACAGGATTACAGCGGGCTTCCAGACCCCTGCCTCAGCCCCAAGAGTTACCTTAATAAACTCAATGTAATCATCATACGTCCCCCGAGGAGGGGCATAGTAGTTTCCACTGGGAGAAAATACATAATGAGGGTTCTCGATGATTTCTGGGTTGTAAAAGTCAGCCAGGATGGTGAGCAGGAGGCGCCTGTCCCAGTCATCGGTCACGCGCCCGCCGTAGTTACACTCGCCAGTGAGGTACGAGATAGCTTCAAAGGGAACCATCTCATACTCATTTACAAATAACTGAAATCAAGAAAAACGAGGACACTTTTAGGGCGTCTCTACCTCATCCCAGCTTCCGCAATGTTTTTGGTTTTGCTTGCCTAGATGTATTGGTTCCAAGGGAGGATTTCTACTTTGAAGGAAAGAGAGAATTCATGAGTAGTGAAAGCGATGAAAGAAGAATGCATTAATGAAACTTTTACAAATACACAGATGAAAGAAATTCAAAAGGAAACACAGACAAGCCAGTCTTGTTACTATGATATTAAATTTGGAATTTTGTTCAGTCGTTTTCAATCATGTCCGACTCTCCATGACCCCGTTTGGGGTTTTCTTGGCAGAGATACTGGAGTGGTTTGCCATTCCCTTCTCCACCTCATTTTACAGAAGAGCAAATTGGGGCAGAGTTAAATGACTCACCCAAGGTCACACAGCCAGTAAGTGTCTGAGGCCAGATTTAACCTCAGGAAGAGGCTCTCAAGCTGGCCAGGGCCTCGGGGAGCATCGTAGGTGCCCACTCTGATGGACAGATGAAGTGACAGATCTAGGTCCCACCACAGGCATAGCCAAGAGGGATCAGCGGGGCATCACTTCCTGCCAATACCACCCCACTTTCAGCCACTCTATTTCTCATGCAGGGGAGGGATTTCTTCCAGGAATTGGGGGACAGTTTCTCCCTGTTTTATAAAGGGTCAACACCACTGTCCCCCAATGTTTACCATATGCATCTACTCTATCCCTGAGGCCATTGAAAACTTGGTTTAGGACTTAGGAGATGCTGAGGTGCTTTTAATGGCCCCAAGCTTCTCCCCAAAGCGAAAGACTGTCTTTTCAACCCCAAGATTCTTCCACTGATGCAATAGAGGTGGGAGTCAGTCATTACTGGACCCCCGGAAGAAGCCAAGTTGAGGGCCACTCAAAGGGCACCGGAGAAGCACGAGGTGAATATGAGCCGACTCCATGCATATTGCCATTCAAGGATTTGGAGTCCAAGGTCCAAGTTCAAATCCAATACTTGCCACCTGTGACTTCCTTCTCTTGACCTTGCTAATGGGTAAAATGATAGGGGTTAGACTCAGTGGTCTCTGAGGTCCCTTTCAGCCCTAAGTCTGTGACTCAATGATCTCACGAGAAAGATTCCTCAGGAAGAGGGGCATGAATGCCCCATCATCAGGGGCCTTCCTGCCCTTCCCCACAGGCCCACCTCCCCACTGGAGGAACAAGCAAGCCTGGGCTCTGGCTCACTCTGTTTCTCAAAGACCACATTTTGGCCAGAATACAGCTACCAAAATACTCCAGCAATAATATAAACCACCTTACCTGCAGCTGCCGGACACTGATGCGCAAATCGGACTCGTTAAACCCGTACGGGATGTTCCACCCAAGAGGACCAAACTTCTTCCTCTCCTGGACAAGGGCATGAAAAAAACAAACTCCAAAAAGCAGCTTCTCCCACACCTGCAGGGGCAAAACAAAGCAGGCCCAAATCCTAAGCCACCGTCGGTCCTCTGCTCATCCACATCCCTCCTAGCGCCACCAGGTTATAAGTCTGTGACCATTCTGCCCAGCAGGGTTTTCTCCACTAATATCAAGCTGTCCCAACAGGGGAAGAGATAACAGCTCATCTTTTCAGAACTCAGGACAAACCACTTTATCAACCACTATTAACATAATGAAAGTGCCATGATACAGAGGAGAGAGAAGGTGATACAGAGTCAAGAAGACTTGAGTTCTGGGCTCCGTGACCCCCGGCAAGTCACGCCACATTTCTAAGACTGTAAGTCACCCAGCAGGTGCAGACCCGCATTGGGAAAGGCATCTATACCAATGGGATCCCATCCAATGGACTGTGGCCTCCTTGAGGTCTTCTGCCTCTTCTTATATCTCAGCACTCAGCACAGTGCCTGGCACATAGGGGCTACTTCATGTTGATTGATTGGCTGACAACTCATCTTTAGCCCTGGTCGGTAAGTGAGCCCCACTCCTTTGAGAGGGGTCAAAGACAGATTAAACCACCAGAAAATCGTCACTTTGCCAAACTGTCGCTCAGTACAGAACATGTTTCATTTTGCTCACTGCTCCTCTCATACTCCTGAACAGCATATTGGAGAAAACACCAGCATGACTTGCTTTATGCAATTCGATAGATTTCTGAAAAGTTGTGCGCAACCAAAGTTTTGTAAAGCCACCCTTACTTTAAATACAATGGGGGATTCTTACTGCATATCCATGTACAAAGCAAGAAATCGTTTGGGAAAGCAAACAGTAACCCTCCACAGAATCCTCCACGGATTTCCAGACTCAGCTTAAGCATCTGCCTCTTCCCCTCCTGCTAAACCCCTCCCTCCCTACATAACCTTGAATTTATTTTGTGTCTGTTCTGTTCGTGCACGTAGAAAAATTTTATACATATATATGTCTATATCTAGACATACACGTATACACACAGACACATACATAAGCGCGCAAGCTGTCTTTAAGTCTGGGTTTTCCTATAATTCCAGTTAGCTAGTGTGGTAGATAGAGTACTGGACCTGGAGTCAGGAAGACCTCAACTCAAATCTGACACTTACTAGCTGTGTGACCCTAGGCAAGTCACGACCTCTCTTTGACTCAGTTTCTTCATTTGTGAAATGGGAATGATAAGAGAATCGACCTCCCAGGCTTGGTGTTTGTATAGAACAAAATGACATTTACAAAGTGCTTCGCAAACCTTTAAAGTGCTATATAAACGTCAGTTATTATTAGTAATAGATTTTAAGGCAGAAAACACCTGTCAATTCCTTCAAAAATCATATATTCAGTCTGTTCACTCTGTCTCCTTAATTATTCATGTCTTTTCTCAAAAGGCTTTTCAAAAAGTGTTTAGAATGATAGATGACAGAGCGAGAGAGAGAGAGAGAGAGAGAGAGGGATGGATGGATGATACAGAGAGACAGCTAGATAGATGAGGGTTGTTGTTGTTTTGTTTTTATAAGTTAATTTATTTATTTTTAGTTTTCCACATTCACTTCCGTAAGTTTTAAATTTTCTCCCCCTCCCTCCCTCCCTCCCTTCTTTTTCCCCAAGACAGCATGCAACATGATATAGGCTCTTCACATGCATTCCTATTAAACATATTTTCACATTAGTCATGTTGTATAGAAAAATTAGAGCTAATGGGAGAAACCATGAGAAAGAAAAACATAAAACAAAACAGAAAAAGAAAATAGTCTGCTTTAATCTGCATTCAGTCTCCATATTTCTTTTTCTGGAAGTGGATGGTATTTTCCATCATAAGTCTTTTGGAACTGTTTTAGGTCTTTGCACTGCTGAGAAGAGTTAAGTCTATCAAAGTCAGTCATCACACACCGTGGCTGTTACTGGGTGCAATGTTCTCCTGGTTCTGCTTGCTTTACTCAGCATCAGCTGATGTGAGTCTTTGCAGGTTTTTCTGAAGTCCACCTGGTCATCATTTCTTATAGCACAACAGTATTCCATTACATTCATATACCACAACTTGTTCAGCTATTCCCCAACTGATGGGCATCGCCTCAATTTCCAGTTCTTGGCCATCACAAAGAGAGCTACTATAAATATTTTTTATATGTGGGTCCTTTTCCAGTTTTTATGGTCTCTTTGGAATACAGCCCTAGAAGTGGTATTGTTGGGTCAAAAGGTATGCACAATTTTATAGCCCTTTGGGCATAGCTCCAAATTGCTCTCCAGAATGATTAGATTAGCTCACAGCTCTACCAACTATGAATCAGTGTTCCAACTTTCTCACATCTTCTCCAGCATTTATTATTTTCCTGTTTTGTCATGTCAGCCAATCTGACAGGTGTAATGTGGTACCTCAGAGTTGTTTTGATTTGCATCTTTCTAATCAATAGTGATTTAGAGCATTTTTTTAATATGACTATAGATAGCTTTAATTTCTTCCTCTGAAAACTGCCTGTTCATATCCTTTGACCACTTATCAATTGGGGAATGATTTGTATTCTTGTAAATTTGACTCAGTTCTCTATATATTTTAGAAATGAGGCCTTTATCAGAGACCCTAGTTGTAAAAATTCTTTCCCAGTTTTCTGCTTCCCTCCTAATCTTGTTTGCATTGGCTTTGTTTGTACAAAACACAATCTGAGGTTTAAGAGTTAGTGGAAAACCTAGTTGGATGGGTAAGAGTCAGATTATGAAGACTGGTTTGATTAGCTTTGATATGGTAGAAAATAGGGAGTCATTATATGTTCTATAGGATGGAAGTGACATGAATAAACTAGGATTTTATGAAGATGAGTTTGGCCAACAGATTTCAAATCCCGAAGCTAGGAAGACTCAAGAGGTGGCAGGTTCCCCCTTCTTAGAGGTCTTCAGGAGGGGGATGGACAGCCAATGATAAGCTGTGTTATAATGGGGATTCCTTTCCTGGATGGGTTGGACTGGATGGACCCCAAGTTCCCCTTCCAACTCTCAGCTTCTGTGATTCTGCAAAATCTGGCTCATAGATCTAGCCATAATTCAGGCATGATAGAAAAGAATACGGACACCACTGACAAAATGGAAAGTCATGAGGCTGAATGATTTGGAGGAATGAAGAAGACAACATGTATAGAAGGTTTCAGCTGTAAGGTGGAGGGAAAGGTGAGGTGAGACTAGAGATTTGGGTGATCATCGCCAAAGACCTGAGAGCTGACACCAGAAGAAGAATGAGCTTTTCAAATAGAGAATGAAAAGAAAGAAAGTCAGAAGAGTAATACTTGAGCCTTGGAGAGCACCTAGAGTTAAGATGACAGATGGGGAAGAGAAGCCCTCAATGGAAACAGAAAAGTCAGAAGAGTAAAAGGAGGAGGAGCATGGCATCTTAATGGTGCTCAGATTCACACACACACACACATACACACATACACGTCACATTTTAAAAGAGCACCGTGTAGTAAAAAATGCCTTCAAAGACACCAGATTTGCCATTCTGTCCACTCCAGACTCGAGAGTGCCTTAGCAAATTTTGTGCCTTCAAGTGAGAAACTGCTTAGAACTTGAAATATGTTTTTGGCAAAAACAAAAAGCTTGACACAGTAAAATGTAGCCCATGCATATGATGGTCCCTGCAAGCCTCAGTCCAATCCAGCAGATGGGGGAGGGGGAAATGATACTTCCATTACACAGACTTTTAAAGGTCAGAGCAAAGAATGAACAAACTGAAAAAGCAAAGCTGTGAACATTTCCCCCAAGAAAAAAATATTCACCTGTTCCTTCCCAGGACATCCTTTGAAAAACTGGTGATCAGAAATAGGATCTGTGAGGTATGACTGAAGGAGATTCAACCGGAGACCTGTGGGGGGCTCATTTGTCATTTTAACTCCATTCTGTAGAATTGTTACTGGAAACTAAAGGGGGAAAAAAGATGGAGAATCACAGAAAACCACCAACTTCAAAATCCTGTGAACAGGCACACTACTTGCTAGAAAATAGGAAACATACAATGAATCCAGAGAGAGGAAAAGCCCACTTTAAATGTGCAGTGTAAAAAGTCCTTACAGAAAAGAGCCAATGTCTGTCCAACATCGGTGTACCTTTTCAGAGGGATAGCTTGTAAGCCAAAGCCGGAAGGCTGGCTGGCACGTCTCGATGCTAAATTCTTCACATATTTTTTCAAGCATTGGCATCCACGACACAGCGAGATGGCAGTTCTGTAAGCAAACCCACGTTCCTTCCTCCATGCTTTCTCTGATCATCTTTGCTGCGATTGGCCCTTGTCCTTGTCCTAGGGATATGGCTTGAAACTTATTTGCAGACATATTTTTATCGTTTGCAAATTTCAGAAGGCCTAACAGGAGCACAGAAAAATTGCCTAGTTATTATAAAATGCTTTTTTTGAAAAGAAGTAGACACACCTGATCAAAGCCCACCTGTGACTTATCTACAATTATTAACAGCTGGAATCTACCAGGGGAAAGAAGTTCCACGGAGTCAAAATCACAGGTCCTGGATGTGTGGCCATATTCTAAAGTTTATAAAATTACTTTTAAAAATACCAAATTCAAAATTACCTTAGGGTCTAGATGTTTGAACATTCAAAAGCATAATCGCCATTTTCCATATATATCCAAATGACCAAATAAAGTCCCATAATAATTTCTAGTAGAACCCAGATCTACCATTTTCCAAGGTTAGTTCTTGATCCACCAGGCCATGCTGCCTCTTCTTACAGAATTTTAATCAATCACTCACTCAGTCAACAAGCATTTATTATTATATGTAGTCCAGGCATTGTGCTCAGTGCTAGTGATACAAAGGCAAGAGTTAGACAGTCCCTGTCCTCAAGGAGCTTATATTCTGATGGGGCAGAAAACATATACATATCTCTGTAAGTACATTGAGAATACATGTACATATAGTATATATACACACTATATAGAGAGTGTGCGTGTGAGTGTGTGTGTGTGTGTGTGTGTGCAAAAAACACAAAGTAGTTTGGAGAGGGATTGCCTTGCGTGCAGAATAGCCATTAGGTCTGGTTGGTCAGACCACAGAGTGAATGGAAGGTTCACTTTACGTGACTTCATTTGGTTTTCACAACAACCTTGTGATTCCATACCAGAGGTGTGATTATCCATTTCATAGATGGAGAAACCGAGGCTCAGAAGTGAGGTAACCTGCTCATAATCACATGACTAATGAGTGCCAGAGAAGGAATCAAACCCCAGGTTTTTCCTGACATCAAGTCCAGAGTTCTTTCTACATTTCCTATATTGAAAGGTAAGATCCTGTTAAAATGTAAACTCCTTGAAGGCTTGTACCTGTATAGTGCCTGGCATACAGTAAATGCCCAATTAATCCTTTTCCGTGCCTTTTCCCACTCATTCATTTCACCAAGTCCCATTCCAATCCAAATTTACCAAAAGGGCAACTGGCCAGGGTTCCATTTTTAAGGTTCTTAAGAGTCTCCACCCTCCACGCACTTACTGGCCATGGGATCTGCTCCTGGAGACAGCACAAAGATGAGGGGAATGGTGCAATTTGAGTCTAAATAACTTTTTGCCAAATCAAAAGGTGGAGGCTCAACAAACTTCTTTCCCAGTTTATCGGTTACGTAATTCGTTATAGCCGGGCTAATCTGTTTAAAAGAGAAGATGAAAAGTTAGGGCTTAAGCAGGTTTTGACTTTGCACAGGCTCTCGCATAGTTCTGAACAAAGCATTTTGTTTAATATTTAGAGCAAAGGTTTAATGTAAAGCAAACTATGCCAACTCATTGATGGAGATGTAAAGGGGAAGGGGAGGAGAGAAACTATAATAAAAGCTGAACAGCCTGCACCCGTGAAAAGACAGGCATTGAAAGGTAAAGGAGAAAGGCCTCCCGTGGAAAATCAACATTGCCCGGCCTAGAAAGGATGGGAGGCGCGAACACTTTAATCTGATGAGGACAGCGTGGATGTGGCTCCGGCATAAACTACTGCCACACTTTGTCTTGGAGCTCCTCAGATTTCCAAAGGGGGGGGGTCGGTGACATAACAGAACTGAAGCTAAGCACCCTAAGACACATGAGGAAAGAAGGGCCTTCTAGGGGCCCAAATGGTTCAGTGAGTGAAGCCCAAGGGAATGTTACATCAGCAGCAAGAAAAACTGACGGAATGGCTAGTACATGGAAAACACCAGGAATACAACCAAAGTATGAGCTACAGCCCCTACCCCAAATGTCAGGATAGTGGTGAGGCAGGCAGCTGGTGTTTGAGGCCTCCTATAGTCTTTCCTGCCTTATTTCACACACTCTACGCTGTTCACCAAACTCAGCATCCCATCTCTCCTGCCTTGAAGCATTCATCCCAGTAGGTCCCGATGTCAAGAATGTGCTCAGTTCTCTTCTAAGACACTCCAAATCCTTATGCCGATCTTGCTGTAACTCACACATGACCGTCCATCTCCTGTTGCCATATTTTTGCACCAGCTAGACCTTATTCCCAGCATGTCCTTGCTCCTCACTTCCACCTCTTCAAATCCTGGTTTCCCTTAAGACTCAGCTCAAGCACCATCTTCTGCATGAAGCTATTCCTGTCACTATCCACTACCCCCCTCCAGACACAGTCACACAGACACACACACACACCTGATAAGACCTACCCCTCTAAAATGTACCGTGTGTGTGTGTGTGTGTGTGTGTGTACTTATAGTTTATAAGCTTGTATCTGTTGTCTCCCCTGATAGAACGTACGTTCTTTGAAAGCAGGGACTATTTACTTCTATCTTTGTATCTTCAGAACCCAGCACTTGACACCTAGTAGGTATTTGATAAATGCTTATTGGTTTATTCATCTTCCTTCAAGGGTCAGTTCAAACATCACCTCCTCCAGGGAGCCTTCCATGATCTTCCTATTTGTTAATGCCTTCTCCTTCCTCAAACTGCCTGTGCTTACTTATCTGTGTACATGCTCCATTCTCCCCCAGTAGAGAGAAGAAGCGAGGTGGTTTATGCGATTGAGCATTGGCCTGAGAAGGCAGAAGACCTGGGTCAAGCCTGCCTCTGACACCTTCTAGCTGTTGACCAGGGGCTACTCGGTCGACTTTCTCCTTGTCCCACAGGGTGCTGGTGAGAAAGGTGGGCGCTCTCTAAACAGGAGTCGTTGTCTTGGTTTCTTTGGACCGTTGGAGAGTTTCTAGGTTCTTGACACATGAGCAGATGGATGGGCCACGAGGAGAGCTGACTTATGTCAATTCTAACTTTCTTGATATACTCAAAACCAAGGACAAAAGGGAATTCTGGTGAAGTGTAAGAGGCAAACAAAGTAGCGAGTGGAGTTGGCTTTGTCAGGCCCCCAAGGAATTACCAAAGGGGAATCTCTTGGAAGATGTTTTGCAAACCTTACAGACTTGATGGGATAATAAAGGAGACGCCATTTCTGAGCCCTGCTAGTAAGAATGGCTAATATTCCTGTAGGATTTTAAGGCTTACAAAGAGCTTTATAAATATTACCTCATTTGATCCTCACAACAATTCTGAGGGGTAGGTACTATAACTACCCCCATTTTATACATGAGGAAACTGAGGCAGACAGTTAAGTGACTTGCCCAGGGTCAAAAAGCTAATAAGGGTCTATAGTCAGGTTTGAACAGAGGTCTTCCTGACTCCAGGTGTAGCATTCTCTTCACTGCACCATCTAGTGGCCTCCAGTCAGTGACTTGGTGAAAGGGTAGTCTTCTTTTAGAAAGCCTAGAAAGGGGGCAGCTAGGTGGCGCAGTAAGTGGAGCACCAGCCCTGGAGTCAGGAGGATCGGAGTTCAAATCTGGACCCAGACACTTGACACACTTACTAGCTAGCTGTGTGACCTTGGGCAAGTCACTTAACCCCAATTGCCCTGACTTCCTCCCTCAAAAAAAAAGAAAAGAAAAGAAAAGAAAGCCTAGAAAGAATCCATCCACAGAAAGAGATTCCTTCATTCCATAGATAACCCTACTGTGTGCTCAGTTCAGCTCTGCGTTAGGTGCTAGATACTGGGCTTTAATGAGACCTGGGTCCTGGTGCTCACGGAGATTGCCATCTAGTGGAGACATGAGGCATAAACAGATAATTATCAAATAAAACACAAAAGCCATAGAGTTTTAAGAGAGAGTGATAGATGAGGACTGCAGTGCCTACCTGGACCCGCTCTCCTATCTAAACGAGGAAAGTGGAGCATAGAGATGGTTTTGATTGTGTTGAAATCTATGGTCCACCTACTGAACTCACTTCCTCTTCATAAAATTTTATTTCTCTTTGATGTGACCAGCTGGCTTGCAGATAGGGTAGTTGGTCCAAGCCTGCCAACCTATTGCACTAGGAGACTTCCCAGGCTTCGTGGCAGGGAAGGAAGCCCGAGCTTTCCGAAATGTGACATGTCTCCTAGCTAATCCCAGAACCTCAAAGCAATCTCATGAGGGTGCGGAAGGAAGCCTGCGGAAGAAGGAAAGGCTGGGCTAAGGAATAAACAGTCTCTGTTACCTTATCAGGCCTTAAGCAACGGAGCACAATGATCTTCTGGAGCTCATTCAGACTTGTGTCCATCGGTTTGGGGAAAGGAACGGTATGCGGCTCTTTACTGTCATAGATTTCACGCCAGTCTCTAGTAGATTTCTGGAAATGTTCCCTAAAAGAGAAACATTTTCATAACTATTTTTCCTTTTATTTGAAAAAAAATGAATGCAATACAACAAAGAGTTCTGAAGTGTCCACTCTGAGCCCTGCTAGTAAGAATAGCTAATATTCCTGAAGGAGTTCAAGATGTGCAAAGCGCTTTACAAATACTGCCTCATCGGGTCCTCACAACAATTCTGAGGGGTAGCTACCATAACTATCCCCATTTATAGATGAGGAAACTGAGGTGTATGGCGCCATGCTGGGTGCTGGGCACGCAAAGACAAAAATGGAACATTCCTGCCTTCTGACAGCATACACTCTACTGAATAAAAGAGAAACAAGATTCTGTCTTGAGAGGGGGCAGCATGGGCTCCTACAGGATTATTCCCAAACAGTCACTAGCCACTAGCTTCATTCATCCAGTTACTCCGCCCTCTGCTCTGTGATATCTTAGCAGCTCAGTTACTTGAGGCCTTTGAAGGCTGGGAATTCACTGGCCCGGCACAGCTCTTCCCAGCTCTTTTCTTGTAACCAAGTAGGATCAGGGTTTGCCTCAGGGCTCTTCAGGCCAATTCCACCAGTCAAAAGAAACATGAATTCTGCATATTCGATCTCTTTCTTGGCTCTGTATTTCAAAAGCAAACACCAATAGAGGGAGATGTTGGAAAAGTAGAGAGAATGACATCATCGTATTCTAACTACTATTGGGTCAGTAAGATACCCAGTGAAAGGGGGGCGGGCTGCATACAGGCTTCCCAAGAGAGAAACTGCAAGAAGTCCTTGGGTTTAGATTCTATTTTTCCCATTAAGGTTTTGTTAATTGAGCTAAGGTGGGAGGTAAGGGGCTTGGGGGCTGGGAGGATGCCACTCACAAAAGCAGGTTAGCACACAGCAAAAAGGAGAAGAGCAGCTTGTCCTTCTCAAACAGGGACCGACACACGTTACAATATAAGTTATACGTGAAGTGATCATTTAAGTAACGTAGGCGCTTTTCCAAAATCTTGGATCGGTTACTAAAATGATAAAATTAGAGCAAAACAAGAAAAAAAAACTAGGTTAAAAAAACATTTCAATAATTGAATTTTAAGTGTCACAAACACACAATACTATCATTCCATTGAAAAGTGAAATACGATTTCCATTATCTCACCCACTTTGCAAACATGCCTGATTTAATTCTACCCAACTGCAAGGCTGAAATAAATTAACAAATATGTATTGAATGGAAAGCACCACAAGGAAATGCAAAGAATAAAGAGGCAGTCTGGATGGGGAGAGGAGACGTGTACATGTGAAATAACTCACAACAAGGCAATCTATGCACCAACAAAAGATAAGAAAGAAAGCAAGAAAGTTTCCTTAGTTCACAACTCCACCAACAATGTAACAATGGGAAGGGAAGGGAAGGAGAGAGAGAGCGTGGGTGCGCTTTCAGCTGGAGTAAAACCAAGGGAAATTTCTGAGGTGGTAGAATGAGCTGTGTCTCAAAGGATAGGAGGATTTGGATCCACGTGGAGAAAGGGAAAGCTATTACAGGACAAGGACCAAAGTGATAGAGGCGGGAAAATGAGAGGATGGGTTTTAAAAACATTTCAAAGGAAAAAGCAAACGAACAAGGCTGGTTGACTGACCCCAAGGACAAGGCCCTCCCTACCTCTGCCCTCCCTCTCCAAATGCTCAGCCTTTGAGACCCAGATCACATGCCACCTCCATTATAAAGCCTCCCTGGATGGCTCAGTTTCCAGGTAACCACCTCTCTTCTGAACTTTTTTAGCAAAGTCATCTGTATAGTTCAGTAAGCAATCCTCTACAGCCTTGTGGTTTGGGGGGCAACAAAATTCCAAAGTTAAGTTGTAGGATGGAAGCAACAGGGAAACGGACTTTAGGAAGGCCAGATGATCCAATGGTTTCTAGAGAAGCCTCTCTAACTCTGCCCACAAGGGCCTTACCTAGCTGGAGACGGACTGTTTGAAGACCTCCCTCTATGTTCAAGAACAGACATACATTTAGGACAGATGAAAGCAATGTTTCTGAAGTCAGGGTCAGGGATGGATGAGGGCTTAAGAGATGAAGCTGAAGCCAAGCAGGATTTTCTCCATATGAAGTGTGGTGGGTACCCGTGGCTCTCGTAGGGTCTGAGGCCCAGGGCCCCAACAAGCTGCCAACTGGACATGTGGGCCTGGGGCATAGGAAGCCGCTTCTAGCTCTTCAGCCAACTGGGGAAGTCCTCAGTATAAAGGCCATCCTTGAAGCCTTAGGAGGTAGTGCCAGCTGAGCTGCTGGCCATGGTGCTGATTTAACTGCCCCACCCACCCACCCACCCACTTACAGGGTTGCAGAGGGGGACCAGCACTATCTGGGGCTGCTGCTGAGGGCTGCTCAGAACAGAAAAGCAGCAATGCAGGGTGCTGTCCACAAGAACCAGGTGAGTTTTATGCCTTGCTGGTCACCCTATGGCTTCTCACCTCTCCATTGCCCCACCCCCACCCCACCTGCTGAGAGTTCCATCAGCATATAGAGCTCTAAGGGAGCTCATTATAAATATACCTCTGCAGGACCTAGGCTGCTAAAGAATCCAGGCCCCTGGCAGGGCTGTCCTTTCTCAAAGGCAGGTATCCTCTCCTGGTCAGGGACGATGACTACGAGTGAGTATATGCTGATGTGAAAAAGGTCCAAAGGTCTGAGTGGACGGCAAGCTCACTATGAGTAAAGTGTGATGCAGAAGAAAAGTGAATGTGATCTTTGACTTCATTAAGAGAGACCAATTCATTTCTAAAATATATAGAGAACTGAATCAAATTTATAAGAATATAAGTCATTCCCCAATTGATAAATGACCAAAGCATATAAATGCGCAGTTTTCAGAGGAAGAAATTAAAGATATCTATAGTCATATGAAAAAATGCTCTAAATCATTATTGATTGGAGAAATGTAAATCAAAACACCTCTTAGGTACCACATCTGTCCTGTCAGATTGGCTAACATGACAAAACAGGAAAATGATAAATGCTGGAGAGGATGTGGGAAAATTGGAGCATTAATACATTGTTGGTGGAGTTGTGAACTGATCCAGCCATTCTGGAGAGCGATTTGGAACTATGCCCAAAGGGCTATAAAAATGTGCAATACCACTTCTAGGGCTGTATCCCAAAGAGGTCATACAAATGGGAAAAAGACCCACATGTACAAAAATATTTATAGCAGCTCCTTTTGTGGTGGCCAAGAACTGGAAATTGAGGGGATGCCCATCAATTGGGGAATGGCTGAACAAGCTGTGGTATATGAATGTAATGGAATACTATTGTTCCATAAGAAATGATGAGCAGGTGGACTTCAGAAAAACCTGGAAAGACTTCTATGAACTGATGCTGAGTGAGGGGAGCAGAACCAGGAGAACCTTATACATGATTACAGCTACATTGTGCAAGGACTAACTTTGATAGACTTGGCCCCTTCTCAGAAATGCAAGGTTCTAAGACAACTCCAAAAGGCTCATGATGGAGAATGCCGCCCACATACAGAGAAAGAATTACGGAGTCTGAAGGCAGATTGAAGCAGACCATTTGCTCTCTCTCTTTTTTGTTTTGTTTCTTCTTTCTCGTGGTTCATTCCTTTGGCTATAATTCTTCTTTGCAACATGACTAAAGTGATAATATGTATATGTAGACGCATGCCGTCTTGGGGAAGGGGTGGGCAGGGAGGGGGAGAAAACTTGGAACTCAAAAACTTGTGGAATTGAATGTTGTAAACCCATGAATATTTTCTTAAAAGAGGCCAAGTACCCAGGAATAAGGAAGTTATAGTCCTGCTGTACTCTGCCCTACTTGGGTCACACTGGGAGCATGACGTTCAATTCTGGGCATCGCATTTTAAGAAAAGGCAATGGAAAGTACTGAGGGGAGGATATCCAGGATATTGAAAAATTATAGAATTTAGAGGCCATCAAAGCCAAGGGCCTCATTTTATAGAAGAGGAAACTGAGGAAAAATAGAGGTGAAGTGACTTGCCCAAGGTCACAAAGCTAGTAAGCATCTGGGGCAGAATTAGAACTCAAGTCTTCCTGACTCCAGGACCAGCTGCCTCTAGGACCCGGTGTTCATATCATATGAAGTGCAGATGAAAACACAAAGAGTAATTGCCCTGGAAAAGAGATGTCTTCAAGGGTTGAGAACGGTTCTGCTTGGCCCCAAAGGCAGAATTAAGAGAGATGGGAAAAGGTGCAAAAGTCTGATTTACACATGATGTCATGACAGTTGTTGCTAATAAGATTAATCCCCAAATGGAAAGGGCTACCTTGGGAAGTAATGAGCTCCCTGTCACTGGAAGGCTACAAGCAAAGGCTAGATAAGTCCTTGTTGGCCGTGTTGCAAAGAGAATTCTCTTGTGGGCGCGACTTGGATTAGATGAGAGGTCTGTGAATTTGGAAGGGGAAAAAATTACATCTTTATTTTCATGAACCTCTAACAGAAATTTAGCATTTCTTCCATTGTGAAGAGATATTGTTCTGAAAAGTGGTCCATAGGCTCCACCAGATGACCAAAGGGGTCCATGACAAGCTTAAGAACTCCTGCATGAGAAGGCTCCTGGAGTCCCCCTCTGATTCTGTGGGCCTGGCAGAGCAGGCTTACGTGTTGGGCCCCACTGGACTACACGGATCATGTGTGTGTGGAGGGTCTAGATGAAAGAAAGCCTCATAGTAGACTGGCTATCTGGGCCTCTGGAAGGATCAATGACCTGGGGCAGAAGCTGGTTCCCAAGCTAACCTATCCCCCTGCAGCAGAAAGGAAAACCAGCTGCCATAATGAGAAGGGATGAGGCCTACAAGACACAGAGTACCGAGGGAAGAAAGATCAGGAGGCCTTGGGAAATGGCCACATTGGGAGATGAGAAGAGACAGGGAGACATAAAGGAGGGACGGAGAAACTGAGCAGTCTGCACCAGCACCTTCAAACAGGAAAAGCGAGAAATTCTGCCTACAGAGGATAAGTGGAGCGGAAAACGAAGCTTACCTATCGTGAATCGAGTTGATGTAAAGGTTAACGAACCAGGTAAGGGAGTACTGGTACATGGGGTCGATGTTGGCCAGGTCCGCGATGCTGAAGAATAACACCGAGGAGTGCTTGGCAATGGGCCGGTAGCCTTCTCTCGACTCTGCTATTTTGATCTCTGTTTTTTCTGCAATCTATGGAAGCGAGAGGAATCAAGAATGGAAGAAGGCTTATATTCACTCTCTGGAACAATCTTTTCAAGTAACATAATTTATTTTTTTAGAGGCATGTCCCAACATAATGATGATAATAATAGAGTCAATATAAGTAGAGATTTTGTGTGTGTGTGTGTGTGTGTGTGTGTGTGTGAGTCAGTTGGGGTTAAGTGACTTGCCCAGGGTCACACCACTAGCGTCAAGTGTCTGAGGCTGGATTTGAACTCAGGTCCTCCTGACTCCAGGGCTCACTGTGCCACCTAGCTGCCCTGAGATTATATATTTTTTAAGTCCATCTCTTACTAAATTTTTCAGAAAGACAAAGGCCTAATGGAGTACGGATAGTGCCTCACACACAGACGATCTCTTTCCATTTCAGGGGCATGAGGAGACAAAGACATGGAACAGGAAGAACGATGGCTCTCTGGGGAGAGGCAGCCTGTGGTTGTGGATAGAGTGCAGAACCTGGAGCCAAGAAGACTTGGGTTCAAATCCTGCCTCAGACACTTACTCCCCATGTGGTCCCTTATTCTCTCTGAGCCTCAGCTCCACCCTCTGTAAAATGAGAAGTGCCCAGTCACTGACCCATGACTCTGGGACATGAGTTCCTACGCTTCCTCTGACACGTAGTGTGTGGCCTTGGGAACACCCCTTCATCCCCTGGGCTTCTGCTCCCCCAAATGAAAGGGCTGGACAAAATGACCGAGGGCAGATGAACTGCCGCCTGCTCTCTGTCTCCTACAAGTCTCTGCCTCTCTGAGCCTGCAGTATGTGCGTCTCACGAGCCTAACCACTGCTACCGCCCTTTGTTGGGGCAGTGACAGAGCGCCGGGTCTGGAGCCGGGAAGAGCCGAGTTCAAGTCTGACCTCAGACCACCCCGGGCAAGTCACTTAACCTCTGCTTGCCTCGATTCTCTCATCTGTGGAATGGGGATGCTAACAGCACCTGCCTCCCAGGGCTGTCCTGAGGCTCAGGGCCGGGCACACGGTAAGTGCCATATAAACATTAGCTATTAACCATTATTATCATCATCATCATTATTATTATTTGGGTGAGTCAAAGGTTTGAAGTTCTCGTCTGTTCTTTGTAAAATGTTAGTTTGACTCATAGTTGTCAAGAATAACTTCCCTGCCCCACCCCCTGCCATGCCTACAATTAATGCAACAAGCTGGGTACGGATGGTAAGGATTTAGTTAGAAAAAGCTTAAGAATTTTCACAAAATCACCAAATTTCAGAGTCAGGAGACTCTAAAGGTCATACATTTAGAGCTGGTGGGGACCCCAGAGGCCATCGATCCAACCCCCTCATTCCCAGATAAGGAAACAGAGGCAAAAGGTGGTTAACTGACTTCCCCAGGATCAGAGAACTAGTATCTGAGGCAGAATTCAAACCCAAGCCTTCCCGACTCTAAATTCAATGTTTTTGACACTGTCTGTGCCAGTCTAAGCCGTAGACGAACAGAAACCCCTTCTGTGGCACCCCCAGCACCCACAAGGCGGCTTGCTCCAATTCGGAACAGCTCTGGTGTTTAGAAAGCGTTTCCTTACGTCGAACTGAACTCTGCAGAATAACACTCACAGTAGCTGACATTTATGTAGCGCTTGCTACGTGAGGCGCCGCGCCAAGCGCTTTACGAGTGTGATCTCATCCGCTCCTCGCCGTGACCCCGCGAGGCAGGTGCTGTTATCAGCACACATTTTACAGATGAGAATACTGAGGCAGGTAGACAAAGGTCACACAACTACCACGCGTCAAAAGCCCTATTTGAACCCCGGCCTTCCTGACTCCAAGGCCAGCCCTCTGTCGGTCACACCGTGCTGACTTCTCATGGACGTCCCCATTTCACAGATCTTCCGGAAGCCTTTTTTGTCTGTTTAATCATGCGCTCGTTTGTTTC
Organism: Trichosurus vulpecula; assembly: GCF_011100635.1. Taxonomy (NCBI): domain Eukaryota; kingdom Metazoa; phylum Chordata; class Mammalia; order Diprotodontia; family Phalangeridae; genus Trichosurus; species Trichosurus vulpecula. Next base: position 186,406,685 of record NC_050581.1, on the reverse strand, counting down.
TGGCTTCACCTGCTGTTTCTTTGAGATCTCGTTGGACATGAGCTTTGCCGAATCTAAGACTTTGATGGCACTTTCGTCCTCCAAGATGTTCCCTTCTGAGGATGACAGGGTTTCCAGAATCTTGCTTTCTATGTCGTGCAGCTGTTTCTTGTTGGCGGCAGACTGGAGAATCAGAGCATTCCTCTCTTCTTCTAATTCTGGTCTAACAAAGGAGAAGCATTTTCTTTAGGAAGTCAGTTCTGGCCATCAAACATGCAGTTTCTCACAACTTTCATAAACTTAGAGGATTAAGGAAACATAATAAAGGGAAAACTGATCTGGAGAAGACGGCAGATCAGAGGCCACTCACCTGAACTCTCCCAACATTCCCCTCCAAACAACTTAAAAACAATGCCTCAAATCACATTTGAGAGCAGCAGAGCCAACAAAGGGCAGGGTGAGATATTTTTCCAGCCTAAGAAAACTTAGGAGGGTGACAGATGGAGTCTATAACCCCAGGGCAGAGACCTATCTGGAGCCCACACACAGCAGCAGCAACAGAGCGAGCTCTCAGAACAGACACAGTAAGGGAGCCGGACACCTTTGCAGAGAGAGATTACAGGGCGACATTTGCTGGCACTGGCACTGATTGGCAACTCTAGTGCTCATACACAATGCTGGGTGGCAGTTCTGAGATAGAGAGGCATGCTGGAGGTCAGTCACAAGGGAGCAGGGGCCCTGGTCATGAGCACTAGTGATTGTGGCAATAGGGGACCAGATGCCTTTCCTGGGTAAAGACCAGAGTATAGACCAAGAGAGCAGTGACCACACCTTTCCCAGCATCACACTACCTTGGAAGCACCAAAAACTTGCAGATCCCCAGAACTATCTAGCTCTGAAAACAGAAGCACAAAAAAGCCTGAAGCTTGGGACAGTGGCCTCCCTACCCCTAGAGTAGCAGAGCCCAACTTTAACATAAAGATCAAAGTTAAGAAATAGGCAGGGAAAATGAGCAAAAAACAACAACAAAGAAGAACTTGAGCACAAATAGTTACTTTGTGGCAGGGAAGACCAAGATACAAACTCAGAAAAAGACAATGTGACAACAGCCAGAAACAAAGCCTCAAAGAAAAATGCTAGTTGGATCCAAGCCCAGTAAGAATTCATAGAAGAGTTAAAGAAAGAGATAGGAGTGGTAGGGGAAGAACTGGGAAAAGAATTGAGAACAATGCAAGAAAATTATGAAAAGAGAATTAATAGTTTGGTAAAAGAGGTACAAAAAACACCAAAGGAAATAACACCTTAAAAAACAGAATTGGCCAAATGTGAAAAGAGGTACAAAGCTCACTGAAGAAAATTAATTCCTTAAAAATTAGAATTGGGCAAGTGGAAGCTAATAACTCCATGAGACATCAAAAAACAATAAGGCAAAGCAAAAACAATGAAAAAATAGAATAAACATGAAATATCTCATCAGAAAATAGACCAGAGAGATAATTTAAGAATTATAAACTACCTGAAAGTCATGACCAAAGACAGAACCTAGGCATCATATGTCAAGAAATTATCAAGGAAAAATGCCCCAATATATTAGATCCAGAGGGTAAAATAGAAATTGAAAGAATCTACTGATCACCTCCTGAAAGAGATCCCAAAATAAAACTCTCAGAAATATTCTAGCCAAATTCCAGAGCTGCCAGATCAAAGAGAAAATACTTCAAGAAGCCAGAAAGAAATAATTCAAATATTGTGGAGCCACAGTCAGAATCACACAAGATTTAGCAGCTTCCATGTCAAAGGACCAGAGGGCTTGGAATGTGATATTCCAGAAAGCAAAAAAGGTAGGATTACAACCAAGAATAACCTACCCAATAAAACTGGATATAATCCGTCGGCGGGAGGGGAGCAGGAGAGGGGGGCGAAATGAACATTTAATGAAACAGAGGACTTTCAGATTCCTAATGAAAAGACTAGAGCTAAACAGAAAATTTGACATTCAAACACAAGACTCAAGAAAAGCATAAAAAGGCTAACATGAAAGAGTAATCATAAGGGTCTTAGTAAAGTTAAATTGCTTACATTCCTATATGGGAAGATGATACATGTAACCCTTAAGAACTTTATCATTATTAGGCAAGTTTAGAGGAGCTTACATAGAGGGCAGGAGTGTGAGCTGATTATGTTGGAATGATCACCAAAAACTGAAGCGATGAAAATAGGGATGCACTGGGAGAATGGAGTAGGGAGAGGTAGAATGGAGAGATTTTCTCATATAAAAGAGCTACACAAAGAAGACCTTTTACAATGGAAAGGAAAATGGGGGAGGGTGGTGGGCAATGTTTGAACAATACTGTCATCATAATTGGTTCAAAGAGGGAAATATATATGCATATATACATATACATATACACACATTCAGTTGGGTATAGAAATCTATCTTATCCAATAGGGAAGTAAGAGGGGAGGGGATAAGAGAAAGTGGGGAGAGTAACAAAAGGAAGGACAGATTAAGAGAGGAAGTGATTAGAAGCAAAATAGATTTTTGAGCAGGGACACAATAAAATAGAGAAGAAGTAATAGAAGAAAATGGGATGGAGAGGAAGATGCAGTTAGTAATCATAACTGTGAATGTGAATGGGATGAGCGCACCCATAAAATAGAAGCAGAGAGCAGGTTAGATAGACCAGAATCCACCAATATGTTGTTTATAAAAGACACACAAACAGAAATACATACACAGAGTTGAAAATAAAGGACTGGAGCAGAATCTATCATGCTTCAGCTGAACTAAAAAAAGGCAGGAGCAGAAGTCATGATCTCAGACAAAGCAAAAGCAAAAATAGCCCTAATTAAAAGTGATAATCAGGGAAACTACATTTTACTAAAAGGTACCATAGACAATGAAGTAGTATCAAAAATTTTACAGCAAGTTTCTCTGATAAAGGCCTCATTTCTCAAATATATAGGGAACTGAGTTAAATTTATAAAAATAAGGGCCATTCCCCAATTGATAAATGGTCAATGGATATAAACAGGCAGTTTTCAGAAGAAATTAAAGCTATCTATAGTTATATGAAAAAAATGCCCTAAATGCCTATTGATTAGAGAAAGGCAGATTTTGTTTTGTTTTTTGAGGGGGGAAGGCAGGGCAATTGGGGTTACATGACTTGCCCAAGGTCACACAGTTAATAAGTGTGTCAAGTGTCTGAGGCTGAATTTGAACTCAGGTCCTCCTGACTCCAGGGCCAGTGCTCTACTCACTGCGCCACCTAGCTGCCCCATAATAAAGGCAAATTAAAATAACTCTGAGGTACCACCTCACACCTTTCCAAAATGACAAATGCTGGAGGGGATGTGGAAAAATAGGCACACTCATGAACTGTTAGTGGAGCACTAAACGGGTCCAACCATTCCAGAGAACAATCTGGAACTACGCGTGTTTATAGCGGCTCTTTTTGTAGTGTCAAAGAATTGGAAATCCAGGGGATGTTCATCAACTGGGGAATGGCTGAGCAAGGTGTGGTATATGCCTGTGATGGAGTACTATTGTGCTATCAGAAATGACAAGGGGTGGAGTGGTTTCAGAAAACGTGGCAAACCCTACGTGAACTGATGCAAAGTGAAGTGAGGAGAACCGGGAGATCACTGTGCACAGGAACAGCAATGTTGTAATGATGATCCACTGTGAAAAACGTGGCTATTCTGATCAAAACAATGATCCAAGACAGTTCCAAAGCACCCATGATGACAAATGCTATCTACCTCCAGAGAGAGGTTGCAGTGCAAAATGAAGCAGATTTTTTTTCCCGTTATTTTTCTTGCTTATTTTGCTAACATGGCTACTGTGGCAATATGTTTTGGATGAGTTCACTTGTATAATCGACATCATATTGCTTGCCTTTTTGAGGGTGAGGAGGGACTGAAGGGAGGGAGAGAATTAGGAACTCAAAACTTTTTTAAAAATGAATGCTAAAAGTAAATAGATAATACATTTGATTTTTAAAAAGTAAAATAAATGTCACAGGTGATGGCAGATTCCCGTCTACCCTGGTAGTCTATCCCAGGTATCAAAAATCTTACTTACACAAAAAGGGGTTTTTATTTATTTTCCTAAAAAAAATCCCCACTCTTCCATTTTAAGCTCCTTAGTTTTCATTCTTTGTTTTTTTTGGTTTTGTTTTGTTTTGTTTTTGGAGGGGGGAAGGCAGGGCAATTGGGGTTAGGTGACTTGCCCAAGGTCACACAGCTAGTAAGTGTGTCAAGGGTCAGAGGCCGGATTTGAACTCAGGTCCTCCTGACTCCAAGGCCAGTGCTCTATTCAGTGTGCCACCTAGCTGCCCCCTTAGTTTTCACTCTAGTTGTCAGTGGGAACAGCTCTATTATATACTGCCCAAGACTGAGAACACTTATATTTCAGTGGTATATGAGATACACATATTACATCATGTCAAGGCCCAAATTATGTTTCCTAAAACACACCTATATGGAGTGAAAGCCGAACAGAGTTAACACCTGTATTAGCTTTTAAAGAATATGTAAAGGATAAGGAAATTATGTAAATTATGCAGAAATACAAAATATGACGAAACTACCCCAAAATGCATAGCTATAGGTTAACGGCCTTCTAGAATTTACAACCTCTCTGGCTGCATCTAAGAAAGCACCTACCTCTCCTTCGCGACCACGATACCTAGCAATTGGTCTTCAAGTCCTTCCGGTGTTATCATGAAATTGAGCAGAGAAACCTTTGTGGCCAGCTCAGGCATATAGTGCGGATTTCTCAGTTTTGTGGTGATGTAGAATTTGAAATCAAAGGAATACTCAATGATGACTTCTCCGAGTCTGATGCAATCAATGCCTCCTGATGTTTCAAAAAACAAGAAAGAACAGCTCAAACTGGTTGGTGTGGCTCCCCTTCCTTGAAGGTCCTATTGGTGTTTCCCTAATGACTCTAAAGTGCTTTTAATGGCTAACAAAGATGGAGATTGAGTTTAATAATCAGAGAAAATAAAGTTGGATCAGTCAACCAACAAGCATTTATTACTATGTACCAAGCACTGTGCTAGGCTTTAGGAGACAGAGCAAGGATGAAGTCGAGCAGTATGGCTCATTCTGGGGGTGGACATCCTTTTGCGGACACCCTCTAGATCAGATTTTTTTTTGAAGGACTTTTCCTTCTTGCCCTCTACCCCCAGCAAGAAATCCGAATAGTTTGCAGAAGATACTTAAAGATGGCAGGTACACTAGACTTTGACAGTGAAGACTATCCTGCTTGACTGGGGAGGGCACAGAGAAAAGGAAAGGCCAATCCAACCATGACCCAAAATTAACCCTGTTGTTCATACCTTGGGATTGTGTTCCCTAAACATATGATACCCCTGACTCCCTATCCCATGCCTAATCTAATGGGTAAGCCATCCAAGATGGCAGCAACGAATGAAGCAGTGCCTGGTCTTTCCTCGCTCACTCCTTATTGGTTAGCCCCAAATTTTCATTCACAAGCGACAATCTGACATCAACCCCTTCAGAGTCGGTAAAGTCAAAGACCTATGATTTCATCAGTGTGAGAATTTGCTCCATAATAATCTATTAATAATTTACAGTTTTAAGGAATTACCTGAGGCTCAAAGGGGATATGAAGTCACAAGGTGCAGGCCCTCATCTCCCCTCACACCTGGACTATTGCAATAGCCAACAGGGTGTCGGCTGGTCTTCCCACCCCAAGTCTGTCCTTACTCTAGTCTTTCCTCCACAGCTATCACATCACTCCCCTACTCAATACATTACGGTGCATCCCCAGCACCTTTAGGATCAAATACAAAATCCTTTGCTTCCTCCTCCATTCTGACTACTCGTGGCTTCCTTGAAGTCCCAACTAAAATCCCACCTTCTACAAGAAGCCTTCCCTAGCCCCTCTTAGCCTTCCCGCTATTAACTACTTCCTGTTTATCCCGTATAGACCTTGTCACCACAGAGTTGTTTGCGTATTGTCTCCCCCATTAAACTGTAAGCTCCTTGAGGACAAGGACTGCCTTAGCATCTTTTTGTATCACCAGCACTTAGCATGGTGTCTGGTATACTACATAGCTTAATAAATGTTTATTGAACTGAAATTGAATTGTAGGTACTAGGACTACAAAGACAAAAATTAAACCACTCCCCTTCTTAAGGGGGTTACATTCTATGGGGCAGAAAACAAGTCATTATCTAAGCATCTGTTGTTGTTGTAGAGTCACTTCAGTCATGGCTGACTCTTCGTGACCCTGTGGACCTCTGTCCATGGGGTTTTCTTGGCAAAGATACTGGAGTGGTTTGGCATTTCCTTCGGCTGCTCATTTTGCAGATAAGGAAACTGAGGCAAAGAGAAGTTAAGTGACTTGCCCAGAGTCATACGGTTAGGAAATTTCTGAAGCTGGATTTGACTCAGCTCTCCTGACTCCAAGCCCAGCACTCTACCCACTGTGCCACCTAGCTGCCCCTATGTGTATATATATAAATATACATATCATATATATATATATATCATAATATATATATAAATACACATACACATATATACACACATGGGGCAGCTAGGTGGCACAATATATGTACATACAGATGTATACGCATCTATATGGAGGAAGAATATATACAAGCTAATTTAGGGAGGGAAGACACTAGCAATTGGGGAGTGGAGGGCAGGGTTAAGAAAGGGCTTTATGTAGAAGGCAGTACTTGAGCAGAGTCCTAAAGGAAATGAGAAATTACGTGAGGTACAGGCAGAGATACGAGCACTGCAGAAATGGGGAGTGACTAGCGTCATGGAGGGCCACGTGCGTGGAAGAGCAAGGCGGCCAGCTGTTCTGGACCTTAGAGTATGGGAAGGGGACAGACTCACACCAGAATTCAGAGAGCTATTTCTTTTCATTCTGCAAAGACAATTTGGCTTGTTAATTATTAGTTTTTCTAAGTCAGCAGCTTTCAAACGGCCAAATGAGAGTATGTATATAAACCTTAGGAATATAAAGATATGACTCATTATTATTATCACTACTACTACTATCACTATGATTTTCCTTTTCTACCTTGTTTAAAAGTTTGTCTAAGCAGTAAGGGCTCCAAAGACGGGTCCAACTCTTCCCCAACATTTTCTAAAAGAAGCGGGGTACCAAACTGAATGCAATTTTCCAACGTCCTCATGTAGTCTGAATCTGAGAGCTTAATCACGCTTAGTTGGTTTTCCTTCTCAGAGTTCTTAATCCACTTGTTGGCTTGCCCCTGGGGGTCGATCATTAGAGGCCTGAAAAAGAGAAGGAAGAAAAGCAAAGGGAGTCTATGATTCAAATTGCTTTGTAATTTGGGTGTTGCTGAGATAAAGTACTCTCAGACACAGACTACTTACTGGCTCAACTAGAGAGAGAGAAAAGACAGGGGGAAAGGTTTGGAAAACACATCACGGCTAAAAATATGAATTGAAAAGTAACATGATGGGAAATATTTAGGGGGCAGGGAGGGACAACAACAAAAAGAGGCTTGTCTTGCTTGTATTTTCCTCTGAGGTAAAATCACAAATTCAATGAAAATTTACTTGGACTTTAATTGAGAAGGCCTACAATTGAGACCTATTTAGGAATTTAAAAAGTGCCTTTAAAAGGAAAGGAAGAAAGAGCCAATAAAGCAGCGCTAAAGTCTTGCACGAGAAGCTTTGTACATGAGAGGCACAGGCGATGTGTTCATCCCTGTTACTAACTGGAGAAAGGTGCTTCAGAAGAGAAAGAAAGATCTAAGAAGTGAACAACCAGTTGTGAAGACAGTGTTTGAGAAATGAGATTAGATTTCTGCACCACAATCTGAAACACAGGAATGACAGGCTCCCGGCCAGGAAGGGAGTATACCTAACAAGGCATGGTAAGAATATGTTTGTCTCAAGTCTTAATAATCTAATTAAAAGGATATTCAACTGCGAAAGAAGAAGAAAGAAAATATAAACTCCCCAAGCTAAACACATACGCCATAGCTACAGTGTAGAAAGAAGAAAAGTCAGTGGAGACACCCACACATTCATAGGAGACAACATGCAAGAAAGGGAGGAGTAAAAGCATTGTGGCCTCAAACATTTATATACCGAACAAAGTACTGGTAACAAATAAGATGAACTAGACCACATTTCTTTCTTTGTGAGATTATTAAAGCTTCTAAGAATCCTATGTGATGATAATGTTTGCTGTGAACATCCTTCACTTACAGATACCATCTGGATGGAAGGACTACTTCATTGAGGAAAGCACTTTCCTAAATGTGTCCCAGGGTCATCAATTCCAAGATAAAACTGCAGACCCTTTGAGGGTGGTCTTCAGGTTATATCACCCCTATTCTATCACGAGAGGGAGAATGGTGGAGTGAATGGATAGAGTGAATGGACTCCAGATGCCCTAAGTTCAAGCCTTGCCTCTGACCTATAACAGCTCTGTGACCCTGGATAAGTCACCCATCTAGTCCTCTGGACAACCCTCTTAGACCATAATTGCAGAAGGGTTGCCCATCTGCACTGGCAGAAAGTATTTGCACATCCGGAGTTGCCAATGTGATGAAATCACATACCAGCACCAAAAATTCAAATCTGACATTGGCATTACTAGGGAAAAGGTCTGGAGAAAAAAAAGTGCAGTATTCTTTAGAGTCTGGGATTAAACATGTAGGAAGAATAATCATTTTCACTGGTTCTTACCAACGCCTGGAATTGCTAACAATCACACCATTGTCTATAGAGAATGTATCCGTTGGTAGTCCAGCAATATTCCAGGCTCTGATCTTGATTGGATCACCCAGAGTCTTACTCAGGGAGAACTCTTCGGAGCAAGGGATTTCTTTTTCCTGTAAGAAATACAAGGCAATATAGAGTTCTGATTTCTTTCACACTGCAGTTGGAAAGTTTAATTACAGTACCAGTGTGGTCCTCCAAATTTGCAGTCCTCACATAGAATCACACTGTGGGATGTCTAGAACTCTATGCCAGACAAAAATAATCTCTGGGAGGTCCCACCAAGCTGAAAGATATGGGGCCTAGATATGAGGACACCTGTCATCTGAGGACTAGCTTCAGGGGCTAGAGAGGCTTGACACTAAAAGGCCGGCCAATACAAAAACTCATTTAGGGTGTGGGGGAGGTGTGAGCTGGAAAGGACCTCAGAGACCATCTCACCCTGTCACTTTGCAAAGAGGAAACTGAGGTCAGTGAAGGAGACATAATTGGTCAAAATCATGCAACCAGAAAATGGCAGAGCCCAGGATTAAGACCAAATCTTCTGACTCTAAAGCCAGTGCTTTCCTCCCCATACCCAAGGGGCCGACGCTGACGAAATCATGAATCTTCTGAAATATGGACAGATCATTTTAATTGCCTTTAGCAAGTATTAGCATTTAACAATACAAAAATATTATTACATGTGCAAATACAGCAGTGGATCTGTGATCTCAATGATGCGGGCATTTCCTTCAGTGATGCAAATGGCGACCCATCCTGGCCTGCCCATCCCATGCTGTAGCCCATGACTTTTCAAAGAGCTCGATCAGAGGGCCAACCAACAAGCTGGTAGCCTTTATCATGCTTGCTGTCCATTCTTCGTGATGTAATAAAAAGAGCCAGTAGTGTCTACAATCCCCTGTCTAACTTTACTAACTCTGGCCTTGAGCAAGTCCCCAAATTCCTCAGCAGCAGCAGATGAGAGAGATCAGATGAGAGAGCTCCTACGGTCCATTCCAGATCTAAATGGATGACCCTGCCTAGCCAGCCCTCTTTTCTCCCTTGAGACATTTCCCTGATAATATCTTGTAATTCTATTCCATTATTAACTCCTAAATAAATAAATTAGTGGATGGATGAACAGATGGATAGATAAATGAATTAATGAGTAAGTAGATAAATGACCAAAAACAAAGATTGAAAGGATCTGAATGAAAACTTGAGTTTATAAAGGAAAAACAGATGATTATTTTTCAGTAACTTCAGTATTTCTATCATCCAGATACCATCCTTCCCCCACAAAGTATCTAAAAAAATAGGCGACAATGCTCCAATGAGGTAAAAGACAGAAAGAAATGTCCCATCTATACCAAAATTATATCAAAAACATGCACAGAATATTTTGTGAGAGCAAAAACAAGACTAGAAACCAAGTGGGTGCTTGTCTATCAAGAGTGGCTGAACCGCTTGTGCAATATGTGGCTGTTCGGTTATTCTTCAATCATGTCTGACTCTTTGTGACCCCACTTGGGGTTTTCTTGGCAGAGACACTGGCGCGGTTTGCCATTTCCTTCTCCAGCTCATTTTACAGATGAGGAAACTGAGGCACACAGAGTTAAGCAACTTGCCCAGGGTCACACAGCTAGTAAGTGTCTAAGGCCGGACTTGAACTCAGGGAGATGAGTCTTCCTGACTCCAGGCCCAGCGCTCTATCCACTGCACCACCACACTGCCCAGGGAATATGTGGTAGATAACAGAAGTAACAGAATATTATTGTGAGGAAACACTATATGTGAGGAAATCAAAGAAATATGGGAAGATTTATATCAACTGATACAGGGAGAGAAAAGCAGAACTAGGAAATCAATGTATGCAATGACTACAAAAATAGAAATGAAAACATTAAAAGGCCGCTAAATTATCATAATAAATGCCCTGAGTAACCTTGGTCCCAGAGAACAGAGGATGAAATGGGGAAGCGAGGGGCCGTGGAATGGAATGGTGCATGAACCGTCAGGTTGGGTCACTCCGTTGGTCAGTTTGCTAAGCTTTTATATATTTGTTCTGAGGGAAGGCTTAGCATCAGGGGAAGTTTTGGGGCTGGGGGAGAGGGAAGTAGCATGTAGAGAATATCCATAAAACTTTAAATAAAAAAGACTGTATCATGTGCTTAGTGACAAAAGGAGCGTCGGAATCTTCTGAAACAAAACGTATGAAGGATCCATCCATTACCTTACACAGCCTGCTCCAGTCCTTTGTACATTCATGCCGGAAGCCTGCGGTGAAAGCACCCAGGTAGGCAATGACTCCTGCTGATACCAAAACATCTCCTGTCAGGTTGTCGTACGTGCTTTGAAGGTCATCTGCTGCTTGAGACCACCTGTGAGCAACCAAAGACAAAAAAAGACTGGAGACAGGAAACAGCAGCCAAGCATAGACTTGGCAAAGGCCAAGGGTACCCTGGAAAGATCCCCAGACTGAGGGGCCACAAGGAGACATGGATTCTAGTCTCGTCTCTGTCCCTGATGAGCTGGGCCATCTTGAGCAAATCACTTAGACTCTCTGGATCTCAGCTTTGTCTTTAAAATGAGTGGAGGAGAGGATCCCCAAATTATCTTCTAGCTCAAAAATTAGGACATGTGGAGGATAACTCCTACATTTGATGACTAGAATACCGTGTACTTAATCTAAGATTTCTTAATCCTTCAATCCTTCAAAATCCTTTCATTACTAGAGGTCAGACTTTCCTTTTATTTCATGGTAACATTCTCCAGATTCTCCAGGTATTTGAACATTGTCCCCCACAACATTAAAATAATTACAAAACCATCTAATTTATAGTATACCTTACTGTCAAAGACCTAGGGAAATCAGGTAACATTATGAGAAGAGTTTTGAGTGTGGAGTCGTCAGACCTTTGTTCGAATCCAGGCTCAGACATTAGTATTTGTGACTCTGGACAGGTCACTTAACCTTAGTGGGCCTCAGTTTCCCCATCTGTGAAACGATGAGGCTGGATTAGATGATGTCTACAGTATCGTCTGACTCTAGATCTATGGTCTTGTGATCGTACAGCAAAATTTGACAAATATTAACTGTGTGTCGGCTGTGTACAAGGCCCTGGTAGATGGTGACGTAAGGAAGAGAACTTCTTTTGAATGCATAATTCTAATGCATGAAACCCAAATTCCAATGTTGGCAGGATACCTAAAAAAATAGCCAAAAATGACCAAAAAAAGAGGTGCTGTTGAAAGACATTCTTAACGATATTGTCTGTAACTGCAAAACAAACTAGGAACAACCTAAATGTCCTACAATAGGAGACTAGTTAAATAAACTTCAGAACATTACAGGATCAGTTCATCACTTAGCAAGCATCTATTGAGCACCTACTTTAAGCACACTGCCTAGGAGCGTCAGAATTCAAAGACACGAGCGAGCAAATACCAAGTCAACAGAAGGTGATGGGGGAGAGGGGCATTGGCATCTACAGGGATTCTGAAAGACAGAGGTCAGGAAGGAGTCTATGACAGGCCTGGGAGGGGAGCCAATGCAAAGACAGGAGATGGAGTGGTCTGTCTGACAAACACCAAAGGCCAGTGAGGCTGGACTTCAACATTCTTGTAGAGGAATGATGTGGAACAGGACGGGAAAGATAGATCAGGCCCAGGTCGTGAAGGGGTTCAAATGCCAAATGGAGGAAGCCACTGGAGTTAGTTTGTAGGGGAGAGATGTGGTCAGATTTGTACTCTAGGAAAGTCAGTTTGGCATATATGTGAAGTAAAGATGCAAGAGGGGAGGGAGGCAGGCAGGGAGGCAGAAGACCAGTTAGAAGCTTACTGTAATAATTGAGGCAGGAGGTAAAGAGGCTCTGAACAATAGTGATGATTGCGTGAAGGCCAAGCCACTGATTGGACAGATGTGACAACAGTAGAGATGACAACTGAGTATGTGGCGAGTGTAGCTGAAGACGTAGTTGTAGTTGGGGACACTGGAAAGATGGTGGTGCCCTCAATAGAAACGGTTGGAAGCCCAAAGAGGGGTGAGTCTGGAGTTTAGAGTGAGGAAGGTGGAGAGACCAAGTTCAACTGTGGACATGTTGAATTTAGGATACCTGTGGGACATCCAGTTTTGAATGTCATGGAGGCCACTGACAACGCGGGCCTGAAGCTAAGGCTGGATGTATAGATCTGGCCATCATCAGCAGACCGATGAGGAGCTGATGAGGTCACCAAGAGAGGATGTAGAGAGAGAAGGGGACCCAGGACAGAGCTTTGGGGGACACGCTCAGACAAGTAGTCTGTAGTAGATGATACTTCAGCAAAGGAGATAAAGAAAGAATAGTCACATGTAGGAGAAGAACCAAGAGAAAGCAATTTCATGAAAATCCAGGGAGGAGAGAGAATAGAGAAGAAGGGGTTCTACAGTGTCGGAGGCTGGGGAGAAGTGACGTCAAATAAGGCCTGAGAAAAGGCCGTCGGATTTGGCAATTAAGGATCTTCCCAATTGTTCCCTTCCCCCCAAGACTCTACTACCACCAGTGCCTTCCCTCTGAGATTATCTCCCACTCAGGAGTGTGCTGGCTTAACAACCAGATTGGGGGGAGGGGGAATTTACAAGAAATACTTAATTTTAAGTTTATTAACATTTTCCACATCACTTTCTTATGGCTAGACAATAAAAAAAGACCCACAATAAATCAAGCCTTGATTTGCCAATTTTCAAGGTGTAAATGCTCACACTGAAAAATTCAGAACTGTTAATTAACAAATCAGCAATGAACACACCTTCCTGTAAGCAGTGTGAACTAACTCCAGCACAGCCTGTTCCCCTTCACCCTTGTTTGTGCGTAGTGGTAGCGTCCACAGTCTAGAGAGAGAGGTCCTGGAGGGCAGGCCTGTGCGTTTTGTTTTTTGCCTTTCTCTGTATCTCCCATCATTCAGCACAATGCCTGACACACAGCAAACACTTAATAAATGCTCTAATGACTTTGGGAAGTCGGTTCAGGAAAGCAATGGAGTCAGAAGCCAGATTGTGGAGGGTTTAGAAGAGAGTGAGAGAAGAAGGAGGAGAAACAACAGTAGACAACTTTTTAAGGCGTTTGGCTGAGAAAGGGAGAGAGAGCAGAGCAGAGCAGAGCTTTGGGGGATGGGAGGGTCCAGGGAAGGCGTTTCAAGGATGGGGTTCTTGGCATTTTTGTTACAGACCTTGTTTTTTCTCCACCCAGTCCACCGATCAGTTTGGATGCTCTCTCCAACTTCTTTGCACAGAGCTCCACCTGATCTTCCAGGCGGACTTTTTCCTCAGTCTTTTCACGGAAGGTCTGTTGTAAATTGGCCAGACGATCCTCCACAGCCTTGAGCTCTGCTCTCTTCTGATTGAGAAGGTTCATCGTCTCTCCCAGCGACTTCTGAGCTTCAGCTAGACGGGCTTTCTTGGGAGCAACCACCTAGGTGGAAAGAATTTGGTGCAAAGTCCAGTTACTTGCAACATACACAATTCTCAAGGAGCTCACGAACCTTCCCATGGTGGGTAACTTAACCCTCTGGGCAAATCAATGACATAGAACTTTTTCATGCTACTAAGGGGGAAAAACATTCTTAAAGTGATACTTCAGGGCAGCAAAAATGATCTAAAAAAACTTTAGAAAATGTGGCAAGGAGAATACCAGACATATTTTTAGACACATTTGTTTTGATGCCGCATGTTTGTTGCAAAATTTCGTTTTTCTTCTTTTAAATTGGGGTGATGGGAAGGGACAAGGAAGGAAGGAAGGAAGGAGAGAAGGAAGGAGGGAAGGAGAAAAAGAGGGAAGGAAGGAAGGAGGGAAGGAAGGAAATCATTGAACCATTTTTCAAATCAGTAAGAAGACCAAAAAGAATCGAAGACAAGTAGTGTGGTTTTAAAAGTTTTTGTTCAGTCGTGTCTGACTCTTCATAACCCCATTTAGGGTTTTCTTGGCAAAGTTACTAGAGTGGTTTTCACTCCTTTTTCCAGCTCATTTTACAGATGAGGAAACTGAAGCAAACAAGGTTAAGTGACTTGCCGAGGGTCACACAGCTAGTAAGTGTCTGAGGCCAGATTTGAACTCAGGTCTTCCTGACACCAGGCCTGCTCTATCCACTGTGCCACCTAGCTGACCCACAAACGTTTTTTCTGCTTGTTTCGGCCTGGTTTTGAACCAGGGACTTCCCACACATTTAGTGTCATGATTATCAAGTTCACCTAAGAAACTGTGTTTTAAAAGAAAACCAGCCATCCACAATAGAGATTCACTCCCCATTCCATGAACAATTACTCTTTTTCTGTTCTACTGCACATATGAAATGCCCGCTTCATTTGGCGTTGGATAAGTTCAGAGTAAAAAAAAAAAAGTTTTATGAAGTAAACAGGACAAGTCTCATGCGTCACGTTTAAGAGACAAAAACGCTGGGCTGGACACTAGTTCCCTCCATGCAATCTATTGCCTTTAATGGGAAATTGGGAGCAGGCCGAGGCTCTGGGTTTGCTAGTCATGGATGATGCTATGGGCCTGAAGCCCATAGGAAGGGAATGTGGAAGGGGAAGGTGAGAGGGCATAGAAAGAGACGCAGAAGGCCAGAGGAGCTGGCATCCAAAGACTGGACTGAACAACTCATAAGGGAAAGAAAAAATAGGTAAAGTGCTTTCTAAGCATTAAAGCATCACATAGATGCCAGCTGTTACTCATCACTATTGATTAGTTTGGGTTTCAGAATGAGAAATTGATTTAGGATGGGGAGAAATCCCTTGGAGAAGGTTGCAGCAATAAGCATATTTGGACCAAGGAGAAAATGAGGTGATTTTAAAGAAGTGAAGAGTACAACCATTTGTAAAGCAACCAAAGATTTTGGGGATATGCAGAGAAATAAGTTTCTTCTGTCTGAAAGAGATTTGAAAGGGAAGTGGGTGGGGGTGGAAGGTGATCGCCACTGCTAAGTATAGTGACAGCTTCTTCTTTGGTCTGGAACAGTTGGTTCATTAGTGTGGACAGAGCAGAACTTCATCTGCAACTTACAGTCCAACCAAAGTGCTTCAAAGATGGAGAGAAGTCATTGGTCCAAGGTCACAAGTCTCCCAGATTCCCAGCCCTCCTCTCCACCCACTGCATCATGCTCATTGCTGGTCAGTCATGTCCATCTCGTTGTGACCCCTTTTGCTGATTTTCTTGGCAAAGATAATGAAGTAGTTTGCCATTTCCTTCTCCAGCACTGTAGCATGAAGCCTCTCATTAATTTTCTTAGCCAATTTTAAGTTGAATGGATTGTATGAAGTTTATGCTAAGGCTGTGACTTTAAGCAAAAATACAGAGGTGAGGGCCAACTGTATTTGGTGTTCCTCGTAGCTCTGTGGGAAACTGAATAAGGGGGTGACATGAGTAAGGAGGAAGAAAGCCCCATCAGAGAGTCCCATGTGCATCCCAGAGTCTTTGGGTGGCAAGTAATCATCTGGGTGAGGCCGGATCATCCCCAAAGAGTTTACCACTGAAATTGTGAAGGTGGTAAACAAACACATGGAAAATGGAACAGATCCGCTCTTTTCCATAATCAATGACCATGGAACAGTCACATTTGGAGCCTCTTTGGTATAGGATTGCTCAGTGTGATACACGCAGAGATGGAAAGTGAACCCAGGATGAAGAATTGGGCAGAGCAGCTGGACCGGACAGAGGACACATAGGCAAACACAGGCTCGAGAAGACACAATATTAGAGCCTCCTTCCCAGGGATCCATTTTAGAGCTAGGTTAGAGAAGGAAGACACCAAAAGAATGGGGGGGAGGATCACAGATAGTATAATTACCAAAACAGAGGCTATTCTGGGAGATGACATCAGCAACTACTGAGGTGGCTATTTTTAGGAACTTTGTTTCTCTGCATTTCCCAAAACTCTTTGGTGGCTTTATAAGTGCTTACGCTCCTCATTTCTTCATAATCACCACATTTGCTGGTTGGTCCAAATATGCTTATTGTTGCAAGCTCTCCAAGGGATTTCTCCCCATCCTAAATAGCCAAGTGGCTACTTTCAGGAGAGGCAGCATGGCAGAGTGGATCAAGGGGGCCAGCCTGAGTCAGAAAGAGCTGGATCCAAGTCCTGCCTCTGATACATTCTAGTCATGTAACCATGACCGGGTACGAAGTTTCTCAGTACCCCCAGGCCACTCTATAAAACTATTATTTGCAGACAGGTTGCTCATCAGAAGCCATGGAGGAAGTGGGCACATTGAAGGGTTGCTTACACAGATGGAACCTCAGGCCTTGGGCCCAGGCCAAGCACATCATCCATGTAAGTATGGTCTACATACATATCAAGGGCACCTTTGATGAAAATATCAGACTGTATAGACAAGGTTTTGAAGATTATTTTCTATCTCTACACAGTCACACAATTAACTAAAAGTTATAGATAATACAAGTTCCCACTGGTTTCTTTTTTGTTGATTATCTGTAGAAACAAAAAGCACAACTCAGGAGGGGGAAAAATGAAGACTTACAGATTCTCCTCCAATCAGATGCCTCTCGTGTATAAGTTAACATCAAACATGAGTCCTTAAAATATACAACCTCACTAAAAATAAGCATAGCCCCAAAGAAGAGATATAAGAAGTATATACACGCTTACATAAATACTTGTCTTCCCCACTCTAATATAGGTTCCTTGAGAGTTGGGATTAGTTCATTCTTTGTGTTTGTATTCCTAGGGCTAGCACAGTGCCTGGAAAAGGCTGGATAGCTGTTTGATTGAGCAGTTCATCTCTACACGTATCTTTGGCAAATATGGCTGACAGATGTTGATCTGGGCCCAGAATTGAATTCGAGAATTCTAGGCAGAGCCCAGAATGCATTTGGGAATTTGCCCAGTGAATTCCACAATCCCAAATTTATTATTCTCTGAAACAAAATTCCAGATGTACTGATACTTCTTTTATGACACTTTGTATTATAAAAGAAAATTGCAGACAAATTGCCAATCTGTATGGGTGGAGGGCGACTCCCTGTTGGAAATTCACCTATGAAATCACGGTTCTGGCCAAACACGTATA
This sequence comes from Trichosurus vulpecula, assembly GCF_011100635.1. Lineage (NCBI taxonomy): Eukaryota > Metazoa > Chordata > Mammalia > Diprotodontia > Phalangeridae > Trichosurus > Trichosurus vulpecula. The sequence continues at coordinate 186,388,920 of NC_050581.1, read as the reverse complement.
TGCATACATATGTGTGTGTGTACTACCTACATATACATTCATTCACACATAAGGTTCCACTGATTTTAACTTCTAGGAATTTTTTGGCCTGTAGGCTATTTCCAAGAGCATCTTCATTACCTTTGCAACTCTGTCATAGACCTCCATAGCCATAATCCATTTGCACAGACCCTCAGCTGCAGAAGACGCCTTGGCCACTTTCGGGGGGTCAAACTCGGGGTTTGTGAGATATTCACCTCGAATCTTCTGCATAACAGACACCTACAGGACAAGAAGTCAGTTTTCAAAGTTATTAGATACAAACTTTGAAGGTGGAAAAAATAATATCATAAAATTGTAGAATGTTTTTGGAGAGCAAAGCAGGCAGTAAAATACAATAAAAGTTTCAAAACTAATCTTATGCTTGGAGCCAAAAAATTACATTGTTCAGAAGAGCCATTTGCTCAAAGACTTTTGTAGCAGTGTTATTTGTAACTGAAAAAAACTGGAAGCAATCTAACTGTCCAACAACGTGAACGGCCAAATAAACTGTGGCATATTGTTGTCTGTTAATTGTACTGTGATTAATTAATTGCAATGCAGTGAAGACAGATCAGTATGAGGACCACCAAGAATCTGGGAAGACTTTTATGAAGTAATAGTGATAGGGATAGATAGAGGGATGAGGATGGGGGTGGGGACTGAATTTGTGATTTCACTGGCACAGGGAACCCCAAGATGAGGAAGGTCCTTCCACCAGGGCAGGTCAGCAGCTTCTCCGCGGCCTATAGTCACAAAGGTGCCTAGTGCACTGAGAGGGGAAGGGACTTACCCATCACGAATTAACACAAAGTCCAGAAAAAGCTATACTTTTTAACTTTATACTTTATAACCATACTAAGGGAGTATACACTAACTGGGACAACATAAGAGGGGATGTGAATTGGGAATAGACAAAGAATCAGATGGAGACTCAGAGGGAGGGACTCAAAGGTTACATCGGGGCATAGTAGAGCGCCCGCAATGAAGCCATGAAGATCTGGATTCAAGTTCCACCACTAACACACACTAGATAGGCGACCCTGGGCAAGTCACTGAATCCCTCGAGACTCCAAGATTACAGGCTACAGAGAAGTTGCCAACCTGCATGGGGAGAAGGAATTTCTCCAGCTAAGAGCTCTCTGTACCAGTAAAATCATAAGCCCAGTCCCAACACTGGGCCTGTTCAAATTCATTTACTTAAATGTAAATAATTCAAATGTATAAAGTTCAGATTCATTATTTAAATGTAAATAATTGCAAAGCGAGTTTGCTCAGTCATATTGACATTTAATATTGGTGTTATTTAGGCATGTCAATCATGTCTGACTCTCCGTGACCCCATCTGGGGCTTCCTTGAGAGAGACACTGGAGTGGTTTGCTGTTTCCTTCTCCAACTCATTTTACAGACAAGGAAACCAAGGCAAACAAGGTTAAGAGACTTGCCCAGGGTCAGACAGCTGGTAAGTGTCTGGGGCCAGATTTGAACTTTGGAAGATGAATCTTCCTGACTCCAGGCCCAGTGCTCTGCTTACAGTGTCACCTAGCAGCCCTACTGATGAGGTTACCAAAAAAGAAAACAGAAAAAACCCAAACCCAAACCCGACCTGTGATCCAAACATCAGGGCTCACATTATTGAAACGCTATAGGCAAGAGATGTCTTAGATACAAGAGAAAACCAAAGGCTTCCCAAATGGAAACAAAAGAAATGTCCAAGTTAGCAGAACCAAATGATTAAAAATTGGAACAAAAATGCAAAGACAGTGACTTGGCATCTGAGATCAGCAGCCTCTGGGATGGAGGCAAAGGTCCATCAGCACCACCACTCAGGCTTCTGGAGCGCTCTGCGGTCTGCATGCACCATCCTCACAATCCCGTCTCTGACACCTCCGGTGCAGGCCCTCATCACCTCCCCCTGCACCACTGCAATCACTGCTGCTGGGTCCTCCAGGCTTGGGCCTCTACCCACTCTGGCCCATGCCCCATTCAGCCACCAAAGCCCAGATCTGACCGTGTCCTCCCTCTGCTTCTGAAAACTCCAGCAGCTTCCTATAGTCTCTTGGATCAAATGGAAAATCCTTCTTTTGGCTCTTAAAGCTCTTCACAGCCTGACCCCTCCCTACCTTTCCAGTCTTACATCTGACTCCCAAAGCATACTCTTGGATCCAGGGAGCCTGGGAGCTAGGAGCCCAGGCCTCCTTGCTGCTCTCCCACACAACTCTGCTTCTTCTGGCTCCCACCTCTGCTTCCTGGCTGCCTTCAAGATTCAGCTCACACCCTCCCCATCCCTCTCACTTTGGGTGCCTTCCCTCCAGTCTATCCTGTATCCATCTTTTACACACAGAGCTGCGTGCATGTCTTCTCCCCATTAGACTAGGAGCTCCTTGAGGGCAGGGATTATCTTTGCCCTTCTTTGTATCCCTGGTGCCTGGCACAGTGCCTGGCCCATAGTAGGTGCTTAATAAGCACTTGCTGATGTGATTTGATCTGCAGGTATCATTACATCCATTTTTACGATGAAGAAACTGAGAATGCCATGACACCGAGTGACTCACCCAAAGTCACACAGATAGTAAATATCTAAGCCAGGATTTGAATCCAAAGGCCCTGCTCAAATCCTCCCTGATGATCTGGGACCAATCACTTAACCTCCTGGGCCTCAGTTTCCTCGTCCGTAAAATGAGGGGGTGAGCCTGACGGCCTCTGAGACGCGCTCTTCTCAGCGTTTTCTGTATCACCGCGCCCTCGGGCCAACGGCACACAGTGGGGACATCGGTAAGCGGCTTTGAGATGCTCTGAGAAGAGGGGAGTTCATACAGTATGAAAGCTTAGATTAACGCCATCGTCGTGAGTGTTTACTGTCATCACACAAAGTCACCCAGGGATGACTTTTCACATTTTATTGCATTAATCTCCAATATTTCACACACCTTTAGGAAAGTGAACACATGCAAAAAAAAACCACATCCAGGGATACTGACCGGAATGTTGTCTTTGTCATACTCTTTCAGGTCTCTTAAGAAATTCATGTCTCCCAGGACTTTTTTGCTGGGACCCCAATAGTCCAAGATCTGTCAGTAAAATCCAGGAAGAGACACCGTTTCAGTGTTTAAACAGTCATTTACCCAACCACATCTCCTTGAACCCTGACCGATCAAACCCACGTAGAAATGATTCGTGCCCTCTCACACCTATCGACACTTTGCATTTCATCTGGACACATCAGTGCCTACGCCCTAAGTGCAGGGACTTAATTCTTTAAGTTATCGAAAACTCAGACTGTCCGCCATGCTTGGAATGCTGCCCCGCCTTCTCTGAATCTCCAACTTCCTCCAAAGCCCAGCTCCAGGACAGGCACCTGAACAAGGCCTTTTCTGACCCCCAGGGGTTAGGGCCACCCCCCGAATTACTTAGTATTTACTTCATGTATTTTGTATCTGCTCACACACGTACATGCTGTCTCCCCAATGGAATTTAAGCTTCTTGAGGACAGATACTGTTGTATTTTTGTGACTACATGCAAAGTGCCTATCACAGTGTTTGGCATACAGAAGGTGCTTAATAGATGCTTACTGAATGAATGAATGAAAAAAGAATTCAACACTGAATAACACAAAGATATTTGCTGCTGACAACTTAAAAATTCAAATAGGACTTAACAAGTTCAAGTTAATAAAGGGGAAAAAAGGAATCCTCCTCATTGCAGGCTGATTTTGGGGACTGTATCTGAAATTCCCAGCAGGGCAGCGAGCAGGCAAGCATCCTCTCAGGGATATTCTCTGCCTCAAAGCCTGCCGAGGGAAAGTGGGAGAACTCTAGACTTAGAAGGAGCAAAGACGCGGATTCCAATCTTGCCTCTGTGCTAACTCAGCAGGCTAAGGACCTGCAGGGCCAGCCCAGGGAGAGAACTGTCCCCAGGGATTTACAGGAAAGTGCACGAGCCTCAGCCCCAGGGTCCTTTGGAAAGGCAGCATGTGTCAAGACCAACCATGGAATTCTGTCTTTGGCTCTGGCCAGCTGCGTGACGTTGGATGAGCCACTTACAGGCAGTGCACCTCTGTGCACAGCACACTAGGCCTGGAATTGGGAGATACCAGAGTTTAGTGGAAAGAGTCCTGAATGTGAAATCAAAGGACCTGGGTTCAAATCCTGACACCTTAGGCCAATCACTTCTGTCTCTGGGCCTCAGCTCCCTTATCTGTCAAACAAGCATGTTAGAATGGACAGCCTCTAAGGTCTTTCAGGCTCAAGAGCTGGGGTCCTTTGATCCTGCTTCAGACATGAAGAGATGGCTGTGGAGAAATTCTGAGACAAATAGGGTCCTATTGTTAGAGGTTGTTCAATCTAATTCCTTCATTTTGCCAGAAAAAGAAAAAGAAACTGAGGCCCAGAATGGTTAAATAACTTGCCCATGGTCAAAAAGTTAGTAAGAGTCTTCCGACCAACAACTATTTGTTAAGCAACATTAAGCACCTACTATGTGCCAAGACAAGAGTGAGCCAAGCCCTGCTCTCCAGGAACTTACACCAGAAGAAAAAGTGGGGATGGATTACAAGCCACACCATTGGAAAGGAGTATTGGGTTTGACCCATCCCTGACCAAGAATCCCTTTGACCTCATCCCTGAGAAGTGGCCATCCAGCCTCTGCTTAGAGACACCCAACAAGGGGGAGCCCATGACCTCCCCAAGCAGCCAGTCCTACCCTTGCACTGCTCTGGTAGGATGCTCTTCCTGGTACCAAACCTAAAACTTCCCCTCCGGTTCCTGGTTCTGCCCCCTGAGGCCAAGCAAAACTAGGCTAATCCCTCTTCCACAAGAGACTAGAAGACAGTCCTCAATTCCCCTCTTTCCTTTCTCCAGGCTAAACACCCCCAGCTCTTTTCATCGAGTCCTCAAACACCAAGAACCCAATGCCCATCACCACTACAGCCTCCCTCCTCAGAACACTCTCTGGCACTGCTATTCACAGCCATTGTGTCCAGTTCTCTCTGCTGGAGAAAAGATTGGATTGGATGACCCCTGAGGCTGAGTCATCTCTTGATCCATTTACATTTAAATAATAAATGATCTACTGAAGTATTAACAACCCTTGTTGCCAATCTACTTAGCTTATCTTAAACGGGGGACATCACGCCCATCTCCCACACTTACCTTGCCCCCAGTTCCTGCCGGGTCTGTGATTTTCTCTGGTTTTATGTCTTTCATGACACAAATAGCAGCCATCACAAGCTTGACTCCAGAAGGAGGATTTTTCATGGACTTCACAATCGTGATGTCAGCAGGCTAAATTGAAAGACAGACAGAGACATTTTCAGGCATTGCTTATTCCTACAAGAGAAACCTAAAAAATATCGTTTGGGATTTTAAGACAAATAAATAAAAAAGATCACGTTTGACACAAAATTGTAATTGTGCGGTTTACTATACTGTGATTAGGGAAGAATTCTGGAATTACAGAGACAGCGCTGAAATGCACCAAGCTCTGGCCCAGGAACCAAGAAGGCCTGGGATCAAATCTTGACCCTAACACTGACTGGCTGTGTGACCTAGGACAAGTCACTTAACTTCTGTACCATCTGAACTGGTGGAGAGTTCCTTACATTGAGAAAATCACAATTTCTTCATGGAAGGAAGACTCAGCAAAGGAGAATTTTGCCCAGAGATTGCTTAGGCAGATGTTGATTGAGCCTGGCTCTGGATTTCTGAGGCAAAGGGCTAATCTGGGTATTTCTTCCTGGTAAAGAAAATGAGCCAAGACTATACAAGGATATGGCTGTCCAGAAAGGTCTACACCTGCATCAAGAGGAATTGCTGGCTTTGGGGCAGCAACTCCCATAGGAAAGTGAATTTTTCTCTAGATCTAAAGAAAGATTGCTGAATGCTCCCCATCCCTCCCCTCTACACCTACAGGCAGAAGGGGGAAGTGAGAGGGGGATGCATTTGGAGCCAGGGAATCTGGATCTGCCACTTTCTGCCTGTGTGACCATGGAAAGCTGCTCCCCTTCTCTGTAAAATAAGGGGGTTGAACTAGACGATCTTCGAGATTTTCCATCTAAGATCCTATGTCCATAGCACGTTGCCTGCTTTTACCTGGCCCCCAATCAGTTTCTTCACCTGTAAAATGGGGCTCACCCTCACTGGGCTGTTGGATCAGAGGAGAAACCCTAACATCGCTCGTTGGGATTCCCATCAGCACAAGGCGCCACTTGCCTTAAGTGTGTCCAGCGCAGAGAGGGCAGCTTCCAAGGCGGGGATGGCCTCCGCGAGGTCACTCTCACACTCATTTTTAAGGGCCTGGGCTTCTTCGGCCTTGCCAGTCGCCAGCTCCTCGTCTATTTTCACAAATCTGCTTTTCGCTTCCACCTGGGCGGACTCCACCTCGATCACCTGAAAGCATTCAGCCAACATCAGTTTGGGCGCCCATGAAAGAAGCCGCAAGAGCGTTCATTTTTGCCTAGAAAACCTAGAAACATAAGCTCCTATAAAGTGAGAAGGGGGAGAAGCTGCGCTGGCTAGTAGTTCAGCTACTCAGTAGTTTTCTCAGAAGTTTTCCATTGAATTCAAAATAATACCTTCATATGCGGCTTTAAGGCTTGCAGCCCATTTTACAGACATCTTATTTGACGCCCCCCCCCCCATAACCCGGGGAGGCAGGCTCTACTGTTATGCCCATTTCTGTTTGGAGAAGCTGAGACTGAGAGCCAGTATCCTGCAGGATTTGAACCTGCCCCTTCCTGGCTGCAAGCCTACCTAACCACTTCGAAATTCAGGATGATATTGATACTGACTTTTCTTTTGACCCAGCCTGGGATTGCAGCAGTGAACTTCTGGGAAGGAAACTCCCCCTCCCAAAGCAGGTCAGCCCCTTCTCTGAGACTTCAGGGTCTTCACGAGCAGCCTGGGCCACTGCCCAGGGAAGTGACGTGCCCAGGGTCACACAGCCACTAAGTGTCAGAGGCAGGACATGGACCCAGGTCTCAGTGACTCTAAGGCCAGCATTCTCTCTGCCATTCCATGCTTCCTCCCACAATGTGAGCTTATAAAAGCACAAACCTGTTCATTCTTTTAACAACCCCAAAACATACATGGTCTCTGCACTATCGGTCACAGACCATCTTCAGTAGATTAGCTGACTGAGAGGATTGGCACCAAGAATGACAAGGCTGGGAGTCAATTAGAGGCTTGTATGATTCACTAGAATGAAATTTATCTGCTTAAAAAAAAAACCCCAAGGGGAGGCCTGGGAGGCAAGCCACAAAATAGGAAGAAGTAAATGGGGAGGTGCCTGGGTTCTAGGGAGCTGAGAATCCCAACTCTACCTTGACCCAAAGACCCACTCCCCTTCCCAGTGGTGGTGAGCCAATACCCTGGAGGCTCCCTGCCCTGTGGTGTACACAGCCTCTCACTTAGTACTACTAAGGCCTGGAGCAACTAGGGGGCAACATAGAACACGGAGTGCTGGTCCTGGAATGAAGAAAACTCATCTTCCTGAGTTCAAATCTGGCCTCAGATACTGACTAGCTGTGTGACCCTGGGCGAGTCACTTAATCCCATTTGCCTCAGTTTCCTCATCTGAAAATGAGCTGGAGAAGGAGATGGCAAATTACTCCAGTATCTCTGAGGCCATGAAGAGTCAGACACAACTGAAAGGACTCCTGGGTGTTGCCACACTCCCACAGGACCTCTAGGCCTTTCCATTGACCCTGCCGCTAAGCCCTCCTATATGTGATATCTCCCCAAACCAGAGCATGCGCTCCTCGAGAGCAGAGGTCACCATCTTTTTCTATGCGCATTACCAACACTTAGCACGGGACTTATCATACAGTAAGCACTTACTACATAGTTTTATTTTTAATTCATTCATGATAGCAAGAACTTGGGACTTTGATTCAATTTTGATGAAGACGAAATCACTAATTTGCAATTCACGTCATACAAACCAGTGATATCAGCAAAGCCTGCAGCACCCCAAAAATTCAGGAGAACCGTACCTTCATCATGTTGGCATTCTCCACTTTGGCCTCCTCCAGTTTGGGCTGCAACTGAACGAGCTCTAGCTTCATCTCACCAACCTAAACAGACACGATGCCAGGACATTACCTGATTGCACTGGAAGCAGGCCTCAAATGGAGGGCAGAGTGACTGAAACATATTGTTCCCATTGCGTGTGTGAGTAGACAAGTAGATGGACGGACAGACAGACAGACAGATAGATGTGTGTGTGTCAGTGTATACACTTGTGTATGTATACACCCATACATATATACATATATTTTTTTCTTTTTCCCCAATTACATGTGAAAACAATTTTAAACATTTCCTCTCCTCCCCCTCCCTAAGACAGTAAGCAGTCAGATGTAGGCCGTACATGTGAAATCACGTAAAACATTTCCACATTTTGTTGTTTTCTTTTTGTCGTTGTTGTTTTGGCCGGGCAGTTGGGGTTAAGTGACTTGCCCAAGGTCACACAGCTAGTACATGTGTCAAGTGTCTCAGGCCGGATTTGAACTCAGGTCCTCCTGACTCCAGGGCCAGTGCTCTACTCACTGAGCCACCTAGCTGCCCCTACATTAGTCATTTTGCACAAGAAGATGAGGGAGGAAGGAAGGAAGGAAGGAAGGAAGGAAGGAAGGAAGGAAGGAAGGAAGGGAAGAAGGCTGGAAGGGAGGGAGAAAGGGAGGGAGGGAGGAAGGGAGGGAGGGAAGAAGGGAGGGAGGGAAAGAGAGAGAAAGAAAGAGAGAGAAAGAGAAAGAAAGCATCCTTCAGCCTGTATTCAGACAGTATCAGTTCTTTCTCTGGAGATGGGTAGGACAGCAAATGAAACATATTAAAATAGGTGAGGAAGTTCCCATGAGTCCCCTTCAGCTCCAGGGTTCTACTATTCATTTAGATGACTATAAGCTCATTGAGGGCAAGGTACTTACCAAATATTAAATACTACAGCTGTCTGAGCAGCCTGCATTTATGGCTTTAGGCTATTTATCTTTTAATCTTTTAAGTATAAAGTATGATAAATAGTTCTATATGTACATGTTGTCCCCACTGATGGAATATAAGCTCCCTTTGGGCAGGGACTGCTTCACTCTGTCTGGGATATCATAGGCATTTAATAAATACTTGACAATTGATGACTGATTATTGTCTTGATAACATTCAAACCCATATTTTAACAAACATAAGAGGTCAAATAAAAAGGAATGCATCAGGCTTAAAAGACTGAAAAATCAAAAAACAAAATCTTTTTTTCTTTTTTGCCACATGGCTAATGTGGAAATACGTTTTGCATGACTTCACATGTATGATCAATAGCATACTGCTTGCCTTCTCAACGGGTGGGGGAGGAGGAAAATTTGGAAGTTAAAAAAAATTTTTTAACAAATATGAAAAATAAATAAAAATGCTTAGAAAAAAATAAATTAAAAAAACAAAATATCACATCATATAAGGAGAAATTTTTTTAAGAGACCAACTACTTAGATACTAGAGGAATTCCTCTTCCAAACAAGTAAAGGGGAAACCTATCATAATGTCATCCTTTCTTAAACAGACTCAGATGTAGCATGGGTCAAATCGTGCCCTGTGAAATAGAACCCCAAAGCCAGCTGCAATTTTGTTCACCCTTAACACATATTAGCAATGACCCCACAATCCCAAGTATTGCAGCTGGTCCACCATTTCCAGAATGCTCTGCTTTCTCACCTATGTCTCTCAAAATTGCAAGTTTTCTTCAAAGTTCAGCTCAAGCAGCGCCTCCTAAACAACCCTCCGATGCTATCAATACCCCCCTCCAAAATCGCTCCCTGTTATTTTGCATCTAGTTTGGATTTAATTATCCACGTACATATGATTCACCTTTCCCCCATAGGAATATAAGCTCTTTGATGGTAGGGACTATTTTTAATCTTCATATTCCCTGGGTCTGGCACATAGCAGGAACATAATAAATGATTGTTGATTTATTTTTAATGGTTTCACAAATTCATCCATCTGTAAAAGCACATGGCAAACTACAAGAGGTGCCAAACTATCCAAACTCCACTGAAGAGATAATTGACAAAAATAAAGGAATTCCTCTTGCTTCTGTTTTTCAGGCAGAGGTAACCCCACTTCCCCCCAAGTTTGGGGCAGTTTTCTTGTGGGACGGCCTTGTGAAAGCCGGAGGGACATGCGATTGCTGTCTGGCTGAGAGACGGCAAAATTGTGGTTCCATAGACAGCATGCACAAGGTAGTTGGGACATTGGTGGGTTGGAAGACTTCAAGAAAAGTAGTTAAGAAACGCAACTTGGACTTTCGGAATGGCATATACAATCAGACATTCAATGCCATAAACATGTGAGCAAGCAACTACCCACGTGTCCCTTGATCCTCAGGCATTAAAAACCTGGAAAACTGCTAACAGTGGACTCTGCTAGGTGAGATCCCCCTCTCATTGGGTGAGTGGTGATCTTACTGGGTTCTCAGCCAAAGAGCCCCTTTTTTCTTGGCATTCTTTTGTCTATTCTACTCTGTAGAATTCCCCCCAATTTCCATTTACTCTTTCCTTTGATAATGAGGTATACCAGCTTTGGAGATGGTCTGAAGAGGGAGTTATACTGGCAATAGGAAGCTAAGTATAATCCCACCTCTGAAAACAATCAGGGAAAGTGTGATTTATTCTGGCCCCCAAAATATCATACTCCTAGACTACCATTATTTAAAGCATGGTAAATGGATGTGATTTTAACCCAACCCAGAAATGGGAGTTACGGAAAGATAGCTCAATCATGTGCTCCTGGATCCTGCCTACTCCATCCCCCAAAGCTTTTGGCAATGATGTGAGCCTTCCCACTACTCTCCACAAAGGCAAAAATCAGTCTTCCCTGGAGACGTGGTGAGCCAGAACCCAGATCGGATATTTATCCACGCCATATGCAAACCAGATATATCTTTATATCAGATAGCCATCCACATATACCCTGTATATGGTGATGAAATAATATCAGAAAGTGCTAACAGTCTTCTTGTTCTGGTGCCCTCTCCTCCCAACCCCACCCCTTGCCAATCTTAAGAAGTCAATGATTTTTACCTGGGATTCAGCAAAAGCTAATTTATCAAGCCCATTGGTGTATCTGAATTTGGCTTTCATGACAGCTTGGCGCTTCTGAGTCAAAAGCTGCCGGAATGCTGCGATCAGTTCCAGGTAAGATGTAGGAGTCACGTAGTTATGTCGTCCCAAGTCTTTCAAGAACCTAAAATACATGTAGATAACACGCCCAGTTGGACTTACTAGGTTTCACAAAGCAAGAGAGAAAATGTGACATACTGGGCATTAAGAGGAGTCCATCAAAAAGCGTTTATTAAGCACCTTCTGTGTGTCAAACATTGTGCTATGTGCCAGAGATACAAAAACAAAAATTAAATGTTCTTTGTTCAACAGAAACAACATGGACACATAAAAGCAGATGCAAAAGATTCAAAGTAATTAGAGGGTGGCCACTAGAAGTTGGAAGGAAAATGTCAAGAACTTAAAGGTGAATTTTCGTTCTCTAAGGAAAGAAAATGTCTATTTTCTGAAATTCTAATTATATGAATATAATGGGGTTTTAAATGATGCCCCTTCAAGGTATGTAGGCACAGACCCAAGAGGATGTGTTTGCAATGGAAAATATTCAATATGCCTTTGGGTAGTGAGGGGAATGCTGAAATAGTGAAACCCCCTCAGCGTGGTATTGAATAGAATGCTGAAATGGTGAAGACGCCCCTCAGCATGGGAAAAGGCCTTACCTCCCCTACCATCCACCCCACCACCCTATTTTTTTAGAAACTGCTTTGCTGAGAAAGTAGAGATAAGAAATTACATCAGTAGACAGACACCTGCAAGGTCCTGTTTTTCTACCTTTTACTCCCTCTTTGCTGAATACCAGTCTCACACCTGTCTTTTTGTTCTTTGTTCCCTGTTGCTGCGAAAAGATTTCGCATTTAGAATGTGAGCTCCAAACCCAGTCAATGGGAAGAGAAGCCAGTGGGAAGGGTGGGAGAACTCTGCGTTAGGGTCTATATAACTTGCTTTGAGCTGTATGATAACCCCACACATGTGCTGGCATCATCTTAGGCCACGCTGGGGTGTGTCCTTTCTCATGAGAAAGTAATAAAATCCTTTTTGCCTTTTCTCAAGAACGGTCTCTGTGTATTTTTAATGTGAGTAGTGGTCTCTGACCCACACAGTTTTTGGTGCACTGGCTGGGAAGCCTCTTTTTGGGAGAGGTCTCCACATACTAAATCCCAGGGCAGGCTCCTGCTGGAGACTGCCATGGCTGGGGGACTTTGGTTTGTGAAAACTTCCCTCCTGATTAGATAAAGACCTGAAGAGAGACTATCTTGGAAGGCAAAAACGAAACTGGATCAGAGCTTCTGATAGTGTTAGGGAAGTCCACCCGGAGGAATGGCCGAATTGATCTGGTCACATAAGTCGTGCACACAGTCCCAAGTGAGCGAGATCCGTGAGTCCTCTAGAGGCAAGACTGGTGAGCAATTCCTGGGTGACCTGGGGTTGGGGCAAAATCAGTGAGCTTTCCTTTCTTTTTTTTAAGAAAGGGAAAGCAAGAACTCATGAACCTCAGCCTGGGGTTGGGGCAAGATCAGTGAGCTTTTAGAAAGCAAGAATTCATCAGCCTCAGCCCACTCCCCTTGGTGAGATCGGTGAGCCCCGACTTTCAGAAAAGGCAGGGTGAGAACTATGAGCCATGGAGGGAACAACTCAGTCTAAGATGGGTGGGGCAAGATCAGTGAGCTTTCCTTTTTTTTAGACAGGGAGAGCAAGAACTCGTGAGCCTCAGCCCAATGGGTCGCGATAACCCACTAGGGGGTAGACTAGCTAACTGGCAGTTACCAAAATAGAAAGGAAAAGACAAGAGAAAAGAAAAATGCTGGCAATGTCTAATTTGTGTAGTGTATTTCTAAGAATCCTCTCTGAGCTGTCATTTTCTCTCTGTATCTGTTCTGTGTCTCCATGTGGAGCGCGTGTGTAATCTGACACCCTGTAAGGTCCACTATCTCTGTCTTTCTCTTCCTGACTCCAGTCTTCAGAGGAGCGGGTGGGCGGGAGAGAGAAGGAGAGAGAAAAGCATTTTATTGTTTAGATTATATGGTGGAAAAAGGCAAATCGAAGAGGGAAATAAGGTATGTGCAGTTTTAAAGGGGCTTTAATCAAAGTCCACCAGAAGGGATAAAGTAAAAGCAAGAAAGTTTAAGTATGTAGCAGAAGAGCATGTGTAGAAAGCGTAAGGAAGATATAATCTATTTTAGTAGAGGTTTTGAAAGTAAAAAGGTTTGAAACTCTTGAAGAGGTGGTGGAAAATATTCTCTTCCTCCCTCCTACATTCCAACTCTGGCCAAGTTGTTGAAAGTAGAAGAGAGAAAGAGAAGGAGGAAAGGAGGGTGAATCTTTTCCCCTTGGATCAAAGGGAGGCAGGCTAAATAAGCCTTTAACCATTTTCTGCCTTACCTAAAAGAAAAAAATTTTCATGTAATAGGACCCAACTGGAAAGAAATTTAATCCATTCTGGCGATATTTAAAAATATGAAAAGCATAATGTGTCATTCCTAATTTAATGCTTAAGATAGGTTAGAATTTATTTTGCTATTTGGCACTGAAGTAAGTTTAGTAAACAAAAATCTTAAGCAGGCAGCTTAGAGTGAAAGGCTGATAGCCTAATTTAAAAACCAATAGATAAAGTTCTGGAGACATAAAAGGAATTATGTCCACCCACCTTTGGGGCTACATCAGTGGGTGGGTTCTATTAAATTTACTATGGATATTGGCTGTAGTAAAGATATTGGTTATTGTGAGTTAGTATTATTACTACTCAATTAATTATCAAACTCCTCTGCCTGGAGGGGAAACTGACCATACCTTGTCAGCAATGATTCAAATTCCTTAGGCTTCCTTTTTACCTGGGCCAAAAGAAGAAGTTAGAATATTGGCCCAGCACATTTTAAATTGACCTGATTATAACAGGTGATTGCAAACTGTTTGTAAAACTTTCCCAAGAAAAATGTGAATGTGCTGAAATAATGAAGAAATATACGAGTTTGTGGGTAATATTCCTTTATAAAGGGCCAAGGGTATTGAACTTAGAAATGTATATTTGCATAATTTTAAAAGTACATATTGTTATTTGGCATTAAGAAATTTATTAACTATATAGCCCCAAGAAAGGTCTATTTACTTTAGTTTACTGTTCAGTAAGGGGATGGTGTCGGAATTCATTCCCAGGGATATTACAAAGATCACATTATTGTAAAGGTGCTTGGCACAATGCTTGGCACAAAACAAATGCTATCTTAATGTAGACTGTTTAAGTTAAATATAATTGCTTCATATCCGTTATCTTTATGTGGATTTTCTTTATGTGAAATTTATGTCAATGGTGATGAGACGAATCCGGAAATATATCCAACCGAGACTGGTAATTAATTGGTTTTGGTTTTAAGGCATAAATAGATGATAATTGTTTATGGTATTACTGTATTTCTAAAATTTTCTTTTATTGCATAATTTGGTAAACAACTGTATCATCTGTGTTATCAGAAAAGCAATTTCTCTTATAATCTAAATGTTGTTAGGTTAAGAATTGTACTGCAAAAAATAGTGGCGAATGAGTCAGGAAACTTTTAAGTCACTCCATTTGACTGTGTATTATAATATTTTGAAGTACTGTAATTTAAGAAATCATAAATTACCAAATTTTTTCATTATTTAAAGGAATTTTCAGTTAAAATTTTTTTGCTATCATTTAGGAAATTTTTGCTTAAATCAAGTATTTACAAAAGTATGTTTAGTTTTCCTTTTTTTCTTCAATTATGTGGAAAAGGTTTGGTGATTAAATTTAAGAATTGTTTAGTACTTAGGAATTAATAATAACATCAGGATAAATTGCAAGCTGTTTCTGAGAAAGGGAAATATTTTTATGAAGAAATGTTTTGTAAAATCCTTTGCATGATTTTTAGAAGGCCTACTAAATTTCTATTTGTAAGTTAATCTGTTGCAGCAATTTGATATTGATGACAATCATGTCCAAACCTACTGTGAATTTTTTTTTTATTTAAGTTTCATTCCTAGGTTTGTTGTGTCTTTGGATCAACCTTGAATAAGTGTGCTCAGAGAAACAGCAAAGGATAGCAAACAGACCCAAGGTTTTTCTATTAACCCCTCTCATGCCAGATCAGATTAGAGAGAGAGAGATTTATTTTCCCCCACCTGGTAGAAGGATGAAAATTTTAAAAAAGGAATAAAGGGGCAGGAGATGTAAGCCAGTGGTATTCCTCCCCGAAGTATTAGACTCAGTGTCACATGGGGCTGGCCACAATGTGTACCGGCAGTGGCAGCCAGTGCCATTCTGGTAGAAGAAAGTAGGTAATAGAGGAAGAGGCTAAAGGTAGAGAAGCCTGCTAGTCAGGGTCTATACTTAGGGTAAGACAGCCCACCCTTTTATAAATAATTATTATTATTTTTTAATGATCTAGAAATGTATTTGACGTCATTGAAATTTATTGTTTATTACAGTTAAGAGCAGATTGGTTATTTTGTTCATTATTGTTTTAATGCTAAAACCAAAAATGGTTAATTGATTACTGTATGTGGAAAGAAGAGCATTGTGTAAAGCCTTATCGATTTGGTTCTGCCCATTCAGAACAGTCTTCCTGTATGCACGGGAGTCAGCAGACAAAGGGCACCAGTATTAACCCCATCCTGGGGTCCATGTTATTTATCCTTATTTTGTGAAATTGCCAAGGCCCCTGGAAACTATCTGTATGGGCAAGGTAATCAGCCCTAGGAAAAGAACTTGTTTGATTTATGTAAGTCCTAAACAATGAACTTAGCTTGCTGAGAAGTCGCAAGTTTATGTACAATAGATAGAAAGGATTCTAACAATTGGCTTTTATACCAGGACAAGTTTAAATTTAAGAAGGGAAAGATGTTTAATGGAATCTCTTATATATGTGAGTCCTAGTAAATCTTTATTGCTTATTGCAGTTCCATGAAAGTAAAAGCAACTGTATCTGGCTCTAAGCTGTGATTAGTGAGACTTGCTGTTTAAGGTAAAAGGTGCTCGGGACCATAACTAATTGGTTTTGAGTTTGAATTCGGGTATAGTCGTCTGCATTAAATCAGTATCTGGAAAAAAAATGCCAGAAGATAAGCTACTCAGAGGGAATGTGATCTTGTGCTGTTAACAGGTAGAAGTCTGCATTTGGAAAAAAGCTGAGGGGACAGTCTTATCCTCAATCTAGAATGGAATCCTCCTGGCTAAGTTTCCCCATTGCGTTCCTTTGGAAAGAAATGTTTCTCACCTGACTATTCCTGAGTCTGGCTATGAGGAGAAACAGATACTGCATGACTGGAGAACTGTGACTCTGTCTGAATTTAAACAAAGCTAAGGATGTTTTATCCTGCCATATTTGGTATGTCACATGTCCCTGCTCTTTTTCCTTCTATAGTAAGTTTATATGATCAAAGCAAGTAGTCAGTATAAGATATGAGCTCTTTTGTGTTATCTTACTGGGAAATCTAATGATATTTTTATCTAGAACTAGAACATGTGCAGAAATTTATGCAAACTACTTAAGACTCACCTTAAGATGTTCCCTTTATTTAAAAGCATTCTAAAAGCAGTAGTATTTTTTTTCTTGTAATCAGTCTCTTACTGTTACCAATGTGAGATTTTATTACAACACCTTTTGACTAAGAAACTTTGTGATATTTAGGGATTCTGTGATAACTAGGAGTTTAGTTTCTTGATAACACTCTGGAATTTGAGTTACTTAAGGACTTTTGCACCAACTTAGTAAGGTGTTATGAACAAGGGTGGAAATGCATGCAAGTTAGTTAGGGCTTGCTTTGGAGATATTCCTTAAGCAATGTGAGACTATAGTCATATCTTAAAATAATTATTGGAATTTGCTATTCAAAGGCCTAATGGGACTGATAACTAATAAGTCTCTAATCTTTTGGTGGCAAATTCCTATAATCAGAAGGTTTTGTAAGTACAATAACAAATTTACTCAAATAATTGATTATGGAACATGTTAGGTTACTATAGGACTGGGACTAGTGTTCCTGTATGAGTTAGGATCCTTTAATTCTTGGTAATGGTATGGAGACAATTAGGTCAAGGGCTTTTGAGAATGTTATTTTGTTATTTGATTAATATCATGCTTGTCTAAATTTTTGTTACAATTAGTAATGCTAAAAAAAGAAGAATGGTTTGTGGTTTATTTTGTAAATGCCATCAAAAGAAACATGGCGTGACTAAAAGTTTAAGATTTTATATGTACTGTGTTAAAAATTGGTTATTTAATATATTTATGTATGTATTATGTATGCCTTTTATTAATTCCTTAAGTGAAATCTCATCCTCCTGGTGAGGAAATTAATAATGGATTAATGTAAAGTGTAAGACACTGGGTTCTGATGTGAATTTCTTAAACATGACAATTGGCCCTGGTTCCAATTTTGAGTTTGTAAAAACTATCAGGGTTATGAGGATTAGAAATGGTACTTTAAAACTGTGCTAAGGTCACTTTTGTAGGGGAATGGACAGAAAGCTGGTTCCTACAAGAAGACAAGAAGAAGATGCTGAGAAACTGTGCTGGAGATGGCTGAAACAAATACCAAGGACCAGAAGACTTCATTGACGATGCTCCCTGCCAGACAGCTGTATAGGAAAAGACTTTTTGAATTTTAAAGGGATAATTGCATTATTGTTTTCTTTTGGGTCTGTATATAAAGAGGATCTGCCCCTTTGATTTGTCAATGTGTCACTCAATCCTTCCCATATTTACTTAATGGGGTGATAGTTAAGGGGAAGAATTCAGATGTATCAATAACGATGAGGTGTCTTCAGAAGGTTGAAGAGAAGAGGAAGGATGGAGTGGAATGCTGAAATAGTGAAGCCCCCTCGGTATGGTATTGAATAGAATACTGAAATAGTGAAGCCCCCCCTCTTCTCCTACCATCCACCCCATCACCCTGTACCCCTCCTATATTTTTAGAAACTCCTTTGCTAAGAAAGTAGAGATAAGAAATTACATCAGTAGACAGACACCTGCAAGGTCCTGTTTAATCTAGCTGTTACTCCCTTTTTGCTGAATACCAGTCTCACACCTGTCTTTTTGTTCTTTGTTCTCTGTTGCTGGGAAAAGATTTCGCGTTTAGAATGTGAGCTCCAAACCCAGTCAGTGGGAAGAGGAGCCAGTGGGGAGGGTGAGGGGAACTCTGCATTAGGGTCTATATAACTTACTTTGAGCTGTATGCAACACACACACACACACGCACACACACATATGTTGGCATCATCTTGGGCCACGCTGGCGTGTATCCTTTCTCATGAGAAAGCAATAAATTCCTTTTTTTCCTTTTCTCAAGAATGGTCTCTATCTATTTTTAATGTGAGCAGTGGTCTCTGACCCACACAGGAGTTTTCTCTAAGCCTAGACACTCTTGGAGTTGCCCACATCAACCGGCTCAAGGGGAATGTAACATGAGATATGAGACTGACAAGGCGCCACGGCAGCAAAGCCACCCCCCTGCTCCAGGGAGAAGGGCCCAAGCCGAGTCTAGCAGAAAACCACACTACCACAAACCCTAGCGTGCCCTAGAAACGTGAGCTATTATCAGCACTAGTTTCAGGAGTCAATAATTAGCCAGTCAACATTTCCTCAGCACTGATCAGGTGCCAGGTACTGCGTCGAGGATCTTCTTAAACAAGGAACCAAGCAGAACCCATCCATTCCCTGGGCCATCATCATCAGTGGTGCTGGTCACTACAGAATCGCTTTACATCCAGGATCCTGAGTCCCACGTGAGCCCCGTGAGGTAGAGACTTCAGGAATTATGACTCCCATTTTAGAGATGAGGAAATGCAGGCTCAAGGGAGACAAGTGAGAAGCTGCCTTGTACGGCAGAAATAGAGCACTGGTTCTGAAGTCAAAGATCTGGGTTCAAATCCCTACTCTTCCACTTACTGTATGTGTGACCTTGGGCAAGTCACTTGAGTTTCTCCATCTGGAAAACACAAGGGTTTGACCAGCTGGTCTGTGAAGTCCCTCCTAGGTCTGGATTGCTGAGCCTATGAGCCTGGTTCTGGGAGAAGTGACAAGGGACATGACTCTGATGACATGTGACATATAGGACATGACAGGGAAATGATGATTTCTAAAGGCAAAAATATGGACTAAAAACCCACAGTCCAGTCTTCTAGCCTCCGCCCCACATAAAAGGCTGGCTGTTGGACTTCAAGCATGTCAGGGTTTGGGTTTTTTCATTTCCTTCATTTCCGAAAGAACACCAACACAAGAGGGTCACCATTTTAAAAATAACAATCAATATCCTAAAAAGATTGGAACAAAGTAACACACACACACACACACAATTCCTAAATCTTTCAAAGGGGAAACATGCTAAACAAACAAAGAATTATTGTCATTTTTTCAAAGATGTTAATGAACCTTGCTGAGAGATCCATGATGGACGTGTGAAAGTGTTTGCAGATCGGAACCACTTCTTCTCTCTCGTTTTCTGTGAGCTCCAGGGTTTCCAAGAATTTAACGGCCACACGTTCCAAGGCGTCTTCAGGCCACGGCTGAGAAAGAAAGTCATTGAATGAAATGTAAACATTTCTACTCTTTTACTATTGGAAAACAGTAATGTCTAAGGTTCTTCACTTTAACAAGTCATGTATTAAGCACCTACTGTGTGCCGGGCTCTGCTTGAGGGGCTGGAGATTCAAAGACAGAAACAAGACAGTCTTTGACCTCCAGGAGCTCACACTGGGACCACGAGGAAACAATGCACACACATAGAGAAGTATCAATCAATCGCCGTATGACAAGCACTGGGCTAGGCACAGAGGCAAAAATTACAATCTCTCCTGTCAAGAAGCCAACATTCCTCTGGGGAGATATGCTATGTACAGAGATAAGTTAATACGAGCTAATTTACACTCTTCGGGGGAATATTTGAACACAGAAAACACAAAATAATTTGCCTTCAAAATATTTCTCTGTATGAACATTCTATCTCTCTCCCACCATCCTTGAGAGCAGAGAGTATTTTGGTTTTCGTCTTTGTATGAATGGACGCTCTCACAATACGGCACATAGTTGGTATTTAATAAATGCTCACTGAATGAACTGCTATCAACACGCTCTTCTGGTGCAAATCACAGCAATGGATCTAACGGAACAAGACCTAGCTCAATTCAATGTTTTTGAGACTTGAGTTCTAGAAGAGGGAAGTTTGTTGCAAAAATGAAATAAAACCAATCTAGTGACAAACCTGGAACCAATCGATGGTACAGCAGTTGATGAGGGACGGGAACTGCCTCAAGCGATTGCGAAAAGCATCACCAATGGGACTGAAAGCGACAACAACATGGAGGTTGTCTCGGCATTGATTCACAAAGAAGGCAAACAGGGCCAAGGGACTGAGCTCACCATGTTTAATACCAGCCTGAGCTGCTGGACGAACACCCTGGGGAGCAGAAGAGGAGGATGTGGTCACTGAAAATGGAAGGGATCATCAAAGGCTGAAATCTGTCCTAAGGAACATTTTCATCACTCTTTCTCTCTTTAAACATCCTCAGAAGTTGGACATTCTCTATGTTAACTCAGAGGCGCAGCTTGTTCACAGTCTTGGCTCTCAATGTAACTTCCAGTCCTGTGATGTCAGGCTACGTGCCAGGCATTTTGCCGAACAATGAGCAGACAAAGAAAAGCAAATTTACCTTTTGTTTCCAAAACACTAACAGTGGTCAATGAAGGAGGAGGAGGGAGAGGGGGACAGGAAAGGGAAGGGGGAGGGGAGGAGGGGAGAGGGAGGGAAGTGGGGAGGGGGAGGAGGAGAAGAATTTCCAACATGCCCAAGTTGAACTTCTCTTTACTTGTTCAATTCACCCACAACAAATTAATTTAAAGACAATTCACGTAAGTCTAATTTGCCTAAAGACCCATTATGAGGACAAGATCTCCCTTAGTGGCCCTACTGCCTAGCACAGAGTGGGCTAGGGAAAAGACCTGGACCTGAAACTTCAGTAGCATCAGGAGCGTGTGAATGAAAAGCTCCCCCCAGCCAGGAAGGTCAGCACTCTCTCTGCACCTGCGCATCTTAGACAATCAGAGCACCACCAAGCAGGTAAAGGAGGTGAGCAGTGCATGCTGGTCTCCCCGACTCTGGGCTGCCTCACATAGTAACTACTTAATAAAGCCTGCTGAATTTCAATCTGTTGATCAGTTCATCTAATTATGCTGCACTTTTGCCTCCTTTCTGACTGGAGGTTGCCCCCTTCCCACTTCATTTTTGGCATCGGCCTGCATGCAGAATACCAGGATGCTGTTCAGCAGGGAAGCTTCACATTCACCACATCTACCGTCCGCCTTGATTTATGACCAAAACAGATTTCTCCATGTGGGCACATCCTGCACCAATTGAACAGCAGAGTGTTAAAACTGTTCTGGACCCCTGATCACCACCCCCCACTCCTAGTCAGTATAGTAAGTAGCCAGCCATCATAAAGGGGCAATAGCAGAAAGTAAGATTGTTACAAGGGGGACCTACAAGTCCCAGTCAAACGGTCCCAAAGATTGAAGAAGCATAATTTACAAATTATACCATATATTAACCCAAAATCACAACCTGGTAATGTGTACTGAATCAGGGGGTCCATCCCGCTGCTGCTATCAGGGCCTTCTGGTCCTCCGACATGAAAATCTCAGACAAATTTCAGAAGACCAGCAGATCACCAAATGGTACTGATAATTTTGAGATAGTGTGGACATGTTAATTTTAAAGCTTCACCAACAACTCTGAAATGATCTGGATAGGTTATGTTAATGAGCTAACTCCAAGGCTGGCACAGATAAGAGTCTGTACCCCCAAAAAATCCTATAAGAAGGAGACCTCGAACTCCTTTGCTCCTTCCATCCCCAAAGGGTCCATGCTGCTGAGTGTTCCCAACTCTAATGCATGGTTATGTGAGTGACTCTCTGTGATTCTGCCCGTCCTCATCCTCTTTCCCATCACTCTCTTCCTCATTCTATCACCTCATCCCACATCCCCACACCATCTGCCTTTCAACGCTTGTCTCTGTACCTTCTGTGACCCTTCATTCTCTTTGCCTAACTAAGATGTGATTGCAGCCTCACTTCCCCTACTACTGTGGTCTTTCCCAGAAAGTATCCAAAGAACAAGGCATGCCTCTCTCCATTTCACAACGTCATAAATTAATTATTAATCCAACAGCAAGCGCAGGTGTTACAGGAGCAGAAAGGAGACACATTCTAGATGGGATTTATATGGCTCTCACACAGAAGCCCCCACCCTCTTCTTCATGCTCACAAGAGGAGGTGGAGTCTCACGGCTACATCTACTAGTCAGGCCTCCAGGAGAACCCTCTTCCCCACAATCACTCACTGCTTTCTAGCCTTAATCTCAGACATCTAGGGAATGATCCAGGGGGCTGGGTCCATCACACAGGACTGCGATTCAAAGCTCGACCCCCACCTACCAGAGACCTTTTCTAATCTGACAGCAGCTAGATCACCCTGTGTTTTCCTTCTCTGTATCTGGCATGTATTTGCCTATGTTTATAGTGAGTTTTCAGGAACAGAGAGGAGATGTCTCTCTGTACCCTGCACTCATTGGACCTCATTCTATTCTGGCACCTCCATTTAAGAAGGGCTTGGATTAGTTGGAGAATCTGCAGAGGAGAGCAGATGGGATGGTGAAATGGTCTAAGACCACTTTCCATGAGGATCTACTAAGCAGCCGGGCAGGCTTGTCTTAGAGAAGAGAAAGCTCAGGGAGATCTCGGCAGCTAGCTTCAAGTACATGAAGGGCTGCTATATGGAAAAGGAATCAAAGCTTCTTCTATTTGGCCCTCAAGGGCAGAACCAAGTACAACAAATGAATGGAAGCTGACAAGAAGCAAATTGGCATTTTGTGCCAGGAAAAATTTCCTGTCCATCTTAGCTGTCCAAATGTGGAACTGGCTGCCTGGAGACGCAGCGAGTCCACCCCTCTCGAAAGTCTTTGCAAAGAGGCTGGAAGACCGCTTATCAATGTGTTATGTGGGTACTCTGTTCAGGTGTGGGTTGGATGAGATGAGATGATGGCTGCCAAGGTCCTTCCAACTCCCAGATCCCAGATTCTGGGCTGCATGTAACCTGCTACTTCCTATGAGAGAACATAGTATCCTTGAAGGCACAGAGTAGGTGCTTAATCAAGGCCTGTTCACTGACTGATACCATCCCATTCAGATCAGAGCAGGAGCTATGTGAAAGACAGCATTCCACATGAATTGTTGAGGCCATTTTGAATGATGGCATTCATTTCTTCAGTGCAGTACTTGCAGGTCTCCAGTATTAGTTTATGATGACATCGTAGGATCAAAGGAGCCCAGTGGATAAAGGACCTTATAGACCACTGAGTCCAACCCCCTTGCCAGGCACCAGTGAAAGCCAATGTGCACCATGGGCCACAGGTGTCAGACTGTAATAGAAAGGGGCGCTGCTAATCTGTACAAACGGATCCCTTTAGATCACCTTTGACTTAGTTTTAAAATGTAATGTTATCTACGTTTTATTGTATTTGTTAAATATATCCTGATTAGATTTATATCTGGCTTGGACCATATGAGAATGCTGTAGGCCACATGTAGCCCACAGGCCACATTTTTGACACCCCTGCCCTAAACTGATCTAGGAGGTTCCAACACTTATCTTTTCTCCTGTCCATATAACCATAAAATAATTAAAATAGATCTTTTTCCATTCATAAGACCTAGTAAATAAGGTTAAACAAATGAGATGAATTTTCTATCATCACAAACAAAATGTCAAACTTAGTATCATGAATCAGAGTGGAGCTTCTTGATCTGGCTTCCATTAATTTGCTTTTTTAATAAATTTTGATAAATATTTCAATATAATTAGTCTTCAGAGTAATCCTATGTATTTTATTTTATAGACTTCACCGGGGTATCAAAGAGGTTCATGACCTTTAGGTTAAGAAACCCTGTCTTAGGACGCAATTTAAACTAAGTTAAGACCTACAATAAACTCATTTCTCCACTTCAATTCACAAAAGAACTGTATTTCAAGAGGATATGAAAACCTGCCACACATACCTCCATCACTTCCTGTTTTTCATCTGCTGCAAAGATGTTCGGGACTTCCCCAGTGTTGAGGACACTATCAACATCCTCTAGAAACGCTTCCTCTTTTATCTGCGTGTCTGTGATGAGGAACACGGTCTTCAAGCCCTTCATCCCTGCACTCCTCAGGAGGTTCTACAGAGCAAAAAGGAACCCAGAAGACACAGGCCAGCAGAAGTATGTGATCAGCCCAGCTCTACCCTCACTTTCTACCATCAGTCTACCATCATAGGTTTCTACTATCATAGATTTAAAGCTGAAAGAGACCTCAAAGGTGATCTAATCCAATGTCCTCATTTCATAGAGAAGGAAACCGAGGGAAGCTAAGTAACCATATCATCATCATCACCATCATCACTATGAGACCCCAAGAGACCTTTCTCAAGGTGAGTGGGTCACTCAGATATCCTACCAGCTCTAGATCTATGTCTAGAGAGCTCTAGATCACAGCAGCTCCCAGTTATAGAATGGTGACAGAGAAATCAGCTGGTATTGATTACTTTGAATTCATTTTTCATTTGATTATAAGATTAAACTCCTTTTTTTAGGAAAAGCTAGCCCTAACACCTAAGCCAGACCAACACAGATAGTCTCTTAAGTCTAGGTCGCCTATAGATTTAGTGAATACATAGATTGAGAAGACTTCATCAGTTAGTAGCAGATAATTTAGAAGAATGAGATAATCGTAAGACTATAAGGTTTTTCAAAAATTCCTTTTTCTAGCAGAAAGCAGGGACTGACCAGAGACTAAGTTCCCCTTTCTGGCAGCTGGATAAAGGTTAGGCAGAGGTTAAGTTCCTCTTTCCAGTCTTACTGGATAAGTTCCCTTTTTTTTCCTTGAGCTAGAGTCTAAGTTGAGTAATGGTCTCTGCTAAGGATGATGGGGAGGGGTGGGACTGCTAACTACTGACCACAGGTTCCTCTTTCCCAGGGTACTTTCTGGTTACAAGAGGTACCACCTGCAGGAAAGGGTTTCTGGCACAGGATTAAAGGAAGTCTGGGAGAAACTAACTCATCAGGTGACCTGCCTTGTCCAACTGAATTATGTTCAGAACAAGTTTCTGTCTTTTTTTAATTCCTCGTCTTTTGGTATAAAAATCAGCTCTGTAAATCCCTCCTGGTCTCTTGACCTCTGAGGGGTCAGGTAACCTGATTTGGTACGCAAATGCTAGCTTTACAAATTAAATCATAGATGGCTTGGTAACTTTGTCCTCAGTTTCCTTTTTATTTCAGATAACTAATTTTAATAGTTGGCACCCCAGATAGGACCTAAGGGATTGACTCCAGACTTCCATAAGTGGTCCTCTCCAAGGAATTTCCCTGAGGGCTCTCCGGTCACTGAGGGGCTTCTCAGAGGGCTGTCTTAGAGGCCTGAACTCTCCTCAGTCCGGAACCTAAATTCTTCCAAACTAAGGTAAGCCTCTACTTTGAGGAGGAAACCACCAAAACCACCAAATTCTCTACAGAAATTTTGGTTAAGTGCACATTTCTAAGATTCTTTCAAGTTTAGGGTAGCCTCCACTTTGGAGAAGAAAAGGGTTTTTTAGGGGATATCCTCCACATTAGTGGGGAAGAAAGGATGTTTTGTTTTAGAAAAAGCCCTTTACCAGCAGATTATCCCCTGGGGAAGAAAAAAGTTTCAGAGAAAAAAAACCCTTTACGAAGTAAAATGGGCATTTGATTTCTTTTTTAAAAAATTCTCTTTATGTGATTTAGCAAAGAACCTAGAAGAAATAGAATTCTCTTTTAGGAACTTGTTCTAAGTCAATTTAAATTTTTTAAAAAGGGAACAGGAAGGAAAACTTTGCTAAATTGTGTCTGTCTCAAATATATAAAATACATATGTGTATATATATACGTACATCTACATATATACAAAGTACAATTTAAATGGGTGAACCCAATTAGCAAATTAGACTAAAGCAATTGGACACTGTTACTAAATTACATTTTCTTAATGGTAAGACTAAAAACATTAACACAAAGAGTAAACAGAAGAATTCATCTTGGGCTGACAGCAGGACCCCAACCACACAACTGTCATAAGTCGTATACTTAATAGAAGAGACAGGTAAGATCCTAACTTCAAAATCTCCTAGAGAAAACTTAGAAGTTCAGGCCTGATTTAATGTTGCATCAAGTATTGTTATGTGTTCTATGTGTGTCCATTGTGTGAATGACAGAACTAAGTTTAGGAATGGTGGGTTCCTTGCTTCAGACAGAAAGGGACCTTCTACAGTTAGGAAAATCTTGGAGAGAACAGAAAATCTGTGCCATCTTTTCTGCGCTTCGTGCTAATCCGTGCTGGCAGGTGCTTCCAAGCACTTGTTTTGTTCTATGTGCTTTCCTGTGATCTAATAAACTAGGGAGAAGAGACTGAAAAAAGTAAAACTTTTCAAAAAGAACTCTTCAGAAAGGCAAGCCTCTCTTTTCTCACTCTGTTTCTAATAATGGCCACATTGGAGGTTACTGAGATGAAAGACAGATAAAAATGATGATGATGATGATGATGGTGATGATGATGAGAGACTAAATTTGCTATTCTCTCCTGGGAAATTCTAAACAAAAATTGACAGATCAGTTATTCCATAAGGAACTTTAAAATGACTAGAGGTTGACTTGGAAGCTGTATTCTGAATTTTAAGGACTGTTTTATTAATCACAGAATCTATTCCAGAGAGATTTAGTGAAATAGAAATTCAGTAAAATTCAGAGAAGCAATAAATAAGAAAAACTTAGGGAATTAGTACAGGAGAAATTAGAATGAAGCTGTGAATTTAAATAATTTCACCACCTAGAACTGGAAAAGAAACACATTTGCTAAGCCCTAAGCGGTTCCACTCAGTCTCTGAGTCTGAAGTTTTAGGAATCACTCTGTGAAATTGGTTTTAACCTTAGTACAGATTAAAGGTACACTTTAAAACTGCACTTGAAGTTGGCACAAATTTATTGCGGGAAGGAAGTGTGAATTTTTATTATTAGAAGGCAGAACAGGAAAACTTGTGGCCAGTTTCAGATTCCAAAGGAATAAAAGTAAGTCACGTTGGAATTGATTTACCTTTCTTTTGCTTAGTGTGTTTAAGCAACCAACCTAAAGGAACTTGTTTTGAAATCATAAAGCAACCAAAATAATAAACTGTAATAAATTGTTTAGGTAAATTAGAAACACAATCAAACTTGTGTTGAAATCAGTGGAAGTGAAAATAAGTTCAAAATTGTATTTCAGTAGAACTATAATAAAGAAGGCTATAATTAGTAAGGATAAGAATTATTGAAGATAGAATTAAACAAGAATATAGCATTATAGTAAAGTATAGAAGTAAATTAAGTATATACACACCTAACAGAGGGTACTCAGACTAAGGAATATATGGCTTACAAATATTAGTGGTGAAGAAGGAGAAGGAAGAGAAGGAGAAAGAGGAGGAGGAGGAAGAAGAAGAGGAAGAGGAGAATTATTTTGAGAGAAAAGAATCTGAAAATTATTTCATGATGTTTCTTGCCCTATTGTTCAATATAAATTAAAGCATAAGTACACTGATAATATTGCACCCTGAAATTTGAAATCTTGGCAGCTAAATGACCCTTGTGAAAGTTGAGATTTTTAAATTATTATCATTAGTAATTATACAGCTATATTTCATTTAGATGAATTCAAAGTTAAATTAGTGTGATGAGAATATCCATTAATTGAAAATCACTAGAAAATTAGAGAAG
This sequence comes from Trichosurus vulpecula, assembly GCF_011100635.1. Classification (NCBI taxonomy): domain Eukaryota; kingdom Metazoa; phylum Chordata; class Mammalia; order Diprotodontia; family Phalangeridae; genus Trichosurus; species Trichosurus vulpecula. The sequence goes on along the minus strand of NC_050581.1, from coordinate 186,360,992 downwards.
CTGATACCCTATAGTATTAGAAAATATCAAGCCCTTGTAAAAGGAAGAAGCAATTAGGACCAAAGATCGTTCACAGTCAATGGCACCAAAATGGAAGCTACTTTAATGCAATGCTATTAAACATTATATTGAGAAAGGAAGGCAGTTTTAAAGTGAAAAAACCACTTTAATATTTCATTTAGAGTACATATAAAGTAAATGGTGATAATAACTTTTTGTTGTGAGAGCAGTAGCAGAGACCCTTTAAGATAACACTATCTGTGACATTCCTGTGCCATAGTTGGACCTTGGCCATGAAACAAGAAGATGAATCCTTTTCTAGCATAAAAGAGGTTCACTTTGAGCAGGAGAGAGATGACTTCTCCAAGGTCATCAATGAGGGACTAGAAGGGACCTTCAACTTTGCCATTGTGTTCAGTAAATTGTGTATTTGATTGTCACTTGTAAAAATTACAGACTTTAAAGAAATTGGAACGAACTGTGAATCTGTATCCCAAAGGGAACCAAGTATTGCAATTCATTGGTTTTGTCTAAAAAGAACAAACCTAAAAACTTGGGCTAGAATGAAAAGGACAAAGATCAAGTCTGTAGGCAATCTTGGAGAAGAATGAGAAATGCACTAGAGAAATTAAGCAAGGGAAGCACTGGAAATGGGAACAAGAAAGGTCCAGTTTTGAATGTTTTTTATAAAATGGAAAAAAAGATGACAGGTTAAGGAAGCAAGTAAGGATGAGAAAAGAATGGGGAGAGAGTTTAAGGAAAGCTGGAGTCTGCAGTGACCTAGTGTGGATGCATGGCTTCAAAGAAAAAGGGGGTGAGGTTTGGAAAAAAGGAAACATGAGGAATGGTTTTGATCTTACTAAAAGTTTTTTTAAAGGGGGAATTTGGCTAATTTTTTCTAAAGAAATGCCTTAAGGTACATTGGTAGGATTAAGTTAGAAAAATAAAAAGAACTGATTTGGCTCGGTGGCCAAATGATTCAAAGAAATAAGGAAGGAGTTATGGAGACTGGGAACAGAACCATAAGTTGATTTTTCTTTTTTAATATGAATCAAATAAAAATAATGGCCCACTGGGGCAGCTGGGTGGCTCATTGGATAGAGCACTGGCCCTGGAGCCAAGAAGACCCAAGTTCAACCTCAGACACCTGACACTTACTAGCTGTGTGACCCTGGGCAAGTCACTTAATCCTCACAAAAAACAAACAAAAAGAAATGGACCCTTGTGACAAATGAGGTTTAGTTGTTGCCACTAATAAGTATAAACCAAAGAGTAATTGAGTTGAAACTTCCATAATTATATTAGAAAATATGATCGATCTTTGCATGTACAAAAAGATACTAATCATCATAATAATAACATCTACTTCTCAGTGTTGTTGGAAGAATTAAATGATTCTAAAGTGCTTAGTATAATGAACAATGTATAAAAAGTATTGGTTATTATTATTGGATTTTGGATTAAATAACATAGCAAAGATATTAATATGGATGATTTTCTAAGGATAAGCTAAGATTTTATGTAACCGAATAGATGAAATTTTGCTTGAGAACTTTGGTGTTACATTTAAAAAACAAAACATGATATTCTTTAGACTTCTAGTTTTCTTATGGAATTTGGAGGAATATTAGACATGTGATTAGAAATGTGAATTCTCTTTTAACTAGGAAAATGTTTTTAAAAACATACTGTTATATGAAATTTTTCCGAGATACTGTGAAATGATATTAGAGAGGCCACTTCCCTATTGAGTTATTAAAGTGAATATAACAGAAGATGGCGGCTGGTAAGCACGGACTAGAGTGAGCTCCGTACCCGAGTCCCTCCAAAAACCTATAAAAATGGCTCTGAACCAATTCTAGAACGGCAGAACCCACAGAACAGCAGAAGGAAGCAGGGCTCCAGCCCAGGACAGCCCGGATGGTCTCTGGGTGAGCTCTATTCCACACGGAGCTGGGAGCTGGGAGCTGGGAACGGAGTGGAGCAGAGCCCAGCCTGAGCAGCGTGGATGATCCAGACCAGAAGCCGGGCGGAGGGGGCCCTAGCGCCCTGATTCAGTGAGCTGCGGCAGTTACCAGACCCCTCGACCCACAAACACCAAAGACTGCGGAGAAGGTTAGTGGGAAAAGCTGCGGGAGTGGAAGGAGTTCACGGTTTGGCTTCCAGCCCCAGGGGCAGCGGAGGTGGGGCAGCTACAGCTGTTGTTACTTCCGGCTCCAGGCCCACCTGGTGGGAGGAATTAAGTGGCGGATCACAGCAGGGGTGCACAGCCTGCCAAAGATCTGAGCCCAGTCTGGACTGGGGGTCCTTGGGGAAGGAGGAGTGCGGCTCTGACAGAGCTGGCACCTCCCCCCCAAACGTAGAACATAGAACTCTGTAATCTACAAGCAGTCATACCGCACTGAAAAACTCAAGAGTCAAGTTAGTTGGTTGGGAATATGGCCAGGCAGCAAAAACGCGCCCAGATTCAGTCTCAGACTTTGGATTCTTTCTTTGGTGACAAAGAAGACCAAAACATACAGCCTAAAGAAGACAACAAAGTCATAGAGCCTACAACCAAAGCCTCCAAGAAAAACATGAACTGGCCCCAGACCATAGAAGAACTCAAAAAGGATTTGGAAAAGCAAGTTAGAGAAGTAGAGGAAAAATTGGGAAGAGAAATAAGAAGGATGCGAGAAAACCATGAAAAACAAGTCAATGACTTGCTAAAGGAGACCCAAAAAAATACTGAAAAATACACTGAAGAAAACAACACCTTAAAAAATAGACTAACTCAAATGGCAAAAGAGCTCCAAAAAGCCAATGAGGAGAAGAATGCCTTGAAAGGCAGAATTAGCCAAATGGAAAAGGAGGTCCAAAAGACCACTGAAGAAAATACTACTTTAAAAATTAGATTGGAGCAAGTGGAAGCTAGTGACTTTATGAGAAATCAGGATATTATAAAACAGAACCAGAGGAATGAAAAAATGGAAGACAATGTGAAATATCTCCTTGGAAAAACCACTGACCTGGAAAATAGATCCAGGAGAGATAATTTAAAAATTATTGGACTACCTGAAAGCCATGATCAAAAAAAGAGCCTAGATACCATCTTTCAGGAAATTATCAAGGAGAACTGCCCTGATATTCTAGAGCCACAGGGCAAAATAGAAATTGAAAGAATCCATCGATCGCCTCCTCAAATAGATCCCAAAAAGAAATCTCCTAGGAATATTGTTGCCAAATTCCAGAGCTCCCAGATCAAGGAGAAAATACTGCAAGCAGCCAGAAAGAAACAATTTGAGTATTGTGGAAACCCAATCAGAATAACCCAAGATCTGGCAGCTTCTACATTAAGAGATCGAAGGGCTTGGAATGCGATATTCCGGAGGTCAATGGAGCTAGGATTAAAACCTAGAATCACCTACCCAGCAAAACTGAGTATCATGTTCCAAGGCAAAATATGGAGTTTCAATAAAATAGAGGACTTTCAAGCTTTCTCAGTGAAAAGACCAGAACTGAATAGAAAATTTGACTTTCAAACACAAGAATCAAGAGAAGCATGAAAAGGTAATCAAGAAACGGAAATTGCAAGGGACTTACTAAAGTTGAACTGTTTTGTTTACATTCCTACATGGAAAGATGAGACCTCAGTATTAGGGTAGTTGAAGGGAATATGCATATATATATATATATATATATATATATATATATATATATGTTTATGTATATATAAGTGAATGTGTATGTATGTATGTATCTATGTGTATATGTATGTATGTGTATGTATGTGCATATATATATATATGTAAAAGAGAGAGAGCAGACACAGGGTGAGTTGAGGATGAAGGGAAGATAGCTAAAAGAAATAAAATGAAATTAAGGGATGAGAGAGTAACATACTGAGAGAGGGAGATAGGGAGAGATAGAATGGGGTGGATTATCTCGCATAAAGGTGGCAAGAGGAAGCAGTTCTATGGGAGGAGGGGAGAGGGCAGGTGAGGGGGGAATGAGTGAACCTTGCTCTCATCAGATTTGGCCTGAGGGGGAATACCATACATACTCAGTTGGGTATCTTACCCCACAGGAAAGAAGAGGGAGGAAGATAAAAAAAAATAAAAGGCGGGGGGATGATGGAGTGGAGGGCAGATGGGGGTGGAGGTAATCAAACAAACACTTTGGAAAGGGGACAGGGTCAAGGGAGAAAATTCAATAAAGCGGGATGGGTTGGGAAGGAGCAAAATGTAGTTAGCCTTTCACAACATGAGTATTGTGGAAGGGTTATACATAATAATACATGTGTGGCCTAGGTTGAATTGCTCAACTTCTTAGGGAGGGTGGGTGGGAAGGGAAGAGGGAAGGGAATTTGGAACTCAAAGTTTTAAAATCAGATGTTCAAAAACAAAAAAAGTTTTGTATGCAACTAAAAAATAGATACACAGGCAATGGGGCGTAGAAATTTATCTTGCCCTACAAGAAAGGAAGGGAAAAGGGAATGAGAGGGGAGGGGGTGATAGAGGGGAGGGCTGACTGGGGAACAGGGCAACCAGAATATAAGCCATCTTGGAGTGGGGGGGGAGGGCAGAAATGGGGAGAAAATTTGTAATTCAAACTGTTGTGAAAATCAATGCTGAAAACCAAATATGTTAAATAAATAAATTGCATTTAAAAAAATAAATAAATAAATAAAGTGAATATAACAGTCTTTGAAAAAAATTGTAATAATAAAGCACCTTTTGCCTTAAATTTGTATGATTTAATAAGAGATTTGAAGACTACCACCCACTCACCCAACCAGAGTTGAGATCTGAATTTGTAACTGATCTTGGGAAAAGTTACTTTGAAATGGACTAAACTGATATCGTTTGGCCAAAGTAGGTGTATCTTGTGAATTAGCCTGTTAAAATATAGCAAGAGTGTTAAAAAAAAAACCTAGTAAATATTCAATAGGTTATATTTTCCTCTGACCTAGCCAACTAAAAAGAAAGACTTCAGTCTTACTATTTAAATGGTATAAGTTAGCAAGTGGTTCAAGTTATAACTGAAAAACTGAAAACTTATAACTGAGAGACTGAAAACTAAACATTCTAAAAGTACTACAGAAAGCAGGCCTCTGACATTCTTTAAAGTAAACTTTAAGAACCAGAAGAAAAAAAAATCCCTGGCATGTGGTAAACACTACAGACATGAACTATTGCTACATCTTTAATTGGTTGGCTGGTTGGTTGTTGTCCTCTGTCCTCAAGGAGGACCAAAATGACATCGCTATGATGAGTCGAGGCTCAGTGTGTCCCACTGTGGCTGATCAGACCAACAGGAGCTCGGAATGCTCTACCACAGGCCAGGCACGAGTAGTCCATGTGAACATCTGGGGTAGATTCTCTAAATTTGTGCATCTCGTGTTTCTTTTGAACTAGTTCAACGTTGCTTTGCTTTGCTCACAGAGTTGTACAGCACCTTCTCTGATGAGGGCACACCATATTGGGTGGTCCTGTGCCAATGTCTCCCACGTCACACAATTATTTCCAAAGTTCTTGAGAGACCTTGAGTGTGTCCTCATTTTGCTTCTTCTGGTCACCACATGAACGTTTGCCCTGTGTGAATTCTCCACAAAATAGTCTTTTTGACTGTAATTACTCCATAGCAGATAATTCTATACTGGGTTTTAGATGTTATTGGAGTATTGTATTATTATAAAATATTATTACATGTTAATATTATATTAGATAAATATATTAGTATTATATATTATTATGTAGAAATCAAATACCAAAGGAGAAAGGATAGATGATTTTCCCTGTAACACAATTTTAAAATACATTCCACTGAATTATTGTCATCTGGCTAGTAATAAGTTTCATGTTTTAATATGCAAAATTTTCTCTTGTTAAAAAAAGCTGTAGATCACGTATCTGTTATAGAATGTTTGAAAACTTTTAATATTTAATAAGACATTTTTGTTTTAAGAAAAAAAAATGATGTCTTACTGTTGGGAGAAAAGCATTGTAAAATCCTCTTAAGAGCTCTTTGTCCAAGAGGGTCCTTGGGACCAGGCCTGCTGACCATGTTGTGAAACTCTCAAGTGCTGCAGTTTAAGAAGCTAGGCCTCTCCCAGCGAAAGTAGGAAATTTAGGAATTAAATTTTAAATAACATGTGAATTTCACCTGGGATCATTTAGGAAAATCACGAAATTATATCATTTAATAATTAGTGTATAGAAAAGTGCCATTTTTGAATGACTCTTCACTATGTGCAAACCAGTGTTCACTGTATTCATGTAAAACTCCAGAATGTGGTATTTATGCTGTTTGTCCAACTTAGCCAACATTCAACTAGCTTGCCTCGCCATTTCCCACGGGAGCTGCTCCCTTCAATTTATTTGTTAGCTTAAAGGATCTTCTAGAATATACAATGGTTTTTATATCGTGAGCCTTCTGCTAATTGCTGAGAAGATAAAACAACCCAAATCTGGCCACTTTCTCCTCCCTTTCCTCAACTATGAAAAGAGAAGCTTGGACTAGGTGATCTCTAACACCCTATCCCTCCATAAAAAGTTCTTCATTCGTGACTTATCACTCCTCCAGCTGGCTTTTCAATCCATGTGCTTTCTTATTGGTAGAGAGCTCTCTTGAAAAACATTCTCAATAGAAGACTTTATGATCATTTTACCTTGAGGTCATCTCTCCATTCATTCATTCCATAGCTCTTGGAGATTTCTGGTTGAAACATCTGCATTTTTGCCATAGATGTGGCAAGACGGGTCAGAGATTGGCGGCCACTTCCTCCCAGGCCAACCAGCAAAGCATTTCCACCAGACTGCTTCAGGATGCGGCAAATTCGAGACAGGTGTTCCAACACATACCTGCCACAGAACCACCATCGATGAAACATGTGGATGTCAAGTGGAATGAATTTGTTTTTTCACATAGCTATAGTTTATGTGCCTCAAGAGACTATATTATCTACCCAATAAGAAGGTGACAGATAACGATTAAAAAAAAGCATGACTTTTAAACACTGGTTTCAGTTGGATAATTTGGAGACAAAGGAAAAAATAATTAAAAGTTAACTCTAGAACAAGGGTTCTAAACTGGGGTCCATGGGCAGAATTTGGGGAGTTCATGAATTTGGAGGGAGTCAACTCAGGTCTTCCAGAGGTCCAGTGCTCTATCCATTGGGCCACCTGGCTGTTTCTAGAACTGGAAGGAAACCTTAGAGACTACTGAATCCAACCCCTTCGTTTTCTAGATTAAGGAAACAGCTTTAGAAAAGTTAAGTACTTTGCCTTGTGTCACACAGCTAGTGTCTAAAATGGGATTTGAACTCAAGTCTTAGTGACTCCAAATTCAAAGCCCTACCCACTACAGGACACCACCTCTCCCTCCACAGGGAATACATTCGCTGTTCAGGAAGTCTTCCTCTATCAGTCAGTTAATAAGCACTTATTTGGCACACATCACAAGAGCCCACTCTTAGCAGTTACCCCACTTGCACTTCCTGACGATAACAGGATTACTGTTTGTTCACCAGTTATTCATTGATGCCATAACTTCTATTTAAGAAATTAAGAAATCTTTTCACCTACCACAATGATGACTGAATAGCAATGGGTTAGTCAAGCTAAAAGTGCCTGGCACTTAATAGAGGCTCGATGGGAGCCCAAAGCTTTGGTCCCCAGTGGATGCACCTGAAAATGACGAGGTTCATTCTTGTCTTGTGAGTCTGGTTATATTCATCCAAACACTGCTCCACCACGTCACTGAAATGCTGCACATCTGGGATTTCTATGTAAACTCTCTCATCTCCTTCCAGATCTGGATTCATGTAATCCCCAAACAGGAGACTTCGCAAATCCTCCTCTTTTACCTAGAACACACAAGGGAGGAAATCTCAAAACTTGTTACATTTCCGATGATAATAGCTAACCTTTAGATGGCACTTGAAGGTTTGCATCATTTGCAACCGTCTTGGGAGGTCACTGCTATTATCAGCCCCATTTTACGGAGGAAATCGAGACTAAAGGAAGTGAAGGGACATCGCCCAATAGCTCGGAGGGGTCTGAGGCTGCACTTGAACTCCAGGCTTCCTGACTCCAAGCCCAGTGCTCTGTGTGCTACAGCACTCCCTCACAGCCTTTTACACACTATCCATCCAATCAATGCTTTCTTGCAGTTCTTATCTTGGCTAACTGTACTTTGCTATAATTGATTCCCTTTGAAATACACTCTATTTTATCTGGGGAATTTACAAACACGATTTCGAGGGGTCCATGGGCATCACCAGGCTGCTGGAAGGTCCATGACATAAAAAAGGATGTGGATCATCTTTATTCTTTCTCTTAATTTGGCACACAAATGAATCGTGCTTGTGGAAAGCCCCACCAGGTCCAACCAGTGCTTGGCAGTGCCCCTGTGGCCAGACATCTCCTCACCGGAGCATTCCCCTCTCTCAGGTGTGAGAAGACGGTGTCAAAGTTCTCTTTGAAGTGATCCTTTATGACGGCCTTGATCAGCCGGAACAGCCATGCTCTGTCATAGTCGTCCACGAGGCGGTCGTAGAACACTCGAAGGACCTCGTGGACAAAGAGCCGCACCATCGTGTGCTTGCTCTCCACGGCTTCCTTGTCGATGAGCAGACAGCCCAGGATGACCCGGGAGAAATCCCGAAGGTTGAACGTGTAGTGAGACTTGGCCGGGGTGGGCAACAGATTCTCCATGGACCGTTTATAGATCTTGAGATACACAGGGGGAAAAAAGTCATGAAGCAGAAATAGAACCATTGTAATTACTCAATCCATCTGTTTGTAACATACTGAGACTGACATTTAGCATAATGAGATTAATCAACAAATAACTTAATAATAACTGACATTTAGCATACTGAGACCCGTTGACACATTATGTAATAATAATAACCGACATTTGTCACACTTTAATGTTTGCAGTGGCCTTTACAGGCGTTTTCTCATCTGAGTCTCACGACCATGCGAGTTAAGCGTACCAGGAAGAATTATCCTCGTTTGTCCACGAGAAGACTGAGGTTTAAGGACATTTAAGTGATTTATGAATGAATGGATGAAAATGCACTTATTAAGTGCTTACTACATGCCGGGTGCTGTACAAAAACAAGGAGCTGACGTTCTAAGGTGGGAGGAGATAACACATAAAGGGGAGGGAGGGGTGGGCAGTGCCAAAGGAACCCAGATACAGAATTGGTTTGGAAATGGCAGAGAAGAAAGGGGCAGGCCTGATTCCAAGCAAGACAAGGTGAAAGGTCACCTATGGGAGCCGAGAGTTCAAGGAGCTGAGTCTTAATTCTTGGAAAAAGAGGAGGAGGAAGAAAAGGAGGATGAGGATCACACAAACCAAGTAAGTATCTGCAGCTGGATTTGAACCCAGGTCTTCCTGACTCCAGGCCCAGTGCTCTATCCACTACAACACCTAGCTGCCTAATTTCACATATGAGGAAGCTGAGGTCCAGTTGGATGTTGCTGCTTTATATCTGAATGCTATACAGACTGACCTTTCCCCAGTGGGTTTATGGTCCTCCCCATCTCAATAAAGAGGGGCCCAAAATTCAAATTGTTTTTAAAAATTCAAGGCAGCAGATCAAAATAAAGACTGTATGCAGCAATTTGATTTGTTTCAGAAGACATTTACCACTAACACAGGAATGGGAGCATTTCCATGGCTCATGGCAGGCACTGCTGACCCAAGAACCTGGAGGATTTCATATTCCTGGGATCACGGTCCTAAAGTTCTCCCTCTCCCATGTCCCCATACTAAGTCCCTAAAGCATTTGTTTGGGCAGCATCATGGAATTGTAGACTCAGAGCTTGCAAAGACCCTTGGAGCTCACCAGGTCCTATAGGTTAAGTGACTTGCCCAAGGTCATGCAGCCAAGGAAGGATTTGAAGCCAGACCTTCCTGACTAGTACACGTCAAGTTCCCATCCACTATGGCACACTGCTTCCTGAGAACTCTTCCTCGTACTTCAAAGCAAAAAGGTTATGTCTCTTCCAGAGTTGGAACTATGAATCTTTTCACCTAGTGCACAAGCATTAAGGGAATGGCCTGATGCCAGAGGGCAGAGGACAACTTCATGCAGGGAACAGTCAGAGGAGAGTAGGCCAAAGGGTAAAGTTATACCAGGAGAACAGGCAGTCCATGTCCTAGAGAGGAGGTTAAGGGGAAACATGGGCCCCACTACCATGAGACTGTGAGGACGGTGGCCCCAGTTTGGGAGAGAGGGAGATAGTACTATACAGAGTACCAGGAGATATAGAAGGCCAGGCATGGGGCAGCTGACACCATTTCCCAGGAAGAAGTTGGTGGCCTGAGACAAAACCCAGTTAACATCACCCTAGTTATGGCTCTTCTGACTGGTATGATCAAGCCTGCAGACAAGCCCCTGCAGTTACCAGCAACCACCGTCATTGGTGCACATTTATTAAGTGCTTACTTTGCACCAGACATTGAGCGCTAAACAATCAAAGGAGGTGCCTGCTGCAAAGGACAAAATGGCGGCACCTCCTCCCCCAGCCTGGTGAGGAACCCAACGAAGGACCTGCAGGAGTCCAAGCAGTCTGCCCCCAGGGGCTCTCATGCAGCACGAGCCACTCACCTCCATAGTCCCATTGACAATTTGGTTTCCAACAGCAAAGTACTCTGGCGTGAACTCACGAGTCCTTAGGTAGAAAGCCACGATGGCAGAGAAGATCCGGACCATCGTTTCATCGCTGAAGGTGTTAATGGAGCAGATGTTAAAATGGCGGATGAATCGAGGGGTGACGGGATTCCTCCCCCCACCTGGTGGGCCCATGGCGGCAATCAGCTGTATGTCGACCAGCAGAATTTTAGTCGTGTCCTTCAGATCATACCTTCAAAGCACACAGAGATTTCAAAACCCATTACAACTCTGACCTGACAGTGCGGCCCGGAAAGACAGAACTGGAGACCCATTTCTCAACCAACCCCAAAAAGGACAAAGGATGATAACAATAAGCAGCTACATTTAAACAACATTTTAAGGTTTGCAAAGTGCTCAGCGTAGCTCAACTCCTTTGATCTCATCGACCCTGAGAGAGAGGCACTACCCTTGACCCCATCGTACAAATGAGGAAGCTGAATCAGACAGAGGTGAAGTGACTTGGCCAGAGGCACCCAGCTGGTAAGTGTCTGAGGCAGAATCTGAACCCAGGCCTTCCTGACTCAGTCCCCTACCCACCACGCCACACTGCCTCCTCAAAACTGGGGCAAATATTACCCAACGATCGGAGTATGCCATCTGAGGTGGCGGAGGAAGCATAGCGCCTGAGCCCCGAGCTGAAGAAGAAAATGGCAAACCATTCTAATATCTTTGCCAAGAAAACCTCAAATGGGGTCACAGAGAGTCAGACACACCTGAACAATGATGGAAAGACACACGTGGCCCATGACCTAGTTGCAAAGAAGGAAGCCCTGCCCCAGGCCGGAGCAGCCTACCCCAGTCGCCTAACCAATGCATGACATTCACTGGCCCTGAGCTGGAAGGGTGCTGGAAGGCCTCCTCATTTGACAGATGGAGGAAACTGAGGCCCAAAGAAGTTAATGACTTGCCCAAGATCACACAGGGACTGAAGTGTCATAGCTAAGATATGAACTTGGGTCTCACAATTAATTCCAAGTTGAGTGCCAAATTCTTCGCTCTCTCCAAGAACTGACCAGGAGGCATAAAAAAAGATGGGAGGGGGAATGTTGGGGGGTTAGAATTAGTCCATCCTGTCCTGGAGAGAAAATTGCCAGAGCAGGAAGTAAAGAGGAAATGGATGAAGTAGGGAAATGGCGTGGCATTCGTTCCCATGAGTCACCAGGGCCTTACAAAAGGATGGGTCAAGACTATTTAGAGATCCTGTGCCCTTCAGACAGGGCTGGAGGTGGAGCCGTGGAAAATCAGGATCCTGGAGTTAAAAGGGACCTTGGAAGCCCCCTAGTCCAACCCCTGCCTGGCCAGATTTGAACTCAGGTCTTCCTGATGCTAGGCCCAGAATGCCATCCACCGGACCACCTACCTGCCCCTGACCAATCATAACCTCGCTTGAGTAGTTACCAATTTCCATAGTCAAAAAACTGGCGTAACAATTCGATAGGCGGCTGAGCTCCGTATTTCTCCAAGGCCGGCATATTCATATCATCTATAAATATCACACACTTCTTCCCCATGGGAGGGCCAAATACTCCTTTGCGCCTCTTGTCCAACCTTGCCATGATAATGTTCTAAAGTGCAGAAGAGAGATATGGATTTATTATTATTAATTACTACTTATGTTAAAAAGCAGTCTTAGGAGTTAGGGGATCTGTCCATCAGAGTTACTAATGACCATGACAACAGTGAACCTCCATTGTTTCTTGATGCTTACAGCATAAAAGGGCAGACAAGGTCAGAATAAAATCACAAGGATTGACTCTGTTGTTTTAAAAGTGCCATACAACCCACCACCATTTTGTTTTTGACTGGGGGATATTAAGCTTGAAAAGTTGGATTCATTTAGTGATTTAACAAGTCACAGAATCACAAAATCTCAGAATTAGAATCAATCAGTCACCAATTATTTACCAAGGGCCTCCTGTGTGTCAGGCCCTGTGCTAGGCCCTGGGGATATAAAGACAAAGAATAAAACCATCCCACCTACCCCTGAGGAGCATCCTTTCTATCAGAGAAGTCACAAAGTACATAGACAACAAATATGAAAGCGGGAGTTCAGAGACCATGTGCTCCAACCTGTTTCTGACCAGGAATCTTCTCTTCCCCTGTGTGACAGAAGGCTTCTGGCTCCTCCCTCATCCGGCTCATTATCCACGTGGAGCCGACCTGCACTCTCTGCTTACCCACCACGGAGTTTCAGCTTCAATTACGGGGTTAAATGCCAATGGTTCCCAATGACCACTGTCTACAATCAAATACACACCCTCCCTTTGGCACATCAGGCCTGGCTGCACCCTGCAGCTGTCTTCCGCAGGCCAGATGAACTGGCCCTCAAGCTCAGTCTTCCTCCCTCACGCAGACCCTCCCGTGTGTGCATCAGCCATCCCCCATATTTGAAATGCACTCCCTCCTCATCCAGAATCACTGCATCACGGATTTCGGCCATCCCATCCAATCCCCGCATTTTACAGATGAAGAAACTGAGGCTGAGAGAGATTAAACAACTTTCCCAGTATCCCACAGCGAGCAAGCATCAGAGGTAGGATTCAAATCCAGGTCCAATACACTTTCTCCTGGGCCACTCAATTTCCTTTTTCCTTCAAATGCTATCTACCACTCCCCAACTTGTTTATTTGTATATATTTGGAATATGCCTATGTTTCTCTCCCACCACAAGTTCCTTCAGGTCATTTTTGTCTTTGTATCACCAGAGCCTGGCTCAAGACAGTGTATAATAAATGCTTGTTGACTGAGTTGACCAAGTGATTCAATTTTTTTTTCTTCTAGAAACTTCTCTTTGGTTTCTTTTATTCCAAATTATTTCTTCATCAAATTGTAGCTTTTCCTCTTTTTTGCCCATTCTTTTTAAAATCATTCCTTTCTTTTTCTGAAAGGTGATTTTCTTTTGATAGTCTTTTTTTGGAGGGGTTATTGTTTGGCTTAGTTTATTTCTGTTTTGAGAGAATAAAAGGAAATGCCACTTCATCACCTCAAAATAGCCAGAAATGTAGCAGATAAAATAACGGGGAAATGAAATAATTTGTTATAGGAAAACCAGCAGAAACAGAAAAAAAATTTAGTAAACAGACAGTAAGAAGTCCTAGTACAATGAATAAATACCAGAGAGTAAAAGAAAGTGATGTGCAAACCTCCTAAGAGAAGGGTAAATATACAGCAACAAGGAGACCTCCAGGAATACTAAAGGAACAACTGCAAGAATCTCTGGAGTGCCTTAGAAGATCAATCAGAGAATTAAAGAAAACAATCAGGTGGTCAGTAAAGCACTCCAAGACGAATTCAAAATGAGAATCGTGATACAAGTTTAGAAAGAATGATGCAGATTGTCTCTAAAGCAATGGACTCTCTGAAAAAGAGACTTAAAGATTCAGAACAAAAAAAATGTAGAGAGGGAAGAAAGGCTGTCAGAACAAAAGCAAAAGGCAGCAAAATTGGAATATTTGAGATATCTAAAAACAAAGCAAATGGAGACAGAACATGGTGAGACTAATCTAAGAATTATTGGTCTCCTGAAAAAATACAATGAAATACAAAAATACGATGAAACAAAAGGCTTAAGTACCATAATTTAGGAAACCACACAGGAAAATTGCCCAGAAGTACTGTTGACAATAGAGAGAAAACCCAAATTCAAATCACAACAAAATATTGTGGCCATGCTCCAGGATTTCAACCTTAAATAATAAATGGCACAAGCAGTAAGGAGGAAGCCCTTCGTAGACAAAAGATAAACAGTCTAAATCATATAAGTCTTTGTGTGATTCCATGACAAATTCTATGACTAATTAAGAAAAGGCCTAGATGTTTTATTTTTTAAAAAAGAAATCACTTTGTGACTTAATGTAACATACAATTCAAATCTTAGATTAACCTTCAACGAAAAAGCTTTTCAACAAAAGGGAGGAATTAAAATCATTCTTAGTAAGGAAGCAAAGGCATTTAATATGCAATTTCATTAAACAAAGGACATTTAAGAAAGGTAAACAAGTCCACGGGAAAAGACTAAGCAATCAATATTTAGAAATTTTAGAAATCCCATCTAGTTTAAGGATAGAACTAAAAAAGACCTTTTATGGGTGGAGCCCATGGACCAGAGGATCCATAAAAGTATTTGGGTACAGAAGGGGGTAGGGAAGAATTGAATTTCCATTTCCTGAAATATTGGAGTCCCAAATAAAGGTCAATCAAACAGATGGGAAGATGGGGAGGAATAAGAGAAAATCCAGACACACACTCACACACACACACACACACACACACACACAACTATATCCTCCTTCCCACTCCCCACCCTGACTCCCCCCACTCCCTCCTCAAGTCTTTCCAAGTCAAACCCAAAAATCCCTGGTACCAACAAGTTCTTGAATGACTGAGTTTCAAGACCCTTTACCAACCAATCTCTCTCCTTCAGAACAAAGCATGTTCAGGGAGTAAGATCAGCTCAGACAGGGCATAACTTTAACACTGAAAAATACTAGGAATACTGAGATAAAGTTGAATAGACTGAGTAATAAAATAGAGTTTTAGAAGCTTTGAATCAAGCCAGGCTAAGGAGCTGAGACATGGAAAGTGAATCTTGCTTGATGAGCTATTTAAATAAAGAGAGAATAACAATATATATTTTATTAGTTTTAATCTGACCTGAATCTGATTGGCGCTGGTCCTTGCAGAAAAATTAACAAAGAATGGAAAATATTGGTCCCTGTTCAAATGGTGCATGAGTTTATCCTTCACATAGACTGATTTCCCAGTACCTGTTGGACCCACGAAAAGCAGTGGCCTTTATATTTAAAAGGAAAAAATCAGATGTAAGTAGGTCAGTCAAAAGGAAAAACACAGGGGAAAGAGACTCACATACGATCAACTAACAGAAGCTGGACAGTCCACTGAAAAGATAGTTATATCCTGGGTTTGGAGACTGAGGAACTGGAATGAAATACTATCTCTGCCACTAGCGATCTGTTTGACCTTGGGCAAGTTGATTCACCAGGTGGGCCTCAGTTTCCTCGCCCCCCAAAATAAGGGATTTGGATGAGAAGATAACCTCCAAGGTCCCCTCTACCTCTGGAGCTATATCAAATATAGTGAATTTTAGTGAAGAAAATGCCATCCCCTCAGAATGATGAGATCTTCAGCAGGCCTCTTTGCATGTAGGCTCTATAATTTACTATCTTAATTTGTTTTCTCACCTGAAAATGAGGGGCTTAGGCTAAAGCTGAGATTCCCTGAGGTCCATGAACTTTTAAAATGTTTTGATAACTAATTATACTTCAATATGACTGGTTTATTTTGTAATCCTATGTATTTTGTTTTATGCATTTAACAACATTCTTACAAGAAGAGATCTATAGGTTTCACTAGACTTCGTGAGGTTCAGGAAACAAAAAGCGTGAAGAATCCCTGGACAAAAGGACCTCAAAGTTCCTTCTAGCAATAAAATTCCCAATAAACTAAATGACTATGCTTAGAGTGTCAGAGGATAAGAGAGTTGCTTACTTCTCATAGGTAAGACATAAATCCATTAAAAAAGTATATCTAATTGTGTCCATCGTAGGGACTATAATTTCTTGAATCTTAGTATTCTTTTCTCCTAAAGAAGAACTTTTAATTAATTCATTCCAGTGGACCCACCGGCCTCGATTCTTCATCTACAAAAAACATTACACATAGTTAAATCTGTGGATTTAAAGCAGCTGAAAGATTTTCTTCATCATTTACTTTTTAAATTGCTGTGTTTGCTTTGGAAGATTTTATATATATTTTCTTCTGGATTATTTTACTTTATGGCTAAACAAATGCCACATAACTTTTAATCCAATGATCAAAAGTAACCCAATTCCTTTCATTTCAGACTCCACTCCTGTCATTAGCCTCTTCATTCATCATTTCCAGTTTCTTCAAAATTTCCTTCTACCAGTACAAACAATGGGAAAGTCAGCTTAATCAGATCCCAAGCAAATATATGCTGAACCTTGATGGGAGGGAGCTTCCAATTTCCATTAATCCAAAAAATGAACTAGGTAGACAGTCAATAAACATTTCTTAAGCGCCTTCTATGTGCTAGACATTATGTTAAGTGCTGGAAATACACATTTGGAAAAAAAAAAAAGATAGTCCTTGCCCTCAAGGATCTTACAAGGAAATGGAATCGAGCTAATGAAATAAATTCATAAAAACATATCACGTGCAACACAGTTACTTTGAAACTTTGTGCAGGTGTGCCTCACATTACACAATCAGAAAACAGTGGGCTTCAATTAAATTCTCAAATTTCAATCCTATTCCCAATACATGGGGTGGGCGGTGCTAAAAAAAATCCTATTGAGTGTATTTCAATAAAGTGAAGAATGATGTATGGTTTTATCATATCTAAATTAGGATGTTCATGTCCATTCTAGATTTGCTTAAAACAAGGTATATTTAAATGATCCTACTTAATTTAAGGGTGGACAAACCGAAATTAAGTAAATTGAGGGGCCTACCCATGCCCATTAAAGAGAAGCTCAAATCCCCTGAGTCACCTTGTTGAAGGAAGGCCTGCGGTAACAGTACCAACCAAAAACCCATTGAGGATACTGCCCAAGTGAGTGTGAATACATCAACCAGCCTCCATTTCTCCAGTTGTCACACACCTCCCTCCCAGCATGAATCAGCACCAGTGCCCAAATCCAGGTTTCCTGCTTCCTCTTCCTAATACCAGCTCGACCCAGATAAGAACCCCAGAAAATCCCGCCAATCTCAGTGGTCAATAACACCAGCATTGCCCACACCCTCCCGCCCCCCCCCCGCCCCCGCTGCCTTTCATCATGAGTCTTTCCCCTCAATCATGCTGACCCACTTCACTGTCTCTCAGCTAACTCTGTCTTGATGCTGCTGTGCTTCCTTGTACTGTATTCTGCCATCTCAACCCTTATGAAGCCATTGGCCAAAGCTCTAGGCTTAGGGGCCATGGGATCTCTCCATCTTGGGCCAGCTTAGGCACCCAGCCTCTCATGAAGGTAACATCATACCTCATACGTGTAGTCATAGACCAGGCCTTTTTCATCAAAGTTGCATTCCCACTTGCCCACCCCAGGTGGTATTGGATGTTCTTCATTCTTTCCTGATATAATTTCTCTGATAAAACCATCAAAGACAAGGCGTCCATCTGTGTCACAGCTTCCTCCAATGGACCAAATCAAAGAGAATATGAAGCAGGCCTGTTTTGACAAAAATAAGATTCGCTATTTTTAAAATAAATTTTTACCAATATTTTCTGTTCATCACCATCATTATTCCAAGTATTCCTCCTCTCCCCCTCCCCAAGAGCCATCTCCTTTGATGAATATCTTTTAGAGAGAAAAATAAATCAGTACAACTGATTGATATATTGAGAAAGTCAAAAACATGCGCCGTGTGTAACCACTGTGGACCTCCCACCTCCATGATGGGGTAAGTTATGAGTGTCCTCTCAGGTCTCTTCAGTTGAGTCCTGCTGGATCTTTCAAATTTTTGTTACATTTACTTTTGATTTGCAGGTGTGTAATTGTCCTATCTACATTGTTGCAGTTAATAGATATACATAGATACATAGATATTATTTTTTCCCTTGGTTCTGCTCACTTCACTCTGCATCAGTTCAGAGAGATTTTTCCAGGCTTCTCTGTAGTTATCATATGCATCATTTCTTACAGCACAGTAAAATTCCATTACTTTCATTTACTATAATTTGTTTATCCATTCCCCAATCGATAGGCATCTATTCTGTTTCCAGTTATTAGCAACCATAAAAAGTGCTGCTATAAATATTTTGGAGTATATGGGAACTTCTTTCTCAACCATGGCTTCCTTGGGGTATAAACCCAGTCAGTAATAGAGTCTCTAGTTCAAAGGCTATGAACACTTTAGTCACTTCATTTGCATAATTGCAAACTGCTTTCCAAAATGGCTACACTATTTCACAGCTCCACCAACAATGCATTAGTGTGTCTATCATTCTATGACCCCTCCAACATTGACCGTTGCCATTTGAGAAGATTAAGATTGATCCTGTATCATTTTCTTATTGATCCTATTTACAGTTAATCAATTTTGTCCTATTACTGCTTAAGTCATTCTTTCGTCTCTGAACTTAGTTCAAAGTTCAGCTGGCATATAATGGGTTAAGTTTAAAAATCGAGCTCTCTTGCCTCAAGAAAATTAACTAATCTTGGAAAATGAGCATGAACAGAAAAGGAGTTTGGCCCTGATAGTTTTACTCCACCAAGCTCTCCTTCAAGGATGTCGTTTGCTATCCAAAAGTCTGAGCCACTATCTTGAGCCTGCACTCGAACAATGAGCTTGGTCTCACGAGAGAAGAAAGGGTGGGAGATGTGGTGGGGCGGACAGTTGTTGCTAGCCCCCATTACCAAACTTCCAACCAATCATGTTGCTCTTAATCCCATGATGTCATCTATCCTGTTCTGTTCTTTGTTCTGTATTCCCCAAAACCCATAAAAGGGGAGCTGTCCTTTTGCTTGGGAATAAATGAAGGCAGGCCATTGACCATTTATTGACAAGCAGCATGCCCCTGCTAATATATGTCATTTTGCTCAGAGATTTGCCTCAGTTTACCCTTGTGTTAAAGTCCAATCATGACACATTTTTTTGTCATTTTTGCCAATTTGCAGGATATGAGGTAAAATCTCAGGGCTGTTTTGAGTTCCATTTCCCTTCTTATTACTGATTTGGAGCATTCTCTCACATTGCTGTAAATACTTTGCAATTCTTCTTTTGAGAACTGTTTGTTCATATCCTTTGACCATTTATCTACTGTGGAATAGCTATTAGTCTTATTCATTTATTTATTATGTTTCTTGGATAACAGACCTTTATCAGAGAAATTTAATACAAATATTTCTCCCCTTTTAACCACTTCCTTTTTTATTCTAGATGTATTAATGTTTTCTGTGCAAAAGTTTTTCAGTTTCAAATAATCAGTCACCTGTTTTATCTTTTTCTTTCTTTCTTTTTTTTTGGAGGGGGGAAGGCAGGGCAATTGGTGTTAAGTGACTTGCCCAAGGTCAAACAGCTAGTAGTATGTCAAGTGTCTGAGGCCAAATTTGAACTCAGATCCTCCCGACTCAAGGGCCAGTGCTCTACTCACTGCACCATCTAGCTGCCCCTATTTTATCTTTTATAATTGCCTTTATCTCTGTTTTGGCTAGGAATACATCCCTTCCCCATATGTGAGAGGAATATGATGTTTCTCTTCTAATTTTTTTTAGTCTGATCTTTAATATTAAGGTCATGCATATGTTTAGAATGTATTGTGGAGTGTGGTGTAAGGTGTTGGTGTAAGCCTAATTTCTGCCAGACTGTTTTCCAGTTTTCCCAGCAGTTTTTAAGGAAAAAGGAGGCTTTCCCCTAGCTAATTTACATTTTCTACTTTGTCAGACACTGGGTTATTGAGATTTGTTTCTGAACCTTCCTTGTCTAGTCTGTACCACTGATTCTCATTCATTCTCATTCTCTCTCTCTCTCTCTCTCTCTCTCTCTCTCTCTCTCTCTCTCTCTCTCTCTCTCTCTCTCTCTCTCCTTTAAAAAATACCGGTTGCTTTGGATGACTACTGCTTTATAACATAGTCTGAGTTCCCCTTCATCCCTGCTTCTTTTTATCATTTCCCTTGATATTCTAGATCTTTTGTTTTTCCAAATGAATCTTACTATTATTCTATCAAGTTCAGTACCCTTTTGTTATTTGATCAGTACAGCATTAAAAATCTAAATCCATTTTGGTGTTATTGTAATTTTTATTACACTGCCATGACCTAGACATTAGCACCGAATATTCCTCAAGCTATTTAGGTTTTTCTTTATTTCTTTAAATTTCTTCTTGGTAATTGAATCTTTACAAGTCTTTTGTGTGTTTTGGGAGGCTGAGTCCCATCTATTTTATGAATTTTATAGTTATTTGGAATGAGATTTCTCTTTCTATTATTGCTTCCTGTGTTTTTACATAAATGGTTTTTACATAAAAATACATACATGTGTTTTGTTATTACACAGAAATGCTATTGATTTTTGAGGATTTATTTTGTAGTCTGCAACTTTGCTGAATCACTATTTTTTTAAGGAAAAAACTACCCAGGAGATAATACTTAAAGACATGATCGCTCAGCGGTGGGGGGCGGGGGGGGGGGACGGTGTGTGAAAATCATGTTTACACAACCAAGTAAAATGGAGGGGGATTCCCTAGATTAAATTTTACAAAAAGTGCGATTTGCTGGGCTGCCTCTGGAGGTGGTGAGTTTCCCTTCATCAGAGGTGTTCAAGAAGAAGGTGGATAACCACTTCAATCAATCAGCAGGCATCTCTTAATCACTCCCTACGTGCCAGACTTTGTGCTAAGGACTGGGCATAAAACAAGCAAAAAGAATCCCTGTCCTCCAGTACCAGAATGCCCCGTGTGGCACACAATGCTTGTTGGCTGACTGGCAGTCTAATGGGGGACCATCACTTCTCAAGCATGTTGTGGTGGGGGTCTTTGTCAGACACAGATTAGTCTCTTGTGTTCCCTCCCAGCTCTAGAACTCTACAGTTCTCTGATTCTGTATTGGGTATCTTCATATTTCACCAAAACACCTCCGAATTTGACAGGTCAGGCTAGGTATGGTCAACCAATGAGTCAATGAGCATGTATTAAGCACCTACTATGTGCTGAGCATTGTATCAGACACTGGGGATTCCAAGGCTCAGAAGAAGTCATCTTACCTTCAAAGAGCTGCCATTCTGTGGCAAGAGCAGAGTCTTCCACCAAACAAATGAACGCCCCCACACTGACACTGCCCAATGACAAACATGGAAAGGGTGCCTTAACTTTGTTTTGAAAGGCTACACCATGACGAGAGGAAACCTGTCCAAACGACGTGAGGCAGGGCCAGCGCTGGCGGTGCAAGGTGATTGAATACAGAGAAAAATTCTTAAAAATCATTTTCTTGACGCATTTTGCTCTGTTACGGCCTGGGCACGGCCTCTGAAGAGGACTGTGCATTCAGCACGGGTCAGCCCAGCCATCCTCCACTGTCTTCTGGGCTTCTCAAAGGCCCGGCCAGTGAAGTTCAACATGTCCCAAGATCACACCAGATGTTGGCTAGGGGTTTTTTGCGGGGTAAGGACTAAATTTCATCCTTGGGGAGGAGAAAAGCCCAGCCTAGCGGTGAGACTTTATTCAGAGCTTTTCCAGCATAGTGGGAGGTGATCACAGTAGTTCATATGTGGCCTGACCAAGTCAAAGGATAATCACCTCCTTATTCCTGGAAGCTATGCCTCTGTTCATGTAGTCCAAAACTGTATTCAGAGCTTTTTAAAAAGTGCAGCTGCATGACCCTGCTGACTCCTAAACAGTTTGCAGTCCACTCAGACCCCCAGATCTTTTTCAAAGTGTTGTCTAACTGTACTTCCCTTCTCCTCCATTGTGTATTTGTTAAGTTGATTTTTTTTAACCCAAATGTAGCTGGCACATAGTATGCACCTAATAAATGTTTGTTAAGTAACTATGGCCTCCCATCTGAGATTACCTTTCTCCGTCTTTATTTCCATTCTTTGCTCCTCTGATCCTTAGAGTGACAGGTTCACCTTGACTGTAAACTACATCCCCACTCTCCTTCCCTCCACAAATCTCTGCCCACCACTGCTAACTGTTACACAGGAAGAATAAGGCACAATCAGCTTGTCTACATGGAATAGGCAAATATGTGACATCTGAAAGCTCTAAGACAAGATGGGTCAGTCCTCCAAGTGTGTAGTTGAGGGGCCCCCATAGGATTCACTCAAACACAACTGGGGCAGCCTGTCCTATTCACCTACCACAAGCGCTGCCAGAATCACCCTTTTCATCCACACTCTAGCTAATAAATAACAGCCAGCATGCATAGAGCCACTTTAAGGTTTGCAAAGGGTCCTATCTGCATTATCCAATTTGTTGCTTCCATAGCCCTGTGATATAGGGTTCTAATTATCCTCCTGTTACGTGAAGAAGCCCTTGGTGTCAATAAAGACACACTGGCCTTCTCTTTAAGTGCCGGGGCAACTAGTCTGTTAAGTTAGTTTTTGTCTTTTTCCTCCCCTGCCCCCTGCTATTTTGGGGGGTCAGTTATACTGAATACCCAGGGAATTTAATATGTGCATGGTAATTTTGCTGCATATTTGAAAGGAATGGCAAGCTGTGCATAGTAGATTTGCAGTTTCGTGTGCAATCATCTTTTTTTATTGTACTATGTTATGGAAATGCTTGTTTTATTCCATAAATTAAAAATTAAAAAAATTTAACAAACTCAAAAAATTTTAATAAACTCCCTGACTCACTGAAAATCCAACAATCAGTTCTCATGCAAGTTTGTATGCAAGAGTTCGAGCTAGCTCCCTGGTACTAATCCCACCTCTGAGGCTTACTGCTGGGTGACCTTGGCCAAGTCACTCCCCTACACCTCAGCTTTCTCATCTCTAAAATGAGGGGCTTGCTAGGGGTCTCTGAAGCCCCTTTGCACTCCCGATCTAGCATCCTCTGATCCTAATTGCTATGGTCACCTATAATAACTGTCTCTCGCCCAGCCCTTCTTACATCACCAGACTTGGCTTTCTTACCTGCCAAGGCCTGGTACCTGCTGAACCCTGACAGGCTAACTGGACCTCCAATCCTGTCCCCACTCCGACTAGCTTCATCCCAATGCTCCCAACCCTCCTGTAAGCCAATGGGCCAAGTCTCTCATCTCTTCACCCATCTTTGTGTTCATCAAAAATGACAGGCTTTGAATGCAAAGGCCTCTACTGTTACTCATCGGATTTCAAAATGACTGTGAGAAAGAAAAAACTCCTTAAGTTGCCAAAAAGAGATCGTTTAGGTTTAAAAGGACCAAACAGCATCTGACCACATTCCTCCCCAAACAAAGCAGAGAAAAGTTGGGGTTCAACATAGATAAACTTGAAAACCATGGCTTTTGGCCTAGACTCTGTTTCCCAGAAAATCTGGGCATTCTTTCTGAAGTGAAAAGGAGGATTTTTTTTAAATTAAAAAACCTTAATCTAAGCATGTGATCTTTGGAAAAAGCCCACACCTGAAAAAATTCCTTAATCACTTACCTGCTATTTCTTTCCAGAGCCTCCATTTTAGGGAAAGGCCCCAGACCAGCCATCCCTGATTCTCTGGACTTAGATCATCATGCTTCAGCTGCCTCCACACCCAATCCCGCGGCCCCTTCTCCCCTTGGTGGGTTCTTCCTGGAGCCTCTGTTTTGGGGAGGGGCCTCAGAGCAGCTGTCCCTCATTCTCCAGCCTCGGCCACCATGTATCTGTCCAGGTACCTCCTCCCAGCCCCCACTCCTGCTTCCCAAATCCCTTTTTATATGTTGTTTTCCCTATTAGAATGTAAGCTCCTTGAGGGGAGCTTGTATTTGTAAACTCAGTGCTTAGCACAGTGCCTGGCATACAGTAAGTACATAAAAAATGCTTATTGCTTCATTAATCTAGAGGACTAGAATGGCATAATGAATAGGGAACTGGCCTCAGAGTCCAGAGGGCCTCTGTTCAAGACCCAATTCTGACCCATCCTGGCTGTGAGACCCTGGGTAAGTCTGCCCCAGACAACTTGCTAAGATTGTGAGTGACCATCTTCATCAACAGAGGGAGCTCCTCAAAGAGAGCTCCCTACATGGTTGAAATCACAGGTAAAATTCAAAAAAATAAAAATTCTTTAAGCTGAGCTGAGGTATGTATGCCTCAGAAAGATTACAGTTAATATTTAACAAGTTTGCAGGCTTAATGTTAAAGGCACAAGCCTGGGAGAAAGATTTAAAACATACACAATAGGGCGCTGGTTAGCCTGTTAAATGTGGCAGTCGGGTTTGGGGAAGAAAATGGATATGAGCAGAAAGGGCCCGGGCCCGGAGTCTAAATTGGAAAAAAGAGCCATGGAGGGCAGCAGCACCAGAGCCATGCTTGTGTCACTAAGGGCGAGCTCTGCGGGCATCTGCCAGTCCAGCAAGCCCATCCAATACCTCTCTGACTAGGACCTCTGGGCAGTCAGGCGCTACTGGATATCAAGAAACTCTGAGTCCCAAACTCGTTGACTTCCTTTAATCAATCAACCAATAAGCAAGTATTATTATTGTAAGTGCCAGGCACTCATGGGGATACAAAAAGGGGCAAAAGACCACAAGTATTTACTAACCATCTGCAGTAGGCAGGCACCACACTAAAATCCAGAGACAAACCAAACAATCCCTGCTCTCAATCGGCCTACATTGGATCAGGGAAGCCAGTGCAATAAAGTGGAGGAGGAGGGGGAGCAGTGTATGAGGAAAGATGGACTGGGACCAGACTGGGACAAGACGGCCTCTCATAAGACGTGTTGGCACAGGAGGGACTGGGGGAAAGGGGAAGCAGGGAGAAAAACTAACCATGATCCAAACACGGATGTGTTTACTGTTGGGGTCTTCGGCCGCCACGTCAGAGAGCAAGACTTCAAAGAGGCGAGTGAGAGAGACGACAACGTTGCTGTTGCTTGTGGGAATCAGCTCCTGCGGAGCCACAAAGGACAGTCAAAACTCGCCTACCTAGGGAGGGCCACAGAATCTGTCATTCAATAGAAAGCCAGTCTAAGGCCCATGAAGCTTCAGAGAGTCCACACAGCGAGCAGCTGCTGACTCCTTCACTCATTCATTCAAATGACTCACTGACCCCTCGGTTTCCATCCAGCTATGACCTATGAACTTGCGGAGTCCAAGGACTAAGGATTGTAAGAGGCAGAGGCCTCATTCCTGGGGAAACTCAAGGCTGGTCCTAAGCTCTGGGGTCAGTCCAAGGGGCTCCTTCTATCTTCCACCTTCCTTCTGACACAGTCTGTCAAAATAGGAAGCATGCAAAAGCTATTGGACCAAGGAATTCGAATCCCACCTCAGACCCTGACTAGCTGTGTGACCCTGGGCAAGTCATTTCACCCCTGTCTGCCTCAGTCTCTTCACCTTCAAACTGGGGATAGCAACATCACCTACCTCACAAGGTTGTCCCGAGGATGGAATGAGAAAATGACACCTGCGAGATAACATCTGTAAAATACTTTGTAAACCTCAATTCACGGCCTAAATGTCATTATGATCATCAGAGCAGAACAGTACTGATAGTAATAAATAACAGCATTTCTAAGGTTTGCAAAGCCTTTACAATGATGTCTCCACAATAGCCCTGGGCGGTGGGTACCGTTATCATCCCGATTTTATAGATGAGGAAACTGAGGCAGACAGAGTGTAAGTGTCTTGCCCAGGGTCACAAAGCAAGCGTGTGTCTGAGGCTGGTCAAGGAACAGCCCAGTGTACGTCATGACCCCTCCAAACCCTTGGCCAGAGGGAACCCCACCTCCAAATTGTTCATTTGTAACTCGAGGGACCCTCGGCCCGACCTGGGTCCCCAAACCTGTACTTACTCATTCTTTTCATTAGTTTGGCCGGGGTTATGATGTTACACCCAAGTTTAGAGCCCACCATTACTCCCCTTTGAGCCCACCATTAATCCTCTTTATATTCTTGTCTCTGTCTCTGCCCTACACCCTGTAATGGCTTGAAACAGTTTAAGGCATACATAGTTCTGCGTAGATTGCCCAAGGCTAGTCCCCTGACGCCCCCCTTTCTCCTGATTTAGCATTGTGTATATTCTCTCTACATCAGCATCATACATGAGGGTCAGTTGCAGGGTAGGGTATAAGTTTATCTTAAGGAGAAACTCCCCTGTTACCAAATAGCCCCACACCCTGGGTTATGGGACAACTATTCTGCTGACCAAGCTAGGTCTCTCCACTCAGACCACAGCTGATCAAGTAGGGGTTACTTTCTGGAAAATTCCACCCTATACCCTCCACCCAGTTATAGGAAACTGATTGTGACCTAAGAGGGACCACCATGTGTCACAAGATGGTCGCACCCCTGTATCCTTGTGCCATATTCCTAAAATTAGCTCTGAGCTGACAGATTCAACCAATGGCTGATCTCTGCTTCTGTACGTCACTGCTTCTGCTAGCGACCTTCCCTAATTGTGTAATTGTGGTTTTTGCCTTTATAAGCATTGTAGTCTCTCAGTTTGGGACTGCCTGATTTGAGTGTACTTTGGGTATGTACTCCAGGTAGTCACTCTTGGCCAATAAATCCACACTTAAATTTACCTTGAACCCAGGTCTCGTCTTGCTGTTATTTTTTACACAACAATGAGAAGTCAAAGTCCAATGAAAAATGAATCAACTTAAAGTGGTAGCCTCTGGGGTCTGAACAGAACATACATTTTCAAACCTGGCCAAAGCATTGATTTGTTTTGCTAGACTGGGAGTGGGGAGAGGAGACATTGGGAAGTGATAACAATGTAAAAGAAAAGGAAACAGGGCCACTAAAACTTGGCTTCTAACTCAACAGACCTTGCATTTTTTCTGACGAAGCCGTAGGGCCGCAGCTATCAACCAATCAAAGAGTTCTTGCAACAGATCCTGGTATTCCTTTCTGTCCAGAGGCTCCTTCAGGGAATGCAACCAAGAGGTGACCAGCGGCTCCCAGCCTAGCTGGAGGGGTTCCATGTAGATCATGCCACAGCGACTGACAGTGGCTGGCTAAAGAGAACAAGGCAAGTTTACCTTTCACAGCAAAGATGACTAAAAAGGCAAAGGACATTTGGTAGAAGGGCACACTAATGCACTGTTGGTGGGACTGTGAATTGGTCCAGCCTTTCTGAAAAGCAATGTGGAAGCATGTTCAGAAAGTTACCAAACTGGTTGCACCCTTTGACCAAGTGATACTGCTACAAGGTCCACACCCCCAACAGATCAAAGAAAGAAGAAAAGGACCCAGAGGCGCATAATTATTTACAGCAGCTCTCTGTGCTGTCACATAGAACAGGAAACTAAGTGAGCATACATCAGTTGGGAACTAGGGATGTAAACGTAATAGCATATTATTGCACCATAAGAAATTACCAAATAGATGATTTCAGAGGAGCCTGAGAAGACTTGTCTGAATGGATGGAGAGTGAAGGAAGCAGGAGAAGAACAATTTATACAGTAACAACAGTAAAAGGAAAACTTTGGAGGACAGGAGACCTCTGACCAAAGCGATGACCAACAATGACCCCAAGGACCAATGATGAAGATGACAGGGAAGGCACGGAACATTTGTCACAAGGGGGTTGTTTTCTTTTTTCAAATGGGGATGAGTGGGAGGGGAGAAGGGGAACAAGAATGGGTAATCACAATAAAGTAAAAAGGATTACGGAGAGTTTTTTTTAAATGCAGAGAAAAGAATAGATTGAAGACCAGAAAGCATCACAGACAAGCAGGCTGGCTTGGATACACGCAGGCTGTACTTATTATATGTTTTATATTATTATATATTACATGTATTATACACAGTGGAGATCTACAGGTCTGTGAACAAGCTTCCCTTTTCCATTTTACTGTGTATTTAGAAATGCCATTACATATATATATATATACACATACACACACACATATACACACTCTTCTTACGGCCCGAGGGCCTCACGCCCGGTCAGAGAAAGGGTATAGGTGCCTGGGGCTTAGCATTTAGTAAGTAAAGGGTATAAGCCTGCCTCTAATCAAGCCTCCCTTAACTAGCTCCACCTGAGGCCTATTGAATGGGCTGGAAAGATCTTTCTTTAATCACTGAGTGGCATCACAACAGATTTTTTAAAAAGTTCTGAATTTAACAAGCACCAAATTAAACAGGCATTTCTAAATATACAGTAGCCATTAAGGTCAGAATTCAGCCCAAGGAGAAGAAGTAAGAACTCTGAGATGACAGAGGGGAGAATCTGCAGGCTAGCGAGCTACAGAAATCAGAAAGCTGCACAGACCAGAGAATTGAGCAGGGACAGAACACAGGCAAGCAGACAGCTGGGATTTGTGAGTGTTTACAGCAAGGCCCCAGCAGGGTTCCTTGCTGTAATACTGTGTTACAATTTCCTGGTTGTTACACCGAGGTGGACTTACTGTTTTTGGAATAAAATTACTGCTATGTCGAATTGAGGTTATTAGTTTTGGGATTTGATCCTCAGGTGTCTGAATAAATGTTATATTTCCCTGGCCTTCCACCTAGAGAATCTCTTATACTTTGCAATTCCGAACTATACAGGCATGTTCATGGTCATCTTCAAGGTCATGAATCTTGCCTTACTGATACATCTGTCTACCAAAAAGAAGGTTCCTTTTGCAATAAAAACTCTTGGCCATCCTCAACTCCCCCAGGTACAGCTGCCAACTTACTGAGGCCTGGGAGAGGTCCATGGCTTCAAAGATGAGGCTCATCTGAGCAGACATCTGGATGATCTCCCCACTCATCAGGCAAAGCTGAATATAAGGATTTTAAGAAGGACAGTTAGGAATATCCAATCCCCACCTTTCAAAGTCATCACCTAAGAACTTGCTCCAAGTAGAAAATAATGCATCCATCCCAACTAGGTTTGTTTTCATTCCTAAAGATGCCCAGAATCAGAGACCAGGAAAAGGCTCAGGGCAGCAAAAAGGGCCAGGATTTTGAGGCTGAGGACCTGAGTCTGAATCCTTCCTCTGCTGCCCAATACCAGTATGACCCTGGGCACACCACTGGAGCCCTCTCTGGGCATCAGCTTCCTCGTCTGTAAAATCAGGGGTTGCAGCACATGACCTCTGAGGTCCCTTGTGCACTCTAAATCCACAGTCCACATCTTCTAATGCCATAAATTAACAATCGTGGCCCTTCCCACACCAGCCCTGCCACAAGCCTCCTCTTCTCCTGGTGAATCAGCCAAGGTCTTTCAGCCCATCACCATCCCATGACATCTGAGTTCGAAGGCCATCACCACCTTGTTTGGTCTCCGGTTTGTTAATGATTCTCTTTAAAAGATCCCCCAGAATTGATTGCATAATGTAGCTGTGTGTCTTATCTGCTTAGGACCAATGGACAAAATGTACATGAAGGTATTTTTCAGCTCAACATAAGGAAAAATTAGATGACACGGTAGATAGATTGGTCTTGGCCTCAGGAATACCTGAGTTCGAATCCTGATTCAGACATTTACTAGCTGTGTGACACTGGGCAAGTCACTCACCTGTGCCTCAGTTTCTTCATTTGTCAAATAGGGGATAATAATAGCACCTGCCTCCCAGGGTTGTTGTGAGGATCAACTAAGATAATATATGTGAAGCACTTTGCAAACCTTAAAGAACTATATAAATCTTAGCCGTCATCATCATCACCATTAATATTATTACACCTAGAGGTTCCAGACAGGGAACATGCTGGGCTGCCCATCCCTGGAGGCCATTGAGGATTACTGCAGCTGCCAACGACAGGCAGCCTCTAAGTCTCTTGAACTCCGTGAGCCCATGACGCTACATCCCCCTTCAGAGGGGTCAGTCACATCACTTCTGCTTTTTTCTCCTGGCCTCCTCATCCACATTCCCTCACCAGGGCTTCCTGTCCAGCTCTACTGAAGTGTCAGATTAGGGCCTGAAGAGCCCCTCCAGTGCGCTAGGATCCCAAGATCCCAAGTCACGTAACCTCACTGGGGCCTTGGTTTCTTTATTTGTTAAAAAAAAAAAAAGGAGACTAAACTAGCTGGTCTAAGGTCCCTGCCACTTGTATATCTGCGGTTCTCCAATAATCCCAAGACACTCTACCCTGATCTCTAATCAACACATTCAAATGTTCCATACAGGAGTACCTTTCTATGTTTAAGAAAATGTAATTACAGCATGACTCTTACAATCCTTAACATGACAGTTACTTCCTTGTCATTGGTTTTGAGCTAATTGAGTATTGGGCTACCCAGAGAGCCCTGTGTTCCCGTTGGGGCACCACACCTTAGAAGGGACACTGAAAAGCTGCAGCAGGTTCAGATAAAAAGAGGTGGGAGAGGGAGGAGAGATCACAGCAGTGAAGGGACTAACAAAATGCCATTCAAGGATCAGCCGAAGAAACAGGGGCTGCTGCTAGGCTATGTGCCCCCAGAGGGACGTAACAGCCATCACCAAGCACTGGGAGGGTTGCCAGGTATGACAGGGCTTAAACTTTGTCTGTCAGTCCCCAGAAGGTGGGCCTAGAAGTCATGGATGGAAGTCACTGGGAGTCAAATTTTAGGTCAATACAGGGCGGCCTAAAAACTATTAGTTTACCACAAAGTAACAAATCACTAGCACTGCCCCCCAGAGAGTGAGAGCAGGTGGGCTCTGTAGCCAGAGGCCCAGGGCTTAAATCCCACCTCTGATGCTTGCTTCCTTATCTGGTCCTCAGTCTCCCCATCTGTAAAATGAGGGAGTTGGGCAAGATGGCCTCAGAGCCCCCTTCCAACTCTATGTCTAGGACCCTAAATCCTGGAGGAGGCTACCTTACACAGTAGTGAGGTCCCCATCCCTGGAAGTCTTTAAGAAGGTGATATGGTAGAGGTGCAGACATCGGGTATAAGTTGGATTAGATGACCTCTGAGATCCCTTCCATATGCTAATTAATGTATATTAATTAGCCTAAGCATTTTGCAGTTTCTTTACTTTTTTAATGTTTTTTAATTTTGAATTCCAAATTCCACTTTCACTACAGATCATTTACCTTTTTGTTGTCATCCAATACTGTGTTCATGCTTTCAATCCACAGTGTATCGATGGGCCCATCAAATACCACCCACTTGCGATCTGGGGTCTCTGACAGGGCAAATTCTCTAAAAGTGTTGGCGACAATACCATCTGTCCACTAAGAGAGATGAAAGAAACAGTTGAGAAATTCCATTTTAATAAAAGGAAATTCAGGCCCCTGGAATGCTAGGCTGATGCTCAGTGGAGGGTGTGTAGAGACAACAGAAATAAAAAGGTCACAGCCAAAAGGCTGTTTCGATTTAACATGAAAAAAAGAGCCACAAAAAGTGGGTTCTTGAACAGAGCTGTGCTTATGTATCACTAAGGGAGGTTGGCATTAGCTAATCAAGGAAGAGATGTCTCTCCTAAAAATGCACAGAACGAGAAAGTGTACACAGAACTGTGCTCGCCCCACCCCACCCCCCAAAAAAGTGACAGAAGTGGAATTTCCTTGTTCTAGAGTTAAATAAAGGATTTGGTGGGGAGAGGGTTGGTTAAACGTGGTTCATTTTCAGTTGATGAAATTTTTTACAAAAAGGATTTTGGAGAAGGTTGAGATTTCTATTCCCTAAACCCATCTTTGGAGGGTGGGGCAGGACAAAGAAACCCTGGAGCAGGAAGAACAGAAAGACACAGAGACAAGATCCAAGGAAGTAAAAAGTTAGACTTTGCCCTCTGGTGAAGACCCAGCACAGAAAGGGCTTATTATAAAAGTTGCTCAAGTTTCCCCACCTCATGAGACACAGGATCAAACTGGCCAAAAAGCTGGCCCATCGTGATCGACTTGGGGTTCACCGTCCTGTGAATGACCTTCTCTTCCTCTCCATAAGAACGTTCATTCATAAGCGTCAGTGTGTCAGCCAACACATGCAGAACCTTCGTCTTCCCCGCGTAAGGCTCCCCAACCAGCATGAACCTTTTGGACAATCATTAGACAAAAAGGTTTTGAAGGGACAACAATGGGGAATGGGTTTGGTACAAAGAACTCTCTACAGGGCTCACTGGTCCATCCCGTAGTGTAGACAGAAGTCCTTTAGATGTACTAGAAAAAATGACATTGGTACACAAAGAATAGCCCAAACCAGCTCATGATATGTGAAAATGGACAAGCCAGTCTCTTGTTGAACTTTCACTGTTTCTGATTCCTCGGTTCCTCTTTCTAGATGAAATTAGCCAAGATGAACACATCCTCTCTATCTTCAATTATGATCTAAAATCTCCATGTTCACAAAATGAAGAGTCCTAAATCACAAGAACTGAGAGAACAAACTCCTCTTGGCGAATGTCAGTAGGAGAGAGGAACAAAGCAACAAAAAGCAATCGGAATTCAAGGATCAGTCCAGTTGGCCCAGCTATGTTTATGTTCTGGACCCCTCTGGCAGTCGCTAGGGAGCCCTTCTCATAATAAGGTTTTTGAATGCATAAAATACTTAGGATTGCCAAAGAAGTTAATTATATTGAAATACAGCAATCAACATCTTAAAGTTCATAGACCTCAGGTTTAGAACCTGTCATAGACTACGAGCGGGTCTAGGTGATTCTTCTTTCCTTATATACTAATTTCACCTATTCTAGCATATCAAAGACATTAGACTGTGAGCTCCTTGAGGCCAAGGACTGTCTTTTGCCTCTTTTTGTAGACCCAGTGCTCACACAATGTCTACAACAACATAGGCACTTAAGAAATGTTGACTAATTGATTCTATCTACACCCTGGGATGGGTAAAAGAGTCTTGTACAGTCATGAAAGGGAGGATATTCACGTTCCTTCCCCTAACGCTCTGCTTTAAACTGAACCTATCCCTGGCTTCAGAGGAAAAAGTGCTCTGCTACTTACTTATAGCAGGCTAATGACTTTTTGAAGAGTTCCCTAATTGCCCCCATCCCATCTAAAGCTGTGCCTTGGCTAGAACCACAGAACCATAGAACTAAAAACTCTTCAGGATTAAAGATGGGGAGAGGGGATCCTCCATCTGAGCCTTACACTGGCCCACTGTCTAGCTCCCCACATGATCAGCAGTCAGGTGGAAAGTGGAGAATGTGCTCCACCATCTTGCTCATTCCCTTGCATTAATCTCCTCATTGTTGAGAGTAAGCACGGAACCATGAAACAACATAACAACTGAGAAGGCAAAATAGAGGCAGCCAGGTGGCACAGTGAGTAGAGTACTGGCCCTAGAGGCAGGAGGACCCGAGTTCAAATTTGACCTCAGATATTTGACACACGCACTAGCTGTGTGACCTTGGGCAAGTCACTTAACCCCAATGACCCTGCCAAAAAGCAAAAAAAAAAAAAAAAGGCAAAATAACCTCACCCATGTCTAACAATCATCATTTCATACGTCTGGATCATTTTAGCGAGAAATACTTTGACAGGCTGAAGATTGTGCATCCTGCAGCACTCATGAGCACATTCCAGGAAATCCTGAATTAAAACAAAAAGGAGGAAGGCTGCTTTCCAATGGAACAGAAGGAAGAGGTCTTTAACAAATGCTTGTTAACTTTGGTTGAGGTATCATAACATGTTTCTCCATCTTGAAAGTAAATTTGTTTAATTGATGACAAGTTTCTATACGTAAAAACTATGGAAACAATTTTCAAATACTCCATAAATGGTAGTTTCAGAATATTTCTAAAACAATTTAATTCAATGTTTAAGCGCCTCCTGTGTGTGCGGAACATGGTGTTAGGCAATGGAACGTTACTTATGGTGTAAATATACACCCCATCATGCACCACACGTTACAACAGTGGCAGCTTTGGACATTACGCGACAATAATCTCCTGTAATATGCACTAGGCCAAACTGTAGTATTTGTCCTGTTGTAGATCCATAACTACAAATGCAGTCACGAAGTCAAAAAATATCAAAACATACACACACAACAATTGGATGAGATGGTGCCAGCCATAGGGAGGGAGGGGGTGCCACACACAGGTGCCCACAGAGGACAGCCTGACAGCTAGCTCAGTCATGCAAAGAGAGGGAGAGTTAACCCATCACTAGGTTCATCAGGGTGGGGGTGAAAGTAAGTTCTGGTGATAAGGTGCCTCGCTCAAGGACCACCTCCTCCTTGACTCTCACAGTGGGGAGAGCCAAGATGCCCCCTTCCCAGAACTTTTTCATCAAGAGTCTCTCTACACTGGTGATAGTTTTGCCCACAGTGACCCCAGCTAGCAGAGAATGGCAGTTACTGTGGGGAAGACGTGTGCCCCCACTATGTTAGGGACCTGGGACAAAGCCCCATTCACCCAATACTAGTTATGACTCTGATGACTGAGTGTTACAATTCATGACAGGAAACAAAATGTTCTTTTCCTCACATGAGACATTTTCTGTGGCTTGAATCCCATCTCCCCTAGTACCAAACTCTGGAAAGCACAGAAACTAATTTAATCTGGCTTTTTGAAAGTTCCTTAACTCTGTCTCACATCCTACAGCCAGAAGCAACTTACTATTTTAATTAAGTTGAACAAATTAATTCCTCAATGAGATGACTGTTAGAGAAAAAAAATCAGCCTAACAACCGTACTTACATTATAATCAGCTTCTGGGAGCTTGACACCAGGAAACAGGTCACTAGTTATTCCATTAAACAAGGGTATGTCATGGGACAGAAACTTGGGTTCATTCACATCCTTTATTGATCGAAGAAGCTGGAAGTGCCAAGCACAGAAAGCTGATTACGCAGAGTGCACTAAAATCCCCACAAAGCCCAAGCGTACCAGATGAACGCAGCAACGTTATTTTGTGAGAGCAAAAAAACTGGGGATAGAGTGAGTGCCCACAGCTTGGGAGGGGGACAAACCGACTGTGATCTATCGATGTGGTGGAATATTATTATGCCATAATAAGTAAGGACTATAACGAACTCAGAGAAACACAGGAAGACTTGGGTGAACTGATACAGAGTGAAGTCAGAAGAACTGAAACATCTATCTACAGTCATACAAATGAAAACAAAACCAAAAAGCAGCTAAACCCAGATTAGCTGCAGTGACCAATATTTGTCCCAAAGAAAAGAAGGTGAAACACGCTTCCCTTTTCTCAAAAGAAAGATGGAGAACTCTGGCTGCAGAGCTCATTGTATACCAGCAAAAGAGGTCCCTTTGTCAGTAACTGATCTTTGTTACAAAGGAAGGTTTGGTGGGGGTGAAAAATGTTTTTAAAAAGGCATCAATAAAATATATATTTAAATAAAACTCTAACAAAATTCTAATAACATGTAAACTATCTTAAAAGCTCATGTAGAAAGTAAAGTAATATATTGGTACTAAGGTCTTTCCTTTAAATCATCATTACCATAACAAAATTATCATAATAAATTTGAAATTACCATAAATGAAATTGCCAATACCATTACCATAAATTTCATTAGCATAATGAAAAGGGAATTATATAGATGATCACTTTACTTCAGTCATAACAAGGAATTTCTGTATCCAAAGCCTGTACTACAAATTCTGCACAGCCAGACATAGAAGCGATGAAG
The DNA here is from genome assembly GCF_011100635.1 of Trichosurus vulpecula. NCBI lineage: Eukaryota > Metazoa > Chordata > Mammalia > Diprotodontia > Phalangeridae > Trichosurus > Trichosurus vulpecula. The sequence goes on along the minus strand of NC_050581.1, from coordinate 186,325,204 downwards.
CTAGGTGGGCTGGGGGAGAAGCTCACCACAGCCCATCACCTAGTAGCTACTTACTTTAACTACATATTCTTGCCACTAGGGTACCAGGGAGCAACATGGCATGAGGGAGAGAGGGCTGGCTTCAGAGTCAGGAAAACTTGGGTTTGGCTCCTGCCCCTGACATGTCCAAGCTGTGGGACCCTAGGCAAATCACAAGCTTTCAAATTACAATAGGGAAGGCTTCCTGTAAGAAGGGAAGATTTTAGTTGGGACTAAAAATCGATTCATAGAAGGTGTTTCTACACTGGAATTTTCTCATATTAGCAAAACCACAGGTAGGGGCTCGTCTCTGTTACCTTCACTCTCCCAAAGAACTAGAAACCCTACCAGAAGTGTCTAGATTTGACAAGTTTGTCCCTTCACCCTAGTTACAGCTCTACCCTTTTCTTCCCCCTCTGATCAACCTCCCCAAAGGCACAGCGATCTTAGAACGTGGATCCCCCTCCCTCTCAACTAATTGAATGGATCTGATGTGTCCTTACAAGGATATCTTCATTTTCATCTGGAAATTTCAACTTGAGATTCCCAGCTGCCACCAGCACCGCTTTGACGGCTCGCATACCATAGTCATAATGGAACTGAGATGAAAGCTGTTCAGAGCAGAGTCTGTAGGTCATCACAATCTTCACTGACAGAGGTTTGGCATTCAGAAACCCATAAGAGTAGAGAGAGATTTCTGCAATGAGGGCGTAGTTGGGCACCATCATAGCCACCGTCCGGAAAAGAACCTACCACACCATCAGAGAGAAGATACTTTGGTATGTTTTTAAAGACAGAAATGACAACAAAAAAATTGTAGATTATTAGAAACAGACAGGGTTCATCACCCTGAGATAGCTATACAAAGGTTCACCCTTCCTTATCCAAAGGGAAGAAGAAGACCGGTCGTTGTTCTCAGGTCACCTGGTAAACAGTCTAAGAATTTAAATCAATAGCTCTCTAACAAATGCAACTTCAACTGAGCAAAAGTTAAGATGGATTACAGATATACAACACTGGATTTATCAAATGTCACCAATTCCAGGTTCTCTCTGGAGGGAGCCCATGAAATGACTAAAATCCAAAGGCAACATCCACACAGACCCAACCAGTGTGTTGATATATTGAACAAATGAGTCACGCCTGTTTCCTTTACAGAAATAGAGGAGTTTGCAGAAAAGATATCCTAGGATCCCAGACTTAATCATCGATCTATTACTCAATAAGCATGTATTAACATTTATAAAAGCCAGGGTTAGCAGGCATAGGTGAGCTGTAATCAGCACCATAAGAAAAAACTCCAGATCAATGAGGTGATCATAGATTCACTGGAATATCCAATTCTTCCTCACAGAGAGCAGAACAGACAAAAGAGAAATCGCAAACAAATAAGAGAAAATTACAAAAATTCTAATAGAGTTGGTTGTAAAGAAATAGTCACTGGGAGGAGGTGTGGTATAAGAGAAGATGTGCTGAATGGTGTGACAAGAAAGACCCGGTTTCAATCCTGCCTCTGACAATAAATTGTGACTTTAGACAAGTCACTTAACTTCTCTGCTCAGTTCTCTCAGCTATGAAATGGGGATGATCGTACATGGGATAGTCCTCGCTAGGCTGTGGGGAAGATCAATCAAGACAGTCAATGAGAAGTGCCTTGCACACTTTCAATCACTGTATCAATAGTCAATCCTTACCACTATCATTCTTTTTTTATGGAGTTCAGATAGAAATGGTCCTCCCAGGAAGACCATGCCATTTATCGTTCTTTTCGACTCTGTTTTCAGTGAACTCTTACCCAGTGGATAAATTATCATTTGTTATCATCTGTTATGTATTATTCTTTTGTTCTCATCTGTTGGTGTTGTTTGTGGAGGAAGAATTCAGAATTTTTTTTAAAACCTTACCTTGAGGTTGTCTGGTAGTTCAGAGCGCCCAGCATAGCCAGGATTCATGGTAATGGCTACAAAACAGTTGGGGTTGAGCTTCAATTCTGTTCCCTCAAAATTAAACACTTCTAGCTTCAACTGGATGGCTCTCTGGATGCAGAGGATCTGCTGGGCAACCACGGACAAGACTTCTAGCTCAATTCGATTAAATTCATCGAAACAGGCCCATGCACCAGAAGACGCCAAACCTTTAAAAAACTAGGAGTCAGAGAGAAATACGGTTGTTTTCTGATAGATGAATCGTGGAGTCACAGAACATGACAGCTGATAAAGAGATGGTGTTGGTGGCCATCTAATCCAACCCATCCCTGACCCGGAGTCTCTCTACAACATCTCATGCCAAGTGGTCAGCCACCCTGCACTTCGAGAGGAAGACCCCACCAAAGGGAGACCCCCACCACCCTCTGAGGCAGTCCATTACATTTTTGGACAGTTCCAGTTATTAGGAAGGGTTCTGCCACTTAAACCTGTTTAAAATTGACATTTAGTTCATATAAAAGAGCCAAAGGATAGCAGCTCTATCATTATAATTACACAAAGATTAGCAAGATAGTATCATTCTCAAACAGGATCCAGATAGCTAGACCACCGTGTCATGACTTAACCATCATCTGACATTGATTACCTTTCCCATGGCCAAGTAATCTAAGCCATCAGAGCAGTTGAAGACAACACACTGGACAGCCAAGGCCTTTGCCAAGTCCTTAGTAGTTTCAGTTTTCCCTGTGCCCGCTGGGCCCTCAGGAGCTCCACCAAGATTTAAATAAAACGCTCCTATCTGGAAAAAGTAAACAGTTTATTCAAAGTGAATGAATCAGTTATTATTAAAATATTCACATGCTCAACATAAAGCATGGTCATTGGCAATCTGTTTATAAAAGCACCATGGAGGTCATGGCCACCCTCATCAAACACTGCTGGGAGGCCTGTGACAGTAGATGCTGTGGGCTCCCTTGTGAGGATTCCAGGAGAGGTTACATGGTCAACACTGGACGGGTCATTAGTTTGCATGAGATTGTGATGCTCCTAGTTGAAGGGCCCAGAATGTGCAAACAACTCAGAGTATGGCAGGAATCAAGCAATAAGCATTCATTAAGCACTTAGTATGGGACAACTACATCAAGAAAGGAGGATGCAAAGAAAAAGCAAAAATAGTCTCTACCCACAAGGAGCTAGCACTGTAAAAGCAACCTGGTCTACTAAGAAATTCAAAGACCTTAGCATGCAGAATACAAACTCCAGGACTACAACTGCCCATCAAAGAGTGAACCCAAGGGGTCCAGCAGATTGACCTATCTAGCAAAGTCTAGGCACCCTGTGATATATGTCCAATGACCAAATGACCTTCAGGGGAGCTAGGTGGTACAGTGGATGGAGCACGAGGCCTGGAGTCAAGAAGACTTGAGTTCAAATCCAGGCTCAGACACATACTAGTTGTGTGACCTTGGGCAAGTCACTTAACCTTGTTTGCCTCAGTTTCCTCATCTGTAAACTGAGCCAGAGAAGGAAATGGAAAACCATTCCAGTATCTCTGCCAAGAAAAATCGCAAATGGGGTCACGAAGAGTTAGACACCACTGAACAACAACAGCAAACAAACGACCTGCCCAGATCAGTCTGGCGGCCAGGCAGCAGAGTGGCCTGCTTGGCCCAGGACAGCAGCAGCTGCCCAGCAGCTGAAGGATAAGCCCAGTCTAGCCAGGCGGCTGCCAAGCCGAGTGACCTAGCAATCTGTTCAGTCCAGCCTCAGAGTAGTCAAGCAGCCCACTAAACCCACCGCCAAAGTGGACTGACCATCTAGTGGCCTGAAAGTAGTAAACCCATCCAACAGAGGCACCAAGCTCAACGAGAAGCCAGCCCCGCTGAGCGGGAGAATGTCTCATCTGTCTTGATGCCATGTCCCGCTGCTCATTTCATGAGGACTCTCCAAAAGAAAGGACACCAAGGCCCTGAGGTTCAGGAGATGTGAGTGGCCCTGGTCATATGTGTGCCTTTCCATGTGTGTCTCACTACCATAGACAGTACATTCAATTTCAGGCCCCCCTCTCCCCAAGGGCTCCATATCCATTTGTGGGAGAAGGTGCTCCAGGTTTGAGGAGGAAGACTTGGGAACTGCGGACAATCTCAATAATGCCTTTACCAAGAGAAAAAAAGAAGCAGCCGCAGCTCATGGAGGGTAGGAACAACTTCCGCTTTGTCTGTGCATCCCCAGCAGCTGACACAGGACCGGCACAGAATACCGCATTAATGATGCTTGCACTTTTGAACTGAGTATCTTCCATCTCCCGAGCACCCTTGTGAGACAGATATAAGACCAGGTCTACCTCCTATGAATGCTCGGGTTGTTTCCACATACAGGCAGAGTCATTGGCCATCTACATGGTGTGATATCCCAGACAACGAAAGCACGTGCCTGCCCAGAATGCTCCCCCTCCTCTGCCAGTCTGCCATGACACTTTCCTCCCTTCATACTGGAACTAAAATCCCTCCCATTAGAATTGCTCACGGGGTAAGCCACACAAGTGAGCACACTGGCCCTAGAAGAATACTATTAAACTGCAAGCATCCCCTAAAAGTGAAAAGGGGTCCATCTCCCACACTAGCTATGACTTTACTATATTAGCTGGTTGACACACTGGAAAACACCAAGGACTTAGCCCTCCCTGATGGAGTTTAAAGACAGGCCAAGAGGCTCTCATTGGAAGTGATCAATGCGCAGAGCACGACACCCTCTTATACAGGATAAACCCTTGGAAACAAGTCCCTTGAGGTGGACAGTGTCAAGGACAAAAGGGTAGGGGACAGAGTCCAAAGTGCCACATGGGAGATTCACAAAAGACAAATGATCCATTTGCTAGTATTGTCCTAACCTTTCACATATTCATTCAGACAATCAACAGCCATTCAACAGGCATTTATTAAACATCTGTTGTGAGTCAAGGACCACACCAGGCACTGGAGACACAGAAACAAATACAGTCCCTATCCTTGAGGGACTTATTGCTTTGGGAGGGGGGAGGATGGGGGAAGTAGAAGACCCGCCATGTAAATAGACTGATAAATATAGAATATCAAATAATTAATTTCAGGAAGGGGGCACTAGGAACCGGGGTGGGTAGGGGCATGATAGATCATGAAGGAGGAAGCACTTGCATTTAATTTCCATGAGGCATACATAAAGGTTATTACACAACCACACCCTACACATGAGTTTCAAAGCTAACAGTTCAATAGTCATACTTGCATATCTTCATTTGCTAATCGAGTGGAAAGAGACACCTACCAAGGTCCGGTAGCATCTGTCAGTCAGAGGAGTGATGACAAGACGAGGTGAGTTGCCAAGGTACTCATAGGCGTATTTGACGTTGCAGTTAATGATTCGAACCCGGACATTCTCCCGTTCCCAATAATATCGTAGTTGAGCAAGCCATTGGAAATCTGTATCACTTGAGACGCCTAAGAAGACCATAATTAAAATGAGAGAAGGCAACCTCAGACACTTGATACATTTAACTAGCTGTGTGATCTTGGGCAAGTCACTTAACCCCAATTGCCCTGCCAAAAAATAAACAAACAAAATAAAATGAGAGAAGGAAAAAATCCTTCAAAGAGGAAAAAGTTTCTCAAAAAAAAGATATTTTAATATTCTAGAACTATGTGTATGGTTGGTTTTTTTAAATTTGCTCAAGTTACAAATTAAAGGAAATTATTTTGAAAGAGGAAAAATTGCCCTTTAAGGCTCCTAGTACTAGAGCTGGGAAGGATCTCAGAGGCTCTCTAATCCAAGCCCTTTGTTTTACGAATCATAAAACCCAAGTCCAGACAGAATTCAGTGAGTGGTCCACGGCCACACAAGCAGTTCTAAAAGCTTGTATCGACACCCGCTCGTCATCTTAACAGGAAGATTTAAGAAGTTAAGGCCCGTACCCACTTCAATCATGTCCATGACAACGTCCCGGGCATGTACGTCAATAGTGACCAGAGCCCCAAGAGTAATCCTGGTCTGTTTAGACAGTTTCCCTCGGACCAGGCTCACAATGTCATTGAGCTGAAGCTGAAGGTTGTTGTAGTAGACCTTTAAGCCCTGCAAAAGGAAAACACCCAAGGTGAAGTGACCTTCTTTCAAAACACTCAACAGTCACCATTTGATTTAGACCACTTTTTAAAAATCAATTCTAAAAAGGAGAGACAGAAGGGGATAATTTTGTCTGTAGACCTGACAAAATATAAATAATAAGTTTAGGGGGGTTTTATTTGATATTTATACATATTTTGGAAAGCACTTTCCAGGCATTATCTCCTTGGCACCATGTTTTCAAATGGCAAGCAGAAATACTGAAATATGCAAATAGGTACTGATATTAATATTCCAACGGAGCTAAAGCAAAATATAGCAGTAAAATTAATATTCAAATGGATCTGTGATCTCATCGATGTAGATGTGCTTTGCAATGATGAAGATCACCATTCATCCATGCAATTCTTGGCCATGGCCTCCTATAAATTATACATGGGTAGGCAAGTCGGGGGCGGGGGGTCCACCCGATATACCCTGAGGACCCTTATTGATTTCTCTTGGCACAGCAGTTATGCCTCTGAAGCACATGAGCAGTCTAACAGTCACCTCTCACTCTCAATGTTCAACCAGACCATATTGTTTTGATCCCATATTTCTTTAATCACATCTTTTGTATCACTGGCCTTTTGGTGATGAATTCTTAGTCCAAGGCAACCCATGGCCAGCAGAAATATAGAGAGTTGTAATCTACATGCCTCCATCCTTCGGTACTATAACACATCTATGATCTCATCAGTGCCAACAATGAAGCTCCCAGATGCACCATACCCATTGTGAATCTGGTCCAGGTCTTCTGACAGATCTCCACAGAGACTTGAGTCACTGCACTCACTGGAGACTTGTCCTTTGGTCTCTTAAGATGCCTCGGTTACCAGGGCAGCGCTTGGGCTCTCAGGTAGTACCCTTCATTTCCTTTACTGACCATATGATTTCTGTATGATATCTTTTATTCCACTTCTGAAGGACAAGCTGTCACTGACAACACACACTCTGGAGCCTTCTTTTGCCCCCAGGTGTTAGTTATCTCAGTTACCCTTTGAATCACCCACAATTTTGATTCTCAGGCAATTGTAGTGTTCTATGACCCATCACCATCAAATATCTCCAAAAGATTCCTGGCATTAAAAGGAGATGTTTTGCATCAAGGAGAAGCTTGGCATTGTTTCAAGGGCCACTCCATCTTCCAAATGAGATTCAAGCCAGCCTCCTGTCCTATTCAACCCAAGGCCCAGTTCATCACTGCTCAGATCAATCTCCTCTCTATAACATTTTACAAAGTTTTCTGCTTCAAACCAGTATTATCCATGCCTGTCACGTCTCTGCTAGGCAGGGTGATCAACTGAGTGTTTGCTAAGGCAATGTCTGGGCTCTCGTGGCCTCACAAAGGAAAATGACTTTTCCTTTATCCATTTCCCATTTTTTAGCATCAATATCTCATTTGAATAGGTCAGGTTGAAGTTCTTTTGTCTTTGTTCTTTCTTGTAATTTACTTTTATTTTTACCTTTCTCCTATTGAAGGGATAGTTTTGATGTGATCCCCAAATTATGAACCAATCATTTTCTGCCTGGTGAGATAATTCCTTGCAGATCATCATGGTTAAAGAATTCACCACACCATGGCTGCCCTCCTTCTGAACAGAATCTTAGTATTGAGCCAAGGCTAATCCTCAGCCGGCAGACACAAGGCCTTGCCAGTCTGGTGGACCCTGCTAGAGCATGACCTCTCTCAGCACAGCCTTCCAGCAATCATGAGCAAGACTTTCAAAGAAGAAAATCTATGTCACGAAGGCATAAAATGGCATGCTCTGGGAAACACAGAAATCAAAAAGAAACTACCATTTTCAATTTCCCTAAGGACTTTACCTCCGTTCCACCACTTATACTCTCTTGAGTCTGAATCGTCCAGTACATTTGGGAGACACAAAGTACCACCTGGCCGGGCCATTCTCGTACCCAGTCTTTTCTTTCTGATTGTGGATAAGCCTGAAAAACGAAAGCACATTTCTTGTTTTCATTCTCTATCCTCAAACAAGCCATCCAAAATGTTACTAATACTCAGTTCAGAGGTTTAATCTAACAAAAAAAGAAGAGGCTGAAAAGTTGAATGAAAGAACACACAGCAATCAGCAACTCTGATATTGCTAAATCTGTCCCTGAGAAACAGCAGGAAAACCCAGGAAAACCTGGGTTCAAGTCCCTGTTCTGACACAAACTGGCTATTAGGGGCAAGTCAATGAACTTCCCAGTGTTCTGGGCAACTCTTTAAGAGTCTAAGCTCAGGGGAGGTGCCAACCTGCACTGATAGGAGGAGTTTGTTCACCTGGGAGATCCTGATATCAGTGAAATCACTAGTTCTTATCTTTGTCTACCATCGAGCATTTGGTTGACAATAAAGGACTTTACCTCAGGTTCCTGTGAGGTAAAAAGATGGGAACCTAGGGAAGAAGTGACTCCTCTTCTCTCTTCTACTTTGTGATATAGAAAAGCAGGGTCTTGCCCATGCACCCCCTAGATTCTCAGGCAGGGGTTTTAAAAAGGACAGAGAAAGCATTTCCCATGAACTAAAATTCTCTAGGGAAAGATGGCACACAAGGAAGGGGGGCTCGTGGGAAGGAAATTGATTCTAATCACTTTCAATGGCCAACATCCGTGCCACCTATCAAAATTTAATGGCCCTCCTTTCTAAGAGCAATAGATAAATTGTTTGGGGGAAATATATTTTGGAGATGGGAGTTATTCAAACATCAAGTGTTTGTTGGGAAGCGTTGATCATGTCCACGTAAAAGGTATCTCTACCTCCTGACTTAATTATGCAAAATGAGACATATTTGGCTGGGGGCAAGAGTGGGATTTGCTTTGCTTTACTACGCTTATTGGTACCAGTTGGTTTTCTTCTTCCAGTGGAGTGAGAAGGATAGTGAGAGGCAGGAGAGAAGGAAAAGAAATGCTTGACAATTGAAAACATGTATATAATGTATCCCTAATTTTTCTTAATTTTGATGATGCAAACACTAAAAATTTTGATGAGAAATATACTGAAGGAATTAAAAGAGAATTCTTGGTGTTTTAAAATGCACACATACAAACACACAGAGAAATAACACGTTATTAGGAAAACTACCAAACAATGTGCCTGTTCGATCCAACTCCCAGAGCTGTTGTGAGGTTCAGGACAGGACCTGTACTGGGGGAGTGGTAGTGTCAAGAGAGAGAGATGTTGTAAAGGGGAAACCAGCAGGCCTTGATACCAACACACATCTGCTCCTTACAGGCTTTAGAGAGTTCCCTGGGGCCTAAATGTCAGAGGCAGGACTTCCTAGCTTCTAGTCTTTCTAGCAGACAATGTTGCTTTATTATAATAATTGAGCAGAAGTAGTCAAGGAAAGAACATTAAATGACTCAAAGCTCATCAGTATGATTTCCCAAGGGTTTTTAAAAATTTAATATCACTACTCAGTGGCCAGCACGTAGTAGGCACTTAATAAATGTTTTTTGCCTTGACTAGTGGGCACTTAATAAGCACTTGTTGACCACGGTCTCCTTAAGAATAATGTGGCCGCTCTGGAGAGCCATAGGACACGCACCAGCCAGGACAAGGCTATGACTTGGTGGATGCTCTTCAGCATCAGGTCCTCCACCTGAATGAGCCACTTTTCGACGGCTCCTCGGGCCTCGGCTGTGGAGATGAGGGAGATGAGCTCCACCCGCTCGCCCTCAGTACTGTACATGGACTTGATGTCCAGGTTGGGCAGGAACTCCAGCTTGGCGATACCCTCGAAGCACTTCTTCAGGTGCGGCTGCACCCTGAGAGGGTCTTTGGTCTCAGACAGGATCTCAAGCATCTCATCGTTAGATAAGAAGAAGAAACTAGGGTGGGACAGGTAAACACGGATGCTTTAGTCAAGGGTTGAGGGGCAGTGCAAGGGTTCTAACCAACCCCCACCCCCACCCCCGCCCCGCAAGCCCAACCATCGTACCGGGGGAAGAAAAGACGCTTCTTCTCCAGGTAGGCATTCAGTCCTTTCATGATTTTATCCAGAAGGTCATTACAGTTCTGCAGCTTCTCCAGCAAGCCTGTCAAAGATGTGGCGGCAAGGACCTGAAAGAAGACAGACCTGCTGTCAGATACAGGAACTGGAAAAGATCGATCTGTGATCTCATCAGTGAAGGGAACTCCCACCTAGTCAATAAACTCTAAGGGCTCCGTCGCCTCCAGGATCAAATACAAAACGCTGTTTGGCGTTCAGAGCCCTTTATAATCCAGCCCCCTCCTCCCTTTCCAGCCTTCCTACACCTCACTGGACAGCAGGTACTCTGTGATCCAGTGGCCCGGCCTCCTGCTTCCTCAAACAAGATCCTCCTTCCCTTAGCTCCCGGCATTCTCTTCAGCTGCCCCCCAGGTCTGGAAGACTCCCTCCTCATCGCTGCCTCCTGGCTTCCCTGGCTTCTTCTGAGTCAATATTAAAATCCCACCTCCTACAGGAAGGCCTTCCCAACCCCTCTTAATTCTGATGCTTTCCCTCTTTTCATTAGGTCCTGTTTGTCTTGCATAGAGTTGTATGTTTTGTACACATCTGTTGTCTCTTCCACTAGACCCAGAGCTCCTTGAGGGCAGGGACTGACTTTTGCCTTTCTTTGTATCTCCAGCTCTTAGCACAGCACCTGGCACATAGTAGGTGCTTGGAATGTGTTTTTGATTGATTAAGCCAAAATTATGGGCTCAGCATACGGCAGCAAGGTTGGGAGAAGGTGGAGTTCTGCCAGCAGGAGGCGGCTCAGAGTTGTTCTGACTGGGTAAATTCATGCCCTGAAGACTAACCCACAGCCTGATCACCACAGAGAGGCAGAGCTGGGGACAAAGATGGCTGTCCACTGTCTAAGAACCACAGAGAGCTTGGCACTGTCCAGAACTGCTGCTCAATGGGATGGAGCATCCCAATTGCCAGGGTGAATATGCAGAAAGCCCAGTGCCTGAGCTTTGTGGCTAAATATGACCAAGATACTGACAAAAAAAATTATAATAATTAGACTGGAGCTCAGGAAAGAGAGAGCACAGCTGCACAGAGAGAGTTAGGAGCCAGCTGCATATGAATAGTGATTATAGCCAAAGGCATGGATGAGATCACTGAGGAAGAGAATGTAGACACAGAAGGGACTGGGACCATGGACAGAGCCTTGACAGACAGACACATTTTAGGAGGAGGAGGAAGATGAGCCAGGGAGGATACCTGAAAATCAGGGGTTCACAGACAGGAGGTGAACAAGGACAGAGCACGTCATAGAAGGCAAGAGAGATTAGAATGCCAAGAAGGAAGTACAGGTCAATCATGTCTAATGCAGAAAGTCAAAAGCTCTGAGGACTGGGAAGAGGCCGACGAATGAGGCCAACTGAGAAGTCACTGATGAGAGTCTTACCAGAATGGGGAGGAGAGAAGTCAGATTGTCGGGGAGTTGAAAGAGTGAGTGGGTGGTGAGAGAGTAAAGGCAGCTGGTGTGGTCACCCCTTGGTTAGAAAGGGAAGATGTTTAGGATAACAGCAAGAGTGGGTAGCAGGGCCAATGGAAGCAGGACACATGAAAATGTCAAAAAGATTAACAGAGTAGTTCTCCTCTGCTACAGAACCTGCTAATTAAAATTAATTAGCTCACCATTAGAATTCAAACTGAGAGAAGAGATTTTTTTGCCTTTCTTGATACCATGAGTGTTTAACATAATGCCTAGCACACAGTATGCACTTAATAATACTTGCTGACTGTCTTAAAATTTGATCAATCAAAAATTATTTATTAAGCACCTACTGTGTACCAGACACTGAATGAGGCACTGGGCATAGAAAAACCAAAATCAAACGGTCCCCGCCTTCAAGGGACTCACATTCTACATTCAACAGCCCCAGAAAAATAATGAATGACAAAACTGGTTCTATTCACATTAAAAATATAACCGGCCCCTTCCAACCTTCCCAGGCTTCTGACACCTTATTATTGTTCAGTCCTGTCTGACTTTGTGACCCCATAGACCACTGCACGCCAATACTGTCCATGGGTTGGTTGGTTGTTTTGGTTTTTTTGGGGGGGGTGGGCAAAGATAACAGCATGGTTTGCCATTTCCTTCTCCAGTGAATTAAGGCAAACAGAAGTTAAGTGACTTGCCCAAGGCCACACAGCTAGTAAGTGTCTGAGACTGGATTTGAACTCAGATCTTCCTGACTCCAGGCTCTATCCACTAAGCCACCTAGCTACCCCTCTGACTTACTATGCCCATTTACTCTGTGATCCAGTGACACTGGCCTCTTTGCTGCTCCTAGCACAAGACCCTCCATCTGCTAGCACCATGCCTTGTCACCGGCTGTCCCACATGCCTAGAAGGATCTTCTCATCTCTGCCTCTGGCTTCCTTCAACATTCATCTTCTGTAATCCCACCTGCTGCAAAAGGCCTTTCCTGGTCTTCCTCGACTCCCCCAACCCTGTGCCTTCTTTCTGAAGTTACCTCCAATCTGTCTTCTCATACATAATCAGTCACATGCCAGGCAGCCTACACAGTTGCAGCAGTGACTAACACACCTCACATGGGGAGGGTTGAGAGTATCCTTCGTTCTTTAGAGTCACCATGGCCAGCCCCAGCCCCCTTACCTTTGGGTCTTTGGCACAATACTTCATGACATCCCTCCAGTGTCTATCCACCGTCAGGAACTGCCGCCCTTCTTCGGGCATCTGCTGCATGATGTCCTCAGAGCAGAAGATGGGCTCCAGGTACAACCACTGAGCCTGCACCTTCAACCACTCATCAATGGTTTCTTGAATTCGAATCAAACGGTCCTCCCAGGCCTTCAAATGTTCAGAGTTTCCCATTATGTAGAGATGATAAAAGACAAGGAACTTCTTTGAGACTCGTCTGCCTCATCAGCAAAACAGGGATAATCATATGTACAGAATGTGCCCCATGGCGTTGTTGGGAGGCATTGGCCGCTCTCCAAACTTCAAATCTTGATCTAATGCCCATTCCTGTTATGACCAGACAGGTGGGACCACTGCCAACCTTCCCAGGCACATCAGAATACAGCCTGGGCGGGGGGAGGTTTCAGCCCAGAGAAAGAGTGTTTGTAGCTTCTGAAGTTTACTAATAACCATGATGGTTTGGGTAGTTTCATTGGTTCTAACTTGCATTTCTTAAAATGGGGTTTGCCATGGGAGATAAGAAACTGCTAGATGAGGCTAAAAAGAGTGCCAGATCTCAGGACTCCAATGTGTCCTGAAACCCTGGCACTGTCACATGTGTGACTTTGGGCAACTTCCTTTGCCCCTCAGAGTTTCTCTGCATCTAAATAGTGAGAAGTGGGGTGCGAAGAGAGGGAAATATGGCACCCCACAGCCACCAGCTAGTCACTATCATCACAAAAAGTTAGGGACAGATGGTAGCAGGAACAGGGTATCATTAATATGTTAATGAACTCAGAGAAACACGGGAAGGCTTGTATGAGGTGAGGCAAAGCAGAGCCCAAAGAACAAAACAGGAAAATAGACATGCACGTACATACATAAATGTGTGTGTGTGTGTGTGTGTATACATATGTATTTAATGAAATGGCCAGTGCCAATACCACAGGACATCCAAAGGTAAAAGGCACATCCTTGCTTCCTCTTACTAATACCTCAATTACAAAAGTGCAAAGTGACACAAAGTGAGAAGATTTTGCTTAAGTGTCTTCAGGCCACACAGAGAGGCTTATAAGGGGGTTTGTTGGGGAGCTATCTGTTGCATCAAAAAAAAGATTCTTATACGTTTTCTAAAAAAAATCCAAATTTTAAAAAATCGATTTGGGGGTTGGGGGTGGTCAATGACATTTGTACTCTGTTCCTCGACGACATGAAAAGCAAGAGAAAAGAATGACCAGGTCAGAAGCCCCATTAACTCTACCTTGATCTCCTTTTCAAAGGGCTTAATGAAGGGCGAGCCTCTCATGGTTTGAGTCTTGACAATCTGATCATCCAGGATGGCCTGGATCTCATCCACAGCAGAGAGGATGCTGACTCCAGTCTCTCGATACGGACTGATGTGAAAAGTGATGTCATCCCATGTGTCTATCATGACGTGCATGGCTTTCTCTAGGGAAAATTCCTAGGAAGACAGACAGGTTGTAGTCAAAGCACTGGTTTTTCCTCTGGAGCAGAGGACCTAAGTTGTCATCTTGGTTCAGCCAGTCAGTCAGCTATTTATATGACCCTGAGAAAATCATTTAATGCTGTCTGGGCCCCCATATCCCCATTTATACAATGAGGGAGGCTACAGGACAATCAAAGGGTCACTCTAGAAAGGAACCATCTGGTCCGGCTTGCTCATTTTACAGAGGAGGCTCTGAGGAGTCTATGGCCCATCCAACATTCATAGAACATTCTAAGGTTTTCAAAGCACTTTACAAATATATCTCAATTAATCCTTACAACAACCTAATGAAGTAGGTACTACTATTACCCTATCTTTTAGATAAAGTGGAGAGAGGTTAAGTAACTTGGCCAGAGTCCCACACAGGACTATTTTTGCTATTCATAGGATCATAAGATCATAGATTTAGGGCTATAAGAGATCTTAGAAACCAGATTAGCCAACTCCTTCATTTTATGGAGGAGGAAACTGAAGGGTGGACATGGGACCAGCATCAGGACTCTGGGTCCTCCCTTTGGTTCTGCCTCTGGCTGACTGTGTGACCTCAAACAATCCCTTAGCCTCTCCAGGCCTCAGCAAACAGGAAGGGGTAACAATGATGCTGCTTGCAGCTGCTGCTGAGGTGTAAGATCCAACAAGACCAGCAAAAAGAGAACACCGAAGGGCTGCCAGCACAGGTTCTTTGATCTGCTTTTCTGAGGAAAGCAACTTTAAGGGGTTAACCATCTCACTTTAATCAGACATACGTATATAATTCACTTAGTTCAGGGGGAAAAGCCAGTACCCTGAACTTCAGGGAGCAGACAAATAGAAATTATAAACATACATTATACAAACAGAGCAAACAAACACGAATCAACACAAAGATTTCTGTTTGACAAAATCACAATATATAGTCACCGGAGAAGCACCAACATCTGGGTTTTTTCAAAGCCGGGGGGCCCTTAACAATGGCTGCCCAGAGTCTCTACACCAACACTCTTTCAGTGAATGAGAGCCCCAAACAAAATGCTAACCTCTGATTTTATGTGCCCTTCTTAGGGCCGGAAGGCTCTTCACCTAATCAGCAAAAGGGTGTGAGCCTGGGGCTTAGCACCCAACAAGACTTAATCAAAGGCACTTGATTACTTTAGCATTCTAAAAGAGAAAACAGAAAAAATGAAGAAGAAGAAGAAGAAGAAGAAGAAGAAGAAGAAGAAGACGACGACGACGAGGAGGAAGAGGAAGAGGAAGAGGAAGAGGAAGAAGAATAAGAAGAAGAGAAGAAGAAGAAGAAGAAGAAGAAGAAGAAAGAAGAAGAAGAAGAAGAAGAAGAAGAAGAAGAAGGAGAGGGAGAAGGAGAAGGAGAAGGAGAAGGAGAAGGAGAAGGAGAAGGAGAAGAAGAAGAAGAAGAAGAAGAAGAAGAAGAAGAAGAAGAAGAAGAAGAAGAAGAAGAAGAAGAAGAAGAAGAAAGAAGACGACGACGACGACGAGGAGGAAGAGGAAGAAGAGGAAGAGGAAGAAGAACAAGAAGGAGAAGAAGAAGAAGAAGAAGGAGAAGAAGAAGAAGAAGAAGAGAAGAAGAAGAAGAAGAAGAAGAAGAAGAAGAAGAAGAAGAAGAAGAAGAAAGAAGAAGAAGGGAAGAAGAAGAAGAAGAAGAAGAAGAAGAAGACGACGACGACGAGGAGGAAGAGGAAGAGGAAGAGGAAGAGGAAGAAGAAGAAGAAGAAAGAAGAAGAAGAAGAAGAAGAAGAAGAAGAAGAAGAAAGAAGAACGAAGAAGAAGAAGGAAGAAGGGAGAAGTAGAGGAGAAGGAGAGGAGAAGGAAGAAGAGAAGGAGAAGGAGAAGGAAGAAGAAGACAAGAAGAAGAGAAAGAAGAAGAAGAAAAGAAGAAGAAAGAAAGAAGAAAGAAAATAGAAAGAGGAAGAGAAGAGACGAATAAGAAGAGCAGGAAGAAGAACAAGAAGAGAAGAGAATAAGAAGAAGAAGAATACGAAGAAGAAGAATAAGAGAAGAAGAATAAGAA